>NC_089505.1:313635358-314999108 GCF_036850995.1 Saccopteryx leptura | reverse complement strand
AACATTCAGAGAAAAACTAACATCTATCCTTCTTCAACTATTCCAAAAAAATCTAAGAAGAAGAAAGACTTCCAAATTTATTTAATGAGGCCAGTATTACCTTAATTCCAAAACAAGATAGACACTACAAAGAAGAAAAATTTTAGGACATCTAAGAACATAGATGTTAAAATCCTCAACAAAATATTAACAAACCAGATTTAGCAATACATAAAAAATATCATACACTATGAGCAGTGGGATTTATTCCAGTGGTGTAAAGTTGGTACAATATTCACAAATCAATAAATGTGATATACCACAAAAAAATGAAGAATAAAAATCACATAGTTATATCAATAGATGCAGCAAAAGCATATGATAAAATTCAGCACTGATTTATAATAAAAACTGTTAGAATGTGGGAACAGAAGGATCATATTTCAACATAATAAAGCCAAATATGACTAAATCAAACTAAAAATGTTTTGCACAGAAAAAGAAACCACTAACAAAATGGAAACAAATTGAAAAGGCAACCCACTGCATAGAAGAACATATTGGCCAATAATGCATCTAATAAGGGGTTAATTTCCAAAATATGTAAAGAACTTATACAACTCAACAACAAGAACAAACAACTCAATTAAAATGGGCAAAGAATCTGAATACACACTTTTTTCAAAGAAGACATTTAGATGGCCAATAGACATATGAAAATATGCTCAACATCACTAATCATCAGAGAGATGCAAATTAAAACCACAATAATATATTATCTCACATCTGTCAGAATGGTTATCATCAATAAATTAACAAAAACAAGTGCTAGAGTGGATGTGGAGAAAAAAGAACCATGTGCACTGTTGGTGAGAATGCAGACTGGTGTAGCCACCATGGAAACTGTATGGGGTTGTCTTAAAAAATTAAAAATAAAACTACCTTTTGACCCAGCAATTCCACTTCTGGAAATATATATGAAGAAACCAAAAACACTAATTCAAAAGAATATATGTACCCCTATGTTCATTGCAGTGTTATTTACAATAGCTAAGTTCTGGAAACAGCCCAAGTGCCTATCAGGAGATGAATGGGTAAAAAAATCAATGGTGCATTTACAACAATGGAATACTATTCAGTCATAAAAAAGAGAAAAAAAATCTGACCTTTTGTGACAGCATGGCTGGACCTGGAGATTATTATGCTAAGTGAAATAAATTCGTCAGAGAAAGACAAATACCAGATGATCTCACTCATATGTGGAATCTAATCAACAAGATAATTTAAGTCACAAAATAGAAACAGAAACATAGATACATAAAACAGACTGACAGTTGTCAGAGCAGAAGGAGGTTGGGGCTGGGAGAAAAGGTTAAGCGATTAAGCCATCCCTGGTGATAACCAGGGGGAAAGAAAGGTGGGAGAAGGTGAAAGTGGGCAAAGAGGGAGATAAATGAAGATGGAAAGAAACTTGATTTGGGTGTTGAGCACATGCTTTAGTATGCACATGCTGTTTTACTGACCTGTATACTTGAAACCTATATGGTTTTATTAACTAATGTCATTTGAATGAATTCAATAAAAAAAGATAAACAAGTCCTTCAGAGCTACTATAGGTCAGAGTGCCTACAGTTAACAATACTGTATTTAAAGATCAAAAAATTGCTTAGAAGATAGATCTTATGTTAAATGTTTTCATCATAAAATAATAATCATGATAATAATAATAATAGCAAATAAAGAGGGTGGAAAGAAATTTTTGGAGGTGATGATATATTTATGGCATAGACTGTGGTGATGTCTTCACAAATGTATATTTATCTGCCAACTCATCAAGTTGTATATATTAATTATGTAGAGCCTTTCATATGTCAATTATACTTCAATAAAGTGACTTTTTAAAAATTTCAAATTTAACAATCAAGATAAAGTTGCTCATTCCCCAAATTGCACCCTGCTGAACTTCTATTTCTAAGAGCAGAAGCTGCCTTACTGGAGAGCTTGTTTACAAATCAGTTTGTAATATTATAAAGGCATCAGAAACACAGAAATAAATGTAACATCCCTGAACTGATTAGATTAGCCTGAGTTTTTTCCACATGTGGTTGGAGATGATCTAATTGGCTTATGAAGTAAGTAAGTTATCCTGAGTGTTTGAATATAATGCATGTATGTTTACAATACCAAAACACATTAGAAATAGTTTTATTTACTCTCTTTCTCTTGGCATTACTCCTACTAAAGAAAGCTTTCTACAGTGTTTCCAAAGAAAGGGGGAATATTTGGAGTTTGTCACAGACTCCTAAGAATTTTCCTGGGTCTGAATCATCAGCTGTTTTTGAATGGGATCATAAGAAAAGAAGGGTGCTTTCTGAATGTGTCTTTGTATCAACTTTTCTAGTGGCCAGAAAGAAAATGGAGCCTGCTCTGATCTGTGTATTCAAATGTGTTGAAGACTATATCATATTCCATTTACTCAGTGCTGCTTTCTGTCTTAATATAAACAATTGAGATGATAATAAAAATTCAGACCTAAGAATAGAAAATTTTATTTTTATTTTTCACTTAAAGATACTGTTTAAAGTTATCAAATTCTCTAATTCTATTAATACATTGAATATTTATTGCTAGAAACAGAAAGAATGTAGTTACTTGAATGTTACATTAATTAATAAAATCCTTGCCTGACCAGGCAGTGGCGCAGTGGATAAAGTGTCGAACTGGGATGTGGAGGACCCAGGTTCGAGACATTGAGGTCACCAGCTTGAGCGCGGGCTCATCTGGTTTGAGCAAAGCTCACCAGCTTGGACCCGAGGTCGCTGGCTCGAGCAAGGGGTTACTTGGTCTGCTGTAGCCCCATGGTCAAGGCACATATGAGAAAGCAATCAATGAACAACTAAGGTGTTATAACGAAAAACTGATGATTGATGCTTCTCATCTCTCTCTGTTCCTGTCTGTCTATTCCTATCTGTCCCTGTCTCTGACTCTCTCTGTCTCTATAAATAAATAAATAAATAAATAAATAAATAAATAAATATATAAAATTCTTTATTCACATTTTATATTCTGAGAATTCTATATATGAGTGAGAGGTAATATGGCTAAATGAATCATTTGGACCACAAAAGAAATGTTCTTTATTGTTCAATAATATTTTAGTAGTCACGAGTTAACAAATCTAGGCAAAGGGCAAAGCCATGGAATTAAACAGACAATAGATAAATATATTTAAGTGCAATAAAAGTTGAAGACCAATCAATGACTATGACTGTTACTCTTATAACCAAGATTCTGAGCCATTTTTATTTTTTTCATATAATATATAATAGTTCTCAGTGTACTACACTCATCATTCAGTTTTTATTTATTCAGTAACCACTTCCAGAGTACTTATGTCATGTTAAACACATATTTTGCTGTCCACAATCTCAACAAAAGCATGACATAAGTAGCCAGGCAAATCTGACACCTGCACTAATTTTTAACACCTCTGTGCCATTGAGCACTGGTTAACATTGCTTTATGACAGTAGGTAGGCAACCTTTTTTATTTAAAACACACATACACATAAACACAAACTTTAAATAGTCCATTACATAACAAGTGTGCATGATAATACACTGGAAAGAATTCAAGAAACAAATGCTCTGTTCACAATGGAATTTACAGTTTCACTGTTACAAAAAGGGGGTGGGCCTCCAAACCCTGTAGGATCCTTGTTCATTTGAGTTCTTCATCCTCAGCTTGACTTAAAAACAGAAAACTGTGCAACCACAGTACTAGTCTCTTCTGAGAATTTGAGTTCTGAAGGCGTATTCTTTTCCAGTGCTCACAGATTTGCTATCCAATTCAATCCCATAATTTTACTAAGGTCAAGAGAGATGAAATGCCCTATCCAATGTCATTTTAATTCAGTTAATATGGGAACACTTATCATATGGTGCCTATTATGAATTGAAATGTGAATCCTCAAATTTTACATGTTGAAGCCCTACCCCCCAATCTGATCATATTTAGAGATAGGGCCTTTATGGAGGTAAGTAAGGAAATAAGGGTAAATAGGGTCATAAATATGAAACCTTGATTCTATAGAACCAGTGTCCATATAAGAAGAGGAAGGAATACCAAAATTCTCTCATTCTAACTGCATGCATGCACACAGATATGCTATGTGAAGACACAGTGGGAAGGTGCTGTCTACAAGGTAAGAAGAGAGTTCTCGCCAGAAACCAATTTTGCTAGCATCTTGACCTCTAGCCTCTACAATTGAGAAAATAAATGTCTGTTGTTAAAGCCACACTCTCTGTGGCATTTTGTTATGGTAGCTCAAGCATAAGATACTAGCCAGGGTTCTTGGCTTTAAGGAGCCCTGAGAGACAAACATAAGGACCTGGAGTGATGTCAAGCAGTCGACTAGAGAGCTCAGCCAATGGCAGCTAGGGGAGAGCATCAGTTCTTGTACTCAAAGAAGCAGACCTCAAGATAGAACTAGATTTATATAAGAGACTCCTTGAAAGAAAAACCTATAAAATATAAAGAGGAGAGGAAGCAAGAGTAGATGGCAGAGTCTTCAAGTTGAGATGCAGATATGATGCTCATGAAGAGAGAAAGGGCTGGAAGGATTAGAAAAAAGCCATCTTAAATTGCAAGAGTAGCTCCAACATATTCTTGGTCAGACTGATGAGGAGACCCAGAGAAAATATTGCTAGGAAGGAGTCCTCATCAGTATGAAATTCTCCCTCATTGTCCTGATTCATTGACTGGGAGCATCTGGAGTGAATATGGCCTTAGCATGAACAGTGAGGTGGATCTGAAGGGGAAACAGCAGGAGGCTGTCCACGCACTTCCTCCTCCCAGCATATTCTTCTGAAGGGTATGTCTGAACAGCCTACCACCAGATTCAGGGGGTCCATCTATCAAGGCAAAACCAGGACTTGAACTTAAATTATCTTGTTCCTTTCCAATTTAATACATATGATGTTTTAAAGATAAGGAATTGAATTAAAGTTAGGCATTCTACACAGAATTATAAAGTTTGGATCTGAGTGGGAAAGTTGTTCACCGCAAGTTTTTTGGTGTATGATGTTTCTAGTGATTTAAAAGTCAAAAATAATGTTTGATCTTTCTTTTATATCTTGAGATGAGATGAAAACCCAAGTAATGTGGTTTATTTGCCATGTTGACAATTATGAGTCTAATATCTGTAAATAAAATGATAACACATCTCTTGGGATGTGAAGTCATCTGTTGTCATTATAAAACTTGTCTTTCAAAACGTCATTTCAAAGACCTTTCAGTGCCCATGCCAAATCTGATCAGAATCCTCTCTTGTTATGAAAATAAATACAAAACAGTACAGTTTTCGCTGGGCAATAGGCATAAAATTAGTCCTAAACTCTTCAGAAAGAGGACTAATAACTTTAACAGAAATCTTGCACAAAAACTCTTGCTTTTTGTAGCTACCCAGAATCCCTTGCCTGGCTGAGTGGAATGAAATGTGTCAGTGGAAAGTGCTGCAACTGTGGCAGAGAAGGTCCCTCAATGGAAGAAAGTTCACCATACTTGTTAAGGACTGAATTGTGTCCCCACAAGATTGTGTCCACACAAGGTGTGTTGAAGCCTTTATCCCCAACATGATAATATTTGGAGATGGGGCCTCTGGTTGATAATTTTAATGCGATGATGAAGGTGAAGTCCCCAAGATTGGATTAGTGTCTATAAGAAGAGAAATAAAATGACTTCTTCCTTCTTCTTTCTCTCTATTTCTCTTATTTTTTGCTCATGCACAAAGAAGAAGTCATGTGAGTACACAAAGAGATGGTAGTACTCTGCAAGCCAAGAAAAGAGCCTTCACTAAGATCTGAATCTGCCGGCACAATAATCTTGGAGTTCCTAGTCTCCAGAACTGTGGTAAATAAATGTCTGTGCTTTTAAGCCATTCAGTCTACAGTATTTTGCCACAAGAATCTGAGCTGATAAGACACACCTTTAGCTCAGCTAAAACAACTTACACAAAAAAACCCTCTTCCTTTCTAACTCCAAAGTTTTCTCTGCAAGAAAAAGAATGGAGAACCATCAGAACAAACAGAAGCTGTACTCTTCATAAAGTGTTTTCTTTATTTCAGGAAGCCCTCCCCTAAGAATTAAGTATGTTAAGATGCCTAAATAGTCCATGTTCAGCTGAGTTAATCACAACATTTGAGGCTTAATGCTCTTGTTTCATTTGTGCCTTTATTATCCTCCAACAGGATGGGGCTTCCATTGGCCCATCTCATTACCACCTGCTACAATTCTAAGACAACTTCGGATAGGCTGGGATAATGATGAAAGTCATTAACAACAATAACAGAAAATGAAAAGGTACATGCTCTGAGCACTATATAATTTTTATATTTGTGAACAGATTATTATAAATACTTCCTTCTGTGGATGACCATGTAGGCTTACAGCTACTACCAGCAAAGAATCATTGTGATGACTTGAGAACTATTATGGATCAGAGGATTCCAGGACTATGGGGAGTGGAGAGCTTCCAAGGGACAGTGATCCCTCTGACATCTTTCACAACCTTCTTGCTTATACTTATCTGGTATAAAGAGGAAATAAAATCTCTGGGTGTGACTCAATGTCATGACTGGTAAAGCAGACTTATGTCTTTCAAATATGCTATAGGACTTAAATATTCAGCTTATTCTGACATGAAAAAGTTTAAGGGAATGTAGTAACTTGGAAATGTTGAGCATACCAAAACAAAATAATTTTACTACGTTCTTTACTTTCTAAGTTTAACTGGAGCACTTGTTTTTAGCTTCATGAAAGAAAAATAATATAAAACAGATTTTCTCTTTTGTAGCAAACTAATGTATTCATTTCTTAGAGGGGGAAAAACATTATTATACCCAGAGTCATTAGGATGGAGCAATAGTTTACAGGCAACAAAAAGTTTTATGCATTTTGACAAGACTCAACTATGACTAGCTTGATGGAATGTTTCACATGTTTTATGCATTTCAAATGCTAATACTTCCTAAATATAAGTGAAATATTTTTTCTTTCCATAAAAATATGTTTCTCTGTGTTTTTGGTTGTATAAATAATTAACAACAGCTCAGCCTTTGGGAGCCAATGTTCAAACACAATACAATTACATAATTGAAGAAAGAAATATTACCACTGAGTGGTTTGGTTTTGTTTTATAATTGTATTAAAAGTACACTCATTTTTGATGTTTCTGGATTACTGGCTGAGCAGCACTTTTAAGTCTAACCTGATGCTGAAAACCTAGGCCTGAACCAACAGCTTCCAAACAAACACATCTATACACCCCTCAATCTCATTCTTTTTATTAATGTTAGCACTTCTATAGCATTATTGCAATATATTGCAGTATGTAGAAAATTGTTGGTTTTTAACTGACATTATATATACTTTGGCTTCTTTGGTGAGTTGTAGTAAATAACAGTGGCTTATTTTATGATATCATAAGAGAGGGGGTTGCTCAGTAGTGAGCAGGCTGGTTCTGGTATGACTCTGCATTATCTGAGAAAATTGCCTTGTCTCCAAGCTGAAAAATAAGGCAGGAAGGGCAGTAGTATCTTACTTTATGGGAAGGCTGTGTGTAGATTTAAAGGAAGTAGGTATGAATCAATTCAAATATGGCTAGACACAACGGTAGAAAGAGTTAGTCATGTCCTAGTACTTAAATCCCCTTGCACATTTAGCACTTAGAGAGGATCTAAATGGTGGCAGAGACAAGGTTGGCCATCACTGTTTTAGTGGCTCACCAACATTCTTTCTTATAACACGTCCCCAATCTTATCTCATTTTGCTGAACATTGCTAATTCTCTCTGAGGAAAGAAGTCATTTGGGCAAAGCTACACCACCAAACTGTTATATGCCAGCATAGCTGAAGGAAAACATTCCTATGGATCAACATGGAAAGTCAGAGTCCAAGTATCCTATTAGTTATTTAAGACTCACATAGGCACAAACCTAGGACCCATCAGACCTCGAGGAAGATGACAGTCAGCCCACTAACATAGCACGGGTTCTTGCAGTTCATATTCCGTACAAATTCCTTCTGAGAAATGAACTGATTTTTTTGTTTTTTTCCTGAGGTTTGTTGCTTCTAGGAATGAGATGAGACATTCAAACTCATTTCCCTAGAGGCTCAAACCAAATTTGAAACTAGCAAAGAAACAGTGAAAGAACAATAATTTCACCAGCTGGCTCTCCCACAATAATCTAACATTGTATGAGAAGTTGTAATATGTTGTGTGATTACTTCCTCTCTTTTATTTATTTGCTTTTCTTCCTCTATTTCTGAGTTATCTTTTTTCATTTTATGAAAAACAATATAAATATATAATGTTTTCTGGTTTGAAACAAGTTTGTTTGAAGCTGCTGGGTTATTTTTATTTCTGAATGCTTTGAACAAGAAGGTATAACTTTCATTTTCCCCCAAGTAAAGGCTAAAGAAAGAGTAACCTCAGAGCCAGGTACTGATGATTATAAAAAGAAATTGTTTTATTGGAATCCTGCATACTTTTGGTTATTAGCTTACTGGTTTTCTGAAAGCTCATTCCAACTTATACAATTTGCTCAATTTTTATTGGAAACATGATGATATTTCAGCCAGAGTTTAATCTTCTACTCAAATAATTATATTTCTCTAGCCCAAAATTAAGTAAAAAATGAATGCATGCAGTATAATTGTCTCATTTCCAATATTTGTAAAATATATGTATAAAAATAAAAGCTTATCCTGAGTGTACAACCTCATCTTAATACCCATAAAATGAATTTTGAAAAATTTTTTCATACTCTTTGACATGAAAGTGTAAATTTCATAGAAATGCACATATTTCATGTTTGACTTTTTTTCTTTGAAGAATTTTGGTGTTAGTTATGTGGGAAGAATCTGAATATTGTTTCTAAATGACATGGAAATTTAATTCATAGTTTTATTTCCATCGAGTCCTCCCTGATTTTTATAAAACATTACAAAGTGTTCTCCACATCCAACCTATCTTATTACTGATTCTTTCACATAATACTTTACAAGTATTTGGCTGCTGTGTGCTGTGCCAGGTTGTAGTTTTACAACAGTAACCACAGAGACAAGACCAATCCTTAGGGACCCTAGTCTTAGGCAGGTGCTCAAATACTGTAAGAAAGAATTTCAATAAACAAGAAATATAATGTTTTCCATAATATTTCTCTTTTAAACTCCCATTATATTAATCAAAACTTAATCAACTTAGCAGTAACTCCCTACTATTTTTCATGCTTTTTCCCGGGCCGTGTCTGTGTTCTCAGGACATCATGTGGTATCCGGGGACTGCTGGGTGGCACTGGCCTGGGCCACCCCTGTGCACAGCAGATTGCCTGTAATGTCAAGCATTTATTCATCAGTACTCGTCTATCACTTTGAGGACTTTGTTCAAGTCACAAAGAGTCCTTAGGCTCTCCACCCCTTTGCTGCCCCCTCAGGTACACAGTACCACCTTGTTGTTTTCATGTCACTGGGAGCAAAAGGCTACTTGGTGAAGTCATCTAAGTCTTTGCATTCATTCTTTTTTTTAAGGTTTTATTTATAAATTTTTGAGAGAGGAGTGAAAGAAAGAGAAGGTTGGGGAAGGGGGAGAAGCTGGAAGCATCAACTCATAGTTGCTTCCTGTATGTGCCTTGATCTGGCAAACCTGGGATCTAAAAATTGGCAACCTCAGTATTCCAAGTTGATGCTTTATCCACTGCACCACCACAGGTCAGGCTGAGCCTCTTCATTTATTCTATGTCCACCTCTGACATTCAGAAATCACTCAACTCCTCTCAGTGTGACAGGCGTCCAGATCCCTAAGCCTAGGTTCATCACACAACCATTTCTACACCCACAGCCACATGTGGAGAAACCATGACCTTGTCACCTCTCCTAAGTCTACCAAGCAAAATCTTCTTGTCCCAGACCCATGTGAAAGAATGTGGGACCTCCATTTGCAGGCATACATGTCAGCACATCCTCTTTGGCTTCCTCTCCTCGGCAAACCCTCCCACTTCAAGCCAAGGAATTTTTTTGAACTGCACTGAGGAACTACCCAATATATCCAATTCTATCTTCTGAGTGAACTTGAGCTTCAGTTCTTTAAACTCAAAATGTTGTTTTCTGCTGTAATATCCCTTCTCTGTCACAAACTCCTTCCTGACAAATCATGAAGCAGATCACAGGCTCAAAGGCAGTGTGAAGGTAGAAGGGAGACTTTATCGATTACAACAAAATATTTCCATAGACAATGTAGTCTAGCAGGATCCATGATTGGGAGATTACTAGTTACAAGGAGGATCATTTCACTTGATTTGTGAGCGGACAATGTTGTGAGAGAGCAAACAATGTCATAACTAAGACCTGAAAGATTGATAGATATTAGCTTGGCAAAGGGAAAGACTAATCTAAGCATAGGGCAAAGCAAGACATAGATGCCAAAGGCACATGAAATAGTGTATAAACTGAAAGTTTAGTATAACTAGAACATAGCACATGAGTAGAAGAAAGCTGAGGGCATGGGAAGCATAGAAAAGAATTCTGCAGCAGCAGGAGGAAGGCTACAGAGATAAATTTGATTCAGGAGACATCATTGGTTGTTTACTCACAGCCATTTCTTGTTCCCACCAACTGTGCTTAGTAGATGATCCATGATTAATATGAGTCATTCACAGCATTCTTATTCAAGTCATTGGTTTAAGAGTGAGAAAAATATCAAGTTCTGGTCAACAAGCTGCAGAGAAAGTTGGCTGAAGACTTAGAAAAAGATTTTTCTCCCTGATAATAGGAAGGTATATGAGGCAAATAGAGAATATTATCTTTATCATGTTTGTCATTCCTGCTTTTGAATATGATGTTCATCATTTTGATGATAGAAATGAAGATGGTAACATTGAATTTCAGGATGGAGGACAGTATGTTAATGACATGAAAAGCAAGAAAGAGCTGGGTTCTTGGCTTAAAGGACTGCATTGATAAAACAAGTGCTCACCAAAACCTAAAGTTAAGTATTTTTAACTAGTCTTTCCTGCTAAAAATATTAGCCCATTTTTGTTTTTGGCTTTAATAGTTTTATGGGTGGGAGATGGGACTTATAATAAGATTAATTATGAATAAATGTGAGGAACATTAAAATATACATATTAAACTACATTACTGCTTAGCTATTACTTTAAAATAAAATTCTGTTTTTAGTGAATTTTACTTTTCTAGTTAGAGTGGTATAATATCTAACATCAAAGGTAATAATAGCAATAAAAGATTTCCTAATTTGATTTGGGTTTAGAGAGCATTTTATAGATAGTAGATACTCTAGATCAGGGGGTCTCCAAACTACGGCCCACGAGCCACATGCAGCCCCCTGAGGCCATTTATCCGGCCCCCACCGCACTTCTGGAAGGGTACCTCTTTCATTGGTGGTCAGTGAGAGGAGCATAGTTCCCACTGAAATATTGGTCAGTTTGTTGATTTAAATTTACTTGTTCTTTATTTTAAATATTGTATCTGTTCCCGTTTTGGTTTTTTTACTTTAAAATAAGATATGTGCAGTGTGCATAGGAATTTGTTCATAGTTTTTTTTTATAGTCCGGCCCTCCAACGATCTGAGGGACAGTGAACTGGCCCCCTGTGTAAAAAGTTTGGGGACCTCTGCTCTAGATTAACTGTCATCTAAGTTCATCTGAGACTCAAGACTTACTGGGATGTCTTGAAAGCCTACGTCATCACTTAGCTAAGGTTTTGTTTATACAGTGACTAAAGGGCTGCCTGAATAACTGTGTGTCCTAGAGAAAGATGGAGGCAGGGCAATCAATGTTGGTCGAAGAAGTGATCAATCCTGAAATACAGTATAATCTCTGTTCTATCTTGCTTTCTGATCAAGCTTGTAGATATTCATGCTTGAGTAATAAATCAAGAGAATTTAATGAACAAAAGAAACTAAAAATTAATTATTTTTACCAAAACCCACAACAAACAATGACAAAAAATTAGATGGCAGTGATCAGAAGTGCTACTTTCAAAAGAAGAGACAGGATTCTTAATTGGACATCAATGTAAATTTGCAACAATAGGAATACCTTCATTGATTAAAGATATTTAATATTCCTGACATATGAGTCTTTATCATTAAGCACCTATAGTCTTGAGAAAAATGTTGATAGAGCACAGTAAATGCCATAATGGTGTTCTTAGCCCATCTTGGCAATACAACAGCTTCATTGGCTCTCAGCAAGAATGGAAGACCTTTTCAGGGTAAGTTGGAATAGGGCATGATTTATTATAGTAAGTCATGTTATTGATAGAATTATAATAGAATAAGTGAAAGCAAGGCCAGAGTAATAACTTTTCCTTCTGATAAGTATTATATAAAAAATAAGAAAAAAAAACAGGATTAAAGGTACATGAAGTTCAATAAGAGATTTAGAAACTAAGATTTTGTAATACCATGGATTAATAACCCATTAGACTCTTTATTATCCCTTAAGAAAAAAAATATATATATACATATATATTTTGTTTTGGGCAAGAGAGAGAGGGAGAAAAAGAGAAAGAAAAACAGACAAAAAGGAAAGAGATGAGAGGCATTAATTTGTAGCTGCGTCACTTTTAGTTCATTGACTTAGCTCATTAATTGCTTCTCATATGTGACTTGACCAGGAAACTTCAGCAGAGCTAGTGACCCCTTGCTCAAACCAATGTGACCTTGGACTCAAGCCAGTGACCTTGTGCTTGAAGCCAGCACTTTTGGGTTGAAGCCAGAGACCATGGGATCGTGTCTATGATCCCATGCTCAAGCCAGCAACCCTGTGCTCAGAGTTTCAAACCTGGATCCTCAGCATTCCAAGTTGACACGTTATCCACTACACCACCACTGATCAGGCAGAAATCTTGTATACTGTACAATTAAGTGTTTTAATAAACTCTTGGCTGGTTTTGCAATAAGTCATTCAACATTACCATTAACTCTTTCATTCAGCTTTCAATATTTACACTTTACATTCTTCCCCCAGGTTACAGAGAATCATTACATATTATAGTATAACATTACTGCAACTCTTTAATAATATTAGATAATTTATATTTAAAAATCAGCAATATCACTAAAAATATTTTAAAACTAAGATTATTTTATTATTAATTATTTATTCATTCACTTAAAATATTTACTGAGAACCTACAATGTGAAATATAATAAATATTTAGAGCTTTCATAATTTTATTAATATTTAAATTTGTTGATATTTTTTGTAACTAAGAGGTAAAAGAAGGGTTGGAGAAAAGAAGGAAGCCCAGTGTGTGCTATACAGGGATTTGAATATTTGCTATGGATAAACAGTAGTGAATAATATAATTCAATATGTTATAATTGATTTTGCTTTTAAAAATATATAAAATAATACTTAAACTCCATTGATATTGGTTTTTCACTTTTTTAAAAAAATTGATATCTAAAGTAGAAAATATATATTTAAAATAAGTTAATGTGAAAAATAAAATAACTCTATTAAACAATATAAAGATGTTACTTTTACCAAACTGATGACATTACAGGTGTTCTAATGTGTTTTCATTATGAAATAAGTTTCACCTCTAAGGAAACAAACATAAACTGAAGCTACTAGAATTTTTCCTGTGGTCATATTCTAGCAACTCATTTTTCTGTTTAAGACCTATGGTTTCCATTTTAAAAATTTATAACATAGAGTGATGAGAAAAATAATCACAGCCATAAGATTTTACTTCTATATACTTATGCCAAGTTTACACTCAGATTCTCATATTTAAAACCAGTTTGTTAGAAAAATTCCAGTAGAGATATTTAGCTTAAGCCATATGTGCAAAAAGTGAGTATGTATATTTATTTATTTATTTACCCTTAAATGTATTTCTTTTTCAAAAAACAATTTTGTTTTAAGTATTAGAGATGAATGGGCTTTATGTAATAACATTCTATGATATTATAAACA
Organism: Saccopteryx leptura; assembly: GCF_036850995.1. Lineage (NCBI taxonomy): Eukaryota > Metazoa > Chordata > Mammalia > Chiroptera > Emballonuridae > Saccopteryx > Saccopteryx leptura. The sequence continues at coordinate 314,985,124 of NC_089505.1, read as the reverse complement.
AGTGGTACAAGGTCATGATCTTAGCTATGGTATAAAATCTAATCTCTATATCTTTAGTGACATTCTATAACAAATTTAATGTCATATCTTTTGGCCAGATTGAGAGTAATATTACGGTTTATTAGATGGGAATTTTAGTTTGCTATTATTCATCAGTTATATAAAATTCGTTGATAGCCAATCCTAAGGCCAACACAAAGGAAATGTTAAAATCTATTGAACAGAATTTTTCATTCAGTGTAAAATAATACTTGTGCTGATTTGGACTTTTCTTGTGTGTGACACAGACAGAGAAAGAGAAAGAGAGAGGGACAGACAAACAGGAAGGGAGAGAGATGAAAAGCATCAGTTCTTTGTTGTGGCACCTTAGTTGTTCATTGATTGCTTTCTCATATGTGCCTTGATGCGGAGCAGGTTAAGTGACCCCTTACTCTAGCCAGCAACCTTTGGGCTCAAGCCAGCACCCATGGAGTCATTTCTATGATTCCATGCCCAAGCCAGTAACCCCGAGCTCAAGCTGGTGAGCCTGCACTCAAGCCAGCTACCTTGAGTTTTCGAACTTGGGTCCTCCACATCCCAGTCTGATGCTCTATCCACTATGCAACCGCCTGGTCAGGTGATTTGAACATTTATAAAAAATAATTAAAAATAAGTTTTCTTATGAAATGACTGGCAACAATATTTATCTTTGCACAATAAATGAACAAATAAGCTCATTGACCAAGTTTAATCAATTTTTCTCAACTTTATCTAGGTTAACTTTTTAATATGTTCATGATTAAATAGATCTGAACAGTTAAGTTATTAGTTATTAATATGTATAAATATAAAAATGAGATATCATTTCTGAGTAATATCAAAAATAATATTAATGTTTCAGATAGATAAACTATAGCTTATTTTTACTGTTACTGCAAAAGCATTTTCATATGAAAAAATCACCCCATTTTTCATGTCATATATCCTTCAGGTGTTAAGTTCAGAGTTTACATTTAGTAAGTAAGCCACACCTAGTAGGATGTAATAAGATAATTTATGCATAATCTAATACCTTAAGATATGAAAATAACCTATTTGTTTGAGGTATTTTCATCATTTCTATAGAAATAGTACAAGACCAAACAAAACAAAAAAAAAGAAAAGAGAAAAACTTTGAACAACTTTGTTTCCATTCCCTATAATGCTACTCTGACCTGTTAACACTAGTCAATACTCTGTGTGAAATATACTTGTAGTTCTGGGTGAGAAGTATTATCTTCATGCATGATAGGTAACTTGTAGCAAATGTATTCCTATAATCATTATATCCTGGTTCTAAAACATTTTCATCAAAATTACCCACATTTTTCTGTGTTTTCTAATAATGTAAAACACGATTTTTTTTATTTCATCTGAATGTATTCCTTTGGAACAAAAACTAAAATTTAAGGCAATTAGGTATACAGTCAAACACCCAGTTCTTAAGACATATTTTGCTTCCCACCTTTAGAAGGTCTCTTTAATTTAGGAATTTGCTGTAATAAAAAAAAATACTTGATTTATTATGACTTCTAATTCTATAAGTTGGAAATTTTAGAGAGCCTTGGGACACTAATTCTTTTGCCTTAGCACCAAATAAACTTGGCTTATAATTTTGCTCTGTGTGTGTGTGTGCATGCCAGAAACAGAGACAGAGAGAGGGATAGATAGGGACAGACAGACTGGAAGGGAGAGAGATGAGAAGCATCAATTCTTCGTTGTGGCACCTTAGTTTCTCATTGATTGTTTTTTCATATGTGCCTTGACCAGGGGGCTACAGCAGACCAAGTGATTCCTTGCTCAAGCCAGCGACCTTGGACTCAAGCTGGTGAGCTCATGCTCAAACCAGGGTAGCCCATGCTCAAGCTGGTGACCTCAGGGTTTTGAATCTGGGTCCTCTGTGTCCCGGTCCAATGCTTTATCCACTGTACTACCGCCTGGTCAGGATAATTGTGATCTTAAATTAGACATTTGGCTCAGTAATTAAATCCTTTCTAAATATCAAAAATTCAAAAACTTCCCCCAAATTTTAGTTTTAATAGGTAATCTATTAAGATGATCAAAGAAACTTGATAAAGGTAGTGTGTTCTATTTGTCTCTTGGAGATTTACAAATAAATTAATATATTAAAAAGTGAAAAATTCTACAAAAAGAAAACTGTTAAACTATATTTTACCCATCTTTGGCCAAATGTATTTGGCCATAAAATCATAGCACATTGCCAAACCAAGCAAACTAATTCAAATTATGTGCATTACTTGGCTAGAGACATAAGAATTATGAACTGCAAGTTCCCCAGAGATCAGATTCTCATTTTTTGTGGCCTAGAATGCAAGAATATATACTTTCAATAGTAGCCAAATTTGGGAACTTTAGGCCTATATGCCCTTCACTATATCCTTTTTTTTTTTTTTTTTTTTTTTGTATCCTTCTTTTGAAGCAATAGCAAATGCTCACCTGATTGGGTACCACTTTAAAGTTCACAATTTATTTGACATTGATTAATTTCCCAGGATGCCCCATTTCTGTCACCATCCTCCACTAATATAATGGCTGTTCTCATGGAGAGGAAATGTGTTGTAAAGTTATACATCAATTCATTGAAATATTTATGGAGCATCTACTTCCACCCGATATTCTACCAAGTCCTAAAAGAAATGAAATTAAATAAGACCCATGTTCTTTAATAGTTAGCATTCCAGGGCAGACAGAATCCTGGATTAGGGAGGGTAAATTCCACATTTTATTTAATGTCTTTAGAGAAAACCATTGACTTTGGTGCTGGTAACAAATGCACAGAGCTAAATGAAGGAAAAACAAAGTATTTCTTTCAATGGTCTTCTGAACTTTCAAACTGTTTTTTCAGCTATTATTAGATGCATTCATTCCTCTTTTGATAATTACCATATTCTAAATTTAACTGGCATTTTGCCCAACCTCCTCTAGTTCAATCTTGATTAATGACCTTGCCATTTACTTTGTCATTTTAACTGGAAATTTCCAAGATTCCTTTATTTTTCCTTCTATCTTATAAACCATATTGAATTCATTACCAAGCCTTAATGACTATATATTATAATTTAATCTCAGATCTAGCTTTTGCTCTTCTCTTATTGTTCCACCACTACACATACACATGTTTTGCCTTAATTCAGATCCTCACACTTTTGCTCCAGGATTAAACAGTTCCTCACTGGTGTCCTGGACTTTATCCCTTACCTGGCTCTCCCATTACTCATCCAGTTACTATACAACATCTATATTTGTTTTTGTAAACCAAAATTAGGTCAACAACAAAACTGACCATAATAAAATTCAAATTTAGTATTCTAAAAAAAGAATTATAATCTGATCCCAAGATACCTAACAACTACATCTCTTTCCTGTGAAGCCAACAAATTACCTTTCCCCAAATACATTATATTGCTTCACTCTTTTACTCCTAAATAAATTTTTATTTTCATTGCCTTGAGAGGTGCTCCTGATGTTTGTCTAGTTCACATGGCTCTGTCTTTGTAAATATATACCTATTGAATGCTGGAAGGAACAGAACATTTCTCCTCTATATTCTTAGCATTTTAATTATGGTCCCATCACAACATCATCTCATTACATTTGGGTAAATTATGTTTTTCTTTCAAAGATTCTAAACATCACAGAACTATACCTTAACATTTATATCTCTGGACCTTAACAGACAATTGTTGTTCAGCAAACATTTGCTTAATAAAAGCAATTATGATTGAGTAAATTAAAATCATAATTTGTATTTACTAAAGTTACTATTTATGTCTAATGAGTATGCAGCAAAAACATAATTAGAATCTGCTAGAACTACTTGTCTACATTAGGTCTAAATATAGTAGGAAACTCTATATGCTTATGGTTGGACTTGTACCTTTTAATGGGGTCTTGTTGTTATTCAAAGAATGAAGGAAGGCAAAATTTATATTTGCCTATAATGGAATATGAAAAATTCCTAAATAATGTTAAGTACTGAAAAATCAAGAATTTTATATAAGCAATATAGGCATATTTTTTCAGAGATATGAAGATAATTATCAAAACTATATATTTATATAAATTTGTAAAACTAAAAAGAAAAATAAATTTAAATTAAAAGTACTATAACATAGTTTATTGAATTTTACATACTTTGTGTCATTGTCTGTGTAAATTCTCCAGATGCATACCTGATTTAATTAAAAGGTTTAAGAAGAATTTTAATACTCTATGTATAGGAAAGTAACACAATTCATTTACATAGAGTACTGAGACTATCTCTGTCTTGAAAAGGAAAACTCTTAATAGTATGTGAATAATACAATTCTTATTTTCTAAGACTTCAATGCAATTTCAGTTTGTGTTTTAACTATAAAAAGTGTCTTTTTCAGGTCCTGGCCAGTTGACTTTGCAGTAGAGAGTCAGCCTGGCATGTGGAAGTTCTGGGTTCAATTCCTGGCCAGGGTACACAAAAGAGGTGCTCATCTGCTTCTCTACCCTTCCCCCTCTCCTTTCTCTCTGTCTCTCTCTTCCCCTTCCGCAGCCAGGAGCAAAGATGGCCGGGCCACTGAGGATGGCTCCATGACCTCCACCTCAGGCGCGCTAGGATGGCTCCAGTTGCAGCTAAGTAATGCCCCAGGTGAGCCGAGCATCGCCCCCTGGTGGGCATGCAGGGTGGATCTCGGTCAGGCGCATGCAGGAGTCTGTCTGTCTTCCTTCCCTCCCACCTCCCACCCCTTCTCACTTCGGAAAAATACAAAAAGAAAAAAAAAATTTTTTAACTTCTTTTTAAAACAAATAGGCTCAGAAATCCAAGTGAGTGTGTTATGATATTTGTGAGGAAATTTATTTTTCTTCTTTTCTGTTGGTATGAGATTAAAATCAGTACTTTGCTATGCATTGATCTTGATTTTGCCAAATAAAATAATTCACTTTACTGAAAGGTTTTGGTGAATTTCAAGTCTCTGAAAAGGTTATATTGAGTAAAATGTTCTTTATGCTGAATACTCAAATTAATGACTCATTTGTACATCTGAGGTGAGCAGGAAATGGTGGTCCGCTTTCCCCTTTTTCTCACCATGGCAATTTTAAAAAGGGTATTGTTTATAACACCCCACTCCTTTGTAATTGGGAATATCAGCTTCATTCTAACCTGCTGACTTTTCTAAAAAAAAAAAAAAAAAAAGAACACTATTATTTTTAAATCAAGAGATACTTAATCAATTCTTTATCTATAACTTAACACAAATGTTTAGTTCTAATTCTAAGCAACATCAGTTACAGAGGAAGCAAGGATCTGAAACTCATTATAAAGTTCTTTTTCCCTTGCTTCCTTCATCTTCACATCCCCAATCTGCCTTATTTGTTCTCTTTTCTAACCTGAAACTCCTCTGCTTTATCTATCAGCAATAACTGTTACTGAGTTCTAAGACACCAAAGATTTTCACTGATTTAAAAATAATTTAGATCTACCAGCTATTAGATATTTACTCCTTGAATTATTTTCTATGTAACTACATTCCTGAGGGACTTTTTTCTATTCAAAATGAATATTTTTTTACTTTGTTGAAATGTAAATTGAAGATTATTCTTTTTAAAAAATAATTTGTTTTCCAAGTAATATAATGTGTCCATTATTTGGTAATAAAGAACCATTTTAGAAAAAGTTAATAATAATTCTCCGTGAAACCCTATCATTGTATATGACCAATAATTGTTCAGAATAATAAATGGAAAAGGTCTGAACTCAAAAGATGTTTGGTTCAAGTAAAGTCAGCTTTCATTGAATAAACAAAAAATTCAGCAGATATTTTAAAACAACTTATACTAAGTTTGAATTATAACTGAAATTTGATTATAGGAAGGAAATTTCAGTATATTAAATTACTTCCCAATGACTAAAACAGAATTATAAACTCTCTTTACTGAAATTGTACTGCTTTCTGTAATACAATTTAGACATACTTATGATCCATTAAAAATCTAAACTATACTGCATAAGTAATGTGTTCTAACCGATGGCCCCACAGCAGATATAGTTAACAGTATGGTGGTCACCAGAGGGGGAAGGGAATTGAGGGGAGGTAGAAGAGGTTAAGAGGATTTGACCTGCAGTAGTGAATGTACAATGCAATATATAGATGATGTATTATAGAATTGTATAATTGAAACCTATATGATTTTATTAACTAATGTCACCACAATAAATTTAATAATTTTTTTAAAATCCAAGCTATGACAAAATTTAGATATATTTATATTTTATTATTCATTTATTTTAGAAATTTATCTTGACTACTACTTTATGCAATTTAGAAAAAATTTTCCCAGGCATTTTTCAAAAATGGGTCTTTTTCCTTCTCTAAAAAGAGAAAAATAAGTCAATTTCTGATTTTAAAAAATTAATTCTTATTAAGTGCTTCTATTTTCTCATCTTAATGTTAAAACTTTTTGGAATTATTTTTATTTGTGTTTGTACATTAACATTTATCCCAAAATAAAGCATTAGTTATTATTACTCAATGTTATTTTAGTTCCATTTTGTCACCTGGGACTTTACATGTGATTTAAACTATGATAGAAATGTTTCAGAATTTAGAAAATAACTGTGACAATGGTTATTATAGAAGACTGTAAAGTTACATCTGATATAGTACCAAAGTATGTGTTTTAGTTAATCTTTATTGTACGTGTAGTTTTCTGAAAACCTTCTGTAAGAATCATATAAACAGTCTAAGCAACATCAACTTACATCCATGGATACTGCACAAACTATGTGATATTTGACTGAATTTTTAGAGGACAGGAAGTAATGCTTCTTTCTTCTACTTTTCAGTCTTCTTCATTCATGGCCCACTTACCACATAACTGCACCAGTATCTTTTCTCAAGACTAGCCTTACTCTTTATGTGGGGTAAAGCCATACAGAGCAGCTACATGGCTTGTATAATGTATAGCTCCATTTTGGATAAAATTAATTCTGATATATCCTAATTATTGACTTAAAATGTTTGCCTTCAGATGCAACTTTAATATATACAAATAAAAATTGACAAAATTATCTAATGTTTATATATCTTGCATATTTTAATCAAGCAAGATGGTGACAATAGGCTAACAGAGACACTGACACTGAAATTGTATGTCATTACTCTGTCATTTTCAAATAGTTCAGAATATATGTACTTTTTTTTCTTTTTATAAAGACAGAGAGAGAGTCAGAGAGAGGGATAGACAGACAGGAACGGAGAGAGATGAGAAGCATCAATCATTAGTTTTTTCTTGCGACACCTTAATTGTTCATTAATTGCTTTCTTATATATGCCTTGACCGTGGGGCTGCAGCAGACCAAGTAACCCCTTGCTCGAGCCAGCGATCTTGGGTCCAAGCTGGTGAGATTTGCTCAAACCAGATGAGCCCGCGCTCAAGCTGGTAACCTCAGGGTCTCGAACCTGGGTCCTCCGCATCCCGGTCCGATGTTCTATCCACTGCACCACTGCCTGGTCAGGCAGAATATATGTACCTTTTAAAGAATATCATTAAAATAAAAATACAAAATATTTAAAATTGCATAGAAATCAAGATACCCAAAATATGCACCTTAAGGACACATTAGTGATCTCAGGTCTAGATAATCTTGTAAACCCTCATTGCTCCCAAGACTAAACAATTGTTTGAAGAAAAGTAAACAGACCTGACAATGTAGTGATGCAGTGGATAGAGTGTCAGACTGGAATATAGAGGACCCAGATTTGAAACCCCAAGGTCACCAACTTGAGCACGGGCTCATCAGGCTTGAGCATGGGCTCACCAGCTTGAGTGTGGGGTCTCTGACATGAGTGTGGAATCATAGACATGACCCCATGATCGCTGTCTTAAGCCCAAAAGTCGCTGACTTGAGCCCCAGGTCACGGGCTTGAGCCCAAGGTCACTGGCTTGAGCAAGGGTTCACTCGCTCTGCTGGAGCCCCTGGGTCAAGGCACATATGAAAACGCAATCAATGAACAACTAGGGAGCCACAACTAAGAATCGATGCTTCTCATCTCTCTCCCTTCCTGTATGTCTGTCCCTATCTGTCCCTCTCTCTGTCTCTCTCAATCTATCTCTGTCACAAAAATAAAAAAGAAAGAAAGAATGGAAAGAAAAGTGAGTCGATGCAGAAAACAGAAAAGATGCTGAGATTAGGCATGGGGAGAAAAAATTGTTTTAAAAGAGATAGATGTATTATAAATGGGCCAGAATGAGTTCAAATGAATTAGAAGTTAGAACACTGAAGGCAGCTAAGCATTTTCCTATTTGAGCTGATGTTGGATTCTCCCAAATAAATATACATCGAATCCTCATTTTATGTTGTTAGTGTAGAACTTTAAGCTTATCTAGCATTTTCTAAATGAGACCCCAGTGTGTTCTATCAGCCAACAACAGAAAGGTTGACTGTCATTAAGAAAAAACATATGTATATAATCTACATCTATATGAGCATTTACACACACACACCCACACACACACACCCACAAGACATGTTGCTATCCACACATCAACTCAAAACATGGAACATAAAAGCAATGCAGAGACACAAAGGGTCCTAGGAAAGCTGTGAAACGTGGTTGGGGCTGACAGTCCATGGGACATGGACTTACTAGGAAAGAGAAGCAGAAATGTCTCTGCTGCTAATTTTCAACTGCCACCAATACTTTGTTCTCTTGTTTTCTTTGTCGGTACCAAACACTTCTCTGATAGTATAAATAAACACCCTTTTCTATTGTTGTTGATATAGAAACATTTGGTTATAATGTGATCACATACATAGAAGATTTATGTTTATGTAGCTATATGCAGATACAACCTATATCTTCATTTGAGCTCTTCATTAAAATCATTTTAATTTGTGACCTAAGAGCATTGCTGTTCTGAAGTGTCAGATTTTGAAAAAGAATATTTTTCTTTCTATATTTTATTCTTTCTCTCTACCTTCTTGCAATTTTTTTGCTTCCCCCCCCCATATTTTCCTGACAGTCAATCCTAATAATTCTTCTTATAAACTTTCACTTTCAAATGGTCATTCTATTAGAAAATTCTTCACTCATTTTTAGGTTAAATTTAAATTAAATACAGCTGGGTCTTCTACAACTCAAGGCATATGTATACCTTACTAAATTTAATATAAATGCCTCTACCACAAACTGTCAACACTTGAGTCAATGTCAGACATGAAGTGTGTGTGTTTCTAGTCTTTGAACACACTATCTACACTGCTAGCCTCCCAAAAGCCTCTAGAGAATAAGAATTGAGGAAGAGAACTGAAAGAAATCATTATGTGAATATTTTTTTAAAAAGAAAAAACTAAGGAAAGGGAATTGATTTATTTTTCCAGAAAATAGACAAGTTTGGGAAAATGAAGAGTTGAATGCATTTATGAACCCTTGACTACAATAAATGACCTAAATTTATTAGTAGAGAACTGAGTATCAGATTATCCTCTAAAATACCTCATAACAGGAGGTAAATAAGAACAATCTCCAAAACATTCTCAAATGTTCTTTCATCAGGAATAAGTAAGAATATTAAGTTTTTGTAGATTGGGAGGACAGGGAGAGAATAAGAAACTACAGGTGACATTAGATTTCAGCCACCAGTATGATATATTATAGACATTAAAAATAGGATGGTATTGACCAGATCTGTTGGTTAGAGCTTCATTCCAAAGCATAGAGGTTGTAGGATCAATCCTCAGTCAGGGAACATACAGGAACAAATTGATGTTTCTGCCCTGTCCCTTAAATAAATAAATAATACTTTTAATTGGCTGTATATTTTAAAAGGAAAGGACAACCATGTTATCATAAAAAACCTAGATGATTAATACTTTTATATAACATTCATTCTATATGAGAGAATTTTAATTAAATTCTTAATAACTTTTGGAACAAAGAGCTCAAATTGTACTGATCAATATAAAATGCAGGATTTAACACAAGATCCTAATGTGTATTAATTAATTGAGTCAACAGTTATCTAAATATGGCAGTTCTTAAAGGATGTAGTTTTAAGAGAGAAGGTTGATCACATCCAATATCAGCAGTCTCACCTCCTGCACCAAATCCTATAAATAATATATAGGTATAGCATTGCCCAAAACTGAGATGAATACTTTTAGTGGTTCAGGGTGTAGGAGAAATCAGTAATGGTTATCTATGTTTCACAATATGGCCTGCAGAGCTGAAAACATTCGAAGCTATAAAACTATACTGACACAGAAGGTTATAGCAAATTTGAGCAAAACCACAATGGTAGAATTCATGAACAGAGGACATCCAGAGCCATAACCAGGGTGATCCACTAAAGTAACTCAATTTGAGAAATCAGAAACAGAGATCCCTCCATATCATCTCCTAAGTCTAGAGCCAACCTCTAGCACCTGGGTGTTTTACTCTGAACAGGAATGTTTATTATGAAAGTTTAGGGAAGCGAGACAAGTCAGTGATTTAGCTGCACATTCTGTCAACCATCCTCACCCTAAAACTATGTGGACCACAACCTTACAAGTAGCTCCCACACTCAAAACAAACAAACAAAAAAACGACAACTCACAAATGACTTGAATACAAAATATAAAGCGACCTAACATGTAGTATGTATCATCGTTTAGAAATATCAATGACAATAAATGTGAATAATATGTGATATGAATAATTTAAACTCACCTACATTATAGAGACACTCATTCTGGATTTTAACATATTTAGTTAATTGATGATTTATTAGAGATGTATCCAATACCAAATATAATAAGAAAATTAAAAATAATGAAATGGAGGATTTGGGTTATACATAATAAAATAAATACAGTATGTCTGATCTCTTCATAAAAATCCCTAAAAAATAGAAAAATTATAAAGTAGGCATAAAATGGGTAAAGGTATCAATCAATTTTTGGAAAAGCAGGCAAAAATAGATGTTAGAAGCATTAAGAAGAGAGAACATCAAGTGTTTCAAGAGGGTGGTGCTAATGAGAAATCGACTAACATAGAATAACACCCCCAAAATTTCAAAACTTGCAAACAAGAAAAACTATGTAAGGCAAGACTAGAAAAAAAAAAAACAAGATTAACAGTAAATTGAGTAAGGAGAAGTATAAGAAATCTGTCATCCATGAAAAAATTTCAGAACTGATCAAAATTATCAACCCACACTTTTAAGAAGGTCAGTGAATCTCTAACTATCTCTTTTGGAGAAATGTTATCCCTTCCTTCAACTCCTGAAGTAAAGCTGTTGGCTCAATGGGGTCCTTGGATCACCATTTCCCTAAATGCCCAAGCACAGTGCTGTGGTGACTCAACTAGGCTAGAATCCAATGATATTCAGTGGACTTCAATACCCTGTGGGAATTGGGGTTCAGGGGAACAGCACAAATAAAATCTGATAATTTGGTTACTATTATTGCTGTAAGTAGAAGTCTTATATCTCTGAGTCAGGAATATTGTGTATTCCAGCAACATTCATGAAACCATGCCAAGCCTAACATGCTAGCTTGCATAAAAGGCAAAATTTTGAGTACTTCACAGCACTAGACAACTACATTATCAAACAACATAAAATGAAAGCAAGCAGCATTATTACAGATGATGATATAAAACAACATTTTATAAATAAGTCATCCTAACAGAAAAACATGGTAATGCTAAATCTGTAGGCACCCCCCCCCAAAAAAAATAACCTAATTAACCTACCTAAAACATTGTATCTAATAATAACATAATTCACCTTTTCCCTAAGCATTTCTTAAAATATACCATAAACTGTGTCAAAAAAGAAAGCCTCAACGAATTTGAGAATTTGAGAAGATTAAATATTTTAGATGGTCTTCTGATCAGATTAAGCACTCAAAAAAGATGAGGAGGCCCTGGCTGGTTGGCTCAGTGGTAGAGCATCGGCCTGGGGTGCAGAAGTCCCGGGTTCGATTCCCGGCCAGGGCACACAGGAGAAGCTTCCATCTGCTTCTCCAACCCTCCCCCTCTCCTTCCTCTCTGTCTCTCTCTTCCCCTCCAGCAGCCGAGGCTCCACTGGAGCAAAGATGGTCCGGGTGCTGGGGATGGCTCCACGGCCTCTGCCCCAGGCGCTAGAGTGGCTCTGGTCACAACAGAGTGACGCCCCGGAGGGGCAGAGCATCGCCCCCTGGTGGGCATGCGGGTGGATCCCGGTCGGGCACATGCAGGAGTCTGTCTGACTGTCTCTCCCCGTTTCTGGCTTCAGAAAAATACAGAAAAAATAATAATAATAATAATGAGGAGGGGCCCTGGCCGGTTGGCTCAGCGGTAGAGCGTCGGCCTGGCGTGCGGGGCACCCAGGTTCGATTCCCGGCCAGGGCACATAGGAGAAGCGCCCATTTGCTTCTCCACACCCCCTCCTTCCTCTCTGTCTCTCTCTTCCCCTCCTGCAGCCAAGGCTCAATTGGAGCAAAGATGGCCCGGGCGCTGGCGATGGCTCCTTGGCCGCTGCCCCAGGCGCTAGAGTGGCTCTGGTCGCGGCAGAGCGACACCCGGAGGGGCAGAGCATCGCCCCCTGGTGGGCAGAGCGTCGCCCCTGGTGGGCATGCCGGATGGATCCCGGTTGGGCGCATGTGGGAGTCTGTCTGACTGTCTCTCCCCGTTTCCAGCTTCAGAAAAATAAAAAAAATAATAAAAAAAATAAAAAAATGAGGAGGAAATTCCACATGTATGTAAATTAAAATATATTTAAAACTAAGCCATAAGTCAAAAATAAATCAATATATAACTTAGAAAATATTTTAAAATGAATTATGGTAAATATACTACATATCAAAATTATGGAATGCAGCAAAAGACACTTTGGCCTTAAATACATGTACTAAAGAAAAAGTAAGTTGAAAAGCAAATAGCTTTCTTGAGATGGTTCTCTATGTACTGACGCTGTAGAGATAGAGCCATATGTACTAACCTGTTAGATTTTCAAGATCAAGTATAAGAAAAGCAAGCTGAAGAAAATGTTACTTCATTTAATGTAAAAATACAGATCTTAAAAAAAGAATAAAAATATGCAATAAAGTCTTTTCCTTCATACATAAATGTTTCATGTAAATCACATAAGAAATGTCAAGATGACTAGCTACAAAAAAAAAAAAAAGTTGACAACCACCAAGGGGTTAGGAGAGGATCAGCATTTGAAAGGAGTCATCAAAGAAGACTACAAGGAATATCTGTTATTTTGACCCCCAGTACTGACTGCCCCTCCTTAAACACACTGCTATTACCTTTGGAGAAACCTTTTGTGTCAACCAATGTGCTTGTGTGAAACTGAACACTCCCAACCAAGATTGAAACATGTAAACAAGGCCCAAAGCAATCAATGTTTTCCAGTTCCATAAAACAGTGATTGGCTCAGGCCTATAAATCAAAACAAATGAAACTCATATCTGGAAATGTTTTAAAAGCTATTATAAAATACAGAAGTAGAAGGAAGAAAGCTAAATCCATTGCAGCCCCCTTGCAACCTTGGAGGCAGAGCCTGAGAACGTGCCAAGTTGGTGGTGGTATTGCCAAGGTACATACAGAGAGAGACACGGAGTCCCGCCATGAATGGAATCCTGGGTAAGCCAAGGGCTTCCATCATGTGTATCAATAAATCCTTGCAGGCGCTTAGGACATTTGGGTTCACTCTTTAGTCATTTGCCACCAAAATGTTTTCTCCAATAGAGATCCCTTGGGTTATCATTTTTGTTATAAATCTTACTAAGAAAATATACCTATATATTTTATAATTTAAATACTTTAATAAAAACAAATTTAAAAAATATCACAATTAGACTAAAGGATTTCTAAGTTCCATTTATTCTTATTAGTTTAAGATTTTTATTTAAGGTTTTATTAAAGTATTGGACATGGAATCATAAAATAGTTTTTAAATATAAAACATCTTGGCAGATAGACAACAAGGAAGTAATAACCCCAAATATTTTCTAGAATTATATGGATATAATGAGTACATATATAAAAAGTAAAAAGTATAGATGGAATGTAATAAAATCCTTAGATTAAACAACAGAAAGGTTGTAGTCATTTTCCAAACTCCTTCTCCCTTAATTATTACTAACAGACAATGGGAGCCCTTCCATTAAAATGTTGCTCTCTAAAATGACAAGGTAGGTAGCATGAGTTTTACAGGTAAAGAGACAAACCTTCTTGTAACTGTTATGCTTGCCTGAAAGATTACATCTTTGAACAGGACCTTTAAGGTACAAGTTCTTGTAATCCTCCTTTTTTCTCCTTGTGCTTTTACATTCTAGTCTCTCCAATTCTGAGGAGTTCAGAAATAAGAGGACCCATTCACTTCCTCTGTGCAGCTGGTCTTCCTATGGTCAGAGGTGTTCTTTCCCTAAGCACTGTAGTATTTGACTTGGCATTTTCTACTTCATTGTCCATTTGTTATCCTTTTTTTTTTCAAGAAATATTTAACATTACTTTGTATTAGTTTCAGGGGTACAGCATAGTGTTTAGACAATCAAATACTTTACAAAGTGTTCACCTCAAATCCTATATTTCCAGTAACCTCTGGGCACCATACATAGTTATTACAGTATTATTGACTGTATTCCCGATGCTTTATTTTATGTCCCCATGACTATTTTGTAACTACCAACCAGTTATTCTTAATCCCTTAATTTTACCTATTTGTAATAAAACCATTGAAAACAGTATTTTTTAATATAAAAAGAAAAGCTTGGTTTTCCTCAATGGCCACTAGGCCTAAATGTTACCACAGGAGGCGCCACGTTGCTGTGAGGGCTTGCGGCTCAGCCACAGAGGTGCTCAAGTACGATGGAGAGAGCACATGGTGACTGCACATGGAGAGAGCACATGGTGATTGCAAACGGGCCCACACCACGGTCACTTCACGTGTGTGCCAACCTGCCAGAGGACAGCTGCAAACGTTGATAACTTTCAGTTTCCATATAACAATCTGACTTAAGTTACACAAAATCATGTACTTTATATCTTCCTTATGTATTATTTCCATGACTACTCGGGCCCTCAATTGTTTTGTAAAATGATGCAACTGTTTACAAGACTGGAAATGCAGGATCAAAACAAACAGGTGGTCTGTCTGCCACAAACTGGCAAGCCAGATTGTTCATTGTAAATTAATCATAACAAAATACCTGATTTGGGGCATAGCATCAATACCTTTAGGAAAAAAAAAAAGTAACTTTGTAATCCAAAGCCTTCTTAAAAAACTATGTCATTTAGTAAATTAAATTGTCTATTTAATAAGAAAAAAAAACAAATGAAACTGACATGGATGCACACACTGTTTATTATTGGACTTGGAAGACACAGTGCAGATGGAAATACCCCATCCCACTATTGGTCAGTGCAAGATGCACTGTTATCTTCCTTTAATTTTTTTTAACTTTAATTTTCTATTCTCACTCTTACTTTCATTCTCTTAGCTACTTTAATCATTTTAATTCATGGCCTTAAAGTGCATGTCTCTTTCAAAATATAAAGCTCTGTTTTATGTGGTTTTCAATTTAAATTGATATATTGCTTTGATCTTGTTCTGATGCATACTCTTCAATATCACTGCCTCTTACTGCAACATAGTGTTCCTTTGAATGCTATTATTACATTTCGATTATAGGTTCCCTTAGTAATGAATCCAGTGAAGTCTTCTTTGCTAGAGCAAATTAAGTTATAGTGAACTCTTTCACACATATCCATTTATAACACTGGTGTGAGAGTTGTTTCATTTGACAAGTATGCTTTAAGCATCTAATAAGTGCCACGCACTGTTTTAGGCTTATAGGATATGTCAGTGAACAAGAACAATAATAAATAACAAGGAGCTTTTCTCTGGACAGTATGTTTAGGAAAGGGACTGCTGGATTTTATGGTGTACACATTCTCAGTCTCATTTCAAGAATCCCCTCTAAAATAGTTTCACTCAATTAAAAATGAGTAATGTATGAATACTCTCATTCCCTTGCTCCACACCAGGTTGGCTCAGGGAATTATATAACTCTCTAAGATTTAGCAACCTGATAGAAATAAAATAATGTATTATATCTCTGAATTCTAGAAGTTTAGTTTTCCTACCCAGATCTCTAAATCATGTGACTTTACCAAATGTGTTAACTGCCTATTCATAATTGTTTCTAGTTTTTCTGCTTCTTTATTTTTAAGTATTTAAAAACATTTATTAGTAAATAAGAAAACATGAAGAAAGTAGCTAGAAAAAGCACAACAGGCCCATAATAAAAAGGTGGAAAATACCTAATATATAAACAATAGCAAGACTCAGTGGCACACAGAAAAATGATCACAGTAAAACTCAAAAGATATGACATTTAAAGAAATTGTTCTTTGGAAGAAAGCACATAAAACATATAACACTTTGGTAAGGTGTAATAAATGTAACTGGAAGAAGGTACATAATAAACCAAATTCAGAGTAAGAAAAGAAATTAAAACAGTAACTGTAAATATACATCAATAAATTTGGAAAAGTAAATGAAATCTTAAAATTTTGGGAAAAACATAACATGTCAGCTTGTGACAAAAACAGGTAAAAACTTTAACACACAAGTATTACTAAATGTAAATTAAAATGATGATTTAAAGCAGAAAACAAAACAGGACCACATGGCTTGAGAGGTAAGTTCTAACAAGTTGTTAATGATAAGATATACAGGTTGTTACTGAAAATATTAAAACACCAGAAAGCTTTTAGTCTATCTTATTTAACAAGGCTAGTAAAATTATTTTTATTTCAAAAGCATCAAGTGCAGTATATTAAATAAGTATCATACAAGTATTTTTAAAAATTGGAAAATTTCACCTTTGAAGTTTTTCTTCATAAAGAAATAACTACTATGGAAATCAGTTTCACTACAAAACTACAAATCAACCAAAATATATGGAAGCATACAGAGCAGGATTGTAATCTCCAAGAAAATGAAAAAATGAGGTGAACTTTTTAACTGATGAAGCTTACCTCCCAGAGGTAGTTTCCAGGCTAAGGCACAGAGAATAAAAATTCAAACCAAGCTCAGCAGCCTCCCTGTGTTAAGGAATCAGCAATTGGAGTTCAAGCAAACCACGGGTCCTAGAATTGTAGGATAGGTACTACAGAGGAGGCTCTGTACAAAGAAATAGTTCTGTATATCTGCAGAGGAATCCCTTTGAGACTTCAACTAAGTACTGCTCTGTGTATACAAGAGATCACAACAGAACCACTTTCAAGTAAGCTAAACAATTTCCTCCACTTTACTCCAGGCTGTTAATAGTCTGTTCTGCTATCAGCTATAGGGAAGAGATCTCATAAGAATGGGGCATTAGATATAGTTCTCATGCATTAAGGGTCTTGCCTAATAGTAGGACTAATTGAACACTATGGGGAAAAGTTTACTGTGAATGAACACTAACAAAATATAAAAGAAATCCTTGAAAGAGTCAAACAGATCCCAGTAACTGAATGCAAGAACAGAGCCAAATATTCTTTAAAAGAATACAGACATACTCAGCATGAACAAAATAATCTATAATACAATAAAAAATTACCAAGCATGCAAAGAAGCAGCATAATATAATCATAAAAGATTAAAATTAATAAAAGAAACTTAGATATCAGAAATAATGGAAGTAACAGAAAAGGACATTAATGTAGTTATAAATTTGTACCATATGATAACGAAGGTAAAGGAAAATATGAACATGCTAAAGAGAGGGAAAAGGTTGGAAAAGATAAAATTAGAATTTCTAAAGTTGAAAAGTAAAATTCTAAAATTAGACACTGAAACAGATTAGATACTACAAAAGGAAACATAAGTGAACTAAAAGACAAAGCAATAAAATATACTTAAATATATGTTTTCCTAAGAACACTATAAAAATGTTTTACATTTGGTTTTGGGCTGACTATGATTTGAAATGGACTGAACAAGACCCTTATTATTTTTCATACAATAATGGATTTATCTCTTATTGTCTTTTTTTCTTTTTTTCTTTTTCTTTTTTATTAAGTGAGAAGCAGGTAGGCAGAGAGGCAAACTCTCACTAGTGCCCCAATCGGGACCCACCCGGCCAGCCATCCACCAGGTGATCTACTCATCTGGGGCTTGCTCCATTGCTTGGCAACGGAGCCATTTCAGCACCTGAGACAAGACCATGGAGCCATCCTCAGTGCCCAGGGCCAACTTGCTAGAGCCATTTGAGCTATGGCTGTGGGAAGAAGGTATGGAAGGAGGGAGGGAGAGAGAAGGAGTGAGAGAGAAAGAGAGAGAGAGAGACAGATAAGGGGAAAGGGTGGAAAAACAGATGGTTGCATCTCCTGTGTGTCCTGACTGGAAATCAAACCTGGGACTTTTACATGCTAGACCAATGCTCTACTGTTGAGCTAACTGGCCAGGACATCTACCTGTCTTATTCTCAGGAAGTTATACACTCCTGAAAATAAGCTATGAAGGTTGAAGCTGGGGAAAAAGGATCAAAAGAAAAAAAAATTGAGAAAGGATTGAAGGGAAGAATAACTTCTTCAACTAAAGGAAACCTTGGAAAGATGCATTATGATTTCTTCTTAAATGTTACTGTGAAAACCAGTTAGACAGACATAAGCTGAGCAGGGACGATAGGCCAGGCCCAGATGGTCACCAGAGCAGAAATCTCCAGGTGCCTAGCAATGGGCAAAACTGGGAAGACAAGAATCTTGTCCCAAGGGTAACCTTTCTCCACTAGCATATTGCTGGCCATGAGGTGTAGAACCCCAGATTCCATATCTCTGGTCATGTATTTCAGACCCTCCCCTGACCCTTCCTTTCCTGGCATGTTGCTAGTCTTGCAGGTTAGACACCCTCTTCACAAAGGAGTAAACATGGGGCAGAAAATAGTCCTTAAGCATTAACCCCTAGTAATAGTATGTAGGCCTTAGCTGTGTTTCAGCTCCAGGCCCATAAAAACAACAAACCAGACAAGTGATGCCACAGCTGACCTTGGTAATAACTGCATTGACTAATGACCCCCTGCTCTGGTACCAACCAATCAGTAGAGACCATGACCTTAAAAAGGCACACCTGGAAAACTGGTACATATTCTATTAAGACCCTTCCCTGGGACCTTCCCTAAGCTCTCTACTCCAAAAAAACCTTCAGATGGAGAACCCAGTGCGCTCTCCCTTCAGGAAGCTTGCTGGTGGTACTTTTCCCTTCCTTCTTCTTCCACCACAGAGGTACATCTCCTAAACTCTAAGGGTACTCATGATACTTGCAACCAGGGGATCAGTTACTGCAGAAACACATTCTGGGATAACCCTCTTCCCTCTGACTTCCCAGAGAGCCAGAGCAACCTTGTCTAAGCTTTCCCATTGTTTCTTCTGTTCTAGGCAAGTTCTTGTTTCATTGTCCCCAGCCTTAGTTAACTTTCACTCCAAATCACTTGGACTCATACTATGTAATTTTTCCTGCACAAAGTTAAGAACCCCACACGCCACCAGTTGGCCCTACGCACACCCGAAGGGCCAGGTCCACTGTCCAATAACATTATGACATTATTGTTTGGTAAACAAAATCTCAATTTATGATGATATGCTAATAACTTTTAGTCTTAGGTGTAGAAGTTTGTTGGTATCTTTTGACAGTCATTTTAAATTAGTATTTACAATTTTATAAATTGTTATACAAATTAGTCATTTGTCATTTTGAACCTATGTATAGAAATGAAAATATCCTATGGGGGAAAAATGAATTTAGATTATGAATTTTATTTAAAAAAATGGCCTTATCTGTTAGTCAGAAGACTCAATATTGTCAGAATATCAATTTTCCTCAAATTAATCTGAGTCAATAAAATACTATTCACAAAGTCCCAGCAGGGTTTTTTCTTTTTCTTGATGTGCAAAAAGCTTATTCTTCAAGTTATATTGAAGTGTAAAAGATGTAGAGAACTGACAATAATTTTGTAGTTGAAAAAGTTATACTATCTGACGTTAAAACAATATCAAGCTACAGATATCAAAAGAGTGCAGGATCAGTATAATGATGTATGTATGGATCAGTGGGACAGAAGAACATCCAGAAGTAGACCCACATATATATGGCTAACTTGGGGCAAATTACCCTTTGCAACAAATGATGCTAAGGCAATTAAATATTGTTATGGGAAAATAATGAACTTTAGCCCCTACCTCGTATCAAATATAAATGTTCATTCTCATTAGACTTAAATGTGAAACAAAACTCTATAAATTTTCTAATAAGAAAAAATAGAAATTATTAGATCTTCTGTTAGGCTAAAATTTCTTAGGTAAGATACAAACACTGTAAGCCATAGATAAATATTAATAAATTGGACTGTATCAAAATTAAAAACTTTTGCTTTTTATATACAGAAACTTAAAAGGCAAGCTACAGATTGAGAGAACATATATTTAAAGGTTTATATACAGAATGTAAAATTAACTTTTCATTCCACTTAAATGAAGATACACAAATGATCAAAAGCACATAAAGTGCTAATTATTAGTCATCAAGGAAATACAAATTCAAAATACAATTAAATGCAAAAGGTGTACTAAAGAAAGCACATCATGATATGATTTGAATTATTCCAGGTA
Organism: Saccopteryx leptura; assembly: GCF_036850995.1. Lineage (NCBI taxonomy): Eukaryota > Metazoa > Chordata > Mammalia > Chiroptera > Emballonuridae > Saccopteryx > Saccopteryx leptura. Next base: position 314,964,482 of record NC_089505.1, on the reverse strand, counting down.
GGTAAAGATGGTTTATCATTAAAAAAAATGCCTAAAAATATCAGGAAAATCTCAGTAGTTAAAGAAAAAGTAATAGTTAATTCCTGAGTCTGAAAAATAAATGAATGATAAAACTAAGAAACAGAATGATTCTTTAACTTAATGAAGGTCAGCTACAGAAATTTTTACCAAACACTTAAAAAAAATTTAAGATTGTATTTCTGCCTGACCAAATGGTGGCACAATAGATAGAGCATTGAGCTGGGATTCAGAGGACCCAGGTTCGAAATCCCTAGATCACTGGCTTGAGCACAGACTAATCCAGTTTGAACGTGGGCTCACCAGCTTGAGTGTGGAGTCACAGGCTTGATCATGGGATCATAGACATGAACCCATGTCGCTGGCTTGAGCCCAAAGGTTGCTGGCTTTAGCAATGGTCACTGGCTCGGCTGGAGCCCCCGATCAAGGTACATATGAGAAAGCAATCAATAAACAACTAAAATGCCTAAACAAAGAATTGATGCTTCTCATCTCTCTCTCTCTCTTCCAGCCTGTCCATCCCTATCTGTTCTTGTCTCTATCTCTCTTTCTGTCTCTGTTTCTCTTGCAAAAAAAAAAAAAAAAGATTGTGTGTTCTTTAAGACAAAAAGCCAGATGAGTTTAATGAATACCTTTTGGATAGGAAGTAAGATGAGGATCTTACCATTGAATTGACAAACTGGGAAATACTTAAGGATAGTCTTTATCTTTGCTTTTGTCCAGTATAGCAGCATTTAAATCCTTGCCAATGCAATTGAGAAAAGTGATAACAGCCATGAGGAAAAGGACAAAAGAAAAACAAAACAAAACATGTTTTGAAGACTGAGCATCCTCATAGAAACCCCAACAGAATAAGCAGACAAGCTAATCCAGTTTATACAGCTTAATTAGCAGTTTGATTAAAAAAAAAAAAAACACAACTTTTTTTTTTTTTTTTTTTTTGCTTAAATTCAAGGAAAAAAATCCATAGGAAGATGTAATGCTGTTAAGGAAGGGGAAGGAAATAATATTCTTGTGTTAGTCTGGGTTCCCTCCCAAGGATTCTGAAGAGAGTCTAAGGGACTTAAGGATCAATTCTAGATTGTCATATTTTTTAGAAAGAATTTAAAGATGCAGGGATTATTGAGGAATTGCGTCCTATTTTAAGATGTCTAAGCAATTATGTATCTCTTGTAATTAATGAAATGAACAAAGCAGATCTCAGTATTATTGGGGAGGACGTAGTAACCACTCAAAATGAGTTCTTTGTGGCATTTTACAACTGCAGTATGACCTTGGGCAATACAATGTTACTAACTTATCTGTTCCTGTCCTCCCATCATGATTCATGAAAGTCAGGACTGCTTTTTAGTCCTTTTTAGTTAGGGCTGATTTTCACTCTACGATCTTGAATAGTTTTTGATTCTTTCACATTAAATAGAAATCTTAATGACATAGCCAGATAAAGCTCCTTATAAGTTCAATTTCTCAATTACATCAAAAACCAGTAAAAAATAAATAAATAAGAAGTAAAAAATGGGTTAAATACAAAGAAAAATGGAAAATACACAAAACTGTTAAAACTACATATAATCATCCCGGCGGGTGGCACGGTGGATATTGCATCTGCCCCAGCATGTGGATGTCCTGGGTTCGATTCCCAGTCAGGGCACACAGGAGAAGCAACCACCTGCTTCTCTCCCTTTCCCTCTCGCCCTGCTGTCCCTCCTCCCCTCCGGCATCCAGTGGCTCAGTTGGTTCGAATGTGACCTCAGGCACTGCGGATAGCTCCCTTGGAGCAAGCGTATCACCTTAAAGTCATTAAAAATAGCTCTTTACTATCCGCCCCCATGGGGTTGCTGGATGGATCCCTGGGTCCTGGTCCAGGTGCATGCAGGAATCTGCCTCACTATTTCCCTTCCTCTCACTGAAAAAAAGAAAGATTAAACAAACAAACAAACAAATAAATAAATACTACACAAAACGACATAAATGTGTAAATAAATTATATCTAAAACATCTTAGTCTAAATTGGAAAAATTCAATATTACAAAGATAATTCCCATTGTACCCCCACAAAATTATTCATCAAATTCAAGTCAATTCACACCAAGATTTTTGAAGGGAAATTAAAATATTAGTATTAAAATTCATATAACAAATTATCTAAAAGTACTTAAGATAATTTTTTTAAGTAAACATAAAATGGAAGAGAAGAACCCTGCAATGGTATAAAACCTATGACAAAATCATGGCAATAAAATAATGTGATATAGAAAGATGAATGAACAATCAATCATATGACAGCATAGCCCAAATACAGACTTACTTATCTGTGCAAACTTTGTAAATGAAAGAGATCACTGGGGAAAAGATGGGTGATTTTATAATGGTTGCAGAGAAAGATGGTTCACAATGTGGAAAAAGGTAAAACTGGATTCCTACCTCTTTGCATATGCAAATATAAGTTCCAAATCAATCAAATACTTAGACATAACTAAGACTAACGGAAAAAATATAGAATTTTCTTATTTTTTCAAAATAAGAAAATAAATGCTTTTCAGTGAGATCTAAAGTAAAATTTAAGTATATCAAAATTAAGTATTGTTTTTCATGAACCACAAACTAAACAAATGGAGGAAGTTATTTAATTAATTTAAAATGTATTAAATTATTTATATAATTATAATATATTTATATTAATATAAATCTCATAAAATAAACTACAATAATATTATATTTATCAATAGAATTATTTTGACATATCTCTATATATTTACACATTCCAAAATAACTTAATATTTTTCTCCATGAATAGGAATGTCCTTTTATTACTTATAGGTTACACAAATCATTTCATATCTGGCAATCTATTGAAAAAGTGCAAGTCTTTTGAAATAAAAGATACACATCTATCCAAAATAATGACAACAAAAATAGTCACAGAAAATTGAAGAGTGTAATTTGAGATGCCAAAATATGAAAACCCTTCTGCCATTTTAAGATTAAATGGATAAACTGAAAGGAGTAAAAAAAAAAAACCAAAATACTCTAACGTGTTGACCAAGAAATTTCCAGCTGTTATTTTGACAGATATTACTTTTATAAATTACAAGCCCCTATTTTATTTTCTATTTTCTTCCATTCTCAGAAGCTAATGCCCCCATCAACACTGAAAAAGACTGAAAAGCAATTAAATATAAAAATCATAAGCTGACTGACTATTGGTAGAGAAGTATGAAAGCTTGACCTTACCAGCTTTCTAAGAAAATAATGTGTCTTTTCATTAATTTCTGTTTCATAGAAGACAATGATTGCAATTATTTCATAGAAGAAAAACAAATGTTTAAACATTTTGCAATTTCACCTTTATTGGCAAAGATGTTTTTATCTTTTGTCATGCTGTTCTTAGCTTAAAACATCCTGTCTCTTTCAACAGAAATACTTGACAGCTGATATTTTCTTTTTACTTCTACTTCAACTGCTAATTGCATATTTACAATCCTTCAATCAAGAGGAAAAGAGAAACAGATTAGAAAAATTTTCTATCTGTCAACAGAGCTACGTACTATAATGAAACATCTACTCATTAAATATAGAGAACTTTATGGCATCAATAATAAGTGTTATAAAGGGCACAAAGGTATTATTAATTCTGAAAGAATGCAAGACTATAAAAACAATAAGTCATTTTGACAGTTGCTATGAAGACTATTACCAAATGTTATGTTTACTTGACTAGCTCAATTTATAAAACAAGACCTACAAAAAAAATCTACAGTTTAATCAATTGAGATGTGCTGTTATAAACAAGTGCTAATGGACTGAAGCTTTGCTTCTTTTCTTAATGATTGAATTGTGACTGCATTTTTTAAAATTAGGGTAATTACTAGTGTGAGCAGTTTTGTGCATTTTTAAGAGAACCTTAAATCAATGAAATAAAACTGTAGAACAGATTTAATGAGAACATAAATGTTTCTTTTTAAGTTAAATTAAGCTAAAGTTGCAAGTCTCTTTAAATACAGTGTGTGATTATCTTTTCAGCAAGAATTCACAAAGGTATTTGTTTAGCATGCAAACTAAGGAACAATAATGGATGTAAATCCCCAACCATAATCATTGATTAAATTTCTTTGTAAATCTCATGAAAATTCAATTCAGAATTCTAGGAAACAGTATTTTAAGTTTGATTGAATTTTATTTAGTTAAAAGAAAAATAGTTAAAGGATTTGATCACCTAAATAATCTAACATATTAGATGATAGATTAGGCTATAGTTTTAGGACAAATATTGTTTTAAAATTTTTTTATTTATTATTTATTAACTCATGGAAAGAAGATTTCAGTGACATTATTAACTTTGGAAAATTTAAATTACTCATTTTTATAGTCATTCTACAAATACATGTTCAAGAATTTGAATGTATGGACTTTTGTAGGCAGCAAGAGCAAGGATTGCACTGAATATATATTTTGGTACTTGACTTATGGTCCTATGAATTGGCTTATGAAGAATTTTATAAAATTTATATGCCTGTGTTCATTTGTAGATGTGCATGGGCATGTGAGTGTCTGTGTATAAGCAGTTTATGTATGTAAGCATGTGTGTCTGAATGTGTGTGTGTGTGTATGAATATATGTGAGAGTGTGTTTGAGAGTGTATGTGTTGTACATACGTGTCTGTATGTATGGGTAAGTGTGCCTGCATAGCTAAGTCAGAACAAATTTACAGTAAAGACTTCAGCATAGTAATTAGAAAAGGATAAACATATTTTGATGATTTTACAGATATGGACCTACCAGGTTCCTACTTCAAGATGGTATCAATAACTAATTAAAAATAAAAAGAGGAACAAAAAAAATTCTGGAGGTTATAAATATTACCTTGATTGTGGTCATGGCTTAACAGAGTATGTATATGTCCAAGCTCATCAAATTGTACACATTAAATTTGTGCAGTTTTATATAAATTATATCTCACTGAAGCTGTTGAAAAAATAACTAATCAGAAAAGATGTTACAGGAGTGGATACGATTCTAGAAATACAGTAAACATGTTGGAATCATAGTTTCTGGCTCTTTGTGAATTTATACACACACCACAAACACACAGACACTACAAAAACACATTCACATACACATAGATGAAAAAAATACCTTAATGAAAAGCAAATTCAAATCCTTGAAAAATTATGTAAACTATGCTAAATAACCAGGAACCCCTAATAACCCAAACTATACACAAAGTGGGAACAAACCATTAACAGCCATAAGACCCATTTGGTATGGCTTCTGTGCAGAAGAGGGCAGAAGGGGAAATTAGAGAATCTAATAGAGCTAAGAACAAGAGAATGCCAAAGAGACAATAGGTATTCACTGGAACATGCAGCAGGCCCCTTAGAGAATGCTGAAATTGGAAGGAGTTTTGCTCACTGGATAAGTGTAAAGAGTCTACAGTGTGATGTGAAAGAACTAGAACAGCCACGCCCACATAAACTCTAGGAAGAGATGAGCAATGTTCCTTTATAGGTCAAAGACATGAACAGAGGAGAAATAACTGGGAGTGGAGTCAAAATTGAACAAGATAAAGAAAAACAGACACAAAGTAAAAAATTCAGATAAAAGCAGGGAAAAGAAATAGAGCTAGGAAAACTCAGAAAGCCAGCAGCTGATTTTTCTAACACTACACTATGGGATAAATCAGAAAACTTTGCAGAGTCAAAAGATCTAACTGGAGAACAGATAAATCTCTCATGCAAAACAATTGTAAATACTTTGAGTACATATTCCACCCTGAAGGAAGTGAAGAATAGCTGTGGATTCAATGTAGCAGCTTCCTTCTAAAAAGTGTAGTATGGAAAGGGCAGAAAAACGGTACATTTACAATGGAAAAACTAAACACTATCTCAGCCATGTGATCAAGGTCAGCATCATCAATAATAAGTCATGATGATATAGTGTTCTTTAGTATGATGTGATAAGAATGGTACTTAGCCTCTATGATTCTCCTCTCAAAACATCAGTCTAAACATTAAAAAAAAAAAACAAAAAAAACCACGAGGCAAATTCCAACTGATAGGCATTTGGTAAAATACCAGACTAGCATACCTCTAAACTGTCAAGGTCATCAAAAACAAGGAAACTCACCTGACCAGGCGGTGGCACAGTGGATAGAGCATCAGACTGGGATGTGGAGGACCCAGATTCAAGACCCTGAGGTCACCAGCTTGAGTGCAGCTCATCTGGTTTGAGCAAAGCTCACCAGCTTGGACCCAAGGTCGCTGGCTCAAGTAAGGGGGTACTCGGTCTGCTGTAGCCCCACGGTCAAGACACATATGAGAAAGCAATCAATGAACAACTAAGATGTTACAATGAAAAACTAATGATTGATGCTTCTCATCTCTCTTCGTTCCTGTCTGTACCTATCTCTCTCTCTGTCTCTGTCTCTGTAAAAAAAAAAAAAAAACAAACAAACAAACAAACAAAAAACAACCAAGGAAACTCTGTGGCTCTGTGGAACTGTCACAGCCAAGAAAAGTCCAATGTGACGGGGGGGGGGGGGGGGGAGGAAAGAAAGAAGGAAGAAAAACTGTTTCCAGTAGGTTTTCATACAATGTCTTCTCTCACCTCATGCTTTGAACTTTCCTAAAATTTCGCAAACAAGCAGCACCTGGCCTCTGCTTAGCCCATACTGTAGGCTAAGTGGTCCCAAGCCCAGCACTAGAGGCAGATTGTCTCATCCTGGGCAAATCTAAGCCCTGCATAAATAGCCATCTACAGATTGCTCTGTAGCTCCTGACAGGTGACCTCAGGCAGAGCACAGGCAGTAGTTGACCATGAACCTCCTATGAGGCCCCAAAGCCAGAGCACCTGATGGACAGCTTCAAACCATCCCAGATTACTATGCTACCACCTCGGCAAGCAAACTCGGTGGCTATCAAAATCCCGCTGAAGCAAGTCCTGCTTCATACAAACACTGGCACCTCTTTAGTCACAGCTGGTCCTCACAGCTGATTAGTCTGAGGAGTCAGTACCTCCCACTGACACCAATAGCAATCAAGGCTGAACTACAACAGCACAATGCACACAGCCCACATACCTGGAGCACCCATATCTGATGACTGGGGGGTTGCACTATTGAGCCCTATAGGGCATCTACTATATAAGGCCAATCTACCAATCCTGAGAGATGTAATATCTTTACCTAATACATAGAAACAAGCACATGGAAACAACCAATTGAAAAAAAGAAACAGGTCCCAAATAAAAAAAACAGAAAAAAAATCTCCACGAGAAAGGACTAAGTGAAATGGAGTCAAGCAAACTAGCAGATACAGAGTTCAAAACAATGGTTAGATGGATGCTCAAACAACTTAGTGGACTTCAACTAACATAAACAAAAGTGAAGTGATTACCAGGGGAGGGTGAGAAGGGTGTAAAGAGAGACAATATAAGGAGACAGAAAATTATTTGACTTTAGGTGATGAGCATACAACATAATTAACAGTTCAAATGCTATAGAAATGTTTACCTGAAATCTTTGTATTCTTATTGATCAATGTCTCCCTGTTAAAATTTATTTTCTAAATAAAATTTTTCAAAAAAGTGAAATAGAAATCAAGGATATGTGCACCATTCACAAAAGAATGCCTCGTAAATATATCTATGTCAGAATTGGAAAAGTCTACAATGTCAGCCAGCATGGGGTGACCATTGTTGTAAATAAACAAGTTAATGGCAAGATTCTTGCGAAGAGGATTAATGTACATATTGGGCATAGAATGTACTCAAAGAGCCAAGGTAAGTTCCTGAAACATGTGAAGGAAAATAATCAGAAAAATAAGGAAGCTGAAGAGAAATTACCTGGGTTCAACTGAAGCAGCAGCCTCCTCTACCCAGAGAAGCACACTGTGAGAACCCATGGGAAGTATTCTGAGCTACTGGAATCCATTACCTATGAAGTCATGACATGGCAAGTATAAAAAAAATAAGTAAAAGACCTCTGTACTCTTAAAAAAAAAAGAATTAAAGCAAAAATCAATAAAATTGAATAGAAAATCAACAGAGAATATTGAAGAAGCTAAAGCTGGTTCTTTGAAAGACAAATAAAATTGATAAGCCTCGAGCCAGCTTACCTAAGAAAACAGAAAACATAAGTTGCTGACATCAAAATGAAAAGAGAAAACATCACTATAGTATAAAAATTAAAAAGATACTAAAAGAATACTATGACTACCTCTACACCCACAAACTTGATACCTAGAATGAAATGGATAAATTGCAGGAAAGATACAATTTGCCAAAGTCACACAAGCAAAAATAAATGATTTAAATAAGCATATATCTATAGGCATATCTTGTTTTATTGCACTATACTTTATTGTGCTTCCCAGATACTGCATTTTTTACAAGTTGAAGGTTTGTGGCAACTCTGAATGGAGTAAATTGTTTGCCACAATTTTTCAACAGCATTTTCCCACTTCATGCCTCAGTGTCACATTTTGGTAATTCTCACAATATTTTGAACTTTTAATTATTATTTTATTTGTTATACTTATCTACAGTCAGTGATCTTTTGATGTTACTGGGGCAAGACCATTCCCAGAAAAAAATACTTATGACTCACTGAAGGCTCAGATAGATGATGGTTAGCAATTTTTACCAATAAGGTATTTTTAATTAAAGTATGTACATTGTCAGACAGAATGGTATTGCACATTTAATAGGCTACAGTATAAACATAACATTATATGCATTGGGAAACCCCAAAATTCATGTGACTTGCTTTATTGCAATATTAGCTTTATTGCAATGGTCTGGAACTGAACTCACAAAGTCTCTAAGGTATGTCTGTATTAAAGAAATTGAATCAATAATTATAAAACTTTCATAATAAAAACAACCTCCTCACTATACCCAAGTGGGTTCACTGGTGAATTCTACCAAACATATGAGGGAAAAAACTTATACCAATTTTCTAATCTCTTTCAGAAAGTAGAAGCAGAGGTAATACCTCTTAAGTTGTTTTGTGAAGCCAGCATTACCTTAAAATCAAAACAAGATAAAGAAAACTATAGACCACTGTCTTTCATAAAGATACATGCAAAAATTTTCAATAAAATATTAGCAAATTAGGATGACGTCAGAGTAATGGCGGGGTAGGAAGCGATACCGATAAATCTCCCCCAAAACTCAACAAGATCTTCAACCAGAAACAGAAAAACCTATACTTGGAGCTTCCAGATGCTTCGCAATACACCCAAAGGTATGATTGAGTGAAAAATTGGCTAAATATATAACCAAACCCCGAAGGAAATAGGGAGTAAGAAATGCTCCGCCTTCCTCACTAACTTAAACAGGGCGGCTTTCTCTGGTAACTGTGAATATAGAAACTGAGGCGGGCAAAGGGGGTGAATACATCCAGGCCGCGACACAAATGGCCGAACCAGGCTGTGGCACGGAGATCCAAGCCGAGGAAAATCTGATCCTGTGGCAACCCGGGCAATACAAGCTAACACTCGCGCCAAACCCAAACAAAGAAAGACAAGCGGAGTGGCCATTTTACCCGGTCTCCTGGTCGGTGCGCAGTTAGTGGGCGAGAATTTCTTCCTAGGCCCCGAGAGTGGGTGCCCGTGTTGCCCCACGGAGAGGCAGGGTCAGAGGCCTTTCTGTGGGCCGAGGGCAGAGTCTCTGGGCAGCCCCAGCGCCCTGGGAAAGCCACGCATGGGAGGGAGTGAGAACTAATTCCAACGGTGGAGATTTTCCATGCTGGAGGGTGTTTCACTCAGAGGGAAACGCGGCCGGCCTCATATCCGGGTTTGTGCGCGCAGATAAGGAGTGAGCGATTCCTCCGAGTGCCTCGGCAGTGCACGCCCGTGTTATCGCACAGAGGGGCAGAGTCAGGGGCCTTTGTGTGGGCCAAAGCAGAATCTCGGGCCACCCCAGCGCCTTGCAAAAGCCGCGCACGGGGACGGAGCAAGACTCAATTCCAACGCTGCAACTTTTCCCTGCGGTTGGGGGTTTCACCCAGAGCGTGAGACTGCTGGCCAGATATCCTGGTCTGCGTGCGCAGCCAGTGAGTGAGAGTTTCCTCCAAGCGCCCCGGAAGTGGGCGCCCGCCTGTGTTACCGGACAGAGTGGCAGACAGAGCCAGAGGTCTTTGAGTGGGTGGAAAGCCCGCCTGATTATGCTAGCAGCTCTGACTGACTGAGCCTTACCCAGAGCCCTGTGCTGAGTAGAAATAGAGTGGGGAGTTGCCAGCTCTTTAAGCCTCTTACTATCCAGGCAGAGGCAGCAGCAACCCCATAGCTGGATTATCAGGCTACTAATTGAGGAAGGAAAGACTAGGAGAAAGGCTCCAGGAACACGGACTCTCTCACTGTCTGAGCCTATAAATGCTAATGAGCTTCGACTGCCAACGAGACTAAAGCACAATACATGACATTGCCATAGAGACTTATCAACTGCAAACCTCCACCTGTGCGTGCCAAAGGGGCAAAATCCGGGGTACAGAGTCACCGACCAGGAAGAGGGAGAGAAAAGAAAAAGCAAGAAGATAACCTCTCAAAATCAAGAATAATCTGCAGACTTTATAACCTATCCTATTTTATTATATTTGTTCGTTTGTTTCTCTTATCTTCATTCTTGATACTTTTTTTTTTTTTCCTCCAATTTGGCCGATTAACTCTCTACCGGTCTTACTCTCTCCTCTCCTTGAACTACACTACCCATAAGTGTTACATCTCCCATTATCTTTTCTCTTCTCTTCCTTTCTCTCTATGAGGGTTGCACTCCAAAACCCTTAACTCTCTCTCTCTCTCTCCTTTCTTTTTTCTTCTTTTAGTGGTTCCCTCTTTTTTTCTCTCTCTCTCTCTTTCTTTTCTCCCTCTATATTAGTTTCTTCCTTTCTCCTTTACATCTCCTTTCATTCAAACCTCAATAACAAACAAATTATCTTATCTGGGACTCAAACTTATGTTTGTGGCATTTTGGGGGGTTTTTACTTCACCTTTTTAACTCACTAGCAGTGCTCCCATCCCTGGCTCTCCATATTATCTAGTTCTTGTTCCACTAAATACAATAGTAATTTTTTAATTTGTCCCCTCATTTTTCCGTTTTCCTCTTAATCCTCTCATCATAACTCTTAGACAACCAACACCTAAAAGCAAATCATTTTATTCTTGACCCAAATTTTTTCCTTATTTGCTTTTTGTGGGTCCATATGCTCTTTTTTTTTCTTTTTTTTGCCCCTTTATTACTTTTCCCCAATTCAGGCCCTCCATCACAGGCATTGTTTGTTATAATTCACAGTCCACCACAAGATTTTCTCAAGAAAGAGGGGAGAGGAGAGGAGAGGAAAAAAGGAGGGGGGGAATAATTTCCTTTTTTTAAAAAATTTTTATTTTATTTTATTTTTCTTTATTTCATTATTAATTATTTTAAAAAAACAACTCTTTTCGATTTTTTTTATTATTTTTTTAAACTTGTTATACTTTATTAAATCTCATTAATACTATCAACAAAACCACCCTCAGATGCCATTAAGGAAGAGAAAATTGAATATCATGATACAAAAGAAAGAGAGGTAACACAGCTAGATGAGGAAAAACTTATGGAGAAAAAATTTAATATATTGGAAACCTTGGAGCTAAATGACAGAGAATTCAAGATAGAAATCCTAAAAATCCTCCGAGATATACAAGAAAACACAGAAAGGCAATTTAGGGAGCTCAGAAAACAACTCAATGAACACAAAGAATATATGTCCAAGGAAATTGAAACTATAAAAACAAATCAAACAGAGATGAAAAACTCAATTCATGAGCTGAAAAACGAAGTAACAAGCTTAGCTAATAGAACAGGTCAGATAGAAGAGAGGATTAGCGACATAGAAGACAAGCAACTTGAGGCACAACAGAGAGAAGAAGAAAGAGACTCAAAAATTAAAAAAAATGAGATAGCCCTACAAGAATTATCTGACTCCATCAAAAAGAATAACATAAGAATAATAGGTATATCAGAGGGAGAAGAGAGAGAAAATGGAATGGAGAACATACTCAAACAAATAATAGATGAGAACTTCCCAAGCCTGTGGAAAGAACTAAATCCTCAAGTTCAAGAAGCAAACAGAACTCCAAGTTTTCTTAACCCCAACAAACCTACTCCAAGGCATATCATAATGAAATTGACACAAACCAACAGCAAAGAAAAAATTCTCAAGGCAGCCAGGGAAAAGAAGAATACAACATATAAAGGAAGGCCCATTAGATTATCATCAGATTTCTCAGCAGAAACTCTACAAGCTAGAAGAGAGTGGACCCCAATATTTAAAGTCCTGAAAGAGAGGAACTTTCAGCCACGAATACTATACCCATCAAAGCTATCCTTCAAATATGAAGGAGAAATAAAAACATTCACAGATACAGAAAAGATGAAGGAATTTATCATCAGAAAACCCCCACTCCAGGAATTACTAAAGGGGGTTCTCCAATCAGATACAAAGAACAAAAAAAAACAGAGCCACAAGTAAAAGCTCCAAGAAGAACACAATAAAACCAAATTTAAACTGTGACAACAACAAAAAGAAAGAGGGGGAGAAGATGGAGATTAACAGTAGCAAAGGACGATGGAGTGCAAAAGTACTCACAAAATAGTTCGCTACAATGAACAGGGTAGGGACCCTTTTCATTACTCAAAGGTAACCACCATTGAAAAAACCACCACAGAAGCACATGAGATAAAAAAGATAGCAACAGAGGAAAGATGTATGGAATACAACCAAATAAAAACAAAAGATAGAAAAACAAAAGAGAAGAATCAAACAAGACACAAAACTAACAGAAAGCAAGATATAAAATGGCAATAGGGAACTCACAAGTATCAATAATTACACTAAATGTAAACGGATTAAACTCACCAATAAAAAGGCACAGAGTAGCAGAATGGATTAAAAAAGAAAATCCAACTGTATGCTGCCTACAGGAAACTCATCTAAGTAACAAGGATAAAAACAAACTCAAAGTGAAAGGCTGGAAAACAATACTCCAAGCAAATAACATCCAAAAAAAAGCAGGTGTAGCAATACTCATATCGGATAATGCTGACTACAAGACAGAAAAAGTACTCAGAGACAAAAATGGCCATTTCATAATGGCTAAGGGGACACTGAATCAAGAAGACATAACAATTCTTAATATATATGCACCAAACCAAGGAGCACCAAAATATATAAGACAGCTACTTATTGATCTTAAAACAAAAACTGACAAAAATACAATCATACTTGGAGACCTCAATACACCACTGACGGCTCTAGATCGGTCATCCAAACAGAGACTCAACAAAGACATAGTGGCCTTAAACAAAACACTAGAGCACCTGGATATGATAGACATCTACAGGACATTTCATCCCAAAGAGACTGAGTATACATTTTTCTCCAGTGTACATGGATCATTCTCAAGAATTGACCATATGTTGGGCCACAAAAACAACATCAGCAAATTCAGAAAAATTGAAGTTGTACCAAGCATATTTTCTGATCATAAAGCCTTGAAACTAGAATTCAACTGCAAAAAAGAGGAAAAAAATCCCACAAAAATGTGGAAACTAAACAACATACTTTTAAAAAATGAATGGATCAAAGAAGAAATAAGTGCAGAGATCAAAAGATATATACAGACTAATGAAAATGACAATACGACATATCAGAATCTATGGGATGCAGCAAAAGCAGTGATAAGAGGGAAGTTCATATCACTTCAGGCATATATGAACAAACAAGAGAGAGCCCAAGTGAACCACGTAACTTCCCACCTTAAGGAACTAGAAAAAGAAGAACAAAGACAACCCAAAACCAGCCGAAGAAAGGAGATAATAAAAATCAGAGCAGAAATAAATGAATTAGAGAACAGAAAAACTATAGAAAAAATTAATAGAACAAGGAGCTGGTTCTTTGAAAAGATCAACAAAATTGACAAACCCTTGGCAAGACTTACCAAGGAAAAAAGAGAAAGAACTCATATAAACAAAATCCAAAATGAAAGAGGAGAAATCACCACGGACACCGTAGATATACAAAGAATTATTGTAGAATACTATGAAAAACTTTATGCCACTAAATTCAACAACCTAGAAGAAATGGATAAATTCCTAGAACAAGACAACCTTCCTAGACTGAGTCAAGAAGAAGCAGAAAGCCTAAACAGACCTATCAGTAGAGAAGAAATAGAAAAAACCATTAAAAACCTCCCCAAAAATAAAAGTCCAGGCCCTGACGGCTATACCAACGAATTTTATCAAACATTCAAAGAAGACTTGGTTCCTATTCTACTCAAAGTCTTCCAAAAAATTGAAGAAGAAGCAATACTTCCAAACACATTTTATGAGGCCAACATAACCCTCATACCAAAACCAGGCAAGATGGCAAAAAAAAAGAAAACTACAGACCAATATCTCTAATGAATACAGATGCTAAAATACTAAACAAAATACTAGCAAATCGAATACAACAACATATTAAAAAAAATAATACATCATGATCAAGTGGGATTCATCCCAGAATCTCAAGGATGGTTCAACATACGTAAAACGGTTAATGTAATACACCATATCAACAAAACAAAGAACAAAAACCACATGATCTTATCAATAGACGCAGAAAAGGCTTTCGATAAAATACAACACAATTTTATGTTTAAGACTCTCAACAAAATGGGTATAGAAGGAAAATATCTCAACATGATAAAGGCCATATATGATAAACCATCAGCTAACATCATATTAAATGGTACAAAACTGAAGGCTTTCCCCCTTAAATCAGGAACAAGACAGGGTTGTCCACTCTCTCCACTCTTATTTAATGTGGTACTAGAGGTTCTAGCCAGAGCAATCAGACAAGACAAAGAAATAAAAGGCATCCATATCGGAAAAGAAGAAGTAAAGGTATCACTTTTTGCAGATGATATGATACTATACATCGAAAACCCCAAAGAATCCACAAAAAGACTACTAGAAACAATAAGCCAATACAGTAAGGTCGCAGGATACAAAATTAACATACAGAAGTCAATAGCCTTTCTATATGCCAACAATGAAACAACTGAGAAGGAACTCAAAAGAATAATCCTCTTCACGATTGCAACAAAAAAAATAAAATACTTAAGAATAAACATAACAAAGAATGTAAAGGACTTATATAATGAAAACTATAAACCATTGTTAAGGGAAATCGAAAAAGATATAATGAGATGGAAGAATATACCTTGTTCTTGGCTAGGAAGAATAAATATAATCAAGATGGCTATATTACCCAAAGCAATATACAAATTTAATGCAATTCCCATCAAACTTCCAATGACATTTTTTAAAGAAATAGAGCAAAAAATCATCAGATTTATATGGAACTATAAAAAACCCCGAATAGCCAAAGCAATCCTAAAGAAAAAGAATGAAGCTGGGGGCATTTCAATACCTGACTTCAAACTCTATTATAGGGCCACGACAATCAAAACAGCATGGTATTGGCAGAAAAATAGACACTCAGACCAATGGAACAGAATAGAAAGTCCAGAAATAAAACCACATATATATAGTCAAATAATTTTTGATAAAGGGGCCAACAACACACAATGGAGAAAAGAAAGCCTCTTCAATAAATGGTGCTGGGAAAACTGGAAAGCCACATGCAAAAGAATGAAACTGGACTACAGTCTCTCCCCCTGTACAAAAATTAACTCAAAATGGATCAAAGATCTAAACATAAGACCTGAAACAATTAAGTACATAGAAGAAGACATAGGTACTCAACTCAGGGACCTGGGTTTTAAAGAGCACTTTATGAATTTGACTCCAATGGCAAGAGAAGTGAAGGCAAAAATTAATGAATGGGACTACATCAGACTAAGAAGTTTTTGCTCAGCAAGAGAAACTGATAACAAAATAAACAGAAAGCCAACTAAATGGGAAATGATTTTTTCAAACGACAGCTCAGATAAGGGCCTAATATCCAAAATATACAAAGAACTCATAAAACTCAACAACAAACAAACTAACAATCCAATAACAAAATGGGAAGAGGATATGAATAGACACTTCTCCCAGGAAGAAATACAAAGGGCCAACAGATATATGAAAAGATGCTCATCTTCTTTAGCTATTAGAGAAATGCAAATCAAAACGGCAATGAGATACCACCTCACACCTGTTCGATTAGCTGTTATTAGCAAGTCAGGTAATAGCAAATGTTGGAGAGGCTGTGGAGAAAAAGGAACCCTCATCCACTGTTGGTGGGAATGTAAAGTAGTACAACCATTATGGAAGAAAGTATGGTGGTTCCTCAAAAAACTGAAAATAGAACTACCTTATGACCCAGCAATCCCTCTACTGGGTATATATCCCAAAAACTCAGAAACATTGATAAGTAAAGACACATGCAGCCCCATGTTTATTGCAGGATTGTTCACAGTGGCCAGGACAGGAAACAACCAAAAAGCCCATCAATAGATGACTGGATAAAGAAGATGTGGCACATATACACTATGGAATACTACTCAGCCATAAGAAATGATGACATCGGAACATTTACAGCAAAATGGTGGGATCTTGATAACATGATACGAAGCGAAATAAGTAAATCAGAAAAAAACAGGAATTGTATTATTCCATACGTAGGTGGGACATAATAGTGAAACTAAGAGACATTGATAAGAGTGTGGTGGTTACGGGGGGGAGGGGGAATAGGAGAGGGAGAGGGGGTGGGGAGGGGCACAAAGAAAACAAGATAGAAGGTGACAGAGGACAATCTGACTTTGGGTGGTGGGTATGCAACATAATTGAACGACAAGATAACCTGGACTTGTTATCTTTGAATATATGTATCCTGATTTATTGATGTCACCCCATTAAAAAAATAAAATTATTAATAAAAAAAAAATATTAGCAAATTGAATCCAACAATGTATTAAAAGAAGTATGTACCACAACCAGGAGTATTTATTGCAGATGTTCAAGGTTTGTTCAGTATTTGAAAATCAATTAATGTTCTCCATCACATCAATAGGCAAAAGAAGAAAATTTATATGATTTTATCAGTAGAAGAAGTAAATCATTTGACAGAATCCAATACACATGATAAAAATACAGAATTTCTTCAACTTGAGGAATATTTAGAAAAATCTATAGATAACATCATACTTAATGGTGAGAAACTCAAAATTTTTCCATTGATATCAGAAACAAGGCAAAGATGTCTCCTTTTATCACTGCTTTTCAACATCTTACAGGAAGTACTAGCTAATGCAATAAAAGAAGATGAGGATATAAAAGGTATAATAATTTAAAAACAATAAGTCTTTGTTTGCAGATGACTTGATCTTCTATGCAGAAAATTTAAGACAACAACAACAAAAACAAAAACCTCATGGAAATAATAGATAATTATAAGAAGGGTATAAGATATAAAGTTAAAATGCAAAAATCAATTGCTTTTCAATGTATCAGCATGAACAAATTGAATTAGAAATTAAAAACACAATACCATTTATATTAACATCCTCAAAAGGGAATACTTATCTTTAAATATGTATAAGATTTGCTGAGAAAAACTACAAAACTGATAAAAGAAATCAAAGAAAAACTAAATAAACAGAATATATTCTATGTTCATGGATAAGAAGACTCAATATTGTCAAGATTTTAATTTCCCTGCTTGATTGATAGTTTTATACCATCCTAATCAAAATCCCTTCAAGTTATTTTGTGGATACTTACAAACTAATTCAAAAGTTTATGCAGAAAAACAAAAGACCCAGAATAGCCAACACAACGTTAAAGAAGAGCAAAGTTGAAGTATTGACACTACCCAACTTTCAAATTTACTAACACTGCAGTAATCAAGAAAGCGTTAGTAAAAAAAATAAACAAATATATCAATGGAATGGAATAGAGATCCTAGAGATAGATCTATAACTGTAGACCTATATAATTGTAGTAAATTCATCTTTGATAAAGGAACAAAGGCAATACAATAGAGCAAAGACAGTCTTTTCAAAAAAGTGGTATTGGAACAATGGGATTTACACATGCAAACAAACAAACAAACAAACAAAAAGAATCTAGACACAGACCTTCACAAAAAAGTAACTCAAAGTGGTTTATTTTTTTTACATACCTAAATTTAACATGCAAAGCCATAAAACTGTTAGAAGATAAAATAAAAACAAAATCTAGATGATCTTAGTTTAACAATGATGTTTTAGGTACAATATCAAAGGCACTATCCATGAAAAAATATAACAATAAGCTAGACTTGATTAAAATAAAAAATTTATGCTCTGTAAAAGACACTATCAAAAGAATAATAGGACAAGCCACAGACAAGGAGACATATTTGCAAAAATATATCTCATAAAAGACTATTATACAAAATATGCAAAGAACTCTTAAAACTTAACAATAAGAAAACGAAAAACTCAATCATAAAAAGTGCCTAAGAACTTAATAGCACATCACCAACAAAGATATACAGATGGCTAATAAGCATATGAAAAGACATTCAACATCATATATCATAAAGGAAATACAAATTGAAACAACAATGAGATAGAACTATACATCTGTTAGAATGACCAAAATTCAGAATATCAGTACCACTAAATGCTAGTGTGGGTGTGGAACAACAGGAGTTCTCATTCACTGCTGGTGGAATTCCAAAGGGTATAGCACTATGGAAGATACTTTTCCAGTTTCTTAAAAACTAAACATGTTCTTACCATATATTCCTGCATTTGTCCTTCTTGTTGTTTACCCAAAGGATTTGAAAACACCTAAATCCACACAAACACCTAAACATGGGGGCTTACCCACCTTTATTCATAACTGCCAAAACTTTGAATGCAAGATGATCTTCAGTGGGTGAATGAACAAATAAATTCTGGTACATTCTAGAGGGTGGTATATTACTCAACACTAAAAAGAAATAAGCTACTAAGCCATGAAAAGACATGGAGTAAGCTTTAATATTTATTACTAAATGAAAGAAGCCAGTCTGAAAGGCTGAATTACTATATAATTCCAACTATATATATTTATCATTCTCAAAAAGGCAAAACCACAGAAATAGTAAAAGGATCAGGGTTTCAAAGGGTTGGAAGAAGAAGGGATGAATTGACGAAGCATGGAGGATTTTCACGGGAGTGTAAGTATTCTGTATGATACTATAATGGTAGATGCAGGTCATTATACATTTGTCCAACTTACAGAAAGTACAATTTCAAAGACAGACCCTAATGTAAACTGTGGACTAAGGGTAACAGTAATGTGTGATTGTAGGTTCATCACTTGTAACAAATGTACCACTCTGGTGAAGGATACTAATAATGGGGGAGATTATGCATGTGTAGGGGTAGAGATTATGTGGGAATCTTTTTCTCTTCTGCTCAATTTTGTTGTGGACCTAAAATAGTTGTAAAACTAAAGTCTATTAAAAATATCAATGAGCAATAGAAATAAATAAAGTCAAATTCCACAGAAATTTAACATTAGGGAAAAGAAACTAAGAAACAGAAATGTATATTTACAGACATTGTAGAAATATAGGCTAAAAATAAAAAGAATACCCTACTATTTTAATATGAGTTAAAAGACAATAAGAAAATAATACATGACATAAAACAAAACATTAACCAGAATTAGAAACACTCAGAAATTAGGTGAAAAAACTTTAAACAGAATTCAAAATAGAAGAAAAAATTTCACTTTGAAAATTAGGACTAAATGAGAAGAAACACAAGGGGAATAAACACTGTAGATAATGTCATAAGTAAAATGAAGACAAAAAGGGCAAAAAAAATAAAGTAATATAAAAGACTGTGGGAGACAAAAATAATACTTTTTTATCTCTAGCCTCCTTGATTCTCAGACTGGGGTCTTGTAAATGAGACTAACAAAAGACAGATTAGCAAGAGAAAAACAAACAAGTTTATTAACACGTGCATTGTGTGTTCATGTGGGAGAACTCAGGGATGAGTAACTCAAAGAGGTGGTTAGAACTTGAAGCTGATACAGCATCAGAAATAATAAAAAGAAATATTGTGGCGAAGTGACAAGACAAAGGAAAAGGGTTTTAGGCTTCCAAAGCCAGCAAACAGTGGGAGGTCAGTATATGGGAGAAATTAATGGAGTAAGATTTCTTTGTGCAGATTTGTCTCATTGCCAAATACCAATTTACAATCTTCTTCATGGCCAGACACCTTCCCCAGGAAAGGAAATTTCTGGCAGTCTCAATTTATCAGAAGTTTTTGCTCTTAGTCAGATAAAGAAAGGGCTAGGAAGGCTTTTATTCTGCATCTGTTGGTTCTCATTTGTCTCCAGCTCAGAAAGATTACCATGCCAAGGTGACATATTTTGAGGTTGCTTATTCTGGTCCCCTACAAGCTTTTAGGATTTAAGGAAAAATACTGGAAGTGGGCCATAACCTATGGGTAATAGAAAACACTTGATAAAAATGAAAGAGCAATAAATATTATACATTAAAATTTAAGTGACATTTTCTGAAATTAAAAAGAACTTCTATCAACATGCAGAAAAGTCAGAGATAATAATGTCCTTATGATTGCTTACTACATATTTAATTAGAGAAATCAAAACGAGTAAAGAGACATTGATGTGGGATTGATAGAGAAATATATATATATATATACATATATATACATATATATATATATATTTGTTGGTAAATTTAAGGCCTAATGAGGGCTTAAACAGAGTGTAATGTGTAATGGCTCTATCATCTTGAAAACTATATATATTATATAAGAATAAAATTGGGGAACCTTGTTTTTAAACTATTTTCATGTAATATATTACTATTGTTATTTTGTGTTGTTATTTAATTGTGGAATAAAGCAAGCATGTGCAATTATCATACCCTGTGTCCTTCAGAACCAGAATTTTTGGTATAGAGGAAAGGTAGAAAATGTAATAAAGGATGTTAAGTAACTACTCTGAAAGAGAATCTGATGATTAATAAAGCTTAATATAGCATGTCAAATAAAAAGATGGTAAAGTCTAAACTATAATGTCAGATTCTAGGACAGCTTGAATCTTGAAGCTGGCACTGACAAGTCTCTTTTTCTGGCCAAAGGACCCTGAAGGAAGCCCCTAAAAAACAGTGTAGATCACCATTTCTTTCCCTCTTGTTTTACAAAGCAGCCTTGCTTCAGGCAAGCCCAGTCATGCTGCTATGTACTTCTTAGGTGGTGGCAGTGGAATCAACAGCCTTGCAGGCACTGAAATCTCAGAGAAAAATAAATCTTTCATTTTGAATAGAATTACTGGGAAAGTGGTCTCCTGTGCTCGAAACTCATAATTTTTTTCCTCTTTTCTCATACGGATTTGCCCCAAACAGATCCAATCCTGCAATGTATGATGGTACAGGAAGGCTAAAACACATCTATCTAGCCAGAAAACTAGAAAAATGAGTCCATCTGGGTCAGAGACTGTGACGGAAATCAGAAACAGAGGGAAGTGGGAAAAGGTCTCCTTTAAGTTTGTTTGTGGAATCTCATGCTCCTCTCTAAGTTGTGCATATGCAGAACTGAAATCAACATAGCAAAAGTTTTGAGAACAGAACTACAGTGTAATGCATAGCCCAGGTTCAATACTGGCTTGCACAGTGCTTCAAAGATTTTAAGATCTAAACTGACAGACCTTGGCCAGGTAGTTAAGTGGATAAAGTGTTGTCCTGGTGCATCGAGGTCACAGGTTTGATCCCCAGTTAGGGACTGTACCAGAAGAAATCAATGAATGCATTACTAAGTGGAAAAACAAGTTGATGCTTCTCTTTCTCTCTCCCCGTCCTTGCACCCCATTCTCTCTCACTTTTATTCTTGCTTTTAAATAAATAGAAAAAAATTTTTAAGAAAAAATAGTGCCTAATTAGGCAATGGCGCAGTGGATAGAGCATCAAACTGGCATGTGGAGGACCTAGGTTTGAAACCCTGAGGTCACTGGCTTGAGTGCGGGCTCCTCTGGCTTAAGCATGAGCTC
The DNA here is from genome assembly GCF_036850995.1 of Saccopteryx leptura. Taxonomy (NCBI): domain Eukaryota; kingdom Metazoa; phylum Chordata; class Mammalia; order Chiroptera; family Emballonuridae; genus Saccopteryx; species Saccopteryx leptura. Next base: position 314,942,438 of record NC_089505.1, on the reverse strand, counting down.
ACCAGCTGAGCACAGGGTCGCTGGTTTGAGTGTGGGTTCATAGATATAACTCCATGGTCGCTGGCTTGAACTCAAAGGTCTCAGGCTTGAGCAAGGGGTCACCCACTCTGCTGTAGCCCCCCTCCACCCTTGCTCAAGAGATGTATAAGAAAATAATTAATGAACAAGCAATCAATGAACAACTAAGATGCCACAATAAAGAATTGATGCTTCTCATCTCTCTCCCTTCATGTCTGTCAGTCCCTATCTGTCCCTCTCTCTGACTTCTCTGTCTCTGTCAAAAAGAAAAAATACTAAAATGACATTTGAACTGTAGCACACAGAAGGTGATGTGATCAGAAACTAATTGGATTGATAGCACATAAACCAAAAAAAGTTAACAGAACACAGACTCCTATTATATAACATTGAAAATGCTTAGGATACAATCCAAAATTACTTAGCATACAAAGAACCAGCAGAAGCTAAACAATTCTAAAGGAAAAAGATAATAAATAGATGTCAAATCTGAAATGATTTAGATATTGGACTTACCACACACAGTCTTTAATACAGCTATTTTATCCACACTCCATAAAGTGAGGGTGAACATTGATTAGGTGTGAAGAAACATTTAGGTCATAATATATGAATGAGGGCCCAGGCAGCCTTAGAATTTATATGTTGTGAAGGAGTGACATCAACAAAAATGGCAACATATGCAGCTCCAAAAACCTTTTCCTCCTCCTAAGCAGAAAAATCAAGCAAAAACTGTCAGCATCAATTATGTCAGAACTCTGGGAAACAGTCACAGCTTTATAGCATCCAAGTGAATGCTGAATTTAAAAAAAGGTGACTTAAACAGGGTAAAAAGATTTTGTAACATTTTTATTTGTCCTTGCCCCACTGCCTCCCTCACCAGCCTACTGATAGTCTTGAAGACAACAGTTTGCATTACGAATGTGGGACCCTGGTCCTTGGTTCCAGAGAAAGCAGAACAGCATTTATTTGCAAAGAATTGTGTTTTTATGTTCTAACCTGTTTAAGGACTACCTGAAGAACTGACACAAGGACTACTTGTTTTAGTTTCACTTGACTGGGAAATTACCCAGGGAAGAAAAACAATGGGCATTCCCTAAAACACTGTTAAGCAAACAAAAGACCTATGGCTGCCTGCAACAAAAGATGTGGTTGAGGCATACAAGAGGTAAAAAGCCTGGGAGGAAAAACTGAGGAGAAAGTTTTGTTGGGAAACAAAGGTATTTAAAAATGCCTGTGTATACTGGGCAATTTAGAAAGTCACATACGTGCCCAAGGCAGTATGTGTACTCAGGAAAGACCTGAGAAGACTTTCAGCTTTTACATCTGACTCATTTCTAGACTCAATGCAAGCTGGAAGTAAAGGCTAAGGCAGAGTTGTAAACAGGATGACTAAGCACAGAGGCAATTTACAAAAACTAAGAGAACCTGACTAGGCAGTGGTGCAGTAGATAGAGTGTCAGACTGGGATGTGGAGGACCCAGGTTTGAGACCCTGAGGTTGCCAGCTTAAGCGCGGGCTCATCTGGTTTGAGCAAAGCTCACCAGCTTGGACCCAAGGTCACTAGCTTGAGCAAGGGGTTACTTGGTCTGCTGTAGCCCCACGGTCAAGGCACATATGAGAAAGCAATCAATGAACAACTAAGGTGTCACAACAAAAAACTAATGATTTATGCTTCTCATCTCTCTCCGTTCCTGTCTGTCTGTCCCTATCTATCCCTCTCTCTGACTCTCTCTCTCTCTGTCTCTGAAAAAAAAAAACAACCTAGGAGAAATCTCTCTCTCTCACTGCTTCTTCCTTTACCTCTGTCTTTCTCTTCACCTATGCCCCTCCATTTCTTTATATCCTTGTTTTTCTTTCCCCATGACAAAGAATATAGACTTTAAAAATATTTTTGATAAATCACGAAGCAAATAACCACAGTTACAACATGCAACAAATATAAACTCTAAGGAATATAAAACATCTGATTTTCAGATTTACCACATTATAAAAATCAAAATTCCCAGTTGTCAACCAGAAGATAGGGAGCATGCAAAGAAATAAGAAAACTTGGCCCCCTTTTTTATAGAAAATAAACAGAAACTGTCCACACATGTATTGGATTTTTTTTGAGACTTTAAACCAGCCATTCATTATATGCTTGAAGAGCTAATGGAACCAATGACAAATGCTTAAGGAAACTAGAAAAGTTGCGTATGAATAAACAGAGATAAATAAAGAAACATAAATTATTTTAAAAAATGAAATTATGAACCTAAAAGTACAACTGAAATGAAAAACTAAAAACTTAATAGCAGATTGGAGTACTCAGAGGAAAGAGTCAGCAAACATAAAGATAGGTCAATTGAAATGATCCAGTTTGAGGAGCATAAAGAATAAAGAAAACTTACCAGAAACTGAGAGACCCGTGGGGCACCATTAAGTGCATCAACATATGCAAAATCAAAATTCCAAAAAAGAAAAGAAAGAGACAAAGGGGAACAAAGAATACTGAAGAAACGATGGCCAAAACCATCTGAAATCTGATAAAAAGATATGAATCTACACATTCTAGAAGGTCCAGGAACTCAAAAGTCAAATAATACATATTTGTTGTGGTTTGAGTTGGTAAGATGAATATTAAATTTGATGTGGCCAGAGGACCTCTCTTCGATATTTAGGTAGTTTCAAGTGTGCTACCACCATAGAATTATAAGAATGGTGATCGTCTATCTAAGAATTAATGGCTTGAGACTTGAGAAAATTTTTCATATTCCACCCACCTAAATCTTTCTATTGTTGAGGCAGATTTATTTGTTTGTTTGTTTGTTTGTTTGTTTCTTAGAGAGAGACAGGAAAGAAGGGAGAGGGAAGAGAGAGATGAGAAGCATCAAGTCATAGTTGCTTCATTTTAGTTGTTTATTGATTGCTTCTCATACATGCCTTGGCCAGGGGTTCCAGCTGAGCCAGTGACCACTTGCTCAAGCCAGTGACCTTGGGTTCAAACCAGTGACCTTCGGATCATGTTCATGAACCCACACTCAAGCTAGACACTTCACACTCAAACTGTCAAGCTCATGCTCAAGCCCACATGCCTATGCTCTAGCCCATGATCTCAGGGTTTTAAACTGGGGTCCTCAGTGACCACAGCAGAGTCTCAATCCACTGAGCCACCACTGGTCAGGCATAGGCAATTTTAGGTGTTCAAAATCTATTTAGTTTAGAACTGAAAGGACACTGATTTCCTCAAGTACAGAGACCTTCTTTAGAGATTCATACCCTGGGTCTTCACTTACCTTAAGCAAAGAAACGAAGTTTCAGACAATGGGTTTTTTATATCACTGTGCCATAAACCTCTCTGACCAGCAGCATATTGCAAAGAGGAAAGTAAATTTAAGTGCTCAAATTAAAATTGGTGATTGTCATCCTTCACTGACTATAGTGTAATCTGCAGGTTTGTTTGCCTTTTGATTCACCTTTTAAGAAGGAGATATATAAAGTGTTCAGGGGATTATAACTGTATGACTAGGGTCATGAGAGTTTATAGAAACCACCTAATATGTGGAATATATTAAGAATATGTTTAGTTTGGGAAATTGAGGTGATTCTTGGTAACTGTATTCAAATATTTCCACAGTTAAATTAAATCAAGCATACACATGTTTTTGTTTTATTTGTTCATACCATAGGCTGAAATTCATAGAAAAAAAGAATTTCCTGTTTTAATGAAGAAACAGCATTTATCATTCATTAATTTATTTGTTCATTCACCAAACATTTATTCATTTAGTACCTACTATGTATAAGCACTATACTAGATGTGATGGTTTCTGTGGTGATGAAGTCAGCGCCAACTATCAGTAAGTGTTGAAATTACTCAGGTGTTTTCAATCAGAATTATACATACAAAAATTTGAAAGCCTACTAAAATTTTTACCAAAATTATGGGAGTGTGTGTAAAACTATTCAAATATTATTGGGGGGAGACAAATTGTACCTCTTATCAGTCTTATAAGCCATCTGTAATATTTTCCAAGTTTCTTCTTAACATTAACATTCTGAGTTTAATATTATAAATGATCATAGTCAATATTTCACCAACCTCACTCACCACTTTCTAAAATTAGCCGAAGATACTGACTCAAGTTAAACTTTAATCAGATGTATAGAATGCACCTGTCTGGATTATGACAATGTCATTGATTGACGTGGTAAAATAACAAATCTCAGCTAGAGAAAAACTGAAAGATGTTTTCTTGTGTTTTCATGTACATGAAATGTTGAAATTAAACAAGTCTTCAAAGTAATCCTGAGAAGGGGTTTATTGTCCACCTGTACATTTGAATTAAAAAAAATGTATGTTTAAATGCATATGGGCACATATGTGCATGTGTATAAATCTATAAAAAAAGCATTTTGCAGTATAAAAATTTCAGTCTAAAAATATAAAGGAATGGAAATTTGCAATTCAAAGAAGGCCACTATGTCTAGAAGATCAAAATTTGTAGGGTTATCTCCCTAGAAAGCAAGGGTAAAAAAGGAAAGATAATTGCATTGCAATTCAAGTTCCAACGCACAAAACTCTATCTAGAAAATCACAGTCATCATGCGCATGAATAAAAATTTGCTATTGCTTGGAGACTGTGATTAAAAAAAAATAAAGTAATATCAGGGAGCATATTGAAGCTGACAGTCCAAATAGAGAAAAAAGTTAACTGATTCTTCTAACCTCTTAGGAGATAGCATCAAGGTTGAAAATGTGTTCCTTCGGTTACTTTTCCTAGAGAAAATAGAAAAGGGAAAGATTCTGGGGGCATGTAACTTTAAGGAAGCCATGGAAATAAGCACTGGCCGGTATCTCTTGGGTTTAAAACCAATCAAGTCTGGCTTAATAAGAAACAGACTTTAGAAAAATGTAATATTCTATCCACATTTTTGGGGGCCATGAGACATCTGTGTTTTTGCTATGAACAAATGCTTTTATTATTTTAATCTAACGAGAAATGGTAGAAAAGTGATGGTGCCTAGAAAGGAAAGGGCACAATACTCTTTTATTTGTTCTTATCAGACCATCACCATCCATTTAAGCAACTAGAGAGAGAAGAGAATATAACCCTAAGGTATATTTATAGGAAAACAAAGGCTTTGAAGTTGTCTCTTAATATTCCTTTCCGGGGCTCACATTGACTCAAAATCAAAAATGGACAAGATGGGATCCCAGCATTTAGCAATACACATGCTAAATGTGTATTGGATTTAGCAATACACACAAGGATCTTATAGCTCAACAAAGAAATCAGAAAGGAGCTGTTAACCCACTAGCATGCCACTGCCATGTTTTGTGTGGACTAACTCAAAGAGGCAGTAGATGGCTAGTGATTAAATAAATATATATGAGGCTAATTCACTGTATGATGCTGGACAAAGTGCCTAAATTTTCTGGGATTCTGTTCCTTCTTCTGCAACATGATGATGTGTGTGCTTCAAACCTGTGTATCGTGAAGTGTTTTGCCTGATGATCTTTATAGTTTATAAAAATAAACCAGGTGTGTGAGGGATTAGAAAATGTAAAAATGCAAATTTCTGTGTTTCATTCCAAACTTAGTGTATGAGAATCTTTAGGCAAGGACTGCAGTGAAGCCTAAAAAACTGCATTTTAAGAAAGTCCTCAAGTAATTTTTATATGCACCAAAGTATGAGAAACACTAATATACTATAGTTATAACACCTCCCACCCCTTTCATGTGTACTTTTTCAGAATTTAACACTCACTAATAATTCTTGAAGAGTAGCCAGTTATTTTCAAGCTGATCATATGAATATTAATGATGAGTTGAATGAATTTTCCCATATCTTAAGCTCTATTTTTCACAGTTCCACAGGCTCAGTTCTTCTTACTGTATCGTGTTCTCTTTAATAACGTGTTATTATCCAATGTCTATCAGAGATAGAACATATTTGATTGGGGACTTTTGTTCATTTTAGCAATGGGTGAGTGTCCATCAGTTCATCTTGAGGATACAAAGAATTGTTTTATAAAGAAGTCTTACTGTCACAAGGGAAATTTAATCTTAGTGGGACATTTTTCAGTCTGTTAACACTTGAGACAGTTTGAATTCTGATAAAATACAGGGACAAATATGTTCTTTGCGTACCTTCTTATGGATAGAAGTTCCATCAACCCACAGGTTTATTTTCTATTGCTTAATCAATTTTGCATCAACAAAACAATTCTGCTGTGTTTTATTGCTAAACCTGGTTTTTTTTTTATAGTTTCCAAAAGTCACTATTAAATTGGGCTCAGACAGCCAACACTGTTTTAAATACCTTTATATTGCCCAATAGTTATAGTAGGTGCCCAATAAACACTTGTTCCTCTCTTCACAACTTTAGCAATCACATGCTGGTTAGATCCTTCCTAATGCTCAAATAGATTATCGTAGTACATATTTCCACAGCTTAATTATCATAATGTCATTTTCTTATGTTTCAGAACAGATACATCTTGCTAAAGCACTTATTTTTTCAACTATTTTCAAAGATACTGACAATTAAATTATATCTAACCTCCGGAATACAAACTTTCCACAATTATGTCCCAACATATTTTCCTAGTAATTTTTGAGAAGTGGACCTTTAGGAAGCAAGGAGTGGATTCTGTGATTAACCTAGAGTTGTGTTCTACGGAAGATTGGATGCAAACTTAGCATAATGTGGCCTCCATATTTGCCTTCCTTCTCTTTGACTTTAAAATGCAGGCACATAGGCCAGATCTTGATCTTCTCAAATGGATGGTTAACAAGATAAATGATACCATCATTTAAAAAGTATTCTGGCCTGACCGGGCAGTGGCACAGTGGATGGAGCGTCGGACTGGGATGCGGAGGACCCAGGTTCGAGACCCCGAGGTCGCCAGCTTGAGCGTGTGTTCATGTGGTTTGAGCAAGAATTCACCACCTTGGACCCAAGGTCACTGGCTCGAGCAAGGGGTTGCTAGGTCTGCTGAAGGCCCATGGTCGGAGCACATATGAGAAAGCAATCAATGAACAACTAAGGTGTCGCAATGTGCAACAAAAAACTAATGATTGATGCTTCTCATCTCTCCGTTCCTGTCTGTCTGTCCCTGTCTATCCTTCACTCTGACTCTCTCTCTGTCTCTGTAAAAAAAATAAAATAAAATAAAAATTAAAAAAAGTATTCTGTAGTAAAAGATACTGAATTTAGCACTTTCTAAATTCCCCAAATACATGTAATTATCAAACATTTTCCTCCAGTCTGCACCTTGTCTTTTCAACTTTTTAACAAGGTCTTTCAGAGAGAAAAGTTATCCATATTGACAAGGTTTGATTTATCAATTTTTCATTTTATAGATCATACTTTTGATATCATGTCTAAGAATGTTTTTTCTAGCCCTAAATTTAAGAAATTTTCTCCTATTTTTTTCTATGAGAGCTATAATTTCAAATCTAAATCTAATTTACAATTGATATTTAAATGATCCATTTGGAGTTAGTTTTTGTATAAAATATGAAGTTTAGTTTCAGGATAATTTTAATTAGCTATAAATGTTCAGTGGCTTCAGCATCCTTTCTTCAAAAGGCTACCATTCATCTGCTGAATTTCCTTGTGCAATTGTTAAATATCAGTTGTGTGGGAATCTATTTATGGGTTATTTATTCTTCTGGATTTTCCCATGTGCCAATTATTTCACCACTATCAAATTCTCTTAATTATTGTGGCTATTTAGTAAGCTTCAATATAAAGTAGAGTGATTTCTTCTAGTTTTTTTTAAACTTTTTATTTAATTCCAGTTTTTCCTTTTTATATAAATAGTAAAATGATCTTTTTTATATCTATACAATTCTTTCTTGAATTTTGACAGAAATTGTGTTAAACCTATATATCAGTTTAGCAAAAATTGACATTTTTATTATACTGAGCCTTCTTTGAACATGGTATGTTATCTTCAATCTTCTTTGAGTTTGTTTATTAAAGTTTTGGAGTATTCAGCATAAAAGTTCTGTACATTTTTGGAAAAATTTACATTTAAGTATTTCATTATTTATACAATTTTAAATAACATTGTACTTTTTATTTCAATGTTTACATGTTCATTGATGGTAGATAGAAACACAATTGATATTTTTATGTTGACCTTATTTCCTATGGCATTAATGAACTTATTCACGAAAACATTTTTGTCATTCATTTTTTCTGATTATTTTTAATGTCCTGTAGACAATCATGTCATTTGTATTTTTCCCTTTCCAATTTATATGCCTTTTTTTTTTCCCTGCCTTATTGCATGCAATAGCTAGAATTTCAGTATTATAGTAAATGAGAGTAATGAGAATGGACATATTTGCCTTGTTCTTCATCTTAGCAGAAAAGCATTTAGTCTTTCACCATTAAGTATAATGTTAGCTATAAGTTTTGTAGATTAATTATGTCAAGTTGAAGTACTTTTTCCTATTTTTAACTCACTGAAAGTTTGTAGGATTTGTATTCTGTCAAATTATTTCTTAATCAATTAATACAATTATATAACTTTTCTTCTTTAATCAGTTGAGATAGTAGATTACAATGCTTGATTTGCAAATGTTGAATCAATAAGCACAAATAAAAATTGTTGGATTCTGCTTAGTAATATTTTGTTGCAGATTTTTGTATATAAATTAATGAAGAACATAGATCCACAATGTTTTTGGTTTGTACAATCTTTGGTGTTGGTACCAAGTTTATACTATACTAATAAAATAAGTTGGAAAGTATTACCTCCTTTTCTTTTACATAGAAAAGATTATATAGAATTTATGTAGCCCTGGCTGTTTAATTCAGGTGGTTTGGGCACTGTCCTAACATGCCAATCAGGGCAGGTTTTATCTCCAGTTGGCACATACAAGAATTAACCAATGAATGCATAAATAAGTGGAACAACAAGCCAATGTTTCTCTCTTTCTCTTTCCTCCTGAAATCAATAAAAAATTAATTTTAAAAAATTTATGTTAATTCTTTTATAAATGTTTGGTGGAATTCTCCAGTGAAGCAAGCCTTTTTGAGACTGGATTTTTGGAGGGTGGGGAGTTTTAATTACAAGTTTAATTTTTATGGTTCTATTTTTACCTATTTCATTTTTCTCCTTTCCATTTTTTTTTAAGCAAGAGAGAGACAGAGGCAGAGAGAGGAACAGGTAGGGACAGACAGAAAATAAAGGAAAGAAACGAGAAGCATCAATCCTTCGTTGCAGCACCTTAGTTGTTCATTGATTGCTTTCTCATATGTGCTTTGACTGGGGGCTCCAGCTGAGACAGTGACCTTTGTGCTCAAGCCAGTGACCATGGGGTCATGTCTATGAACCCATGCTTAAGCCAGTAACCCCACACTCAATTTGATAAGCCCGCACTCAAGCCAGTGACCTCAGAGTTTCGAACCTGGGTCTTCTGTGTCCCAGGCCAACACTCTATCCACTGCACCACCATCTGGTCAGGCTTTTCTTTCTTTTTTGAAGTTCTTTTACTTTTTATGCTATTGTTTTCTTTATGTTCAGAGAGCTCCTTTTATCCATTTTAAGTAATTCCCATAAATATGAAGACATATTTATTTATTATTCTTTACTAAAGAATAGTTTTGATAATTTACAATCCACATTAGTAATGTTTTATTTTAGCACCTGAAAAATGTACTTCTTCATTTTTTACTTCATAATTTCAGATGAAAAATTCGCTGTAATTCAAACTACGTTCCCCTGTAAGTAATGTATCTTTCTTCCCTTAACCATAAGCCACCTTCCTGTCATTCACCTTGCTTTTTAATCATAATCATTCAATCATTTGTTTATTAAATAAGTACTTATTGAATGATTATTTTTGCCAAGCACTGTGCTAGCACAGTGATAATAGCAATAAAAATGTACATGACTGTTGCTTTTATCTTTATTTACTATCAAACATCTAGAGGACCAGACCAGTTAACTCAGTCGGTTAAGACTGTCATCTCAAACTGACAAGGTTACGGGTTCGATCCTCAGTCAGGGCACACACAGGAAGCAACAAATGAATGCACAACTGAGAGAAACAATAAATGAATGCCTCCTTTCCCCCTCCCCTCTTTCTCTTTCCTTTCTCTGTCTCTAAAAATAAAATAAAATAAAAATTAAGCCCTGGTTGGATAGCTCAGTTGGTTGGAGCATTGTCCCAGAACATGGAGGTTGCTGCTAGTTCAATTCCTCAATCAGGGCACACATAAGAGCAGCTCAATGTAGCTTGGTGTTTCTGTCTCACTGTCCCTAACTTTCTCATTAAATAAAAAATTTAAAGGATGGCCTCTGCTTTCTCTATGAACCACTCATTCACCCCTGTTCCTTTAAAGATTAGCCTTTTCTTGGCCCTGGCTGGTTGGATCAGTGGATAGAATATCAGCCCTGCTTGGGAACATTTTGGGTTTGGTCCCTAGTCAGGGCACACATGAATAGTGACCATCTGCTTCTTGTTCCCACCTTCTCCCCTTTCTGTTTTCCCCTCTCGCAGCCATTGGCTTGATTGGTTGAGTATTGGTCTCAGGCACTAAGGATATCTTGGCTGGTTGGAGTGCATCGGCCTCCGGCACTAACGACAGCTTGGTTGATTTGAGCATCAGCCTCAGATGGGGATTACCAGGTAGATTCTGGTTATGGCACATGCGGGAGTCTGTCTCTCTACCGCCCCTTCTCTCACTTAAGCAAGAAACAACGGAAGAAAGGAAGAAGAAAAGAGGGAGAGAAAAAGGAAAGAGAGAGAGAGAAAGATTCTCTCACCACATTATAAAAATCAAAGGTCATCAAAAAATTTTTTAAACTCCAAATTCCACTCTTCATCCATCTTTCCTTTTTTATATTCTCACATTTTAAAATTGAATTTATTGGCATGACATTGGTTCACAAAACCATACAGGTTTCAACTCTACTGTTCAATAAAACATCATCTACTCACTGCATCATGTGCCCATCACCCCAAGCATCTTTTTCTGACCCCATTCCCCACCTTTGCCCACCTCCACTTATTCTTCACCTCCATTTCCATCTGGTTATCACCTCACTATTGTCTGTGTTTGTATGTTGTATATATATGTTTTTGTCTAATCCCTTCACCATTTTCATCCAGTCCCCCCACCTCACTCTCTTCTGACAGCTGTCAGTTTGTTCTACGTATCCATTCTTCTGTATCTATTTTGTTCATTAGATTCCACATATAAGTGAGATCTTATGGTATTGGACTTTCTCTGACTGACTTATTTCACTTAGCATAACGATCTCCCGCTCCATCCATGTAGTCACAAAAGGTGAGATTCCCTTCTTTGTTATAATTGTGTATTTCATTGTGTGAATATACAGCAGCTTTTTTATTCGCTCATCTACTGATGGACACTGTTTCTATCTAGAGTTAGAAAAAAAATCATTAAGACTAAGTCATATAATGGATAGCTATATGAAAGGGAATTTAAAGACAAAATATGGCAAACTCTAGATAAGTATTTTCAATTATCTATGAGACATTGACATCTGGGATTCTTCAAAGCTTTTTCAAGCTCCTAAACAGATCATTCTCATGTAACAAATCTTACTCACAGAGTCCTGGTAATACCAGGCAGTCCTCAAAGCAGGTAAAAGTGAAACCACATGGCTTGTAACATTGTCCAAGGAGAATGGGTGTTGTAGACTGAGACTATGGACAGTAACAAATCTCTGAGACTAGTATATTTAAGAGACAGGCAAAAGAAAAAAATGCTGCCTAGGAGAAGCACCTCAGGAAAAGAAATGTACTAAGATTAATAGCCTGAGAAGACTAAGGAGGTATTAATTCAAAATTCTATACATTATGTTTTCATTAATCAGAAAACACTGTAGAGTAATGAAAAGTTTCATCTTTCTGTAAAATTCTTTGTAAAGCAATCTCACAGTTGCACATAATAGTTAATAGGCAAATATTATAAGCTTTGTAGTTTATTTTTTAAGACTCTATTTTTTTTGTTTCCTCATCCTCCTCTTAGTGTATTCACTAAACTTTATTTTTAAATAGTCAATATTACTATGAAAATCACACAAATTATTTATGCTATAAATGATTATAGCATTTACCTATATACACTTCATTTCAACAAATTTTTAACATTGCTGCCCAGATAGTTTTTAAAATTCCTTGAAACATAGCCATGTATTATATTTATGTGTGGGTAGCTATGTGTGATTGTGTGTCTGTCAGATTAACTAAGGCAGTTATGGGATGAGAGACACTTAGAGGGTGTTCAGTATAGCAAATGAGCTTTTCAGACCTAAAATGTGAATTAGAAATAATCCCCCTGATTATTCACAGCTTCAGATTTTTCCTTCAGGGGGATAAGATTTATTTAATCTTATGCAACCTTCCTGGGTAAGTTACCTACAACTTAGAAATCTCCCTAAAGTTGTCAAGTCTGCCTCAGATACTTGAAGAGGCAAATCCAAATCCTTTCTGGATTGAGTACTCACATAATGCCTATAAAAACTACGAGTACAAGTTCTCAAACATGACATTAAAATCTTTTTGGAAAAAGCCACTACCCACAAGAAGTAGTAGTTTTTAAAGAATAGCAAAATTGACACCCAAAATTTCAGAAAATGAAAACATAACAAATATAGTATCAAATAAGTATGTTTTATATGTTTAAGAAAAGAAATGTTGGTATATAAAACATGCAATAAATACAAGATACTATTTTTAAATGGAAAATTTGTACATCCAAAATATAATTTTAACTTAAATTCTGGAAGGTTTGGTTAAGTAGTATATTAGAATTACCTGGAAAAAAAAAAACAGTGAACTAAAAAATAAAACTAAAAAACTTTCCAAGAATATAACACAAAGGGACAAAGAAATAAACATTATTAAAAAATGGTTTCTATCCTGAAGAATTGAACAGATATATAACAAACAATAATGGAGTTCCAGAAAAGCTGAATAATGATAACAGAGAAAAAAATGTTTAAATCAAGAGTATGAATTATTAGGTTCAGGAATCCCCAAAAAATTTCAAGCAAAGGGAGGAAAAGAACATTCATTCTGGGTAGAATACAATGAAACAACAGAATACCAAAGCAAAATTATTTTAAAGCAGCCCTAATTAAAAGACAATTAACATTATTTATTTATTTATTTATTTATTTATTTATTGTGACAGAGACAAAGAGATACAGAGAGAGACAGATAGGGACAGACAGACAGGAAAAGAGAGAGATGAGACGCATCAATTATTTGTCGTGGCACCCTAATTGTTCATTGATTGATTTCTTATATGTGCCTTGACCGGGGGCTACAGTAGAGCGAGTGATCGCTTGCTCAAGCCAGTGACCTTGGGTCCAAGCTGGTAAACCTTGCTCAAGCCAGATGAGCCCGCACTCAAGCTGGCAATCTCTGGGTTTCAAACCTGGGCCCTCTGCATCCCAGTCTGACACTCTATCCACTGCACCACCGCCTGGTCAGTCAAAGACAATTTACATTTTTAAAATATTACTAAGACTGAGTTTAGAAAGAGTAGAAAAAATATTCAATAAAATAAGCTTTAAGGGCTGAGAATAAACCTGTCAAAAGAAAATTTATACCTTTCTAAATTCTCACTTGAGAATGATAGCTAAAGAAGAACATTTTACAAAATGAGTTTCCCACCAACAGACCCTCACTAATGGAAATTCTAAAAAATGTACTTGAAGAAGGAAATAAAACTAAAACAGGACAGAGAGGCAAGAAAGAAAAATAAAGTAATTGCTAAACAATTGCTCAAACATAAAAATACATTAAATTTATAAAACAATAATAATCATAATGTCTTATTTTTAAGATATAAAAATGGAAATAAAACACTGGATAATAATTACTTGTAAGAGGTAACAATAGCATACCATAATTGAGGCAGTAGAATTAGGAAGCAGTTCATGTTGACTAAACTTGTAATACCTAAGTGATTCTATCAGGCATGTAGTCCTAACTCATTGTGGTTTTAATTCACATTCTCTTAATGGGTAATGATGCCAAATATTTGTTCATGTTTTTATTTCCCATCCATTTGTTTACTATGGTCAAATGTAGGTTTATGTATTTTGCTTTTTTTTTTTTTTTTTTTTTATAAATTTTATTTTTTTTTATTTTATTTATTCATTTTTAGAGAGGAGAGAGAGAGAGACAGAAAGGGAGAGAGAGGAGAGAGAGAAGGGGGGAGGAGCTGGAAGCATCAACTCCCATATGTGCCTTGACCAGGCAAGCCCAGGGTTTCGAACTGGCGACCTCAGCATTTCTAGGTCAACGCTTTATCCACTGCACCACCACAGGTCAGGCTGTATTTTGCTTTTTTAAAATGCATTGTTTGTTTGAATTTCTTTTAAGAATTCTTTATGCATTTTTTATGCAAGTCCTGTTTTGTAAATGTGGTGGGAAAATATTTTCTACTATTCTGTAGCTTATCTTTTCATCCTCTTCACAATTATATTGTTCAGTAATAAATAAGAACAAACCACTTATACATATCAACTTTGGATAGATCTCAAGAAAACTGTTAAATGAAAAACAAAAAATTCTGTCTCCACCTTCACTTGAATCTTCACATGGCTTTCTTCATTCTTTGTGTCTCAGCTTCCTCTCCTTTCTCTGATAAGAACACCAATCAACATAGTTAAAATGTTCATATTACCCAAAACAATATACAGATTTAATGTAAGCTCCATCAAAACCTAATGACATTTTTTTAACAAAACGTCATCAAATTTGTGTGGAACCACAAAAGAGCCCAAGTAGCCCAAGCAATTCTGAGAAAGAACAAAGCTGAAGGGATCATACCCCGACTTCAAATTATACAACAAAGCAACAATAATCAAAATAGCATAATATTGGCAGACAGACACACAAACCAATGGAACAGAATTGAGAGCGTAGAAATAAATCCATATGTATATGGGCATATAATTTTCAACAAAAGAGCCAAAAACATACAATGGAGAAAAGAAAGTCTCATCAATAAATCATGCTGGAAAATAAAAATGCCACATGCAAAACAATGAAACTAGATGACTATTTGTCCCCATATACAAAAATGAACTTGAAGTGGATCAGAGTATTAAATATAAGACATGAAACAGTAAATTAAATATAAGAAATTATAGGGTCTGACCAAGTGGTGGCACAGTGGATAAAAGCATCAGACTGGGATTCAGAGAACCCAGGTTTGAAATCCCCAGGTCATGGGCTTGAGCTCAGGTTCATCCGTCTTGAGTGCCGGCTCACCACTTGAGCATGGAGTCACTGGCTTGAGCATGGGATCATAGGCATGACCTCAGGTTCACTAGTTTGAGCCCAAAGGTCACTGGCTTGACGCCCAAGGTTGCTAGCTTTAGCCCAAGGTCACTGGCTTGAGCAAGGGGTCACTTGTTAGCTGTAGCCCCTGGTTGAGGCACATATGAGAGAGCAATCTGTCTCTTGCTCTGTCTCTGTCACAAAAAAAGAAATAAAAAGAAAAGAAAAGCAAAGAAAAGAAAAGAAAAGAAAAAGGCTTAACCTGTGGTGGCTCAGTGGATAAAGCATCAACCTGAAATGCTGAGGTCATCGGTTCAAAACCCTGGGCTTGCTAGGTCAAGGCACATATGGAAGTTGATCCTTCCTACTCCTCCCCCTTTTCTCTCTCTCTATCTTCTTTCTCTCTCCTCTCTGAAAATGAATAAATTAAAAAATAAAATTAAAAAGAAAAAGAAATAAATCATAGATACTAAACTTATAGGCCTTGGTTTTAGGGAAGATTTTATGAATTTGACACCAAAGATAGGGAAGTATAAAAGCAAAAAATAAATGAGTGGGACTATATCAAAACTAAAAAACTTCTATAGAGCAAAAGAAACTGTCAATAAAAAAAAGGCAAACACCGAATGGGAAAAGTTATTTGCAAACAATAGCTCTCACAAGCGGTTAATATCCAAAATACATAAAGAAGTCATACAATTCAACACCAAACAAACAAAACTCAATACAACAAATATATAGAGACAATAGGGTAGCAATAGACAGAGGGAAAGGAGTGGAGGTGGGGGAGAGGGGAAAAGGGTAGAAATAGAGGTGAAAAGAGACTTTGCATTGGGTACTGGGGCACAATGCAATGTGTAAATGGTGTTATATTGAGTGAGACACTTGAAATCATATCAACACAATAAATTAAAAAATAAATTTAAAAAATTGGGCAGAGGACTCAAACAGAGACTTCTCTCAAGAAGGCATACAAATGGCCAATAGATATATGAAAGATGTTTAACTTCACTAGCTATGAGGGAAATGCAAATAAAAACTATGAGACACTACCTCACACCTGTTAATATGACTACTATCAATAATAAAAGTAATAAAAAGTGTTGGAAAGGTTGTGGAGAAAAAAGAACCCTCACTCACTGACAGTGAGAATGTAAACTGGTACAACCACTGCGGAAAACAGTAAGAGGCCTCCTCAGAAATTAAGAATAGAGCTACCGTATGACCAAACAACCCCTCTTCTGGGTATCTAAACCAAATATTTTAAAACATTTATATGCAAAAATATATGTACCCCTATGCTCATTATAGCTTTATTCATGGTGGTCAGGACATGGAAAAAAACAAATTATCCTTCAATAGATGACTGCATAAAAAAGATGTGGTACATATGTACATGAATATTACTCAGCCATAAAAAAAAAAAAAAGATGAAATGCTGCCATTTGCAACAACATGGGGTTCCTAAGAATGATATTTTTAATTCCAGATTGTTGTTTCTTCTTAAAATGCTTGCTTTAGGGGGAAAAACTCATAACGATGATAATGTTGAATTTAGAAAGTTAAACAAATGATTCCTTTCTCTCATAAAGACTAGGTTGAAGCAGAGAAAATACAGGATTTGCAGCCAGATAAACTTGCATTCAAATCTTAATTTAACTCTGTACTTAATAAACTACATGATCTTGAATAGGTTCTTAAATTTCTTTGTAAATCTGCTTTTGTATCTTATAAATAATGCCCAGGTAGGACAACCATCAAGAATAAAATAGAACAATGTTTGTCTATAGTGTAAAGAACTCACAAAGTATTATTTCTGTCATTCTTATGATCTAATACCTTTTAAAATTTTTTATTGATTTTAATATATTTTGTTTACATAGATTCAAGTGTCTCATCAAATATATCTCCTCTACTCCCCTGTTCCCCTTGACACCCCCCTTACACCCTCTCCCCAAAGCCTTTCCCCTTTCCCTCCAGGATTTGCTGTCCTGCTCTCTATAACGCTGTTATGTATATATAATTTCACCGATCTCTTTCCCTCCTCTGATCCCATCTTCTCATTCCCTTTCCCTCTGACCGCTTTCTCTCTGGTCCTTTTGATCCCACCTCGGCCTCTATTCCATTACTAAGTTCACATTGTTCATTAACTTCCTCAAATAATGAAGTCATATAATAGTTTTCTTTCTCTGCCTGGCTTATTTCACTTAGCATAATAGTTTCCAAGTCCATCCATGTTGTTGCAAAAGGTAAGATTTCCTTCTTCCTCACAGCAGCATAGTATTCCATTGTGTATATGTACCACTGCTTTTTAATCCATTCGTCCACTGATGGACACTTGGGCTGTTTCCAGATTTTGGCTATTGTAAACAATGCTGCAATAAACATGATGGGTGCATTTCTTCTTTTAAACCAGTGATTTGGTATTCTTAGAATACATTCCTAAAAGTGGGATAGCTGAGACAAAAAGGCAGTTCCATTTTTAATTTTTTGAGGAATCTTCATACTGTTTTCCACAGTGGCTGCACCAGTCTGCATTCCCACCATTAGTGCAGGAGGGTTCTCTTTTATCCACATCCTCGTCAGCACTTATTATGTGTTGTTTTCTTAATGAGCACCATTCTGACAGGTGTGAGGTGATATATCATTGTGGTTTTCATTTGTATTTCTCTAATGATTAGTGATGTTGAATATTTCTTCATATGCCTATTGGCCATCTCTATGTCCTCTTTGGAGAAGTGTTTATTCAGTTCTATTGCCCATTTATTAATTGGGTTTACTTTCCTGATGTTGAGTTTTACAAGTTCTTTGTTGATTTTGGTTATTAATTCCTTATTGGACGTATTGTTGAATATGTTCTCCCATTGTGTGGTTTTTCTTTCTATTGTGTTCATATTGTCTTTAGCTCTGCAGAAGCTTTTTAGTTTGATATAGTCCTATTTGTTCATCCTGTCCTTTATTTCACTTGCCCGTGGAGATAAATCAGCAAATATATTGCTGCGAGTGAAGTCAGAGAGCTTATTACCTATGATTTTTTCTAAGATGCTTATAGTTTCATAACTTACATTTAAGTCTTTTATCCATTTTGAGTTTATTTTTGTGAATGGTGTAAGATGGTGGTCTAGTTTTATTTTATTTTTTTGCATGTAGCTGTCCAATTTTCCCAACGATATTTGTTAAAGAGACTGTCTTTACTTCATTGTATGTTCTTATCTCCTTTGTCAAATATCAGTTGTCCATAAAGGTATGGGTTTATTTCTGGGTTCTCTGTTCTGTTCCATTGAACCATATGCCTGTTCTTATGCCAGTACCAAGCTGTTTTGAGTACAATGGCCTTGTAGTATAACTTAGTATCAGGAAGTATCATACCACTTTATTCTTCTTTTTCAAGATTGCTGAAGATATTTATGTTCTGTTTAATTCCATATCAATTTCTGGAATATTTGTTCTATATCTTTGAAGTATGCCATTGATATTTTAATAGGAATTGCATTGAATTTATAAATTGCTTTGGGTAATACAGACATTTTAATGATGTTTATTCTTCCTATCCATGAACACGGTATATGCTTCCACTTGTTTGTATCTTCCTTGATTTGTTTTATCAATGTTTTATAATTTTTTGAGTCTTTAACCTCCTTGGCTAAATTTACTCCTAGGTACATTATTTTTTATTTGTTGCAATAGGAAAGGGGATTGTTTCCTTAATTTCTCTTTCAGACAGTTCATTGTTGGTGTATAAAAATGCCTTTGATTTCTGAATATTAATTTTATATCCTGCCACCTTGCTGAATTCATTTACCTGGTCCAGTAGTTTTTTGACTGAGGCTTTAGAGTTTTCTATGTAGCATATCATGTCATCAACAAATAATGATGGTTTTATTTCTTCTTTTCCAATTTGGATGCCTTTTATTTCTTCTTCTTATCCACTTGCTGTGGTTAGGACTTTCAGAACTATGCTGAATAAGAGTGGTGAGAGGGGGCACCCCTGCCTGGTTCCTGAACTTAGAGAATTGCTTTTCATTTTTGCCCATTGAGTATGAGGTTGGCTGTGGGTTTGTCATAGATGGCCATTATCATGTTGAGGTATGTTTTCTGTATTCCCATTTTGCTAAGAGTTTGATCATAAGTGGGTGCTGACTTTTAACAAATGTTTTTTCTGCATCTATTGATATTATCATGTGATTTTTCTTCTTCCTTTTGTTTATGTGATGAATCACATTGATTGGTTTGCAAATATTGTACCAGCCTTGCCTCCCTAGAATAAATCCCACTTGATCATGATGTATGATTTTTTTTCATGTATTGCTGGCTCTGGTTTGCTAATATTTTGTTGAGGATTTTAGCATCTAAGTTCATTGGGGATATTAGCCTATAGTGTTTGTTTGTTTTTTGTAGTGACTTTGCCTGGTTTTGAAATGAGAATTATGCTTGCCTCTTAAAAAAAAGCTTGGAAGTCTTCCATCCTCTTGAATTTTTTAAAATAGGTTGAGAAGGATATGAGTTAGTTCTTATTTGAATATTTGGTAGAATTCACCTGTAAAGCCATCTGGCCTAGGACTTGTTTGTTGGGAGTTTTTTGATAACTGTTTCAACCTCACTTGCTGTAATTGGTCTATTTAGGTTTTCTGATTCTTCCAGATTGATTTTTGAAAGATTATATGTTTTAAGGAATTTGTCCATTTCATCTAGATTGTCTAAATTTTTGGTATAGAGTTATTTATAATATTTTCTTAAAATCCTTTGTATTTCTGCTGTGTCAGTTGTTACTTCTCCACTCTCATTTCTAATTTTCTTGGTGAATTTGGTTAAGGTTCATCAATCTTGTTTACCTTTTCAAAGGACCAGTTATTGGTTTCATTGATCTTCTGTATTGTTTTTTAGCCTCTAATGTCATTTATTTTTGCTTTGATCTTTATTATTTCCTTCCTTCTACTTCCTCTGGGCTTTTCTTGCTGGTTTTTTTTTCTAGTTCTTTTAGATGCAGAGTTAAATTGTTTATTTGAGCTTTTTCTTGCTTCTTAAGGTATGCCTGTGATGCTATGAACTTCTTCCCTCTTTGGACTGCTTTTGCTGTGTCTCATAAATTTTGAGTTGTTGTACATTCATTTTCATGTGTTTCAAAAAAATTTTTGATTTCTTCCTTGATCTCATTGTTAACCCATTTGTTATTTAATAACATGCTATTTAGTCTCCAAATGTTTAAATTTTTTTCAATTTTTCTATTGTAGTTAATTTCTAGTTTCATGCCATTGTGATCCAAGAAGATGCTTGATATGATTTCAATCTTCTTAAATTTATTGAGACTCATTTTGTGTCCTAACATGTGGTCTATCCTAAAGAATGTACCATAAGCACTTGAAAAGAATGCACATTCTGCTGCTTTGTGGTAAAAAGTTCTGAAGATATCTATTAAATCCAGTTGTTCTAGTGTGTCCTTTAAGGCTCCTGTTTCTTTGTTGATTTGCTTTCTTGAGGATCTATCCATTGATATTAGTGGGGCATTAAAATCCCCTACTATTATAATATTGCTGTTGATCTTGCCATTTATGTCCATCAAAATCTGATTTATATATTTAGGTGCTCCTATATTCGGTGTATAGATATTTATAATGGTTAGATCTTCCTATTGGAGTGGTCCTTTAATCATTATGTAGTGACCTTCTTTATCCCTTACTATAGCCTTTGTTTTAGTCTATTTTATCAGATATAACAATTGCTACCCTAGTTGTTTTTCTTTATTTCTATTTGCATAAAATATTTTTTCCCATGCCTTCACTTTCAGTCTATATGTATCTTTTGTTTTGAGGTGGGTCTCTTGTAGACAGTATATGTATGGGTCCTGTTTTCTTATCCACACAGCTACCCTATGTCTTTTGAGTGGAGCATTTAATCCATTTACATTTAAGGTTATTATTGATATGTAGTTGTTTGTTGCCATTTATTCTTTAAATCTACATTCCTCTTTTTCTAGATTTTTTTCCCTTTGTTCTGTTTACAGCAGGCCCCTTAACATTTCTTGCAGCATTGGTTTAGTTGTTATAAATTCCTTGAGTTTTTATTTTTTTTGTCTGGGAATATTTTTATCTCTCCTTTAATTTTAAACAATAGCCTTGCTGGATAAAGAAGTCTTGGTTGTAGGCTCTTTTTTTGTATTACTTTGAATATTTCTTGAAATTCCCTTCTGGCCTCAAGTGTTTCTGTTGAAAAGTCAGATGTCATCCTTATGGGGTCTCCTATGTAGGTGATTGACTGCATTTTTCTTGCAACTTTTAGTATTCTTTATTTATCTCTTAACTTTGGTATTTTGATTATAATGTGTCTTGGTGTAGGTCTCTTTGGGTTCCTCTTTATTGGGACTCTGTGCCTTTTGAACTTGTTTAACTTTTTCCTTCATCAGTTTAGGAAAGTTTTCAGGTATGATTTCTTCAATCAGGTTCTCTATCCCTTGTTCTTTCTCTTCTCCTTCAGGAACCCCTATGATGTGGATGTAGTTTCTATTCATGTTGTCACAGAGCTCTCTTAAATTTTCCTTAGACTTTTTGATCCTCTTTTCTTTTTGCTGTTCTGCTTCCATGCTTTCCTTTATCTTGTCCTATAAATCACTGATTTGATCCTCTGCTTCATTCAACCTGCTGTTAATTCCTTCTAGTGTAGTCTTCATTTCTGATATTGTATTTGTCATTTCTCTCTGATTCTTTTTTATGATTTCAATGTCCTTTTTGATGCTTGCTATCTCTTTATTTAGGTTCTCATTATGTCTGTCCATTGTTGCTTTATGATCCTTGAGCATCCTAATAATCATTATTTTGAACTCTGCATCTGGTATCTTCATTATTTCTATCTCATTTAGTTCTTTTTCTGGGGATTTCTCTTGTTGATTTATTTGGATTGCATTTCTCTGTCTTTTCATTTTGTCTGGATATAGACTGCTCCTTTGGGTGTGCTGCTTGTGTAACTAGCTGAGTATAGGGTTGGTGTTTTCTGCCTCCAGCTTTGGTTGTGTTGTTTCTAGATCTTCTTGGGTTGGCATCAGCTGTTGTTTGTAATCTGCTGTGGGCTACTTGTCTGCTGCTACTGCTCTTTTTGCTCTTTGTGTCAGCATTTTCTATGCCTTAGCTAGGTCAGATGTGAGAAGCTCTTTCCTCAAGATACCACTCTAACCAAGGTTGTTAGGTCCTGAGCTGATGCTCTTCATATCTTGCTGCTGGACATGCCAGCCCTGGACCTCCCTAGCCAGAGTTTGGTGCAGACCAGTGGGGGTCACTGCCTATGATTGGCCCTTAGCAACCTTCTTGAAGCTACAGTTTATCTAGAATTTGTGCAGGCCTCTGCTGAGCCCAGGTGTCATTGTAAATATCAGCTGCACTACTAGGTCGGTTTTTATCTACTCTTGGCAAGTGGGTGTGGCCTCTGTCTTACCAAGGTGTGGTATGCCCACCAGCCTGCTACCCCGCTGCTGCTGCCACCTTCCTGAGCATTTGGGCATGGGCACTGCTGCACATGCAGGCAGCCTCTCCTGGCACCGCCCCTGCTGCAGCGATTGTGTGGCCACCACCACAGCAGCCCTTTGGGTGGTACTCAGCAGCTTTGGGGGGTGGTGTTGCCTAGACCTCAGCACTCAAAACCTGTGTCCCTGCCATACCCCCTGCTTCTAAGTGGCTCTTTGTTTTGACTGGAGTAGGAGAGCCTCTGGTAGGTGGGGTAATTGCTTCTCTTTACTGTGTTACTTCTCCAGGAAAAATGGCCACTTTAGATTTGGAGAGTGACTCAGCAGCACAGGGGTAATGTGGCTGTCTCCCATAGTCTCTCCCTGTGCCTCCGAGATTATTCTCTCCTCTTGCAATTACAGTCCTCTCAGCACTCCTTGCTCTAGGAGCCCTGGGAAAGTGGCTGTGAATGAGGTTTTCTGTGAGGTCCCTTTAAGATGGAGCCTAGGTCTGAGAGTTCTGTCTCCCTCTTGCAAACACTAACCTGATTCTTTTCTCAGCTAAATACTGTTCATATGCTTCTTCTAGTCTCCAGGGCTCTAGGCTAGGGCTCCAGTCCTGGGGCTGAGGACCCACAATTCTTTGGGTAACCCACCCCAACGTGAGAGTACCTCCAGGCCTTTCTGGGTCTCCACCCTTTCTACCAGTCTGTGTGGCTTTTTTGGTGATCCTTGGTTATAGATTCCTCTTAGTTTAGTCCAAAGATGGTTTTCAAGATGATTATTCCCAAGTTAGGTTGTAATCCACTTTGGTTCTGAGAGGTGCGAGTTGTAACATCCACCTACTTTGTTGCCATCTTCTGGTCTCCTAAATAAAGTTGTATATTGTATGACAAACCCAGAAATCCCAGTTTCCTAGGCAAAAAATCAACTCTCCAACCAGGAGATGACTCCACCAACATTTCCAGGGTGATGCTTTCCCCTTCCTTCACTTCTCTGAATCCAGCACTAGATCATGAAAACCTAACCGACCTCAATGAAAAGTCCCTAATCTGATCTAATAGTTTTTGTACAAGATTTTCTTTTGTCTCTTGTCTACTACTGCTCACTAAAATGTTTTATTTCCAAATTTTTGATAGTATTTATTTAAAGAAAGGGAGAACAAATAACTTTAAATTATTGTTAATAAGATTGTTACAGATATAATAGCTCAAAATTCAAACTTTTATTTTTACACTATATACTCTAATATAAATAATTTATTTTAGCAACTGTAGGAATAAAATGCAAAATTCTAATGTCAAATAGAGAGTAGCTAAAGATTAAACATCAGTTCTGTTCACAAACAAGAGAAATTATTTGTTTTGTCAATGTAAACTTATTTCCATTTTAACTAAAATATTATGTCTTTATTATATTCATTCAAACCTGTCAATACATGGTAGTGTTTTAATTTCTCTTCCTGGTATTCAGAGTAGATATTCAGACTAAATCAATATTTATCTATTATCACTGTAGTCAATGTGTAATGTCTTACTTGATAATAATGTCTGTTATTTTTTAAAATAGATATTTAAGAGATTTTAAATTCATAATTTTGCTAATTGCTATTTTCTACAGATGATAGCCGTAATAGACATGGCCTGTCTCTACATCCAGAACAACATAATTTATATCATTGAACTTGTATTTTTATACATTGCAAATATATGTGTGTGTGTGTGTGTGTGTATACACACACACACACACACACACAGTATACATCTCAGAACTAGGGAGTACATAAAGTGAAAATTTTATACATGCCAATAACCTTGATTGTTTTTTACATATTTGTGAGTTGAAGAAGTGAGTTTCTTTTCAGCATTATTTATAAGATAAATGTTTATCATTAAACACTAGAACCACCAGATAATCAGTGTTATACCATGTGAAACCTGTGTCAAATAAATGTACTAAAGAAACAACAGTCAGCACCTATTCCATTGTCAATATATACATTGGATGGCAAAATTATTAAAACTGCTATTTTTTCTCACTTTATCTTGTTTATATTCTTGTATTTATATAGGTAGGTAGGTAGGTAATTACATTTTCATTTATTTATTTTGTTGAGCAAATGGATTTGAATATGAGAGCTAAAAGTGTATGTATGTAAACATAACCATATTTTCTAGTACTGAAGAACTTGGACTTCATTCTTATTCTGGGTCTTATAGAAGTCTTATTTTAAGGTACTATTCCTGACTTCCCACTTCCAAGCTATATGATACTGAGCCTAATCTCTGCCTAATTCTCTCCTACCTCATAATTAGAATGGAGACAATAATTACAGTTTTGCCTTTGTCAGTCATTATAATAATATCTACTCCAGAGGACTTTCATGGGGCTGTGTCCTATTAATTATTTTGCCTCTAAGATATGATGGCAAAGAAAGAGACTGGTACCACCTTTGACAGAGTACCTTAAGGTCACTAAATTCCAGCATTACATACTGCAAATGTATATTTGACCCATTATGTGCCTATGCATTGTATTTTCAGGGAATGTCATAGGTAAATAATATGTAACATAAAATACTGACTAATTCATTTATCAGAACATGCACACTACCAAACAGTGGACTGTTGATGTTGACCAACATTACTGCTTCTTTAAATTATTAAGGCATTAAAATATAAAGTCCAATGTTAGTTTGTGAGCATAGCTATTAATTACAGACATTGAAAAAAATTAATTAACTCTTCTTGTTTTGTGAAACATTGCATTTTTCTAAGGAGTACATCACGCATCTCTTCCAAATAGAACCTCTCCTTGTTTGCTGCTTGATAAACCAGCAATATTTGCTCTCTGGGTACCTATATTTTATAAATATGGAGAACACACAATTATTTTCATGCTCACTTAACAAATATATGATTTGCAAATAATTTATTCCATTCTGTTAGTTGTATTTTCACTTTCTTGATGATCTCTGAAGCACAAAATTTGAAAATGTTAATGAAGTCCAAGTCACCTATTTTTTTCTCTTCTTGCTTAAGTTTTGGTGTAATATGTAAGAATCCTTTCCCACATTCAAGCCATAAGATGCTCCTGTTTTTGTTCGAAGAATTTTATAGTTTTCACTCTATAATTAGGTCTTCAACGCATTTTAAGTTAATTTTTATATGGTATCCAACTTAATTATTTTGTTTATGGCTAATCAGTTGTTTAAAAACCTATTCTTTCTCCATTAAATGGTCTAGGCACCCTTGTCAAATACCAGCTGACCAAAGACACCTGGTTTTATTTCTGAACTCTCAATCTATTTCATTTATCTATTTGCCTATTTTTATTTTTGTT
The DNA here is from genome assembly GCF_036850995.1 of Saccopteryx leptura. Classification (NCBI taxonomy): domain Eukaryota; kingdom Metazoa; phylum Chordata; class Mammalia; order Chiroptera; family Emballonuridae; genus Saccopteryx; species Saccopteryx leptura. The sequence goes on along the minus strand of NC_089505.1, from coordinate 314,916,374 downwards.
ATTCATTGTAAATGTAGACAAACATAATTGATTTTTGTATAGATATTGTGCCTTGAAACTTTACTGAACTCCTTTATTAGTTCTTATAGTCTTTAGAAGATTCTTTAGGATTCTTTTATATACAAGATTATATTTTCTGTGAATACAGGTAATTTTTTTTCTTTCCAATCTAGTTAGTTTTTATTTCTTTTTCTTGCTAATCACCCTGATTAGATTCTCCTGTAAAAAGTTAAAATAAAAGCTGTCATCCTTGTTTTGTTCATTAGTGTAGAAGGAAATCACCCAGTGTTTCACCATTGAGTGTGATATTAACTGTGGGTTTTTTGTAAGTGTTCTTTATCAGGTTGAGAAATTTCCCTTCTCTTTATAGTCTGTTTAGTGTTTTTTATCATTAAAAGGTGTTGAATTTTATTGAATGCTCTTTCTTTGTCTATTGAAATAATCATAAGTTTTATTTTTATTCTATTGATATGCTACATTAAATTTTAGATATTAAAACAGTATAAGCAATATAGGCAATAGTACTGTAATTACTATGTATGCTGCTGAGTAGGTACTGAAAATATAAGGGGGAATCATTTGCAAAGTATAGGATTGTCTAACCACTGTGCTATACACCTTAAATAAAAATAAAATAATTTTGAGAGTAAACTATAAATAAAAAATAAAAAATAAATTAGATGTTAAGGCAATCTTGCATTCTGGGATAAATTCTGCTGAACTATAGCATATATTTCTTTTTATATATGTTGCTGGATTTGGTTTAATAATATTTTATTGAGGATTTTGGCATACATTTTCATAAGAGAACCTATTTTTTCTACTTGTGATGACTATGGTTTTGGTATCAGGGTAATACTGACATCACAAAATAAATTGGGAAGTGGTTTTAACTATTTTCTGGAGAAGTTCATAAAGAATTATCATTTCTTTGTAGAAATGTCTATTTAGGTCCTTTGCTCACTGTTAACTGGGTTATTTAATTTTTGCCATTGAGTTGTATGGTATGGGTTCTTCATATATTTGGTATATTAACCTCTTATCATATATACAGTTTGCAATATTTTTCTATTCCAACTCAGGAAATGAGTGCTATATAGATGGGAGTGAATAGCATCTAAGGTTTTTCTGGATCACCTTTTCTAGTATGAAACCAATCAATGTTTCACAAGACTTTGAAAAGGCAATTATTGTCCAAGTAGTCTCAGCAGTTCCCTACTCAAGATAGAATCTCTATTTAATGAGTGGTGACTAGGCAAGAGGAAGGGAGTTTTTCACTTCTTAAGAGCTAATACACAGCACATAACTTCCATAACTTCTGGAACAAAGGGGCAGCTGTTGGCAGGATGAGAAGTGCTGATGTCATGTTCCTTCGACTGGTAGCTCCTCCTACCTAGAGGGAGTCCTGTGTTCTTGACTGCTGCAAGAGGAAATGGAGGGTGCAGTTGTGGTTCAAAATAGCATAGACTCTTACTTTTCCTACAGAACCTGTATAGATTTTCTTGAGTGGATGCTTCTTTATTTATATGCCCTAAAGATCATTTCTAGAGGCTTTAAATATTTAAGTAATTTTCACCAGTTTCGAAGGGAATCAGGTCCACAGGGCCATATCACATTGTCATGCTGGAACTCAACATTCCTTTATTTTACATTTTACCATTTCCATTTATCAGTATGGTTTCTGTATCCCAAATAAAGCAGGTAATTAGGTGACATCTAACTAAATATTCATGTATATTTTTCATAGAGAAACACTCATGTGTGTACTTTTTTTAAAAAACGAGAGAGAGAGAATGAAAGGGACAGACAAGCAAGAAGGGAGAGAGATGAGAAACATCAATTTTTTGTTGCGGCTCCTTAGTTGTTCATTGATTGTTTTCTCATATGTGCCTTGATGGGGTAAGGGGTGAAGGGTGGAAGGTGGAGCTACATTGACCTAGCCAGAGATCCCTTGCTCAAACCAGCACACTTGGGCTTAAGCCAGTGACTTTGGGCTTCAAGCCAGCTACCCCACACTCAATCTGGTGAGTCCGTACTCAAGCTGGATACATTGGAGTGTTGAATCTGAGTCTTCAGCATCCCAGGTCAATGCTCTATCCACTTTGCCATTGCTGATCAGTCTCATGTGTGTATTTTTTAACAATAGATTATAGAGAATGCAAATACTGACTTTAAAAAGTAACATAACATACATTGTGCTTCCTTGAAAACAATAATATTCTTTCTTTTCTGGTCAACACTGTACTAATCAACACTTCTTCTGGTGCCAGCAAAAGTTAATAACTGAGACTAAGTAACATTACAGAAACAATGTAAAACATGCCCCTTAAAGTGACTGACCTTATATTAAATTATGCACTTGCTATGGGATACAAAGAAGCTAGCAAGAAATCAAAGAGAAAGTATAAAAACAAGTCAAAATGTGTCAGAGGATAAAATTAATTCAGTTTCAAGTTTTTTCACATCAATTGAAAAGTCACGGTAACACAGATTTTATAAATGACATTAAAGTTATAGATATGTTTTAATGGGAGATTAAACATAAGAATTATAAAAATTTCACATTGAAATTTGTCAAGTGAAATACTCTGAATTTTAAGAATTTAGTACAATGATAAATTGTCTTTTATATTCATGCTTTCTATTGAATAATTAATATACATTTTAGCTAGAAATAACCTACATAAAATTGCATGTTAAACAGTATAAATTCTCCCATTGTAGTGCCAAGTGAAAAATAAGACATCTCTGGAGGTTAAGAAACTTTTCTATTTATTTCACAGTAAGTTTACTCCAAGTTATTTCAAGTTAGTTTCCTTTTAAGGAAAAGAAACCATGAATAGATGAGAATATTTGGAAAACCCAGAGTAAGGGTTTAGAGGTTCTCTAAAATGTTGAAGAGAATGAAGAATAAGAATGTGAGAGATGAGTTAAAAACTTTACCTGACCTTGTGAATATTTTAAGGTCATAAGAAATTTTTCTGAGATCAGAATTTTTGTCTAAAACACATTTAAATTTTTAGCTAAAATAATGTAACTGAGATCTCTACTTTTCAGTCTTGATATGCTTTATTCACCATTTATAAAGTACTGGTGAGGAATTTTGCTCAGATGTTTTGCTAAAACTTTTGGCTGTCACTCAACTCCAAAACTGCAAGAATTGACATTTTTATGAAATGATTCCCTGAAACTGCTGAGTTTCAAACTGAGGTTTTAATATGAGGAGATACAAGCTGTAGTTTCATAATGAAACACAAGCAGCTCAGTTTAGTCCAAGTTTCACATGAACATAAAACCAAAAGACTAATGAAAACAATCACTAAATTTGATACATTAAATCCAAAGTCATAACCTTACTTTCCTATCATGGCTATATCAATAGCATGCTTTTAATCTTATCATTGAAATCCAAATATCTGGAATGATGTGTGAAAAATTACAATAGGTCAAAGCCAAATGGTGCATTACCAGAGTCATGTTTTTTCTTCATCTCCAAACTATAATTAAATCCCAGATATGAATTTGTGTATTTATCCATTCAGCAACCACTGCATATCTACTGTGTCAGGCTCTATGATATGTTCTGGGCATACAAAGCTGAATAAGGCATTACTTGTCTCCAAAGAGCAAAAGGTGGGAGAAATGATTATACAATGTGATAAGTGTTTGGCTTTTAGAATGACTTGAGAATAAAAGGGGAGCATATCCATTACACAGATCAAAGTAGAATTGAGACAGAGAAAATGTTTTTCAGTGGATGACTCTGAACACAGTTTGGGAAAATAAACAGTAAGGAGATAAGCCGAAGGAAGACAAGGGATTCAGGCAGATATTTCAGGCAGAAATGGCAGGAAAAATGAAGACATGAAAGCAGGGATAAACAGAACAGGATTAAGAGTAGCGATGTGTGTATTACAGGAGCCTGTGGCAGGATTGTGGAAGATGTCGCTAGACAGGTGGGGATAGGCCAGTTTGCAGAAGGCTTTGTATACTAAACTCAATACTTTAGTATACAAAGTATTGATACTAAATACTAGTATACAAAGTATTGATACTTAATACTAGTATACAAAGTATCTGATACTGTAAAGAAAAATTAATAAATAAATTTGAGTAGGGGGGTGACATGGCCATATAGGAATTTTAAAAGATGCATCTGACAACAATGTGGAAATGGAGGGGGGAGGAGGACAATAGAGGCAGGGAGCAGTTAAGATGCTCTTGCAGCAGAGAGAATGGGAATTCATTACAATACGAACCAAATAGTGTCAAGAAACAGATGAACATGTAAGTATTAAGAAATAGATATCAATGTTAGCCATCTAATTAGAGAGAAACAAATAATTTAGGATGCTAAGATAACCATTTTGGTTCTAAGGAGGAACATAAAAGGAAGAACTAATTTAGAAAATGAGGACATTCATTGAATCCCGAATGGTGTGATTTACTTAAGGAACTTCAAATAAAAATGTCCACATGGCAGATAGTTGTGTGATTCTAGGCCCTAAAAAATGGTTTGCAGGTACATATTCAGGTGTCACAACACTACATTGTACGTGAAAATATGCAACTATTTTGGGGGGTGAATTCCCTACTTGGGAGTACAGACCTAGAAGAGAAGCAAAGTGAAGTTTAAACAACAAATACTTAATGGGCAAGAAAACAAGGAAAAAACATGGTTGTGTCTCATGCATGGACATCACACACACACACACACACACACACACACACACACACACACACACACACGGCACAGAGAAACAGCAGCCAGAGAGTTAGATGGAAAACCAGGAATCAATGAAATAGAGAACAAAGTTTTACAACGGGGGTAGAGAAAGTGCTTTATTCATTCATTCAATAGTGCACTCATTGTGCACCTGGTGTGAGCAAGCACATTCCAGCAACAGGAGTACTGAGTCTGCAACACTTGCGCTAATACTGCCCCTCAGACCACATTTGGCGTGAGGTTCTTATAACACTGCTAGTTCAAGGTAAACAAGAGATACTGTGTGTGCTAGACTCCTTTGAACAAAATAAACCTCCACAACCCTGCTTTGGAGAAGAATTTTAAAAGTTGTTTAATAGTCACTCAATATAACACTCTGAGCTCATGCGTGATGAGCTGAGCTTTATTTATGACTCCATTCAAGATTCACTCATTCTCTAAATGATGAATGGATAAAAGACATGTGATTATATATGTGTGTGTATGTATGCATAGACACACACAAAGGAATACTAATCAGTCATAAAAGAAATAAGGAAATCCTACCAGTTACAATAATATGGAAGGAACTGAATGGCATTATGCTAAGTGAAATAACTCAGACAGAAAGACAAATATTATACAATTTCACTTATATGTAGAATCTTTACAAACAAACAAAAAAACAAAGAATGCCCCAAACTCATAGAAAAAGAGATCAAACTGTGGTTACCATGGGCAGAGGGGTGGGGAGAAATGTAGTCATAAGGTACAAACTTCCGCAACTTCCAGTGATAAATACATACCAAGGATAATGTACAAAGGATGCTTTATGATACACAGGAAAGTTTAAGAAAGTAAATCCTATGTATTCTCATCACAAGATTTTTTTCCTTTTTCTTCTTTTTCTTTTTTAATTGTATCTATATAAAAAGATGTATGTTTTCTAAACCTATTGTGGTAATTACTTCACAATATATGTAAATAAAATTATAATGCTGTATGTCTTAAACTTACACGGTGATAAATATCAATTAGTTTTTCATAGTACTGGGATGGAAAAAGAAAAGAATTTAAATTCTTACTCAGAGTTCATTAGCCCAAAAATACATCATAATAAATTATCATTACACACAATATTCTGGCACCTTTTTTTAAAAAAAGTAAATATTGTGCTTTTTACAATTATTTCTAACTTTAATGAAAAGCAGAAAAGAATTAGAAGAAAATTAAAAATAAAAAATGAAAGAGAAATCTAGATCAGACATTATTTGTTAACTTCATTTTTGCTTAGATATATAATTCCCTGGAATTTATTTAACTGATATTAACATAAGAATTTACAATGCATTTGACTCAAAATAATCTACTTTTTAAAAAAAAGTTTATAATGACTAGATGGTATAAAGATTAGAACTACTTTAACCATTTTTACTCTGCCCTGTGGGCCAATAACAAGACTTTTATGATATGTACCTTTTTGTGCAATTATTGGATTTTAGCCCTATTTTGTGTGTAGTGGCTTATTAATATAACATTGATGTTGTTTTAAATAACATATTACTTTTATTTTATTTTAATATTTTGCTTTCTTCACTCCTTCCCCATCTCAGCCTTCAAACCCAGAATTTAGAAGCAAAGTTGCTTTTTCTTCCTAAGATCTATTTGCCCTACACATGAAAGTAATTGAGCAGAAGAGGGTCTACACGACACATTCAGAAATAGTAGCATTTCAGAGCACCTTTCCAGCTGTCACCCTTTCTACCCTCCAGAAGTATGGTTTCAATTTTACTCTTGAAATATGAGTCAAGCTATGTTACCAACACATATTTTCCCTGTCATAACATTTCACTTATTCTGTACTCTGTAGACAGTTTATAGGTTGCATCTTTTCCCTGGTCTTATTGAAACTGTATTTTCTTGTTCTTTGCATTCATTTTTCATTAGGGAGGCAAAGTCAGATACTGTGCCCAATGAACAGAACTATCTGGCTTACTGATGTGCCATCAGTGTTGAGTGTCACCCCTGGTAATGAACAGCAGTCAAATGCCACTTAGGAAAGGTGAAGAATTCAGCTACTCTGCCTCCCTTCATGTACTTTTTGGAGTCATTAGGGATCTGCCCTTCTGCCCCACCCTCAGAGTCAATCAAACATGTAATATGTGGAGTAGAAACAATGTGGAGCAACGATTCAATAGACTGTAACTTCATTGCCTTTCCTCTGTTTCAAATAGTTGGTGAATTCACAGATCTGGTGTTCAAAGTCACATTGGACATTTTTCATGTCTTGAGTGGAGCATCCAGGAAGCACACATAGTGCCCTTAACTTCAATGTTCTGGATTTCATAAAATTTTTTCAAATGTTTAAGCAATTCTCTAAAGTTAAAAAAATTAGAGTTATTGATATGTTCTTTTTAGGTTAGGCAAAATACTACAGCAAAATGCCAATACACCATACTGTTTTTATTAGCAAAACAATTATTTTCTAGTCTTAATCTCTCTTTTTTTTTTTTTTTCTTTTCTGAAGTTGGAAAGGGGGAGAGACAGTCAGACAGACTCCGGCATGCGCCCGACCGGGATCCACCCGGCACGCCCACCAGGGGCGACGCTCTGCCCACCAGGGGGCGACGCTCTGCCCCTCCGGGGCGTCGCTTTGCCGCGACCAGAGCCACTCTAGCGCCTGGGGCAGAGGCCAAGGAGCCATCCCCAGCGCCCGGGCCATCTTTGCTCCAATGGAGCCTTGGCTGCGGGAGGGGAAGAGAGAGACAGAGAGGAAGGAGGGCGTGGGGGTGGAGAAGCAAATGGGCACTTCTCCTATGTGCCCTGGCCGGGAATCGAACCCGGGTCCCCCGCACGCCAGGCCGACGCTCTACCGCTGAGCCAACCGGCCCGGGCCTAGTCTTAATCTCATCAAAGTAAATATTTCCATAAGATTGATTCCTTTAAGCAGAAAAGGTGCTAGTTCTCATTGTTTTTAAAAATATGTATTTCAAGTAAAAATAAAATTATTTATTGTTTATAAAATGCAAAAACAAAAAAGGTACAAAGAAAACAAATAAATTTTGATATCAATTATAAAATAAACAACAAAGCCTGCCTGGCATCTTTCACAAGGAAATCTAGCCAGAATAATATCAGGAGTAGAATATAAAGTGTAATAAATACTATGAGAATTATCTTACTTTTACATTTACTTTGCATTTTGTTCTATAAAGATGATTATATTAAAAGTAAACCGCCAAACATTGACCGCAAGAGCTGTAAGAGCTACAAGGCAACCACTCTGCTGTTTAAAGCAGGTGGTGAAAACATGAGTCAACTGTGTTTTCTGATACAAAGAGTACAGGTAAGGAATGTGGAATTTGACTCATGACAGCTTTCACTTTTGGTAAATACTATTGAATTTTGGAGACCAAGAGGTTTCTTACTTATGGTTCCCTAAGGTTTATTTGGCGCTCCCTTAGCTTGAACTGTTACTCTTATTTTTTTTTTTTTTACAGAGACAGAGAGAGTGAGTCAGAGAGAGGGTTAGACAGGGACAGACAGACAGACAGGAACTGAGAGAGATGAGAAGCATCAATCATTAGTTTTTCATTGCGCGTTGCAACACCTTAGTTTTTCATTGATTGCTTTCTCTTATGTGCCTTGACCGCAGGCCTTCAGCAGACCGAGGAACACCTTGCTGGAGCCAGCGACCTTGGGGTCAAGCTGGTGGGCTTTTCCACAAACCAGATGAGCCCGCACTCAAGCTGGAGAACTTGGGGTCTCGAACTCGGGTCCTCTGCATCCCAGTCTGACGCTCTATCTACTGCGCCACTGCCTGGTCAAGCCTGTTAATCTTATTGAAAAAAGCACTGTGTCAAGTATTGAACAAACAACATGCTTATCAACACTGTGGATGTGCACTTACGTGTGGGGGAGGGGCAGAAGTAACTGGGCAGAGGAGGGTGGAATGTGATCTCTATCACAAGTTCCTTCCAGCTTCGAGCCTAAAATAATATAAGAGGAAATCATCAGCAAAATACAAATAGCAATAATTTTTTTTAAAAAATAAAAATGAAACCAAGGGGAAAATAAGCAGAATGAAAATAAAAATAGCTTGATACAGAATAAAGTAGACACATTAAAATCAAGAGTAAAAATAATCAAATTGATGCCCCAGGTGCAAGGAAGGTAGAAAAGTATGTTAGAGCTCTGAGAAACACATGAGAGCTAAATTAAACAGGCTAAATTAATCTTTGAGCAATTTTCTTACTGGGGAAGACGGGATTCATTTTTTTTCCACCTTAGTGAATTTATTAATCTCCCTATGGGCAAAAAAGTCATTTACATTTTTTAAGTACAGAAAGATCTGTGGATTTCCAAAGCAGCTTTATAAGATATGAGTCATCATTGTAAGTGTGTTAACAATCAGGTTTTAATGTTCTTTAAGTTTATACTTGTGGGTGATTTTAAAAATCTTTGATACAAATCTCAATATTCATAGCATTGCTTTCCCTGTCAAAGTAAACAGAGCAAAAGAGGAAGGTTGAGTAAATTTTTCAAAAGCCCTTTATACTTATCATTAAATAAAATGTGAAGACAAAAGGCAGTGTATTAAATTCACATTGATTCACTTTATATGGAAACAGAAAGTATACTAGATTGTAACAAAATTATTAAAAAACAACTATCAATTTAATTTCCTAAACACACACACATACACACACACACAGTATTTTTCTTGTTTTCCCCAGAAAAAAAATAATTGCACCATTTTCATATTTGCCAAATTAAACTATTATTGAGCCACTAAACAAGTGGAAGAAAACATTTAAAATTAGAAAAATTGACTTCATACAACTCTTGTAGTAGAAAATATTTCCAAATTCCCAACAGACATTAATCTTCAGAATTTAGATGCAAAAAATCAAAATTCCTGAGAAGTATCAGGAATTCTTGAAACCTTAAGGTAGTCATAAAATAGTTCTAATGTTCTTCATCCTCTCTCCTCATTATATATATGTATATTTTTAAACAATTGATTAGTAAATAAAAATGTTAAGTTTAATAAAACCTCCAAAAAAATTTACAACAAAATATTCAAATACTGTAATGGAAAACTCCCATGGACATTATTAAGTAGTATCTGAATGATATAATATTCAGATGTCTCATCTAAGGCATATATTAAAATGGACAATTGAAGGACATATTTTGCTTCCAAAAGTTATTTCTTGTGATACCACTAATAGACTTTGTACAAAGTACATGTATAAATGTATTAATATTTAATTTGCCACATGATTCACTGGTAGCCAGATAAGGCCAGAAACAAACAGCAAGTTATAAAAGCACAAGTTATAAGTAGGCTGGTATATGGTCATACCTCTCCCTTACCACTCCAGTGCTGTTTCCTGAAACTCTCAACTTTAACCTTCCACTCCACAGTGGCAGCGTTTTCTGCTCTTGCTTTTGACTTGACAATGGCAAATTCTTTCCAACTAGTAATATCTCTCTGTAGATCAGTGGTCCCCAACCTTTTTGGGGCCACGGACTAGTATAATGTCAGAAAATATTTTCACGGACCAGCCTTTAGGTGGGATGGATAAATGTATCACGTGACCAAGACAAGCATCAAGAGTGAGTCTTAGACGGATATAACAGAGGGAATCTGGTCATTTTAAAAAAATAAAACATTGTTCAGACTTAAATATAAATAAAATGGAAATAATGTAAGTTATTTATTCTTTCTCTGCAGACCGGTACCAAATGGCCCACGGACCGGTACCGGTCCACAGCCGGGGGTTGGGGACCACTGCTGTAGATTGTTAAGCTTTCATTCCCACATAAAAAACTCTAACGTGTTTCTTAATTTTTCCAGTTTCTAACTAATATTCTTCAGGATTCAAAAAAATCTCACATTTCAAAAAAAAATGCTCAGTAGTAATTTCTACATGAAAACACTAGTCGGAGTTGTGTGAATGTGCATGTAGTATGTTTATGTGCATTGAGTATAATACATGTTGTGTTCCTTCAAAGCAAAATTTTCTTTACTAATCATAGTGATAAACATGGCACCTCCACACATTACACCACTACCCAAAGAAATTTCACAAAACAAAGTTTGGATAATCTTTCTCACCTAAAATAGGATCATGTTGCCTGACCTGTGGATGTGCAGTGGATAAAGCATTGACCTGGAATGCTGAGGTCGCTGGATCAAAAACCTGGGCTTGCCTGGTCAAGGCACATACAGGATGTAACTACTACAAGTTGATGCTTTCCATTTCTCCTCACCTTCTTTCTTTCTCTCTCTCTTCAACCTCTCTAAAAATCAATAAATAAAATCTAAAAACAATAAAATAAATTAAAATAGGATCATGTGATATTAATTGATTAGAGAAAAGATAAATAAGTGAATGAATGAATGAGCAAAAGGAAGAAAGCAGGAAAGGCTTTCAGAAATATATAAAACTGTCTTGCCCTGGCTGGTTGGCTCAGTGGTAGATCGTTGGCCTAGCATGTGGATATTCTGGGTTCAATTTCCAGCCAGGGAACACAGGAGAAGCCCTCATTTGCTTCTCCACCCTTCCCCCTCTCCCTTCTCTCTATCTCTCTCTCTTCTCCTCCCACAGCCAAGGCTCCATTGGAGCAAAGTTGGCCCAGGTGCTGAGGATGGCTCCATGGCCTCCCCCTCAGACACTAGAATGGCTCTAGTTGCAATGGAGCAATGTCCCAGATGTGCAGAGCATTGCCCCCTGGTGGGCATGCTGGATGGATCCCAGTTGGGTGCATGAGGGAGTCTGTCTCTCTGCCTTCCAGCTTCTCACTTCAGAAAAATAGAAAAAAAAAAAAAAAGATATAAAACTATGTCTTTGTTTTAATTTTTGAATTATCAAAGATTTTGGAAATACATTGATAAAGCTAGTTGAATTTTAAGTATTTCTTATACATTTTAAGAAGCAGAACATAGCACTGCATTTACAGTTTCAATTATTTTCTCCTTCACTACAAAATTCATCATCTTACTACAATAGTTATGTCACTGACAATTTTATAAAATTTTATCAAAGATACTTAGGTGGATAGGTGTTATAATACGTGTGTGTGTGTGTGTGTGTATGTGTGTGTGTGTGTGTTTATACTAAGCTCAACTTCCTTAAAATTCACTAACACCAGTAATTTTAGAAAAACAAACTTGCAAGTTTTTACAAATTTATGTGAAGCCTTATTTTATACAAGAAATGTTAAAGGATTAAGAGTGCATGAGAAAATATCCATCTTAGCCAAATTCGGCATATAAGATACTAGTTTGGGATCTCTGTGAATGAGGTTTACTACTTCACAAATCACTTCAGTGCCACCAGAAAAATAAAGGAGGCAAGGCCAGGAAATGGGTGACACCAATATGTTCCAAGCAAAGAGCTTGCCATACATTTCCACTACTTAAGGAATGGTGCAGAACTACTAAAGTGTCCTTGGCGACTGTGGCATGCGGTGTGAACTGCCTTAGAACAGCTATGCCTGTTTAATTTGTTTTGTACATAGCAAGGCCATAATTATAGAGATAATGACAATTTCTTCTCAACTTCTACTTTTGGTGTTAAATCAGTTACATCTAGACGTCTTTTCCCATTTCGGTGGTAACATAGTTTGGGAAACACAATGTCCATTTCTGTTTTCCTAAACACCAGCCTATACTCTCTATTCACTTTTGAAGTAAGGATGCATTTTCTAATTAAAATACAACCCTTTCTCTTGCCTTTTGGTTGTCACTATTTGAGGATAATAGTACTATTCCAGTGTGACCTCAGGAAATGCTCAATAAAATGTCGCCATTCTTGTGAGCAGATGGATGAGAAAACCAACTCAAATGTAAACCACATGCTCACAAAAATGTATACCACCAAAGGTGAATATTTTAAAAAAACTACTTGGCTACTTGGAATATATTTTAGAGACAACTTCACAGAGTTGGAAGTCCCTTGGAAATTTCCAGATGTGATGACTGATCAGACTATATTACAATAGCTATTTAAATAAGATTGTATGCAAGCTCTACAAGGAGTGTATGCAAACTGATAGTGATTTCCTCTCAGATGGCAGTCACATAGTAAACTGGGTTGAACTTTATATAACATTTGATTCTAAACACACGTTTGGCAAAGTGAATAATCTCTGACATAAATGTACACTTTGTATTTAAGCAAAACTGGAGAAGAAGGAAGATGATTCACTCAGAGCACTGCTCACAGAGGGTCTACCAAAATATTCTGTCAAATCAGTTTTTATGTGAGGTTCTATTGACATCTTATGGGGTTAGAGAACCACATGGAAGGAAATGATGAGTAATGTGTTGTTATGGGTGAACTGTGTCTTCTCCCAAAATCTGTATGTTGAAGTCCTAACTCTACCTTACAATGTGACTGCATATGGAGGTACCTCAGTTGGTTCTCCTAATAAGCCAGGGTTACAAGTGCAATCCCCAGTCAGGGCAATCGCAAGAATCAACCACTGAATGCATAAATTACTGGAACAACAAATCGATATTTCTTTCTCTCTCTCTTTCTCAAATCAATATTTTTTTTTTTTAGAAAAGAAGGAATTAAGCTGAAATGATGTCGGCAGTGTATGTCCTAATCCAGTCTAACTAATGTCATAAGAAGAGGAAATTCAGACACACAGGAATGTAAGCACAGAGAAAAGACCATGTGAGGACACCATGAGAAGGTGGCTATCTGCAAGCCAAGAAAAGAGACTTCAGACAAACCAACCCTTGATCTTGGACTTCTAGCCTCCAGAACTGTGGGAAAATAAGTTCCTCTTGTTGAAACTACCAAATCTGTGGTATTTTGTTATGAAATCCTTAGCAAACTAGTATACTTGTATTTGACGGGTTACAAGGAAAAGTATTTGTATGCATCTATCCACTTTCACAATTATGACTCAGCTGAAGGTGTGTATTCAGGTTCAGGACTACTAAACAAAGAGCATGATGCCTATGAAAGAAACAGTCATTGAATTTATCAGTTGAAACTTCTGTTTTGCTTTGCTTTGTTTTGTTTTAAGATCTTTGCAGATTAGATTTCAGAAGTTGAAAGCAGATAGTTAAGTTTGGTGATGTTTTCAAACAAATTACTATTAGAATAGAATGATTTATACTTTCCAAAGGGTAAAAATATAATAAGGTCTGCAGAACTCTGGAGGGGGTGAAAGACATTTACAAATGAAGCTTCAGAACACACTAAAAGGTAAAATTTCTGATGTTTCTCTCTTCTGATGTAGAAGACAGATGAATGCCAACAGATAGAAAAGCATAAAAAAGAGATGGCTCTCTCTATGGAACATGCCCATGCCTTTCTCCACCCCATTCTTTCCCCCAGGCCACGCCTCCCCCTCCCTGAAGTGCCAAGAGCCCTTCTTCTGCTGTAACTTGTTTCCTGAGCCCATTTCTTCTACAGCTCACTTCTATCTCTGTGACTTTCTATATAATCTTTCTTTATAATTTGAAAAAAAAAGAAAAGCATAATAAAAATCAGAAGCATAGTCTAAAACAGATACATTATAATTAATAACATATATGAAAATAATCATTGTAACAACACAAAGTAGATTTACAAAATGATCAGAGGAAATTATCCTTGCTCTATGGCTTGTTTCTAAGAAGCAAGTAGGGTCTATTTAATAAAGTATTTTTAAAAATTGATGATAAATAAATATATACTGCTCACAAAAATTAGGGGATCAGGGAACGTACAGTTAGTTACTCCAGTATTTTCAGCCTTTTGTACAGTGCATTTTCACCAATAAAACAAAAGTTAGTTTTGCATCTCATTTGCATAATCAACTTTCTTTGACTTGTCATTTGCTTTTCTGATGTTCTTGTTTAATAAAAAAATCAAATGCTCCTTTTTCATCTCTTTATATTTATTTTGAAATATCACCTAATTTTTGTGAGCAGTACATATATATATTTAAAAATCAATAAGTAACCCTTTCTAAACTTTATTTGTGCTAACAGTTTTAAAATACATTTTGCAAAAGGATCTCACTAATTAAAAGCATTATAATAAACAATTTCTTATACTATTCCATCTCATCAAAAGAATAATAGGAAAAAATTATTGAAAAATATATTTTCAACATTTTGATAATTTGTTATCAACTCCATTACAGCATAGCTCATATTTTTAAAAAAATAAGTCCATTCAAACAGAACAGTGTGATAATTAGTTTGACAAATGTTAACATCACCACAATAACATACAGAATAATTCCATCATTCTAGAAAGTTCTTTGTGTTCCTTCTCATCTCTGGACCTAGTGAATTCAGGCCAACTCTGGCCCTTGTCAACCACTGATGTGCTTCCCATAACTATACATTAGATTTGCCATTTCTAGATTTTCACATAAAGGAAATCATTAAATGTGTATATTCTTGTGCCTACTCTTTCACATTGAGTAATGTTGTTGAGATCCACACATATTGTTACCTAAATCAATAGTTTGCTTCTTTTTATTACTAACATTCTAATATGTGAATATTACCACAGTTTGTTTATCTATTCACCAGCTTATGTACATGAGTTGTTTACAATTTTAGGCTACTATAAGTAAAACTACTACAAGAATTGTCCAAGCCTTTCTGTGGACATGGTTCATTTCTTTTTGGTAAACCAAAAATTGGAATAGATAAATCATATGGTAAGTGTATGGCTAACATTAAAGAAACTTCCAAACAGTTGCCCAAAGGGTGTGTATCATTTGACACTTACTCCTAAAACATACAAAAATTCCAAAAGCCAACACTTTTTATTTCTACTGTTTTTAATTTCAACTATAGTGGGACCTCTAGTTATGACAGTCTTGATGTACAACGTTTTGAGTTTATGATGCTCACTCCCATAAAAACTTTAAAAATATTGAGGTGTGAGTGTTTCAGCTTATGCCATTAGCATCATACTTATAGACTACATGGGCAAACTAGTTTGGTCTGCTGAGGACCTCATTCAACTGATCGAAGAGGAAGAGATAGAAACCCCACACCCAAGAGATTTACTACCAATCTCTTGTATTAAATGTATTTCTTCCAAACTGTGGCTTCCTTTTTCATTTTCTTAATGAAATGTTCAGAAAGCAAAAGCTTATCATTTAAATGAAGCCCAGTTTATAATTTTTGTCTGTAATAGTTAATGCTTTTTATGTCTTAAAAAGTCTTTGCCTATTTCAAGGCTAATAATTTTTTCTCATATATTTTATTTTAGATTTTTTTATCATTTTAACTATGAGTTAAACTATAAGTAAATTTAGGTCTATGAGTCATTTCAAGTTAACTTATACCATATGTTATGGGAGAGTCAATGTTGTTATTTTTTCTGGTTCCAATATTACTGATTTAAAAAATACTTTTTACCCATTGAATGCACTGGCATTCTTGGTCATAAATCAATATAACTTCTATGTGTGATATGTTTCTGGACTCCTTATTCTCTACCATTTATTTATATGTCTATTCCTGTGCCAAGCCACATTGTCATAATCCTGTCCTTTTATAATAATAAAAGGCATATTTAACTACTCTATTCCCTCAATAATCTGAAACAGAGTCATTGGGAGTTACCTAGCCATGTAGGAACAGATTTGGTAATATTACCTTCAAATTAAAGAGACAACTGTAATCTCCTTCAAATTATAGTGGTTCCCTCCTTTCTGTGATCTTGCTTTCTGTAGTTTCAGTAACCCAAGTCATACCTGATCTAAAAATATTAAATGGAAAATTCCAAAAATAAACAATTTGTAAGCTTTAAATTGCACACTGTTCTGAGTAGTTTGATGAACTCTTTTACCCATCCTGTTTCATCCCACCTAAAAACATGCATCATCCCTTTGTCCAGCTCACCCATGCTCTACATCCCTACTCACCTGTTAGTCATTTAGCCATCTCAGTTATTGGATTGACTGTGACAGTATCACAGTGATTGTGTTCAAGTCACCCTTATTTTTCTTAATAATGGTCCTAGTGCAAGAGTAGTGATATTGAAAATTTAAATATGCCAAAAGGAAGCTGTGAAGTGCCTCCCTAAGTGAAAATGTGAGGAGCATTCAACACTGAGAGAGAGAGAAAAACAGAGACTGCATTCACACAACTTTCATTACAGTATATTGTTATAATTATTCTATTTGATTATGGGTTATTGTTGGTATTTTCTTATAGTACCTTATTTACAAATTAAAACTTTATCACATGTATATATGTAAGGGAAAATCATTGTATATGTAGGGTTCAGTACTAGCTGCAATTTCAAGCATCCACTGAGGGTCTTGGATCACATCTCCCATATATAGGGGGGGGTCTGTGTACCTATAAATAGAAAAAAAAAACCACACAACACCTAGCTCCAAAAAAAATGCTTGTGGGTAGAGTCATAAAAACTGTGTAAAAAGAGGAAATGATACTAAATAAAGAAAACTCTTCCTAACAGGAGAGTGTCATCCTTACTGGGAAATACTTCAAATGTGTCTGAGATGTGCTATGAGAGCAGTGGCTATCAGGAATTCAAAATGAGGAGAAATTAAGTCTAAATCACAGGAAGCCCAGAGCCAAAGTGATTTAAATGGAAAATTAATAAGGGAAAGTAATAAAAAGACAAAAGAATAAAAAAGTACCTTTAAAGAGTGCTAAAGATCACAGAGAATATGATGGAAGTAGAAGATAGGCAAAGAAGGTAGAATATATACATATAATTATCCATGAACAAAAAGAAATCAATAGAATATAATTAATATATAAAACTATTACCTTAAAAAACTTTCTAGAAATAAAAGACCTAAATTGACATCTTGAAAGTCCCTACTCTGTACCTGAGAAAACTGCTGTATCCTGATAAAACTATTACAGACTTGAAAGTAAATTAAAGAGTGAGAAACAAATCTTAAGGGATTTAGGGAGAAAAAAAAGACAATTATTCAGAAGGGGAAGAAAACCTATTCACAAAATTTCTCGGCAATCACATAATAAGCAAGAAAAGGGTGGGCCAACATTTTCTATAAATTCTACAAAACAAGTGAAAATCAATAAGTTTTCTATCCACCTAAGCTATTTTTTATTATCACGAAAAGTCAATCTATTGACCAATGACTGCCTCACAACTGCACATTAGATGATACAAAAATGGAACATATTTAGAAACACAATAAAATAAATTTGAAGCTAAGAATTTTATATCCAGCCAAGTTATTCTTCAAATGTCAAGGCTGTAAAAAAGGCAGTTATAAACCCACAAGGTCTCAAAAAATACTCTATTCATAAACCTATCCTAAGAAACACCACTGGAGGATGAGTTTCATCTAAGAAAGCACTTAGAATCCTTAACAGAAGACAAACAAACATAGTTACTTATGCTTCTAGGACAAGAAATTGTGAGACAAAGGAGAAAAATAATATGTAGATTGGATATTCTGAGAAGCAAAAGTAAGACATTTTAAAATAAAATGAGAAAAAAAATAAAATAAAGTCATTAATTCTTATATAGGTAAGAGGTGGGAGTTAAAAAATATAGTTGAAAACTAATCAATAGAATGCAAAATAAAGAAGCAAGTATAAATGTAGCCATTTATAAATACCAAAAGAATTTTTAAGAGTAAATAATCATAAAAACAAAAACTATATTATATGTACTATAAATATAACAAAAATAAAATTACATTGAAACCAAATAGTTATATTAAATAAATACAAATGAACATAATTAATCTTTTTAAATAGATTCCCAAGTAGGCTCATTAAGAAAAACTCAAAACGTGCAAGAGACATACCTAAAAAAAGTATCTTCAAAATGCAAGAAATTAAGAAATGAGCATATATGTACTTGACAACTGGAAACTAACATCAAGAAATGAAACTCAGCCCTGGCCGGTTGGCTCAGCGGTAGAGCGTCGGCCTAGCGTGCAGAGGACCCGGGTTCGATTCCCGGCCAGGGCACACAGGAGAAGCGCCCATTTGCTTCTCCACCCCTCCCCCTATCCTTCCTCTCTGTCTCTCTCTTCCCCTCCCACAGCCAAGGCTCCATTGGAGCAAAGATAGCCCAGGCGCTGGGGATGGCTCTGTGGCCTCTGCCTCAGGCGCTAGAGTGGCTCTGGTCGCAACATGGCGACGCCCAGGATGGGCAGAGCATCACCCCCTGGTGGGCGAGCGTCGCCCCTGGTGGGCGTGCCGGGTGGATCCTGGTCGGGCGCATACGGGAGTCTGTCTGACTGTCTCTCCCTGTTTCCAGCTTCAGAAAAATGAAAAAAAAAAAAAAAAAAAGAAACAAAACTCAAAGACCAATTGCTTCACTGGTTAATTCTATCAAACACTTAAAGAAGAATTAATGCCCATTTTTCCAAAACTCCTCCAAAATAATGATAGTAATAATAATAATTAATAATAATAATAATAGAAAAGAAAAAAACACTTTCAAATTCATTCTACAAGGCTAGCATTACCTTACTACCAAAACCAGACAAGGATACCACAAGGAAACAGAGGCCAGTATCCCTGATCAACATTGATGGAAACATTCAACAAAATACAAATAAATTGTTTTTAACAATATATTAAAAGGATCATACACCATGATCAAATAGAAATCATTCCTGCAATGCAAGGATGATACATTTCCAAATAAATTGATGTGAATCACATTATTAAATGTGATTAACAAAATGAAGAATTCAAATAATATAATCACCTCAATAGGAGTAGAAAAAGAATTTGACAAAATTTAAAAGCCTTTCAAACTAAAACTTTCAAAAAATGGGCATAAAGGGAATATAGCTCAATATAATAAATAGCATATATAATAAGCCTACAGCTAACATTATATCAATAGTTAAAAGCTGAAAGCTTTGCCTCTAAGATCAGAAGAAGATAATCAGCTAGGGCAACACCCAGCAAACTTTTTCTAAAGAGAGAGAGTAAATATTTTTATTTATGGGTTAAAATTTTTTTCTTGGATTAAGAGGTAGTATTGAAGATTTTTGTTGACATTTACATAACAACAGAAAAAATTAATTTTCACAAAATACTACTGATTCAATTTAAAAATATAGCAATTAGTAGAATTTTTGTAGCAAATTACACACAAATTATACAATTGAACAGAGGTTTTGTAATTAGAAATATGAAATTCTTTTCTTTTTTTAAGTAAGAAATTTTTATTTTTTTATAAATTTTTTAAAAATTTTATTTTTAATGGGGCGACATCAATAAATCAGGATACATATATTCAAATATAACAAGTCCAGGTTATCTTGTCGTTCACTTATGTTGCATACCCATCACCCAAAGTCAGATTGTCCTCTGTCACCTTCTATCTAGTTTTCTTTGTGCCCCTCCCCCTCCCCCTTTCCCTCTCCCTCCCCCCCCCTAACCACCACACTCTTATCAATGTCTCTTAGTTTCACTTTTATGTCCCACCTACGTATGGAATAATGCAGTTCCTGTTTTTTTCTGATTTACTTATTTCACTCCATATAATGTTATCAAGATCCCACCATTTTGCTGTAAATGATCTGATGTCATCATTTCTTATGGCTGAGTAGTATTCCATAGTGTATATGTGCCACATCTTCTTTATCCAGTCATCTATTGATGGGCTTTTTGATTGTTTCCATGTCCTGGCCACTGTGAACAATGCTGCAATGAACATGGGGCTGCATGTGTCTTTATGTATCAATGTTTCTGAGTTTTGGGGGTATATACCCAGTAGAGGGATTGCTGGGTCATAAGGTAGTTCTATTTTCAGTTTTTTGAGGAACCACCATACTTTCCTCCATAATGGTTGTACTACTTTACATTCCCACCAACAGTGTATGAGAGTTCCTTTTTCTCCACAGCCTCTCCAACATTTGCTGTTACCTGTCCTGTTAATAATAGCTAATCTAACAGGTGTGAGGTGGTATCTCATTGCAGTTTTGATTTGCATTTCTCTAATAACAAAAGAAGATGAGCATCTTTTCATATATCTGTTGGCCATTTGTATTTCGTCCTGGGAGAAGTGTCTGTTCATGTCCTCTTCCCATTTTTTTATTGGATTGTTTGTTTGTTTGTTGTTGAGTTTTATGAGTTCTTTGTATATTTTGGATATTAGGCCCTTATCTGAGCTGTTGTTTGAAAATATCATTTCCCATTTAGTTGGCTTTCTGTTTATTTTGTTATCAGTTTCTCTTGCTGAGCAAAAACTTCTTAGTCTGATGTAGTCCCATTCATTAATTTTTGCCTTCACTTCTCTTGCCTTTGGAGTGAAATTCATAAAATGCTCTTTAAAACCCAGGTCCATGAGTTGAGTACCTATGTCTTCTTCTATGTACTTAATTGTTTCAGGTCTTATGTTTAGATCTTTGATCCATTTTGAGTTAATTTTAGTACAGCGGGATAGACTGTAGTCCAGTTTCATTCTTTTGCATGTGGCTTTCCAGTTTTCCCAGCACCATTTATTGAAGAGGCTTTCTTTTCTCCATTGTGTGTTGTTGGCTCCTTTATCAAAAATTATTTGACTATATATATGTGGTTTTATTTCTGGACTTTCTATTCTGTTCCATTGGTCTGAGTGTCTATTTTTCTGCCAATACCATGCTATTTTGATTGTCGTGGCCCTATAATAGAGTTTGAAGTCAGGTATTGTAATGCCCCCCGCTTCATTCTTTTTCTTTAGGATTGCTTTGGCTATTCGGGGTTTTTTATAGTTCCATATAAATCTGATGATTTTTTGCTCTATTTCTTTAAAAAATGTCATTGGAATTTTGATGGGAATTGCATTAAATTTGTATATTGCTTTGGGTAATATGGCCATCTTGATTATATTTATTCTTCCTAACCAAGAACAAGGTATATTCTTCCATCTCATTATATCTTTTTCGATTTCCCTTAACAATGGTTTATAGTTTTCATTATATAAGTCCTTTACATTCTTTGTTATGTTTATTCCTAAGTATTTTATTTTTTTTGTTGCAATCATGAAGGGGATTATTGAGTTCATTCTCAAATGTTTCATTGTTGGCATATAAAAAGGCTATTGACTTCTGTATGTTAATTTTGTATCCTGCGACATTACTGTATTGGTTTATTGTTTCTAGTAGTCTTTTTGTAGATTCTTTGGGGTTTTGGATATATAGGATCATATCATCTGCAAAAAGTGATACCTTTACTTCTTCTTTTTCGATATGAATGCCTTTTATTTCTTTGTCTTGTCTGATTGCTCTGGCTAGAACCTCTAGTACCACATTAAGAGTGGAGAGTGGACAACCCTGTCTTGTTCCTGATTTAAGGGGGAAAGCCTTCAGTTTTGTGCCATTTAATATGATGTTAGCTGATGGTTTATCATATACAGCCTTTATTATGTTGAGATATTTTCCTTCTATACCCATTTTGTTGAGAGTCTTAAACATAAAATTGTGTTGTATTTTATCGAAAGCCTTTTCTGCATCTATTAATAAGATCAAGTGGTTTTTGTTCTTTGTTTTGTTGATATGGTGTATTATGTCAACCGTTTTACGTATGTTGAACCATCCTTGAGGTTCTGGGATGAATCCCACTTGATCATGATGTATTATCTTTTTAATATGTTGTTGTATTCGATTTGCTAGTATTTTGTTTAGTATTTTAGCATCTGTATTCATTAGAGATATTGGTCTGTAGTTTTCTTTTTTTGTGCCATCCTTGCCTGGTTTTGGTATGAGGGTTATGTTGGCCTCATAAAATGTGTTTGGAAGTATTGCTTCTTCTTCAATTTTTTGGAAGACTTTCAGTAAAATAGGAACCAAGTCTTCTTTGAATGTTTGATAAAATTCACTGGTATAGCCATCTGGGTCTGGACTTTTATTTTTGGGGAGGTTTTTAATGGTTTTTTCTATTTCTTCTCTAATAATAGGTCTGTTTAGGCTTTCTGCTTCTTCTTGACTAAGTCTAGGAAGGTTGTATTGTTCGAAGAATTTATCCATTTCTTCTAGGTTGTTGAATTTAGTGGCATAAAGTTTTTCATAGTATTCTACAATAATTCTTTGTATATCTATGGTGTCCGTGGTGATTTCTCCTCTTTCACTTTGGATTTTGTTTATATGAGTTCTTTCTCTTTTTTCCTTGGTAAGTCTTGCCAAGGGTTTGTCAATTTTGTTGATCTTTTCAAAGAACCAGCTCCTTGTTCTATTAATTTTTTCTAGAGTTTTTCTGTTCTCTATTTCATTTATTTCTGCTCTGATTTTTATTATCTCCTTTCTTCGGCTGATTTTGGGTTGTCTTTGTTCTTCTTTTTCTAGTTCCTTAAGGTGTGAAGTTAAGTGGTTCACTTGGGCTCTCTTGTTTGTTTATATATGCCTGAAGTGATATGAACTTCCCTCTTATCACTGCTTTTGCTGCATCCCATAGATTCTGATATGTCGTATTGTCATTTTCATTTGTCTTTATATATCTTTTGATCTCTGCACTTATTTCTTCTTTGACCCATTCATTTTTTAAAAGTATGTTGTTTAGTTTCCACATTTTTGTGGGATTTTTTTTCTCTTTTTTGCAGTTGAATTCTAGTTTCAAGGCTTTATGATCAGAAAATATGCTTGGTACAACTTCGATTTTTCTGAATTTGCTGATGTTGTTTTTGTGGCCCAACATATGGTCAATTCTTGAGAATGATCCATGTACACTGGAGAAAAAAGTATACTCAGTCACTTTGGGTCCTATAGATGTCTATCATATCCAGGTGCTCTAGTGTTTTGTTTAAGGCCACTATATCTTTGTTGATTCTCTGTTTGGATGACCGATCTAGAGCCGTCAGCAGTGTATTGAGGTCTCCAAGTATGATTGTATTTTTGTCAGTTTTTGTTTTAAGGTCAATAAGTAGCTGTCTTATATATTTTGGTGCTCCTTGGTTTGGTGCATATATATTAAGAATTGTTATGTCTTCTTGATTCAGTGTCCCCTTAGCCATTATGAAATGGCCATTTTTGTCTCTAAGTACTTTTGCTGTCTTGTAGTCAGCATTATCAGATATGAGTATTGCTATGCCTGCTTTTTTTTGGATGTTATTTGCTTGGAGTATTGTTTTCAAGCTTTTCACTTTGAATTTGTTTTTATTCTTGTTACTTAGATGAGTTTCCTGTAGGCAGCATACAGTTGGATTTTCTTTTTTAATCCATTCTGCTACTCTGTGCCTTTTTATTGGTGAGTTTATTCCATTTACATTTAGTGTAATTATTGACACTTGTGAGTTCCCTATTGCCATTTTACATATTGCTTTCTGTTAGTTTTGTGTCTTGTTTAATCCTTCTCTTTCGTTTTTCTATCTTTTGTTTTTATTTGGTTGTATTCCATACTTCTTTCCTCTGTTGCTATCTTTTTTATCTCATGTGCTTCTGTGGTGGTTTTTTCAATGGTGGTTACCTTTAAGTAATGAAAAGGGTTCCTACCCTGTTAATTGTAGTGCACTATTTTGTGAGTACTTTTGCACTCTATCGTCCTTTGCTACTGTTAATATCCATCCTCTCCCCCACCCTTTCTTTTTGTTGTTGTCACAGTTTAAATTTGGTTTTATTGTGTTCTTCTTGGAGCTTTTACTTGTGGCTTTGTTTTTTTGTTGTTGTTGTTCTTTGTATCTGATTGGAGAATAATTCCTGGAGTGGGGGTTTGCTGATGATAAATTCCCTCATCTTTTCTGTATCTGTGAATGTTTTTATTTCTCCTTCATATTTCACAGCCTGGTTTGGCCATTTATGCCGTGGCCTGGATCTACCCACCCCTTTTGCCTGCCTTAGTTTCTATATTCTCAGTTCCCAGTGAAAGCCTCCCTGTTTAGGTTAGTGAGGAAGGCGGAGCATTTCTTACTCCCTATTTCCTTCAGGGTTTGATTATATATTTAGCCAATTTTTCACTCAACCATATCTTTGGGTGTATTGCGAAACATCTGGAGGCTCCAAGGATAGGTTTTTCTATTTCTGGTTGAAGATCTTGTTGAGTTTTGGGGGAGATTTATCGGTATCGCTTCCTACCGTGCCATTACTCTGACGTCATCTGAAATTCTTTTTCTGGGAGATAACAACTCACTTAAATTAGTATTACTCGTCCTTATCATGAAAATCTATTCGAAATGTTTGAATATCCCCTAGAAATTACTTGCTGGTGGGTAATGCAATTAATACCATGTATTTTCAAAACCTTGTTAATTTTTCAACTATATTTTTACTATACCGCATTCCACATATTTTGTCACCACCAGATGTAATGCATCTTCATACATTCTACTCTGGGTTGTAGTGAGTTAGAGTTCCCTCAAATATTTGAGATATTTCATAATATCTTTGAAAATACTTTTGCTTATACTGTTTCATGCAGACTATTCATAGGAGCTAATTGTTAGTCACCTCAAAGTTGGTATTCACTCTTCAAGTAAATAATAGTAATTGCTATTTATCAGTAATATTTCTAAAATATTCAAGAATCTAATAAAACCATTTAAGATAGTTTGCCTTATATCTTCTACTTTACATTTAGAACTAATTGTAAACCAACAGAAGGTGCAGAAATAGGACAGAAAGTTCCCATGTACTTTTTACCCAATTTACCCCAAGGGTTACATCTTACACAGTTATACTAATACCAAGAAAATGATTTTGATACAATATGTGTATAAAGTTTTTGTCAACTTATTACATGGGTAAATTAGTATAGCAACTACCACACAATTAAGACACAGAGTTATTACATCACTGCAAAGACCTCCTATCCTTTGAAAGACATGTCATGCTGATCACCACCACCACCACTATCCCTAAATCCTAATGAATGATTAATCTCTTTTCCATTTCTATAATTTTGTAATTTAAAAACATTTTATAGCCCTGGCCGGTTGGCTCAGTAGTAGAGCATTGGCCTGTCGTGCAGAAGTCCTGGGTTTGATTCCCGGCCAGGGCACACAGGAGAAGCGCCCATCTGCTTCTCCACCCCTGCCCCTCTCCTTCCTCTCTGTCTCTCACTTCCCCTCCTGCAGCGAGGCTCCATTGGAGCAAAGATGGCCCGGGTGCTGGGGATGGCTCCTTGGCCTCTGCCCCAGGCACTAGAGTGGCTCTGGTCGTGACAGAGCGACGCCCCAGAGGGGCAGAGCATTGCCCCCTGGTGGGCAGAGCATCGCCCCCTGGTGGTGTGCTGGGTGGATCCCAGTCGGGCACATGCAGGAGTCTGTCTGACTGTCTCTCCCCATTTCCAGCTTCAGAAAAATACAAAAATTAAAAAAAAAAGACCATTTTATAAATATAGCACATGACCTGTTGAAATTGAGTTTTATTCCAACTATATAATACCCCTGAGTTACAGTTATTGAATATATTAATATTTTTTTCATTTTTGTTGAAGATTTATATAGCTATACCATACCTTTTGGCTGTTTCCAGATTAACAAATAAAATTGCTATGAACAATTGTATATAGGTCTTTGTGTGGATTTAAATTTCTATTTCTCTGTAATAAGTGTTCAGGAATTTATTTGATGACTCATATGATAAGTATATGATTAATATTTTTTTAAAAAAGAACTACCAGAATGTTTTCCACATTAAGTATATAGCACTTTGCACATCCATCAACAACATATGAGACATTGAGTTTCTCCACATCCTGACCAGCATTTGAGATTGTCATTATTTTAATGTTAGCTATTCTGATAGGTGTTTAATTACTTCTCATTGTGGTCTTCATTTGTATTTCAATTTATAAATTGTAGTATGAATTCCATTTATAGTAACTAGAAATTATGGGGCTATTCATTGCATAAATTGTATTTGCTTATGCTTTTCAAGGAATTAGTCCATTTCATTTAAAGTATCAAATTTGTTTGGAGAGTGGCTTATTTTCTTATTAATCTTTCATTATATGCAAAGTCAGTAGTGTAATCCTCTGTTTCAACCTGGTAACAGTAATTTCAGTCTTGTCTCTATTTTTCTTGTCAATCTTGCTGGAGTTTTGTCTATTTCATTGATTTTTTTTCAAATAAAAGCTTTTGCTTTGTTCAATTTTCTATTTTGTGTCTGTTTTCAATATCATTGATTCCTGCTCTTCTTTTTTTCCCCTTTACTATGGTTTGTTTTCCTCTTTATTTTCTGAGTTCTTGAAGTGGAAGTTTATATTATTTATTTGAGACTCCTTCTTTTCTTTTTTTTTCTTTTTTTAAAATTTTTTATTTATTTACTTTTTTTAGATTTTATTTATTCATTTTTATTAGAGAGAGAGGGGAGAGAGAAGAGGGAGAGATAGAGAGAGAACAGGGGGAGGAGCAGGAAGCATCAACTCCTATATGTGCCTTGACCAGGCAAGCCCAGAGTTTAGAACCGGTGACCTCAGCATTCCAGGTCGACACTTTATCCACTGCACCACCACAGGTCAGGCTAGAGACTCCCTCTTTTCTATGTAAGCATTTAGTGCTATAAATTTTCATCCCAGTATTTCTTTAGCAGTGACTCACAATTTCTGATAAGTTTTGTTTAATTTTCGCTAAGTTAAAACATTTCTTATTTTTCCCAGGACTTCCTCCTTGACTAACAGATTATTTAAAGAGTCCTGTTTTAGTTTGCAAGTGTTAAGAGATTTTTCTGAGCTCCTTTTGTTCTTGATTACTAGTAGTATTGTATTATGGCTCAAGAACACTTTGTGTAACTTCAATTCTTTAAATTTGTTAAGGTTTGTTTTGTGGCCCAAAATAATGTTTATTTTGTTATATGTTCCATGAATGCATGAAAATAATATGCACATTGTTATTATTGAGTAAAGGATTTTATAAATATTGATTAAATCCTGTTGTTTGATAGTCTTGTTCCGTTCTTCCATCCTTGATGACTTCTTGTCAAGTTTTTTTTTCTATCAGTTGTTGAGATAAAAGTATTGAAGTCTTCAAATATAATAATGGACTGGTTTTTCTCTTTTCAGTTCTATCAGTTTTTGTTTCACATGCTTTATAGTTCACCTTTTTGTTGCATACAGATTTAGGTTTTCTGTGTCTTTTTGGGAAAATGACCCTGAGTTCTCTTTGCCCTGAAGTCTACTTAATATGATATTAATATAGCCATTCTTGCTTTCTTTTGATTAGGATTTGCATAGTGCATCTCATTTCACCCTGTCACTTTCACAACTACCCATATCATTGTATTTAAAGTGAGTTTCCTCTAGACAGCTTATAGTTGGGTCATGATTTCTTTTTGTTTGTGTTTTTTTTTTATTTATTAAATTTAATGCAGTGACATTGATAAATCAGGGTACATATGTTGAGAGAAAACATCTCCAGATTATTTTGACATTTGATTGTGCTGTATACCCCTCCCTCAAAGTCAAATTGTCTTCTGTCACCTTCTATCTGGTTTTCTTTGTGCCCCTCCCCTCCCCCAACCCCTCGCCCCATCCCCCTTCCCCACACCCCCCACCTCCGTTGCCATCACATTCTTGTTCATATCTCTGAGTCTCATTTTTATGTCCCATCTATGTATAGATTCATATAATTCTTAGTTTTTTTCTGATTTACTTATTTCACTCCGTATAATGCTATCAAGGTCCATCCATGTTATTGTAAATGGTCTGATGTCATCACTTCTTATGGCTGAGTAGTATTCCATAGTATATATGTACCAAAGCTTTTTAATCCACTCGTTCTCTGATGGACACTTGGGCTGTTTCCAGATCTTCGCTATTGTGAACAATGCTGCCACAAACATGGGGGTGCATTTCCCTTTTGGAGCCGTTCTATGGTGTTCTTGGGGTATATTCCGAAAAGTGGGATAGCTGGGTCAAAAGGCAGTTCAATTTTCAGTTTTTTGAGGAACCTCCATACTGTTTTCCACAGTGGCTGCACCAGTCTGCCTTCCCACCAGCAGTGCAGGAGGGTTTTCTTTTCCACATCCTCGCCAGCACTTATTCTGTGTTGTTTTGTTGATGTGCGCCATTCTGGCTGGTGTGAGGTGATATCTCATTGTGGTTTTAATTTGTATTTCTCTAATGATTAGTGATGAGAATTTTTAATATGCCAATTGGTCATCTGTATGTCCTCTTTGGAGAAGTGTTTATTCATTTCTTTTTTCCATTTTTTGATTGGATTGTTTGTCTTCCTGGTGTTGAGTTTTACAAGTTCTGTATAAATTTTGGTTATTAACCCCTTGTCAGATGTACTGTCAAATATGTTCTCCTATTGTGTAGTTTGTCTTTTTATTCTGTATTATTGTCTTTAGCTGTGCAAAAGCTTTTTAGTTTGATATAGTCCCATTTGTTCATCCTGTCTTTTATTTCACTTCCCCATGGAGATAAATCAGCAAATATATTACTCCAAGAGATGTCTGAGAGCTTACTGCCTATGTTTTCTTCTAAAATGCTTATGGTTTCACAGCCTACATATAAGTCTTTTATCCATTTTGAGTTTATTTTTGTGAATGGTGTAAGCTGGTGATCTAGTACCATTTTTCCCAACACCATTTGTTAAAGAGACTGTCTTTACTGCATTGTATTTCCCTACCTCCTTTGTCAAAGGATTCTCTGTTCTGGGTTCTCTGTTCTGTTCCATTGATCTATACGCCTGTTCTTATGCCAGTAGCAGTCTGTTTTGAGTACAATGGCCTTGTAGTATAACTTGATATCAGGAAGTGAGATACCTCCGACTTTATTCTTCTTTTTTAAGATTGCCGAGGCTATTCATGTTCTTTTTTGGTTCCATATAAATTTTTGGAATATGTGATCTATATCTTTGAAATATGTCATTGGTATTTTAATTGGTATTGCATTGAATTTATAGATTGCTTTGGGTAATATAGACATTTTAATGATGTTTATTCTTCCTAACTATGAACACGGTGTACGCTTCCACTTGATTGTATCTTCCTTGATTTCTTTTATCAATGCTTTGTAATTTTCCGAGTACAAATCTTTAGTCTCCTTGGTTAAGGTTACTCCTAGGTACTTTATTTTTTTGGTTGTAATTGTGAAGGGGATTGTTTCCTTAATTTCTCTTTCTGACTGTTCATTTTTGGTATATAAAATTGCCTCTGATTTCTGAGTATTGATTTTATATCCTGCCAATTTGCTGAATTCATTTATCAGGTCCAGTAGTTTTTTGACTGAGACTTTAGGGTTTTCTATATACAATATCATATCAACTGCAAATATTGATAATTTTACTTCTTCTTTTCCAACTTGAATGCCTTTTATTTCTTCTTGTCTGATTGCTGTGGCTAGGACTTCCAGGACTATGTTTTTTTTGCTTTTAATTTTTGCTCATTGAGTATGATATTGGCTGTGGGTTTCTCATAGATGGCTTTTATCATATTGAAGTATGTTCCCTGTATTCCCAGTTTCCTGAGAGTTTTGATCATGAATGGGTGCTGTATTTTATCAAATGTTTTTTCTGCATCTATTGAAATTATCATATGGTTTTTCTCCTTCCTTTTGTTTATGTGATGAATTACATTGATTGATTTACGAATATTGTACCAGCCTTGCCTCCCCAGAATAAATCCCACTTGATCATGGTGTATGATTTTTTCCATATATTGTTGGATCTGGTTTGCTAATATTTTGTTGAGGATTTCAGCATCTATATTCTTCAAAGATATTGGCCTATAAGTTTCTTTCTTTGTGCTGTCTTTGCCTGGTTTTGGAATCAGAATTATGCTCGCCTCATAAAAGGAGCTTGGAAGTCTTCCTACCTCTTGAATTTTTTGAAATAGCTTGAGAAAGATAAGAGTTAGTTCTTCTTTGAATATTTGGTAGAATTCACTTGTGAAGCCAGCAGGCTGCGGACTTTTCTTTGTTGGGAGTTTTTTGATAACTGTTTCAATCTCATTTGGTGTAATCAGACTGTTTAGATTTTCTGATTCTTCCAGATTGATTTTTGGAAGATTGTATGTTTCAAAGAATTTGTCCATTTCATCTAGGTTGTCTAGTTTCTTGGCATGTAGTTCTTCATAGTATTTTCTTACAATATTTTGTATTTCTGTTGTGTCAGTTGTTATTTCTCCACTCTCATTTCTAATTTTATTTATTTGAGTCCTCTCTCTCTTTTTCTTGGTGAGTCTAGTTAAAGGTTCATCAATCTTGTTTACCTTTTCAAGGAACCAGCTCCAAGTTTCATTGATCCTCTGTATTGTTTCTTTAGCCTCTATGTCATTGATTTTTGCTCTAATCTTTATTATTTCCTTCCTTCTACTACTTTTGGGCTTTACTTGCTGCTCTTTTTTTAGTTCTTTTAGATGCAGGGTTAAGTTGTTTATTTGAGCTTTTTCTACCTTCTTAAAGTGTTCCTGTAGTGCTATGAACTTCCCTCTCAGTACTGCTTTTGCTGTGTCCCATAAATTTTGAGTTTTTGCAAGCTCATTGTCATTTGTTTCTAGGAAATTTTTTATTTCTTCTTTGATCTTATTTTTAATCCATTCGTTATTTAACAACCTGATATTTAGTTTCCATGTGTTTGAGAATTTTTGAGCTTTTCTGTTGTGGTTCATTTCTAGTTTCATGCTGTTGTGATCAGAGAAAGTGCTTGATATAATTTCAATCTTCTTAAATTTGTTGAGAGCACTTTTGTGCCTTAACATGTAGTCTATCCTGGAGAATGTACCATGAGCACTTGAAAAGAATGTATATTCTGCTGCTTTAGGGTGAAAGGTTCTGAAGATATCTATTAAATCGAGTTGATCTAGTGTGTCCAATAAGTCTTCTGTTTCTTTGTTAATTTTCTTTCTTGAGGATCTATCTAGTGATGTTAGTGGGGTATTGAAATCCACTACTAATATAGTATTGCTGTTGATCTTGCCCTTTAAATCCATCAAAGACTGCTTTATATATTTAGGTACTCCTATATTAGGTGCATAGATATTTATAATAGTTATATCTTCCTGTTGGATTACTACCTTTATCATTATGTAGTGGCCTTCTTTATCTCTTACTATATCCTTTGTTTTAAAGTCCAATTTGTCTGATATATGTATTGCTACCCCAGCTTTTTTTCATTTCCATTTGCATGAAATGTTTTTTTCCATCCTTTTACCTTCAATCTATGTGTATTTTTTGTTTTGTGTGTCTCTTGTAGACAGCATATGTACGGGTCCTGTTTCCTTTCTACGCAGCTACCCTATGTCTTTTGATTGGATCATTTAATCCATTTACATTTATGGTTATTATTGATATGTAGTTGTTTATTGCCATTTTATTCTTTAAAGCTGTATTCCTTTTTTGCTATATTCTTTTCCCACTTTGATCTGTTTACAACAGGCCCCTTAACATTTCCTGCAGCATTGGTTTGGTTGTAATGAATTCCTTGAGTTGTTTTTTGTATGGGAACCTTTTTATTTCTCCTTTGATTTTAAACAATAGTCTTGCTGGATAAAGTAGTCTTGGTTGTAGGTTCTTCTTCTGCATTACTTTCAATATTTCTTGCCATTCCCTTCTGAACTCAAGTGTTTCTGTTGAGAAGTCGGATGTCATCCTATGGGAGCTCCTTTGTAGGTGATAGCCTTTTTTTCTCTTGGAGCTTTAATATTTTTTCTTTATTGCTTAGCTTTGGTATTTTAATTATGATGTGTCTTGGTGTAGGTTTCTTTGGGTTTCTCTTTAATGGAGTCCTCTGTGCTTCTTGAACTGTGAGAGGTTCTTCTGCATTAATTTAGGAAAGTTTTCAGCTATGATATGATTGAACAAAGTCTCTATCTCTTGTTCTTCTTCTTCAGGAACCCCTACGATGCGGATGTTATTTCTCTTCATGTTGTCACAGAGCTCTCTAAGAGTTTCCTCAGTCTTTTTGAGTCTCTTTTCTTTTTTCTTCTCTGCTTTCATGCCTTCATTCCAGTTGTCCTCCAACTCGCTGATTCGATCCTCAGCTCTATCTATCCTGTTTTAAATTCCTTCCATTGTGGTCTTTATTTCTGATATTGTATTTGTCATCTCCGACTGATTCTTTTTTATACTTGCTATTTCTTTATTTAGGTGTTCATAATGACCATCTATTGTTGTTCTAAGATCTCTAAGCATCCTTACAATCATTATTTTGATCTCCGCATCTAGAAGTTTGATTATTTCCATATCACTCAGTTCATCTTCTGAAGGTGTCTTTTGTGGTTTCATTTGGATTGCACTTTTTTGTCTTCTCATTGTCTGTTTTTGGGTGTTTTATTTGTAGAGTTAGTTGAGCCTAGACTTGGTGTTGTCTGCCTCCAGTTTTCAGTTTTGTTATTTCTAGGTCTTCTTGGGTTGGTATCAGCTATTATTTGTAATATACTTTCGTATTTGGGCAGCTTTGAAGTCTTGATTTGTTTGTTTTCTTAACAGGTGATAGTCTTGTTTACTGATCTCAGCAGGGGGCTTCCTTGAAACTGTATCCAGGAATGCAATGGGTATAACCTGAGACTCTGAAGGCCTCTTCCACCAACTAATCTCTCTGGGGGCAGGGTGTTTTCTCAGCTTCAGTAGGGGGAGGTGTATTTCAGATCTCCATGGAGACCTGAGTTCCTGCCCCTCCTCCCCACTTCTTGTTTTCAGCTGTGTCTTGTTGCGCTGATTGGAGCTGGAGAGATGTCTAGAGATCTCTGATCCAGAAGCAATTCAGTACAGTTTTGTGGAAGGGTCAGTCCCTCCCCCAGCTATGGCCACCTCCAACACAGATGAGTCAGCTTTTTTAGGTCGTCTCCTGCATTCCTTAACCCCTCACAGTCTGTCCCGCTCTTTCTCCTTTCCACTTGTGATGTAAGCTGGTCTGTTCAACACACCTCCCTCCCTGGTCGACAGGCAAGTGGCTGTGAGCAGTATTTTCTGCTCTTTTCCCTGGAGTGAGATCCTCTCTGGGCTCTCAGCCTCACCCCCGCCCCTCAGTTTCTGTAAACAGGGGAGATTCAGACGCTCCCTACCAGGTTTGTTGTGGCTTCTTCTTTGCTCCTTGGTTTTTGAGAGCTGTTCTTGTAGTCCAGAGTTGGTTTTTCATGCTGATTTTTTCTAAATTGATTTACATTCCAGTTTGGTGGTGAAAGCTGGGCATCTGTGTGTCCGCCTACTCCGCTGCCTTCTCCATGGTTCTCTTTTTAGTGTTTTTTAATCCACCTTGCCAATCTCTTTTAATTGGTGCATTCCAACTATTTACACTTTATGTAATTAGTGATATGCTAGGACTTAATTATATCATTTTATGTTTCTTTTGTTCTCTTTGTTTCCCATTTTTTCTGATTTCTTATCAATTACTTGAATTTCTAGAATTTTATTTTGATTTACCTATAATATTTTGTGTAAATATTTCCATAACTATATTGGAAGTCACTCTAGATATTATATTATATATGCATAACTTATCATAGTCTACTGGTGTCAACATTTGATCAGTTTGAGTATAGAAATTTTACATCTCTTTATGTCCATTTATCTTTCTCTATAAATAATTTAATTCTTTAATTTTTCTTCTACATAAACAGAGGACCACATTGCACAGTACTATAATTTTTATTTCAAACATAAATATAATTAGAAAAGTACAAGGAAAGAATAAAATTATCATCTTTTTATTATTAATTTTAATAGAGTGACACTGATACCTCAGGGTACATGTGTTCAGAGAAAATATCTCCAGGTTATTTTGACATTTGATTATGTTGCATTCCCATCACCCAAAGTCAAATTGTCTTCCGTCACCTTCTTTCTGGTTTCTTTGTGCCCATCCCTTCCTCCCATCGATGCCCCCCTAGTAACCACCACACTCTTGTCCATGTCTCTGAGTCTCATTTATTTTTTAATTTATAACATTTTTTTAGATTTTATTTATTCATTTTTAGAGGGGGGAGAGAGAGAGAGAGAGGGAGAGAAGAGGGGAAGAGCTGGAAGTATCAACTCCCATATGTGCCTTGACCAGGCAAGCCCAGGGTTTTGAACTGGCAACCTCAGCATTTCCAGGTTGATGCTTTTATCCACTGCCCCACCACAGGTCAGGCTGAGTCTTTTTTATGTCCCATCTATGTATGAAATCATATAGTTCTTAGTCTTTTCTGATTTACGTATTTCACTCAGTATAATGTTATTAAGATTTATTCATGTTGTAAATGGTCCAATGTCATCATTTCTTATGCCTGAGTAGTATTCCATACTATATATACCAAAGTTTTTAATCCACTCATCCACAAATGAACACTTGGGCTGTTTCCAGATCTTTGCTATCGTGAACAATGCTGCCATAAACATGAGGGTGCATCTCTCCTTTTGAAACAGTGCTATGGTGTTCTTGGGGTATATTCCTAAAAGTGGGATAGCTGGGTCAAAAGGTAGTTCCATTTTTAAAGTTTTGAGGAATCTCTATACTGCTTCCCACAGTGGCTGCACCAGTCTGCATTCCCACCAGCAGTGCAGGAGGGTTCCCTTTTCTCCACATCCTCTCCAGCATTTATTCTGTGTTGTTTTGTTGATGAGCACCATTCTGACTGGTGTGAGGTGATATCTCATTGAGGTTTTAATTTGCATTTCTCTAATGATTAGTGATGAGAATTTTTAATATGCCAATTGGTCATCTGTATGTCCTCTTTGGAGAAGTGTTTATTCATTTCTTTTTCCCATTTTTTTATTGAATTGTTTGTCTTTCTGGTGTTGAGTTTTACAAGTTCTGTATAAATTTTGGTTATTAACCCCTTGTCAGATGTACTGTCAAATATGTTCTCCCATTGTGTAGTTTGTCTTTTTATTCTGTATTATTGTCTTTAGCTGTGTAAAAGTTTTTTAGTTTGATATAGTCCCATTTGTTTATCCTGTCTTTACTTCACTTGCCCATAGGACAAATCGGCAAATATATTGCTGCAAGAGATGTTGGAGAGCTTACTGCCTATATTTTCTTCTGAGATACTTATGGTTTCACGGCTTACATTTAAGTCTTTTATCCATTTTGAGTATACTTTTGTGAAAGGTGTAAGTTGGTAGTCTAGTTTCATTTTTTTTGCAGATAGATATCCAATTTTCCCAACACCATTTGTTAAAGAGGCTGTCTTTACTGCATTGTACTTCCCTACCTCCTTTGTCAAATATCAGTTGTCCATAGAACTGTGGGTTTATTTCTGGGTTCTCTGTTCTGTTCCATTGATCTATATGCCTGTTCTCATGCTAGTACCAGGCTGTTTTGAGTACAATAGCCTTGTATTATAACAATATTAGGAAGTGTGATACCTCCCACTTTATTCTTCCTTTTCAAGATTGCTGAGGCTATTCATGTTCTTTTTTGGTTTCATATACATTTTTGGAATATGTGATCTATAACTTTGAAGTATGTCATTGGTATTTTAATTGGTATTGCAGTGAATTTATAAATTGCTTTGGGTAATATAGACATTTTAATGATGTTTATTCTTCCTAACCATGAGCACGGTATATGCTTCCACTTGTTTTATCTTCCTTGATTTCTTTTATCAATGTTTTATAATTTTCTGAGTACAAGTCTTTAATCTTGTTGGTTAAATTTACTCCTAGGTACTTTATTTCTTTGGTTGCAATAGTGAAGAGAATTGTTTCCTTAATTTCTCTTCCTGACAGTTCTTAGTTGGTGTTATAAAAATGCCTCTGATTTTAAGTATTAATTTTATGTCTTGCCACCTTGCTGAATTCATTTATTAGGTCCAGTAGTTTTTTGACTGAGACTTTAGGGTGTTCTATATACAATATCATATCATCTGCAAATAATGATAGTTTTACTTCTTCTTTCCCTATTTGGATTGCTTTTATTTCTTCTTCTTGTCTGATTGCTCTTATTTGACTTCCAGGACTATGTCGAATAAGAGTGGTGAAAGGGGATACTCCTGCCTTGTTCTGGATCTTAAGAGGATTGCTTTTAATTTTTGCTCATTGAGTGTGATGTTGGCTGTGGGTTTCTCATAGATGACTTTTATCATGTTGAGGTATGTTCCCTGTATTCCCACTTTGCTGAGAGTTTTGATCCTGAACGGGTGCTGGATTTTATCAAATGTTTTTTCTGCATCTATTGAAATTATCATGTGGTTTTTCTCCTTCCTTTTGTTTATGTGATGAATCACATTAATTGATTTGCAAATATTGTACCAGCCTTGCCTCCCAAGAATAAATCCCACTTAATCATGACATATGATTTTTTTTCATATATTGCTGGATCCAGTTTGCTAATATTTTGTTGAGAATTTTAGCATCTAAATTCATCAGGGATATTGGCCTATAATTTTCTGTCTTTGTGTTGTCTTTGCCTGGTTTTGGAATGAGAATTATGCTTGCCTCATAAAAGGAGCTTGGAAGTCTTCCTACCTCTTGAATTTTTTGAAATAGCTTGAGAAGGATAGGAGTTAATTCTTCTTTGAATATTTGGTAGAATTCACTTGTGAAGCCATCAGGTCCCAGACTTTTCTTTGTTGAGAGTTTTTGGATAACGGTTTCGATCTCATTTGTTGTAATTGGTCTGTTTAGGTTTTCTGATTCTTTCAGATTAATTTTTGGAAGATTTTATGTTTCAAGGTATTTGTCCATTTCATCCAGGTTGTCTAGTTTTTTGGCGAACAGTTATTCATAGTATTTTCTTACAATATTTTGTTTTTCTGTTTTGTCAGTTGTTATTTCTCCCCTCTCATTTCTAATTTTATTTACTTGAGTCCTCTTTCTTTTTTTCTTGGTGGTCTGGTTCAAGGTTCATTGATCTTGTTTACCTTTTCAAAGAACCAGCTCCTAGTTTCATTGATCCTCTGTATTGTTTCTTTAGCCTCTGTGACATTTATTGCCACTCTGATCTTTATTATTTTCTTCTTTCTACTACCTTTCAGCTTACTTTGCTGTTCTTTTTCTAGCTCTTTTAGATGCAGGATTAAGTTATTTATTTCAGCTTTTTCTAGCTTCTTAAGGTATGCCTGTAATGTTATGAACTTCCCTCTCAGGACTGTTTTTGCTGAGTTCCATAAATTTTCAGTTGATGTATGCTCATTATTATTCATTTCTAGGAATTTTTAAATTTCTTCTCTGATCTCATTATTATTCCATTTGTTATTTAATAACATGCTATTTAGTTTCCAAGTGTTTGAGTATTTTTCAGTTTTTCTGTTGTGGTTTATTTCTAATTTCATGCCATTGTGATCCAAGAAAATACTTGATATGATTTCCATCTTCTTTAATTTGTTGAGACCACTTTTGTGTCCTAACATATGGTCTATCCTAGAGAATGTACCATGAACACTTGAAAAGAATTTATATTCTGCTTCTTTAGGGTGAAAGTTTCTGAAGATATCTATTAAATTGAGTTGATCTAGTGTGTCCTTTAAGTCTGCTTTTCTTTAATTTTCTTTCTTGAGGATCTGTCTAGTAATGTTAGTGGGGTATTGAAATCCCCTACTATTATAGTGTTGATATTGATGTCATCCTTTATATCCATCAAGGTCTGCATTATATATTTAGGTGCTCCTATATTTGGTGCATAGATATTTATAATGGTTATATCTTCCTATTGGATTGCTCCCTTTATCATTATGTAGTGACCTTCTTTATCTCTTACTATAGCCTTTATTTTAAAGTCTATTTTGTCTGATATAAGTATTGCTACCCCAGCTATTTTTACATTTCCATTTGCATGAAATATTTTTTTCCATCCTTTTATCTTCAGTCTATGTGCATCTTTTGTTTTAAGGTATGTCTCTTGTAGACAGCATATGTATGGGTTCTGTTTTCTTATCCAAGCAGCTACCCTATGTCCTTCGATCGGATCATTTAATCTATTTACATTTAAGGTTATTATTGATATGTAGTTGTTTATTGCCATTTTATTCATTAAAGCTGTATTCCTTCTTTGCTATATTCTTTTTCCCTTTGATCTGTTTACAACAGGCCCCTTAGCATTTCTTGTAGCCTTGGTTTGGTTGTAGTGCATTTCTTGAGGTTTTTTTTTTGTTTGTTTGTTTTTTTCTTGTCTAGGAAGCTTTTTATTTCTCCTTCAATTTTAAAAGATAGCTTTGCTGGATAAAGTAGTCTTGGTTGTAGGCTCTTGTTCTGCATTACTTTGAATATTTCTTGCCATTCCCTTCTGGCTTCAAGTGTTTTTGTTGAAAAGTTGGATTTCATCCTTATGGGGGCTCCTTTGTAGGTGATAGCCTTTTTTTCTCTAGCAGCTTTTAATATTTTCTCTTTATCACTTAGCTTTGGTATTTTGATTATGATGTATCTTAGTGTATAGGTTTCTTTGAGTTTCTCTTTAATGGAGTTCTCTGTGCTTCTTGAACTTGTGAGACTTTTTCCTGCATTAATTTAGGAAAGTTTTTAGCTATGATATGATTGAACAAAGTCTCTATCTCTTGTTCTTTCTCTTCTTCTTCAGGAACCCCTAGGATGCGGATGTTATTTCTCTTCATGTTGTCATAGAGCTGTCTTAGTGTTTCCTCAGACTATGAGTCTTTTCTTTTTTCTGTTCTGCTTCTGTACTTTCATTTATCTTGTCCTCTAACTAGCTTATTTAATCCTCAGCTTCATCCATCCTGCTTTTAATTCCTTCCATTGTGGTCTTCATTTCTGATATTGTATTTGTTTTTCTGATTGATTCTTTTTTATTATTTCAATGTCCTTTTTTATATTTGCTATGTCTTTAGGTATTTGTAATGACCATTTATTGTTGTTCTAAGATCTTTGAGCATCCTAACTAGCATCCTAATTCCTAATAATGATTTTTGAGCATCATTATTTTAAACTCAATATCTGGTAATTTGGTTATATCTGACTCATTCAGGTCCTTTTTTGGATATTTCTCTTGATTCATTTGTGTTACATTCCTCTACCTTCCCATTTTGTCTGTGTATAAGAAGGTTTTGGCCACTGGAGTCCAATATGTGTGGCCTCCGTGTTCCCTATATGTAGTCTTTCTGTAGGCCCTCCACCCCCTCTACTGCTGCTGCTAATGATGCTCACATATGGGCATTGCCAGTGTCAGCCCATTGGAGCTGTAGCTGCAGTTTCTGCCTCTCTTCCATGGGAGGGGCTATGATCACATGCCCAGCTCTACAAGCCACTATGGCCTCTGCCTTTGCCCTGCCCCTGCAGGTGGGGTTATACACTGTGCATGGGCCACAAGCCCAGGCACCAAAGGCAAGGGTGAGTGCCTTTGCTCAGCTGTGGGGCTCCACCTGATTCCAGGTTTTTGCCCCGCCCACACAGGAAGAGCTTGTTCCAGGTCAGCTGCAAGCCTTGGTTCTGCTGGCCATGAGGGGCTGCACACCAGTACTCAGTTGTGGAACTCTGGGACTCCACCTGTTCTGGGATTTCACCCCAACCCCATGGAAGGAGCCGGCCTGTACATTGGGTGGCAAGCCTAGATTACACAGGCTGGGTGAGGCTGCATGCCCGCGTGCCCTTGCTCAGCGGTGGTTCTCTGCCCCTTCCAGAGTTCCTGCCCTTTCCCTGCAGGCAGCATTGCAGGCAGGCTACAGCTGGGCCTGACCACTTTCCCTCGTCCCCTCTGCCCCTGCTGGGCAAGACTGAGCTCACACCCGGGCCTCAGTCATGGCCTGCCATCTTCTGCCCTTGCAATCAGAACCATGTTTCCATGTTCTGCTGCAGTCCTCCCTCCAGCAATCCCTCAGCCATGTGGGTGGGGGTTCTGCAGCTCAGACCCTAACACTCCATACTGTAGTCCCAAAAGCTCCCTCTTTCTAAGTGACTCTGCTCTGAGTGCCACGGGAGAGCTTGTTTGGTTGGTGTTCTGCTTCCCTTTGCTGGTATTTCTGCTTCCAGGGGAAATATTCACTTCAGATTTGGGGAGTGACTCAGCTCAGGGGTTAGGGTGGCTGTCCCTCAAAGTGTTTCTCCCTGTGCCTCCTAGATTACACACTCTTCCCACTGCTCTAGTCCTCTCCTCTCTCCCTGTTCCCCAGAGCCCCAGGTTAGTGGTTGTGAGAGAGGTTTTCTGTGCGGTCCCTTTAAGAAGAATCCTGGGTCTGAGAAATCTGTTTCTTCCTCACAAAGAGTATCCTGACTTGTTTCGCAGCTAAATACTGTCAATATGCCTCTTCTAGGCTCTCAGGGTGCAGGCTGGGGCTTTGTTCCTGGGGCTCAGGATCCTCCCCTCTCCACTAAACTCACTTCCTGCCTGTAAAGTCAGTAGCCAGGGCCACCATCACAGTTGCCTAGCCAATCCAGGTTTGCATTAGATTCAGACAGATGGTAATGGAACAACAGAGCCAAGAACTGGTAGGCCATAATCTTTAATCCTAGCTTGCACCAGTGGGCAAGTAAAAACACACACTGGCCTCCAAAATCCACTCATTCAGTGCTCACAAAGCCACTGACTTATCCAACTTTCCTAGAATCAAAGGATTCTAACCTCACCAGTCTCATTCGCCTCTGTTCCTCATCTCCTCTCTGCAAAAACTGGCTTCTCCTTCAACACTCCGCCATCTTGACTGCTTCTCCTGGTCTCCTCTGCATGGCTTTTCTCTGCTCTCCTCTCTAATGCTAATCTCAGGAACCAAGAGAGAGCAAGCTCCTGGTCTGCCCCACTTTATAGTGTAGAAAGCAAAACCTTTAATCCAATATACAAACAAGGAAGTCTCTAATACAAAGTCACTTATCTGAGGCATAGCGGAATTCCTCATGAGAGTACACCACCCTACATCAAAAAGGGTGGGAAAGGCTTAGTTCTAAAACCAAGCCTTAGGCTATAAGAATCCTGCCTGCTTATAGCCTGTCCTCTCACACCCAATACAAACTATAAGTGAGCAAACATATATATCATATTTAAAAACTTATTTGACCAACATTCCACCCCTTTTGCTCACTTCACAATCTAAAGCACAGGTATTCCTTCACAAGGAAATTAAGCACATTACACAAATTACAACAACATGACAAATCATACAATTTCAACAGTTACAAAGATACACTTCATCAGTCTCTGAGCAAAAGTGCAAAATGTCCTCGGCCTTCTTTCTAGCCATGAGAAAAGCTTCCCAGGGCAGGAGAAGGGCCTCTAGCAAAGCCTCCCCCCACACTCATCAGGGTATTTCACATTGTCCAAAATCCGTAAGTCCATCCAACAAAGGAGCCAGTGCCCACTCCGGTCATTGTCTAGGAAATCAGTCCATGCACATGAGGCCTCAACCTCCCCCCTCATCCCTGCCATCCTGGCAGGTCTTACATTGTCCCAAAGAAGAGAATGTGGCAATGTCAGTTAGCATTTCCATCTCTGCTCCAGAGAGCATGATGACATTAACCCCTATGTTTAAAAATTGCAGACCTACCAGGGGTATAATAGATATTCCTTGCTGCTTGCCTCTCACCTTCTGGAAACTGCAGACCGCAACTCCAGCCTGATTCTCCTCATCCTCCAAAGAGGAACTGAAAATACCAACTCCCGCTGCAGGGCTCGAGCCCCAGTCTGCCGCCATTTTCTGCTCAGCAGGCCTTGAAGTCCCAGCTCCAGCCTAAGCCCCGGCCTCCTGCCACTGCTGGCTCTCCACAACGTCCTGGGCAAGCTGCAACTCACGAAACTGACTCCTCCTCCAGCAGCTGCTATATTTCCAAGTGAATCTCACAAACCTGGTCAGTCTCCTCCAGCACTTCCTCCAGCTCCAGGTTTAACATCTGTTTCTCACATGTTTCCTCCAGCTCCTTCCACTGCTCAGTTTGCAGGTCCCAGGCAGCCTCTTTCACAGAGCTCTCGGTTTCCTCATGCTGGCCCCAAAAGGACAGCCATGGGGAACCATAACAGCAGCCAGTCCTCTACTCCACCGCTCAAAGGTGGTAGTGGCTCCTTGCCAATTTGTATTGAATCCTGCCACAGACTATGCCAAATGTAAAGCCAGTAGCAATGGGCACCGTCACAGCCACCTGACCCATGCAGGTTTGGACAGACAGTAATGAAACAACTGGTGAGCCATCATCTTTAACCCTAGCTTGCACCAGTGGACAAGTAAAAACACACACTGGCCTCCAAAATCCACTCATTCAGTGCTCACAAAGCCACTGACTTATCCAACTTTCCTAGAATCAAAGGATCTAACCTCACCAGTCTCATTCACCTCTGTTCCTCATCTCCTCTCTGCACAAACTGGCTTCTCCTTCAACACTCCATCATCTTGGCTGCTTCTCCTGGTCTCCTCCATGTGGCCTTTCTCTACTCTCCTCTCTAATGTTAATCTCAGGAACCAAGAGAGAGCAAGCTCCCAGTATGCCCCACTTTATAGTGTAGAAAGCAAAACCTTTAATCCAATATACAAACAAGGAAGTCTCTGATACAAAGTCACTTATCTGAGGCATAATGGAATTCCTCATGAGAGTACACCACCCTACATCAAAAAGGGTGGGAAAGGCTTAGTCCTAACCAAGCCTTAGGCTATAAGAATCCTGCCATCTTACAACCTGTTCCCCCACACCCAATACAAACTATAAGTGAGCAAACATATATATCATATTTAAAAACTTATTTGACCAACACCGCCACACGAGTCTCTCCGGGCTGCTGTTTACTCTGGGGAGCTGGGCAGCCCTCTCCATGTTTCCACTTTTCCTACCAGTCTCTGTGTGTCTTCTTCAGTGTTCCCTGGTT
Organism: Saccopteryx leptura; assembly: GCF_036850995.1. Classification (NCBI taxonomy): domain Eukaryota; kingdom Metazoa; phylum Chordata; class Mammalia; order Chiroptera; family Emballonuridae; genus Saccopteryx; species Saccopteryx leptura. Next base: position 314,873,150 of record NC_089505.1, on the reverse strand, counting down.
GAAGAGTCCTCTTAATTTAGTTCAAAGTTGGTTTTTCCAGATGATGGTTCTTAAAATTAAGTTGTAATCCACTTTGGTTCTGGGAGGTGAAAGTTAGTATGTCCACCTACTCCATTGTCATCTTGCCACTCCCTAAAATTATTTTTTTTCTTATCTTCTAGTATTGCCAGATTCCTTTTTTTTTATCATTTTCTTTCTATTTATAGGACTTCTTTTAGACAATCTTTTACAGAAGGTCTGTAAGCAACAAAATCTCTCCATTTTTCTTTCAATCTGAAAATATTTTAATTTCTTTTTCATTCCTTAGAATTTTTGTCTGGTTATAAAATTCTGGATGACCCATTCTTTAAACACTTGCAAAATCTACCTCTTTCTGACCTCCATGGCTTCTGATAAGAAATCTGCTGTCATGCAAATTGTTTGCTATGTTTCTCTCTGGCTGCCTTCAAGACATTTTTTTCCCTTTAATTTGCAGAAATTTAACTGTGATGTGTCTGAAGAAATTTCATTCATTTTTTTTTAATTTTTTTTTTACATCTGTCCTCTTTCTTCTCTCCTTCTTAGCCATTGATGACATAATGTTAGATGTTTTCTCATATTCCCACAGGTTCCTGAGTCTCTGTTCACTTTTATTTTCAGTCTATCTTCTATCTCATAAAGCAGGGGTTGGGAACCTTTTTGGCTGACAGACCATGAACGCCACATATTTTAAAATGTAATTCCATGAGAGCCATACAACAACCTGTGTATGTTATGCATTATCCAATAAAAATTTGGTGTTGTCCTGACGAAGAGCTGTGATTGGCTCCAGCCACTCGCAACCATGAACATGACCAGTAGGAAATAAATGGATTGTAATACATGAGAATGTTTTATATTTTTAACATTATTTTTTTATTAAAGATTTGTCTGTGAGCCAGATGCAGCCATCAAAGAGCCACATCTGGCTCGTGAGCCATAGGTTCCTGACCCCTGTTATAAAGACTCGGTAATTTCAATTGTTCTATCATCAAATACACTTATTCTTCTATTGAGACTATCCACTGAGTTTACTTTTTGGCTATTGTATTTTTCAGTTCTAAAATTTCTACTTGGTTTTTTATATCTTCTATTTCTTTCTGAAAAAATATATATATATTTTATTTATTTCTAGTATGTTCATACTTACTTGTTCAAGAATTTTAATGAAGGCTACTTTAAAATTCCTGATAGATAATTCTAACATCTGGATCTTCTCTATGTTGGGATCTAATGATAACTTTTTTTTTTCAAATTTAAATTTCCCAGGTTCTTAGTTAACAAGTAATTTTTTTACTGAAATCTGAATGTTTGAAGTAATAACTATGAGACTCTGGGTCTTACATCAATCTTGTGTTTTAGCAGGTTCTCACTGACACAACTCCAGTAAAGAGATATAAATACCACTTTTTACTTTCAAGTGGAGATAGATGTCCAGATTCTCTGCTAGATTTCTATTTACAGCAGGAGGATGGAGACTCATTCCTTGTTATTGCTGGGTAGAGTTGAAAATTCAGACTTCCCAAAAAGCTTCCACTGACACTGTGAGCAGGGTTGGACTTATTTTCTCTGAATGGTGATGAAACACCTGACTCTCCACTAGACCCTCTCTGATAGCACTCTACCAGGTATGGGTGAATTCCTTGCTTCCATTTACATTGGTAAATGGCTTTCTTTCCCTAGTGAACAAATGAGCTGCTCAGAAATTTATTTAGATTTCAGCTTTAGTTCAATATTCTTCAAATTTGGGGGGCCTTGGCTAGTTAGCTCAATCAATTAGAGTATTGTCCTGAAATGACAAGATTGTAGTTTGATCCCTGGTCAGGGCACACACAGGAAACAACTAAAGAATGCATGACTGACTAGCACAACAAATAAATGTTTCCCTTTCCCCTTCCTTCTCTCTCCTTTCCTTTCCCGGTCTCACTAAAAATCAATAAATAAATAAAAAAGTAAGCCTTGGCTGTATAGCTCTGTAGATTGGAGCATCGTTCAAAAGTGCAGAGGTTGTTGGTTTGATCCCCAGTCAGGATACATACAGGAGCACCTCGATATTCCTATCTCTGTCTTTCTCTCCCTGCCTCTCTCTAACAACAAAAAAAAATTTTTTTAAGAAATTTTGCTTTGATGATATATTCCACCTTTAAATGTTTAAAAAAAATTTTTTTTGGCTGCAGAAAGCTTTGTTTCCATTTGGTCCAATGCATGAGAGAGAGCTGCATGGTAGTTAAAAAAAATACTTACTTGTTTCAGGGAGAGGCTCAGGAAAAATCCAGACACTGGGGATATGCAGAGAGGTCCCTTGAAGGCCTATAAGCCCCAAATTCTTCTTGTCTGGCATGAAGGTGAGCCTTCTGAAGAGATATTCGCTCAGCCCAGCCTAGGGGCTGGCTAGTCTGCAGAGGTTAGTCAGGTGGTTGCCAGTTGTTTCTACCAATGTCATCGGTTTCTCTTTACTACCTACCAGGGATGAAGATCTTGTTTCCCAGCCCTGGTCAGTTGATTAGTGGTAGAGTGTTGGCCTGGCATGTGGATGTCCTGAGTTCAATTCCCAGTCAGGACACACAGGAGAAGCGACCATCTGCTTCTCGACCTCCCCCCTTCCTTTTCTCTCTCTCTCTTTCCCTCCCACAGCCATGGCTCAACTGATCCAAGTACATCTGCCTTGAGTGCTGAGGCTGGCTCCATGGAGCCTCTGCTTCAGGTGCTAAAAAATAGCTCAGTTATGGTCATGGCTCCAGACGGGCAGAGCATCAGCCTCAGACAGAGGTTGCTGGGTGGACCCCAGTTAGGGCGCATTCAGGAATCTGTCTCTCTATCTCCTCTCCTCTCACTTGGAAAAGAAGAAAAAGAAAAAGAAAAAAGATTATGTTACTCCACTCAGCCTCTGGCACAACCATATATTCACACTTTCCACTCCAGTTTTGATAATGGGGCGAGGGTTGGCCACAGTGTTTTCTGTGGTATTTGTTCAAAGTAGAACAGTCTAAAGCCTTTTGTCTTTCTAGATAGCCACTTTCCTGGCCTTTTGGTTAGAGAGAGCAGGCTTTTCTTGATGAATTCTTATATATTCTTTTTGGCATTATTGGGTTGCTGGCTACTTCAGTCTCCAGTATTGACTTAGCTGAGTCAAAAAAAAAAAAAAAAAAGGTCATGGATTTACCACTATATCATTCCCTGTGTCCTAAGCTCCCTACAAAGTCTGCCTTTTTGTCACTGTTTTTAGTTTTCTTATATTTTTTAATACATAATATCCAGGAGTTTTAATGGTACTTGGCAGGAGGGACATGGAAAGTATTTTACTCCATCTGTTGCTCTCAATGTTCTTAGCTCTTTAAGCAACTGTTTTCACTAAAAGGCTAATAGTCTTAATCAAATATATTTTCTCTGGACACATTTCTTCATATGCTGAAATCAAACACAATTAAATTAACTCAACAGTGGTAAATGGTTTTTATTGCTTGATGAACAAATGAGCTACTCAGGAATTTACTTGATTTCAGCATTATTTCAATATTTTAACATTTTTTAAAGAAGTTTTGCTTTGATGATATGTTCCATATTTAAATTTTTAATCTTTCTTAACATTGCTTTTCTGTGAGTGGGATCATTTTAATGAGTGCTTAATCTAATACTGTTGAGGAATATAGCATCATTTTAACACAGCTATAGTGTCATTGTCCAATAAACCCAATGCTTTGCCATCTAATTTGATAACAAAATTAATCACTTTCCACTCTTCCTTAAAGGTATAACATTCCAAATTAACTTTTCTCTTCTCTCTCCGTTTTTGTTTTTGTTTTAACATGGTGGGTAGGCACTGGTAATAAAATAAGTGAATAAATAAATGTTATGGCACAGTACTAGGTATAGCACTCAAAATGCTGTTAACTTATAACTGAGTTCTTGTCATTTGTATTACTCCAAGCTGCAATGAAAAGCAATGAGAGTGTGACGGACATCCTTGTCACAGCTGCTGAGTCCTGTTGTTACCGCGTGAAAGCAACCATAGGCAGTATAATCAAATGAGCATGGCTGTGTTCCAATAAAACTTCATTTGCAGACATTGGAATACAAGACAGAGAAAAAGAAACTATGCACTCTATGATTCCATGTATGTAAAATTCATAAACAGGCCAATGTAATCTTTAGGGAAAAAACACTGGTTTCCTCTAGGGGGAATAGAGGAAAGAGGACTGACTAGTAAGGGGTATGAAGGACTTTCAGGAGGTTACAAAAATATTCTCTATCTTGGTTGGAGTATTGGTTATGTGAGCTCATACATTTATCAAAACATTAAACTGTACACTTAAACTGTTTATTTTAATACATGTAATTACACTTTGAAAAAACACTAAAGATACAATAAAGCATCCAATTAATATCTACAAATGGAACAACATAAATAAGTTGCTTATTAAATAATAGTTGTATCCAATGTCAAACTTCTTGAATCTAATAGTTGTATTTGAGGTTGCATACAACAATATGCTTGTTCTGAGATAATACAACTAAAATATTTAGAAGTATAGTATCATAATACTAACTCACAACTACCTCTCAAATAGTTCAGTAAAAAAAAAGACATTGTTGTGTGTATATGTAAGTGAAGAAAGAAAGTAGGGAGATGGAAAAGATAGAGAGAGGGAACAAGAAGTGTTTCAAAAAGGTAGGAACTGGTGAATGTACAGTTTTGAAATTTTAAATTAAGTTTGAAAAAAAATAAAGATAGATACTAAAACATAAATTCCTGGATAGACAAGTATTTATGGCAATAATGAGTTGGGTAACTCTTGAAAATCAGTATTTGCTGATTCTGATAGGAAATTTGTACTAAACTCTTAAGAAATGAAATGAACTTACATATACTTTTGTCATAGTAAGAAAGTCTAAGGTAATAAGAAACTTGCCACCAACCCTGGCCAAAATACAATCACCTATTAATGTAGCAGTCATATCAGTGATTGTGTAGCATAGTTGTTATATTTTTGGACTAAAACTTTCTAAAGCACAAGAACCTTACAATCAACACAGAGAGAGTTTCAAAGTATTATCTGTCATTAAGTAAAGCTTTGATGTTGATAGGAAGACCACAGTCTTAAATAATTTCTGTTACTGAAATTAAAGAAAATTACACAGCATCTAGAGCCAGATTTGTGCTATATCTCAACCCAATAATGGCTTATATTCTTTTTTTTAATAATTGTAGGTCATCACAAGTACACTTGATGTTTTTTAAATCAATCTTTAATGTTTATTTTATTGATTTTAGAGAGAGAGGAAAGGAGAGAGAGACAGAAACATCAATCTGTTCCTGTATGTACCCTGACCGGGCATCCAACTGGCAACCTCTGAGCTTCAGTACAATGCTCTAACCAACCAAGCTATCTGGCCAGAACAATAATGGCTTATATTCTTATTTTGAAATTTAGAAGTAACTTCTTTGGCACAGATAAAATACACAACAAACATATATAGCTTTCATGTTTTCATTTCCACAAAATGATCATATTAGTTATACAGTTCACTTTGTAATTAATCATGAAAATATATTTCTTTATCATTATATTCAAATGTCATTTATTTCCTGAACCATGACATTTTTATTTTGTGTTGGTTCTCTGTGCCTTAAGATCAAGAACAATACTTCATGTATTTTTTTTTATCTCCCAGTGATTTCAATATAATAGGTCTTTAAAAAAAAAGTATTTGTCAATTGATCAGAATTTATAACGACACCTGTGTGACTCTAAAAAATTTGTCAAAGCAGTGTTACACAACTTCTTTGTTTTCTTTAGGTTATAATGCTGCATTTTAATAATTGTTATTAAAATATTTTATAATCAAGGTATGAGGCTATAAAATAAAACTTGAGAATTTTTGTTACTAGGTTGTTGGGTTTGTTTGTTTTTTGTTTTTTTTTCATTTTAAAAATAATACTCCAGAAAAAGAGGATATGGGGATGATAAAAGTTAGGAAAGAAAATGTTACAAGGTAGTTAGTATATCATATTGTCTTTGAAAGAATGAGTTAATGAAAGAAAGAAATCCCTATAGTAAAACTCTACAGTATATTATAACAAAGCCCTACCTTTTCTTTTTGAGATAAAAAGAAAAGTAAGCAAAAAATATTGCTAGAATTAGGGAACAAAATCATGTACCAATGTTAGGAAAATAGACCCCAAAAGGAAAAGAAGCCTTATGCAGCCCATCTTGGGAGGCCACACAAATATGACCTGAGATTTAAAGAAGACTCTCGCTGTATTGTCAGATATTCAGCCTTATGCTGACACCTGTCAACACTACTGGATACTATCAGGAGCTGGTTTTGCAAGCTGGTAGAGAGTATGTTTATTAGCTTAGGAGACATAGGATCATAGGTGAAAATCACCATGAGAATAAAAGGCTCAGGATATATTATACCAATTAAAGAAAACAATCCATTAATCAAGATTTTAAAAAATTCAGGTATCCTTCTCCATTTTCATCTCTTCTAGCTTCATTTGACCAAACTAACAAAAATATTGAAAAGTACATTAAAATACAATGTTGAAAATTGTATATGCAGCTGTAATACTTCATCAGCAGTACATAATTTTTTAATATTATCATCAGAAATACTGTCCTGGAGAACATGCATTTTAAAAGAATCCCAGTACCACATATTTTGGGGGGTTGCACTTGGGGAAATAACCAGCTGACAGTGAAAAGTCATTACTGCTGCTCTTGCAACTGCCTGTTTCCTCCAAATTAGTCTTTCACTGAGATCTACTGATTTCTGGCCTAATGTTCTCCACCGAGATTTCAGGGCTTCCCTCAGGGTCCAGCTGCTCACTTACCTCCCTATACTCCCAACCTGCCTCAATAAGAGGCTCAGCCTGCCTTTAAGCCATCATTGCTCAGTCAGGATGCTGGGGTATTTGATGCTCAGTAAAGATTTATTTAGGGTGATGTACCAGAGGCTAGCTGCATGGAGAAAAGGAGACACTTGCCTTAGGTAGACCAACAAGTTGGGTTTAAAGACTCTACCAGTAGAGAGAAAAAGTACGCAGGGTGAGGCATAAGGTCTGTCACCTTCTTTATCCAGAGCACTCAAATATCATGCTTGGAACCCTAAGAAATGATGGACCTCTTAGATTGCTTGTAGGTGGTAAATCAGAGCAGAAGTAATAGCTTATACAATGGTACAAGCCTTCTTTGAGATTGGCACTTTGTTGTGACTCAATAAATGATTCCCATGAGGGCTGACATCATAACATAGGCTGGAATAAAATGTATACTTGAATACCTCCATACATAAACTATCACTCTCCTAACAACCTAACAAGCTCCCTCTATGTATCAGACTGAAGTGCAATAGCACTTTAGTGAGAGGCCATGCTCTCCCCCACCTCACTGTCTCCACCCAGGCTCAGGAGAGCTAGGTAAGAGTGCCACTCAGAGTCATGGGGAGGAGAGAATCCGAGTAGAAGTCACAAGCAAAAGTCATGCAGATTTCAGGCGGAATGTATATTACCCAAGGGGGAGACAGGACTCAGCGTCTGGATGACACAGATTGTAGAGGTCTGGAGTCAGGCTGCACACCAACTCTACCGCTTGGTAGTTAAGACCTTGGGCAAATTTCTTAATCTCTTGGAGCCTTGGGTTCCTTGTCTGTACAATAGGGAGTAGATTCTATTAGGATGTTCCCTAAAGCAGCCATCACAGTTTATGTGAGGTTAAATAACATCCATGAAAAATACTTAGCATGTGGTAGATGCAGAGGAAATGCTAACCACGATTATTATGGTATTATTGTGATTAAGGATATTAGATTCAGAGGCAAAAAAAGTTATAATCAGGAAAGCAGCAACAGTAGAGCAATGGAAAATCCACATGGGGGAAAGGAGATAAAGTCAGTGTTTGGAAGACAGAACAGAGGACATGCCAGGGACAGGAAAGTCTACAGGGTTAGACATTTTTTATCTCTAGTTTGACAGGTGGCATGAGACTCAGTGCCATATGAAGAATTTAATAAATACTAAATAATCTATCCTATATCATCATAATAATCTAAAACAATACTACCTAACTATATTTAGCCACACTTTCTCCATTGTATGGGAGAATCTATTTCAATCTGATGCAATACACCAAACTATAATACATGAATATAAGTATTTCAAAAGGAGTAATTAAATAATAAAAAATAAATGTCTTTTAAAATTATTTTAATAAATTACTATTTCACATAATGAGTGATAGATAAAACCCTTCTAGATTAAGATGCTAGTATTTTATTATTTTTTTAAAGAACTGAATTTAGTCTAAAAGTAAAACTAATAGAATAATCAATTCTCTACTTGGAGATCAATGGTTAATATAAATCACTGTAACTATACTATACACTGTAATGCAGAAATTATTCAATGTCAGAATTTTACTATATAAAACACCTTGCTATACAACCCTTAAATTTTATTGGTTCTTAGCTTTCCCCCACTCCTTGCCCAGTCATTAGTTTTATAATTGTTTTTGCTGTATGGTATTTTTTTGTAAAATAAATGGCACTATTTTCTATCTATGCATTTTAAATTCTCAATTAGAAAATGTCTATGTATTAATTTTGGATATCCCCTGGAGTTTGAAATTAGTGAATGATTTATACCTTTATACAATTATAAACTTTATATTAAGTTCATTGAGGTGGCATTGGGTAATAAACTTATATAGGTTTCTGGCTTACAATTCTAATATATCATCTGTTTTTCTTTTTTGGGTTTTTTTTTGACAAAGACAGAGAGAGAAGGACAGATAGGGAGAGACAAACAGGAAGGAAGAGAGATGAGAAGCATCAGCTCCTTGTTATGGCACTTTAATTGTTCATTGATTGCTTTCTCATATGTGCCTTTACCGAAGAGGAGGTGCTACAGCAAACTGAGTGACCCCTTACTCAAACCAGCGACCTTGGGCTCAAGCTAGTGAGCCTTGCTCAAACCAGATGAGCCGCACTCAAGCTGGCGACCTTGTGGTCTCAAACCTGGGTCTTCTGTGTCCCAGTCCGATGCTGTATCCACTGCACCACTGCCTGGTCAGGCATTATATGTATGTTTTATTGTGTTCATCATACACACAATAAAACAGGTCAAGTCTCCTTCTATCACCATTTATTTCCTCTCTACCCTCTTTTACCTCCCCACCCCCTTTCCCTTTATAATCATTATACTGTTGTCTGTGTCTATGGGTTTTTTTCCTTTGCTTAATCTGTTTACCTTTTTAACCCAACCACCAACCCTCTTGCCATATGACAACTGTCAGTGTGTTCTCTGTATCTTTAAATCTGTTTCTATTTTGCTTGTTAGTTTATTTTCTTCATTAGATTCCACATATAAGTGAAATCATATAGTACTTGCCTTTCTCTTACTGGCTTGTTTCACTTAGCATAATGCTCTCCAGGTCCATCCATGCTATTGCAAAAGGTAAGACTGAATGGGAGAATGCATTCACCTATACATCTGACAAGGGCTTAATATACAAAGTTTATAAGGAACTTACAAAACTCACATCAAAAAAAAAACAAACCAATCCAATTAAGTAATGGGCAAAGGACCTGAATAAACACTTCTCCAAAGAAGACATACAGCTGGCCAAGAAATATATGAAAAGATGTTCAATGTCACTAATCAGAGAAATGCAAATTAAAACTGCAATGAGATATCACCTCACACTTGTCAGAAGGGCTATCATCAATTAATTATTATACATTTTTAACTTCTGGTAATATCAGTAGAATACAGTAATCTCATAGTCTTATTTTCTTAAGGATATAATTATTTTACTGGTTTATAGTTTTAGTTCTATTTAATCAATATTAATAGAAAACATATTGAAAACTGAGTATATAATAGTGTATCCTAATTGAGTGGATAAAAAAATTTTGTGAACATATACTAAAGTCTCTTCACTCCCCCAACCCCTAAAAAATGTCAGGCTTTCACTGGGATTTTTTTTCATTCACCTCAAGAATATAACTACCTATCATATTAATATGTCAAAGATTTCAATTTTTATTTTTTACACATTTGTTAGTACATTTTGTAGTAGTTTGTGATGTAGACATAGATAACATTTTTAATGATACTATATTTAGTCAGTACTCCATGCACAAATACATAGAAACCACTTACTCTGAAAGCATTTGATAGTGTGTCCCCTGGTAGTAGTGGTAAATAAAACTGGTAAGAAAGCAGCCCTGATCTAAAAAGTATGGATGAAATAAAGTGAAAAGACCCCCAATATAGGGCTCTGAGGGATTAGAATAGAGTTGACAAAGAAGTAGAATAAAGATCTAGTTCTGGCCCAAGGAGAAGGCTTGTGAAATTTTGAAAGTTAAGAATATTTTTCTGTTTTTTTCAAAATTAGCATCATGAGACAAATGGAATCCTTCCAAAATATTTTCAATCTAAAATGTATACTGCATCATAATTTATCAATTTTACCTATCATGTGCCTTTCATCTATTTTGTGACTTTGGGCAGAAAAATTATAGATTGCTGACTCAGTTCCACATTAAAGAGTTCAGGATCCAATAATCATTCTATTCTATAAAAATGAAATTAAAAAAGATTTCAGATGCTATATTTTAAGTGCTCAGACTTGTTTTCATAATGTCAATGAACATACATAAAATGTCTTTTAATATCATTAATATAATCTTATGTACCTCAGGAAAATATTAGAAACAAAGAAGAAAAACATATTTTTGCTTAACAAGTTTAATTTCACTTATAGCAGAACAACAGTATTGTGCTGAGAGGTGGGTTTTATCATACTAATTTTAGAATTAAATCAATGTTTCTAGGCTACTAAGATATCACTTGAAATAACTCAGTTGAAGCCAACAAATTAGGCATAATGATCATAGCTTCCAGGCTGAAGAACTTAATACAATAATAGTAAATAATGTTTACTGACTGCCTATTATATTTTAGGTAAACACTATCCAATAGAAATGCAATGTCAACCACAAATACAAGCTATGTACATAATTTTAAAATTCCAAAAGGACACCTTGATAAAAAATAAACAGAAAAAATAAAAGTTAAAGGTAAACCTAATATATGCAAAACATCATTTTTATATGTCATGAATATTAAAAATTATGAGATATTTTATATTCTATTTTTTGTGTGGAGTCTTCTAAACCCAATGTGCATTTACATTTATAACTCATCTCTGTTTGGATTAACTTTATTTTGGATCCTCAGTTGTTAGGCTTACTGTATTAGTCAGTACACTTTTCATAGGATGGTAGCAGAGTGGACATGCAGTAGTGCCATCATATTATTCTTGGAGAAAGTTAGTGTTTGAGGTTGATGATTTGATATGTCTCAGATCCAAGTGAGAGAACTGAATTTGAATCTTAGCATTCTGTCACCAAAATACATAAGCTATAGTCATATGCTCTCTTGCCACTTCAGGTATATTTTCATGTACACATATATGCAAATGTATTTGTATTATCTTTGTATCTGTGAGAAATCAGAAAATTATTAAAAATGTGGTGATTTAAATTCAACCTTCATTCTTTTCCTTTTCACAAAGGCTTTAAAGGCTATAAAATTCAGATTTATTTCAATCTGTTTTCCATCCAATAAACTAGTAAAAAATTGAGCAATATATTTAAAGATTTTTTAGTAATAACATTAATTCATGCTTATTCTAGAAAAATAATTGTGCATACTTATACAAGGTAAAAAATAAAATTTCTGAGTTCTGGTTTCTAGAAATCACTTGGAAGTCATCATTCCTGTTCTTATAAAAAAAGAAGAAGAAGAACAACAACAACAACAACAAGCTAGAGAAACTGAAAATCAGTTACTTTCATGAGGACCCAAAAAATGTGAACCACCAGGAAGCTTTTCAACAGGAGAAGGGGTACATCCAGTCAATGGACTATTATTCAAGGATAAAACAGAGTATACACTATAAAGCAAGAAAAAAATGGATGAACCTTAAATGCATATGGCTAAATGAAAGAAGCTACAATGAAAAGGCCACATACTACCACAATTCCAAACATATGATGTTTGGGAAGAGGCAAAGCTGCAGAGGTCTGAGTAGACCAATGGCCACCAGAAGTACAAGGTGCTGGTCAGTAAGGAAACACAGGGGATTTTTTTTCTTCAAGAAGGAACTAGTCTTACAATACAGTAATAGTCGATATAATATTCTATGAATTTTTCAAAACTCATAGAACTTTACACCACAGAGAATGAATGTTACTGTACACAAATTGTTTAAAAATCACTTAGGAATTTGGAGATCCCAGAAAGGAATACAAAATATGACAAAACAATCTAACTCTAACACTAAAGTATGAAAAAATCCTTACTAATCTGAGACCTTAATGTCCATCCTACTTAGTTAGGCCCTTACCCTACATTTGTAGTATTGAAAACTACCTTACTACAATAAGCTAATAAAATATTCAACTAGATAACAATCAAAGAAGTATTATCTTGTTGAAAGAATTTCATCAATAAAAAACTAACTTTAAATACTGAGTATTCAAGTGCAAGATGGTTTGCCTAAACCCAGCCACTGGAAACTGGCAAAGCGATCTTTTTAGTCATGCATACCTACAACAACTTTTCCCTAGTGACAAGCCAGAAATCTAGACAAAATATTCTTTAAGAAATCAAAGTTGAGATAAGGATTTTAAAAGGGCCAAGTCATCAAATCCAAGGAGAATATGAAACTCAGCTATGAGGTTCTGACTGCCAGATGCCATCTCTACTTTCACCAGGATTATTAAGAGAAAACTGGGGAGACAAGTACTTTATGCTTTTAAGTGTATACTGTGCTTTTTCATCATTATTTTTGTCAAAAGTTATAAAGACAAACTGGTCTTCATTTCAGAATATCTTAAATTGTGCCAAATGACTTCAGCTGTGAATGGATACAATAAAGAGAAGCAATAATAAATAAACTATTATATTTCTGGGTGGCAGAAGTGGTTCCAGCTGTTTGTCTAATTCTATCTTTTTAGAAAACTGCTTTCAGCAAACTCATCCTAAATTGCTTGACTAGCTTGGATAATTGAGATTTCAGTTGAGAGCTTACAAAATGTGGTTCATAACAATTAGGTCAGAAGTGTAACAAAGTAAATGGGAAGATAGATAATTTCTTTAAAGAATTTACATTGAACTGAAAGAGAAAAGGATATTTATCAAAATTTAATTTAATATTAACTAAAATTCAAAATTTAAAGGTACTAAATTTGATTGAAAAAGCTTATTCAAAGTAATTTATTTTTATTAAATATTTGTGGAGCCTGGCCTGTAGTGGCGCAGTGGATAAAGCATTGACCTGGAGCAACGAGGTCGCAGGTTCAAAACCCCGGGCACATATGGGAGTTGATACTTCCTTCTCCTCCCCCATCTTCTCTCTCTTTTTTCTTTGTGTCTCTCCCTTCTCTAAAAATGAATAAATAAAATCTTTTAAAAAATATTTGTAGAATATGTGTATTATAAAACAGTTTATTCATTTATTATTTTTTTCTATTTATGGAAGAAACTCCACTGTTAAGGATTAAAATATATCAATGACATTGATATAATCAATAATGTCCTTAGGTTTATGAAATCAGCTCGATCCCTTCACATCACCTGATTAAAGTTCATTAAATATCTATGTCTTACATCATATCCTGGAAAAAAATAGATAAAAATTTTGTCAAATCTAGAGAGAGAGAGAATTACAAGCATGAAGTTCAAAGATGTTAGAGCATCAAGGGACATTCAAGATGATATAATCTATTCCCTTTATTTTACAAATGGGGAAGTTAAGTACCAAACTGGTGAATGAACCAAACTGCACCATTTGATATAAGTAATTATTTAAAAAGCTGGTCTTAGTACACATGTTCCTTAAATAACTACTAGTACCATTGCCATGACAGTTTCCTTCCTCTTCATGACTGACTCTCCACAGGTGCTTAATTTTACCTGCTGAACTGACAGTCAGGGTTTCTCAAAGTCTAGTTTTCAGAACAGCAGCATCAGAATCAGCTAGGCATTTGATAAAATGTAAGCCCCTGCGCCCAATCCCAGAGCTCCTAAAGGAGAACCCGGGTGTCTAGTTTTAAAAAGCCACCAGGTGATTCTGCTGCATTCAGTTTGTGAATAATTGCATTAAATCACTGTGTAGACACCTCGTCTGATTATAACTCACCTGGAGGGTTTGTTGAAAATGCAAAATTCCAAAACTGCATAGAACCACACATGTGTGTAGGCGCACATACAAATGATTATAGGTTTTAAAATGTTAAAAATGGAGTATAGTCTGTAGTCTAGTCAGCAGTAATGTACTACTGTCAATTTTATGGCTTTAATATTGTTCCACAGCTATTTAAGGATAACAATTAGAGAGGCAGCCAGGTGAAGAATACACAAATCCATGCAAGATTCCCAGGCTCCCACTAAGAGATTATGATTCAGGAATTCAGGAAATCGGGATTAAATCTAGGAAGTGTGTGTGTGTGTGTGTGTGTGTGTGTGTGTGTGTGTGTGTGTGTGTGTGTTTTAACAAGAATCCCAGTGATTCTTCATACTACATCAGGTTCTGGTTTTATCTTCAGCCTCCAGCATATATCAGCACACCTACAGCTCCTGTGAGAATCCTTTGAAGGAAATTTCCCCAATTTTGCAATGTGGAAGCTTTGTTTAAAATTCTGCCTGAAAATTCTGAAGCATTTACAGATAAAAAGGATTTACAACAAAGATTTGTACTCTATAACTAGAATATACTTCCGATTTATTACATAGTTTGATGGGTATGTGGAGAAAATATTGGGGACATATGCTGCAATTTGACTCAAAGAAGGTGAAAACAATACACTATCTTTTAAAATAAAATAACTTAAATGAAAACCACACAAATAGTGTGTATCTCATCACCATTGGCATAATTTGAAATAAAAGAATATGTGTTGAGTCCAAACAGGACATTAAAAAAATTATAACAAACCCCAAACCATTTCTTAAAGTACAATATTTTATTAATTTTTATTTTATTTAATTTATTTTATTTGAGAAAGCATCAGGGAGAGAGACAGAAAGATAGGAATATTTGTTCCTGTATGTGTCCTGACTGGGGATCAAACCAGCAACCTCTGTGCTTCCAGATGATGCTTCAACTGGTCAGGGCTTAATTTTTTATTTATTGATTGATTTTTAGAGAGATAGAGGAAGGAAAAAGAGGGGAACGGGGAGGAAAACATTCATTCATTGTTCCACTTAGTTGTGCATTCACTGGCTGCTTCCTGTGTGTGCCCTGACCAGGAAATGAACCTGCAACCTTGTCATTTTGGGAGGATGCTCTGACTTACTGAGCAACTGGCCAGGGTGAAAGTACAAAAATATAATAGTGAGCTAATACTAATGCTTGATACTTTCTAGGTACATTTTTAAATTGGGCAATAAGACAATATGATAATACAGTAGTGAGTATTTTTATCATAAATGATAAACTAAGGGTTACGGTAAACACAAATTCATGTCAACAGCCCAGCACAAAATTAAAAGAAAGATTGAAGAAATTGGAATTTCTACCTGAGGTTTACTATTCCTGTTATATTCTTCTTTCATCCCAAATCTAACCTATTGTTTAACTGCAAATTATATTCAAAAAGTACAGAACATTTTGAATAAGCGAATTACTAGACACTGATCTAAAAAAACGAAATACAACCATGAAGACAAATCAGGCGCCACTGTGGAAAATCAAGGGCAATCTATTTTAAATCAGCATTTTAAAATTCTATGGCTTATTGTTCTCAACTGCTGTTTAGTTAGTTGAGTAAGAGATATAATTCCCCAAGATCACTGATGCTGCCAAAAGTAGCAGCCACAGCAAGAGGACTGCCTTCCCATCTGCCCCCAGGGGCAGCTGTGCAGCTGCTACACAGGGGACAGGAGCCACGGAGCATGCAAAAGCCAGAAGCCCCAGATCAGCACTGCAATCCTGTCAGGTGCACCTATGAACAGATATTGTTATTTTCATTTGTACCCAGTAAGAATCTGGACACTCTTTCAACCTGTATGTTTGGGTCCAGAGCTTTCGAAGGTATGAAATGCGGATGTACTTTCCATAGCCATTCTCTGCATCCCTGAAAAAGAGTGATGACTTCTTCAAAGCTTTGCTTTTCTCACCATGTCTACCAAACGTAAGCCCTAATGCCGCTTCTTCCAACTAGCCTAACATGTACTGTAATTTTTACCTCAGATTGACATTAGTAGATGTTACTTTCCCACATACATATATTAACTCTCCTGCTGTATTATATGCTTCTTTTTTAAATTTTATTTTTCAAGTAAAGTTTACATTTAATATTATTTTTATTAGTTTCAGGTGTTCAGCATAGTGGTTAAACAATGAAATACTTTACAAAATGTTCCACTCAAATTCCAGTACCCACCTGGCACCATACATATTTATTACAATATTATTGAGTACTATATTCCTTATGCTGCCTTTTATCCTTAAAAGTTTCTTGAGGGAAGACTTTTCATTCTTTCCTACCTCACAATGCCTGGAACATGCAAATAAATTAATGTTGATTGGGTGAATATAGTTCTACTTCTAGTACCAATTCGAGTACCAGTATCAGAATTATCATTATCTAGGTCCTGGCTGGTTGGCTTAGCGGTAGAGCATCAGCCCAGCATGTGAAAGTCCCAGGTTCAATTCTCAGTCAGGGCACACAGGAGAAGCAACCATCTTGCTTCTCAATCTCTCTCTCTCTCTCTCTCTCTCTCTCTCTCTCTCTCTCATTCTTATCCCCTCCTGCAGTCATGGCTCAAATAGTTTGAGCAAGTTGCCCCTGAGTGCTGAGGATGGCTCCACAGCCTTGCCTCAGGAGCTAAAAATAGCTCAGTTGCTGAGCAACAGAGCAGCTACCCCAGGTGGGAAGAGCATTGTCCAGAAGGGGTCTTGCTGGGTGGATCCCAGTTAGGCACATGTGGGAATCTGTCTGTCTGCCTCCCTGCCTCTCACTTAATTAAAAAAATTTAAAAAAATTTATAAAAAAGAATTATCACTGTCATAATAGCATGTGTAGTATAATTATATTTTTTCTAAATTGCTTTTTGATAACAATTTTAACTTTTCGATCTCTTTTATTTATATGTATATCTGTATATACATTTTTATGTTTATATGTGTATATATTTATATAGTACATATTATATATATATGTGTGTGTCTATAAATATTTTACATATGTATATTTATATATAAAATATATAGTCTCTATAGTTACAGGGTGGGGTAAAATTGATTTACAGTTATGAGTGTACATAACACAGTTTCTTCTTGTATTATTTATTATTACTGAATTATTTTTCATAGGAACAATTGTAAACCTACTTTTGCCATACCCTCCTTGTATACACACATATTTTTTTTTTGGAACAGCTTCTAGTATACTCCCTTGTACATAGGAAGTAGTGAATAAAGATATTTTAATTAAATAGTTGATTAAAATGACAGAACCAAAAGGAAGATGAAAGTATTTACCTACTCAGACTCAGCTAGGTTTGAATATTTAGATATTTCTCAAAAATGAAGAAAAGGGTGACCTATTTTCTTTAGAATTTTTTAAATTATTTATTTCTGATGTATAAAAATACAATGGATCTTTTATTGTTTATTGGGATGATACTGATTTAGGAAAATTATATAGGTTTCAAATGTACATTTCTATGATATATGATGTGCATAATGCATTGTGTGCCCACAAGCCAAAGTCAAATCATCCTCTGTCACTATGTATTTGGCCCCCTTTACCTTTTACTGCTCCCATCACACACCTTCCCTCTGGCAATCAACATGCTATTTTCTGTGTCTGTAAGTTTTGGTTTGTTTTTCTTGCTTGTTCATTTGTTGCTTTCAGTTTCATATCCCACATATGCTTGAAATTATATGGGTCGTAACATATTCTGACTTCTTGTTTTTGCTTAACATGATATACTCAAGGTCCATCCATGTTGATGCAAATGGTAGCTTATTAGCCTATGGGTATAATTCTCACTTAGAGTGACATATCCTCTTTATGATCAACTTCAATATTTTTAACTTCTCATGATATCAATGCATTCAAGTGGTGACATTAAAAATCCTCAAATACATGCATAGTAAGGTGTTATTCACTTAATTTTTATTCCAGTCACTTCATACTCTGAAAAATTCAGATACCTTTCTAGATTCAAAGTAAATAAATTTTATCGTTGATAAAATTTTCATATAAAACTATATTCTTGCCTGACCAGGTGGTGGCACAGTGGATAGAGCGTCGGACTTGGATGCGGAAGGACCCAGGTTCGAGACCCCGAGGTCGCCAGCTTGAGCGCGGGCTCATCTGGCTTGAGCAAAGAGCTAACCAGCTTAGACCCAAGGTCACTGGCTCCAGCAGGGGGTTACTCGGTCTGCTGAAGGCCCGCGGTCAAGGCACATGTGAGAAAGCAATCAATGAACAACTAAAAAGTTGCAAGAGAAACGATGATTGATGCCTCTCACGAGAAACTGATGATTGATGCCTCTCATCTCTCTCCATCCCTGTCTGTCTGTCCCTATCTATCTCTGCCTCTGTAAAAAAAACAAACAAACAAACAAACAAAAACTATATTCTTGCCTGACTGGTGGTGTCACAGTGGATAGAGTGTCAACCTGGGATGCTGAGCTTCCAGGTTTGAAACCCCGAGGTCACCAGCTTGTGTGCATGTTTATCCAGCTTGAATGCAGACTCGCCAGGTAAGCATGGAGTCACTGGCTTGAGCATGGAATCATTGACATGATCCCATGGTCACTAGCTTGAGCCCAAAGGTTGATGTCTTGAAGTCCAATGTTGTTGACTTGAACAGGAGGTCACTGGCTCAGATGAGGTACCCTGGTCAAGGCATGTATGAGAACGCAATCAATGAACAACTAAGGTGCCACAACTAGGAGTTGATGCTTCTTATCTCTCTCCCTTCTTCTTCTTCTTCTCTCTCTCTCTCTCTCTCCTGCTATCTTGCTAAAAAAATAATAATAATTAATTAATAAAACTATATTCTTGATGATATTAAATTTTTGTGTTTTTTTATGTCAATAAAAGTAACTATATCCTTTGTGAAATCAACTTCCTGCTATAATTTTATTACCTTTGGCAATCATGTCCTCCAGTTTCCAAAGTTAAATTTGGCAATGAGATCATTTAAACATACCCTGTCTGACATAAAACTGAGACTAAGAGACATTGAATAAGAGTGTGGTGGTTACGAGGGGAGGGGGGAGAGGGAGAGGGAAAGGGGGAGGGGGAGGGGCACAAAGAAAACTAGATAGAAGGTGACAGAGGACAATCTGATTTTGGGTGATGGGTATGCAACATAATTGAACGACAAGATAACCTGGACATGTTATCTTTGAATATATGTATCCTGATTTATTGATGTCACCCCATTAAAAAAATAAAATTATTAAAAAAAAATAAAAAATAAAAAAAAATAAACATACCCTGTCTAAATATGAACACTATTTCAGAGTAAGTTCTAAGGCTAAGATTTCATTGAACATAGATAACATTTCTGATAACTTGAAGAGAAGATCCAATAGGCAGAGGAGTAAATAGAAATTTTGGTTTCCATTTCAAATTTTAGATTCTGCTCTTTATCTACACTTTCATTCTTTTATTAATTCATATATTATTGAGCTTTTACCATGTGCTTTGTATATATTGCAAGATGTATAAATATTAATGAAACATATTCATTGTTCTTATGGCATTCACAACTTAGAATGGAAACCAGATCCCCACAAATATATTTAGTACCATATATATACATATATATGGTACTAAATATATATATATTCATACTAAATATATATATATATATATATATATATATATTCATCTTAGTAACTGAAAGAGTCAAAATTCAAACTACAAAACCTGTCTTGAGTCTCTAGGCTTAGACCCTTTACTATACTTGGTGTAGAAATGACTTCATTTCAATTCTGTGTCTGGGAAACTGATGATATTATTAGGAGAAATAAGAAACCCAGAAAAAAGTAAGTTAGAAAGTTTAAAAAAACAATTTTGAATACACAGTATTTACTCCGAATTATTGGCCAGATAACAATCTAGACATGTAGACAATTTATAGAACTAAAGAATAGAGTGGCCTGACCTGTGGTGGCGCAGTGAATAAACACATTGACCTGGAAAGCTGAAGTCACCAGTTCAAAACCCTGGGCTTGCCTGGTCAAGGCACATATGGGAGTTGATGCTTCCTGCTCCTCCCCACGTCTCTCTCTCTCCTCTCTAAAATAAATAAATAAAATCTAAAAAAAAAAAAAAAGAATAGAGAAAGAGCTGGAAATACAATATTCAAAATAGACCCAAACCCTGGCTGGGTATATCAGTTAGTGTCATCCCAAAACATCAAGGTTGTGGTTCTGAGCCCCAGTCAGGGCACAAACAGGAAGCAACTGATAAATGCAAAAGTAAGTGGAACTGAATGAACGCTCCCCCATCCCTCTTTTTCCCCCTTTCTCTTTCTGTCTCTTAATCAATGAAAAAAAAATTAAAATAGGATCAAACCTGATGATATGATTTGCTAAGACTGCAAATCATTCCAATGTCACCTAAAATTGTGCACCCTTCTCCAATGGTCATTTTTTAATGTTGAAATAAAAGTATGTGATTGATATTATGGGTAAAATTATCAATGAAGAAGTGACCTCAATAAAAATAAGATTTAATCAAACACAAATATGAGTTATGCTGGTTTTGTAAAACAAAAACAAACGAAAAGCTGTACTTATTATAAATATGCTTAGACTCCTATAGCTCCAAGATTATAAGGTTTTATTCACCATTATAACAATCAATTAAATGAATAAAATTGCCCTCTAAATTATAGTCAATAAATAAAAATGAAGGATGATTAGTGAAGGCCTAGAAACTATACGAACTGATCAAATGAAAAAATATTGTTAAGATATACCCTCCATTCCATTTTCTCACATCTATTGCTTGACCATAAAGTTTCTTTTGCATACTTCTCTTGGATAAAGAACTCATACTCTCTACCCAACCCCCAGCTAATTTAATTACTTAAATAAACAAAATCTAGCAGCACAAAATAGATCAACAAGACAGATTAGTAGATAAATTTTCTACTTAAAGTATTTTATGTATTGAGGCTACAATTGAGGGATTTTCCCAAGTACAATGTGGCAAAGCTTTAAAAAGCAGTCTTTACTCAGTAGTGTTAGAAGAATCACTCAGTTTAGCTTTCCATGGCAAGTAAAATGAACGTTAATTGTTTAAATGGGAACAAATTAAGAAATTAGTGTTCTGAAGTACAGAAAAAAGGAAATTTAAATTGTGAGCAAAGATCTCAAATTGAGCTGTTAGAGACTTTAGGCTCTATTTTCTGGCAGGGAAATCTATATTGAAAAAGCTTTGCAGAAATATTGAAAGAAATCATCTCCAATTGCTTTAAGAAGATAAGGAAACAAACCTTTTATGTTGACTGCCAAACGGGAATATCTTCTGGGGCATTCACCTTGAAGGGTGAGGACCTGCAGCCCTACACACTCTTTGTGTTGGTGACTCCCCTCTTCTCTTCACTTCTTCCCTCTGGTCTTAGAAAGACAGAAGCTGACATTAGATGTGGATGTTACTCTATTCATACCATGCATGTTTGTGACCTTGGTGTACAGGCCCACTCATTCAGATACAAAGAAAACTTCTCCTACTGCCACTTTTAGAACTAGAAATCTGGTGATTCATTTGCAGATAACCCATAGAAAACATCTTGCACAATAACCTAAAGTTATTACAGTGTTTTTTTTATTATTTTATATCTTGCTCATTAAGTTATATATTATTAATTACCATGGTATCTTAAGACTTGCACATAAATGTG
The DNA here is from genome assembly GCF_036850995.1 of Saccopteryx leptura. NCBI lineage: Eukaryota > Metazoa > Chordata > Mammalia > Chiroptera > Emballonuridae > Saccopteryx > Saccopteryx leptura. Next base: position 314,851,180 of record NC_089505.1, on the reverse strand, counting down.
TATACTCTGTAATTCAAACATTACAGAACTTTGTTGAGAGAACTGTAAGTCCATGTGGGACTTGAAAGGAGATAGTAGTTAGAGAACAATCTTATGAAACTAAACTATGAGGTGAGCAAGGGTAAAGCAGAAAAGATAGGGCTTATCTAGTTCCAGCATGTTTTACTTACCAGATACCCTGAGAAGTATGGGATACAAAATTATTATAAGGATGCAATCTGTCCTCTGCCTGTGCCTTAAAATTTTAGTGGAAGCATGTACCATTATGGCTGCTTCATATGAACACCACTGTATATGACAAATAAGGATGTGAAGTTATCTCAGTTTTAGTTCTTGCAGTATTTCATGGTGCCCCCATAACTTGCTTAATTGACAAGTTTTATCGGCAATTTCAATTCACATCAGCACAAGATCTGCGAGATATTTCTTGAAGCATCAGAGATGTATAATGGCCTAAGGACATGCCGAGATGGGCTTCTTTATTGGTGACAAACACTAGCACTTTTGAGGGATCCAATCATTTTGATTGCTGCATTGAGTTCCAATGACAAAAAAAAATGGGTTAAAGTCAATTTTTCCTGCTTAGCCAACTTTTTTTTACATGTTCAGCAGTGCAGCAAAAGTTAATTCATTCTAAAGCACATAGTTTTCCGGCAACATTGTCAATATTAAAATGTTCCTTTGCAGCTCTGGCTTACCTGGTGTATTAGATGAAGGGAAAATTCAGATGGGCTGACAAGCAGGGCTGTACTTTGTTGTAGTGGAAAAACTATCAAAGAGCTCGTCTGAATCATTTTCTTTATTCCAATATATAAGCTTCTGCTAAGGTTCAGAAGTTAACGCTTTTATTTTTTTTTTTTACCCACCCCCTTCCTATTAGCTGAGCTGTTTATAGATCTTAAAATAGGATAGAGCATCTTTTCACCTTAAGATGGCAAAGAGAAAGCCTACCAATTATTCCTCTTTTGACTTCAATAAAATCTCTTTAAAAGAAAGAAAAAGAGTTCAATAAGATTTCTTTAGAAAATGCCCTCCCACTAATACATGCAAGGCAGAGAAAATGTCTGCTGTTTCTTACAATGGGATATGAAACAGCTTGATAGTTCCCAAATGATTGATGGGAAAATACAAAATAAGCCTGTATTGTAGTCTATGATGTCTGCAATAAAACAAGCTCAGCCAGTATCTCCATCAGTAAAGGGCTGCCTATATGCTGGGTGTTGGGGAGTCAGTGATGGGGTGGCAGCCATCTTTGTTCCTTCAGCTGGGGACTAGAAGACAACCCAAAGGACTTTTGGCAGAAGAGGGGACTCAAAATCAGATAAACTTCCAGAAAATTCTAGCTTATTAGGATAAGTATTCTTTATTAAGAGTACACTCCACAATGAAGGTCCCTGTTGTTTACTCTGTATGGTATTAACTAATGTAGCAGTAACTCCAATTTTAAAACTTCACCCATTTTATTTTGTATTGCTCTAGCCAAGCCCTTTTTTAGTTGAAATCCCAACGAAGTAGCAAGTTGGTGCCCTTTTGGTCTCAAAATTAAGTCAGATATTAGAAGCTTTCAAGAAGTAAACTCCTCCTTTTTTTATCTTTTTTATGGGCCAAGCAGACTAGAATCATCTAGTAAGAGATACTTTTGTCTCTCAATAAAAATGTTTAGTCAGCCTCCAATTTAAGAGAAAGAAAATAAAGTACTTGGCTTATAAAGTGGTTGTCAAAATTAAATAGAATGAAAATAACTATATGCTTCTCAAAAAACTAGTCAATTTTGGTATCTGTCCACTACAGGTTGCAGAGACCTGGACTGTAGATTCCTTGTGCTTGAATCTTTTCACATACGTGGCACAGTAGAAAACCATGAGCCATTCAGTGCCTCATGACTGCTCTGTGTTGATACAACAGTGCTTCAAGCACATGCCTTGCTTTCAGTGTGCTTAGGATCTAGAACAGGTGAAGACATAAAATCATAAAAGTTCCCATTAATTAGAATTAACTGTGTACTAAGTATAGTGCTAAATGATCGCAGTCATTATTTTATTATGTTTCATATTTTTTACATATGAGAAAATGGCTTTGTAACTTGCCTGAATTTGAATCCTCACTTCAGAATTGAAGTTAGATCTAGGTCTGAGGAGCATTTGCTGACTTAATAATACAGGTAGAATTAAATACAAACCCAGAAACCAAATTCAAAGGAAACCTGTTGGGTTATTATCAATATGATGGATATTTAGAATTATTTTCCAAAAATCAATCTTAAAGTAATAAAAATTGGTGTGTGCTGGGACATCTCCCTGGGCCCCATCTGTACTTGCCATAATCACAAGACAGTTGGCTGAGTTAGACATGTAGTTTGGACTATGGAACAGTGATTCTCAAAGTGAAGTTAAACATGTCCATAAATTAAATCTTAATTTTATCTTTGTTCCCTTCCACTAAATGACCATAGCATAAATGACATGCTTTGCTTGTTGCTATTGTTGTTAGCAATGATCATGTCTTCATAACACCAAAAGTAGAAGCCAAAAAGCAATAATAGTTTCTTTGGATAATTCAAAAAATGGAAATGCCTAATGAAAAAGGAAATGCAAAGTAGTCCCAGATATGTAAAATATATATAGTTTTTCATTTGGAGATGGCATTATATAAGTGTGCCTTTTGTTGGTGGTGGTTTGTTTTTGAAAGGAAGTTTTTTGTTGATGACCAAAATCAAGTACTTGGGTGGCATGAAAGATGGTAAGTGTGTGGGCTTAGGTGTAGGGGAGACCCAGGTTGAAATTCCAGCTCTGCTATTTACTATTTCTGTAAAATAAGGTAAGATACTCAACCTCCTTGAGCTTTTCTCATATTTAAATAAGTCTTTAAAAATTACCTGATAAGGTTTTAAAAATATCAACTGACACAGTAAATCTAAATGGCTTCCTATGTATTAAGAAAGGATCCTTCCTTCTCACTTAATATAGGCTCAAACTGCCCCTTTCACTCAAGACAGAGAATACTAGATTTTTAAAACATGGAACACAGTTTTATATTCTTGACCAGGGCTAAAATAGATGAAAGCAAGTAGCATTGAAATGTTTCAGAAGTATAAAAAGTGAAAATGAAAAAGAAGAAAAAGAAATTACTTCTAAATGCCAACGAAACCTGACTCAATGCTGGGACATTTACAATAATGATGACTAACCCTTCTAATATATGCCACCAAGGAGCCAAAACACATACAGCAACATTTAATTTAGAAAATAGGGAAATGCTACAATCTGGATAGACATACACCAAGTTATCTCAGGAAAATTTATCTACACATCTGAAATTTGAATAAATCTATTTTAATGAAGGCTTCAATAGTCCTTTTCTAGATTAAAACATATGTAATTTAAATAATTCAAATGTATTTCATTTTTAAAACATCTTTAAAATCTCTGTAAGGCAACTCCCTAAGGTATCACACACTCTTCGAGCCCCAGCAAGAGAAGTGTGATTCAAATTAGTCCTCAAGCTATTCAAATAAGGAGCTATGGCTGAAAGGAATGCAGTTTGTAGAGGAGTTAGATGTATTTTAAAAGTTACTTATAGCTTTGAGACTTATAGCTTTTATTACTATAGGATTGTTTTTTGGAAAATAAAATGAGTTAGCAGGTAAATTTTAAATGAATAGGTTTCAATTAACCAGTGAATGCCTCTAATGCTAAAGAAAAATCAAGAGGATTGGAAACTTCTTGTTCAAATCTGGTGGTTGCTGCAATCAACCTTCCTTGAAAGTACCCCCCAAAAATGACGTTACTCTTGTGAAGCTATTCCAACCTTTTTCATCTCATGGGACCATAATCTAATTGGTAAAATTACAAAAATAATAATGAATTATTCACACCAGGCAGCTATCGTTGTGTTGGCTGGTGCCATTTTCTAATTTGACAAGAGGAATTGTTATGGTAGACTAATTCTTCTGAATGGGCAGCAGGATACTTAGTTTTGGTAGTACTCCTAAACTTCAGAGGTAAGTCACTTAACCTTGCTCGGTCACTTCTCAGAGCAAAGGGGCTAACTAGCCCACCTCCAAGGTCCTTTCCTGCTCAATCATTCTATAATTCTGTAATGTAGTCGCTAAGTGCTCTGCTTAATCACACAATTACCCAGTGGTCCTCCTGAACTGGAAGTAGATGATCACTTGTCAGGGACATTGTAGAGGGTATTTGTAAATTAGCTAGAGGTCAGATTATAACCTCCGCACTCACTTCCAACTCTCATCCTGTTCTGGTGTCTGGGTCGACTGACTCCTAGCCCAACATGCTATCCATCAAAAGGACATTAGCTCTTCTTGGAAGCAGCCAATTTCTAGTTCATTAATAGAGAGATTGCAAGCATTAAAAGCAGGCTGAGTGAGTGAATGATAAATATAAACCATTACCAACTTGTCCTCATACAAAAATAATTACATACAAAATTCTTTTCATCTCATTGTAAAATAATTTTTGCCATGGAAAAAAAAAGAAAAAAGAGAGGCATCATTTTAGTGCCCCCAAGTGGGGAACAATAATGTCTGCAGTTAATTTATACCTTTCAGTGGCATTTAGGGGCATCTTGTAGACACTTGAATGGATCTGTTAGCCCTTTTATATTGTCCATAGCTATTTTGTTCTATAAGTTCTGCTAGGAATTTTCAGTTTTATCATAGAGAGCCTGCAGTTATCTAGGAAAACAAAAGCTATTGTGACTATCCCCACAAGTCTATGGTCTTTTCAGGGATTCTAATTAACTTGGATATGTTCCAAAGGATGCAAGCTGATCTGAGGGGTCCCCAGATATCCATCTGAGCTTATACATATTAAAAGTTTTAGAGCTATGTGGGCCTACTCACACTCAGAATAATGGACAGAAAGCAAAGTGGTCTCTTGGAATAGTTAAGTTCCAATCCATCTCCTGATTCCCACAGCTTACATTCCAGAGTTGGAGATTCTCACCAGAGCTATGTGACAAAACCGTAGCTTCATTTTGCTATCAGATTTCTCAGCATTTGAAAATGTTGGTTGTACATGGAGAAACCCCAATGTCATTTTTTTTTACAATAGCCAATGACCAGAAATAGAATTATGAGATAGCTCTTCTGAGTTAATAGGGTTTTGTTTAGGAACAAGCCATGCATTTCCATTTATTTTCCAATGATAATCTTAGTAATCTTGACTGTCATTTGGAGCAAGACTTCAATTATTATCTGCAGAACTTACCTTAGATAATTTTTTAATTTAAATATTTATAAACCACAAAGCTTCTGCAAAACTTGGTATTGTAATATATCTCATAAGACTTTTGCAAAGAATAAATAGGGTGATATAAATGAAGAATAGAGTAAAACACATAATGAACTAAGAAATTTTTATTAGCATTGGTAATTTAAACCAATGTGTCATGAGCACCTACTATGTAAGTGGCAATTTTTTAGGTGAACAGTTCCTCTAGCCTTGGAGGTCACTACACACAGTGGGCATGCATAAGCAGGCTTCATATGTGCCAGGAACATAAAAGCCTTTAAAATTTAAGTGAAGATACAACATAAAAAATGGAAACTGATTGTACAAGAGGTACTACATAGTTCACACAAAAATGCAGGAAATATTTCAAAGTAGTATGCTTTAACTGCCAAATGAACAGTTCAGATAACCTCTATCATAGACCTTCAGAATGCACTGCTCTAGATTAAAATGCTCTGCAAAGGTTTTAGGGAAATGGATGAATTTAAATTGAGAAGACAGAAAGTAGGTAAGGGGATTAGAGGAAGTTCTAAATTGAGGTACTATATGAATATCCACAGCGTGAAAAGCTGGAAAACTTGTTTGAAGAACAATGAATTTTGCTGAAGCAAAATATAGGGAACATTATAAATAACTAGTGCTATTATTGAAAGCAAGAATTAGCTAAAAATTCAGGCTTCAATTTATTAAGTTGATAAAAATAATGTTTGTTTAGCTTGTAAACCAGAAATGACCATAGCACACATCACATGTCTATCTACATTTCCTCTTCCCAGACCTATGACAGCCATCACTAAACAATCATCACTCTTTCCTGCTGAGCCTTGATGAGACCTCAGAATCCTTCTTAATATTTTAGGTAGCAATCGCCATCCTATAAGATTGGCTCAAAAGATGAGACCAGTGTACCATCATTGCATTAGTCGAAAACGAGAATATATTTTTAAGGCAGAGCAAAGAATCAATTAAATAGGATACTGGTTAGGAAAATAGAAACAATCTAGATGCTTATTATAATAATACAGAGGTGAGATGATAAGATGTTATCATTTAGTTCTTTCAACAAACACTCATTGAGTGACCATTGTGTGCTAAGTTATGGTGTGGGGCTGGGATCTGACACGAAGTAAAGTGAAGGCAGTTCCAGATTAACCGAAGCTTTGTGTAGCGTGGCCTTGAATGTTCAGATGTCATAAACAAAAGCAGGAACTGAGGAAAAAGGATATGGAAGGAAGATAAGTTTAAGCTAGTTCAGAAGTAAATGAGTTTCTCTCAAGACACTATACAAAGAGAAAGTCCAATGAATAAGATGTATTTATAAACAAATATACATGTCCAAGGCAGTAAAATGACAGCCATACTATGATTGCTGATCAGAGAACTAGAAAAAGAACAAAAATAGTCTAGAATTCTGAGACACAACATAGGAGAATTTCAAAAAGAAATTAACAGTTGAGCACAGGTTATAGTAATGAGGATTAAATTAGATTTAACAATTAGAAAATCAGGGATGACATGAAGAAAATTTTAACTGAAAAAAAAAGTACGTTTATCTTGCAGAGGTGTGAAGAAAGAAGCATTGAAAATTTAAAGAAAATAAATACATCAGAACATTGACAATTCAAGGAAATAAGGAACGAAGTGTTAGTCAAAGGAGCATTTATAAGATAGAGGAGGCCTGAATATGTTGAAAAGATGAGAAAAATGCAGTAGAGAAGAAGAGACTGAAGATGTTGGATAGAAAATAAAGGATAGAAGGAGCCAGGCCCTGAGGTGATATTAGAAGACAAGATTAAGAACCTCTAAGGCAGCGGTTCTCAACCTGTGGGTCACGACCCTGGCGGGGCTCGAACGACCAAAACACAGGGGTCTCCTTTCCGATGGCTTTAGGCGACCCCTGTGTTTTGGTCGTTCGACCTCCGCCGGGGTTGCGACCCACAGGTTGAGAACCGCTGCTCTAAGGAATGTTGGCAAGATGATCAATACATCTTGCAGAAAGCAAGGGTGTGGAGATAGAAATAATTATAAAAAAAGAAAATACTGAAAACCTTATACCTAATATTCTTGGTGAAATCAAAATGTAATAATTTACAGAGATTAAAGAATGGAGTGGAATGCAAAGAAGTATTAGATTCAGGTAAAAATTGTTTGGGCAAAGTATTCTACAGTTTTCTTATTTGTTCACCAAAGACTTTTTGTGTACTTATCATAGTATCAGACAAAATATTAGCTGCTGGGGATACAGTAATAAATAATATTATCTTTTCCCTCAAATACCTTCTAACCTAGAGAGGAAGGTATTCAAAAATAAATAGGATTACAAATAAAATAATCGGAAGTTATTATAAGTACTCTAAAGAGAAACAAGGACCAGATATGAGGTGTTTGTATGCTATAGTACAAAGATGACTGTCGTTCTAAGTACACTAGAAAGCCATTTGGGGTATTAAGCATAAAACAGGGTTTTTTTAAATACTTCTTTTTTTTAAGTATGGAGAATGACATGGAAAGACATAATAGTGAAGAGAGAGGTGGTAGGAAGCTGTAGGTAAAAGAAAATGGTGACCTGAACTCTGGTAGTAACAATGAAGATGAAGAAAAAAGTTTATTCAACATAATTTTAAAGAAACGATTGACATGACCTGCTAAAAGACCAAATGTGACAGGTGACAGAAAGATTTCTGACCTACTACAGTGAAATGTGGTGTCATGTACTGTGACGGGAAGGGCTTCAGCCACGATAGTTCTGGGACAACTGTGGACATGTGAAGTTTGAACTGTCCATGAGACAGACAAATAGAGACAGCAAGCCTGCAGTTTAATCCATATGAAAGAGAAGCTCAGAGGATAGGTCTAAACAGAAGATATAAATTAAGGAGAGACACACTTTTTTAGAGGGATAGTGATAAACAGCTTTATTAGAAATTTTAATAAGAATCCAAACATAGCAAACCTTTGTATCAAATAAATTTTGAGGCACAAACATCATCAAAATGAAACAATACTATCACAGTTTTTTTTTTAATCAATGAAAATAATTGAGATCACAGAGTATAAGGAAAGAAGAGAAAGTCCCAAGACCTCTCAATGCATGGTTGAGACTTTTGTTGGAGAGACTAATGTTTAAGTATATTGGGTCTGATTTAAAACTAGATCCTATGTAGACAGAACTTAGATTTCACCACTCATTATTTTATGATGAAGACATTGGGTCGTAAAACCAAAAAGGAGATTGAATATCTTTAAAACTGCTTAGGGAATACCTGAAGTCAGAATTAAGAGGCTGGCCATCACAATAATTGTTATTCTGGATACCTACTCACTACAATGGGCAATTTTATCCTACCTCAGTTTTATAAAATGTAAATACTGAAATACTATTTATTTATCACACATTGATTGAACATCTGCTGCGTGTCAGCCATTTGATTAGATCCTGAGAATAAGGAGGCAGGCAGAGCAGATGTGAGTCTGGAGACTTTTCTTACAGCTAGATACAAATTAATATTGAGAATGTGATAGAAACACCTCATTTGGCTTTGTATAAAATGAAGAACTATATGAAAAATAGAAGTAAAGATGACAAAAGGCTAAGTAAAGGCAGAGGTCCCTGAAAATTTACTGCAAAAATAGAGCAGCTCTTTTTAACAATTTATAAAAACTCCAACATTAAAAAAGAAATTTTTCATATCCCATGGTTACAAATTTTTATTTAAGATTTCAATCCTCTTATATATCCAACTCTAATGTTTTTACTCTAGCTATTATATCCATTCCCAATACCCCAAGGTGTTTTTCACACGATAAAGCATCTTTCTGTGTTATTAGAGTAAATTAGTTAGCAAAAGAATGAGATATTAATCCTGTAAAGGTCATATCATCTTGATTACAAGAAGTCAATAAAATGGAATTCTTGTCTTTAATAGATGAATGTCACAAGAGGGAAAATAGAGAGCTTTACATTTCCCTCTTTAATTGAGAGATATTTTATTCTCAAAATTTTATTCCTCAGGGTATTGCTGGCGTTTGTTTCCCAAGACAACTGAATGGTCATTAGAGAAGGCATTATATGGGGGCAGAAGTCATATGGCCAGCCTTGAGGAAAACATTGCTGTCTCTACTTCATCATAAAATGCTTATCGTTTACATGAGTTTTCCTCAGAATTTTTTCAAACATCCTTTCTCCATTCAATTTGCAGACAAGGCAACCTGATATAGAGAGAAAGAAGTAAACCATTTGTCCAACACCATAAACTAGTAACAGGAATATAAGACCAAAGACATAATCACTGGGTTCTCAATCCCTTGCTTAAGCCTGGGTCTTCCTGTTTCCAGCTCTCTTTAAAAGGGTCCTTTTATAAGACAATTTTGCAATATAATTTAGATTTCCTGACCTAGAATAAAAACTAAAGAAATTGCATTTACTGCTCTTAGAAGCAGTGACCTAACTTCATAAATAAAATAGAACCTCTATGTACTAGGCTGAGTTTGAAGTGTTTAAATATATTATTTCATTAAACCTTCACAACAATCCTCTGGGGTACATCTGAATTTTATCCCTATTTTATAGATTGGCAATTGAGGCAGTCTCACATGAAGTCACATAGTAAGTGTTACAGCCAGAATCTGACCCTAAGAAATCTGGCTCAGGAGGGTCAACGTTGTGCCCCATTTCCCCACATTGCCTCTGTGGATGCGTCAATGATATCCCTACACAGGTGTGTGCACCCATACACCGCATTTTCCTCTCTAAGCTTGCACAAAACTAAGCATGTGCCACCAAGAGTCCCAGAAGGATAACAAAAAAGACATTGTTTTGACATGGCATATAATTATACTATAGTGTAAATGTAAGAGGCTCTTGGGAGGTCATCATAGTCAGCAAAGACTGCGATGACCAGGTTCGAATTCTCAAGATGAAAGAGGGCTGGAGACACAGAGATAGCAGTTTTTGTGGTGACTAAGGGTGCTGGCTCTGAAGTTTGACAACCTGGGTTCAAATCCTGACTCCACTACATGTTTCTTGTACTTGTTTCTTATTTATCCTTTCTGTGCCTCAGTTTTCCAATGTGTAAAAAGGAAGATGTATTATTCATATGGTATCTATTTTATTGTTGTCTTGTAAGAATTTAATTACATAATTCATTTCAAAAATCTAGAAATGATTCAGGCACACACACAAAAGCATTACCGGTATGTTGGCTATTACAATATAATTGCTATAAAAAGAGGAAAGAATAGTAGTAAAAATAATAATGCTGGCCATTCTGCTCAGCATGAGAACCAGAGATAGATTTAATGGAGGTTGCACAGGGCATACACCCTGGGTCCCAATTTCTGAAGGGCTCCGCAAAACCCCAACTCTACACTTTTTTCTAATGACACCAAGTTTGGCTTCATATGCACAACTTTAACATTAATAGTATATAATGGTTTTTATTTACTTAAAAATATGGTTAATGTGTATTTTTATTTTCTCTGTCTCTCTCTTTTTTTTAAGGGGCTCAATATTTTCTTCTGCACCCAGGGCCTCAACCAACCTTAATCCGCCTCTGATGATAGAGCCTCTGACTTTCCTTAATCCATTACCTCCATTGAATGGGGTGGAGGTGCTGAATACTATTCCATCATTTCCAGGGTCTCCACCTGAGTTTAGCTACTTGCACCTACTCTAATGAAGATGTAAGAGTATGTAGAGAGGTAAGTTTTACTAGAGTTTTAGACATTTTCTCAGTTCAACCTCAGAATACCCATATTCCTCCAATTTTTTTCGTTTGAGACAGAAATGTGAAATTATATCTGATGCCTACAAATACACTTTTAGGTTACTCATTCTACTAAGAGTCATCAAATTCCCATCAATATAAGGTGTGTCTGTGTGTATGTGTGTTAAGGTATGGAGAAAGAATGCTAAAATAAATCAAACTTGGATCTTGCCTCTCTGAGCACTCAATCTTAACTGTGATTGGGAGATGGGAGTCCTTCCTCTTACAGTAAGTTGGGATGGGTTAGAAATGAGTGGAGACAGACTGACCTGACACATTACTGAGGAGCCCTTTTGGCTTTCAAGACTGCTAAAGCTTCCTCCAAGATTAGAGATGATTCTTCCCACCCAAGAGTTGTCCACCCAGAGTGCCAGAAGTATCCTTTTTGAGCAACACTGAAATAAACTATGGAACACAAGTTTCCAAAATGATACAGCATTAGAAATTTACAAAGAAAATACTAAGATATTCAGAAATACTAACTTCTTGCTATGCCATTCTGGAAAGACTTTGTACAACAACCTGAATTGAAACAAGATCTTGAAGAATGGGTACAATTTGAACCAAGAGGGGAGAGAGCCAAAAATGACTACTGAATTCCTGACAGTGCCTCATAACTAAAGCAGCCATGTAATTTATTTTCCAAACCAGGTTACTTATAAAAAGAATAGAGGCTATTGATACTTAGCAACCAAGAAAATGGGTACATGTTGAAACTACCCTGGCAAAGTGAAGCATCATTATTTACCTATAATGCAAGGTAGTGACAAGGAAAGACTTCCTTGCTTTACTCATCAGGAAACTAAAGCATTAATGTGACACAAGGCTCATTCAGAAGATGTGGACAGAAGATGAACCTCAGGTTCCATGACTGTGAGAAATGCTGAGACAAGTGTTCCAACACATGGGAACCGATCTCAGTTTGTTAATATCAGGTATAAAATCTTTGGAAATTTACTTACATCTTCTGGGTATTGTCCTCTCATCTATATAAGGAAGGGGTAAGAACATCTGATCTCTAAACTCCTCTACAACTCTGATACTCCAAGATTTTTCTTGCCAAGATAATATGAGACCTATCAAACCACTTTTCCTATCTCTACATAGGTTAACTCTTTCCCTCATCTCTCTCATGACTTTGTTTAACCAGTATGGGGGTTTCCACTATAATGAAATACATGCATTCCTGAAGGGGGAAAACACTCATGTTCTGCAAAATTACACACTAAAAACAAATATTTGGGGTGGGAAATAAGGCCATAGATAGATCTTCAAACCTGTACAAGCTTGTAACCAAAATAATTCTAATTAAATTCTAACTCAGGAAAAAGACATGTTGAATTTCTAATTTAAATAATACTACAATGAATATAAAACTTTACCTTTAAATAAAGGTAATGATAGATTGAAGGGGGTGTACAGAGGAGTAGATGCTTTTTGATTGAAGACCTAGGCAAAATGCCCCTGGATCAGAAAACTATGTCATGTGTGTGTCCAGAAAGAGCATGTGACCAAACTAAGCAAAGACAAAATGCCAGGGCTTGGGTTGGAGGATGGGTGTCTGGAAGGAGAGGTAGTCCATATTGTGTTTCTGACTAGGGTGGACCATGTTGCTGGACTGAGGGTTGAGCTGATGTTACTTGGTGACACAAATCATTAAAATGCTCTGAAAAATTGCTTATGAACCAACACAATTTCCGCATTATAATAACATGATTCTTCTATTTACTAACTGAATATGAACTAATTTGCATTAGAGAAACATGCATTGGAGTAGAAAATTTATCTGTGAAGTCCCATTTATCTTAGGATATTACAGTCATTCATTCATTTGTTCATTCTACATGTTCCATAACTTGCAATGTGCAAGACATTCTGCTAAGACTCATGGGAAGCAAAAACATAAATCTATATGACATTAAATTGTTATTTGTTTCAAAGCTTGGTCACTATTTTTAATAATGAATTCTCAGGTCAGAATGTGTATCAACCAGAAAGACTGTGATCATTTTGAGCTGGACACAGGAGCTGTTATCAGACTCTTACTGCCACATATGTAATATTCTGAAGTGGTCTGAGGTACCTTTTCTCCTTTCCTTGTTAGAGTCGTTCTCAGAAACTGATTTGTTTTGTGCTGCTTTCCATTCACATCACGATCCAATCAAACCACAGAATATGGGAAAGATCAAAGTAGTGCAGTCTAGCCATCTACAGTAATTCATAGAATATATGAGGCATTAAAATTTTCATTCCTCATTCTTGTAAGAAAGACTATAAAGGTAACCGAAAATGATGCAGAATATGAATTCATTCCTGAGACAATGATTGTAGCAAGAATGGGGAAAAGCATAAACCAACAGACCTCTTTATTTTTTTACACAATCTGAAGCCCTTTTTGAAAAACAGTTCTTGCCTGTGTCATTCACACTTTTACTTTTATCTTTGATCTCTTCAGCATTTCTCCTATCTAAATGGTATATGAAAAAAAGCCCAGAGAAGTTTTCAAGTATTGCCTGCCTGCATTTTCATCCAAAGCAATTTTATAAGCATTCCCATAAACACAAGAAAAAATTCCAAGGTTATGCCTAACAGATGCAGAAACAATTGATTGAAAAATGAAAACTTCAGTCAAACAGCAAGCAGGAGAGGTAGACCATAATCTCCACCTCATGAATTTTACTCTCCTTGGTGTATTTTTTTTTCTGTTAACAATGTTTGCTGGAATATGTTTTTAATTTAATACATTGTTTAATAAAATAAATCTGAGTGTAATGATTTACAGCAAACAAAAGAGAAGCTTCATCCATTTACAAAATTTTAGTCAGGAGACTATGGGACACAAGTTACAGGAAGAGACAAATGGGAAAAATTGTATGTCTGAATCAGTAATCAGGAAATTCAACTGCAAAAGTTCTTTTTTCTTTCTATTAATCGACTCTTTCCACTGAATAGAAAACTTGGGGAGAAAAACAGTTGTGACCAAGTGATAGTTTAATAAAGGCAATTGATGTCCTAAAGGAAAGAAAAAACAGTTTGTGAGTTTTTATTTTTTAATCAGAAAGGTTCAAAATAAGGGTTGATAACTCTGCATGACATTAGCCATTGATGGTGCCCCTCTACTAGCTGTCCCACACACAGCAGACACTGACAGGAAAAGGGAGGGACAGATGTAGGAATCTTGGACAATACAACACCAGGGTGCCCTGAGACCCCTGTGGGTTCCAACTATTCCGGTGTTGAGGAACTTATCTGGCTGTCTCTCCTTCTTGTGGTTCTTTCTCACCTGCAGGAGCAATGTCTCATGTGATTCATGAGCCTCCCAAAGCTCTCTATCATGCTACAGACAATGACATTGAAAAGATGCCACAATAAAGGCACATATTCATGGCAGTTTATCTGAGCTCATATTCTAGCTCCACTGTTGACCAACTGTGTGAATTTGGACACATTACTTTGTCTCTTCAAGCTACAATCTCTTCATTTGTAAATTAAGAATAATAAAAGTTACCGCATTGAGTGTTTTGAGATTGGCATCAGATAACAGATGTAAAATGCCAGTCATAGGTTGGTTGCCAGCAGACTCTGAAATGACTACAGCGTCAAGCTCTGGCTCTGCCATTCAACTACTGTGAGACCTGTCCAGTGGTCACTGAAGATATTCAAACACATGCATCATACGTTTTAGTTAAGAGTATTCCTTATTTGTTTGTTTATAAAATACTTAGAAGAGTGCCTGAGATACAATGAAAATTTGGTCTTATTATATCGACATCCTAAAAGTCTAACACTCAGCAGCTATAATTAGTGGATGATTTTAAGGTAAAAGTTCTTGACAAGAAATAGACCATACATTAGTAACAAAAGAAAATAATACCCTAGGGAAGAGTTCTAGTACAGATAGGGAGGGGAGTAAACAAGAAGTTTTTGGTGTTTTGTTTTTTTTTATTTCTTGATTTTACAGAGAGAGGATAGCAGAGAGCAAGAAGTATCAACTCATAGTTGCTTGATACTTTGGTTGTTCATTGATTGCTTGTTGTATGTGCCTTGACTAAGCAAGCCCAGGGTTTCAAACTGGTGACATTAGCATTCCAGGTCAACACTTTATCCACTGCACTACCACAGGCCATGCTGAACAAGAGCTTTAAAGTAAAGTGTGTTACTGTTAGAGAAGACAAAAGTAGAAAGGATAAATGAGTCCTGGAGATGAGCTTGGGTTGGCCAAATGCAATGAAGGAGCTGGATGAAAAAAGGGAAATTTCAGAAAAATTAGATATAAACAACAACAAAAAAGGAACTCTAATAAGTTGCTGCTCTAGATCACTCAGTAGACTTCAATGCAGTTCACAAACATTTACAGGAAAATCACTCTGTATTCAGTAGCAAGGGTCCTAAGCTGAAAGATAGAAATTCAAAACTACTGACATCATGCACCATGCACATGATGATAACAAAAACCGGACCAGCTTTCACCCACTGTTATCATTGCTTACAGATTCCCTAGATAATCACTTCACACCCAGAACAGACTACATTTACTGCCCCTTCCTGGGTCCTCCATTGACACCAGGTGAGATACATCTGTCTATAAGCGCATTCAGGTAATAAAAAAATATTTAGGTAAAATTTTTATAAACAACATGCTATTAAGTATCAAAATAAATTCCAGTTAGCATAAATATTTGAATGTACAAAATAAAATTACTTTAAAATAAAAAACAGAGGTCACAGGTAAACTTTTATTCTATCTGAATGTTAAGCAGATCTCTCAAAAACCAAATATAGTAGAATCGCCAGATTTAGCAAGTAAAAAAATACATGCTATCCAGTTAAATTTGAATTTCAGATAAACACAGGAAAAAATGTTAGTGTAATTGAACCCCATATATTGCATAAGCATATTGGATATGCTTAAACTAAAAATTATTCATTGTTTATCTGAAATTCAGATTTCACTGGTATCCTATGTTACCCGGCAATCCTACCATATATGGCACAATTTATGTGATGAACACTTTATTTAATGAATCCCGTTGGGTCAATACTGTTTGTCTAGCATGGTTCTAAGTATTGGAGCAGAAGCAAATTCACCATAAAGCTATGGGAACTTGAGCTTCTTTGCCCCTCATTTGCATGGGTCCCTCCCAAGGCCATCGCAAAATGTATACTAATATATTTTGGCAGCCATTGTTTCAGAGCAATGTTTCATATCACTGGTTTTCCTTTCATAAGACTGGCCCTCTTATATGGTGGTGCTGCAGTAGCCTCAGGTAATTCTGCAATTCTTTTTTAGAAAACTTAGTTGAGGATATATTTAGTTTGTGTTTAGTAGAATATATTTTGTGGTATTTAGTCACTTCCAACTATAGTTATATTATTGTTAGCCATCTGAATATAGCTATTTCTTTCAGGAATACTCACATAACCTGTTGAGAATTTAAAAATGTCTGTAACCTCACCACCCTGGAAGTATATATATATATGAAAATAAAGGAAGAACCAATAAGAATAAAAATAAACAAGGCCAGAAGCTAGCATGTCAAACATTCTTCCAAAACAGAAAATTTCTATATAAATGCAACATGGATGGGTTTCCCTCAATTTGATAATTATTCTAAAAGTGTATATGACTTTACCTGTAATGATATATATTGATATACAAATGTGATATATATATATCAACTTTTACAGACATTAAAGCATTTTTGATCAATGAAGTCATAAGTTTAAAAAACATAAAGAGTAAATACTGAACATTGAGATGAAAATCACTAATAATTTTTGAGGATTTTTAAGGAACTAGAACCTTTAGAAAAAGCCCTTATATATACATCTACACTTCATAAAACTTGTTAGTACAAGTTCCACTTGGCAAAGCATTGTCTACTAAAAACACATGTAGAACTTCAGAGAGAACATAAGCTCAAATGCCAATAGTTAAAAAAAAAGAAGTAAAGGAAATGAAAACAAATTTGCCACACTGTACCATTTTAAAATACCTAAAAACACATCACATGGTTCATTAACATTGTTCTGACTTTATGACTAGCATTTACTTTCAGATTCTCCCTAACAAGGAAATCATCACATTTATTTATGGTACCAACAGCCAATTTCCACTGATCATGGCAAATATGCATGTGGTATCTGCAAGCGGATAGGATGAATGAATGGAAAAATAACTTTTCGAAACTCAAAATGTAAAACAAATTTCAATTGACCATGCTAGAGGTTTTTATTTTTTGATTCTTTCCTATTGGAATTATATTACAAAATTGTTATTTAATATATATGATAATAAAAAAGCAGGTAACAGAAAAGTTTAGGCAATTAATATTTTAATGTTTATTTTGTGGTGCTTGCATTTGTAAGCTTTTTTAAAAAGCTTGATTTAGTTGTAATATTTCTTCTCATTCTAAAAAATTACCAATTTTCATACCTGATTTTATGTTTTAAAGCAATATCCTCAAACTGTGCTAGCTTCAGAACTCACAAAACCTGGAACTAATGCTGTAAAGAATAACAAACAAAAATAAAAAATAAAAACAACAAACAAACCTCATTGAATGAAGCTTAAATTCTAGTATAGGAAACAGCCAATAAATAAATCCCTCAAGTAAAGTAAATGGTATGTGAGATAGTGACAAATGTTATAGAAAAACAACAATAAGAAAACGGGCAGTGCCAAGGAAAAGGTTCTATTTCAGTTAGTCTCAGTGAAGCCCTCAGAAGAAAACATGTAAGCAAAGACCTTCAGATGGTGAGGTGGTGAGCCCTATAGATGTCGGGGAAAAGAGGGAACCATAGGTTAAAAATTCTTGAGCCTGGAGCGTGACTGTTTGAGGACAGCAATGAGCCAGTGTAGTCGGAGAATAAGAGAGGACAGAGGAGAGAAGGTTTGTAGGACTAGCCACATGGGTTATTGTGAATATTATGATTTTTACTGAAAATGAGGTGACATATAACTGGAGGATTTTGAATGAAAAGTCTGATGAGCTGACAAAGGTTTAAAAGGACTATTCTCACTAATAGGTTGTATAGTGGCAAGTACAGAAAAACTAGTTCGGTGGTAAACTGATTGGTTCAAGAGATGCCAATGGTTTGCCAAAGGTGGGTGAGAAGTAGTCATATCTGGGATCTGTTTCTAAGACAATACCATTAGATTTGATAAATGAGGAAACATGTAATATGAGAAGAAAAGGAATCAAGGATGACAGTGTGGCCACTGATGCCAGCAATGGGAAAGTTGTAGTTGCTACTTACCATGAGCCGAAAGACTATAAGAGAAGCAAGCTTTCAGGAAAAATCAAAACCATTCATTTCAGGATATTGGATGGACATCCAACTAAATATAGTAAGTGAGCAGTTGACTAATCCAGGTTAGAATTCAAGGCAGAGATCTAGGTTGGAGGTATAAACTTGTAAGTCATTGACATAAAAATGAATGAAACTAGAAGAGCTTTCCAAAAGAGTAAGTATTGGGAAAGAAAAATAACCCAAGCACTGAGCTGGACGCTCTAAGTTCCAGAGTTTGGGAAGATGATGAAGAATCCACAAATAAAATGAAAAAGATAACTCCCGGAGGCAGAAGAAAATCAGGAGAGGGTCTTGTCCTGGAAGCCTAGAAAAGAATAAGGAGACATTGATGCTGAGACTCAATAAGGATTGATTACTTACTCAAGATCTGGCAAAATAGAAGCCATTGGTGGCCTTCATAAAGCTGTTTGGGTGGAGTTGAGAGGGAAAAGTCCTGATAGGATTGCTTTCAAAGGAAATGAAAGGAGAAGAATTGAAGAGAATGAGTATAGACAACTCATGGAGTTTTGCTGTAAGAAAAAGAGAAGTGGAGCTCTGAGTGGATGTTGGTATGTTGTGTTAGTGAAAGAAAGAAAGGAATTATTTTTACCAAAGAAGAATTTAGTCATTACTATGTACTTGTCATTTATTAAGTGATTACTTTAAGGGTTATGTCTGTTGTTCACAAAGTAATTATTTGTCACATCAACTCTGGGAGCTAATTTCCTAAAGTTACACAGATAATAAGAAGCAAACTAAATATTTTAATACAGGTTTATCTGATTCAAACATGGTATGATTTTAATTCTTCTAATTTTTACTCCTAGCAATAAGACAACAGCAAACAATATTTTGTCAAGGTTTGACTGTGTGGATAAATAAATTATCTGAAGGTATGACTGTGTGAAGAAAGAGACGGTGAATTTTTTTATATATACACACATATATACCTACATACAAACACACACATACATATATACACACAGGATTCAGTGGACACTCTGGGATGAATGAAAAGCAGAAAGGTTTAGGGATTCTTTTACTGCATGAGAAATTCCTCCCCCATTTCCTACAGAAGGTGCTGGTAGAAGGAAGTTCCGTGAAAGGAGCAGTGGAAGGCAGGTACCCAAGCTCCTCACAGCTTTCTAAGTAAGCAATGTTTCAGAGACTTAAGACAAGCCTCAAGGCACAGACCTTTAACTAGTGATTCTAAAAACAGCAAGCAAGTGAACAGGGGAGTTGGGGCCCTTTTGCTCTCTCTTCAGGCTGTGTTACAAACAGGAAAAGTGTTTTTAACATTTTAGTAAAAAAAAAAAAAACATAGCAACAAGAAAAGGCATCTTCTTCATTAATTAGAACGCTTATTTCTTCTGGTACCTTATCTTTTCAGATAGTGTAATTTCTAAATTCAAAGCATTACATTTAAACAAATATCAGGGAAATATAACTTTCAAGATATTTCCCAGCAGAATAGAAGATGGATTGTTAAGTCTTGGTTAAATCGTAACCTTCAGTTAGCTGTTTGTTCATTATATTCTTTAAATACAAATACTAGTAATCTATTAAGAATACACACACACACACACACACACACACACACACACACACACACACACATATATATATATTCCAACATTCCAACATGTGTGAAACTCAATCTTAAAATAATCACTAGCCCTTTGTAAAGTAACACCATCGACCTTCTCACTTTTTGTTACAAAAGGTAATCATCATGCTTCAGTATTAGTAATGAATCTTTTCTGGTAATCTGCTAACGTTTTTGTGCTGTGGAATGATAAGCATATCAGTTTCTATACATTTTTAGATAATATATTTAGATCTAAGTTGAACAAATTACACAGGCTTGGAGAGTCATTCCATTTTCTTTCCTCATTAAAATTTAGCTTCATTTATGCTATCTCTGATATTAGCAATCATATTTGCAGTAGAATTTTGAACAGCATTATTTCAATTTCAGTGCACAAATAAATGATATAACCAGTCTTTGCTGCATTATAATCTCCTTAGCTTTAATTACTGTTCCTTAGAATATTGTTTCTTCCTACTTTATGGGCTTTAAAATGTATTCCCATTTTATATTTTAAACCAGTTCCTCTAGTTGAGTAAAAAAAAACGACAAGTACATATATATATGACACATTCTTTCTAGACTGTACTTTATCATTTCAATGGTCATTGTATCTAAGCCATTAGGTATTGGAATACGATATTGTGCAATCATAAAAGAAACAGAATTTTAGAAAGCCACAGAGCTTAATATAAATCAGCCAGCAGGATGAATTAGGGATCAAACATTAAAAAGCATAGGGACTCTGAAATAGAGCTCTCATTTAGTTAAGTTTTGGATAATATAGCAATAGTTCTAGTTGGGGCTCCTTCATATCTAAGAGATACAAATCACCTCACTGTTTATTAGTGTCCTATGAAGAAACATTTTGAATTATTAAAAGATGATTCTGATGTTATAGTGATTTTCTGCTTTCTGTGGTTAATATAAAATCTGAACACCTAATAAATGTTACTTGAATATGAATTTATCTCTATAAGTAAAAATGGAGAGGATGATTTGACTGAAATATATACAAGTATGAGTAATTATAAAATTAACTAAGAAAGTAATCTTGAAACTTAAATGTTCTATTAAATGTTGAGACTTCTCTGAAGTATGATGCCTCCAGGTTTGTTCTTTCTCAAGATTGAATTGGCTATTCGGGGTCTTTTGCGCTTAATTTCTGTAAATGATGTCATTGAAATGTAGGTAGGGATTTCATTGACTGTGTAGGTCACTTTGGGCAGTATGAACATTTTAAGAATACTAATTCAGTTCATGAATACAGAGTTTCTTTTCATTTATTTGTGTCTTCACTTTCTTTCATCAATATCTCATGGTTTTCAATATGTATATCTTTCATCTCTTTGGGTAAATTTTCTCCTAAATATATTATTGTTTTTAATGCTACTGTAAATGTGGCTGTTTTCTTCATTTTTCTTTCCAATAGTTTGTTGTTAGTATACAGAAATGATTTTTGTGTATAAATACTATGGCACTTTCTTATTTGGATGCCGTTTGTTTCTTTTTCTTGCCTAATTGCTCTATGCTGACTTCTAATACTATGTTGACTAAAAGAGGCAAGAGTAGATATCCTTGTTTTTTTTCCTGATCTTAGAGGGAAAGCTTTTCACCACTGAGTATGATATTATCAGTGAGCTTGTCATACATGGCCTTTATTATGTTGAGATACATCCCTTCTATTTCCAGTTTGTTGACAGTTTTTATCATGAAAGGATGTTAAATTTTGTCAAATGCTTTTTCTGTTTCCACTAAAGTGATAAAATGACTTTTGTCCTTCATTTTGTTAATTTGCTACATCACATTTACTGATTTGCATATTTTGAATGATCCATGCCTTGCTGGAACAAATCCCTCTTGATCATGCACCATGATCCTTTTACTGTGTTACTGAATTCAGTTTGCTTATATTTTTTGAGCATTTTTGCCGGTTGACTCACCAGGAGCTCATGCTACTTATTCACCCCTGTCTCCAGTTTGACCCTGTTTGCTGGAGTTATGCTCTTTATGATTAATCAAATATCACTTCCAGTTCCAGGCTACACACCATTTTTAACCTCACTTTGAGTCTCTGAATAAAAAGCTACTTCTCTCCCAGGTATATCCAAATACATTTTGTTTGTAATGACTCAAAACATCATATTAACTTGACCTCAGAACTGAGTAAATTGTTTCTCCCTTAAGAAAACCCAAGTTTCTTTCCCCAACTTGGGACAGTCTCTCTATATTTAGTACAATTCTTCATTTTTTTCTGAGTTTGTTCTCTTATTTTTTTTTAGAGAGAAATAATATTTTAAATATATAAACTGTGAATACTTAAAAATTACATGGTGAACGTTGTTCATGAATATTGTCTGAGACATTTATTAAGATAGAGTTACTTGATTAAGCAATAAGAACTTAAAGTCTCTTGAAACTTGATGCCAAATCACTTTCTAGAACTGTATTCATTTACTTGCTAGAGCAATGCCTAAAAACATTAATTTTACAGTACCCACTCAACACTCATTATTAAATTTGAAATGATATCCTTTCTAATTTGAGGGATAAAATACCACATATATTTATATTTGCATTAATTTTAATAATCAACTTCATAGTGAAGTTGAACATTTTTACCTATTTATTTTTTAAACACTTATTTATTAATTTATTTATTAATTTAGAGTGGGGATGGGGAAAAGAGAGACAGAAACATTGATTTGTTCCTGTATGTGTACCGACCAGGGATTGAATCCACAACCATTGTCTAGCTGGTATGATGATCTAACCAACTGAGCTATCCAGCCAGGGCCTTATTTATTTTCATAGTTATTTCTTATTTTGTAAATTGGTCATGACTCACATTTCTAAAAGTCAGGATTTAAAATCTGCCTTAATTATTTATAAAAGATCTTTATATTTAAGGTCATTAAAAATAAATATAATTTACAAATTATATTGGTAATATAAAATACAATTTAATATATAAATATAATACTACGGGTAGATTATAAATTATATATACAACAAATGTAATACTGACTTTGTCATTTATTAGATTTTTATATTGATGTACAATACTCAGATTGCCTTGAGTTTTTAAAGGACAATTCTATCAGTATTTTTAGTTATAACTGCTTTATTGCTAGAAAGGCATACTTCCCTGGCCAAATAACTCGGTTGTTTAGACATTGTTCCAAAGCACAAAGGGAAAGAACACAAAATTCTTTCCCAGATAGGGAGTAAATATTCAGGCATACATTTTTCTAGGTTATTTCTTTTCTTCTTGGTTTTTTTTAAAATCTAATTGGCTGTAGGTTATAAGGCAAAGACCCAATTTGACTTCTTCCCCAAATAGTTTATTTTACATAAAGTATTATGTAATGGGAGTGCATTGATTTCTCATTAGTTATTATAACTTTATTGTGAACATAATACTACATTTCCAAATATATATAGAAATATATGTATTTCATTGAGCTGCATTTTATTGTTTTAATTATTGTAACTTTTAGTGTACTTCAGTATCTTGAGAGTTTATTCACTTGAAAGAAAGGTATACCCCTCTCAACATAATGTAAAATTTTATCTTTATTGATTCAATCTCATTTATTTATTATTCAATCTCTTGATATTCTGTACTTTTTATTCTTTACACATTATCTGTCAAAGCTAAAAAAAACTGTAATAATCTCAAATAAAATTTCTAAGAGATTTTGTCTTTTAGTAAGATTATCACGTTTATGCTTATTTTAAAGATGGAATGTGTAGTTTTCATTCAGGTACCAAATAATTAGAGTTATTAGTATCAGGCATGCTTCTGGTAAATGTTGTTAAGACAAACAAGATCTTTGCCTTTGGGAATTTCTACCATAGTTAAGGGAGTCAACATGATTATTATAGTTTCTGTTTTCTGTTTTTAATGCTTTTTTCTGTTTCCTTTATCTTCTGGTTTAACAGAACCATGGGTTCTGTTACATTCTGAAATGATGGCATTCAGTAACACTTTTGATCTCCTACATACATAGTTATGAGGGCTCTGGTCTTCCTCCCATTCCTAGTCTTTTCTCCTTGTTGCTCCCCAGCCACCAACATACTGAGCTACTGTCAATTGCTTCTCTGTTGCTTTATGAGAATTGCAAAATCCAAAATGACCAACACGGAGGCACCTTTTTGATACAGAAGTGATACCAAAAAAAAGTGATGTGCAAACAATTGCACATGCATAGCAGAGGCTTAGTTATGGATTGATGAGCAGCAGACAGACATTGAGAGGCAGTTGTGGTATATATCCCTATTTTGGGAAGGGGTGTGGTATAGTCCTATTTTTATTCCCGTGAGCAAGATGATCTGTCTTCAGTGTGGCTCCAGTGATATTTAATCTCCTGCAACTCCATTTTATCCTATTTCTTATTAGACTCTGGAAATAGTCAACATTCTATTTGACATTGTAAATTGTCATGTCTTGACCCTATATCTTCATTTGTTCATAAGTGTTTTATTGAGAAGCTGGAGAGTTTACAACATGGAGGTGAACCAGATGCTATTTCAAATGATTAGTTTTCCGGTTAACGTAATACACCATATCAACAAAACAAAGAACAAAAACCACATGATCTTATCAATAGACGCAGAAAAGGCTTTCGATAAAATACAACACAATTTTATGTTTAAGACTCTCAACAAAATGGGTATAGAAGGAAAATATCTCAACATGATAAAGGCCATATATGATAAACCATCAGCCAACATCATATTAAATGGCGTAAAACTGAGGACTTTCCACCTTAAATCAGGAACAAGACAGGGTTGTCCACTCTCTCCACTCTTATTTAACGTGGTGCTAGAAGTTCTGGCCAGAGCAATCAGACAAGACAAAGAAATAAAAGGCATCCATATTGGAAAAGAAGAAGTAAAGGTATCACTTTTTGCTGATGATATGATCCTATACATCGAAAACCTGAAGGACTCCACAAAAAGATTATTAGAAACAATAAACCAATACAGTAAGGTCGCAGGATACAAAATTAACATACAAAAGTCCATAGCCTTTCTATATGCCAACAATGAAATATTAGAAAACGAACTCAAAAAAATAATCCCCTTCACGATTGCAACAAAAAAAATAAAATACCTAGGAATAAACATAACAAAGAATGTAAAGGACCTATATAACGAAAACTACAAGGCATTATTAAGAGAAATAGAAAAAGACACAATGAGATGGAAAAATATTCCTTGTTCTTGGATAGGAAGAATAAATATAATTAAAATGGCCATATTACCCAAAGCAATATATAAATTTAATGCAATTCCCATCAAAATTCCTATGACATTTTTTAAAGAAATGGAACAAAAAAATCATCAGATTTATATGGAACTATAAAAAACCCCGAATAGCCAAAACAATCCTAAGGAAAAAGAATGAAGCTGGGGGCATTACAATACCTGACTTTAAACTATATTATAGGGCCACGATAATCAAAACAGCATGGTATTGGCAGAAAAATAGACACTCAGACCAATGGAACAGAATAGAAAGCCCAGAAATAAAACCACATATATATAGTCAAATAATCTTTGATAAAGGGGCCAACAACACACAATGGAGAAAAGAAAGCCTCTTCAACAAATGGTGTTGGGAAAACTGGAAAGCCACATGCAAAAGAATGAAACTCGACTACAGCCTGTCCCCATGTACTAAAATTAATTCAAAATGGATCAAAGACCTAAATATAAGACCTGAAACAATAAAGTACATAGAAGAAGACATAGGTACTAAAATCCTGGACCTGGGTTTTAAAGAACATTTTATGAATTTGACTCCAATGGCAAGAGAAGCGAAGGCAAAGATAAATGAATGGGACTACATCAGAATAAAAAGTTTTTGCTCAGCAAGAGAAACTGATATCAAAATAAACAGACAGCCAACTAATTGGGAAATGATATTTTCAAACAACAGCTCAGATAAGGGCCTAATATCCAAAATTTACAAAGAACTCATAAAACTCAACAACAAACAAACAAACAATCCAATAAAAAAATGGGAAGAGGACATGAACAGACACTTCTCCCAGGAAGAGATACAAATGGCCAACAGATACATGAAAAGATGCTCAGCTTCATTAGTTATTAGAGAAATGCAAATCAAAACTACAATGAGATACCACCTCACCCCTGTTAAATTAGCTATTATCAACAAGACAGGTAATAGCAAATGTTGGAGAGGCTGCGGAGAAAAGGGAACTCTCATCCACTGTTGGTGGGACTGTAAAGTAGTACAACCATTATGGAGGAAAGTATGGTGGTTCCTCAAAAAACTGCAAATAGAACTACCTTATGACCCAGCAATCCCTCTACTGGGTATATACCCCAAAACCTCAGAAACATTGATACGTAAAGACACATGTAGCCCCATGTTCATTGCAGCACTGTTCACAGTGGCCAAGACATGGAAACAACCAAAAAGCCCTTCAATAGAAGACTGGATAAAGAAGATGTGGCACATATACACTATGGAATACTACTCAGCCATAAGAAATGATGACATCAGATCATTTACAGCAAAATGGTGGTATCTTGATAACATTATACAGAGTGAAATAAGTAAATCAGAAAAAAAACAAGAACTACTTGATTCCTTACATTGGTGGAACATAAAAACGAGACTAAGAGACATGGACAAGAGTGTGGTGGTTACCAGGGGTGGGGGGAGGGAGGACATGGGAGGGAGGGAGGGAGAGAGTTAGGGGGAGGGGGAGGGGCACAGAGAACTAGATAGAGGGTGGCGGAGGACAATCTGACTTTGGGCGAGGGGTATGCAACATAATTTAATGACAAAATAACCTAGACATATTTTCTTTGAATATATGTACCCTGATTTATTAATGTCATCCCATTACCATTAATAAAAATTTATTTTAAAAAAAATGATTAGTTTTCCTTTTTAATGAATACTTCTCACCTTTCATATATTTATTTCACTTACACATAAAGCCCAGCTGCAAGATCCTGTACCCCTTGGACCTTGAGAGAATTTTTTAAGTTACCCTCATTCTAAATTCAAAATACCTATTTATATTTAAAGGCAAATTTTTCAACCACTACAACAATTTTTTGTGTGTGTGACAGAAACAGAGAGATGGACAGATAGGAAGAGACAGACAGAAAGGGAGAGAGATGAAAAGCATCAATTCTTTATTGCGGCACCTTAGTTGTTCATTGTTTGCTTTCTTATATGTGCCTTGACCGGGGATCTACAGCAGACCGAGTGACCCCTTGCTCAAGCCAGCAACCCTAGGCTCAAGTTGGTGAGTCTTGCTCAAACCAGATGAGTACAAGCTCAAGCTGGTGACCTCAGGGTTTTGAGCATTGGTTATCCGCGTCCCAGTCCGACGTTCTATCCACTGTGCCACTACTGGGTCAGGTACAACAATTTTTAAATACTTAAATCTACTTAACTCATTTGGTAATGAAACTAGTTGAACCATCATTTTGAAGGAGGAGTTATTTGTTAAACTTTTTATTGAATCAATCAGTTGTTTTTATTTCAAGTGGTTAGAGTCTTACTTGACAATAAACCACCTCAAATTCTTTTTGGTGGATATAAATAAATAAACTAATAATTTAAGGTTATTTGACCTGGTCTTAATGTCTAAGTCTACTTGGAAATCACTACAATTCCTCAGTGCTCTATTTGGTGCTCTGATTAATGTGATATTTAATAAAAATATCTCAAACATGTAATTTTCCAGTTCTGTGGTTTATTTCTTTCCATTAAGTCCTAAAGAGCTATTGCCAGTTGATTTTCACATATTTTTACGTATTTTTAAAGTCATACTCCTGTATTATAAAATAAATTACCAAAATTACATAGACTCACATTTAACCATTTTGTAATTAGACATTTTTAACATACATTTTAAACTTTATTATGATGAAGGTGGTGTCTATAGGTATTTAATTCACATCCAACATTTTTTCTAACTTAAATTAAATCCTTGTTGGAGACATTTATTCCAATTGTAACAGTTTTCTCAAATGAACTACCATTCATTTCCCCACACAGCATGCTCTAATTTGTGATTGTGGTGGTTTCTGGAAACATATGGGGACCAACTGTGGTTATGGTTTGGGATCCTCTGTATAAAAACATGGTAATTGCTTTTGTTTTGCTGATTATTCTCAGGCTGTCTCAAGCTCTTCAACTTCTTCTTTATCCATGAGGTTTTTAATTGCAAATCCCCTTCTGTTTTATCAGATGAATTTCACATGATGAGCATACTGGATGGGCTGGTTAATCTGTCCAGAGGTTCTATGATCTTTAGAAAATATCAACCCCTTGCATATAATTTACAAATTGTTCCCAGATAGTAGACATCATCAGACTTGTTATTTCCATAGTGCCATAAACACAAAAGCAGAAGAGACATGAAAGGTAAGAGGCCTTTTGCAACATAAAAGAGAAAGCAAGATTGGCATATCCTTTGCTTATGTTTTTATTTTCTTGAGGGGAGGGTGAGTAGCGACAAAAGATACAATAATACAAGCATCTCCCTGATTGATTAAAGCAGTGAAGTGCATTCTTTGGTTCATAAATAATGCTCTATTACTTTTCTTCAAAGACAAGTAAACCTTGACAGAATGACCTTTTCCAGGGCAGGAGTTGTTTCAGTGCCATAAATTATACTGTAAAACGAGTGGAAATGCTACTGAGAAGTGTGTGACAAAATAAGATTAAAGATTACTATACACAAAAGATTGTTGTTTTATTAATGGATTCCTGTCAATGGGATGAAAAATCCTCGGCTTTCTAATGGATGCTGAGATCACGTCAAGCTGAAAATTAGGAGGGCATTTTCTAAAAGGTAACTAAATGTGTCAGAATAACAATATCCTGATTAGTTTTTTTCCTCCTGTATTATACTTGCTATTAAAGCAAATTTAGTTATTGTCAAATAAGCTTGTACATCCACAGTCATTTGCTAGCAAAAAGAAGGGTGGTGGTGTCGGCTGGCTTCGGTGTTAGATGTGCAGCTGTGGTGAGATTAGAGGGAACTGGAAGACAGAGCTTGGGCAGCGCTGCCTTCCTCCATAGGCTGTGCATCGCCCAGAGGAGAAAGCATATGACTATTCTCAAACCATTCATGTATCTGGTGTACACTCAGTCTGACAGAGCCATCCATGTCACTTTGGAGAAAAGAAAAATAATCATAGAGTGAGTTAAGCTGTAACTGGCTCTCAATTTTTTTTAACTACACTCTTGTTCTCAATTTTATCAATTAGCAAAAAACAACATAAAGTTATAAAAACTGAAATAAGACCACTTAAAATACAATGAAGGATGTAAGTCTACTTAAAGGAAACAAGATCATTAGAGTTCAAAGGCTTTTTGCAAGTATCCACGTCCTCTGCAAATAAATACTTTACATGATTTCTTTCAATGTGATTAGAGAATGCTTGCTGCTGTAATTACCCCTGCATAATTTTTCTTTAAAACCAAGACTATGTGTTTACAACATTTCTCCACAGACTCTTTAGAAATGTGATTGTAATCTAAAATAAACAAATAAATAAACCAATTGAAATGTACAGATAACAGTGACAAAAAAAGAAAAAAATTGCAAACCATCAGGTAAGTATTTTGAATCATAAATTTCAATAGCAAAATTCATTCAATTATTATTATGGTCCTTTATTGCATGACACTCACAGACATATAATCAAGTAAAACAGAAATAGAAAACAGCCTATAGAATTTTATTAAAGTTTACAAAACTTTCCTTGGAATTTGATCTAGCATGGTTCACTTTAATAATAACCACCCTTGTTAGATAGAGCATATGCTCGGCATGGCATGTTGCTATAAATCACTCCTTGTCACAAAGAAGAATAGATACACTGACTCCATACTGCTTTGTTATTCTTTATAACTAGACACAGGGTATCAGTGTTACCCTCATTATAGGAAGAACAGAAATGTATGCTAATGCACACACACCATTTTAAAGATGAGTGTCAAGAAGCCAAATGACAAAACAATGAGATTAGTGTTACAACAAGCATCCATCTACTTCTCGGACAAACATACTATAAAATTGTAGTTAGTGAACATGGAGCAGACATGATGAGTTGGGTAGATATTTTGCACATGCTTTCATTTGTATGAAGCAGAAAGCCATTTCCTATTCTTGTGTAACACATATCCATTCTTTTCCAGGATATATTCTGTTTATTTAGTTTATGTACTATTTAAAGAAAGATCCAAACTATTCAAAGTTTACATTGGTCTTATCAAAAATCAGAATATACTTAATCATGCTAGTTTTAAGAATATACCACAATTGCCCTCACTTAGAGAAAAAGAAAATTAACTGAGTGAGTCTTTTTGATAGGGAGCCAGAAGCCCCAGGATGTTCTTCTGCTACACCTGTGCCCTCCACGTTCTGCTTGAGTGCACACAGGAAGTCTATACTCTTCTTTAGCCTGTGAATTTCAGGCAAGGCAGAGGTGAATAGCATACATATATATGAAATCTTCAGGAGTCAACATAGTCTTTAAAAACATGTACATTCTGAGAGCCAGAACAACAGCAGTGATTCCATATGTCAACATCAAGCTTTGGGGCATCCTTAATCTTGCAACCCAAAAACAGTGTTGAAGTGTTGAATGTCTTTTTTTTCTTCTAAATGGTTGGTCAATTGACATACTCTTTTGTTTTTACCATTAAAAAACAAAAAACTTTCTCCCATAGACTCTTTTCCACCAGAACGTAGAGAAGTTCTTTATTGATCAATCACTGAATTAACATTTGCTGGAGGCCTTCTATGACCTGCCAGTGGGCCTCTTACTGCTGCTCATGATTCTCCTGGGCCACAAAAACCACTTCCTGGGTGGTCCTTCTGTTTCCGATATAGAGAAACAAATCCTTCCTACAACTCTAAACGTTTTCATAAGTAGAAAATTCTTCCTGCTTCTAAATTCTTAGCTTTTATATTCCAGATTTGGCAAGATAGGAGCTAGGTTCTTAATCTCACAAAGAGAGTATCATCCTAAAGTAGGAAAACTAAATTTTACAATATAATTCCATATAGATGTTAACTCATGAATATCTAACTCTTAGTATCTGCAATGGTGAGGCTAAATTCATTTGAGTTTCCTAGAAAAACATTTGAATAGCAGTGCTACAGAATGCTTCAGAAGTCTCTTGGAAGATGTAACAAGTTACACAGAAACCATTTATATCTGCTTAAACATTTATACACACCTATACTCTTTATACTCAGAACTACTTCAATTTTTGTCTTCAGGGAAATCTAATACACTGCTAGTATAAATATTGAACATATTTAAGCTAAATTCGGGCTAACTTTATGAATGGCCCCTCAATCATTACATTTCCCAGTATTTCAGGAACAACTAAGAGAATGAAACAGCCAACTTTTTTACTTCTTGGGAAGAAGTAAGTTTCCTCAAACAAAGCAGCTCAAAGCAGAAATGCCATGTCTCTTTTTCAAGTTAGTGTTACTTGTTTCTAATACATACTTCTAATTGATTTGACTATATATCAAACTATTCACCATTTATCAGTCTATTGTAGTCATTGTGCTAAAACTAAGACATACTCAGTTAGGAGCATCATAACCCGAAAATGATTGTCTCAAATGCTGAGAGATGCCAGCTTTATAACATAACATTCAAATACCAAAATCAAGTTTCAGATAAAGTGAAAAAATATATATGGCCTGACCAGGCAGTGGTGCAGTAGAAATACCGTTGGACTAGAACACAGAGGATCCAGGTTCAAACCCGAAAGTCACAGGCTTGAGGGCAGTCTCATCCATCTTGAGCGAGGGCTCACCAGCTCGAGCACGGGGTTGCTGACTTGAGCATGGGATCATAGAGATGACCCCATGGTCACTGGTTTGAGCCCAAGGTCGCTGGCTTGAGCAAGGGGTCACTCGCTCTGCTGTAGCCCCCTGGTCAAGGCACATATGAGAAAGCAATCAATGAACAACTAAGGTGCTGCAATGAAGAACTGATGCTTTTCATCTCTCTCCATTCCTGTCTGTATGCCCGTATCTGTCCCTCTCTCTGTCTCTGTCACAATATGTGTTTTAAAATCTTAAATATAGTAAAAGAAAATATAGGATAATAGTTTTACTGGGGATGTGGAGAGTCTTTCCGAGTAGACCATACAATTCAGTAGTTGTAGAGAATTATATTGACAAATATGACTATGTTGAAATTTTAAATTCTATGAAACTAAAAACACACCATCAAGAAAATTAAAATAGAAGCTATAGACTTTAAGAACATACATTTAATGTACATAATATAAAAGGCAATATTCTTTACATAGTTAAAAAACCTTCAATTAATTAAGCCAATATCCCATAGAAAAATGCTTAAAGGGTATAAACTCCCAAGTCACAGAATAAAATAGCAAATGAATATAAAAATAGTGGCCAACTCATTGATAGCAAAAAAAATTTAAGTTAAAGAAGATATTTCTGTCAATAAAATTGTAAATTAGTAGAATATTATCTAATATTGACTTGGGTTTAAGAAGACCATTTGACATGCTCAGTTGCAGTTGATGGGAAGACACACTGGCTCAGGCCACTAGATGAATGGTGAAAATATTCACCAAGCCTCACAAAACCTTTCACTAGGCAGGCCAAAAATCCCAACTCAAAGTTCAATGACTTATCCAAAGTCATGTAAATTTCACATGGTATAGCCTAAGCTTATACATGGCCTTCTGACTTCTGTCATTTCAAATCTCTAAGCCTTTTCTTAGAGTTCCAGACCACTAAACTCCTACTTAGAATTTAATAAGCACTCTAAGTTTTCTTTTTCTTTATTTCACTAGCTGTTAAACTTTGGGGATTCACTTCTTTAGTAATATACTGCCATTTCACATCTTGCTTCAATTTTCTGAAAATTTTATTAGCAGTAATGTAATGTTAAATATTAGTTTCTTCATCTGGAAATAGAGGGCTTAGACTTAATTCTCTTTTTATGATGCCTTACATCTGTAAATTTCTATGATTCTATTATTTTATTGATATTTTCAAAGCAATTTTTCTGTGTGTGTGTGTTTGTGTCTTTACGCTGTTCCTTGTTAAGCCCAATGGGTATCTATATTCTAACTTGTGGCTTTAAAATTAAAAACACCACTCCTAAGAGGTTTCATTATATTTCACTTTGTTTAGTAAAAATTCAGTTTATATTTTATATTCATATAAATCTTCATTTCTAGGATGCCTTACTGAAACAGTTTGGGAATCTATTTCATTATTATACAATATTATAATTTTATTATATAATGTTAAATATACATTATATGTTAAAAAATAAAAAAAATAAAAATATGCTATTTAAAGGAATTACTAAGCCAAGAATGATATGTTTCATCTTTAAAATCAGATGCAAGTGGCCCTGGCCGGTTGGCTCATCGGTAGAGCGTCAGCCTGGCGTGCGGGGGACCCGGGTTCGATTACCGGCCAGGGCACATAGGAGAAGCACCCATTTGCTTCTCCA
This sequence comes from Saccopteryx leptura, assembly GCF_036850995.1. Classification (NCBI taxonomy): domain Eukaryota; kingdom Metazoa; phylum Chordata; class Mammalia; order Chiroptera; family Emballonuridae; genus Saccopteryx; species Saccopteryx leptura. The sequence goes on along the minus strand of NC_089505.1, from coordinate 314,817,752 downwards.
CCTCCCCCCCTCCTTTCTCTCTGTCTCTCTCTTCCCCTCCCGCAGCCAAGGCACCATTGGAGCAAAGATGGCCCGGGCACTGGGGATGGCTCCTTGGCCTCTGCCCCAGGCGCCAGAGTGGCTCTGGTCGCAGCAGAGCGACGCCCTGGAGGGGCAGAGCATCGCCCCCTGGTGGGCAGAGCGTCGCCCCTGGTGGGCGTGCCAGGTGGATCCTGGTCGGGCGCATGCGGGAGTCTGTCTGACTGTCTCTCCCCATTTCCGGCTTCAGAGAAATACAAAAAAAAAAAAAATCAGATGCAAGTATTCTATAAGAGAAAGGACCTTCACTTGGGTTTGCTTTTAGAGTTTGAAAATGTCTGGAATTCTTGTAGATCAACCACGGGGAACCATCTTGGGTCCCAGTACAACAAGGTCAACCTAGTACTTCAAAGGTTCATATAAATTTGTTCTGTTTATTTAACTAATTTCATAGCTATATTTTACTTTCAAGTATAAATTTCACAGTAGCAATTGTGTCAATCTTAAGTTTCCAAAGGTCCATCTTCTAAGCAGTTTGAATGCAAAATTATTTTTACTATGTTCCATGATAGCCACTGTATTGCATGATCTTATGATCTCATTCTAGTTCTCAAACTCCTGAGTGGATTTCCCTTCTTCACTTTGTGAGTCTTATCCCCAAATCCTTCTTTTGTTATTTCTGACCCTCTCTGTTTGCAGTACACAATAGTTCCATATTTGACTCTCAGTAGTCAAATGGGAAGAAAGATTTGCTCATTCTTTGGGTTTTCATGTTTGATTTATGACATTTAGATTGACTAGTTGAAAACATTTTCAGGATTTTACCACTAAATAAGCATTATTATAAAATATCTACTTTAGTAAGCTGAATAATGCCCTCCCAAGATGTCTACATCTAACTCTCAAAATCTGTATGCTATTTTACATGACAAAAATAATTTGCAGATATGATTAAATTAAGAACCATAAGATCAGAAACTACCCTAAATTAACCTGTGAGGCCAATATAATCACAAGGGTCCTTTTAAAAGAGAGGCAGAAATGTCAGAGTCAGGAGAAGTGATGATGCAAATAAACAGAGGTTTGAATATGTTATGCTATTGGATTTGAATATGGAGACATAGGCCATGAGCCAATGTATGCAGGCAATTTCTAGAAATTGAAAAGGCTAAGAAAAAGATTCTCCCCTGATACCTACAAAAAGAAACCAGCTTTTCCAACACCTTGTCCTTAGTCTATTGAGATTTATTTTGGATATCTGTCCTCTAGGAATATAAGATGATAAATTTGTGTTGTTTTAAACCATCAAGATTAGGCAATTTATTACATGAGCAATAAGAAACTCATATACTTAATGAATGTGTGTTATTAGCTTTCCAGACTGAATTTTGCTTCTAGCTAGAGTTAAATATTAGTTTGGTTGTTTTGCATAATTTCTATTTATAAGAGATATTCCAATATATTTACAGATCAAGTGATTGTATTCTTAAAAGTTCAGTGTATAGTCCTGGACAGGTAGCTAAGTTGGTTGGAGTGTCATCTCAAAATGCCAAAGTTGCAGGTTTGATCCCTAGTCAAGGCACATACAAAAGTCAACCAATAAATGTATAAATAAGTGGAGTGACAAATCAATATTTCTCTCTCTCTCTCTCTCTCTCTCTCTCTCTCTCTCTTCCTTTCTTTCAGATCAATAAATAACAAAAAAAATTTTTTTTAAAGGGGCAGTGTATAAATTTAAGTGGCTTCATTAATCTTTTAAAAAATGTGTTATAATTTTCCTCTCTCTTAGAAACTTTCATTGCTCCTCAGGTATCACTAGAGCAAGAATCTGATTGTTCCTCCAGCCCCCGAGCAATGTGATAACAGTTCCTCATCTCTAGGAGGCCCTGGTCTACCAGGAACAAAGACAAGTTGTCTTTTTGAAACCTACAAAAAATCACCAAAAAACAAAAATGTTTAATATTAGTACTAATTAAAGGAATAAATAATTTAAACAACATTTAAACAGTAAGAACTATTTTTTCAATATTAGTTGGCATTCTGAAGTATAACCTCATTAGGGAAGTCCTAGATGATTCAGAATAAGCTTATGCTTACACAGTGAACTGGAAAAGCTACTTAAAAAGGAAAGAGAAGACATGATAGGCACAAATAGAGAATGAGCACTGGCACAGAACATGGGTGAGTACAATGCATTCGAGAAACTAAAAGGTTGGTACCAGCATAGCTCATGGAGATAAAATTCATAAGAAGAGAATTAGTTACTACAGAAGTCAGATAGAGAAGGGTTGGGGATGCCGTGCCATGGAGCAAAGGCTTTATCCTGTTGCCCCCAGAGAGGGAGGATTTTTAGAAGGGAAATGCAACTAAATCAGAGCAAAACATATTGTTGAGCAGTGTAGAAAATAGATTAGAGAAAGAAAAACAATCATTCGTAAGGGTGTTTAGAAAAAGGACCATTGCTACATCAAGATGAAGAGAGATGGGATTAATGCCTGCCCTAGGACTTCCATCAGCTTCACTTAGAGCACAAAAGGATGAAATGAAATCAAAATAATAAGCGGGATCAAAAACTATAAGATTAGGTTATTGATTGCTTGTGAAGATGAAGAGAGAAGGAAGAATTAGAGGTGACTGCCAAAATTCCTAACTGAATAACTGGAAGGCTTGTGTTATTCACAGTAAGAAAGAGAAGAGGAAGAGCTTATTTGGAATGAAATGAGGGAGTGATATTTCTGCTTTGAGCTTATTTAGAGCGTGGTGAATATGGGACAAATAATTACAGATATCCAGAATGCTATTGGATATAGCAATCTAGAACTCAGATGTGAAATTCTGACTTGAGAAAAAAACAGACTTAAGACTTATCAGCATATAGGTAGATAGTATTTAAAAGCATGGGACTAAATGAAATAATCTGAGAAGAACACACTGGACCATTTTAAAGAATAAATTTGAAATGGTTACAGTAGGGAATTAGGAATGGGGATTTTTGTTTTTGCAATTACTATAATAATTATTCTATTGTTACGGTCTTATTCTTCATTTAACCTATATGGTTCTTACTAAAAAATATAAATAAATAAATAAATAAATAAATAAATAAATAAATAAATAAGCTGTCTCCCTCAGGTGAATCAATAAGTTGGGTTGATTAAATTTATTCATTAATCCACTAGGTGAAAACTTATTTAAAGTATTCATCAATTGTGGTGAGTTTTACACCTTTAATTCCATTTATTTTGACTACCTATAAATGGCGCTGTGTTTCTCTTCTCCAAAATGTTGTTGAGTCATTAGCTCTTTATTCCATTGATTCTTATTTTTAACCCTTATGATAATTTTCATAGCTGGAGCTTCACTAATTTTCCCACATTTGTCTTGTTTTCTGCACTTCTTTTCTCCCTCTCTCTCTCTCTTTTAACTCTGTGAGAGGCAGAAGGCAGAGACAGACTCCCACATGTACCAGGACCAGGATTCATCTAGCAAGCCCCCACCAGAGGATATGCTCTGCCCTTCTGGGGTGCTCTGCCCTTCTCTCGGCAACAGAGCTATTTTAGCACCTGAGATGAGGCTATGAAGCCATCCTTAGTGCCCAGAGCCAAAGTACTAGACCTGGTCAAGCCATGGTTGATGGAGGCAAAGAGAGAGTGGAGAGAGAGAGAAAGAGGGAGGGACAGGGGCGGTGAAGCAGATGGGTGCTTCTCCTGTATACTCTGACCCAGAATCTAACCTGGGACTTTCATATTCTGGACCAATGCTCTACCACTGAGCCAACTAGCCAGGGCCTTGTTTTCTGCACTTCTTAGTGTGACCTTCTACTAAAGTAAGGTGCTGTGATAGATAAATATATATAATATAGTATACATAGCTAGAATTTTATACATTTTATTAAAAACTATTTTTATTTTTTAGTGTCATCCTTGTACAAACCTTTCATTTGCACTTAGTAATAAAGGTTTAGGGTCATATAATCTGTTATGTTTAGTGATTAGGAAGGTTTGCCTTAAATAATGTCTCTCATCTTAGGCCCAATCAGTAAACATATTTATTCCTAAGAAAGAGGAAACATTTACTCTTAATTATTTTTGAAAGAACATATATTATGCTTACGTATTTCCCCTATAATTATACTGTTGATTATAATGTCTAAAATTAAAAACGTTGTTTTAAAATTAGAACAACCAGGTTAATTAAGATGAACTTTTGGAAGAATAGAATCTAAACAAAGTAGTAGACATATCATCTGGTTTAACTAGTAAAAATATTTCTTTAATAATCCTGTAACAAAACATGTTTAGCCCTGGCCCATTGGCTCAGTGGTAGAGGATCAGCCTGGTGTGTGGATATCCCAGGTTTGATTCCCGATCAGGGCACACAGGAGAAGCATTCATCTGCTTCTCCATCCTTCTCCCTCTTGCTTCTCTCTCTCTCTCTCTCTCTCTCTCTCTCTCTCTCTACTCCTCTCCTCTTTCAACCATGGCTCGATTAGAGTGACTTGGCCCCAGGTCCTGAGGATGGCTCCATGGCCTCTGCCTCAGGCACTAAAAAAAAAATGGCTCCAGTTGCAATAGAGCAAAGGCCTCAACTGGGCAGAGCATTGCTCCCTAGTGGACTTGCCAAGTGGATGCCAGACGAAGCATATGCGGGAGTCTGTCTCCATCTCCCATCCTCTCACTAAAATAAATAAATAAACAAACAAACAGATAAAATACTCCTGTAGCAAAACATTTTCTATAAACAAACAAACTGTACTTTATATAGGAGATTTTTATTCATTTTTATTGATGTCTTCTCTTGGCTAAATGGCCTAATTTCCAAGTTGTTTAGCTAATTTGTTATGCTAAATAGCTTGATTAATTATAAATTAAATAATTAGGGGGCTTCCTGTACTCACAGAAATGCTAATGTCTGATTTCCATTAGGAAGGTCTAAATTGAAAAATTAGAAGTGGAGGTTGAAAAAGTAGTGTTTATAAGTCACTCTTTGAGATGCCTAAGGTATAGAATTCAAGGAAAAGTCCATATTTTTACAAAAAGGTAAAAAGAGGTCACAGTATAGTCCTATTTATTCATGACCCTAAAGGAATGACCTTTAGAAAATTTTCAAGACATATTTTTCATTACCTTGAACAGTCAAGCCATCCTTAGGATTTTAAGGAAAATAAACAAAAGGTCTTTAGGGATTAAAACATAAACCTATCTACCTATTTTTTGTAACTAAATTAACAAATAAATGCATTGACTAGTTTCTGATGTGAAACCACTTATGAACTACTTATGAAACTTAGATAATTTAATGTTTATACATTTTCCTCTAATACCTAATTATAAATATTTAATTTGTCATAAAAATGTTGACATACCATGATGCCATAAAATGATTCACAGATCTTTCCTCTCCAAGGAACTGCAAGAACATGACAATGAAAACTCTACCACTGAGTGGATGTAGACCTAAGGCAAGCAGTCATGGTCAATAGTAGGAAATTGTCACTATTATTACTAGATGCTACTAAATACCCATAACACATGTCTGTGTGTTCTATATTTATTGATTCAATAAAAATTTATGAAGCTCCTACTCAGAACTCTCCCCAAGATGTGAGACAGAGATGTAAATATGATGTACTAGGTACAATAGCAGATGTATATTTATATTGATGAGAAATAATAAAAAGTTCACCAGAAGACTTGAGCAAAGCATGTGAAAGAAAGTGATCTTTAGGCTAAACACTGGTGCATTTCCTCTGTGCTCTAGGCAGAGGGTAAAAAGGCATTTGAGTCTAGACTCGAGGGTCCAAATCTAACTCAACTTCAGAAAAACTGACATTTCTAAACTCTTCAGTTCTCAGCTTTTTCCCAGGAAGCTCTGATTCAATTGATTTAGGGTGGGATCTTTGTTTTCTCCAAAGTTCCCCACGTGATATTATGTGAAGCTCATATGCTGCTCGTGTAACGAACTGGGTAGGAGGGAAACGACTGGAAAAGGTGCTGTGAAAGTTTGTGAAGACCCTTTTTTCTGCAAGATTATAAGAGATTTCCCTCAACCTTTGATATGCATGTAAGCCACCAGGTCATCTGGGAAAGGCAGATTCTGATTCCATAGCAAGGAGAACTGACACCCTGGATTTCTAATGAGTTCCCAGGTGACACGTACTGATGCTGCTGGTCTGTGGATCATAATTTGCTGCTCTTGTTTGATGCACTGAAAGCTAAAAGCACATACAGAAATTAAGACTTTAAAGGTAAAGTGGTGCAGGGAACTGTTCTCTGATTTCCAAGTTAATGGATTGATGTTATTGAATGTTTACAACTTCTAATATTTCTGTTTGGGAGATAGCTTAGGTAGTGAGGAAGAAAATAAGTTGTTTTTCTTAACTCCACAAAATAAAATGCCTATTAAATAGACAATATAGTGCAATAGAAAAAAAACTGATTCTGCAGCCACATTGGCTGAGTTCATAGTCTACCTAAATACCAAAAATATTTAACTTCTTTATATCACATTTTCTTACAAAATGAAGGTTAAAAAAAAAGAGCAGATCACTGAGTTAACATACGGAAAACACATAGAACAGGGCTAGCAGGAGTCAAGAGATATAGCAACATCGACCACTTTAAGATTTTTCTTTGTTGTCACAGATATCAATATGAGGTTGTGCTGAAAAGGAAAAACAATTCTTCAACTTGCTCTTTTTGGCACAACCCTTCTAGCTTTCTGGTAAACCTGGCTTCCAACCGTGTTTCTTTTCTTTACAGCATGATGAACATCCCTTCTATTTATTCCTCATCTGTCTCTCTAGACCCACCATACTTAAAATATTATACCTTTCCCGGGTTTACTTTATTCTCCCATTTTTAGATTGCCAAGTCTTCTGTAAATCTGTGCAATGCTGCCACTCCCAACATTCAATCAGGACTGCCTTTATCAAGATCAATGAACATTTCCTCCATCAAATATATGTTTTCATGATGTTAATTACACCCTTCTCGAAATTCTATAGCCATTTAAAAGTAGTAGAAATGAGAATTTCAAAAACAGATTATATTCACAAGTGCAGTTAAAATTCTAAGCAAAACCAAGGCCTCTGTAATCTCCAATTCAATGAATAATCTAATCTAAATGGGATTCAATGAATAAGTATGCAGATTGGCAAAGAGAAGGCAGATTAAGTATTTCAGATATATCAAACAGCATTAACAAAGCCTGGTGACAGGATGAGTCAGATGACTGAAGGAAAGTAAGGAAACTACTTTGAAAGAGGTAAAAAGGCACCTAAAATTGGGAAATGAAAAGAAATAAGACTGATAGTATCACTCTGTGTGGCAACATTGTACTACATCAATGTACTTGGCAAGCTTGGAACTATGCTTCACAACATCCCCTTCTTCAACAGTTTCGACTTAGAGTTGTCCAAAAGAGAAATCTACATGAATTTAGGAAGGCGAATATGAGTCAATAGCCACAACCCTCTGGTAGTCATTCAGGTTAGAAATGGGGAGAGATAGATAGCTGCCAGCAAGTCCTAACCTTCTTCCACTCTGCATCCAGCTTTTCTACCTACCTGCCAGATCTGTTAACCAACAGTGACTTCAAGCCCTTCCACAGCCTTCCACAGGCTTTTCCAACAGGTCGTGTGTGTGTGTATGTGTGTGTGTGTGTGTCGTCGTCGTGTGTGTGTCCTGTCCCCCCACTCCCTACCCCCCTGCACTAGGCAGAGAGGCTCTGACTTAAGAAGGGCGTGGCGGAACTTCTTTCAGACTCCAATTCACCTTTCAGACTGTCACTTCCCCAGCTTCTTGCACAATTGTTTAGGTCTTATTCCTAAAATACATGCCTTATCTTATTGTATAAAACACACAATAGTTCTGCTTCCTTGATTGACACTGACAGATTTGGGAATCAAGACTTGATCTCATTGAAAATAATTAAACATTAAGGAGTCTCAAGCAGAAAGTAACATGGTAAATGTGGTTTTCAGAGAGATGAATCTAACAGTGGTATTTATCTTAGACTGTGGGAGTCAGGAAACTGAAAGCAGGATAAGACCAGAGGGGCTATTGTGATAGTTCAAGCGTAAGATAAGTTAGATCCCCAGAATGGAGACAGAAATAAAGAAGTGATCCTTGCCTGACCTGTGGTGGCGCAGTGGATAAAGTGTCGACCTGGAAATGCTGAGGTCGCCGGTTCAAAACCCTGGGCTTGCCTGGTCAAGGCACATATGGGAGTTGATAGTTGATACTTCCAGCTCCTCCCACCTTCTCTCTCTTTGTCTCTCTCTCTTCTCTCTCTCCCTCTCTGTCTCTCCCTCTCCCTCTCTCTCTCCTCTCTAAAAATGAATAAATTTTAAAAAAAAAATAAAAAAAAAGAAATGATCCTCTACTCTTCAAAGTCATTGACACTGTTTTCCTCTTTTCAGAACCTTTATGATGCAGTGCAAACCTGGACACACAGTAGGAATATGTCAAAAGTTTACGTGTCTGACCTGTGGTGGTGCAGTGGATAAAGCGTTGACTTGGAATGCTGAGTTGCCAGTTCAAACCCTGGGCTTGACTGGTCAAGGAACATATGGCAGTTGATGCTTCCTGCTCCTCCCCCCACCCTTCTCACTCTCTCTCTCTCTCTGTCTCTGTCTCTCTCTCTCTCTCTTGCATGCACGTGCGTGCTTTCTCTCTCTTTCCCCAAACCTCTCTAAAATGAATAAACAAAATTTTAAAAATATATTGAAAAAAGTTTACAGAGTATGAGAATGAATGATATCCATAAAAGATGAGTTGTACTTTTCCTTTATTAATATAATTTAAAATAAAAGACATCTTTCCCAATCTGTACTGACATGTAAGTCCCATAAGGCCATGGAAGTTGGGGGTTAGCCTTTCCATCACTGCATTTTCAGTGCCTAGAAAAGTGTCTGTCACAAATTAGGGCCTGAATATATACTTATTAAATAAATAAATTGATGACTGATGTCAGTGGACATCATAAACCCTTAATTAAATAAGTAAAATAGCATATTCATTAAGTTGAATTGTTCTTTTCAAAAGAAAGTTTCCAAATCAGTTTATGGAGTGTTACATACCACATGAACATCTCCAAATATTCAATCTACCATTAAACTGAAGTCACAATTTCAGAATGCAGGAACCCACAGAAGATGATTTAATAACAAAGTTTATATTTTGAGTTTGCAAAGAGTAAAGTATGTGTTTAATATATTTCTGTCACAGAATTCTTCACTGTTGTTGCTTTTTTTTTTTTTCCTGGGCAAGAAATGATATTGAGAGGTTTTTTCCATCATTCAAGAAAATCATTTTTTGGCTATAAATATTAATAGATTTAGTAATAAATTACACACTTGAATGGCATTTTATTACTTAAAACTAAAATATTAAAAACCTTATTTGAAATGCACAGAGAAATCATGTAATTTAAATCACCTTAGACTTGGAAATAGACTTCAAACCACTGCTTAGAAAGAAGTATAATTCTTAAAATACGTATTTTGGTAATGGGCCAACATATTCCACAGAATCATCTTAAAAAGAAAATGGTCCAGTGTATTTTCCTCAGATAAGCAAACTCTTTTTATCTGCTGCTTCTTCTGGCCATTCTTTAAATTTAATAACATAAGCACTAAAGTTTGAATTGATAAAGACTAATTTTTCTAACTATTAAAGTGAGGTTTTCTGCTCTTTGAAAATACTAACAATGGTATAAGCCAAGAGCATAATCTTTTCAAAAACAAATCCTACAGATAACCCACATGAAATATATACTCAACAGTATGTTTCCAAATCATATTTCTTCACCTGGAATATTTGGAATTAATAATTTAAACATTGATATTAATTTATTTCCTTGACATATACTAGATTAATTCTATCTGATCATTTTAAAGTTAGAAATAATAATTTTATTCAGGAGTCAATCATTACCTTAAATCAATATTTATCAAGACCAAAGCTTAAAACACTATCCTTGCCCTAAATAGTTTTGTCTAAAATTCTTTAATTCTAAGTAGTTACAAAAATACTCACTAACATGTGGTTTGCTTAGAATGCTTAGTGTAGTAGTAAGTCAGCCTACTTCTGTATAAGGTGAAGTAGGTTTTAAATCTTGCTGAGTTCACTTATCAGAGTTATTTTTATGTTACTTCCTCATTAAGAACTTTCAGTGACTCCCCGCTGTGTACAAAGTAAAACCTAGTTTCCTTAGCCTGATATCAAGGACCTCACTAATCTATCCAAGTCATCTTTTTTTAGCCCAATCCTTATTCTTCTTGAGCTTTCTACACCAACCATATCAGAGCTTCGACTATTCTTTAACATACATGAACTCTACCCTTTGGTGTTTCCAAAACATGAAAGAACACCTGGAATATTCTCCTTTCTGACTGCTAAACACACCCATTCTTAAAGGCCATGCTTCTTTCTCTTACCTGCCTAATCACTTCCAGTTTGCACTTTTTTCCACCTTGTATTATTCTCTTATATATCCATTACCTTGTTTGGCAGGCCATGAAGCTGTGATGAAGAGGGATCTTGTCTTATTTATATTTATATTTACCATATAAACAGATAAGTGCCCCATTAATAGTTATGAGTTGAAATGAAAGGAACTGAATTGAACCGAACTAAATTAAAGTGAATTGATAAACTAAATAGAATTGAGTCAAATTGAATTGAAAATGGGAGTCAGGATAGAGATGGGATGGGAATATGATACCAGACCAAGTTCTTCACCGCAGCCACATAGAAATTTGCAATTACATTTGTGGGCCTCACTGAGACCTGAGGTCCGAGTCCCTGTTAGTCACTGCAGGAAATATGTAAAAAGGTAAACACCTTCAAGAAGCCTCATAACAATGCCTTGACTTATCTCATTGAAGGAAGAGGGAAGAGAGCTAAATTTGAGGGAAGAGTGTCATTTAGTTTTCAAAACGGCTATTCAAAGGAGACATTATATTTCCAGATTAAAAAAAATTGAGATCCAAATTCATACAACATGTCAGTACCAGAGTAAGAGTGCAAACTCCCATCTGTCAGGCCCCAAGGTCGGGCTCTCTCAACCACATCAAATTGTTATAATATCATTCCTGTCTTTATAATTAAAAATAAGTACATATTAACTGAAGAATTGACCCATAATCCTAGAGACAACTAACATTTCTTGTTTTTCTATAAGAATAAACAATGAGTGAGTGTGTTTGTGTGTATATATGTAATATATATTCTCTCTAATATTGAATCATTTTGTAAATGTTACATGGTATTAAAATGTTTTATTTTTATACACTCAACATTTCTATATTATTCCAATATTCACCTACAACATAAATTTAATGCTATTATATTCCAATAATATATTAACCATAATTAATTCTATGAACTTTGCACTATTAGATGTTTAGATTGTTTCCTACCTTTTACCTTTATAAATAAAATTTGATAAGCATCCTTGAGTTTAAATATTTTTGTGCATCTCTGATTGATTATTAGGTGTTCTAATTTCAACTTTTATGGGAAAAGAAAACAGAAGCACAGAGAAATTAAACTGTATCTGATTTCACATTTCTAAAAAGTAATGGACTCGGCCCTGGCTGGTTGGCTCAGTGGTAGAGCGTCGGCCTGGCGTGCAAGGGGTCCTGGGTTCGATTCCCGGCCAGGGCACACAGGAGAAGCGCCCATCTGCTTCTCCACCCCTCCCCCTCTCCTTCCTCTCTGTCTCTCTCTTCCCCTCCTACAGCTGAGGCTCCATTGGAGCAAAGATGGCCCAGGCGCTGGGGATGGCTCCTTGGCCTCTGCCCCAGGCGCTGGAGTGGCTCTGGTTGCGACAGAGCGACACCCCGGAGGGGCAGAGCATCGCCCCCTGATGGGCAGAGCGTCGCCCCCTGGTGGGCGTTCGGCGTGGATCCTGGTCAGGCGCATGCGGGAGTCTGTCTGACTGTCTCTCCCCATTTCCAGCTTCGGAAAAATACAACAACAACAAAAAAAAAAAAAAAGAAAGAAAAGAAAAAAAAGTAATGGACTCGAAGCTTTTGTGCAAATTATCTGAGAACTTATCAACCTCAAACACTGTAAACATTTTGGATGAGATCATTATAAATATAAAGGCCAGCGATGCTGTGCATTGCAAGATATTTGGCAGCATCCATGAAATCATGACAATCAAAAATGTCTTCAGATATCACCATGTGTGCTGGAGTGGGAGCCGGGGGTGGGGGGAATTGCAACACCTCTACTTCACTGAAAGTCATTCATCTAATGTAATAGACTCTGTCCCATTATATCAATTAACATTCATACACACCTTAGGTGGAAGAAAAACTGACATATAAAAAATACTCACTTTCCAAAACTGGTGGAGGACCATAGATAATGCAACAAATATTTTGCATTATATAAGACCATCAAAATGTTTAATTCAGAGATATGTACAAGCATTCCAAAACACCTAAACAATATCCAGAAACATGTAGAAAATAAATACCACTTTTGTGCCAAGAAAGACAAAGCTGCATGTATAAAAGACAGCCTTTTAATAGCCTGCAATATAAGACAATTCACAGTAACCAGTTGAAAAATGAAGATAAAACCTTGAATAGAGACAGATTGATATGTAAAGAAAAAGAAGGAGTAGAGGTTAATGAATTATTTCTAAATCAATATAATGCAATAAAAGTCTCTCTTCTGTGAAAATGTGAAATTTGCATTTTTGCCCAGTGAAATATAGATGAACAGTGATTGTGCTTATTACACCTGTCACAGAGAAAAAAATCAGGACACATTATCTAGTAGTTACATTTCTTCAAAACTGATTAACCTTAATACGTTTTTTTCTCTTCACTGATCTTCCAGAGTTTACTGAATATAGCATGTCTTGATTAAAATTGCCCACATCTTAATTCAAGTCACCTCTTTCTCTAATTCATATATATATATATATATATCTCCGATGAGTTATTTAAATTAACTGTTTAATGGGAATAACGCAATCTCTTAGTCATGAGGTCCTTAAAAACTCAAATAAAGAGTCCTCATAATAAAATTTTCAAGAAAACTAAACAGAAAATAGTAAAATAACAATGTCTTTGCCCATCTGTATCTATGTAAGATAGAAATTTTTGAGGGTACAATGGAAGTCTTTACAAAGATTTAAAGACCCCTTTTCTGCTCTTCAAAAGTACTACATGCTTGCAGTTTGAGTCTACTTCCTCCTACTTTCTCTACTTCAGGCATTTTTGAAGTTCCACTATTTTACACATAATCTTTGAATAGACACTTTTGTTGTTGCTGATTGAGTGTGGGGCTGTGTTTTTGTTATTTGTCTACTTAGCAACTAACTGAATTTTCCTAAAAGTTGATTTGATTCTAACATTAAGAAACTAAAAACACCTAATTATCCATTTGTCAGTCCACAGTGTATGAAGAAAATTGAAAGCCCTCGTTTTTACATTTGGGTCAAATTTATTCTTACTGTGGCAAAACCCAGAACAACTGAAATATTTGGGAATTCATTTTCATTACAAATCTACAAGGTAACATAAGAGCAGAACCATGGGGTCAAAGGAGGATTTCAAGTGCCACACAATAAGACCTGGAAATCTCTCATCAGTGTAGTTCACTAGAATAGTGAGCCCTCAGAACATTATTTCTTTGTAAGTGGAGACTTTTTTGATTATTAAATATGAAATATAGTTGTCTCAATTAAAAAATTTTTTTTTGAAAAATGCTTCATCTGAACTATTTTTTGCATCTGTGTAATAATCCTGAGCTATCGAACCAATCCTTAAACTTTTAATTCATAATCTCTTGGGCCTACACTTACTAATTTTTTTCACAGGATATATTTGTTTCCATTTGGGTACCCATAAAGTACATTACAAAAATAAACCAGCCCCTATCATCTTAATTGAGAATGGTTGACATTATTTAACTCATATTCTTGAACTGAGCACATAATCATGTGACTTCACACTCACAGGCAGTCTAACTCCAGGCCCAGTTTTAGACTCTCTGAAAGCAATGTGCATGTCATATCTTTCAGAGAAGGAAGAAATAAATATATTGAAATATGACTGAAATTTTAAATATTCTGCTTGAATGAACAAACAATAACTTGTTCTTTTTAGGCCTACTGATGTAATAAATCTGATTAAACATAATATACATATACTTTTTTAGAAGAAAATTGCTTTTGCCAAATTTCTTTCAATACATAATAAGAAGAATGTTCCTTAGGTTCATACACACTCACACACACACACACACACACACACACTCTCTCTCTCACACACACATACATCCAACAGTACTTCAAACTGTGCCCAAATTCTCATCTTTAAAGCACAGTAAAGTAGTGAGAACTAAGTTTGTAAAATATTTTTAGAAGCTTCCTTAATTTTAAACAGACTGTAAGGGGGAATGTACATTATAAAGTGATAAATGCCTATGTCTGTTATAAGAAAAATTCTACTAGAAATAAGTAAGAATAAGCACAAATCTAGTTGTTTTTAGAACCTGCTGAGATTCAGTTCCTCTGCCACAGATCCAAAAAAGTGTGAGAAAGAATAAATGTCCTATTTTCTTTCTTGTGCCTGGAGATTACATTAGTTGAATAGGTGACTTCATCATTTTCTTGCACTTTTAGAAATTCTAGGAAAATTGCCAATGACACATTTTTCTCAACTATTCTAAGGCATCAATTCAAACCTTATTTACACAAAAATGTCCAGGAAAAATATTTAGGTGAAAAACAGTCTCTCTCTCTCTCTTTCTCTCTCTCTTTCTCCCCCTCTTTCTCTCACTTTCTCTCATCAGTCCTTCCCATCAAAAGGTATTAAGATTTTTTTTCCTGTGGCAATTAATACGAAATTGCCAACATCCATCATTTTTAATGCAAGTAATATTCATACCCATCAGGGAAATATAAGAGAGACAAATACCCAGATTGTTTAAGGTTGGTCTCAAGGTCAATCTTAATGATTCACCAAAAACATTAATGGGCAACTGAAATTACTTATAATTTTTCAGTACACTTTTAGAACACTGTTTAGTAGATAAGTTGCATCTCTATCATTTGAAGTGGCCAACACTAGTTTTGACTCAAAGAGACAGTTTTGGATTGGTTAAATGAAAGAAAAAGTATTTCTGGCAAGGAAAGATTAATATAGACATCTCCCCCCAGTGTTCCTTGCCACTAAAGGGTTTGATACACTTCTTTGATTTACTACAAGATTATGTGGTGATAAAACTTGCACTTATTTTTGTTTATGGAAGAAATAAAATGTATTTTACCGCTATATTTTTTATGGAAGAGTTATCAAATGAACAAATTAAGAAGAAGGTAAATTCCATAACCATAGCAAATATCTAAGTTGAATATTCATTCAATTTTACAACAGATTTTTAAATTATCAGTATGTTTCTCACATGAGATGATGATCCCTAAATACAGAAGTCTTGAGTAAAATCTAAAAAGAAATTTGAAACCATAACAAATTATCATCCCCTTATGAGAAAGTAGTGGAAAATGTTGATAATTTAGCAGTATAAAGATTAGAAAATAAAAAAGTAAACATTCTTTTGGGAGGGGCTAAAACAAAAAGGGAATGTATGGATTAAATCTCCAAGGAAGTTAATTGTTTTTTAAAAAAAAAGCCAGGTTTTATTGCTGTTATACAATTTTAGAATAGCACCAGATTAAAAAGAACCACTGGGTGTTTTCATGCTTCTTTTTCCCATGAAGAAAAGTTGTATCAGCTCTGGTGGGGCAGATGAAATGATTTTAGAAACCACATCCTCATTACTCAGAACTAGATTCCACATTTCAGTATTTCAGTATTATTAGTCTGTCCTCAATTTCTTCCTTTGAAACCATTGCATGTGTTCTGAGTGGTCCAGTGACCACTATTGATGCTAATCAGGTCCCTCATTTTCATAACCTTAGTGGTTGTTTAACATGAAGTAGGTCAAGCAAAAAAGGGAAAATTATAACTGGGGAGTGAGTCAATGTGTGCTAGAAATATTAAACTTGTACTCATGCACTCTCTCTCTCTCTCTCTCTCTCTCTCTCTCTCTCACACACACACACACACACACACACACACACACACACACCTTTCCATTTTTTTTAAATGGCTCTTAAATTAGAGTTAAAAACAATTATCTGATTTACCTTTTCTAATTGTTTAAGGATTCACGCTCAATATTGGTGAAGTCTTGTCCCGTTTGGATATTTCTATAGAAGGCACACACCTAGAAGTAAACATTACTCTCCACACTATATGTGATTTATCTGACTTGAGATTAGAAAGAGCTTCCAATTTATTTATCCATAATAATTGGGGCATAATAAATAAACAAAAGTCACTCCATGGAAATAAGGACACTTCCCCTCTCTCTTTCCTGTCCCCCTCAAACATAGGATAATCTCCAATTCTTTTTTTTATTAATAAGAAAGTCCAAGTGCATCAGAGCCCCTCTGTAGCTTTTTCACCCTGAACGTGGAGTGTGACTTGTTAATTCAGGTGCCATTAAAAGGGTTTCCTTTCTCTAATCTAGTTTTATCAATGTATTAGTTATCTATACCCGTAGAACAAACACTCCCCAAAAAACACAGTCATCATTTCTAATCTTTCACAGTTTCTGTGAGCTAGAAAGTGTGACAAAGCACAGTGAAGTCAGGTCAGCCCATCTCTGCTCCATGATATCTGGGGCCACAGCTGGATCTTGAAATTGGTGGCTCCTATCCACTGAAAGCCTTTTCACTCGTGAGTCTTACAGTGATACATGCTGAGACTTTAGCTCGACTCCTGGTAAGACCATCCATACATGGCTCTTCATGTGACCTGGGTTTTATTCTTACATAGTGGGTAGCTTCCAAAAGCAAGTGTCTTGAAATAGAAACAGAGAGGCAGAGACTGATACTGAGAGATAAAGAGAGACAGAGATAGAAAGATTAAAAGAGACAAGGATGAGGAAGAAAACTGCATCTTTTTATCACCTAAGCTCTGAGAACATACAGAATCACTTCCACTGAACTCTATTGATCAGAAAATCACAAGCAGGGGATAGAGGGAACATAGACCATCTTTCATGAACTCCAACACTTAAAAGCAAATAAAAAAAAACCTTACCAGTAACATTTAAGGCTGGTGGTCATTTAGTGGTTCACTGAAGTAACATTCCACCATGTATAGCAGAGAATCTGGTAATCAAAAGGCCATGGTGGGGCTATGGTTGTCCATCAGTGTTCTTGGTGGGCTGGTGGGATGAGTTATTGAACAGGCAGGTAGTATCTCTATTTTCATACTGGGACAGGAGCCAACATTTTTCTACTACTTTTTAGCTCATCTACCCACCACAATCTATTTACTTAGGTTGTGTCTATAACACGCTTTATGTCTGGGTCTCTATAAATGATTCCAATATATGAAAGGACGGGATCTATTCAGAAAGCTAGTTTCATAATGATCTTTGCTGCCAAGTGTACAAGCAGAACCCAAGGATTTATGAATAAACAAAGGCAGACCTTCAGATACCTTGCCAAATGCACTTTAAAAAATATTCTAAAAACACTAAGAAAAGAGAAAATAAATTTTGATTCAAGACTAATCCCAAGACTATGGACTTAATAAGAATTTAGATTTGACTTTAAAATATTATAAGATAACTTTAAAATTGATCTAGATGGTATTTATTTTTAGTACATCTATCATTTTATTATTTAAGACTCTTCTTATTAAAAATATAAAAGGATAATAAGCATCCTACCACATCATTCTTTTAGTTTTTGTAGAGCTATCAAGTGGAGGAATACTTAAATACATTAAATTTTTTAAGTTTTTTTTAAATTTATTCATTTTAGAGAGGAGAAAGAAAACACACAAAAGAGAGAGAAAAGGTGAGGAGCAAGAAGCATCAACTAACATATGTGCCTTGATGAGGCATGCCCAAGGTTTCAAACCAGTGACCTCAGCATTCAAGGTTAACACTTTATCCACTGTGCCACCACAGTTCAGGCCAAATACATTAAACTTTAACAGGAATTTAGAAAATCCCATTTTAAAATGTTATACTATAAAAAAAAATGTTATACTACAAAAACCATAAATATATGAAAATAAAATAACAATAAATTTATTTTATACTTACCATAATTTCAATAATTATTGAGAATTTGCCACATTAATGTCATCTATTGCCCTCTGTCTTTCTCTTTCCCCTCCCTGTCTCCTATCCTTTCTCTTTTCTCTCTCTTCCCTGAATTATTCACTGGAACTTCAGCCATCATTTTACCCCTACATACTTCTAAACAGACCTCCAAAAATTATAAACATTTTCTTACAATCATCAGTACTGTTACCAAACTTAATAGAATAACAATAATTCCTTAATGCCATCTTATACCGTGTACACATTCAAATTTTTCAGACTGTCTCCAAATGTGTTTATAGTTGTTTTGCTTGAATCAGGGTCTGAATAAGGTCCTCACATCACAGCCACTTGTTACATTCATTAAAGTGTTTTGAAAACTGAACTAAAAGTTTTAAGCAATGAGCTCAAGAGGTTTGCAAGAGGCTCTTCTCTTTTTATCCTTCTTAGAAGACTTTCCCACCTAGGACTGTCTTGACTTTATTCCAGCATTCATGCTGACCCCAAGTTGCTCAACTGGAAAATCTCAAACAACTGGGGAAGGGAGTAGAGAGAGAAATCACAGCAAACGGGAGGAGGGAAGGGAGATTGTGGGCAGAATGTATGAAATTTTACTTTTGGGGGAGGAACTGAATTTTTAAAAAGCAAATAAGTAGAAAGAATTATTGACAACTGTACCACTACTATACCCGCAAAAACTATTTTGGGGATCTGTGTCAAATTTGGAACATTTATTTATTACAAACAATCTGTTGTAGTTAAATGCTTTGTACCTGTGCTTCTGGAGTGCATGGTGTCTATTGTATCAAGACATGCAGAAGTTTCCATACTGAAGGTGAAGAAAAGAAACACTCTTTCCAAATAAGTATCAATAAATCTGCATGGGCATGAAAACTAATATAATTATAATGATAAAATACATATGAATTTGGGCAGGCAGAATTCTAAGATGACCACTCCCTGGTGTATACATGCTGATAATCCTTTCCTTGTAAATGTAGGTGAAACTTGTGCATATTATGGGATAGTCACACTCTTGATTATGCTATAGTATGTAAGACTCCCTTGTTGCAGCACAAAGAGGGTTGGAAATCAGAAACATTGTTGGTGGCCTGAAAAAGCAAACATCCATGTTGTAAACTGTCTCTAGGGGTCACATGGTGAAGAAGTGTGCAGTCTCTAAGAGCTGGTAGCACCTTCCTAACTAATAGCCAACTAGAAAATGGGCACCTTGCCCTGGCCAGTTGCTCAGTGGAAGAACGTCGACCCATGTGTAGATGTCCCGGGTTTGACTCCCAGGCAGGACTCATAGGAGAGGTGCCCAACTGCTTCTCCACCCCTCACCAACTCGCTTTTCTCTCTCTCTCTTTCTTACTTTTCTCTCTCTCTCTCTCTATTTCTTCCCCCCCTTCACTGCAGCCATGGCTTGATTAGAGTGAGTTGGCCCTGGGCACCAAGGATGGCTCCATGCCCTCTGCCACTAGCGCTGAGAAGATCTCGGTTGTGAGCAACATAGCAATGTCCCAGATGGGCAGAGCATTACTCCTTGGTAGGCTTGCTGGTGGATCCCGGTTATGGCACATGTGGGAATCTATCTCTCTGCCTCCCCTTCTTTCACTGAATGAAAAAAAAAAGAAAAAAGAGAGAGAACGGGCACCTCATTACTATATACAAGAAGCTGAATTCTGCCAACAATCTGAATCAGCTTCGAGGAGGACCCTGTGTTCTAGAAGAGAACTTCAATGTGGCTCACCCTGACTATAGACTTGGGAGACCCTGAGCTTGATCCTGCTACAAGCCAGCTTGCCAACATTCCTGATCCAAGGAAACTGCGATACAATAAACATGTGTTGTTTTAAGAAGCCAAAATTATGGGAATTTGATGTGTAGCAATAGAATATTCATATTCAATGCTTATTTATATTATAGTTACACATATTCATATATAAGAATAACAAATTACATCCTGACCAGGAGGTGGTGCAGTGTATACAGCATCCACATGGAATGTTGAGGACTCAGGTTCAAAACCTGAGGTCACCGGCTTGAAAGCAGGCTCATCTGGCTTGAGCATGGGCTCACCAGCTTGAGTGCAGGGTTGCTGGCTTAATTGTGGCATCATAGACATGACCTCATGGTTGCTAACTTTAGCCCAAAGGTCACTTGCTTGAAGCCCAAGGTCTCTGGCTTGAACCCAAGTTTGCTGGCTTGAGCAAGAAATCACTGGCTCAGCTAGAGGTCATCAGTCAAGGCATGTATGAGAAAGCAATCAATGAACAACTAAAGTGATACAACTATGAGTCAATGCTTCTCATCTCTCTCCCTTCCTGTCTGTCTGTACTCTCTGTCTCTCTCTCACTCACTAAATAATAATAAAAATAATAATAATAATAATAAATTTAAAATAACAGATTACAGTGAGTCTGGGGTCAAGAAGAAATTAGAGTACAATTGTGACAAGAAACATTAAGGACAACTATGCTAACAAAGCCCTGATTTTATGCAATGTGTAACCATGTCCTTCAGGAAAGGAGAAGGAGTCCAAATTGGTCTAAGCCAATCATAGTGGCCTCAGTGCCCAGGCTGAAACTGGTTTAGATGTGAGTGTAGGGGAAGTTCTGAACTTAAGAAGACATTGTGAAGTCCTACTTAAGAAGACATTGTGAAAAGTTCTCACTGTTACAAAGTTGCACATAGAAGAAAACATTTCTATTTATTATTCTAAATTACCTGGTGTGCTGAAATTTCATCAGCTATCCCAGGTAGTAAAAGAGTCAGCATAATAAAACAATAAAAAATGCTGAAAGTGGCAGAACAGAAAAATTAGAAACATGAAGCTATGACCTTGATGATGTCATTGACCCTTTAATTAAAAAAAAAAATGAAGTCACCCTACCATAAGACCTTTTGTTGAGTTTATAAATAATAAATTAAGCCATTTTAGCTATATTTTCTGTTATTTGTTGCCAAAGTCATTTAATTTATGTTCTGTGCAGTATTATACAACGTGTGTGTCTCTGTGTGTATGCATGCAGAAAGAGCACATACTTGATTAAAGCTTATTATCAAGACACCTAAATAAACTGCCCAAAGTTTCCTTCTCTCTTGACACATTTTAGACTCATCCTAAAAATATAAAGCTAGTAATGTACTAGAGTAAAGTGACTCAAACATTTAACCCATATTTTAGGCTCACCACTATGCTTGATACTCTCATATACATTTTCGTACTTAATTTCCTACAGTAGCTTTTCAGTATAGACATCATTATGTAAAATTTTTCTCTGTTTCCTGGTCTTTATGGTTCATAACAAGAACATTGCATATCCTTAAACTCTTCTCTGAAGAGTCCTCCTTTTTCTTGCATTAATTAAAATCTGATTCTCCCAATAGACAGTCTTCCCCTTCAGCTTTCTCAAGTGATGCAGGTAGTTTCTGTCTCTGCCCTACAGATAAAACTACGTGTGGAGTAGCTATCCAGCTTGACCTCATTCTTCCTGCTTAAACCCCATGAGATTATATCACCCACTGTTCATTACTCCTGTTACGTATCAAAACCCAGGTTCCTTCTGCTCATTTCTCTTTTTATTTCTTCTTCTCACTTATCATAGCTCACTATCATTCTAAAATGACCCTTGTCTTAATTCTTGGTCATTTTGGTATGCCCATATAGATCATCTTTCCACTATTCTAGCTCTCAGTTTTCAACTCCTCTTTTAGACTTTGACCTCCATCTTATCTCAGTGACTTCCTCTAAAGGACCTACTCAGACTTTGTCATCATCAGTATCTGAAAGCTCTTCGCAATCTCAAGTCCATGAATTTCTCTTCTGAGCTCCACCTCTTTCCAGCTCACTTCTTTTAGAAATCTTTTGCTTTTATTAGGACTTTCAGTTTATTGATTCCATCATTACTCAGTATCTCTCACCTCCATGATCTTCACTCTTCCCTCCTTACCTGAATTAAATTACTTAATAAATCACTCTTTAACATAGATACTCAATTCTCTTGCCCATCACAGTCTTTGTTGGACTCGTTTGACAAAACCACAAACCTAGATAAGACCAAACATCAGTGCACTTTGCAGCAGTACAAAAAAAAGAACATAGCAAAAGAAAAGCACAACCACACTTCCTGATATCTATTTAAATAATAACCATAAATCCCAGATGTGCTCTTAATGATACCCAGCAATGATACTATGATTTTCTAGTCCATTTACTCTCATTGATTTCTTTCACACCTTCTTTTTGTTCCTCAAACCTCTAACATTTCTTCTCCCATCCATGTGTACAACAGATGACTTTGCTTCCTACCAGACTTTATTTCAAGTGAAAAAAGACTTAGACAATTCTCCTATTAAAAACAAACCATAAAATCTGGAAAATATAGGTGAGAATGTATTTTGAAGGCAAGATAGAACTAGTAAGATAATGAAGATTTGTGGCATATGACTCAAGGGGAGAAGATACTCCAGATATCTATCATTATCCCAGAGATATCTGCCCACTCAGGATGAGGAATGTGAGGAGCTGAAAAGCTGAACAGCACTTTCAATATCTTTTCTGATCTAGAGAGACAAATGTTAAAAAATAGGTCTAGCTGAAAAGGAGGAATCCTGGTAAACTACATGTAAGGCCAAGAGCCACCATTGTGGCCATTCACATGCAGGTTCTCATTGGATTCGGGCAGACGGTAAAGAAATGGTGGAGTCAGAGGATGGTGGGCCATTCTGTTTATTGGTGTCTCACCAAGACAGGTAAGCCACAAGAGAAGACTTGCTTTTCCCATAAAGGGCAAGGGATCAGGGAGGCCCCTGCAATGGTGATAGCAGGAACTGAGAAAGAGCAAGCTCCAGGTCTGCCCCACTTTAGAGTATAGAAATCAAAACCTTTTAATCCAATATACAAACAAGGAAGTCTCTGATACAAAGTCACTTATCTGAGAAACAATGGGATTCCTCATGAGAGTGCACCACCCACATCATGCAACAGGATAGGGTGTGGGGAAAAACTTATTCTTAAAACTAAGCCTCAGGCTATAACAGCCTGGCCTGCTTACAGCCTGTCCCCCACACACAATGCAAACTATAAGCGAGCAAACATATATATCAATTTACAAACTTATTTGACCAACACTACATACACTTTGGATTGGTATAATGAAAACCAGCTATATCATAAGAATAAAATAAATTCACAAATAGGTAAGGTTTGAATAATTTCAGTCCCTGAAATTGGATTACACGATTTAGATTGCTAGTGCCCCTAGATGCCTACTAAAAGTACAAACATATCCTCCCTGAAAAGAGATACCATCTTCAATAAGCTTTTAAAAATATTTTTGTATGCAGTGTCCAGAATTTAATCAAAACAGCATGCATGAAAGGAGACAATGCAACATAAATAAATAATAATAATAATCAGAAAAAACAGATGCACAGAAAACCCATAATACAGTGTGATCAGGCTTGAGGCATTAACAATGTTTAAAAGTCTTAATAAGGGAGGGAGGAGAGGGACGGTTTGGAGGAGGGGAGGGACACAAAGAAAACCAGTTAGAAGGTGATGGAAGATAATTGGTCTTTGGGTGATGGGAATGCAGCATAATCAAATGTCAAAATAACCTGGAGATGTTTTCTCTGAACATATGTACCCTGATTTATCAATGTCACCCCATTAAAATTAATTTTAAAAAAGAGGGAAAAAAAAGTCTTAATAAGATTAAGAATTTTAAAAAGGTTCTGGCTCAGTGGATAGATTCGGCCTGGTTTATAAATAGATATTCTGGGTTCGATATCCAGTCAGGGCACACAGGAAAAGGGACCATGTGCTTCTCTTCCCCTCCCTCTTCCCCTATTTCTCTTTCCCTCTCATGGCCACTGATGCAGTTGGTCCAAACATTAGCCTCAGGCACTGAGGATAGCTCTTTTGATTCAAGCATAGGCCTCAGACAGGGGTTGCTTGGTGGATCCCCGTCAGGATGCATGCGGGAGTCTGTCTCACTATCTTCCCTCCTATCACTTTAAAAAAAAAGAATTTTAGAAAGCATTGAAACTGTAAAATAAAAAAAAATATTTTAGACTTGAAAAATATAATGGCCATGTTAAGTACCCAATGATTAAGTTTAACTCAGATTAAACAGAGCTTTAAAAAATGTGAGAGACGGCAGCATGAGAAGGACTCAACTGACCTAGCTGGTTCTTAAGGTGGTGGAGGGGAGGCAAGGAAGGCAGACAGTCTCTAGAAGCTAGAAAAATAAAAAAGGATCCTCCTTGAGACCTTCCAGAAAGAAATTCAGCACTGGCAGCACCTTTATATTAGCTCAGTGAGGCCCATGTCTAGCTTCAGATCTACAAAACAATTCAGCATCGTTTTTAAGAAAAAGCACCTGGTCTCAATTTAAGATGTTGAGTAGGTAAATGCAGTACTCACAGCCTCCAACAACCACATCAAAATTACAGCTAAACTACAGAACAACCAGAATTGAGAACGACCAGAAATCTAACTGAACAGAAGTCCTGCAACTAAGGATATACAGAAGAAGCCACATCAAGCCTGGTAAGAGGGTAGAGACCCAGAATGGGCTGACTTCACAACCACATGTGGTAGATAAAAATCAGGAGAGACATCTCAGCTATAGAGGGCCCTCCTGAGGAGTGAGGGATCTCACCTCTTCACTAGGCCTCATAACCCAGGGTTCCAATACTGGGAAAAGAAGTTCCCATAACATCTGACTGTAAAACCAGGCAGAGATTGTAGCTGAGTGAGACAAAAGGCTGCTGAAGTCCCAGGAATTCCTTTATGGAATTCCTTTATGGAATTCATGCATAGACTTACTCAAATTTACTTTTTCTGAGCTTCAATACTGGGGCTGCAGCTGGAAAGGTGCCAGGGACATATAGGACAAACTGAATTGTCTGGCATCAAAGAAAATGTTGGAGGAACAGCTTTATTCCAGACAGAAGTGCTGGCAGAAACCATCATTCCTTTACTGAGGTTTATCCCTCAAAGCCAGTAGGAAAACACCATACCTGAGTTTCCATCAACCTAATTAATACTGTTGGCCAAGCCCTGATGATTCCAAGGCCTGCCCACCCAATCTCTAGGTTCACCCAAGCCATTTTCAGTGGCTTTCCCATACAAACAGCCTGCATTGGCTCCTACTTTGAACTTTCCTAAAAATATCTCCAACATGCAGTATCTGGCCTAAACATGCCCCATACATCTTGCTAAGTGGCCCCAGGCCCAGCAGTAGCAGCAGCCAGCCTTGGTTCACAGCCTGACCTGTCCTGAAAACCTCCAAGCTCAGCACAAGTAGCAGTTACATGTAAATTATTCTCTAGCTCATGCCAGGTGATGCCCATCAAGGCACAGACAGCAGCAGACTTTGGCCTGCACTTCCCAGATGTCTCCAGAGCCAGCATACCCAGTGGACAGCTTCAGATTATGTTGAATCATCACCCAACTACTTCCATGAACAAATCAATCAAAGGGCAGATTCAGTAGGCACCAAGCTCCACTGAACCGAGTTCTGTTCTGTCAGGTCAACCCCTGCACGGTTGATCTTCCACCAAGACTGGGCCAGTCATTGCAGCTGATTGACCTGGAGTTGAATCTCTCCCACTGATGTGCCAACAACAATCAAAGCTTAACTACAATAAGAGGGTGCACACAGCCTGTACACCTCATGCCTCAAATAAAAGAACAAAATAAAAATCCAAAATAAGAACTGGAAACAAAATGGAAACAAGCAGTCTTTCAGATGCAGTTCAAAACACTGGTTATAATGATGCTCAAATAACTTAGGGGAAGACTAAAAAAACTGCAGCGAATAGAAAACATAAAAAAGAACCTGTTAAAAATGAAAAATACTAACTGAAATGAAGAACCCATTACAAGAAATCAACAAGACAGTAGATGAAGCAAAATACCAAATCAGTGGTTTGGAAGATAAAAAAGTAGAAAATACCCAGTCAGGAAGCAAAAAGAAAAAATAATACCCCCCAAAAAAATAAATAAATAAAAGACAATGAAGATAATACAAGGAGCCTCTGGGACAACTTCAAGTGTACCAGTATTTGCATAATGAGGTGTTGGAAGGGGAGGAGAGAGAGCAAGGGATTAAAAACTTCTGTAAAAAAAATAATGATGGAAAACATCTCTACTCTGGAAACAGACATATGAGTTCAGGAATGGCAAAATGTCCCAAACAAGATGAATTCAAAGAGGCCCACACCAAGACATGTAAAAATTAAAATACCAAAGTTTAAAGACGAAAAGAAAAATTTAAAAGCAGCAAGAAAAAAGCAGTTATATATCTACAAGAGAGCTTCTATCAGACTGTCAGCTGATTTCTCCACAGAAACTTTGCAGGCCAGAAGGGATTGGCAAGAAATATTCAAAGTGATGAAAAGGAAGAACTTACAACCAAGATTACTCTACACAGCAAAGTTATTATTTAAAATGGAGACAGGTAAAGAGCTTCCCAGACAGAAAAAGCTAAAGGAGTTCATCACCACCAAACCAATATTACAAGAAATGTTAAAAGGTCTTCTTTAACAAGAAGAAAACAAGATGTTTAAAAATGAACAATAAAATGGCAATAAATACATATTCATCACCAACTACTTTCCACAGACAACAGTATGGGGATTATAAAAGGGAAAGAGGGGCTGGGGAGGACGATGAGGTTAAAGGGCAGATAAAAGGTATTGGGAAAGGACCTGACTTTGGGTGGTAAACACATAGTACATATACAAATAATGTATTATAGAATTGTACACCTAAAATATATGTCATTTTATTGAACAATGTCACCCAAATAAATTCAATTTAAAAAAACAATTATTTTAAATACAAATTGATTAAATACACCCATCAAAAAATATATGGAGGCTGAATGGATAGCAAAATAAGACCCTCACATATGTGTCCACAAGAGACTCACTGCAGATCAAAAGACACACACACACTGTCAGTAAAGGGATGGATGGACCTAAAAGGTATTGTGCTGAGTAAAGTAAGTCAGACAAAGAAAGACAAATGCCATGTGATTTCACTTATATGTGGAATCTAAAAAGAAACTGAAATAAATGAATAAGCAGAACAGAAACAGACTCATAGACAATTTGACAGTTGCCAGATGGGAGAGGGGTGGAGGGAGGGAGTGAAAAAGGTGGAGAGATTAAAAATTACAAATTGGTAGTTGCAGAATAGTCATGGGGATGTAAGTACAGCACAGGGAATTTAGTCAATAATATTGTAATAACTGTGGATGGTGTCAGAGGGGTACTAGATTTATCCCAGTTATCATTTTATAAGTTATATAAATATCTATATAATGCATTGTACACCTGAAACTAATATAATATTGTATGTCAACTATAATTAAAAAATAAAAATTATTTTAAAAATTAAACAAATATATCATGAACCAGAACACGAGTTGAAGGCAATATTATAATCAAAACAAGTAAGAAATATACTCATAGAAAATAAAAAAGAAAGGAAAAAAGAGAAAGAAGCTACTCCAATACATGAAATTAAAGTCTCCCAGAAAAGGAGCAAAATAAGGCAGAATTAATATTAGAAAGGTGGTGACTGAAAATTTTCTAACATAGATAAACACTATGAAACCCAAATTCAAGAAGCACTCTGAGCCACAAGCAGTATTGATTTTTTTTTAAAAAAATAAGTACATCATTTTGAAATGTTGACCAAAAAGAGAAAACTTATAACCATATTAGGGGCAAAATAGGTAAATCTGAAAGGACCATGAATTAGACTGCAGAAGACTTTTCAACAGAAACATCAGAAGTCAAAAGACACAGAGTTACTATTTTCAGTGTATGAACACAGAATGCTATACCCAAAGAACTCATTCTTCAAAAGTGGCAGGATAGGAAAGATATTTCCTGACAAAAGAAAATTCCGAAAATTTAGCTCTAGCAGACTTGCACTAAAAGAAATACTAAAAAATGTATTTTCCAGAAAGAGAGAAATGAAACCAGATGGAAGCTCAGAAACCCATGAAGAAATGACAAGCAATAAAAATGATAAACATGTGTAAGGATTTGAATGGATATTATTCCTAAAACATAATAAAAGTAGAGTATAGTGGTATTTAACAAATATATGTGTGTATACATATGCCTATATGTTTGTGTATTTGTTTAAAAAATGTGTGTGTGTGTGTGAATGTACATATAAATACAAAAATACCTATATAAGCCAGGAGGAGAGTAAAGTTAAAATGTAATAAGTTTCTTGCATTTCCTGGGAAGAATTTAAAATTACTAAGTACTCTTGTAGGCTAAGGATGCATGATGTAATTTCTAGGGTAACCACTAAAAGAGAAGTATAAGATTATACTAAATCAGACTAATCAAGGAGCAAAATAATAAAAAAATAATAATCAAAAGAGGCTAAAATGTATGAAAAGAGAAACATATACAATTTGAAGTTAAGAGAAAGACTAAGATGGTATATTTAAACCCCAATCTATCAGAACACTGGAGAACAAGTTTTTTTTTTTTCATTTTCTGTTGCATAAGATTTTAGAACTTTTTCTATATATTTCTGCATCACTGATTCCAAATCTAAAATCCGTTTTTTGGTGCATGCTCTAGTTTTTATGCAATTTTAATTTTTTGTTACAGTTAATGGCATGCATTCGTTTTTAAATTGGAGTTAAAGGGCAACGACTCTTGGATTGAACATATCACAAGGCAATTAATGTTTTACAAACATCACTTTTACATAATTGTAGTTGTTTCTTTTATTATTTTTAATTTTTTTGTATTTTTCTGAAGTTGGAAACAGGGAGGCAGTCAGACAGACTCCCGCATGCCCCCGACCGGGATCCACCTGGCATGCCCCCCAGGGGGCAATGCTTTGCCCATCTGGGGCATTGCTCTGTTGCAACCAGAGACATTCTAGTGCCTGAGGCAGAGGCCATAGAGCCATCCTCAGCACCCGGGCTAACTTTGCTCCAATGGAGCCTTGGCTACGGGAAGGGAAGAGAGAGACAGAGAGGAAGGAGAGGGGGAAGGGTGGAGAAGCAGATGGGCACTTCTCCTGTGTGCCTTGGCCGGAAATCAAACCCGGGACTTCTGCACGCCAGGCCGACGCTCTACCACTGAGCCAACCGGCCAGGGCTTGTAGTTGTTTTGAAATGTAAAAAATTATTATCTGATAAAAAACACCCTCTTATTTTGTTTTAAAATTGAATCATGGCTTCTTCGAGTAGGCATAAATGTAAGAATTGTTCTGACACCTTCTGTTATATATTTGGCTGTTACACACTTCAACGTTAAAGGCGCAATATTTGATCATTTGTGAAATATGTATATATTGCCTATTTTCAAGTTCCCCTTGGTGATCAAGACAAGAATTGGGCTCCTCATATTGTGTGTCATAACTGTAAGGAAATGCTTCGTGACTGGACAAAAGGAAAATGCAAAGGAATGCCTTTTGGTATTCCCATGGTTTGGTGTGAACCTAAGGACCACAGCAGTGACTGTTATTTCTGTCTGATATACACAAAGGGCATCAGCAAGAAAAAAAAGGCATATAATCACATATCCTAATATTCCTTCAGCAATAGGACCTATCCCACACTCTAAGACACTCCTGGTTTGAGTTTTCAATGGTTTTATTTCTTCTAAGGATGAAGAAAGTGAACATGGTGATCAAGTGTATTTTGATAAGATGCATGAGGAAATGGTTGTAGAATCTGAAGGGTCTTCTTCTGATGCCAAGCAGTCAGTAACCCCTCAGCAGTTTAGCCAGCCCAAATCGAATGACTTAGTAAGGGATTTGGGCTAAGTCAGGATCATTTTTCCCCCACTTCACATCAAACTTGGCTTAATGAAGCAGTTTGTTCAGGCTTTGAATAGAGAAAGTGAATGTTTTCAACATATTATTTCTGCTTTTCCTGACTTTGTCTTTCAAAAAGATAAAAGCAGGTGTATTCAATGGACCTCAAATTTGAACCCTCATACGTGATGAAGAATTTGCCAGGAAGATGAATAAGGAGGAGAAAGCAGCATGGCAGTCTTTTGTGGCAGTTACAAAGAACTTCCTTAGCACAAAAAAGCAGAAAACTATGAACTTCTGGTTCAAAAGATGCTGTTGGCTTTCTATGACATTGGATGTAACATGAGCATTAAGATTCACTTCCTGAACAGTCACCTTGATAAGTTTCCTGAAAATCTTGGAGCTGTTAGTGATGAGCAGACTACTGCTGGAGCATCAAATGAGATTGTCCCCAATAAGTACACAAACACAAGAGCTACAAACGCAAATTTTTGCCTGAATAGAATTTAAATAAGTTTTGCACAAATTTGATTAAAATAAGTGTTTTAATATGCTCTATTTCAAAATTGTAGACAAATTCTGATGCAATTATATCTTTTAATGTATTAGTGTATTTACTGCATTATATAAATTATTATATTTTCACAAAGATGACATTCTACTTCATTATGTTAAACTAAATGTTGAAAATTTTATAATAAGATAAAAATCTAAAATCTTGAATTGCAAAAAAATTGTAGCTTACAGAGAAAAACAAATGTCAGATTTGAGATCAGCACACTCGAATTAGGTAAGAACAAGTGTTTTTGTGGATACAACAAAAATTTTGTTCCCCAGTTATTCAATGTTCCTATTTAAAAAGAAATTCCACTCTATGCTGCTAAAATGGAAACTATTTATAATATAAAGAAAAAAATCTTAGCAGAGATTTACAAAAAAAAATTACAAATCTTTGTAATTTGAAGCTGTATCTGTTATAGGTGCATATACATTTATCTAACAAATTTACTACTATACCAGTTTTTTACATTTCAAAACATATATCAAGCAAAAAGAAAGATTTCAGTTACCTAATAATGACCTAAAAGACATAATGCAACCAATAACTGCATAATATTTTATTTTTTTAAAACTGTAATATTTAATAAATTTTAACCTAAAGAAAAGTTTCAAATATGGGAGAACATAGAACTACCATATATGTTCACCCAGATTCTCCTATAATTAACATTGTACATAACTGCAATGAACTTGTACAATATCATTAACTGAACTATATAGACTGATGAGGTTAGCCTTCATCACTTAGTTAACATGTTATCTGCCAGGTTTCTTCATTGTAATTATTGTTTTTCCCTTTCCAAACTATTCTTTGGAAGCAACAATCGTTAAGTCCTAACCACGTTCTGGTGATGGAGAATTAATCTACATTTATTTATATCAGTATGGATTTTGAATACTTATTTTATTTGGAGTGTTTATAATGCAATATCATGATTACTTATTTTGTTTACTTCAACTGTTCTGTCATTGGCCACTGAGAACTTATTCAGACAGGATTCTGTGTCCTTTAGACCAACCGTCAGGAAACTTTTTGGCTGAGAGAGCCATGAACACCACATATTTTAAAATGTAATTCCGTGAGAGCCATACAACAACCCATGTACGTTAGGCATTATCCAATAAAAATTTGGTGTTGTCCCGGAGGACAGCTGTGATTGGCTCCAGCCACCTGCAACCATGAACATGAGTGGTAGAAAATGAATGGATTATAATACATGAGAATGTTTTATATTTTCAATGTTATTATTTTTTTAATTAAAGATTTGTCTGGGAGTCAGATGCAGCCATCAAAAGAGCCACATTTGGCTCACAAGCCATAGGTTCCTGACCCCTGCTTTAGACAGATGCTGACCAATTTAGTTTGCTTGGTTTTATCCTTCAAGCACTTCCTTCTTTCTGGCACTAAAAAAAGCTCCAAACTCATATTTTCTCTGTGTCTGCACAAGAATGATTTCTGCAGTCAACTACTTTACCAAGAAACCCTTCTTCTTTTTATTGAAAAATGGCATTTAAAAAAACAAGATCTGGATGCTGGATGTGTATGCTGCTACTGAGTTGTCACTGCATCTACGTCCTTTATTGGAGAGAGCTAAGAAATGTACTTATGTATATTGCCTCACATTATCTATCTATCTATCTATCTATCTATCTATCTATTTATTTATTTATAGAAAGAGGGATAGACAGAGACAGACAGAAAGGGAGAGAGATGAGAAGCATCAATCATCAGTTTTTCATTGAGACACTTTAGCTGTTCATTGATTGCTTTCTCATATGTGCCTTGACCATGGGCCTTCAGCAGACCGAGTAACCCCTTGCTCAAGCCAGTGACCTTGGGTCCAAGCAGGTGAGCTTTTTGTTCAAGCCAGATGAGCCCGTGCTCAAGCTAGCAACCTCGGGGCCTCGAACCTGGGTCCTTCCGCATTCCAGTCCAACACTCTATCCATTGCGCCACCGCCTGGTCAGGCTGCCTCATATATCTAAACATGAGTTCATACCGACTTCTCTGACTCTAATCCTATACCATAGGCTTCATTCTCTTTCTTCCTACCATATTTTTAACTTCTTAATCTAACAGTGAGAATTCTAGCTTTATCCTAAATGTTATTTTTAATTACTAAGAAAAAGTATTTATAAAAATTATTATAAATTGGCTCATCAAATAAGTTTATAAAAATTATTTTAAAAATCAAAATTATATAGAGTATATTCTTCAACTCTAGGACTGTACAATGTATATAAATAACAAAAAAGGAAAATTGCACTAAGTTTTAAAATTAAGAATTGAATTTCTAAAAGTATCCTTTGGATCAAAATGAATATTAAAATATTTTAAGTGTACTTTTTCCATGTTTAACAATAATATCATAATAAAAACATATATTTACCTAGCTTTAAAAAAAAATTATCCTTTGGATCAAAGAAGATATTAGAGTGAAAATTTTAAAATATTTTTATGAAATGATAATTAAATGTAATATATCAAAATTTGTAATATGTAGGAAAACTATGCTTCGAAAGAATTAAATGAATACATTTTAAAAGTTGAATTAAAAGTAATTGAATTAAGTAAAAAAAGTAGCAAATTAACTTAATAAAACTTGGAGAGAAATCTAGAAAAATAATAAAATAAAAAACAAATAGAGAAAATCAATAAAGACCAAAATGTGTTTTCTGAAATTAATAAAATTTATCATTTCCTGGTGAGACCAATCAAAAAATAAAGCACTAATATATAATATGAAGGCTTAAAAGGTGGTAACATTATTGGTCTTATAATATTTAAAATGGAATAAAAGGATAATATGAATTTTATGACTTAATTTGGAAAACATTAATGAACTGCACTAATTCATAATTACCTAAACAAAAACAAGAATAAATTAAAAATCTAAGTAATCCCAAAAACATTAATATAATTAAACCATAACCACAGACCTTCCCACAAAAGAACTTTAAGACCAATGGCTACACCTATATTCTATCAAACTTTAAGAAAGAAATAATGACAGTATTATAGAAACTATTTCACAAAAGATAAAAAAAGAAACACTTTAAAACTCATAAGAGATGAGTGTAACATTGATAACAAGTGAGAATATTATCAGAAAGAAAATTACAAGCCAACATTACTTGTCAACATTAGATACAAAATTCCTTTTAAAAAATGGTAAATAAGCCCTAGCCGGTTGGCTCAGTGGTAGAGTGTTGGCTTGGCGTGCAGGAGTCCGGGGTTCGATTCCAAGCCAGGGCACACAGGAGAAGCACCCATCTGCTTCTCCACCCTTCCCCCTCTCCTTCCTCTCTGTCTCTCTCTTCTCCTCCCGCAGCCAAGGCTCCATTGGAGCAAAGTTGACCCAGGCGCTGGGGATGGCTCCATAGCCTCTGCCTCAGGCGCTAGAATGGCTCTGGTTGCAACAGAGCGATGCCCCAGAAGGGCAGAGCATCCCCCCCTGGTGGGCGTGCCAGGTGGATCCCGGTTGGGCGCATGCGGGAGTCTGTCTACCTCCCCATTTCCAACTTCAGAAAAATACAAAAAAAAAATGCTAAATATAATCTAGCAATATGGAAATCATAAAATCACAACTAAGTGGTGATTATTTAAGAAATTCAAAATCAATTTAACCTTTAAGAATAAATCAAAATAATTCATTATGTGAACAAAATAGGAAAGAAAATTTATTCTATTCTTTCAAAAGATGAGTAGAATACTTTTAACAAAATTCAACTTCCATTCAAGATTAAAACTCTCAGCAAACTAAGACATTAGTGCAATGTTGAAAAGTTTTCCCTGATAAATGACATAAAAATAGATCCATGATTACTACTTATATTCAATATTTTGCAGAAAATTCTAGCAAGTGCAATAAGACAAGAAATAAATCAAAAGAAGTAATCATTGGAAAGAAATAAAATTGCCATTTGTTTATCATGATATATGGTGTATACGCAAAAAAAAAGTCTAAAAGAATCTACATATAAATTACTCAAATTTGAATTACTAGAATATATGAATTAATTATATAGATGTTCCTATGTGCCCAAAGTAAACCATTAAAAAATAAAAATCATGAAAGCTGTTATTGATAATGAAATAACATAAAAAATTACATGCCTAGTAATAAACCTAATGAAAGGTACACGGGACTATTAATACAAAAATTAGAAAAACTTTTGAGAGATATTAAAGAAAACCAAATTAATGGAGAGATATACCAGGTTTATAGTTTGGATAACACAATTTTGTAAAGATATCATTTTTTCCCAAAATTGACCCTTAAATTCAATGTAATCATCATTAAATTCCCATGTGTTTTTGAAATTTAAAAACGAATTTCAAATTTATTCTTAACTGTGTAATCAATTACTTAAAGAACAAACAAATGTGGTAGGAGGACTTTAAAACAGATTAAAATGCAACAGTAATCAGATAATGTGGTATTGATTATAAAGGAAATTCAGAGACTAATAACATGGACCGAGAAACTTAATCATGTAAAGATACTCATTTTAAAATTAATTAGACACTTTGGAGATGTGGAAAAGAAATAATCTTTTTAGTAAGTGGTGCTAAGAAAATCTAATTTCCTTATAGAAAAAAATTTTTAATTTTGATACCATTTCATACCATGCTGAATTTCAGGTCAGTCACAAATCTAAATGTGAGAAACCATCAATATACCTTCTAGAACAGGGGTCCCCAAACTACGGCCCACGGGCCACATGCGGCCCCCTGAGGCCATTTATCCGGCCCCCGCTGCACTTCCGGAAGGGGCACCTCTTTCATTGGTGGTCAATGAAAGGAGCACATTGACCATCTCATTAGCCAAAAGCAGGCCCATAGTTCCCATTGAAATACTGGTCAGTTTCTTGATTTAAATTTACTTGTTTTTTATTTTAAATATTGTATTTGTTCCCATTTTGTTTTTTTACTTTAAAATAAGATATGTGCAGTGTGCATAGGGATTTGTTCATAGTTTTTTTTTATAGTCCGGCCCTCCAACGGTCTGAGGGACAGTGAACTGGCCCCCTGTGTAAAAAGTTTGGGGACCCCTGTTCTAGAAGATAGCATCTTTTAAATGAGGCATAGGAAAAGTTTTCTTATAGTATGCAGAAAGCACTAAGCATAAAAGCAAAAACTTGATAAATTGGTCTACAGTAGTCCCCACTTAATCACTGAAGTTTCACTTACTCGTACTCAACCGCAATCTACAAATTATTAAATGGAAAATACTAGAAATAAATAATTTATGTTTTAAATTGAGTAGCATGATGAAGTCTCACACCATCCAGCTCCTTCCTGCCAGGATGTGAATCATCCTCTTGTTTTCAATCTCACCCCTAGATATATTCAAGAAAAATGCCCACACACATACAATAAAGTTTATAGCAGGATAAAAGCTCAAAACTAGAAACTATTCAAAAGCCCATCAACTATAAGATCTTACAATCCAATATTCTACAGAAATAAAAATAAATGTACTATAGCTATGTGAAACAAGGTGGTTGAATTCCACCAAAGCAATGTTGACACAAATGCAAAACATTATATCCTAGCTTTTAAAGTTCAAAACTAAACTGTATTTTTGTAATTCAGGATAGTGGTGGCTCTGAGAGAGAGGAAGTGCATAAGAATTATGAAGGACTAGCTGAGGGTTTCTGCGGTGCCTACAGTTTTCTATTGTCTGACCAAGGTGGAAGCCACACAGTCTTCTTATGGTAATAACACAGAGCTGTGCATTGATATTAGGTATGCTTTCCTGTGGGTTGTTCTTTTGTTTTAATTATTATTAATTTTAATTTATTGTGTTAACATGGATTCAAGTGTCTCACTCAATATAATACTCTCATCCCCCACCTCCATGTCCTCCATCACACCTCCTTTGTCCCCCCTAAACTCCCTCCCTCTTTCCTCTGGCATTTGCTGTCCTGATCTCTGTACCTCTGTGTTATGTATATCTAATTTCACTAATCCCTTCACCTTCTCTGATCCCATCCCCTCATCCCCTTTCCCTTTGACAGTTTTTCTTCTGCTCCTTGTGACCCCACCTCTGCCTCCATTCTATTCTTCAGTTCACTTTGTCCATTAGATTCCACATGTAAGTGAGATCATATGATATTTGTCTTTCTCTGCCTGGCTTATTTTACTTAGCATAATAATCTCCAGGTCCATCCATGTCACTGCAAAAGGTAGAATTTCCTTCTTTTTCACAGCCACATAGTATTTCACTATGTAAATGTTTTTAAAATGTAAAGCAATCAGAAGAAAGTTTTCAGACTTACCTCCACAGCAAATCACCTATCTGTGACTTCACTCATATAGTTGACCCTTGACTAGAATAGGTTTGAACTGTGCCAGTCTACTTATATGCGGATTTTTTTTTTTTAATAAATATGACATACTGACCCTTCTTAGCCTTCGTAACCTCCCTTTCCACATGCAGGGATTTAAACAGCAGTGGATGAAAACATTATTTTCTCATTCCCAACTGCAGATTTTCAACCGCAGATGGAAAACACTGTTGGTTGGATCTGCATTTACGAAGTGCCTATTGTGCAATCAAAAGTCATGGATTTTTCCATGTGTAGGGATCTGCATTCCAACCCCCACCCCCTGCATTGTTTAAGAATTAACTGAAGTGTCTTCTCACTTAACACTGTTAATACTGCCAGATGTACAACTCGTGCTTTAAATTTCATATCTTCCTGCCTGTTCAAAAATGTCTTCTAAAAATTCTCTCCTGTCTCTCCAACATCGTTAATAATTTCCTCTCTAGTGCATCACTTTCATGAACAACACTCAAACAGAAGTTATTTGTTCCACTATTGAAAAATATATACATTAAATTGATGCTATTTACTCCATCTGCCCTATTTTTCCAACTGCTCTTTGCAATACAGTTCAGGGAAAGTTGTCTATATGTGTTGTCTCACTTTGCCTCTCCATTCATGTTCCCTTAAATGCCCTCTCAACCAGCCTTTCCCCTCAGCACTCCAGAAAACTATTCTTTGTCAAGGTCACTAAAAACCTCTAAATGACCTTCATCTTCATCTTATTTGACTCATCTGCAGGATTGGGTGACACCGAACCCTCTCTCCTTCACATTCTTTCTTCTGTTGGTCACCAGAGAGCCTCACTCTGGTTTTCCTACCATGTCACAAATGGGCTTCCCATCTTACTTTCCCTGTCTGTGTCTTCCTCTTTTTCCAAATCACTGAATGTTCAAACTGAGTCTTAGTTCTCTAGTCTACATTCCCATACTCTCTCTGTGGCCTTATTCAGTCTCATAGCTTCAAATACCCTTTATATGTTGGCAACAACACTCAAATTTAAATCTCCAATCCAAATCTATTTTTTGAACTCCAGATTCCAACTACCTACTTGATATTTTCACGTGGATTTTGACATTTATAATTAACATTTCTAAACCTGAACTTTTGGGTTGCTCCCCAGTCCTGCTCCACTGAATTTCCTCCTATCTCAAAGGCAATTCCATCCTTCCAGTTACTCAGAACAAAAATCTTAGAATCATCTTGATTTCTCTCTTTCTCCAAAACTCCATATTTAATTCAGTAGGAAATCCTATCATGCTCATTTTTTAAATATTATCCAGAGCTTGACAAATTCTCCTTCTCTCTACATGTGCCACCATGTTCCAGGCTGAGATTATCTCCCACCTGGATTATTCCAGGTGCCTCCTAAACATCTCCCTGACTCTACTGTATCATCCTCAAACCACTCAAAAAAGGCATCCAGAGTGATTTTTTTAACTCTTTTTTGTATTATTTCCACACAGCTGTTTAAACCTTCTTAATGGCTTTTCATTTCACTCAGAATAAAAACCAAGGTCCTTGGATACTAGTGATTTGCCTCCTTTTACTTCTCTGTCCTCATCAGCCTGATCCTCCCCCTACATGCAATACACATCAATATTCCACAGCCATTGAACTTGCTGTTCTCTCTGCCAGGAATGCAAATTTCCAGATATATGGAATTATTTCCCTCACCTACTTCAGTCTTTTCTGATGTTTAATCTTCTCAATAATTCTTACTCTAATCCTTCTATTTCAAATTGCAACCTTCTTTCCACCTCACACTCCCTATTTCTTTCATCTTATTTTATTTATTATAGCATTTATTACCTTCATAATGCTAAATAGTCTATATTTACTTATTGAGTTCTTATACATTGTCTGCCTCCTTCACTAAACTGTAAAGTCATAGGGCAGCAAATTGTGTTTGATTTGTTTGTGGGTGTATTTCAAGTGGCTGATACATGGCAGTTATGCAGTAAATACTTGTTAGGTAAATGAATAAGTTTATATGTTCTATATGTAAACCTCAAAGCTTTACTACATGTTTTGTGAACACATTTAAGGATGAGAAAAGTCACCCTGACTGGATAGCTCTGTTGGTCAAAGCATCATCCCTCAGCATAGGGATTGCTTGTTTGTTTCCTGGTGAGGGCACATACAAGAACAGATTGATATTCTTGTTTCTTTCTTCCTCTCTTCTTTCCTCCCTTTAAAATCAATAAATTAAACATTAAAAAAAAAAGGTCACTGGGAAATTATGAGCCAGTGAATTTTCAAAGCAAAAATTGGAAAAATAAAACTGATATTAGCCTGACCGGGCAGTAGAGCAGTGGATAGAATGTCAGACTAGGATGCGGAAAACCCAGGTTTGAGACCCGGAGGTTGCCAGCTTGAGTGCGGGTTCATCTGGTTTGAGCAAAGCTCATCAGCTTGGACCCAAGGTCGCTGGCTCGAGCAGGGGGTTACTCAATCTGCTGCAGCCCCACGGTCAAGGCACATATGCGAAAGCAATTAATGAACAACTAAGGTGTTGCAACAAAAAACTAATGATTGATGCTTCTCATCTCTCTTCATTCCTGTCTGTCTGTCCCTATCTATCCCTCTCTCTGACTCTCTGTCACTGAAAAAAAAAAAAAAAACAACTGATATTAATTGTTAAGAAGATTAGAATGAACAAAGTATGACTATTCAGAGAAATAGTAAAGTTCATTAGTTGAGTATGGATAAGAAATCTTTTATTTTCCCCAGAAAATAACACTCCATACTGTACCAAGGGGAAGAGTTATAGAATACAAATTTGAAAATTGGAGGGGGTAAAAAAGAAGAAAATGGTAGACTATGACACAATCATGGAGCATTAAATAAGTGTGAATAGGGACACTACATGGCTAGTACAGAGAAATTTCCATTGTCCCTCACTTTATAAAGAGGAAAGCCTCCAATCCTGATGCAGTGTGCTAGCCTTGCCCATGGTGTTCTCACTGATAATTCCAATCTAGTTCATGCTTAGCACATCTGTAAACATCATTTCTCTGAACTACGGGATCTAGACTTTTTCCTTCATAATCACTAGCATTCACACAAAAAGAAAACAAGCTATTTTATAAAAATATGTTCTCCCTTGCACTAGATATATGGAAATAAATGACAGAAAACAAACAAGCACACTACAACCTCACAAGCTCAGACCTCAGGCAGATTGAGGGCATCTCATAAACCGGACTGTTTTAGGACAATCTTTAATTTACCAAATAATGGAAATTCCTCTGTAGCCAATTTTCTCAAAATCTTTACTTAAGTTATCTGTCACTAAGGGTATATTTTGATCAGAATTAGAGTGACGTAGGTGATATTATTAAGAAAAATCAAAGAGAAATCAATGCACTCTATGAAAAAATAAGAATATTAAATGCACTAATTCCTCTACTACATTTCTTGGAAAGAAAAGATCCTTCTGCTATAACATTTAGAAGACATCTAAGATGATTCCACTGGAGCATTTAAAGAACAAACTCTGATCTTTGCATTCATTAATTCAGTAACACTTTGTTGATTAGATTCCTGCTGTGCTCCATGGACAAAGACAAAAGTTCCTCAACAAATTAACCATCTATTTCTAAGAGAAATAATTTTACAGATACTTTGAATAAATATTATGTTAGAGATAAATGAGGAATAATTCATGGACCATGGGAACAAATAAGGGAGAAATAATCTAGCTCAGACTAGTAGTGAGATCAGTCCAACCTGCCACAAATTCACAGGAACTTGCAATAAATAAAGAAAGGGGAGAATTGCAGTCACAAGGGAGAAAAGAACAAAGGTGCCTGTGCCTAAATGACCACATTGTCTTTAATGGTAAGCAGCCTGCACCTCAAGTTGTCTGGGGTGATGCTTGCATATGGGGATGAATTGATAGTTAACGCTGGAGAAGAGAGAATGGACCTAATTGTGAAATGCATTGCTTGCCAAGCTCAGTGCTTAAGGTTTTCCTGAGGCTATGGCAATTCATTGACAGCGTGTAATCATGGGAACACCATTATTTGATTTTAATGTAATATTCCTATGTAAGTCCTGTGAAAGATGAATTGCAAGGGAAAAAAGTCTCAAAGCAGGGAGAACATTCAGGAGGTTATTACAGTAATCACAAGAAGTAAAGCAGCAAGCTAAAGCAGCAGCTAGTAGGAGAGGGGAAGATGTGTCCCAGTAAAATATAGAAAGTGAACACAGAAAGTGATGGTGAGAGAGGATTGGAGGAGAAGGGCTTAGATTGATTCAAGGTTTCTGATTTAGATGACTGGATATGACAGTATGACAGATAAAATAAGGAAAAGAACCAGTTTGGAAGGGAAGGTATGGAGTTCAGTTTTTGAAGCACTGATTGTGAGATTTATATAGAATGACCAAATGAGAAAGATCATTAGTGGCTGTGCTTAAGATTTTGAAGAAGAGAAATCTGAGCAGTAGATATTAATTTGAGGATTCCAGGTTTAGGCAAATTTTCTAATAATGAATATATAGATAAGAAAAGCAAAAGAGCAAGGATTAGACGTTGGGAAAGGTCAGTAATTCTGGGTTGGATAAAGAAGGTAAGCCATCGCCTGACCAGGCGGTGGTGCATTGGATAGAGCATCAGACTGGGATGTGGAGGACCTAAATTCGAAACCTCGAGGTCACCAGCTTGAGGGTGGGCTCATCTGGTTTGAGCACGGCTCTCCAGCTTTAACCCAAGGTCACTGACTCAAGCAAGGGGTCACTAGGTCTGCTGTAGCCCCCCGGCCAAGACACATATGAGAAAACAATCAATGAACAACTAAAGTGCCGCAACAAAAAACTGATGTTTCTCATCTCTCTCCCTTCCTGTCTGTCTATCCCTATCTGTCCCTCTCTCTGTCTCTATCAAAAAAAAAAAAAGGTAAGTCATCAAAAGAGAAGATAGAATGAGAGGCTAGAGGATAGGAGAAGCAGGAGAGTTAGGAGAGTGGAAAACTCAAAGAAGAGAGAGTGGTCCACAAGATCAGATATCACAGAGCGATCGTGTAAGACAGGAATAGAAGAAAATGTGCACTGCTTAGCAATGGGAAAGGAAATGACTTTGATCAGAGCAGCTTTCACGCAGTGATAGGAAAAGAATGAGGAGACTCAGATTGAGGGGTGACTATATGATAAGGTGAAATGAGTGTGCATCATTTTAAGAAGTTTGCCTGAAAATGAAAAGAGAGAGACAGAATAACTAGAGGGACAAATTTTATTTCAAAAAGTAGTTATATAAGGTAACACAATTTTAATATTGTGGAAAAAGCAAATAGAAAAAGCGTTGATGTTACAAGGGAAAATATAAATGATGGAGCAGAGTTTTTAATAAGGTACAAGGGGGTGCATCGAGAGCATTAACAACAGATGGTCGTTTTGAAGATGAGCAAATTAAAAGGTCAAACATATGTCACTCATGAAACAGGAACTCTAATAATGATCTTTAAAAAACAAGATGAGAGGAACAAATGAATGAAAGACAATGGGTTACTGATTCTCCAAAGTATCTGTTTGCTCCCTTTAAAATATAGGAATAGAAATACCTATTTCATTGGGGCAGCACAATAATTATTAAGGACGATTGCAGATGTAAAACACTTAGCAGAGTGCTTGACCCCATAACAGATTCTGATGATTGATAGGTATTGTTTTTGTTATTGTTTGTTATTGTTATTATAACCACCTATTAGCTTTCAACCCACCATTAATGATTACTGCCAAGAGCACTCTATTGCATTTTTCACTAAGCTTGAGTTTGTGACTCATGTACTTGAGCAAATGCAACAGCAGAAAAGGAATGACTGGTCAGGAGTAGCCCTACGGGAAAGTAAAGAATAACTAAAATATAGTTTTTTATTGCTTGCTTGCTTTGAAATTATCCCTATTGTTCATTTTGGAGGCACAAGAAGCAAAAGACCCAGATAATTCCTGAAAACTAGCAGTCATGTCCATTCCTCTTCCAACATGGTTCTCCCTTGGCATACGTAATAGCTGGATATTGGTGCAGCCAAAAGCAATTTGGGGTTTCTTCTCCGCTCACTAACCTTGTTGACCAAGGGCCACTGAGCCCTTGAACACCTCAGATTTATTCTTTGTATGCCAAGTTTATGGAAGTAAATAGTTATTCACTTTGCAAGACATATATGTGTCTCTATTTTAATGTAGATTTTCTCTACTTAGCACTAAGCTTTCCTTGTTAAATGTTCATGCCAAATATTGTATATATTCTAGAGGTAAAAATCTTACATCTGTTTACATGGTTCACATATTATAATTAATTTTTCAACAGTATTCTAAATGTTATAAAATAAAGAACTACTTAACTAAAAAGTCATCTTTTTTAAACACTAAGTGGTGTTATTTTGATTAATTACTGAAATATGAGGTTGTCTATTTATAGTTTGCATATATTTGATTTTCTGATTTATTGTTGTCAATGGTTTTGCAATTTTAATTCTGTTATGATAAAATTTGAAAATATGATCAAATTATTCAAATCTCTTAATTTTGTACGAACAATATAATGAGCTTATTCCTGTCTCAAAAAAAAACAAAAAACGCCTCCTTTCTTACTCCTCCAATGATTTATTTGTCTACTGACATCAAGAATGCCAGAAAACATAGCACTGTGATTTAGTGAAAAACAAAGGTTATTATTTTAAAGTTACCTTCTTCTTTTCTTCCATTCTACCTTGCTTTATTTCTCCCATTTAACAAATTGCACTTATATGACTGTTGACTGGGGACTATACTTGTCACCAAAGCAGATATAAAATATGGTGAGATACTTCCCGTGCCTTTGGGAAGTTCGTGGTTGAGAGAGCGACATATATGCTAAAAATACTCAGGCACAGTATTAAGTGAATTTAATAGGATGTAAATAGAAGAAGGTGAGTGACTTTGTGAAAGATTAAAGATTAAGAAAGATTAAAGAGCTATCATTTGGAAGATGACTAGACTATAGCCAAAATAAAAAAGACAAGAGATACATTATAGAATTATTCAAATAGCCAAAAATTAAATACAACCTGAATGTTCATTAACTAAAATTCAGTCTGGTTCTCATTGAACTATTTCCTTGAAACTTTTCTATAGATCCATTGTTGTCTCTCCCCTAAATTCAAAAGCTGAAAACTAATCCAGGCACAGAGTCACTCAGGGCTGTCTTGTTGAACTGTGGGAGTGACGGGGCCACTCCAGCAGGCCTAGAAGCAGAGTATTGAGCCAAAGTGGATTATTCTTGAGACTTCAGGTCTTACAGAATTTTCCCCAGTAGGTTTTAGATTTACTTGGGACCTGTGACTCCTTCCTTTCTTTCTATTTCTTCCTTTTTGATTAGGAATGCTATTTTATGCCTGTCCTACAATAGTATTTTGGAAACACATATTTGGTTTCACGGGTTCATAGCCGGAGAGGACTTCGCTTCAGGAAGAATGATACTTTGCATCT
This sequence comes from Saccopteryx leptura, assembly GCF_036850995.1. Classification (NCBI taxonomy): domain Eukaryota; kingdom Metazoa; phylum Chordata; class Mammalia; order Chiroptera; family Emballonuridae; genus Saccopteryx; species Saccopteryx leptura. Next base: position 314,773,397 of record NC_089505.1, on the reverse strand, counting down.
CACACATATCTGATTTAGATGATATTTAGGTGAGACTTTGGATTTTTAAATTGATGTGGAAAATGAATTAAGACTTCAGGAGGCTGTTGGAACAGAATGAATGTATTTTGCATGTGAAAAAGACATGAATTTGAGGAGTTCGCAGTGGAATACTATAGACTGAGTATATTCCAAGATTCATATGTAGAAGCATAACTCCCAATGTGACAGGATTAGGAAGTAGGCCCTTTGGGAGGTAATTGGGTCCTGAAGATAGAGCCCTGATGAGTGGGATTAGTGCCATTATAAGGGACAATCGAAAGAGGCCCCTTCACCCTGTCTTCCATATGGGGACACAGCATAAAGACTGCTATCTGTGAAGTAGGAAACAGTTCCTTACCAGACACTGAACCTGTTAGCACCTTGATCTTGGATTTCTTACTGTCCAGAAATATGAGAAATAAATCTGTGTTGTTTATAAGCCACCACTCAATGGTATTCTGTTATAGCAGCCTTTCACTTGCTAACTGGGCACAAGTTAACCACAACACTATAAAAAGTTTCTCAAACTTCTTTGACATACAATCCTTTTTTTTAATTCCTCCAATCACACTGTGATATATTAGCTCTCCATGAGAAATGTTTTGAAGTACACTGAATCTTAAAATCGTTACGCATTTTTATTATTGTTCTACAATTACATAAATGGATCATTAAGTTGGCATTACCTGAAGCAGAACAAATGAAACCAAATTAGATCCCCATATCATATTGAATATTACAGCTGGCTTAGATTAATGTGTAAAGTTTTTCTCTAACCTGGATAAATTTTAATAAATATCCTGTGTAGAATCCCATGATCACCAGGGAATGCACAGCAACCTTTTGATAACCAGATGATTCATCATGATAAGAATGCTTGCAGAGGAAACTCTCATTTTACTTTCACTTAGGTAGGATAATAAATTAACATTGCACACTATAATAAGGTGCTCAATAAAATTCTAACCAATAAAATTTTTCAAGGCATTAAGAAGATGAGCAACATAACTAGTTGCCATATCTTTATGGGGTTTCAAGTGGAAAATAAAATTGACTGTAAAGGTAGTGGAAATCTTCTAAACTTTAACTGTTTTTAGAGTACCTACTATGTGCAGGGTCCTCTAGTAAGCACAGTAGCTTGCTTAGTGCTGGTGATCTTCGGCTTGGCCAAAGGTTGATCCTATGTGTGCCTCTCTTCTGACTAAATGATAGGTTTTTCTGGGAGTTACATAGTTCAAAATGGCAGCACCTGTTTCAGTAGAGATAGCATGCCACCACATACATATGTACCAATATTACTGAGTTTTGTTTGCACAGATCCCTCTACTTAAGGGGCACAATCAAACTGCAGAAGAGTATCAGAAACTATTGTGACATCAACATACTTATAATTTTGTACCAAGATATATGTTTTACTGAAGAAATTAAATATGAGGCCAAGAGTCTTTGGATGTTTGTTCTCATTTATTCAAATGTCTGGATCTTTTATTCTTTCTTCATCCAAATATTGTGCTATTTTGTGGCCAAAGCCTGTAGAGAAATCCTTAGGAATCTGGACTCTGAAAATTTTGACTCAGATCCAATAGTCAAATAAATGAATAATTGCAAAAAATAAGCCTACTTTTCTTGGTTTAAAGTGAGCCAGTTTTAATCAACAACTGAGTAAAAATTACATATTATGGGATCATGTATTTTAATTTTTTCAGAGGTTAGTACCTATTCATATTCATATGTTATATGTGTGATAATTGACTAACTTCAATAGGTTTCTTAATTTTTATTTATTTTCTCTTTTATGACTTGGTAAAAAATCAGTTTTTAATATTTATTGAGATATAATTTACTTAATAAAATACTCATATTTTATTTGAAAGGTATAGTTCAGTGAGTTTTGACAAATATACACATCCATGTAGCCACCAATCCAATCAATATACTGATTCTATCGCTCCAGAAAATTGTCTTATGCCCCTTTCTAGTTAGTCTCCTATTCCTCCTGCCCCAGTCAATCACAGATCTGATTCTAACTATAGGTTAGTTTTGTCTATTTTAACACTTCATAAAAATGGAATCATCCTATAAATTCATCTTGCCTCACATCCCACCTTTGTGGTACGAATAAGTATTTTTCATGATGTGGAAGCTTTTAAACATAAATGTCTTTGATAATTCTTTCTTTTGGATTTGTTTCTTAAGAATCAGTCCACTTGCTGCAAATGTCTTATTCAGAGAACATGGTCCACCAAACTTAGCATGTTGCCAAATGTTATTTATAAGTTGTAAATCATCTAAAAACTTTTTCTCTCCCTTCTTTGCCAAAATTTGATCAAAATTTTTACTTCTCAACCAGAAGAGTTATCTGTCTAAATATGTAATAATGTTGTTTTTAAAATTATAATTTTAATATTTTTTAGTCTAGCATATCCCCAAAGCTCAAAAAATACTTATACCATTCTCCTGTCTTCATATCTATAATAATCCATTATCTAAACCTTGAAAAAAATTTCTCCTTTGACTCATCCTATTAACCTATTTTTCTCATATAGTAGTGGTTTCTTTTTAGTTATACCAGTAGAAACTTAATAATGTGTTTCCCTTAAGACAAAATTCTGAAATACACTCACCACCATCAAATACAATACATGCTTCAATGACTTGCCTACACTTACAAATAAGGAGCAAGCTGTGTTTGAAGAGGAAAGAAAAAGAAAGAGAGAGAGTCGAAGGGAAAGGAAGGGAAAGGAAGGGAAGGGGAGGAAAGGAAAAAGGGAGATGCTTATTGGAGTGTGGATAGAATATCCCAAGCTTGAATTGTTTTAGAACTGGGGGGAAAATGCAAATATAAACATAACTGTCAACAACACTATCCAAAATGGTCCCATATGGCCAATGTGTGTCAACAAAGAAATCTCTGTTTAAGCAACACAACGTAAAATTAGAGAGATGCTACCAAAATCTTGCAGAACGCAATCAGTCTCCACACCTCAGGAAACAGCAGACTCCCTGAACACATGAGAGGAAGGTTAGGAGCTCTGCCCCTGGTGGTCTACATGGGAGCCACACCACACCTGAGTTCAGAAGTGCAAACTGACTGGATGGTGGTATATGCCGTTCAGAGGTGCACTTCCGTCAGGAGGCAGAGACAAAAGTGTTGTGAAAGGCAAATGACAATAGTTAATAATGACCATATATGAGCATATATTAATCATATTCTAGGCACTATATAAGCAGTAATTAAGACAAATAGACAGTTTTATATGATTAATAGATCAGCAAACTAAGGCTCAAAAAAATTAACTAACTTGCCCATGATTACTTGGCTAGTAGATAGCTAAGTTGGGATTGAAGTCATATTGTCCCTTCTTTAAAACCAGTTACCATTTGTGAATGTTTATCATCTACCAACATGGTATGAGGCACTTTATATATATTAAACCACTTGCTACTCACAATAGTAGATGTTGTTATTATTGTTCTGCCTAGGAGTGAGTGAAAGCTTGAAGAAGTGAAATAATGTTTGGCAAATGGCAGAACAAGGATTTAAACTCAGGTCCACTTGGCATCAAACCCAGGTTCCTTCAAAAAAAATGTGGTGTCTGCCATATGGCTTAAGGTATTGTTTATCTGAAGAAATTATGTAAAAAAATGTGTCCACTCTTAAAATGAAGGCTAAATGATTATCTTCCAATCTTCACCTGCATCATACTATAAATCTATAGACAAATGTACTCTGCAAATTTGTGACTACATAATTTATGCTCTACAAAGAAGGCAAAAAAATAGACAATTGTTGAGGAAGTCCTCTAACCTAGACTACAAACATCTGTTACTATGTATAAAAAAGGGAAGCAGATATAATAACAATATTCCTCTAAGGAATTGTTCTTACACAAGAAAAGATGCTCTCCACTTGTGAACATAGTTAAGAAAATCAAGCTGAGCTTTCTCTAAATAAAAATTTTGAATTAAAATCTTTGTGACTTTCAAAGAGCAAATAGGAGAAAGTAATTCCCATTAGTGAACATGACAATTATCTGTTCTTAAAAATGAGTACTGATTATGTTGCTAATGTAAATTTTTTATAGAAACAATAGCCACATTATGAAAGGCTGAACTGGATTCAAAAAAATATTGCTTTTATATGTAGAATTTCAGAGGCCCTTAACCATTAAGAAACTCAAGAAGTAGAATTTGAGCCTAACACTATAAATCTAAGTTTGCTTTCACCAAACTAAAATGGTAAATATACATACATTTTCCTTATCCACTCTGAAGTGAGCTATAGAAAGAAAGCAATTGACTATGCTGAGAATTTGCAGTTGTACTACATTTCTCTGCATATATTCAGAATCCAGTCCTGAGCAAGGTCTATGCTCCCGTGTGATTTTCTGCAAGCCACCTTAGCTCAAGTTATCAGAAACAGATGACAAATAGCTAAAAATATTTCTAAATAATGCTAAACTAGCAACAACCCAGCAGAAGACCATCTGACTCATCAAGTTTGGTAAATCCTGCTGAGAAATGCTAAAATAGTCTAACCTTTGAATCAACTGTCTTCTAATGCTGCTTCATCAGAAGCAAACTGTCCAAATTAGAGGATAGAAAGACAACTATTAGTACTGGAGAAGCTCAAGGACACAATGTTCATATGGACAGAGCTCAGTCCCTTTTCTGTCTTCCAGGCACAGAAAAGATGAAATGAGATGGTGAGATAACCATCTATGCATAAACAATATCTTTTTAGTTTAGAGTCCTACTATGTTTATATTACTAGCTAAATTAGTCTCACATGTTTTCATGAGAAGTTAAGAAGAAGAAAAAAGGTCACAGACTCATCTGCATATCCCCTGAAACTTTTGTCCTTGTAAAAAGAATTCTCGCTATAATGTGCTTATTCTATCACTCTATAAAACAGTGCTCTAATCGAGGATCAAAATAGGTTCCTTTATCACTGTTAATCAGGAACTGAAAGATGGGTGATAGAGCTGATCACAGATAAACAACAAAAAGAACTGCAATACATCATACCAGATTCATCATTGAACCAACTGACTAGGCCAAACCAAAAGACTGTGTCCAAATAAGCAAAGTAAAGTGAGAACTCCACTGAAAATTGAGGGAAGGGAAAGGGAGACAAGGCAGTTCAACCCCTTCGTAATTTTCTCTAGTTGACAAGCCGATTCCATGCTATGTGCTAACATTTTATAGAATGAAGTGCCCACTTGCTGCTACTAATATTGATACCTGCAAGAAAGAATCTTCCACTTTATCAAACCACAAATCAGAAACTGTCATAAAAAGTGCTGAGCTAATAATATTTATTCTGGGTATTTCCAACAGTTACTGCTTGTGAATGTGACTACAACTTTACAAGAAAAAAAATGCTTTATTAAAATTTTTAACTATCTACAAATACTTAATTTTTAAAATAAGTTTTTAGATTAGTTTAAACAAATTTTTGATCCTTCTGAGATTAACACATTATTAAGGTTGGGTCCCATCTAATGTTCTCTGAGAGATTTTCCTTCTGACTTTATGCAGAAGACAGTATTGTTTTTAGTCTCTCAATATTTAATGATTAAATAATTCATTTTTATGTATCAATTTTACTGTCAATATTGTTATTTTCTTTGTAAAAATTGTCAGACTTTACTATATCCCACTGTTGGGCAGATAAAATATATTATGCTCACTTTGTTAAAGATGGCGCTGCCCACGTAGAAGCCCGTCACCCAGGTGATTGCTTGGGATGGGCGTGATTGTATTAATGTGTGTTGGGGGAGGGCTATGGGCAGGCAGGATCCTTGAAGCCTGGGGCTTGGTTTTGGGACTAAATCTTTCCCACCCTTTTTGATGTGGGGTGGAGCACTCCCATGAGGAATCCCATTATGCCTCAGATAAATGACTTTGTATCAGAGACTTCCTTATTTGTATATTGGATTAAAGGTTTTTATTTCTACACTATAAAATGGGGGCAGACAGGGAGCTTGCTCTCTCTCGGTTCCTGAGATTACCATTAGAGAGGAGAGCAGAGAAAGGCCATGTGAAGGAGGCCAGGAGAAGCAGCCAAGATGGAAGAGTGTTGAAGGAGAAGCCAGTTTGTGCAGAGAAAGGGAGATGGGGAACAGAGGTTAATAAGGCTGGTGAGCTAGAAACCTTTGATTCTAGGAAACGCAGATAAGTCAGTAGCTTTGTGAGCACTGAATGAGTGGGTTTTGGAGCCCAGTGTGTGTTTTTACTTGCCCACCAGGTGCAAGCTAGGATTAAAGCTAATGGCCCACCAGTTCTTGGCTCCATTGTTTCATTACCGTCTGTCCGAATCTAATGCGAACCTGCATGGGCCAGGCAGCTGTGATGGTAGCTGTGGCTACTGGTTACACCCACACAGTTGTTGTTAAATATAGCTGATATTTTCTATTCTGAAACTAAAATATTCAATTTGAATTAAATTAGATCTTGTGTATTCTCTTCATGTAAGACTCAGTCTCCCATGAGAGCAATATGTTCCCCTGTAAAATCCAACCTAAAAGATGCTTCTAGTATTCAGATCATTCTTGGGTGCTACTGAAGCTTAAGCAATGATTTTCTTTAAGATGATGTTGGTCAAATAAGTTTGTAAATTGATATATATGTTTGCTCACTTATAGTTTGTATTGGGTGTGGGGGACAGGCTGTAAGCAGGCCGGGTCATTATAGCCTGAGGCTTAGTTTTAAAACTAAGCTTTTCCCCACACCTTGACTGTTGCATGATGTGGGTGGTGCACTCTCATGAGGAATCCCATTATGCCTCAGATAAGTGACTTTGTATTAGAGACTCCCTTGTTTGTATATTGGATTAAAGGTTTTTTTGTTTTTTTGTTTTTTTTTACAGAGACAGAGAGAGGGATAGACAGGGACAGACAGACAGGAACGGAGAGAGATGAGAAGCATTAATCTTTAGCTTTTCATTGCGCGTTGCAACACCTTAGTTGTTCATTGATTGCTTTCTCATATGTGCCTTGACCGCGGGCCTTCAGCAGACCGAGTAACCCCTTGCTGGAGCCAGCAACCTTGGGTTCAAGCTGGTGGGATTTTGCTCAAACCAGATGAGCCCGCACTCAAGCTGGCGACCTCGGGGTCTCGAACCTGGGTACTCTGCATCCCAGTCTGATGCTCTATCCACTGCGCCACCACCTGGTCAGGTGGATTAAAGGTTTTGATAGCTATACTATAAAGTGGGGCAGACCAGGAGCTTGCTTTCTCTCGGTTCCTGCTATCACCATGGCAGGGGCCTCCCTGATCCTTGCCCTTCACGGGAAAAGCAGATGACAAATGCAAAATCATTTTTCTTTAAAAATAAAGCTCCTTAAATTAAGAAATAGCAAGTACTCTAGATTCTGTCTTGTGTTATAATATACATTAAAGACTATAGACTGTAGGTTGGAACTTTTACCATATTTTTTAATAAAACGATTCTTTTGTTTAGAATGAGTTAGCAATTGGGAAATAAAATCTCACATTTACCCTTTTGGACATCTCAGATTCAGTAAATACTTGATAATAAATAAAAAAGTATGCTAGTTGTGGGTCAAATAAGTTTGCAAATATAATGTATATGTTTGCTCGTTTATAGTTTGCATTGGGTGTGGGGGAGAGGCTGTGAGTAGGCAAGGTCCTTATAGCCTAAGGCTTAGTTTTAAGACTAAGCCTTTCTCACCCTTTTAATACTAAGATCTTCTCAACACTAAACTTTTCTCCACACCCTTGACTGTTGCATGATATGGAGTGGTGTACTGTTATGAGGAATCCCATTTATGCCTCAGATAAGTGGCTTTGTATCAGAGACTTCCTTATTTGTATACTGGCTTAAAGGTTTTAATTTCTACACTATAAAATAAGGGAGACCAGAGGCTCTCTTGCTCGGTTCCTGAAATTAGCGTTGCAGAGGAGAAGCAGCCAAGATGGTGGCGTGCTGAGGAAGAAGCCAGTTTGTGCAGAGTTTGTGCAGAGAAAAGGAGATGGGGAACAGAGGTGAATAAGGCAGGTGAGGTAGAAACCTTTGTTTCTAGGAATACTTGGACAAGTCAGTGACTTTGGGAGCCTGTTGGGCAGATAAAATGTATTATGCTCACTTTGTTAAAGATAACACGAGGAGGCCATCGCCCAGGTGATATTAATGTGTGTTGGGGTGGGCTAAAGGCAGGCAGAATCCTTGTAGCCTGGGGCTTGGTTTTGGGATTAAGCCTTTCCCACCCTTTTTGATGTGGGACGGTACAATCCAATTATGCCTCAGAGAAGTGACTTTGTATTGGAGACTTCCCTATTTTGTATATTGGATTAAAGATTTGGATTTCTACACTATAAAATAGGGGCGGAACAGTAGCTTGCTCTGGGTTCCTGAGGTTAGCATGAGAGAGCAGAGAAAGTAGAGCCAGCAGCAGAAGGAGGCCACGTGGAGGAGGCCAGGAAAAGCAGCCAAGATGGCGGAGTGCTGAGTGAGATGCCAGTTTGTACAGAGTTTGTATCTGGGATAAGGAAGGAGATGGGGAACTGAGGAGAATAAGGCTGGTGAGCTAGAAACCTTTGATTCTAGGAAACTTGGATAAGTCAGTGGCTTTGTGAGCACTGAATGTGAGTGCTTTTTGGAGTCCAGTGTGTGGCTTTTTACTTGCCCGCCGGGTGCAAGCTAGGATTAAAGACTATGGCCCACCAGTTTGTGGCTCCATTGTTTCTTTACCGACTGTCCGAATCCAATGCGAACCTGCATGGGCCAGGAGGCAGCTGTGATAGCGGCCCTGGCCTTGGCTACTGGCTTTACAGAGCCCTGAATGGGAAGGGAAGTGTTTTCCCACTGTGTGTATTTCTTGACCACCGGGTGAGACCTAGGATTAAAGGTAATGGCTCACCAGTTCTTGGCTCTATTGTTTCATTGCAGTCTGTCCTGAACCTGCATGGGCCAGACAGCCGTGGCTACTAGTCTTACACTAGTTGTATGGCCAGAGGCCATCACTGTCACAGCCATTCATATGCAGGTTCCCATTGAATTCAGGCAGATGGTAAAGAAACAGTGGAGCCAAAAAATGGTGGGCCATTCTTTTATTAAAGTTTCTCACCGGCCAACGAGCAAACACACAGGACTCCTAAAGCCACTGATGCATTCTCCAGTTCCACAACCAGGAGAATCTTCTCCAGTTTCTCCTAGAATCAAAGGTCTCATAGGTCTCAGTAAAGCTGACAAAGCCCCTCAGCTCTGTTTTCCCATCTGCACACCTTCTCTTTCCCTGCCAACATGGCTTCTTTCTCTGCAAAACTGGTTTCTTCAGTACTCTGCATTCTTTCTGCTCTCACATGGCAAACATGGCTTCTTTCTGCCTCTTTTCCTTCTTCTCTTCTCTTTTCAAAACTTTCTGGCCTGAAAACTTCTCCTCCAGCAAACATTAGCAAAACAATGGCCCATCCCAAGCAAGAAGGTAATTTGCAATTTCACAGACCACATATGCCTGGCGCTGCCCAGCCCCCAATGCAAACTATAAGCAAGCAAACATAAAAATCATATTTATAATCTTATTGACCAACATTCCACCCCTTTTGCCCACTTTGCAATCCACACCACAGGCATTCCTGTGCAAGGAATGAGGTATAGTATACAAACAAATTACAGTAACAGTACAAGTCATATAATTTCAACAATTACAGAGGTGCCCTTCACAATGTCTCCCTGAGCACCTGATCCTCTCCTGCCACACAATCTAGATCACTATCATCTCGCTTTTGTTTCCTTTATTTCCACATCACTTTACCCTGTGCTAACTTCTTTCTTTCTTTCTGCAATATTGTAGAACACAAGTGGACACTAATATAAGTGCTACAAGAGCAAGGATATTTGCCTATTTTTTTTTATTGATGCATTCTAAGTATCTATCACAGCACATTGTAAGTGTTCAATACTTTTTTCCTATTTTGCACTTTGTAAGAGTACGTAAACTATTAAAAAACCCGCAAAATTAAAACTAGATACCTCACTTTAACTGCTGTATCTGTGAGTATTTTAATGTTTTCTTAAACTTTATAAAGTTTCCAAAATAATTTTACATTCACAAAAATAGTAACAAAAACAGTAGTTCCTGTATACCCTTACCTAGTTTCCCCTAGTAATATTATCTTAAATAACCATGCACATCTGTCTAAACTAAAAAGTAATGTTTTTATCAATATTTTTTAAACAAATGAATTGTTATAAAGAACCAACAACCTCTGAAATTTATGGTTTTGTGTTTGTGTTATTAACCCAGAATAGACCAAGACAAGAACAGAATGTCCTAAGATTATTTCACTTCCTCTCTGTTTTCTTTCATATTTTGTCATTTTGGAAATCTTTTCTGTGACTAATATGTACATTTAAGAGCTTAGGTTAAGTACATTTACAAAAGACTTTACCACTAGAGATATCTAGAAGACCCCTGAAAAGCTCTAATAGGAAAGGCTTTAAAACTCTCGTTAAAAACAAACAAACAAAAAAAAAAATAAACATCTTGTGCTTGTCTACTAAATCAACAGCTGAAAAGAAAAGTTCCCTCGTATCTAAAATATCAGGATAAAGCACACTGAGAACATATAACATTATTCTTAATGAGAAGCTTATTTTGTGTCTAACATGTAAATGTTTACTCGGAGCCCTGGGAAATGGTTCTAGAATGCCAAGGTGTTGACAAATTGCTAAACATTCTCATTAGCTTAAGCTTAGGTAAAATAACTCACAAAGCACCCTTTCCCCATGTTTCACAGTTTGTAGGCAGGGGATCTGGGTACAACAGCCATCCCTTTTCCTAGTCCTTAGCAAAAGCAGCTGGGAAGAAGCAAATGTATGATGGCGGTAGAGCTGTGACTAAATTAAGCTTGATGGTACAGCTGGAGCTTTTGTGATTTCAAGACATTCAGCATTTGCAGTTGCCAGGACTCCTGTGAACCTCTAAGAACATTTCTAAACATGCATGGTTCCGATCTACCTTACCATTGTTCCTCTTCTTTATCTCCATCTTCTAATCTTGTTAAAGTTCAACTTATTTCATTCACTAATTCAACATTTAGACACCATTTGCCGAAGAGATTTACATGTTATTTCTCTTCTTTCTTTCCATGACCCTACAACACATTACCATTTATTAAATAAATAAATAAAAAGAAAACTGAAGTTCAAAGCCTGTAAGGAAGTTGTCCACGTAAATCACTGCCAACAAGTAGCACAGTAAAAAATTGAAGCTGTGTGATTCTGAAAAAGTCCTCACCCTTTCTCTGTGCGATGCTTTCCTGCATTTCAAAGAAAGTAAGAATTATAAGAGTTTTTTCTTTTGAAATTATTTTATTAAATTACACAAATTTGATAAATTGATGTTTATTTACTAGGCAAGAGTATCCTATGATTGAGGTTAAGCAAAATTAATGCATTCTTGACATTGTGAATCTGTCATTATGCCATAACAAGATGTGAAGATGGAAAGGGGAAAAGCTATAGAGAGAGGTTGACATTTTCTTCAGTGGAAGATGAATAAAATGACATGAGAAAGTGGTCCCTGAATATGAATTTCTATTTCACAAAGATATACTCTGCAACCCAGCTGAACCTCATGCCCCAAACCCACTCTGGGAACTCCCATCTCAAAGTCCTTACATCCTCCCCACCGCCTGGGCTTCAATGTGTGTTTCCCTGCTCCACCAGACTGTATTCTTCCATGATGGCCTCTGCCATGATACCTGTACTCACAATAAGTTTTTAATGGAAAGAACAAGCTTCCCAAGATGAATGTCCTAAGAATAAGTTATAAAAACAGTGGTTCAAATTTGTAAGTTGTATAAATGTCTAACCACTACACTGTATACCTAAAATTAATATAATATTGAATGTCAACAATAATTGAAAAGTAAAATTAAAAAAAATAAGAAACAGTTGTTCCCATTAGATAAAGCAGTGATGGTCAATGTGAAGCGAGGAAGGACAGGTTGTGAGAGAAGGCAGTACTGTTTGAAAACAAAGAAGCACATTCCTACTTGCTTGAATTAATTATGGCAATTATTTATTCTGAATTTCAAATATCATAACAGGAGGTCATAAAATTCATACTTACTTTACCAAACTGGGTTATGGAAATTACCTCTCTGAGCTTCAGTTTTATTCATCTGTAAAGAAGAAAAACTAATCTTACCTGTAAGGACTGAATAAGATCATATATTAACACACTTAAGACATTATCAGGCCCATTGTTATCAATCAAAAGAAGTAGTTATCATTTCTAAATTTTGACTGTCTTGAGCAGATTTCCAGGTAAATAACATGCCTTCTAGATTTTTCATTCTAATTTTTAAGTCTCTCTATATTTATATATTTCAAATTAACCCAGCATCATTTAAGAATCTCAGGCCTCTAATATTTTCATCCACCACAGCTTGTATATGTACATGATAATTTTATCTGTATATTTCTATGTAAGTGTGTGTGATGCATAATAAAAAAAAGTTTGAACCACTAAAACTTATTTATTTTTACATTATTAAGCAATAATCCAAACCTTTGGAGTATTAAAATTATTTTTCTATGGTTTTAAACTGATGGTGCATTAAGTTTGAGAGAAATTAGAGTTGTTTCAGAAAAATTTAAGTAAGACTTGTTCTCACAAGTGTTTATTGCCTTCCGGAGACATTTTGAAGTCCTAACTTGTTATGATTCTTTAAAGTAAACAGCACTAAATTCAACCTCAAATTCAATAGTTGATATGAAAAAGTAATTTTTGATATACCATCACTTTTCTCTTATTCTTAAAATAACATATTTTCAGCTTATCTATTTTCAAATAGTTCTTAAATAATAGTTTGCTTTGGATGATTGACTATAAAAATTTTGCTCATATAATACATAGAAAACATGATATTTCAAATCACATACTTCTTTAACTTGTAATGTTTAAAGTGAGTTTCACACTGTTAAACAATTTATCATTTGGAGATGGAACAAGATATTTACAGGGATTCCATCTATACCTCCAGAACTGAAAAAGTATGACCAAGTTTTATTAAAACCGTGCATGCTTTGTTATGGTAGCTGGGTAACAATAAGAAGGAATGGCCTTGAGTGTACATATTCAAGGACAAATGCATGGAAATCAAGGCCCAGAAACACAGGGCATTATAAAGAACACTGATCTTTCTTTTATATGACTTTTCAGAGATCTCTGTGAGAACTCACACTACGGACTCCCCACTGCAATATGGTACCGATCCTGCTTCTACTTCCTTGCCCACGTGCCTTCTCAGTCACCTTAACTGACCCTTCTTCCTCCAACTTCCTTAGAAATCTGTCAGTAATTACCAAGATCCAGTCCTTGTTTGTTTCTTAATTTTAAATATTCTCTGGGCCATCTCAACCATTCTGGTTTCTACGGCTAATTCTGCAGTAATGGACTTCAAAATGGTATCTCTTATCTATACATGCTTCATAAGCTTCTGATCTGTGCAGCCAATGACCACCTAGACATCTCAATTTAGGTGGCCTACAGGGAGCCAAGCTCCACCTGTCCAGAGAAAGCTCAATAACTGTCTTTCAAAGTCTTATATATGCTTTCTACCTCAGTCTACACTGCAGCCACACTGGCTTTCTAGCAGTTTCTCAGGGCACTGTGCTCTCTTCTATTGGAGATTTTTGAACATGTTTTCATATCATTCAAAAACATTGCTTCCATTCCTTCCTTCACCATGGTAACTACTCCTCCTTTGCTAGATAAAAGCTCAATTATCACATTAAAGAATCTTTCCCTGATCTCCTAGACAAAGTCAAATCTCCTAACATCCATTTAACATATCTCTGATTTTACATATGCATCAGGATTATTAATATGCATGGCCCTAACAAGCTATAGAGTGTTTGTTGTGGATATATCCTAGGTAACTAGAATGGGGTAAAAAAAAAGCAAAAAGAGTAAATAAAAATTCCCCTCCCCACAAAAATGATGACTATAAAACACAAAATGGCAAAAAAAGTCCAAACATACTAATAAAAATAAATAATTATAAAGAGGTTAAATTCACTTATCAAAATACAAACTGTATTTTTTAGGAATTTGCAAAATAAAATTACACAGAAAAAATAAAAATTAAGGCCAAAAAAACTAAAGAAAATCCAAGCTGACAAAATATAATTGAAGGGAAAAAAAAAACAATAAAAAGAACGAAGAGGAACAGTTCATGATGAGAAAATGAGAGTCCACAAAAATATGTAATAATCATAAATTCTGCTACAATTTACAAGGTATTTTAAAATAAATACAACAAAAAAAGAACAGAATCCATAATAATAGTGGGAAATTTTTAGCTTAATTGTCAACTGATACATCAAGGACAGATAAATGACAAATATTTGAATAACAACTTAAACAAGCAATAGATCCAGAAATAAATCAATTCCAAAGAATTGCAATTATATACATTCAACCATTCCAAAAAATTAATAAAATTTACTCTAACTATGATACAATAAAATTGGAAATTTAATCTTAAAATATAACTTCCCATATCACCCTCTAAGAAAATTGTATAAAGCCTAAGAAAAATCACTTATAAGTAACTCATTAGCTAAAAAAAATAGTAGAGTACATAATAATTAGTATGCTAAAATAGTACACATTAAAAATTGTGTAATATGAATAAAGAAATATTTAGAAACAATATTATACTTTAAATTTTTCATATTAGAATATAAAAATTGAAAATAAATGGGCCAAGTATTAAATTTAAAAAGTAGAAAATAATGAGTATACTTAAAGGAAAAGAAGGAAACAAAGATTAAAGCAATGTTTTATTAAATAGAAAATATATATACACTTGTGCATACAAAACAGCATATATAAGCAATGTAAGAGAAAGCAAAATATTTGAAAAAATAAAAGAGACAAATTTCTGGCAAGACTAATTATTTTTTAAGAATAATATTGGGGATGCAATAAAGAGAAAAATTAAAAACAAATTTAATATGTCTTCAAAGAAATAATGAATACTTTGTCAATAAATATGAAAATAACTGAAATTTGCAATTTTCTTAAAAAATTCAAATATTTAATCTAGAAGAAATAAAACCACAAAATAGCTGAATAAGCATTAAAGAAAAATCTCTCCCTAAGAGAATCACCATGCCTAGGTGCTTTTAAAATATACCATATGTTAGAATTACTCAAAATTTCTAACTATACAGAATATTTATGAGACTAAAACAGAAGGAAGGAATAGAAGAAAGAAAAAGAATTTTGTGAATCCCATTCAACAATATGTCACAATATAAGATACTGCAACAGAGCAGCATGTATCCCAGAAATTGAGAAATAGTTTAACATCTGGTAATTTATTTTGTTAATTTCCACCCTACCAGATTAAAAGAGAAAAAAAAACAAAAAATGTAATTCAATAAAAATTTATATCAATTCATAATAAAAAAAATTTAAGATACAAGTTTTAGAAATGAATTTTAAAAGCCCAATAAAGAGGACTCACCTTATACCAAGTATCACACTTAATGGTAAAATTTAAAAAAATGAAAACATCACAGTCAGAATAGGACCAGAATATCCCTTAGCATTCTTAATATTCAACATTATACCACAGATACTAGCCATTGTAATAAGACAAGTTAAAAAAAAAGAGGTAGAAAAATTGAAAAGGAAGAGCCAAACTGCCATTACTTGCATGCAATATGTTTGCACAAAAAAATCAAAAGAATCAAAAGGCAATTTGTAAAACTAGTTTAGGAGTCCAATAAGATTGCAATATACAAGTCAATGTACAAAGATAATAATATTTTTATATGCCAGCTATGTTCAAATTAAAATATTATTTAAAATAGCAATAAACTCTATAGAGTGCCAAGGAAGCCAGAAATTGCTTTTACATAATGATTAAAACTGATGGAGTCAGACTGATTTGTTTTCAATTCAATTTCTTCAATTAGTATCCTTATGACATTGGTCAAATTACTCAATCTCACTAGACTTAGATTTCTTACTTGAAAAATTGGAATAATAATTGTCACTTTTCTCAGAAGGTTAATGAGAAGATTAAATGAAACAATACATGTAAATTACTTATAATTATAGCTGACTCAATATATGTAATGATAATAGTGTTTGTAATATACACATAGGCAAAACTTACATGGGAAAATCATAAAATTTTATTCATGGACATAAAAGAATTGAATAAAAGAAAAGTATTTGAGTAGACATGGACATTATCTTGAAGATGTTGAATTTTGCCATTTTAGTCTATCAATTTATTTTATTTCCAATCAAAATGCCATGAGAGTTTATGAAACTTGAAATACTAAATCTAAAATGTGTAAAAAATAAAAAGGCATGAAAATAACTAATTTAATTTTGAAATATAGTAAGAGTAATATCAGGAATTAATATGTATTACAGAACTATATTATTAACACATAGAGTGCTATTAAGAGAATGAACTATAAAGAGCAAATAAATATGTGATTCTATGATATGGTAGCATTAAATAAGTGGGAATTTATTTCTCCAATATGGGACAATTAATTTCCCTATGAAACATTACAAAGGGAATTTTTTTCTACTGATTGATATTAGACAGAGAGAAGAAGGGAGAGAGAAAAAGAGGAAAGCATTTATTTGTTGTTCCACTTAGTTGTGCACTCATCAGCTGCTTCCTGCCTGTGCCCCAGCCAGGAACAGAACCCACAACCTTGGCCTCTCCAGATGCTGTTTTAACTGACTGAACTAAGCATTCAGGGCTACAAAAGTGATGAAAACATTCAAATAATTAATATGAAAATGTATTTTATCATGGTTAAGGGTAAAAATATTTTGAATAAATTGATGTATTGAAGAAAAATATTTACAAAATAAATTTATGCAGATTTTGAAACACACACTAAATCAATACTACTACTATTTTTGTTTCTACATAAATATATTAAAATGAATACTAAGAATACACATCAAATTCATAATTATGGGTTCCAAAGAAAAGAAAGAGCAATACCAGTCAGAGGGGAATTTATTTTTATATTTAATTTTTTAAACAATATCATCAGAAAAGAATAATAATCAAAATATATTTTTAAATGTTCACAAAATTCAACAACAGACTCTTCATTGGTTACATTTTGCCAGAAAAACCTCAAATAGAGAGGAGCAGACAGACTCATGAGGCTCAGCTCTGTATTTTTCTTCTAAAGTCCACTTCAACTACCAAACTACTAGGCTCAGTGAAAGAGGGGGAGGACGTTATTTCTCCTTTACACCAGTGTCAAACAAGCACACAATGTGATTTTCTTGACACCCTGCATTATGATTAATTTTTTTTTAATATCGGAGAAAACTTTGTCCTGGGAGATAGCAAAGACAAAGTAAGCCCAGTATATGACTCAGAAGTTTGGGTTAGATCTCAGCTGCCCTCACATTTTCATTTACCAAACCTCCTGTTCACTCTTTCTTCCTTCCCTTTGGTTCACGGGAAAAAGTGGCACTGCCACAGAACAGCCCATCCACCTTTGTTTAAAGCCTAACTTTTTCTTTTCCAAGGACTTTCTTCTACAGAAGAGTTAACCTTACTGTGTGGTTTGCAGGAGCGAGGCCGTTAAGGGGAGGAGTGTACATCTCTGTCCCTGGTGAGAGGATACCACATTCACTCCTTACTTGTGCCACAGAGACACAAGTAAATCTGGGAACCAGGGCCAGGTTTTTTGTTGCTATTTCATTTTCACTAAAAAAAAATGGAGTGAAATTATGTTTGTTTGTTTTTTAACTTATGATGAAAATTATTTTTCAAATCATTCCCTTTAGCAGGGTCATTCTAGAAAGTATAGTCATTTCAGAGTTCTCTGTAAATACTGCTAACATGAACAGACCCACTTGTCAGTATTAACTGCAGCTTCTTTACTTGTGGGCCAGATGCTACAAATAAAACAGTATGACAGGCAGCATGCCCGTTCTGTCTTAACAAAGCTCACAGTATCTTTTAATCAGCTAGTCACTGTGCTTAAAAATATCTTTTTAATTTTTCTTCCGAGAGAAAAAAACTAGTAGCATTTCTTTCTGTTAATTATCCTCTTTTTAATTGGAAAGAGGATTTCAAATGATTCATAACAAAAATTTGGCCTCGGTAAAAACAGAAAGCTAGGGCAATTGTTAAACAGTGTGGTTTTTTGAACAGTTAATACTATTTTCATCCACATAAAATTCCAATTCTGTCAAACAAGGAAGGTGGCATAAGCCAAGAAATACATATCCTACCAGTTTTACTTTTATGATTTTGGAAACCATTAAATAACTGAAAAAAAAAATTGAAATGCAGCCAAGTAGGAGAGAAAATGGAACTCTGTGTCTTTAAGCTAGGGAGAAAAATAAAACCCAATCATTCCAAATGTATTGCTTTAGTCATCTGGTTTCATTCTATTAATGACCTTTAACATCTGCAAAAATATTGTGAAAAGCTAATTTTGTTTGTACTGAGGTGGTGCAGAACAGTATCTGGCTGTCACTCTAGGATGTGCTATAAAATAAAATTGTCTTTCTGGGAGTCAGACAAAAACCTACTGTACAGATCCAGTTTATTTACAACATTTAGGAATGAAAAGAAAACAGAATTTTACAACATGCCAACATGCAAGAAATGAATAGTACTTACACATTTGTGCGTGTGAGTTAGCAATACCACATACAGATATCTCCCAAGATTAAAGTTTTTTAAATAATATTTTATGGCATTCAACAAAAACTCTCACCAGCAAAACTATTTCTCGATAAATGTTATGCTCCTAAAATATGACAAAGTGTTATTCATAGTAGTATGTTTTGATTTATTGCAGAAGCTCTTTAGAAAGGTGAAATAGCCTTATTTCCTGATTTTGACAAGCCTTATGTTTCTATTAATTGAATACAAATTTTTAAAAAAGAGGTAGTGTCATCAGAGTAAACATATTGACTTTTCATTCTTATAAACCAAAGTTAAAAAATATGTCAAATTGGCCCTGGCCGGTTGGCTCAGTGGTAGAGCATCGGCCTGGCGTGCAGGAGTCCTGGGTTCGATTCCCGGCCAGGGCACACAGGAGAAGCGCCCATCTGCTTCTTACCCCTCCCCCTCTCCTTCCTCTCTGTCTCTCTCTTCCCCTCCCACAGCCAAGGCTCCACTGTAGCAAAGTTGGCCCAGTGCTGAGGATGGCTCCATGGCCTCTGCCTCAGGCACTAGAATGGCTCTGGTTGCAACAGAGCGACGCCCCAGATGGGCAGAGCATCGCCCCCTGGTGGGCATGCCGGGTGGATCCCAGTCGGGCGCATGCAGGAGTCTGTCTGACTGCCTACTCGTTTCCAACTTCAGAAAAATAAAAAAAATAAAAAATAAATTAAAAATCTTAAAAAAAGAAAATATGCCAAATAGACATCAAAAAGAATAACTCTGGTCACACTGGCCTTGTTCTTATATTCACCCATTCTCAACTGCACTATCCAACTTTGTGATTTGTGAAACCTTCTATAGAAGTGTCCAAACCTGAAGTATGTAGGCATTTCATGGTTCAGAAGTTTGATGAGCACTATAGGCCCAGCTCATGACCATACAAAAGTATATATCAAAGCTGGAAGAGGCTGTGCAGCCATATAGCAAGGTTCTCATCAGACAACTAAGTTCTCCTCACAATATACTTGCCGTGAAGCCAAACACTAATATCTGATAACTTTTTTTTTTAGGTTAGAGTAGAGAAAATAGTGAGGCAGACTCCCACATGCATCCAACCAGGATCCACCCAGCAACCCCATCTGAGCCCAACGCCCAAGTACTGAGTTATTTTTAGTGCCTGAGGCTAATGCGTTCCAACAGAGCTATTCTCGGAGTCCAGGGTCATGCTCGAACCAATTGAGCCACTGGCTGTGGGGTGGAAAGAGGGAGAGCAGAGGGAGAGGGATGTGAGGAAAAGCAGATGGTCGCTTCTCTTACGTGCCCTGACCAGAAGTTAACCTGGGACATTCATACACCAGGCTGATGCTCTATCTACTGAGCCACTGACCAGAGTCTGATAACTTCTAATGAAAGGGAATTCACTATCATCTAAGGCAGTGGTCCCCAATCTCCTGGCCGCGGACCGGTACTAGTCCGTGGGCCATTTGATACTGGTCTGCTGTCTACGGCCATACCACTCTGAACGCGCCCAATCTTGTCTGGCACCGGTCCGCAGACAAAGAATAAATAATTTACATTATTTCCATTTTATTTATATTTAAGTCTGAATGATGTTTTATTTTTAAAAAATGACCAGATTCCCTCTGTTACATCCGTCTAAGACTCACTCTTGACGCTTGTCTCGGTCACATGATACATTTATCCATCCCACCCTAAAGGCCGGTCTGTGAAAATATTTTCTGACATTAAACCAGTCCATGGCCCAAAAAAGGTTGGGAACCACTGATCTAAGGCATCATGCTACTTTGAGTAAGTTTGGCTTCCAGAAAGTTTTCAAAATACTGAGCTGAGACATTTCTTCTGAAAGGTCCCCACTTGGACCTCAGAAAGTTTCCTTCTGCATTGTTATCCTTTATATATTTGAAAACAGGTAAAATTTTTCTACTATCATTAACATATGGCTGACATTTGACTTAAGATCTACTTACGATCCTTATCAGAGGTTTTCAGTTATGTATGCTGTCTATAGGTAGCAAAGATAAGGATGGACTCATAGATAGATGATATGTAGATACATAGGTACATTTCTGCAAATCTTGAAATATGACCACTGTATCACAAGTTATTGTTTCTCTGATCTGGGTATCAAGATTTTGGTAATAGATAGTGTAATTTGACAGATACATTACAGTCTTTACCCATCTGAGCTCACCAGCTTAAACAAAATTGCTAAGCCTTTTACAGCAGTTCCTCCTAAACTTACTCCCTGAATCCTCAAGGAAGGTTTTAAGGACCTCGCTCAGAATTTTACATCACGTATTTGAAGATTGATCTATTGCATTTGAACAATAACTCCAATGTGTTATATCTTGGATAGATCAGTGAGGACAAACAGCCTTTCTAGTCATTCAGTTATCAACATCATCCAGCACACTGTCAAAACCATCCAAAAGGTGGCTAAGGAAACCAAACCTTCCCGTTTGTAACTACTTAAGAGATTTACCCTCTTGTCTTTAGCTAGTTTTATTTTGGCCTCCTAACTGTAGTCATAATGGGGAAAATTACAAACTTTCACTAAATGGTGCCAAATAAATACTTGGGATAGAATCCTCTTTATGAGGAGAGACAGAGATCTTTAAGCAGTCTTCAGGGCGGCTGACATGGTTTCAAGATGGGTAACGTTTTATTTTAACCTTTCCTTTCTGGTTGCCTATTCTCACCCCACTCAGTTATCATATTCAAACTCTTTTGCAAGAGTACAATGAATGGTCTGAAAAGTGATGTCCTTTCTTTTCATCTCAAAATATGTACAGTTTTATAACGGGCCGTCTGTCATTTTGTGACTCCATTAGACAACAATGCCCTAATGTTTTCTCGTCGTAGCAACCATACACCAGAGTCTCCAAAAACAAATTCTGTAGTTATTCCTATCTCAAATTTAATCCAACATGGCCTGGGGCGGAGGCTACAATTTCAGAAAATTCAAGTTCCTAATAGTTGTTATCTGTTCACAATTAATGCTTTACTTAGTACACTTCAAGTTTTAATGAACTAGATTGTAGTTATAGTATTATTTAAAAGAGTGAAAGGCAAAAAATGTCTTCTGTAAGGTGCGATTTATTTTATTTTAGGTTAGTTTTACTATAAGAAAATTAAGTCTTGGTTTGAATTCTGAAGAGGTACTCCAATGTAGCAATCAAACCTTCCTTTTCATTTTGCTGCAGACCAATTTTAGAAAAGGTAAGAAAAAAAATCAGCTCATTGTTCATAGTCTTACATTCTCTCTCAAAGTATTGCAGAGCATCATACCACATTATAGCAGAATAAAAAAAATAGAAAGTGTACTCTGTGGGAAGGAATAAAGCACAGTTTTATATCTTGATTGACTTTATTTCTTTTCTTCAGAAACTATCTTTTACTTATCTTTAACTTCTTTCCTGTTCCATAGGCATAGAGATGATTCATTTTTCTCTCCCTTTTATTTGCAACCTTTAACAGGCTTCACAGAAGGTATGTAAGCAAGGGCTCAGTAATATTGCTTCACAAGGAAGTCAAGTCTCTTTGCTCTTCCTTCTAATGCCTAATGTCTTTCAAGCACTGTACACTTTTCCATGTTTCTATTTTCTAAAAGATTAAGAAACTAAGAATCAATTAGTTTCAGTTACTCAGGAAACAATGAAAGTTGTCTGAGGAAGAGGAAAAAAATCTGGGCAAGGAGCAGAAAGAAGCAGGGACAATAGTAATAAGAGATACTGTTTCAGAAATCATCTTAGGGTGTTCATTCATTCATTCAACAAATTGGCCCTGGACGGTTGTTCAAACTGTTAAGATTGTTGTTCTGAAACAAGTTGCAGGTTTGATTCCCAGTCATGGCACACACGAGAAGCAACCAATGAACACATGACTGAGCGGAACAACAAATCAATGCTTCCCTTTCCCCTCCCCTATCTCTACCTTCCTCTCTCTGTCTCTCTAAAAATCAATCCCCAATCGTTGGAGTGTCACCCAGAAGCACAGAGTTTGCTGGCTGAATCCCTGGTCAGGACACATACAGGAACAGATGTTCCTCTCTGTCTCTCTCTTTCTACCTCTCTCTGAAAAACAACAACAACAAATAATATGGTGAGTACTATCCAGTTGGTATAGGAGAAGAAATGCAAAATAAATAAAATATGATCTTTGCACTAAGGATGTGGAAAATGGGCACTCTCACATGTGTTGGCAGGAGGAAAATGGATACAACTAGCAGCATATATTTTTGAAGTATCAACAATTTTATTTCGTTTTTATAATACTTGTAATAAATGCTCATTATTGGCAATATTTAAAAAATAAAAAATATGTTTTTAAAAATACTCATTCTCACCATTTAAAAATAAGCATTCATAAATTTTGGTATATATTCTTTTAATTATTCTCATATAATTTTTACAAAACTGTGTCATATATATATCTTTTATATATAAAAAAGTATATAGTATAAGTTTACATATTATTAAGATACATACTTTTATATATTTATTAATATATAATTTATTTATATACTTTTATAAATCATATATAAAAGCATAACTATGTGATATATATTTATACATAGTAGATTCTGAATTGCCTCCCTGAGTATGATGGCATAAGTACTTAGCACATTAGCACAAAAACATTATAATCATCATTTTTCAGACTGTGTAATTGTTCACAATGTAGTTAAACTTTAATTTTACTAGACACTAAAGAAATAGTATCTATGAGTTTTTCTACTTTTGAATTCTTTTAAAATATATCCATTGAATAGAATTAATATTTTTAGATTGTAAAAATTGTATCAAAAGCAGTAAGTACCAATTGACTTCTCAAACAAACTTTTTATGAGATTTTGGCATTCTTTGTTTTTATTGTCCTGTGGCTAATGTGTGATTTACTGAGTATTAGAATCACATGCCCAACTAAATTTTTCTGGGGTCTTCTGAGGTCTGCACTTTCTTGTACCATTTGTCATCAGTCACATATACCTTTAATTTGGTTGTTTCCTAATGATTTTCTCAATCGGCTCATTGAAAGAATAACACACTCCCTCTATTTTATCTTCTAGGGACTTTACACATTCTGTGATAGTTCCTTCAAGCTTTGCTGGATAGGTAGCTTTTGGGAAGAATGAATGGAGTTTTAATATGCTAGGTCCTGGCCCTGGCCAGTTGGCTCAGTGGTAGAGCATCAGCCTGGTGTGCAGGAGTCCCGGGTTCGATTCCCAGCCAGGGCACACAGGAGAAGCACCCATCTGCTTCTCCACCCCTCCCCCTCTTCTTCCTCTCTGTCTCTCTCTTCCCCTCCTGCAGCCAAGGCTCCATTGGAGCAAAGTTGGCTGGGGCGCTGAGAATGGCTCCATGGCCTCTGCCTCAGGCGCTAGAATGGCTCTGGTTGCGACAGAGCAACGCCCCAGATGGGCAGAGCATCGCCCCCTGGTGGGCATGCCGGGTGGATCCAGGTCGGGCGCATGCGGGAGTCTGACTGCCTCCCCGTTTCCAACTTCAGCAAAATACAAAAAAAATAAAAATAAAAATAATAATAATATGCTAGGTCCTGCATTATTCTAGGCCATGTTAATCTGCATACTTTCAATGCTTATCTCCAGTCTATTTGCCCTAACGATTCACTATAACAATCCAGTATCCCTGCATTGATCCTGTGCTTAATAATATATAAATGGTGTTACAAACTATGTCCCCCCCACAAATCCTTGTGTTGAAGCCCTAGCTCCAAGGTAACTAATCTCATAAAAGTTTGTTTGAGAAGTCAATTGGTACTTACTGCTCTTGATACAATTTTTACAATCTAAAAATATTAATTCTATTCAATGGATATATTTTAAAAGAATTCAAAAGTAGAAAAACTCATAGATACCATTTCTTTAGTGTCTAGTAAAATTAAAGTTTAACTACATTGTGAACAATTACACAGTCTGAAAAATGATGATTATAATGTTTCTGTGCTAATGTACTAAGTACTTATGCCATCATATAGGGTCTTTAAAGAGGTAATTCAGGTTAAAAGAGGTCTTAAAGAAGTCCTAATCCAGTAGGATTAGTGTTCTTATAAGAAGAAGAAGACACAGCAGGAGTGCATGCTCATGGAGAAAAGGCCCTGTGAGGACATAGAAAGTGAACCAGGAATACCATCTGCAAACCAGGTTCCTCATTACTGCTTATAGTATAATATGAGAAGAGAGAGATAAATTGGAAAAAAAAAATCATTAAGCAAAAAGGAACCAAAACTTGGAGATTTGGAAACTTCTCAGTCTATTGAAATTGCAAAAAATGAGAAAGAGTATTTGAGAGAAAACATTAAGGGTGTAGGTGGACAGCATGGATTTAATCAGCCATCACAGCAGAAGCCAGGAATAGGGATGGGATTTCACCAGCAGAGACGCTGTCAGTTTGGACTAAAGGACACAGGAAGGCTTTTAGGTTTGTTGGATTTTTTTTTTTTCGTATTTTTCTGAAGTTGGAAACGGGGAGGCAGTCAGACAGACTCCTGCATGCACCCGACCGGGATCCACCCAGCATGCTCTGTCCATCTGGGGCATTGCTCTGTTGCAACCAGAGCCATTCTAGTGCCTGAGGCAGAGGCCACAGAGCCATCCTCAGTGCCTGGGCCAACTTTGCTCCAATGGAGCCTTGGCTGTGGGAGGGGAAGAGAGAGACAGAGAGGAAGGAGAGATGGAGGGGTGGAGAAGCAGATGGCTGCTTCTCCCGTGTGCCCTGAATCAAACCTGGAATTGAACCTGGGACTCCTGCACGCCAGGCCGATGCTCTACCACTGAGCCAACTGGCCAGGACCAGTTTGTTGGATTTTACAAGATGGAAGAATAGAGAGAGCTACACAGCTGTGAACATGACTAATCCTTTAAAAAGGGGACTAAGGACCCTAAGGGTGATTTGTTGATCAGCAGGGTGGCCACTGCCATCACAAAAAGTTCACAGGTTTAGGGAGACAATACCATCTCCTCTTCAGCTTCAGAGGGTGGGGCCTCCACCTCAGTTTCTGTGAGGAAGGCTACAGCCACTCAGAGCCTCATGGGCACAGATACCATCCATGAACAAAGTGGCAAACCCACAACCCCCATGGTTCTAAAAGGAAAGCCTACCAGCCTGAGAAGCCTGCCTTAAGACCTAATAGAATTTGCATTGCTACGTGTTGGACTTGGTTGAGACCTATCACCACTTTCTTTCAATTTCTGCCTTTTTCGATGGAAATATCTATGTTACACCTGCCCCCTGCCACCCTACGCTGTATGTTGGATGCACATAACATGTTTGGTGTCACAGGTTCACAGCCAAAGAGAAATTTTGCTTCAGTGTGAATATACCTAAAGTCTCATTCATGCTTAATTTAGATGACTTTGAACCTTAAAGTTAATGCTGGAATGTGTTAAGACTTTAAGGGTTGCTGTGATAGGCTGAATACATTATTCATGTGAGAAAGACATGAATCTTGGGAAACAAGAGAATGGAATAGTATGAACTGAATGGTTACCTGCCAAAAACCTGTGTTGAAGCCCTAACCCCAACATGACTATATTGGGAGATAGTGACTTTAAGGAGGTAATTAAAGTTCAATGAGGTCACAAGGGTAGAGGCCTAATCCAATATGACTGGTGTCCTTATAAGAAGAGAGAGAGCGGGAATGAATGCGCACAGAGCAAAAGCCATGTGAGGACACAGTGACAGGTGGTCACCTGCAAGCCAAGAAGAAAGGCCTCACCAGAAACCCAACCCTGCTAGCACCTTGATCCCAGACTTTCGGTCTCCAGAACTGTGAGAAAACACATTTGTTTTTAAGCCATCCAACCTTTCAGAGATTTTCTTGACACATCCCTCTTATTTTTATAAGTTATATGTTGAACCCACTTTCAGGACTCAGACAAAAAACCTTGGGGACATGAACTAAAGGAGATCATTTGAAAAAAGCCATAGATAAATTTGCCTCTTTGACCAAGTTTACCTCTTTGACTTTCACCACCCATAGTTATATCCCTTCCTTGAATCTCCTAGAATCCTCATGAACATAAATGCTTGATGTACTGACCCCACCACATCCCTCTAAATAATCCTGGTCCTGTATGGGCCTATAATGTGCACATTGGGAATCCAGACTGAGGACACCTACTATATAAAGCATATATATATATATATATATATATATATATATATATATATCCATAGGGAAATCTGTGCAATATGGAAATGCAATATATATGTGGTAATAAAGCTAATTTTTATGGAACACTTATTGCATATCCTGACCTGAATGCAACTTCCCTGCATGAAAGATGATCTGATTGCTCTAATCTGTAAAGTGAGGAAACGCAGCTTAGACATATTATACAACTTGTTCAAACAAAATGGCAAGACTAGCATTCAAACTCAGGGCTGTTTACTACCAATGCTATGCTATTACCCTCCACACTGTGCCTGACATGTGTTAAAGAAGAATTATTACGAGAAATTCAAAGGAAAGAGAAATTGGTAGTCCTCAGGGTAACTGTCTGGTGAGGAGGCACAACTTAAAATGGCCCTTGAAGAAGTAGAGTACCAAGGCATACAGACTTAAAATAGGTATGTAAGCTTGGAGAAGGTTCAGATGAAAAGCTTGAAGAAGAGGGATTTTAAAGAATTTTAAAAGGATTGTTAAAGAAACTGAGAACTTTAGGTTTTGTAAACAGAAAGTTGAGACAACTATGTTATAATGGTCTTTCATGAAGGGTTCTTCCCCAAAGGTTAGAAATAACAAAGGTGTTGTTGTTGTTTGTTCCCATTGATTTGAGAGAGAGAGAGAGAGAGAGAAAGAGAGAGAAGCATCAACTTGTTTCACTTAGTTATTCCATTTACTTACGTATTTATTGATTGTTTTTTGTATATGCCCTCACCAGGAGTTGAACCTAGACCTCTGGCACATGGGAGGACACTTTATCTACCGAGAAACCTGGCCAGGGCTGAAACAACAAAGGCTTTAAAATAACACATTACGAATTTCAAGTTTTTCATAATGATGAAATGGAGTGATGAAATAACAGAATGTTTCACCAATGTGTTGTCTTCCAAGTCTTAAGGATAACAGGCATTCTCTAACTCACAAAGGACCTATAAAAGTTCCTCAGTGTGGGGTTAGTCAAGCCCATTTTTGTGAATGGAGTGCAAGTCTCCTTCCGTTTATATTGACCATGCTTTCTCTTAGAGATGAAGATGTAAAGCAGAAGAGTCTGTTCTAAAAGGTACTGTTTGAAGTCTCATGCACCTGTAGCCTCAAGTGAGATAAATGGTGTGTGTTTGTGTGTATATGTGGGTCTATATGTTTCATACTTGTATATATACATTTATGTATATATGTGTGCAATTGAAAAATCATAAATTACACGTTTACATTCTTTTACATTGATAGCATGGTTTCAAGATGATAAAACCTAAGTAAAAATTAATCAGTCATTTGAAATGTAGTCTCTTTCCTTGGAAATCTATGACTGAGGTAAGGAATGGCAAACAAAATAAGATACCAGTTAACCTTTATACTTTGCTCTGCATTCTAAAAGAGAAAAATAAAGGCTGCTGAACACATTCATCTTACCGCCTCACTTACTTGAAGTGGATAATCAGCTTAACACTATGAGAACGATGTTGAATACATGTTGATTTTTCTTTGGTATTGATTGCTGTGCTTTGACATACTGTTCTGATGCACCAAGGGACCACCTGGCTTCATTGTCTATCTTAACTGCTCACACATCAGGTGATCCTCCTTTTTGCAGTTTTTCTTCATTGTATACAGTTGCCAATGCATGAACCTAGAAACTAAGACATGGATTATTAGTTTAAGTAACATAGTTCATATTTAAAAAGAAAATACTGTTTGATGAAAACTACCAGTTTAGGCAGAAATCTTCTCTAAAACTCAATGGCAGACTTTTCTTAGAGCATTTTTTTTTCTTAAGTTTCTCTCAGGAAAAGTACTGTTTCTCATTTTAGGTAACACTTCAGTTCCTTAATAAGTAAAGGTGTGAATGTAAGTTGTAGATGCCCCATGGCAGACACACATTCTCTGAATAACTGTCCTGATGTGAACAAGCACTGTATGTGCCTATGTTTATTAAGTAACAATTATGACAATTACTATTTTCAGCTTCCACAAAGCAGTAGATGTGTAAATAGGGCGCTGTTTCTGCCTACCCACCTGCCTGCCTGGCACCAGGCAGACAACATGTGTTCCCCACGTAGTCAGCAAAGCTTGTTCCCTGCACTTGGGGCACCAGAGGTCGAGACATCTCTTTTGTGGCTCTACAACCTGAATTGTTTATGAAGAGAGCTCTCTACAAACTTTTTTTTTTTTTTTTTGTATTTTTCTGAAGCTGGAAATGGGGAGAGACAGTCAGACAGACTCCCACATGCGCCCGTCCGGGATCCACCTGGCACGCCCACCAGGGGCAACACTCTGCCCACCAGGGGGCGATGCTCTGCCCCTCTGGGGCGTCGCTCTTTTGCGACCAGAGCCGCTCTAGCGCCTGGGGCAGCGGCCAAGGAGCCATCCCCAGCGCCCGGGCCATCTTTGCTCCAATGGAGCCTCGGCTGCGGGAGGAGAAGAGAGAGACAGAGAGGAAGGAGGGGTGGGGGGTGGAGAAGCAGATGGGCGCTTCTCCTATGTGCCCTGGCCGGGAGTCGAACCCGGGTCCCCCGCACGCCAGGCCGACGCTCTACCGCTGAGCCAACTGGCCAGGGCCTCTACAAACTTTTTAGTTGTCCTTGTATCAGTGCCCGTCAAGTCAAAATCCTGGCAATAATCTGTCTCAACTACTTTCCTCCCTTCCACGTGTAAGTGTGGGAGCACATCAGCCTTCTATCTTCCCACAGTTCACATTTTATAAGGATCAATGTGTTGACTTCCTATGGTCTATTAGTCTAAAAAAGCCCGTCAGTCCAACTCCAATCAAGGGCCAGAAGCTTATGAGGTATTTTTATGACCTTGAGCCATTAAGAGCCAAGCCCCTCAGTGTTCTACAAACCCTTAACTCCAGACCCTTACTAAGTGTGAATGTCTGGAGTTAGTCTGTACCTCCTCACTTGCTATCTAAGTGACCTTCTTCTTCAGAACTGAGCTTCTGAAGACCACAATAAGCACAGACTTGCCATCTCCCACCTAACATATCCCTGTTAATGCAAAGTGTACACTTTCATGAGTTTCCCAATGATTTATAATTTGCCATGTTAGCCCTCCCCAGACAGTACCACTGCCCAGTCCTGGCTTACTGCTGATATCCCAAGATGCCTGCTGTAACAAAGGTTTATCCATTCAGCTAATGATGAGTCCCCAAATCGCCCAAGTCACAAGCTTTTTAGCTTATAGCAAATGCTCTTACATGGACATTAGTCTTTAGAAATTCATCAACCAGAAGATGTGATAATTTGCTTCTTCACCAAGAAACTGGAGCCTACCCTCTCTGGAGATGTGAACTGTATTTCAGGACCAAAGGAATATTACAGTTCAAAAAGCAATGCTGTGCTTTCTAACCTAGGAGAAATATACAAGTTGCTGATATATTTAATTTAAAATGGAGATAGTTAAGAGAGAGATATCACTGATTGGTGTATCCTGAGTGTAGTAATGCTTATTACTAAATGTTTTTTTCTACCACGAAGTGCCCTGATGACTTATCTAAAAAAATAAGTTTTCCCTTGGCCGGATAGCTCAGTTGGTTTGAGCACTGTCCAGATACACAAAGGTTGTAGGTTCAATCTCTGGTCAGGGGACATGCAGAAACAAAACAGTGTTTCTATCTGTCGGTCTCTTCTTTTCTCTTTCTCTGAAATCAATAAATAAAATTTTTAAAAAAGAATAAGTTTTCAATGCTAAGGAAAAAGGTAATTTTAAAGGAAAATTTTACACTAAGTGTCCCTTACCCCCAAACACACAGAAACACAATTGTTTCAGTGCTGTAGGAATTGGCCAGGACAATAAGATTTGAAATTTCTAGAGAACTAATACTATTACTTCATTGCTTTATGTTTAAGACTAGCACAATCAATGAGATGACTAATTTTTATATCTATAAAAACATTTTTGGTACCTTACCAAATGTTTGTAGACATTTATCATTTTTCTTTTCTCCAATAACCCAGAAACTGATTTTTTAGTATTCAGGTCTCTTATTTTCCTCTATATACATCATAAGCATCCAACCAATCCTTAACTATTATACAAGCAACAAGAAAATTAAATTTTCATAGAAGGCCCCATTTGAGCAACTGGACCGAGGGACACTCTGAATTGTTGGTATCCACGCTGTACTTGCAGTGGACCAAGAGTTAAAAACTTGGTTTGCAAATTGCATTTCAAGAAAAAGTATAGAATGGAAGGTAGTGGAATGGATGTTGCAGTGGGCTTTCTTTCTTTTGCCTTCTCTCCTCAAAGCATATCATTCTTTTCTCTTTTACAGAAGTAGGTCTTTGGGTTTCCTTATAGCTCTGACCCAGATACTGCCTGGCACTTTTCCATCAAATTACCAAGGTACCAGAGCAGAGCTGCACTGAGGTCAGCATTGGGCTTTTGCCCATTGAGGGCAGTGTGTTATCACAACAATGCAGTTAGCTGCAGAGTAGATGCTAGGGATACAGGAAGCCAGACTTTGATATTTCTTTTTTCTAGAACTTACCATCAGATATCAAGTCACTTATTATCTGGTCAAATTGTACTATTCATATTGCTGAAAACAGAAAACATCTTCAGGTTTTATCACTGTGATCTTTTCCACCAACCTACTTCCACCCTCAAATCAGTGTCAATACACAGTTAAAACCCACTCCAATGTCACCCCATTAAATTCAATTTCTAAAGTAAAAAGAAAAAACCCACCCCTACCCCAAATAAATGTTTTCTTATACTTGGTCTTATAGCATTGACTTATTTCCCTTTTTTCTCCCAGAATCATAGGCAAGCTAATTTTCTGGTTATGTCTCTTATTAGCTGTGTGAACTTGTACCAATCACTTATTCTCTCTGGGCTACAGTTTCACTTGAGAAAAATGAAGGAAATAGTGTTTGCTTCACAAAGGTGTTGTGGGATATTTCTATGCTAAAGTACTTCAATGGAGAATATAGCATGTCTGTACACCTCCCACAATTGTGGTTGCTTGCTCAGATGTTTACACAGTCTCTTTCCTGTTTTATATCAAAAAATTCCTAATAAATAACATCTTCAATAGAATCCATAGGACCTATATTTGTTCCCCCAATACATGAGCTGCCTGTTAGTACGCACAATGGGAGCCAAGCAGCTATTATTTCTGAGTTTAGGATTTTAAAAACAATCTACTTTTTATAAAGCAGGTCTCTCTCCCAAAATCAAAATGAACATATTCAAAAATAGTCATTATTTTTTACACTTCACTCCTATAGTACAGGGAGATGTCGGTTTCACCTCCACTGGCCTAAGCCTTCGTTTGGAACAGGAACAATTAGTCAGAGATGTAAAAAGTTAGAACCCAGGAATTGAAAGAGGAATATAGTTGTTGTGCTTTAAAAAAAAATGAAAGAATGCATTTTGGAGAGTAAAGAGTCAAACCCTCCCCTGCCTGAGTTATCATGCCGGCCCATCGCTCCCTCTTGCTGCTATTAGACTCTCATAATGTAAAATATTTCTTCATTTCCAGCAGATAATACTTTCAGTGAAAAGGTAATTTTTGAAGTCTATTACTTGCATTCTTAGTGAAGAGCACAATGTAGCATTTTGTTCTAATATGCCATTGAAATTGTTTGAGTAGGTACACCATGGAATCAAATACAAAATGTCAAAATGGTTTCCATTAACTATGCACATTTGCACTGCTTCCGCTAATGGCCATGTTTTTGTTCTTTTCCTTCATCTTTGCATCTATAAGATGAAATGATTCAGTTGATGTAACTGAAAAGTACATTGAAAAGGTAGGAAGCAAATGACAAAAGCATCAAGCCACAATTCCACCCACATGCTTTATTTTATAATGAAGTTTAATAATGATAGAAACTGTCGCTAGATTTAAACATCCGTCATTTCAGCAATTGTAGTTAATGTGAATATCTCATACCGAGTAATGTTTTATAAAAACATGCATAGATTGTGTATTATATTGAACTGAAATGTCATAGTGAAATCTTAACTAGATGCTATTATTGTAATATATATTATGCTAAAGGAAATTTACTTCATCTTGAAAAGCTAAAATAAGTACTGTGGTGGGGTTTTTTTTTCAACATTGTAAGTTCAGATAAAATCATTTTACTTGGAAGAAAGTATTTTTTCTTTGCTAGACTTAGCATGAGCACAAATTAACACCCACTACTTATTATAATAGGTGTTGTGCTGATGATATATCTTGGTAAATATACAAAAAAAAAGTAATTATTTTTCTTTGATCAAAAATTAACTCTAAAAAGAAATTTGTGGTTGTGTAGAGTAAACATTTACTACTACCAAAAGTATTTGAGTTACCACTTCAATCGATCATGCAAAGAAAAAGATATTTCCAATAGCAAAACCCTAAACCCAAACCTAAACAAACTCCATGACAAGGGGTAGAGCCCACGGCTGCATGAGGAGCCAAGCCAGGTGGCCACGCTCGCCAAGTCATTCCGCGGCAGCCTTCTCTGCTGTGCTTCCTGATGGTGTGGGCCCCGCTGACGACGGCAGAGCAGGCCTGGGCATATCAAATGAAATCAGCAGCTGACAAATCCCTCACTTTCCGCTGCCTAGCCACTTTCCACCCCACTCGCAGCAGCCTCTGTCCACATCAGAAAGGATCAACAAACCTCTGAGAGTGCTGAGGGACATTTCATAACTTCACGTTCTCATGACAAAGGAAGAAGAGTGAAGCAAATACTCATATCTGAGTATCATGTTGTCTTCTCCAATCTAGCAGAAAAGATGAGAAGAAAGGCAGCGGGTTTTCCGTAGCACGATTATTTCCCTTGAGTCCACAGCTGTTCAAGAGTGATGAGGAGGTTAGGAGCAACTAGCCACAGCATTCTCATCCTGAGCATGCATTGGGGGGGGGGGGGGGTATCCTTTCACCTCATGAAGTAGTTTTCTTTGTTAGTTCTGGTTCTCTGGAGTTCTCTATGCTTATATATGCCTTTTCATATAAGTTTCACAAATACTACTGTGTAAACTCACCAGATTCCACAAAACTTCCAGGACAGTTCGCCTTTGCCACCAGATGGCAGCGTAATACCACTCATGCATGCAACAAGGAAAAAATGGGCCTATGGGACTTCGGATCAGCACTACTCACTAAGCTAGTCCCTGACATTAGATATAATTTCTTTTAAATAATTAATATTGGTACTTGAAGATAAATGATCCATAACTGTGGAAAAGAGCCCTGTTTCACTTGTGTACAACAAACTTACTGGGGTAAAGGAATAGTGAGTTCTTACTTATGACATTCCTGTGGGTTGAGTGCACTCAGCTGGGCCATTCTTCTGGGTTTACTTCTGCTTCCGGGATGAAGCTTAGGTCTCTCATGTAGCTGCTTTCAGGTGAGACCAGGGCTGGGGCTGAAAATTTCAAGATAGCCTCATATCCTCCAGGATCATCCCCCCCCCAAAAAAAACACTTGGCTTTTCACTATTTAAATCTAGCATACCCTGGCCAGGCAATTCAGTGATCTAGGGCATCGTCCAGATCAGGGGTCCCCAAACATTTTACACAGGGGGC
The DNA here is from genome assembly GCF_036850995.1 of Saccopteryx leptura. NCBI lineage: Eukaryota > Metazoa > Chordata > Mammalia > Chiroptera > Emballonuridae > Saccopteryx > Saccopteryx leptura. Next base: position 314,738,984 of record NC_089505.1, on the reverse strand, counting down.
CAGTTCACTGTCCCTCAGACCGTTGGAGGGCCGGACTATAAAAAAAACTATGAACAAATCCCTATGCACACTGCACATACCTTATTTTAAAGTAAAAAAACAAAACGGGAACAAATACAATATTTAAAATAAAGAACAAGTAAATTTAAGTCAACAAACTGACCAGTATTTCAATGGGAACTATGTTCCTCTCACTGACCACCAATGAAAGAGGTGCCCCTTCCAGAAGTGCAGCTGGGGCTGGATAAATGGCCTCAGGGGGCCGCATGCGGCCAGCGGGCCATAGTTTGGGGACCCCTGGTCCAGATACACAAAGGTGCAGACTCAATCCCCAGTCAGGGAACAAACAAGAATCAACTGATGAATGTATAAAGTAGAACAAATGAATCTCTCTCTCTCTCTCTCTCTCTCTCTCTCTCTCTCTCTCTCTTCCTCTTTATCAATAAGTAAATCTGGTACAAACTTCCCAGAGTATGTTGATCAGCTTTCAAGAGATAGTTTTCCAAGTAGATACAACCCATTGTTTAAGAGTCCATAAAGCCTCTGCTGTTATTACACTTGCTAATATTCCATTGTTCAAAACAAGTCAAGTGGCCAAGCTGATGGGCAATGTGAAAGGGACTGGATCTGGATATAAATACAAGATGATAGTCTACCATAGATCCATAAAAAAAAAAAGCTACAGCTCAGCAAACACAAAGAATCAGAAAACTCTCCAGTTCTGATTTACATTAAAAATGTCATAAATTGCTATCATTTTTTTTTCAATAAATCTTAAATAAGACAAATGGTGCTGAAAAGATTTTAGAATGTCAGAAAGATAGACCACCTGCCTGCTCCTCATGGCATCTTATTCTACAGTAAAAGAGCATAATTCTAGGCTGTAGCCTTAAAATTGCAGAGCCCAAAACTCAAATTGTTTTGTTTTTGTTTTTGTTTTTTAGTGAGAGAGAAAGGGAGAGCGATGAGAAGAAAAGCATCAAGTAGCAGTTGTGGTGTTTTAGTTGTTCATTGATTGCTTTCTCATACTTGCCTTGACTGGGGGGGTCCAGCCGAGCCAGTGACCCCTTGCTCAAGCCACAGACCTTAGGATCATATCAATGATCCCATACTTAAGCCAGTAACTCCGTACTCAAGCCAGCGACCTCAGGGTTTTAAACCTGGGTCCTCAGTATCCCGGTCAACACTATCTACTGCACCACCACTAGTCAGGCACAAAAACTCAACATTTTTTGTGTGTGTGAAAGAGACAGAGAGAAAGAATAATATGGACAGACAAAGAGGAAGGAAAAGAGATGAGAAGCATCAATTGTTTGTTGAGACTCCTTAGTCTCTTTTAGTTGTTCATTGATTGCTTTTTCATATGTGCCTTGATGGGGGAGAGGAGGCCACAGCAGAGCGAGTGACCCGTTGCTCAAGCCAGCAACCTTTGGCTCAAGCCAGCAACCTTGGGCTTCAAGCCAGAAACCTTTGGGCTCAAGCCAGCAACCTTTGGGCTCAAGCCAGCAAACCTACGCTTAAGCTGGTGAGCCCATGCTCAAGCCAGATGAGCCAACGCTTAAGCCTGAGACCTCGGGGTTTTGAACCTGGATCCTCCATGTCCAAGTTCAATGCTCTATCCATTGCACCACCATCTGGTCAGGCACAAACACTCAATTTAAAAAAATAACAAACCATCGCCCCCTGGTGGGCAGAGCATTGCCCCTGGTGGGTGTGCCGGGTGGATCCCAGTCGGGCGCATGCAGGAGTCTGTCTGACTGTCTCTCCCTATTTCTAGCTGCAGAAAAATACAAAAAAATAAATAAATAAATAAATAACAACACTTATTATTCACCAAGCTGAAAGAAAAAAACTAGGCTAAGTAAACTTAAAAACATCAACCAGATGTAAATTTGATAAGTTTACAAAGACTGACCTACCTGGCTTATCAATGAAGTCTATTTGCAGACCCAATCCTGGTAGAAAAACCCCTCCAGGAAAACAAATTATAAAAGTGAAGGTTGCTTTAGGAACACAAATTTGGAACAAAGGGAGCTGGATATTCTAAAGGGATATTTCCATTAAGGCTGATGAACTGTTCTTATCTATTCTAAAGCATTTCTGTCTTAAGAACTGATTTGGCTCCATTGAATTACAGAAACATTGCCTCTTATCAAGACTAGAAAAACACTTATATAACAATTTTTTTCACTAGCAAAGATTATTTACAGGAGAAAGAATGAACGTCAAAACTTTTCTCAATATTATGTTCTCATAAAGCCAGTATTTTTTTATTTAACATAATAGTTATACTTATTATGCATAACCGAGTAAGCATTGTTGATACATAATGTTGATTCAGTAATGAGTGTACTTCCATTTTTTAATCTGATAATCCCCATGGCTAACAGGTTGCCATAGCTAAATGATGCTTTGTAGTTTAGTTAACATCTGCAAATGATTAAAGCTAAGGACAGCATCCATCAACAGTTCCAAGTTTGCTTTCCAGCATCAAGATTAACCAAACAGCAAGGCCTTGCATCCTTTAAGACAGTCTATTAAATTCATTTAAATCTAACATTTATACACTCTGCAATTGTAACTGATACATGCTGTTGTTATTCCTGACCTTTCAGTGAATTCGAAACAAAATGTGGGAAGGGGCATTTACTGAGACTCTTCAGTAAGAGTTTGTGGTTTTGTTTGGATATTAAGATAGTAAATATACTACATACATAGTCTAATATATGGAATATGTGCATTATACAGATAGTATTTTTTCATGTGAATCCTGTAAGCCAAACTCTCAAAATTCAGTTTTCAAGAGAGAAATGCAATTTAACTAGGATGACTGTTCTTTATCTCATGGAAAAATATTCTCCATTATATTACAGCCTGGGATTAAGTGATTCATTAGATGAGAATGGAAAAATATTCAACCCATTAACCATATCATTTTTAAAAAGCTTTGTCTCTTTAAATATTAAATATCTCATATGTCAATATTAAAATGCCAGTTTAAAAAAATTGCTACAGAAGGCTCTCTTAAGAAATGTATCTATTTGAGCATTTATTGAATATTATGTTCAATACATGAAGAGCCAGTAAGTAGCTCAGCATTTCGAATTATGTTAACTACTTTAGGAACCCAATGCTTGAATTTACAACTTGTAATAAAACAGCTCACATTTGAATAGGCTGCCATCACTTAGAACTCAACATGTTGGGTTAAAATTTATCAGTAATCTTCACGTTGTGCTCTGAGAAATGCCAGGGGTTCTCCCAGCAAATGAAGGAGCCAGAGTTAAGAGGGATCCACGTAGAACTCAGAGGCTGCCAACTCCTCTCAAGTAGAGAAATTCTTCTTTCAGTTGTTTTATATAATTATTTCTCCACTTAAGACATTATCAATTTTGAGCACATGGTAAGTGCTCAGTAAACATTTATTTGTCATTCCCTTCTCTCCTTTCCCCACCCTAGAATCTGGTATAACTTGCCAAACTCTCTTTTTTTCTATCAACATGAATATTTTTCCCCTAATTTTACAGTCTTGACACCTAGAACCCTCCCAGGGCCTTCTCTTTCCCACAATCCAAATAGTCCATCTTTTCCATGTTTCTTAGGTGATATTCATATTTCTCAGATTGATATCTCTCTCTCTCTCTCTCTCTCTCTCTCTCTCTCTCTCTCCATTCCCTCTAATACCATCTGCTGATACTCTTGCACTGGAAGTCCAGCAGCAGCTTTAGATCAGAATTTCCTGCCCTGAGGTCTTATTTTCATCTGGACAATGCTGCCACCTTCTGCGCAGCTTGCCTGCTCTAAAACACTTCTAGTGGAAGTGTGGACCTGTTAGGCTACTTAGATGCATGCACTCTTTTATGTAAAGTAAACTTTTAAGAAATCAAAAGCCACACCTACTTCAATGCTGCTGCAAAACTAATTTTTTCAGGGGACCTACTGAGGGTTAAATAGCTTAGGTAAGGGGACCAAAATTATGGTTGATATTATGTACAGGCAGTTCCCGAGGTTATAAATGAGGTTCCAAAGGTTTGTTCTTAAGCTGAATTTGTATATAAGTTGGAACAGATATATTTACTTGTTAAATACAACTTAGATGTATATCTTAACATAGTATTTATTTTTACCTTTCTGTGCAAATAGATACTTAAATATTTTCAAACCCACATAACCTATCTCATTCCTAACCTGGGGACTGCCTACGTATTCAAATGGTGGATGCACACCTTACTAGGACATTCCCGTAAAGAATTTTCTGAGCCACTTCCCTCAGGAGATCTTCCTTTAAAAATTAAGGAATAGAGCCCTGGCCGGTTAGCTCACTGGTAGAGCGTCGGCCTGGCGTGCAGAAGTCCCGGGTTTGATTCCCGGCCAGGGCACACAGGAGAAGCGCCCATCTGCTTCTCCACCCCTCCCCCTCTCCTTCCTCTCTGTCTCTCTCTTCCCCTCCCGCAGCCAAGGCTCCATTGGAGCAAAGATGGCCCGGGCGCTGGGGATGGCTCCTTGGCCTCTGCCCCAGGCGCTGGAGTGGCTCTGGTCACGACAGAGCGACGCCCTGGAGGGGCAGAGCATCGCCCCCTGGTGGGCGTGCCGGGTGGATCCTGGTCGGGCGCATGCGGGAGTCTGTCTGACTGTCTCTCCCCGTTTTCCAGTTTCAGAAAAATACCAAAAAAAAAAAAAATTTAAAAATTAAGGAATAAAAATGTGGAGAGACACACCTTCACTGTCAAGTTTGAGAACCCGCATAATATTATGCTGCTGAGTAAAAAATGCAATACAGGCTCCAATAAATATGCATTTCAGAAAACTGCTTAACTTTTTTTTAACCTACTGTTCTAAAAATTCATTAAAGATTAAATCACTTATTTTTTGTTTTTATTCCTACCTTTAGCGAAATTATTAAAATACTGAAGAATTTGTTCTAAAAATGTTTGGTAAATACTGCAGTGAACAAGCATTTAATATAATAAGGAATAATTATTATTTTATTAGTACTCTTCATAAGCATCTGCTAGATTAAATCCAAAGTATTTACTCTATAATTCAAGATATTTTACTGTTTATTCCTACCCCCCCCCCCATATGGGTGGCAGTGAAAGCTACTGATTAAGTTTGAAGTTTAAATCTTAGGTCTGCCATTTACTAGCAATGGGACCCTGGGAAAATTGCTCACTCTACTTCAGTTTCCTCACTTGTAAAACATGAAAAATAACAGTGCCTATATTTCCTGGGTGAGTAGACTTTTGAACTCTACACATTTACTGAATCTAATAGCCTGAAAAAAACACCTGCATTTTAATTTTCCCTGATGAATCTCATTTAAGTGAAGTTAGAAAGAAACACTGATCTAGAGGGATTATAGGACATTTGGTGCATAAAAGAGGAACATCACTGCTAGTACTGGTAGGCTTATTATGCAAAATCAGAGAATACCTGTTTTGTCTGTGACCAAAAGAAAGAAACAGGATCTGGGTAAAATGAGAGATGGTGTGTTTTAACTCAGTATAAAGAAGGACTTTACAACAACAGTAGCTATACAAAGCAAAGATCGTGTAGGCTTCTGAAAGAAATAGATGTCTTCTCCTTATGCCTGGGATTATTTGTTTAATTAGAGGAGGCTCTTCCAGGATATTTTAGAGGTCATTCAGGCATCTCTTGAGGTTCTGAGACTCCATGAATTCTGAGTTTACTTTCTAACTTTCAGTGCTACAATTGTGGATATCATATCACACATGAGAGCAGACATTTACTAAGCGATAGTTACACCCAGGGGTCCTTGGTTCTTCCTCACCTTCACTTCTAATATATTTATTCAAGGAAAACTCTTTTTCAAAGATTTGGGTATTTGGAGTGTTCTTTGGATATCCTTTAAATATTCTCAGCTCACAGAACCAAATCATGTCTGCTAAAAATCCTCTAAGAGCATTGGAACCTGTCTTTGAAAAACACAAGGGAGAGAATCTACCAGGATACTATGGAAGAAAACTCAGGAGCTTCCACTGGGGATCCAGGTCCATGAGCAACCATTTCTTAAACAGCCAGACCAAGCTCACTGAGCTCTCTTGTAATTAATCTTTGAATCCTGAAGGAACCATTATGCTCCTTCTCACAGCTGCTGCTATGAGTCACATAAAACATCACCTTGGCTATGAGACCAGAACTTTAATCATATATTAGAACTGAAAATACAGCCTAAAAAGGCATAAAATCCAAATTGTTTCCATGCCACGGTAGCAAGTATTAAAAAAAAAAAACCTACACACTTTTATAATATAGATTTGTGAAATGATGAAAATGCTGCTATCATTTATAGTTTCCTTTCAGAATGGACACTTTCTTATAAATGAATGGTTCTGTAATAACCCAATGGCACCATCATAAATCTCTCCAATGTATGGTACTCTGTAACACATCTGATGAGAAATGTGTTTACTCTTTCAGGATTAAAAATAGGAAAACACAATAGAACAAGTTCATTGGCAGGTTCAGGTGGCCACTTAGTTTATAATAGAATCAGGAAATGAAAGTGCCCTGTGGTGTGGTAAAAAACTCCACTAGAATCCATTTTTAGCTAACACAAGCAAAGCATGTTAGTGAGTTTCCTCAGTTGTCAGCATTAAAAAAAATTAACTGTATACCTCTTTTCAATCAGCTAAATATTTATTCAAATCTTCAGCTTGTTGTTTCTTCATTAACAAGGTTTCCCCTGCTGCTCAGCAGAATATGGGAGGAACTTTGCAAATGTCAGAGGCACTCAAGATGAATCAACCAAGGGAAGTGAGAAAAAAGCTCATAATCAAGTGGAACTACAATAGTGGCACATTTCAAGCTGGGAAATAATAGATCAATACACAAGGCTCTTTCCCATGGGATAATACTGCTATTTGTTCTTATTTTGTGATTTGTTTTTACTCATCAAATCACAAGCACAATGCAATTTCTGTGTTAACCTTCAATTTGTAAATGATCGTTTGTATTCTAATCCTCAGAACACTGCAATGGAGAAAAGAGGGTGCAATTTTAAAAGAAAAGCTGAGTCTTGTGAACAAAAGAGAGCAAAATAAAATAAGCAAAGTATTTTAGGGAAAGAATTAGTGCTTTAAGCGCTCCTGGTTAGCATAAAATATCTCCTTCTAATAGGTAAATCAAGCCTAATGATGCCTAGTTTGCGGAATAGGGCAACTACAACAAAGGTCCTCATAGAAAAAAAATGTTTAAAGCTTCACTTTGATCTGACATTAGGAAAGTCTACCATGTTCATTTGCTTGTCTTGAAAAATATTGTTTATTATTTTGAAGTTGTACATGTTGTGCATTTAATTTTGTGGTTTACTAAGGATCCTGGTATGTGAAAGCTCCCTATTATTGGTCTAATACAAAACCTGATCAAATAATTTTTTACATAATTCTGTGTTTGTTTCAGCACTGTTGTCAAATAATAAAACATAGCTTAGTTGATTTATTTTTAAACCAGTTTTCTTACATCATTTCTGATGTATATTATAATCTAGAAGCTTCCAATTATAAAAAATTAGATTTATAAGCCATAGATGTATTTATGAAGATTGCTATTTCTTCACAAAAGATATGATACAATATCAAAACAGACCTTGAAAATATATTCCCAAAATTATAGAGAAGAAAAATTTTCAACATGTAAAATGTGGGTAACTAAATGAACCCACAAAATTTTTACAGTGATAGAGTATATCTTCTTTAGTTGCAAAAACTCTGTACATATATTTTTCTCTTTTCAAATAGAAACAGACCTTTCTATACTAGAAAGGTATCATTTAAAAAACAACTGTGTGGCTCTTGCTGGTTGGCTCAGTAGTAGAGCGTCAGCCTGGCATGTGGCCTGGCATGTGGATATCCCAGGTTCGATTCCCAGTCAGGGCACACAGGAGAAGTGACCATCTGTTTCTCCATCTCTCCCTCCTCTCTCTCTCTCTCTCTCGCTCTCTCTCTCTCTTTCTCTCCCTCTTTCCCTCCTGCAGCCATGGCTCAATTAGTTCTAGCGCATTGGCCCCAAGTGCTGAGGATGGCTTCATGGAGCGTCCATCTTAGGCACTAAAAATAGCTTGGTTGAAAGCATGGCCCCAGATGGGCAGACCGTTGGCCTCAGATGGGGGTTGCTCAGTTGATTCCCATTGGGATGCATGCAGGAGTCTATCTCCCCTCCTCTCACTTGCAAAAAAGAAGATAAATAAATAAATAATATAAAACAATTATGTGACCCACTGTGAAAAGGAAGAAGTGGCTGACTTGACTCTGTTGCACAATGGATAGTGCATTGGACTTCTAATTCAAAGGAACAAGTGGCTGGCCAGCCAAATGCTCTCCATTGCACACTTATGACAGTGATTATTATGTGAGAACTTTAACAACTTTCTAATGGATCCCCAGGCTAGAGAGAGAGCTGAAGAGTGGAAATAGCTTAGCAGTGAGTATGTGGAAAACTCAAAACTCATATCAATGTTTTAGCAGGTTTTTCAAGTCCTTATATACAGGAAGAAGAAAAGAGAGCACATGTGAAGGTTGTTTTTAATTCCCAGTGCCCATATTCATTCATAGCCACTGCAGGAGTTACCCACAGTGTGTGCTCACCTTGCTCCTCCAGGTGGGGTTAGCACTCTCCCCAAGGGCAAACTTTGTAAAGATGCTGTTGGGCAGATAAAATATATTATGCTCACTTTGTTAAAGACAGCGCTGCCCACGAGGAGGCCATCGCCCAGGTGATATTAATGTGTGTTGAGAATCCTTGTAGCCTGGGGCTTGGTTTTGGGATTAAGCCTTTCCTACCCTTTTTGATGTGGGGTGGCACAATCCAATCATGCCTCAGAGAAGTGACTTTGTATTAGAGACTTCCCTATTTTGTATATTGGATTAGAGGTTGTGAAGCTACAATATAAAATGGGGGCAGAATGAGAGTTTGTGCTCTTGGTTCCTGGGATGATAGCATGAGAGAGCAGAGGGAGCAGAGCAGAGAGCAGTGGAAAGAGGCCATGTGGCCAGGAGAAGCAGCCAAGATGGCGGAGTGCTGAGTGAGATACCAGTTTGTGCAGAGTTTGTATCTGGGATAAGGAAGGAGATGGGGAACTGAGGAGAATAAGGCTGGTGAGCTAGAAACCTTTGATTCTAGGAAACTCGGATAAGTCAGTGGCTTTGTGAGCACTGAATGTGAGTGGGTTTTGGAGCCCAGTGTGTATTTTTACTTGCCCGCTGGGTGCAAGCTAGAATTAAAGATGACAGCCCATCAGTTTTTGGCTCCGTTGTTTCTTTACTGACTGTCCGAATCCAATGCGAACCTGCACTGGCCAGGCTGCTGTGATAGTGGGCTTGGCCCTGGCTTCTGGCTTTACAGATGCATATAAAATGGGGGTAAGTGTTCTTTGCTCCTACCATGCTGTCCTCTGAAGAATCTTTCTACAGGGTTAGTGTAATGCCGGTGGCCGCCATCATGGCTAGGCAGGTTCACATGGGATTCATACAGATGGTGGAGGAACTGCAGAGGTGGAAAGCATCAGGTCATACTCGTTTATTGGAGGCTTGCAAAGACAGGTGAGCAAATAAACAACTAATGGGAAAGAGCTGATAAACAAAGGAAAATATGCTATTCACAGTAAGGGCAAGGGAGCAAGGAAAACCGCACCTCACGGTAGCAGTGGCCACAGAGCAATCTGGGAGAATCACTGCCCAGGGGTAACACCCATAGCCTTATATAGGCTGTGTAAACTACCTCTGCCACCTGCTCACACACTAATCAAGCAACGTGCTTGCAGCTGGTATACCCGCAAGCAAGCCTAACACAGTTTCCCCACAGTTAGACACAACCTTCCCAAGCTGGGGTGACTGTTGATGACATTGTAATACAGATTGGGGAATAAGGGTCAGTGAAGAGGTGAGGAATGCCTTATTTAATGAAAAGAAAGAAAAAGAGTAATTTAAAGAGAAGGATTTGGTTAGTCCTCCATAGTATAGAGATTGATTTTACATAATAAACAAATGAAACATTAATACCACTTAGGAACAAAATGATTGCAAAGTCATCTTAGGATAAGGTCTGTGCATGAGCCACTCAGGGGCTGTAGGGAAAATCAGGTAATGCTCAGTTTACAATCATTCTTTCCTTTGCATTCAAACTTTGCTCAGGAGAGTTCATAGGAAAGATCACAAGGCATATAGTTTTTGCCCCATGTTTCCTAAGGAAAGCAAGATACTTCTACTGTACGCCAACATCCAGGGAGCTGTGCCTTCACTCAATGCTGTGAGTGGCCTGTAGTGGTTTCTTTTGTCCAACGAGTTCCTTTTCAAGTTGGCTGAGAGTTTATTATTATTTTTTTTTGCATGAAAATTCTATGGAGAGCTTAATAGCACAGGACGGAGTCCAGAAATCATTTCTAATACTCAACCACAACATGGATTTTATTTTATGCCTCTTTCTAAATAAGTCTTTTCTAAATATATTTTTGAGGACTAAGGACACATAAAAGGGAGCTATTAAGGAGAACCACAGGGTGTCCGTGATGGGAAGGGCTGATTGTCCTTGACAGCCTCTGACTTTGGGATTCATGAAAAGGCAAACCACAAATATTCGGTGAGACTAGCATGCAGATAAATGTTATGCCACATTGCCCTTCTCCCCTTTTTCTTCTCTATTGTTCACCCCTCCTTCCCAGTTTCTTCTAAAATGGTATATATATTCCCATGTTCTAGGAAGCTTTCCTATGTCATATGAATCAGTACACCATCAAATGTATCAGCATCTTTTTAAAAGTAAGCTTGCTTAGTCCTACAGAAAAGCCTAATTAAAATGCACTGTATTTATATATGCACTCCTTTGCATCGATTATTAAGTATTTATCTGTAGTAGAATGTTCTGGGAAAAGCTCTGTGCTTTCCAAACACAGGGAATGTCAGGGAGGTCCTCAACAAAACCTTGAAACAAATTTGAATCTTATCCTTCGTTAAGGTTTCAGTCTGTGACCTTGCACCCAGATTCCATGAATAGAACATTGTTCTGGCAGGGCAGAGGCTCAATAACTGGACATTTTCTGGGTCCCTGAATTTGTACAATGAGATATCAACTCCAATCTGTGGAGCACAATGCTCCAGTGACTGTCGGGAATGGCTGCAATATTGATGCCTTTCAATGTAGATCACATCATTCACCCAGCAGAGCTCAATAAAATGATACTGTAGTTAACAAGTTTTATAACACAAAGTTACTTTAAAACATGGAACTAATCAGAGGGAAGCCTGTTTATGCATGTCACCACCACATTTAATTGTCAAAAAATAAACAAAGATTTGCTCTACCTATTGTCATGTATATCAAGTCATTAATCTAAACTAATGAAGCTTAAGATATATGACAGACGGTTTTTATGGAGCGCCTCCTTAATGATATGTTTGCTTTTCATTTCAATGCCAAGAGCCCATTATCAAGAAAGCAGCACATTATGGTCCAAACACATTGAAATCTACAGCACCACTCTTTGTTCCCAGTTCACAATAAGCAGCACTTGCACTTACATATTCATGTACTCTCGGAGATGAAAAGCACTGGTTAGAAATGAATAAAAGGAGAAGGGACAATTCATCTAATGGTCCTGTTCAGTTAGGGGTTCCCCCTTCAGATTTTTAAGCTCACCTGGAAAGAAAAAAGGAAACTAAATCCAGCCCAATTCATGCACACATTCATTTCAAAAAATGTGAGTGAATATGTATCATAAACACAATGAGTCCTAATCACTAAAGAGCTCCCTGAATCTCCCAAGAACACAAACCCAGAATGCCAAGCGGCAAACAAATAGCTACTGGATGATGAAAGCAAGCATTCTACAACTATTTCAGTGTTCACATTAGTCCTAAAGCTTTGATGGTTTCCAAAGAGGAAGTAATTATTTCTCATTCTGCTTCTAGTTTGGAGGAGAATAATGTGGACAAATTAACATCTATCTAACCATAATGATTCCTATATCTGGTGACATCACAAATTCAAAATAGTTGACCCTTTGGGCCAACACCACCAAGAGACTACTCTGGGCTCCAAAAACCAAATGAAAAATTCAGTCATGTCATAGGTCGGTTTACTTAAATCTGGAGAAATATCCCATAAATGGAACTATATTACAGGAGGACACAATATGTCTGTGTGGGGGGCAGGACAAAAGACCATTATTATGTGTGGCCAAGGATGTCGACTATCTCACTACTCAGTGTATTTACTGCACCTTCCATAGTCCCTGGCCCATGGCAAGTATTTGGTGAATATTTGCTAAGACCATGAAAGCAACTATGATATAAAGAACAGAAGGGTTTTTAAAAAAAGGAAAAAAGCTCTGGTCAGTTGGCTATGTGGTAGAATGTCAGTCTGGCATATGGAAGTCCCAGGTTCAATTCCCAGCCAGGGCACACAGGACAAGCAACCATCTGCTTCTCCATCCTTCCTCCTCTCTTTTCTTACTGTCTCTCTCTTCCCCTCCCACAGCCAAGGCTCCATTGGAACAAAGTTGGCCCAGGCACTGAGGACAGCTCCATGGCCTCCACCTCAGGCACTAGAATGGCTCTGGTTACAATGGAGCAACACCCCAGATGGGCAAAGCATCACCCACTAACAGGCTTGCCGAGTGGATCTTGGTGGGCGAATGCAGGAATCTGTCTCTCTGCCTCCCCTCTTCTCACTTCAGAAAAATTTAAAAAAATTAATAAACAAAAATAAAAAAACAATTTTTCTGGAAATACCTTCTTCAACTCTCCCAGCCCATTCTACCACTCGCTGTAGTAAAACCAGCGAGGCTTCCATAGAAAATACCGTTGCTTCTTCTCTGTCTTAAGGGTCATACAAGAGATGCAAGAGAAGCCTTTATAAAGTTATAAGTCCATTCCTTCTTGAAGTTTCCACTTGCTCAAACCAGAGCATAACTTAAGTCATTCTTTCAAGAGATCCTCACAGATAATACCATGAACAGATTGGGCCCTCTTGGAGCTCAGAGGCACACACCTACAGAACTAGAAAACTTGGTAAGCAGCCTTTTAGAACTTGTGAACAAGTCCTAAGTGTCACAGAAGCACAGAGGAGGTAGATAGCGAATGACTAAGGGTTGGCTTCCCAGGACACATGTCATATGAACAAGGCTCCTAAGGGTGACTTAGCTTCTAAGAGACAGACAATTGAGTGTTCTTTGAGGAAAGATAGAGTGGGCAAATTAAGAAAAAAATAAGGTGCTGAGTATTCAGGGTTAGCCAGTGGTCTAGTGTCCTAAATACTGGGTATCATGAAATGAGACTGAAAAAGGTATTTTGGGACAGATTCTGATTATTGATCATAACCACAACCATTGTTAGTATTTCTTTAACATTTACTATTCCAGGTACACTGGCATTTACTTTTCACTATAAACCTCATTTCTGAGTGAAGGAACTGAGGCTTCCAGGGATAAGTGACTTGCCCAAGGTAAAATGGCTATATGGGCACACCCGGACTCAAGCCCACATCTGAGTTCAAAGTCCAGGGGTTTAATCATCATGTGTCCCACGATGCATGGAGAGAGTAGCCTGAGTGATTGCAAGCTCTATGGTATTTTAATAAAACTTTCATACGTTTCCACAGACCTTTCCAGGCCTGTGTGCAGAAAAAGAAGGGAATTCTGAGAAGGGAGATAAGAACTAAAGAAGAGTTTATTTTGACACTTATTGTCAGGTTTTTATGAAGAAGGTTAAATAGCAGGTGACTAAGTTGGCTATTTACAGACAAACTTAGTTTCAGGGACTGGCTCTTTCCATGTTGTTTCCAGAGCAAGCATATATCTCCGCAGGTGCCCAGTGCTACATCAGATGCTTGGTGTGAAACCAGAGTCCTATGACTGGAAGGAATAACAGAAATGGAAACTAAAAACACCTGATAACCTCTCGCCCCTGCAGCTCGGACTGTGCGCAGGCATCCCTGACAGAGAAAAGCCGCCTTATTCTTTAGAGTTCTCGAATAGTGTCCTGTATGCTCTCTTAATCATTTATTTCAGGACTTCTCAAACTTGTGATCAAGAAGATATTCTTAATGTGTAAGCCTCAAGGATATATCTTAAATTTATTTTCCAGAAAGTTGAAGAAAGGGGTGTTTAGTTAATAAAGCATTGTGTTTGGTAAACAACTTCTGGGTAGAAAATAAAAAAGAAAAGAAAAAAAATGGTTGTGGCTCTGGCCAGGTGGCCCAATGGGTAATGAGTTGCCTTAGCGCACTGAGGTCACAGGTTTGATCCCAGTCAGGGTACATACAAGAAGGATTCAATGAGTGCACAACTAAATGGAACAACTAAGTGAAATGGGTTGATGCTTCTCTCTCTTCTTCCTTGACTGCCTCTGTCTCTTCCTTCAATCAATGGGGAAAAAAATTTTAAAGAAAGAAAACTGGTTGTAATTACCAAAATATATATAATACATTAAAATAGTCCAAACCAGGGTTCTTCAACCTGCATTTCCTTAGTGAGCCATCTGATAATAAACTCCATTCATATTTCTATTTCTAAAACAGGTATTATCTATCACCATTGAAATGGTTGAAGTCTGGAGTTTATAATATTCATTGCTCAAATATTAGCTGTGGTCCAAGAAAATGTGTCCACTTCTATGACATGAGTTGAGCCCAATATTAGGAGTGCTTACAGATGGACAAGTGCTGTTCCCCTGGAAACCCTTCCCCATGGTTTTTTTTTTTTTCCCCACATTGGTAGAAACCACTCAATCATTTAGGTTTTCTAAAGAGTCCGCTGTTCCCATTTCTCAAAACCCACTCTGAGGGATTAGCCTCTAAGATAAGTTCCTCCCAAGAGATAACAACCCAATGGATAAAAGCTTCTGCTCTCTTGTAGGAGAACTGGCAGCAAAAGAGAATGTCTCTCCAGCAGGACCAGTCAGAGCAGGGATGTGCCAGCACCTTTCTTTCTTGAGGGGGACCAACATCACCAAGACTGAGAAGATCCATCCCTCTTGGTTTTGAAATCTGAGCTGCCTTTCACAACCATCTAAACATTTCTCCTGGAGGTCTCCACCACCCCACACTCCCACAAGAAATGCCCTCCACTAAGATCTCCCAGCTTACAGCTGGTAGGATGTGGGAAACGGGAGAAAATCCCAGCCAGCGGGTCCTCCCTCTAGCTCTCCTTTCAGGACCTCTCCAATCACAGCTACATTCAGGCTTGCTCTCCTGAGCACCTTCTAGTTCTTTATCTTTCTTGAGCAAGAGGAAAGTTAAACTCTTAACTGCGAACTTCTATTATTTTATACTAACATTTTTATATCTATCATTCTACGACAGACACACTAAGTACTATCTATGTATTAACTTATTAAATGCAATAATATTATATGTAAGTTTTATTATTTTTCTCACTTTAAAGAGAAGGAAATTAGGTTCATGATTTTTAACTACTTGATTACAGAACTGGTAAGTATCAGAGCTGGAAATCAAACCCAGGCCATCTCATCTGAGCCCAGAGTCCAAAAATCATGTGATCAATTTCCCTTCCCTGTGTTCTAGATTTCTCAAGAGGAAACTCAATACAGTAGGCTTTTCATCGCTCATGAAAACATGCATTATAGACTCTCTCCACAGACTGGAGGGAGCAGACATGCATTACAGCAGGCACACATCTGAGAGTCCCCAGAAAGTGGAGAGGGGCACACCTCAAAGGCTGCATGTTTTCTACTCATTTCTGCATAGTAGTGGTCAGATCTGGGCTCTTGAAACTTATTCAGGCTGCCTCCACGCAGTCCAGTCTGCATCAACCATAAGGCATGGAATCACAAACTTTTTCCGTGAAAAGTTAATACATTTATACTATGGGGGCCTACATTGGTAAGTACATCTTTGTCTTTCTTTTTTAGAGAAAAAACAATCACAGCCTGTCTACTGCAACTCATGTTAGTTTCAGCTCTGAAAGGATCAGCATATGTACCCAGAGAGCTCCCGCCCTTCACTGAGGCCTCTGAAATACCACCTTCTCCACTGAGCATGTCTTACTCCCCAGAGCCAGGCACAGAAATCTCGGCCCCAAGTGAGCCTCTGCCTGGCTGTTGGACTTATTTGGCTGATCCCTATATTTGCATTTCCAGTAGACAGGCTGTGTACATCTTGCTAAGCTCTGGAACTAATTTGGTAGCTGACATTTATGAGGTGGTTCCAATACTCCTTCTGCTCAACATTTTTGATGGTTTATCTTACTTGATCTTCATCAGAAATCTAAGTATTACTGTCATCATGGTCTTAACTTTCCAAATGGATAACTGAAATTTAGAAGAGCTGAGAACTTGCCCCAAGTACTTTTTGCTGGTGGCAGCAGATCTGAGCACAAAGCGACCCTCCTAACTGTTGTGCAATCCTACATCTTTGTGTTGCCTGCTGCATGTAGCCAGGGCTGTCTGCATGACATTGACTCTGTCACCTAGCAGAGTGACTCTAAAGCAACCCTGAGGCTTGAGTCATTCCCCACTCTATTTCATAGTAAGCTACTCTAGGGGGGTAACTGAATCTCTCTATGCCTCAGAGGACTTTACTATGTGTAAAATTGGAATTATTATTGTATATTGATACTAGTATTACATAGAGTTAGTGTAAGGATTAAATGAATTTTTGCGTGCTTAGAACATGGACTAACATGGCTTAGTAAAGACTAACTATTTTTCTTCAACTCTCATTTGGTTCCTCAATCATTATTCAAGTTACTTAAATTCCCACGATCATATATGTATTTGTCTGGGTGTGTATAATATATTAAATTAGATAGTTAAAGTGTTTTTGATGATACTGAAGGACACACAAAATCATCCACAAACAATTCAGTGAGGATTGTCACACAAAGTTTTTGTAGTTAAATTTATGGTTTCCAAATTAAATTCAAGTTAAGATAATACACATTGTCAAAAGTAATGTTAGATCAAGCTGCTTGGTTTCCTAAAGGGCAAGAACTTCTTTAGCTTCTGTTTGTCTTCAGGATTATATGGAAATGGGTCAATTAAAAAAAAAAAAACAGTGACCTCCTCTGTTAGTTCCTTTCTATTCTTCAGTTTCTACTTCATTCACTCTTTGACTAACTGGTGACCCCACCCACCCCTGCCCCACAAAATCAAATCTTGCTGTCCAGTGTCTGTTCTCTCATTCATTGACTAACCTCCTTACCAGTGTGCATCTCTCAATCATGTTAGAAAGCTTTAGATGGCAGGTAATTATACTTCTTCACTGATTTAATAACTGTTTTTCAGTGTGAATAATTTCCAATGTTTAAGCTCATGCAAACCTTCCATATCAAAATGACACCAGTGAAAGAAAAAGTAGGAGCAGAAAAATTTTTGCCAGAAAAAATAGTCATCAGAGGACTCCTCCATTCCTCCACAGAAAGAGCCAGGCCAAGATGGCTGAATAAAATTCTACAAATTCTTCAAAGATCATATGACCTCAATGCTTCTTAAATTGTCCAAGGCTAAGAAAGTAAAGGAACTTTTCTAAATCCTGTCTATGAAAAAAGAATAGCATACACACCTAACCTGACAAAGATAGTATGTATGCACATACAAACCTACAGAACAATCTCACTTATAATATCAGTGAAAAATTACTAAATAAAACATTAGCAAACAGAATCCAAAAAGACATTTAAAAAATTATAATACATCATGACAAGTAAAATTTGTTCCAGAAATATATAGGATCATATTAATATAATTCATCGTCATAAGTCCAAGTAGTAAAAAAAATCACATAATTACCTCCAAAAATGTTAAAAGGCCTACAACAAAGTTCAATACTCATTTTAAAAACCCATATATATACATATTTATATAGTGAGAACTCACCGACTCACTAGATGCCTTGCCTTTGAGTCAGGATTGAGGCAAGCCTGTGCTGTACAACTACTATCTGCAGCTGCACTGCGGACATAAACCATGGCCATCTGAAAAGCAAAAACATTCAAACACATAAGAATTGGAATGAAAGAAGTAAGACTATCTCTATTTTGTAGACGACGTGACAGTAGCCTTTAAAACTAGACAACCAAAGATGAAATTAACATAAACACTAAAGGAATTGAATAATTTTATCAGGACATAAAATTAGCACACACAGTGTGGCACAGTGAATAGAGTGTCAATCTGAGAGAATGAGGTCCCAGGTTCCAAACACTGAGGTTACCAGCTTGAGTGTGGGCTCATCTGGCTTGTGTGCAAGCTCACCAGCTTGAGTGTGGGATCATTAACATGACTCCATGGTCGCTGGCTTGAGCCCAAAGTTACTGGCTTGAAGCCCAAGGTTGCTGGCTTGAGCAAGGGGTCGCTGGCTAGGCTACCCCCCTATCCTGTCTCAAGGCACATAAGAGAAAGCAATCAATGAACAGCTAAGGTGCCACAACAAAGAGTTGATGCTTCTCATGTCTGTCTGTCCCTGTCTCTCTCTCTCTCTCTCTCTCTCTTTCTCTTTCTCTCTCTTGCAAAAAAAAAAAAAATGTCAATGCTATCCAAGAAAAAAGCCTGTGTGTGCTTATTATGGATAGACTATTCTTGTTTCTTAAGAGATAAATGCTAATATATTTAGGCGGCATATATGTAGTTCTATCCAGTCTAACAATCTCTATTATTAAGGTGGAGTGTTTGGATTATTTAAATTTAATATAATTATCAATTTATTTGGGTTTAATTTATCATCTTACTATGTGTTTTCTATGTATTTGCCCACTATTTGTTCTCTGATTCCTCTTTTCTTCCTGGCTTTTTGAATAACTGAGTGTTTCTTTTTCATGTTCCATTTTAACCTCTGTGTTTAACACTCATGTGTCTTTGTTTACCTGTTTTACTGGTGTTCCAAAGCTTATAATATATATATTCAAATTGTCACAAACCACCTCCAAATGATGTTATATGACTTAGTATATAATGGGTGCTTCTATCTCTCCCCTTTAATTTTTTGTCTTATAAAATTTCTCTCACAATACATTATTATTTTTGGTTTCAAACAGTTAAGGATATTCTAAAGAAATTGAAAAAAAGAGAGAAAAAGTTTTTTATATTTACCTATATATATTATTTCTGGAGTGCTTTATTAAAATATGTTCACTTGGTATTATTTTCTTTAGTCTAAAAAACTTGATTTAACACTTCTTGTTACGCAATCTTGTGGGCAATGAATTCCCTCATATATTGGTTGAAATTAAAATGTCGTTTTGAAAGATATTTTTGAGGAATACAGAATGCAGTTTAAGACTTTTTATTCACCTGACCAGGCAGTGGTGCAGTGGATAGAGAATCAGACTGGGATGCGGAGGAACTAGGTTCAAAACCCTGAGGTCACCAGCTTAAATGCAGGCTCATCTGGTTTGAGCAAGGCTCACCAGCTTGAGCTCAAGGTCACTGGCTTAAGCAAGGGGTCACTCAGTTTACTGTAGACCCCCAGTCAAGGCACATATGAGAAAGCAGTCAATGAACAACTAAGGTGCCACAACAAAGAATTGATATTTCTCATCTCTCTCCCTTCCTGTCTGTCTGTCCCTATCTGTCCCTCTCTCTGACTCTCTCTGTCTCTGTCTCACACACACACACACACACACACACACACACACAAAGAATTTTTTTCCCTTTCAGAACTTTAAAGAATTGTACCATTATCTTATCACTTCTGTATGCCAAGGAAGCCAAATATAAAGAGCAGTGCTGAGGGATGGTAGTGGCAGAGACTGTCTCATTGTTGTACAACAGAGCTGAGTCAAAGAAAACTGACAAAGTTAATATCCTGGGATCTCAGCTCTCTGGTTTGCTATCTATCTAAAAATCTGAGGAAGGGGTTTATCTTGCAGTGAAGATGAACAGAAAACAAGGTGAATTATATAGATTGCCTCACAATTTTTATTACAGGATATAAAAGAAATCAGCAAGGATCTATGAAAAAATTAACCATAACAAAGAAAAGAATATATCACCATAAAGGTCCAGAGGAGTAAATTATCTGTAAAAAAACTTTGACATGGAAAAAAGATGTAAATACTTAACATAGAATATCTTTAATAAAATATAAGCACATATCAACCTTATAAAAAGGTACAGAGAACTATAAAGGGGCAATAGAGTAATTTCAATAGAAAGTCTGATGAGATTAAAATACTAAGATTTGAAAAGGAACCAGAAAATAGCATAAGATAAAAATAAATTTAAATGGTATTCAGTTATCAAGCTTTAACCCACATTAAAAGTTATTTAAAAGAAAACAAAAGAAAGTCATATTAGTTGTATAAAAGGCAATCCTTAGAAGTATTTTATATATATATACTATATTTTTATATACTTATATAAATATATATTATATATCTATAGGGTGGGGCAAAATTAGCTTTACAGTTGTTCATATAAAAATACCATAATTAGTAATTAATAGTATAAGAATAAAGTGTTTTGCATACTCCCAAATGTAAACCTACTTTTGCTCCACCCTGTATAATAGTATTTTAGAGGATTATGGATAAAATGCAGCAGGAAGGGAAGGCTATGAGTGGTTGCAGAGCTGGTTATGAAAAATAGTATGTTCTGAGTGGGCCTAATTGAGAAGATGCCATTTGAACAAAGGCATAGCCAGAGCAAAGTCCCTAAGTCAGGAACATGCCTGGTATGTTCAGTGTCACTGCAGTATAGGGAATTATAGGTCAGGATGCCAGAGGGGGGCTAGCAATGGAATGCCTTTAGCCTTGGTGACACTTATCTTTAAGAGGAACAGAAAGCCATTAGAAGGTTTTGAGCTGAGGAGTGCTGTGATCTGGCGTCCACTTTGAAAGGCTTGCCTTGGCATCTGTACTGACTAGAGAGGCAGGGTAGAAACAAAGAGGCTGGCAAGGCTAGAATGGTCATCTGAATGAGAGGGGGCGGTAGACAGCAAGGATGGCAGCAGTGAAGGTGATGCACATGGTCATACGCTGGGTATATTTTACAGGTACAGCCAATAAGACTGAATGTAGATTGTAAACAAACAGCTGGAAGGACAGACTTGTCATTAATTCGAATGGAAATGACTGTGGGCAAAAGGTATCTTGGAGAGAAGATGAGAAAAATTTCTGACCTGTTAGGTTTGAGGCGTCTCAGATGTCTGAATTGTCCAGCAAGAAAGGGGCACACAAGTCTTGAGTTCAGTGATGATGTCTATGCTGGAAATATCCATTTGAGAGACATCATCAGCATGAAGATGGCATTTAAAGCCATGGAATTCGAAAAGAACAAAAGTAGAGAGTCAGACATAGCAAGGAAGAGAACCTGGGATTGAGATCTTAAAGACTCCAATATTGAGAGACCACAGGGTGAGGGAAGAACTGCACAGACACCGGAGGAGGAAGAGGAAGATGCGAGAATGTGGTATCCTGGAAGCCAAGAGAAGATACTGTATCAAAGAGAAGGAATGACCACGTGAAGGTGATGAAACCAGCTATTGGATCTAGCAACTGGGAAGTCCCTGGTTGAAAGGAGCTGTTTAAGTGGGCTGAGAAGGGTGAGGACCTGACTACAGAGGATGGCAGGGAGAACTGGGGTTATCTATGGATTTTTCTGAAAGGGGGAGCAGAAAAGTAAGATGTTTGCTTAACCAGTGGTGGCACAGTAGACAGTGTCGAATTGGGATGCTAAAGTCCCAGGTGCAAAACCCCAAGGTCACCAGCTTGAACACAGACTCACCTGGCTTAAGCACTGATGAACCTGTTGGAGCAAAGTCCCTGTGGTCACTGACTTGAAGTCCACAGTCTCTGGCTTGAGCAAGGAGTCACTGGCTCAACTAGAGCCCCCTGGTCAAGGCACGTATGAGAAACAATCAATGAACAACTAAAGTGACGCAACAATGAGTTGATGCTTCTCCCCTCCTCCCTGTTTCTTTCTCTTTCTCTCTTTTTCTCTCACCAAAAAAGAAAGCAAGAAAATAAAAGAAAAATGAGATGTTAGCTAGTAGTGGAGAAAAATAGGGTAGACATTTTTTTTTTAAATAGTGGAAGTGGTCCAGGAGAGCAGGAAAAATAGATGATGCAGAAGAGAGAGGGAAGAATTGCTGGAGCAAAGTCCCTGAGTAGGGTAACGGGTAGAATCTTGTGTCCAAATGGGAGGATTGGGTTTAGATAAAACATGGCCATTTCATCTCTAGCATTATTCCATTAGACTGGAAAGATATTCAGTGGGTAGCTGTGCTGCTGGGATAGTCATAAACAATATATAGTACGCTCATGGTTAAATTACATTGCAAGGCTGAAGGATATGCACAGATCCTACTTTATTAGATTTTGCAAAACTGTTACTAAAATAAAAACTGGAGCCAATTATTATATATACAACAAATAATTGTGAGCTATGCAAGTTTCCTAAAACAAGAAAGTTAAAGTTTTATACATTAATAGGTTATATCATGTAACAATTATAAATCTTTTTAGATAATAGTTAATTAGGAGAAATGCTCATTATATCACTTTATATTTTTTAAAAAAAGAAACGAACACTATAATTTACATTGTTAAAAGATTGCTTTTTTTATTTTTAAAGTGAGAGTAGGGAGATACAGAGACAGAATCCCACATGTACCTGACGGACCAGGATCCACCCTGCAATCCCATCTAGGGCCATGCTCTGCGCAACTGGGGTCTCTGGCAACCGTGCTACTTTTAGCACCTGAAGTGGAGGCTCCATGGAGCTATCCTCAGTACCTGAGGCCAATGAGCTCGAATCAATCAAGCCATGGCTGTGAGAGGAGAAGAGAGAGAGAAGAGGAAAAGGGAGGGGTGGAGAGGCAGATGGTTGCCTCTCCTGTGTGCCCTGACTGAGAATTGAACCCAGGACTTCCATAAGCCGGTTTTAAGCTCTACCTCTGAGCCAACCATCCAGGGCAAAAGATTGCTTTTTAAAGGTGTTTTTGTTTAGGAAAATGACTGAGTGTAATACAATAGTCATTATTCTGAATGATGAGATATGAGTTTCAACTTTTTCTTTTTATTTTTCTGTGTAATCTAAATTTCCTACAAAAATGTGTATAGCACTAAGTAAAATATTTGTGTTGTTTTTCAAAGAATTTCAAAATAAACATTAACCTGTTTAAAAACAAGGTTCAATGTACGTTCTTTTTGAAAAGTACCTTCGTAGCGGCACCCACTAGCTTGCCCAGTCTTGGGCACCCTACTGTGCCGTGGAGCTGTGGCACAGCTGTGAACCTCCACCTTGTACAGTGTTAGAGATTGTCGTTCACGTTAGAGTTGAGAATAAAACTGCGGTTCTCTTTTTCAGAATATAAACACCGTCAACCCCAACACAGTTGTACTATACTCAGCTCTAATTCTTTCTGCAGCAAGTGTCTCCCGGCCGTGACAAAATTCAGATAATAAAAGTTATAAATCACCTTGTTTAACACTTCAGCAGTTCACTAGAAAAATGGAAACCAGTCCAAACATAGCTGATTCGAGTGAACTTTGTGAAAATCCTGGGTGCTGATGCCACCCCAGTTGAGATTATAAGGGTTCTTTCTTCAGAATCAAAGTAATAGGGTTTCCATTGTGTCCTTAACAACAGAATAACACCTAAATAGGAAATGAGGCTGGGGATATTTCCTGTACATTTCAGCTGTTTGAATATCTTCATTTTTGGCTCATAGAATTTAAGCTATTACTAAAATCATCTTTGTTTTCTCTGGCAATTTTCTCTCTTCATCTTTATTTCCCAACTTCTAGAAGATAATAGAAAATAACCTCCCTATTTTTATAAGAACATTTACATACAATCTTGAAGTGAACAAGAAGGCCACAAAGTCTATTTCCACTAGGGCAAGAAATAAAGAAGGGCTTTCAACCCAGAAATCTCAGGCACCATTACTTTCTGTGTGGTATGAAAATGCTACATCTGTTGATGTCAAAGACAGGAATATGTCTTTCTATGTATGAACCTTGATGATTGTGGTATGCTTCAACAGAATCCCAGCAGGCCACAGACAGTAATTGTTTTCATAAATGGCCAGCATAAAAACCAGTGTTAAGATGGACTTTTTTGCAACAAAAATCACCTAAACTTACTTTTAAAAATTTATAACTAGGCTTGCATTTGTCATTGGAACATTTTTCAAAGAGCCAGTGATGAGTAGAGATTATTTTGACTTTAGTAATGGCAAAGTGTATCATTATGTGTTTCATTCAGGGGTATGTGTGCATGTGTGTGATAAAATATATATATATTTTTATGTTTCTACATGACAACAGATACATATAGCACAATAAAAATGGCCTGATACAAGTCTAAATCCTTATTGGTTATCATTAAAGGAATTCTCTTTATAAAGGTAAAACTATATAGGATGAAAACCAACAAAATTACCACTAAAAAAATAAAAGGTCATATTATAAGCTCCCTGCCATACAGCCTCTTCGTCTGTGATTTCAAATTCTGCCTAAAATGTCTACTATCAATACATATGCAGCACGTTAGTTGCATCTGAGTGAAAGACAAACATAAATAGGGCTTTTAAAAG
This sequence comes from Saccopteryx leptura, assembly GCF_036850995.1. Taxonomy (NCBI): domain Eukaryota; kingdom Metazoa; phylum Chordata; class Mammalia; order Chiroptera; family Emballonuridae; genus Saccopteryx; species Saccopteryx leptura. The sequence continues at coordinate 314,714,474 of NC_089505.1, read as the reverse complement.
CCCTATTAATGAACACAAAAGAGCAATGTAAGTACTAAACTCAACCTGAGAAGAGAAACTTACCTTTGAGTTTTCCAAGATTTCTAAACAAGTATGAAAAATATTGCCCAGTCTCTGAGAAGAAATAAAATGCAATCTTATCTCAAAGATCTAGCTCTTATGCCTTGATCATTCCTAATCTCAGACAACTCCATACCCTGAGAGAATATGAATAGGACTGGATCTCAAAGACAGCTGGAGCCAGGAGCTAGTTCAGGTTCGGGACTTTGACTCTGCTTTTTTATTTATGCTGATAGTTGATCTCTTAAGCAGTCCTACAGAAGACACATGGCTTTCTGTAACTCCTGGCCTCCAGGAACTACTATATTTTTATTAGTTCCAGTTTTAAAAATGGGAGAAATTTTTATTTGGGTCAGTTTGGGTTATCTATGACTATTTCTAAACTGATGCCTATAGTTGTGAGATTAGATACCATGGCTGTCCCAATTTGAACGGTTTCTACTCTTCACCCAGTCACTGGTTGGGAAGAAAAGGTTCTATTTAAAAAAAAAGAAAAGAAAAGATGATGGCATGCATTGTATCTCATAGTAAAGAATTAAGGAGAGGACACTTTTTTATGAGGGTAAGTGGGGTGTTGGCAAATATAGTATTTCAGTAGACATTCCTGCCAACTTCAACTCATCCAAATAAATGTCCATACAATATGCTGAATTATGTTTCCTTCCAATTAGTCAAGCGTTCACACAATTGAAAAATATCTAAAATTCTTTGACCACAAATTAGTCTTGCCTAGGCAACTCACGTGATCAGTTTTCATAGAGCCCAATTTAAACTGAGTCAGATCATAATTACCTGGTCTAGAAAAATATAAATCTCATCTCTTCCTTGCTCCTTAATCTTATTTACTTCAATTTTCTCCTTTATCAATCTATTTCAACAAATCTCATTTTCACAGTTACCTTGAAAATATAAAAATCATAGGTGCATTAGATACTCTATATGATGTTTCATAGACATTACTAATAAATGCGTTTATTTTGAAAAAAGAAAACTGTCTATGATTTCAAGGATGTTTATTCCCATTTGTTGCAAACACATTTGATGAATGTAATTGCCACCATGACCATAAGTCATATCATGAAAAGATTGTTTATAGCTGTGAAATTCATCCTGTTCAACTGAATTGTAGATTCTTCATTTTAAAAATACTCTAGACTGAAAATTCTTACAGCACAGTTGTAACCAAAAAGTCAATAGGTTTTATTATTTTGCAGGTGAGGAAGATGGTGAGAGAAAAAATAAATGTGCTTTAAAAAAAAAAGAGAATAGAAATATAGTATTGATGGACACATTGCTAAATAAAAGAGCTACATTTAATTTTTGTTTGGGAGCTTAACAGTCTTTATCCAGCAAGACTGAGAACTCGCAAGTGTTGGTTAAATGCTTTCCTAAAACAAAAGAAAAGCAAGAAAGCCACATTTTACTTCGCAGCTGGTTTTTTGTTTGCTTACTGTAACAAGGGAGTTTTTAAATTATTGTTTTGAATAGCAAGTGCTCATTTGTGCACATCTCTAACCTTAATTTTCTGATTTTCTCAGAGATGAGTAGAGCTAGTTAAGAACATCTGTGAACACAGAGGGAGTACTAACCTCACTTTCAACATCATGGGCCAACTTTCCTCCTGTTACAATTCTATCTCAGAATCAAGGTCATACAGGAAACCCAGCAGGTGTGACTCTTCCTCTGTGATCAACTCACTTTGTTTTTCTATTTTTATGCTCTCCTGAACACTGTATAATTAACTCCCCTAATGGTTCTAAAACTGCTACACAAATATATTTAATGAGCTCCTATCCATGTTGACAGAGAGGAAATATAATGACTATCAGATTTGCTCCTAGTAAGTGCACCAATATTCACAGATCATTGGCAAAAATGTCAACCTACAGCGTTGCAGATTCTAATCCCATTTTGACCACCTCCCTAATGATGAAGTGGCAGCAAGCTACGGCAGGCATTCCTGTGACGTTCAGAAGCTTTCTTACACTGTGTAAAGGCCATGACACAATGTCATCATGGCCCTAACCCTTCATGCTCCTGCTGAAAGTAGAAGCATATGAGTAAGATCAAACCAAATTTTTGGTTCAACCTTGTTGGGCAAATAATTTTGTAAAATTTGTGTTATTTGATTTTGCTCACTTTTATTGTTAAAAATGGCCACCGCCCATGTAAATTGCACTGCCCACATGAAACTGCTAATTACCTTCCTACTTGAGAAGGGCTATTCTTATGTTAATATTGCTGGAGGAGGGGTTTTCACGCCAAAACGTTTGAAGAAGAATTAGGAGGAGGCCATGTTTTGCAGAGTTTGTGCAGAGAGAAGGAGATGAGGAACCAAAGGTGACTGAGGCTGATGGGGGGGCCTTTGATTCTAGGAAAAAATGGTAAGATTATCCTGGTTGTGGAACTGGAGAACAAGTGAGTGGGTTTTGGTTCCCTGTGTGTTTTACCTCTCCAGATGGTTGTGAGACTAGAATAAAGGCATGACCCATCAGTTTTTGACTCCACTGCTTCCTTACCGGTAGTCTGTCTGAATCTAATGTGAACCTGCACCTGCCTGGCTGTGATGGCCATGACTACTGGCCATACAAACCCTCAAGCATTTATTGAATACTTGCTAGGTGCCAGAACTGACCTCAGTTGTAAAGTCAGCAGCCAGGGCCACTATCAGAGCAGCCTGGCCCATGCAGGTTCACATTGGATTCGGACAGTCGGTAAAGAAACAACGGAGCCAAGAACTGGTGGGCCATAGTCTTTAATCCTAGCTTGCACCCGGCAGGCAAGTAAAAATACACACTGGGCTCCAAAACCCACTCACATTCAGTGCTCACAAAGCCACTGACTTATCCGAGTTTCCTAGAATCAAAGGTTTCTAGCTCACCAGCCTTATTCTCAGTTCCCCATCACCTTCCTTCTCCAGCATCAAACTGCACAAACTGGCATCTCACTCAGCACTCCGCCATCTTGGCTGCTTCTCCTGGCCCCATGGCCTCTTTCCGCTGCTCTCTGCTCTGCTCCCTCTGCTCTCTCATGCTAATCATCCCAGGAACCAAGAGAGCAAACTCCCGTTCTGCCCCCATTTTATAGTGTAGATTCAAAACCTTTAATCCAATATACAAAATAGGGAAGTCTCTAATACAAAGTCACTTCTGTGAGGCCTGATTGGATTGTACCACCCCACATCAAAAAGGGTGGAAAGGCTTAATCCCAAAACCAAGCCCCAGCCTACAAGGATTCTGCCTGCCTTTAGCCCACAGAGACAAACATTAATATCACCTGGGCAACGGCTTCCACGTGGGAAGTGCCATTTTTAACAAAGTGAGCATAATATATTTTATCTGCCCAACATCAGTACTTCCAAGAACATTGCAAAACCCTGCAACATTCTTCCAACTGACTCAAAGTGAAGGCCAAAGTTTTTACAGAGACTTAGAAGGGTCCCCAGAGTCTTTCCTCCAACCCACTCTACTCCAGTTATAATGACGTTCTGACGTAGCTAACATGCTTCCTTCTTAGAATCTTGGCACACAAGGTTCCTTCCACTTGAAAAGCTTTTCCTCCAGATATCTAAATAGTTTGACCTGTCTTTCTCCCTTTTGGTTCTTGTCCAAGTAGGATCTCAGAGAAGTCCTCCCTGGCCATGTTTCAAAGTTGCAGCACTCCTATCCATTTCCTAATCATATTTTACTTTATTTTCTACCTTAGGACTAAGTCATTCTCTTAACCCAGTGTAATGGGATGTCTTACCCATTATGTTCTGTCTCTATCATTAGACAATAAGCTTTAGGCAGCTGGAAATTTTGGTTTGCTTTGCTCACTGCTGGCTTCCAAAAGAGTGTCTCGTAGATCATTGTTACTCAATAAATATTTTTGAGTTAATCAAATAATTAATAAATTTTTGTTACATAACAACTCTATAAGGTATTATTTCTTCATACCAATGAATAAAAGAGGCTCAGGGATTAATCTACCTAAGGTTCTAGAACACATAAATGACAAAGTATCCTCTCCTTTAGATTATAGTCTGGGACTCATTCCTTTCTGCCACAGCTACCTGGCAAGTATAGTCCAAAGACAAGGTGGGGTGTGGTGAAGACAGACGTTAGAAATGGATATTGAGCCTGACCTGGCAATGGCGCAGTGGATAGAGCGTTGGACTGGGATGCAGAGGACCCAGGCTCAAGATCCCGAGGTCGCCAGCTTGAGCGCGGGCTCATCTGGTTTGAGCAAAGCTCACCAGCTTGGACCCAAGGTCGCTGGCTTGAGCAAGGGGTTACTCGGTTTGCTGAAGGCCTGCGGTCAAGACACATATGAGAAAGCAATCAATGAACAACTAAGGTGTTGGAACGAAAAACTAATGATTGATGCTTCTCATCTCTCTCCATTCCTGTCTGTCTGTCTCTATCTATCCCTCTCTCTGACTGTCTCTCTGTCACTGTAAAAAAAAAATGGATATTGAGAGCAGCATCCATGTCCTAAAGAGTAGGTAAGTGGGGGAGGGGAAGCACACATTATATGACAAAATGATAAGAAGAATGAGTGAGAATATTGTACTTTGATTCAGATCCTGTGCTTATTAATAAGTGGCTGAAAAAATGTTTGTCTGCTGTCTTACAAATTAAAAAGATTTTTTAAATTATAAATATGCCTTTCTTTAATTATCTGTGTATAGTCTAGGATTGCTTCCATGGAAAGAAAGTGCTTTGCCTCTCATCTATCTTGTGTAGTATGAACTCCACACTGTGGTATGAAATGAATGCTTTTTGAGTGACATACTGGTTGCATTAGCATTCTTATGAGTGCTGGCACAAAACTTCTCTTTGAGTTTTATAACAATTGAATAGTTCCATGTGGCAGGACAGGGGAGAGGGAAACCTGAAATGAATAAAATATTAATCTTACACATATGGCAAGTTTTTAAATGTAATATTGTTTTCTAGATACTACACAACAGATTCATGTAGACACAAATCAGGTTTCAATCACAATCTTATTGTGTATCTAATGCACTCTGCTCAAACAGATGAACCAAATACTTTTTTAGTAGAATAAGCTTATCTGGTTTAACAGCACAAACCTGCTATTTCTAGTTCAGAAACTCTTCTCCCTGGTTTATACTTTACAGGCTTTATGAGTTAACACTCTTTTGCTTGGAAATGGCAAGAAATCCAATCAAAGTAGTTGAACAAAAAATGGATTTATTCAGAGACAAGCAGTAATAAGAAGATCTAGATGTAGTGAGCTCTTCAGATACAACTGAAAAGAGAAACGTGTACCTTCCAAGGTTCTCCATCTGCTGTCTGCACATCTCTCTATCCGAATATGTTGTTCTTTCTCACCAGCTTCTTCCATATATTGAAAACACAGAACCAACTGCTTCTTTACCTGGTATCTCACAGCTTTGCAGCAATCGGGGGACTCTAGCTCCTCCTGAGTTTGTGTTTACAAAAATTTCAGGAGAGAATTCTGATTGCGCTGGTTTGGAAGCCCACTGCTGGATCTCAGTCCTCTGTGGCCAGGTTGGAATCAGTAATAAAATGACCACGCCTTTCGGCCTCAACAGCTGGCAAGTGTAAAGGATGTGTCCTAGAAGAAGAAGAGGGGATGATGTTGCACAGGCCCCAGGAGAGGGAGGGGAGGCGGGGAAGCTTGCTGGAAGAAAAAACAATTGCTGTTGCCCACACAGGACTGCCTTTCCAAGTGCCATGAACTATGTGCTCTTGCTTGTTAAACTTTCCTCCAAATTGCCAATAGTCCACTACATTACGTTTTCATGAAAGTACCAAAAGAAAGTTTGTTCAGAGCACAAGACATAGCCCATTGCCATCAATAAATTGAGCTGCTGTTAAGATTTTCCATAGCTGATTTTTAAATGTCAGTTTTACTTGAGCCCATTTGCCAACACTTGGCAAGTTCACTAGAATGTGGTATACATGACTGAGTCTAAACTTCTTACTGAAACAGGCCGTATACATAATTATTTCACTGAAATATTAATATTCATATACTCATTTAAGCTTTGTGCTCCTCTATATACACTGAAAACAGATCCAGCAGGTAGCCTAATGTCTCACAGTGCAAGATGCCAGTACCTTTGGGTCATGCATTCATCTCTCTGGTATACCTGCTGCAGGCTGTCAGTCACGAGTGTTGAGTTTAATAATCATCACATCTAGAACATCACAAACCCATAAAGATTGGCCCTTGCCTTAGCATCATCTCCCTCTATGACTTTTGTGGAAAATATACAATAAAACTTTTTAAGGATGCAAAATTGTGTTTTTCACCAGAAATAAATCCAAAAGTAAACTACATTCACATATACTTACATGCTTGCACACACACACACACACACACACACACACACAATAACCACACCTATCTCTCTCTGTACTTCACAATAGCTACATTAAGGAATTTCAATTAGTTTGGAAGAAAATTGCTATTTCCAAACAGAAGCTTTAAGAACTTCTCTCAGATTAAGAAAAAAAAAAGTCTATGAACATTCTCAGCTTCTGATAAAGACAGTGTAAATTCTATTCAATAACAAGATTCACCTTATCCCAGTACAAATCAGAAAAATCAGAGTCCAACAATAGTCACAGATTTATAGAAGATGGTGTAACGTACCAGCTGAAAAATTGCACTTGCTGTGCTATAAATGACTACTCTTCAGAATACAGTAACTTTCCAAATAATAGCTACAGAACAAAGCAAAGAAAATTCCATCTGTTAATCAATACCTAAAGAATGCATTCCATTTCCATCTCAACCAAAGAAATGTCTCCATTAAAACAGACACAGCCACAGTCATTGGTGAACTCATCATTATCTACCAGAATTCATTACTTGTCATTCACTAACCTTTGGGCTAACACATTTGCTAGCAATCATACAAAAGAAAGTCTGACACAGTTTCCACACCATGGGCTTACAATAAAAAAGAAATGCTGAGGACATAAAAATAGAGGTTAAAAAATGGCATAGGGAGAAGAGAAATTCAAAAAGGAAATCTAAGCCATGGAGGGAAGGGACACTGAAATCTGAATTCTTATTTGGGGTTAAATTCACCATCAAATATTGAAAAACAGTTCCAATGCTTCAGAAAATATAATATGATAGTGTACCAGGAGGAAATGGGGAAAAGTTAAAGGAATTATAAATCCCTTCAGGTCAAAGGCAATGGTTTATTCCTTCTATCATTATTCACAGTCCTTAACAAAAGAATAGAAACATAAAACACATATAGGATCACAATAATATTAAATAAAAGAATTAATGATATCATCTTTAAAGCTGTCTGAATTAGATTTTTGTAAAGCAAACTATGCCAGCTAGGTGTTATGTACACAAAGGATTTGTTTCAGGTAAGTTCAACAGTGCTATACATCACTTACAAGATGCAAATGATCCATTTGTAAAACCCATAGAAGAAATCATAGGAAACATTCTGGACGTTGGTCTTGGCAATGATTTCTTAGATAAGACACCAAAACCACAGGTAACAAAAGCTAAAATAAGCAAGTAAGACTACCTCAAATACAGCAAAGAAAACAATAAATTGAAAGAAGCAACCTACAGAATAGAAAAATTATTTTTAAGCCATGTATCAAATAAAGGGTTAACATTCAAAATATGATTTTAAGAATTCATACAAATCAATGATTTGCCATAAAAAAGCAAATGATCTGATTTAATAATAAAGTAACTCAATAACATTTATCAGAGAGGACATACAAATGGCCAGTAGGTACATGAAAAGTAGCTCTGCATCACTAATCATCAGGGAAATGCAAATAAAAAACCACAATGAGCTATCACCTCACATTTGTTAGGATTGCTTTTATCATAAGACAAAATACAATTAATGGTGAGGATGTGAAGAAAAAGGAACCCTTATACATTATTGGTTGCAATATAAATTGATACAGCTATTTTGGTGATTCCTCAGGTAATTTAAAATTAAACTATCATATGATCCAGCTCTCCCACTTCTGGATATCTAGCCAAAGGACCTGGAATCCTTATCTCTCTGTACTCTCATGTTAAATGCAGCATTATTCATTGCAGCAATATGTGTATGAAACCGCATATTATTCTTATATTATTATTTATTAAATATTCTATTATTTTCCTACTTTTTTCTCACACTGTATATATATGTATACAATAGAATATTACTCAACCATAAAAAAGTATCCTGCCAGTTGCAATATGGATAGACTTTGAGGGCATTATATTAAATGCAATAAGCTAGACAGAGAAGCACAAATACTATATGTATTACTTATACATGAAATATTGTTTAAATACCTATTTTATAGAAACAGAGAATAGATTGTAGTTTTCAAGGGGGTAGAAACAAATGGGCGATATGGATTTAAAAATACAAATTTTTAGTTATAAGAAAAAACAAGTTCTGAGAATCTAATATATAGCATAATAATTATACAAAAAAAAAGTTAACAATGTGATGTGGTAAATGTGTTCATTATCTCACATCTGGTAATCATTCCACTATGTGGATGTATATCAAATAATCACATTGTGTACTTTAAATATACACAATTATATTTGTCAATTATTCCTCAGTAAATTTTTTAAAAATAAAATATTCAGAGAAATCCAGCAATAAAGATAAGACTTAAATATTATTAATCTTATTTTTCTCAACTCACATAGGCTCAGAATCTTTCTGGGGGTTTTGTTGTTGCTATTGTTCTTCTTCTTCCTTTTGTTTTTCAGTTTAGCACTTATTGGCAACCCAAGCCTATTTCTTTATTCTAAAACACACAATTTGGAAAATACTGCCCTAAAAAGTCAGGAAAGGGAAATATAATAAATGCTTTAAAAAACCTGTTAACTCCAAGAGTTCATGGATTATGATTGTTTGACTTCATGGTTGTATATCTTCTAGAGCCTAAGATAATGACCAGACACTGAGAGTGCTCAGTAAATATTTGATCAATGAATGAATGAAAAGGAGAAAAGACTAAGATCATTTGCTTAACCTCATGAGTCTTACTTTTGTTAGCCAAGATAAGTGAGATAATAAGTTAAGTGTTTGATAGGTTGAAGTTGAAGCAGATGTGGAAAAATCCAGATGGAAATTTCCAGTTGGATAGATGGGATTCAATCAAATTCAAGTTCTGGGATGGTTCTAATGTTTTAGAAGCCATCAATGTAGAATTAGTGTCTAAAGATTTAGGACAGATGAGATCACCAAGAAGAAAAGAAAAGTACAACAAAAAGACATGTCTGAAGAAAAATTTTAGTTAGATGCTAAGGAGTGGTTAATGTCATAGGAAAAAATTCATCTATTGTCTTCTCACTTTTTGTCCTGTCCCTAACCTCCATCTCCTCTTCTTCTCCTTGTACGGTTTTCTCTAGCTCAGAAAATGGCAAAACACCATCCTGTCCCATAGTGTAGAAACCTGAAAATCATTCTCACTTACAAAGTCTCCCTCATCAACACTTTCAAACTTCAGCCAGAAATCTGTTCAACGTTGAACAAATAGTACCACTAGAAAGAATAAGTGGTACCAATGACAAGATTATTCTGCCTTTGCATAATACTCTACAGCACATTTTCAAAGATACTGTCTATTTAATTTTCACAAAACCCTGTAACTTAAATCATCATCTCCTGAAGAAGAAAATTGAAAATAAATTACACAGATTACACACCAATAAGAAGATTTAAGACTGGAAACAAGAAGAGAGCTTGTTGTCTCTTTAAAAATTATGCACCTGACCAGGTGGTGGCGCAGTGGATAGAGTGTCGGACTGGGATGCGGATGACCCAGGTTCGAAATCCCGAGGTTGCCAGCTTGAGTGTGGGCTCATCTGGTTTGAGCAAAAGCTCACCAGCTTGGACCCAAGGTCGCTGGTTTGAGCAAGGGGTTACTCGGTCTGCTGTGACCCCATGGTCAGGGCACATACGAGAAAGCAATCAATGAACAACTAAGATGCCACAACGAAAAACTGATGATTGATGCTTCTCCTCTCTCTATTCCTGTCTGTCTATCCCTCTCTCTGACTCTCTCTCTGTTTCTGTAAAAAATAAAAAAAAAATATGCAACAGATATCTATTTAGCACTTCTGTCATAGAAACCAAATAAATGAGAGAAGTATCATATAATCAAATCAAAGAAAAGAAAGTCTTAACAAACTTCAAATGCTGGACCCCTGAAAATATCAACGAGCCAACCTCAAGATAAGGCAAGTAGAAATGATTGCTTACTATAGTACAGCAAACTACTATCTTGACAAAGTTTTCTGGTATCTTAGATGGGACAGGCAAAGTCAGTATGTGTGTGAGGTTTTGGAATCTGGTTAAGACAGATCTGTAAGTGTGGGAGTTTGATGGGGATTAGGTAAGATCGTAATAGAACCATTTAGGGTCAGTGAACTAAGCAAGGAGAGGATATTGCTGCACCAATAGAAGAGTCTTGGAGCATAAATAGTCATTTAAGGCTATCTTGTTAATAGTTGAACAATGTGGTTTTCCTTTAAATGGAGTTTCCCACAAACTTCCAGGTGTGAACAATAAAATTCTTTTTATCTTTCTGTGCAAGAGTTTCTAGGATATAAAGTCATGTTGATGAAAACAGAATAACAAAGTACAGGCAGTGAAGAAAGCCAAATTGTAGAGTTCTGTCAATATTGTTGACAAGCAGTAAGAATATAGATGGATTTGGCTTTCACTACCAAAGTTGTATTGCATAGTGGCAAAACAAATACTTTGCAGTGATGCAGACTTAAGTTTGGAAAAAACACTTGCTACATATTAGCTCTGTGGACTCAGGCAAGTTATTTAACTTCTTTGCATACCACCATACAATAAAATCTTAAGATTTTTTTAATGCAATGTGTCTAAGCTTAAGAAATAACAAAAATAACAAAAACCAAGAGTATTTTGAGACAAAGCAAAATATTGAAGCAGATCTAATTACACATTTGATGAACAAAGCATAATAAAGGAAAATGTCAATAAACTACAGTATCTATGCTTTAATTTTTGTCCCATTTGAGTATCGATTTTAATAGAATAGGATGAGAATCCTTTAACTATCATCAAAAAGAAGGAGGGAAAAGGTAGAGCAATCTATCATAATTTGTTGATAAACAATTCTTATTCTTCTTATTAAAAAATAATATTTGAAATCAAAATTGAAGTTAATTAAAATGATAATAAACATCACTTAAGTTCTATTAGTATGCTGACCCTATAAACTGTTGAAATGTCAGCTAGTCCCAGACATTAAAGAATATGTACTGACTTCATCTCCTTTAAAATATTGCCCTAGCTGGTTGGCTCAGTGGTAGAGCATCGGCCTGGCGTGCAGGAGTCCCAGGTTCAATTCCCAGCCAGGGCACACAGGAGAAGTGCCCATCTGCTTCTCCACCCTTCCCCCTCTCCTTCCTCTCTGTCTCTCTCTTTTCCTCCCACAGCCAAGGCTCCACTGGAGCAAAGTTTGCCCGGGCACTGAGGATGGCTCTGTGGTCTCTGTCTCAGGTGCTAGAATGGCTCTGATTGCGGCAGAGTGACGCCCCAAGATGGGCAGAGCATCGCCCCCTGGTGGGCATGCCGGGTGGATCCCAATCGGGCGCATGCGGGAGTCTGTCTGACTGCCTCCCCGTTTCCAGCTTCGGAAAAATAAAAAAATTAAAAATATATATTAATTGAACTAAAACAAAATTTCCTTATTCATGAGTGTAGATATTCTTTTTGCTTTGATTGTTGAAATATGTGGCAGATCAAATACAAATGCCGTGATCACCAGTGGAAGAATGAGACAATTAGAAAATAAAATGACCAACTTAATGAAAAGTGCAAAAAAATAAGAAGACATTTCCTTTTTAAGTGACAAAAATGACATAAAGAAAAAGGTATAACTTGTTTTACACCCACAAAAAAAATTTTTCACCTCAAAATCCTGTCATATTTGGAGAGAAAAGCAAAATCAATAAATGAAGTAGTTTTGCACTGGGTGGCAACCAATCACCAAATATGAATCAGAAAGCAATTGGAATAGGAGCTTTAGAAAATAAGGCTCTAAAACAATTGAGAAAACTAAAAGGTTAGACACAGAGGCTCACTGGATTGACTTTGGCAAAACTCACATACTTTGTCATAGAAATAAAGTTATTAAAATTGATACTAAAATTGGAATTGAAATAGTGCAGACACCTAGAACCAGATAAACACTACAGAACTAAAGAGCTAAACATTTCCCATAAAGGAAGTGAAATTGAAAATCACTGCTTTAATTAAGTATGAAGAGATGATGTTTGTAAATGTGTCAAAGAACATTTCAATTTTTAAAAAAATTAAGACTGTTTAGTAAAATAAAAATATCAGTTTACTGGAAAGAGATATTCCCTGGATGACCAAAACATAGTTTTCATGACAATCAAGCATTGATTAGGTTTAAGGAGGAAGAGGTGAATATGTGAAATACCAATCTAAATAAAATGTTTTTAATATCATGCTTCGAGGGACCTGAGAGTGTTAACTCATTTGACACACTGGGCTGTTTAAAAAATATAGATAATCAGTTTCTCCAAGTCTTGGGTTTCCCTACTACCTCTGCAGTCTATGTGCGGAGAAGGATGTGAAGATGGCAGAGCTTCAGATGCTGCTGGAGGAGGAAACCCCAGCGGTTGGCTGCCAGTCCCTCTTCAACAGTTACACAAATCTCGAATGGGTTGCTGATTACTATAAAAACAACTACATCCAGTCAGCAGATAAGCAGCAAGCACAAGAATAAACCAAAACCTACACCACTCAATGCTTAGCAAGTGTTACCTATATGATAAACACCATGGCCAACAATGTACTACAGATGCTAGCTATCCAGGCATCCCAGCTACAAAGGATGAAATTGTCAATCAATCATAATTCACAAACCGTTGATATTCATAAAGAGAAGATAGAAAGAAGAAAAATTTAAAATTTTGATTAACAATAAAAACACTTCAAGGCCCTGGCCAGTTTGCTTAGTGGATAGAGTGAGCATCAGCCTGGCATGCAGACATCCCAGGTTTTGTTCGGGTCAGGACAAACATTAGAAGTGATCATCTGCTTTTTTTCCTCTCTCTCCCGCTTCTCTCCCTCTTCCCCTCTTGCAGCCAGTGGCTCAGTTGGTCCGAGCATCAGCCCTGGGCACTGTGGATAACTCAGTTGGTTGAGTATCTGCCTCAGGCAATAAAAATAGCTTGGTTGATTCAAACATCATCCCCAGACAGGGTTTGGTGGATGGATCCCAATCAGGGTATATGTGGGAGTCTGTGTCGCTATCTCCCCTCCTTTCATTTAAAAAAAAAATACTTCAAGACACATAAGATTATTGTTCCAGCTACCCTTGAAGATGCTTTATTATATTAGAAAACTTATTGACTATACAATTCTAAATGACATTGTACATAGAGTAAAGGTGAGTGGTACCCAGAATATGAAGATGAACAGGCTGTGTGTATAACACCTCCAACTCATAAACCCTCAGGCCCCCTCCAGTGATACCAAATGATCACATATCTAGCACAACCTGTCTTATGACTCCCTTGCAGCTGAGTCCTGTGAGGACATGTCTATGAATCAAAGTAATGGAATTTATAGCAGTAGGAGTAGTGGAAGAAGCCACCCAAGTAGTCAGAGAAGCAGTCAGGAGAGCAGTGGAGATGGGACTGTAGGAGTTCCCATTGCTGTTTCTACTCCTTCTCCTCCCAGTGTCTTTGCAGGTCATCCTGTTCAGTTCTACAGTATGAATAGACTTGCGTCTCACCATATTTCCCCAATAGTAGGGTTCCCGTTCATTATAGATGCCCTCCTTTCATAACTTCACAAACAAACCTTCAGAATCAAATGAATGAAGAAACTTGTATATCCAGAATCCAGTAGCTCTTGCTCCTCCTTCTCCCTCCATTCTACAGATAAATCTTCAGTTACCTTTAATGGGATTTGTGGCCAGAGTCCAAGAAAATATTTCTGAGGTATCAGCACCACCTATGGAAGTCCCAGTCTTTGGTAAATCTCCCCATCCCCCCCCCCCAATATCCTCCCCTAGAAGATCACGAAGAAGAGGAGGCAATGGGAATTGAATATAGTGATCCTTATACTGAAGAGTGCCTACTATAGGCTCCAATTATTTGGAAATGTTATGGTAATTTATGATTACTCATGTCATCAAGAAGAACAATGAAGCCCGAGTCAGTTGGCTCAGTGGTAGAGCACTGGCCCAGCATGTGGAAGTCCCGGATTGGATTCCTGGTCAGGGCACATAGGAGAAGCGACCATCAGCTTCTCCACCCATCCGCCTGTCCCTTCTCTCTCTCTCTCCTCTCTCTCTCTCTCTCTCTCTCTCTCTCTCCTACTCTGTCTTCCCCTCCTGCAGCTATAGCTAAATTGATTCAAGCAAATTACCTCGTGCACTGAGGATGGTTTCCTGGCCTCCACCTCAGGCACTAAAAAATGGCTCCGATTTCAATAAAGCAATGACTCCAGATCGGCAGAAGATGGCCCCCTAGTGGGCTTGCTGGGTGGATCCTAGTCAGGGCACATGTGGGACTCTGTCTCTCTGCCTCCCTTCCTCTCACTAAGATAAATAAAAAATTAAATTAAATTAAAATAAAATAAAATAACATAAAAAGAACAATGATGGTTGGTACAAGGAAGTTACAAATGGAGTGACTGGGCTCTTGCTGGGAATTATGAAGAGTTTATCCTGCATTATTCTGAGTAAAGTTCAGCAGGGCTCTTTCTCTCACAGGGATAGTCAAGACTTCCCAAATTATCACAAGGCCCAGGGATTCCACTCCTGTGAAGTGAATGAAGGATACAAATGATAAAAAAAAAAAAAACAACAAAAAAAAAAAAACCAAACTACGTATGTTTTCTTTGGTTTACTCACATTATTAAAACAAAAAAGCAAGCTAAGTGATAATGGATGGATTTTTCAGTCATCATTTGTATTATGCTTAGCTTCCTGGATTGAAATAAAGTGCATGTTTCTGAAAAAAAATAAGTAAATAAAAAAAATACAATCATTTTCCCCATTGAATTAGTCTTGTCCAGGGACTGCCCAATAGTAGCAGAATTGTTTCCCATCCATGTGCTCTGATCCAAAGAAATACCAAGATCCACCTGGCAGAATACCTGTCTGCCAGCCCTTTACTCTCCCATTCTCTTTGGTCCACAATAATTTCTGACAGGTTCACTGCGTAAATTCATTGACTTTATGGTTTGGGGCGGTAGGGGGATCTGAGATCATCATATGTATGTAATTGAACAAAATAGTTGAATACAGAAACTGAGGAATGTTGAATATTATCTCAGTATGTAATAGCTCTCATTTACAGTGGTTACAAATCTGAATATTTTATGTCTTAGGATAAAATAGTCTATTCTTCCCTGTCTTTGCCATGTACTAGTCTTTCATACTCTAGCAATCTCTCCTCTCCTAGGCAACCATGTCACATGGTCTCCTCTTCTTCAAATCCCCAACACAAAACATGCTTCAGGGCATTTCTAGATTTTTTAAATGGCTATGTTCAGGTTCTAATGCAATGGAAGATATAATTTCAGGCAAATTCACACAATTCTATTAACTACCACCATTATGTCATCAATAATGGCAACGTTTTACATTTCCCCTGGAGTAGGTGATTTGCAAGAACTCTAACACTGTTATTTAGGAGGTGCAGTCTTCACAGTGGTTTTTATAAATGCACCACTTTACTTGGCCTACCTAGAAATGTTTTGAGGGTCCAGCTCATCACAGTCTAACAGCAGGAACACAATGGTAGACAGAGAGAGATCTCAGACTTCTCTGTATACACAACTGAAAGCTCAGGTCACTGTTCAGGATAGCATCATAATACATTTACTTCAACATAAAAATCATCTGAGAATTGATTGTAGTAAATCAAATCTATAAAATTAAATTGCATGAACACCTAATATTAGCTAAATCTCCAAATCTTTAATTAGAGAATTATTTAAAAATTGCCATTTCTCTGGCAAACTTTTTAAATTAAAGACAGGTACAAGAATAAAATATATGATATATATACACCCATATCTACATTTATACATACATACATACATATGAATCATAGCTATGCCAAGAAAAACTATTTTCTTGGCAACTGAACATAAAGAATCCATTCTGAAAATGATCTCCGTAGAAAGTAAAATTGTGTCTGATGTATAGAGCATAAGTGAAATTCTTGTGAATTGCTTTCTAAATTGTAACATAGAAAAATGAAGGGGACAGGCATAGGATTATTTCCTAGCAAGCTAAATGTACAAACATCAGAAATAAATGAGGATAGGAATAGAAATATAGTAAATAAGTACATGCAATAAACCCACACAAAAAAATAGCTTTAGTAAAATCAAATTACATGGTTATAAAATAGAATTCTACTGTTAAGAAAAAGTTCTCTCCTATATTGGCCACAATAAATTCAAGGAGAAGCAGAAGATAGTCCAAATGGAAGTGCCTAAAGCCAGACCTCTGAGAAATGTAGGTGATTTTATTTTCAATTAAAAACATTTAATATTTATTGACTAGTTTCAATATTCAGCACTTTGGGTAAAAAAAGGAGGATACCATTTTAAAGTACCCAATCCTCACGTGGAATATTTAAAACCTTTGCATCAACATGGAATTGGCATTACTTATTTTCACCTTAATTTCTAATTTATTCTCAAGCTGTTTTTTCTCCCCCAAAAAAGAAATTTCTAGAGGGAAAAAACTACTGACAATGTTAGCAAGTCAACATTCTGAATATAACATCTTTGCTGCTTTTATAACACAATCAGTATGTACTGTCCAGTAACACTCAAACCAGTAATTTCTATGGCACCATTTGAGAAACTGAAGCGTCAGTCTCTAGGAGATGCACTGGTGTCACAGTCACCACCATGTGCATATTATGACAGCAGAGTCAAGGTTAATACGCTTCACATGTCACCAATCCTATCACACACCTTTTCTGTAGAAATGTCATCAAATAATACACACTAAGTGGTTTATTTACCCTGAGATTGAGGAAGCTTCTCTTTTTTAATTGCAAATTCTGTGATTTTACTTATTCTTTGGTATGCTCTTCATTAGGTTGCAAGTCAGCGAAAAGTATAAAATTTAAAGGCAAGTACAACAAAGTTGGCACTGTGAAACCATTGAGCAATTATTCAGATATGTGATGGAAGCAGGATGTTAATATAGAGCTGTCTTGTATGGTTTCTGTGAAAACAACCAGTTAGAAGGGAAAAATAAACTCAGAAACAAACTTGAAACTGCTGTTCATAGTCACACCCACTAGGGTGAAGGGTCAGTTAGTTAGGCCAACCATTGTTCCTCTCTGTTTCTGGAAATAGCCTCCAGGGACCCATAAAAGAAAGGTCCATGGATCAGCTGATGGTTTTTACAGCTCATAGCAAGTGCCATCTCAGCTCAGACTGTGACTTTTCAGACTTTTTGGATAAGTTTCACTGAGCAGGGAACCAACAACAACAAATGAGTGCAACTTTAGCAAATGAGAAGGACCTCAAGACTGAAATCCCGAGCCTTTCAATGAAAGGATGCTGGAGCGACAGCCAATTCAGATGGGAAGCAATTCACCCAACTAAGATGAAAAGAAATGAATAAGCAACACACATTGGGATCACTCTTGTAACAGACTGATAAGCACCCATGAGTGAATGCACACCTTTGTGAGAAGCGGCAAAAGGCTTCTCTCCATAAGGGAATAAGAGATACTACCCACAGCATTAGCAAGAGAAAATAACATGTGACCAGACCACATGCAATAATGTATAAAAGCATCTGAGACCTAGCAGGTTAACATACCTTGTTAATTCTCCACACAAGGTAAAAGGTATACAGTAGTCCTCCCAGTCCTTATCCATGGTGAATACTTTCCAAGATCCCAGTGGCTGCCTAAAACTATGGGTAACACCAAATTCTATGCTTCTTTGTATATATAGATACCTATGATAAAGTTTAACTTATAAATTAGGTACAGTCATAGATTAACAATAACTAGTAATAAAATAGAAAATTTATAACAATATACTGTAATAAAAGTTAAGTGGATGTTCTCTCACTCTGTCCTGTGATTTTCATATTTTTTCAGTCTAAACCTATTCCTGAATCTATTTAACCATCCCTTACTTACAATGAATAGCTTGGTGTTTGTTGCTCATTCCTGGAGGTCCCTTGCTGAAATCCTCAATGCTTTCTGCTGCAACAAGTGCTATCAAAAGAAACATGTTTTGTGTCCATGTCTTCCACCACAGATTTAATGCCTTTTCCACCTTAACTAAGTATTTAAGCCCGTACCATGCATTGTGACCATACTTTTGCAGTCTGAGGTGCAACAGCAAAACTAGCACGGGTTTCCTTTTCTTCACAATTTCATGGGTAGATTTGTTCTTACTGTAGATCTTAGCAACCCCAGCATATGATTATTTTCTTTCCTTTTAAAGTCAAGAACTTTCAACTTTTCACTTAAAGGAAGCACTTTATAGCTCTTCTTTGGCATATCCAAGTTGCCAACATCACTACTCTTGACCTTTGGGATCATTGGCAAGTAAAATAATGGCAGATTAAACATAAGCACTTGATACCATCACAGTCCATCTGATAACCAAGAGGGCTCCTACATGACTAACATGTTAGAGCAGCTACCGTATAGGAGGCTGGACAAAGGGTTTGTTCACACCTGGGGAGGGAGAAAGAAGGAACTCGAGATTTTATATGCTACTAGAAGGGCACACCACTTAAATCATATAAATCACTTATTTCTGGAATTGTCTATGTAGTATTTTGACCATGATTGACCCTAGGTAACTAAAACTATGATAAGTGAAACCACAAATAAGGCAGGACTGCTATAATTAAAAGTTGACAGAAGCTGAAAGAAAGTTTTTCAACCCTTACTCTTTTATTATTATTGTTCATCCTTCTAAACCTTACTTTTTAAACAAAATCCTGGACAAAGTACATGCTTTTTTTCATAACTCACATTTCAATTTACATCAGATTAAAAATGTATTGTCAAGTATGATGAAGTTCTAGAAAATAAGCCAGCTCAACGCAGATACTACTGAAGATGACACAAGCTACCTGAGAATATGAATTATTGTAGATGTAACACTATGAGGTATTCATTCATTTGCTCACTCATTCATTTATTCAACAACATACGTTTATTGTATACTTGTGGCTGGCTAGTGGAAACTGAAAAGTAGAGACATGGAGATAATATATGTAAAAATCCTTTGAAAAGTATGAAGTGCCATAGAAATAACAAAGACAATGATGATGTTAATAATAGTGGTGTAATCATAGCCTCTTAGGGAAAAGACAATGTAGTCTCTTTTAATAAAGGAAAATAATATTTGTCTATTAAGTATAGAAAAGAGATTACTTATGTTGATTTTCAAATAGCTAGTAAAAAGATTTTGTAGAAAGTATTTTTTTTTCTGGTTCAAATCAGTTAACATAGTATTATAAAGAATGCTTTGTTTGAATAAGAAACAGGTAAAAAAAAAAAAAGGCATTTTCAACCCTGACCAGTGGCTCAGTGGTAAAGCATCAGCCTAGTGTGTGGAAGTCCCAGGTTCGATTTCTGGCCAGGGCTCACAGGAAAAGCACCCATCTGCTTCTCCATCCTTCCCCCTCTCCTTTCCCTCTATCTCTCTCTTCCCTTCCCACAGCCAAGGCTCCACTGGAGCAAAGTTGGCTCGGGCTGAGGATGGCTCCTTGGCCTCTGTCTTAGGTGCTAGAATGGCTCCGGTTGAATGGAGCAGTGCCTCAGATGAGCAGAGCATTGCCCCCTAGTGGGCATGCCAGGTGGATCCTGGTCGTGTGCATGCGGGAAACTGTCTCTCTGCCTCCCCGTTTCTCACTTCAGAAAAAATACACACATACACACAAAAAAGGCATTTCCTGGTACAGAGAAGCATTAATTAAGGTCATCATCTGTAACAATTTTATATATCCATTAGACGATTTCAAAGTGAACTCTTCCTGTTTGCAGAAAACTGTCAACTTCTAGTCAACTAAATAACAAGCTAGGCTGGTATCAATTGCATTTCCTGAGGCTGTGGCATGAAAATTGACAAATCAGTTTAATTATCAGAAATGAACAAGAATACATAATGTAAAAATCATGTAAGGATAGTTTTGAGAATATGAGTTCCAGTGAATAAAACAGAAAGGAACCTGTTGTGACATTATTGTTGTTCTTTTGTGCATGAATTGGTCAAGGCTGTTCAGACTGTCCTTTCTTCAATGGAGTAATGTACATTGTGGTTTTGACAGGTGTTGTCAACATGCTTTAAAATGTTTTTGGTTTTCTGTCAAAGGAAAGGGTATTATGCTGAAAGATATGGAAACAAAGGAGAGTGCTGGGTTTGATATTAGTGGAGCAACTATTTCTTGCTGGAGGAATGACTACAATGTTTACTTTGAAAAGCAATAGCTAAATGCATTTTGCAACAGAAGATGCTTACAAGTGGTGGAAGCTGGGATCTGTTTTGTTGCTGAGCAACATGCAAAACCTGGCTTATCACACACCAGGGAATGCTAGCAAGGGCAGCAGATATTAAACAATCCCTTCAAAGATAAAAAAAAAAATCTAAATGCAAAAATAGGCTGAGGAGCCTGATTTTGCATTCTCCAGAGTTATTAATAAGACATTGACTCACCTTTTAATTGCTAGTTCTTTTCCTTTTTTGGAAAAATAATGGTGTGTCTTCTAATCATAGTGTATTAGATATAATAAATATAGCTGGTGACTATCTGGGGGGAAAGCATGTGAAAAGTGTTGCAAATGTGCAGAGAAAAGACCAAAGCAGGTGGGGCAGAAGTTGCAGGGGATGAAGCAGCAAAGGTAGGGCCACATGGGAGCTCTGTTCCAAGAGCAATGGGAAGCCATGTTTCCAGGGGGTGGGGGTTCATGTGAAGACAGAGGAAAGAGACTTACATTTTTTAAGCTCACACTGGCTGCAACATAGAGAAATGATCCCAAGTGGGCTGGAAGAGGATGACTCTCATGCTGAACGGAAGTCAGTTATGGACTCTGAGCAAGAGGTAAAATAGCCATGTCATGAGAGGCGACAATGAGAAGAGAAATAGATATTGTCATAAGATATTTAAAAGTATTTAATAAGTACAGTGTGTCCATAAAGTCATGGTGCACTTTTGACTGGTCACAGGAAAGAAACAAAAGACGATAAAAATGTGAAATCTGCACCAAATAAAGGAAAACTCTCCTAGTTTCATACGTATTCAGTGCAGTTCAATGTGGGCTCACGCACAGATTTTTTAGGGCTCCTTAGGGAGCTAAACCGTAGAGCCTCTACAGACTTGTCACTGACCTATGGCCTACCAGAACGGGGTTTCTCCACCAAACTGCCGGTTTCCTTCAACTGCTTATCCCACCGAGTAATGTTATTCCTATATGGTGACGCTTCGTTATAAATGCACTGATATTCAAGTTGCACTTTGGTCATGGATTCAAATTTAGCGAGCCACAGAACACACTGAACTTTCCTCTGTACCGCCCACATCTCGATTGGCATGGCCGTGGGCTGCTCCGCTGTATACACAGTGTTACGTCATCATCTGCGCATGCACACATGCTGCCACATCATCCTACAGAAACTGGGAGGGTTTTCCTTTTATTTAGTGCAGATTTCACATTTCTATTGTCTTTTGTTGCTTTCCTGTGACCAGTCAAAAGTGCACCATGACTTTACGGACACACTGTATATGTAATAGTTTTCTAAACTTCTGTCTTGACTCGGTTTTAAGGTCCCGACTGGTCAGTTCTACTTATTGGGTAGCTAAGCTCACCTCCCTACCCCATTCCTAATAGGGCTTTTACACTCTGGGCTGCTGATATGCCAGCCCTAATCACCTCGAGGCAGGTCCAGATGGTCAGGGACAACCCCTACACCCCAGGGCTCACTGAAATGATTCAAGCCAACCAATCCTCAGCCTGCTTCTCTGCCTCGCCTGCTCCTTCCCACAGAAACCACAGTAAAACCTCTGCCCACATTTCCCTTCACTCCCTCAGCTTCCTGACATGCCTCAGTGCCTTCCCTGGGGTGTCACACAGTGTGCTGTGTTCTACCCAGGGAAGGGTGAACATAACTAACATAAAACTCTCATTTCTCTCCCTCCGCTTACATCTATCTGGACTCACCATACCTTTTGCAAGGTAATAAGGTTAAAACTGTATAACCTGATTAAAGTCTAAAGGTAAACTTGAATTTGAGCAAGACTAAATCAGTCAAAATATTAGATAATGCTGGGGTGAGGCATTGGTGAGGGAGTAGTAGAAATCTACTTGTTGCTCAAACATAAGGAGAGCATATCACCACCACCACTCCAAAAAAGTCTTTTCCTACCAAATTTTCATACGCATAGCAGAAATGCTTGATCTGACTTTTCTTTCATTTCCTTTTTCCTGTCCATTATCTAGCAGAGATGCTAAAGGACAATGAATAATTACGTGTTCAAAAAGCAACCAGAGAGGCAAGGAGGAGGAATAAAAAGCCTGCATAGCCTAAAAAGTAGATAAGTAATATTTGAATAATCGTGCTTCACTAGAATAATAGCTTAGCTCCTGTCCATAAGAGAACATCGATAAATGTTTGCTTAAGTGAACAAAAGAACTGACACAATTATTAAGTTGAACAGTTATTAAATTAATATCAATTTTGAAATGGGAAGTTCTTATAAAATATATAACTTAAAAATATATTACATTGAAGAAAATAAGACCTGTACTTTTGACACGTGTTTATCTGTTAATAATCCCAGACTTGTGTTCACAGTTTAATCCAACTACATATATACATATCCGTGTGTGTGTGTATGAGCGCATGTGCACACGCATGCATGTATAATTTTGTACATATTCAGTTTGGGGTGTATTTATTCAGCCTGATTATAATGCAAAGTCTGAGTTATATTATGAGTATAAACCCAACAACCACACATGGAGGATAAAGCCCACATTTCTAAATCTGTTTGCAATTCGAAGAAATTCTGGTTAGTGCAAGAGTTACTCCTGTTGACGGGGATCCAGCTGGGGATTCAGATATTATGACATATATACTCTTAACAGATAAAAGCAGGAAGAAAGACACCAGAGCTAAATAAGAATGTCAGGATGAATTGCACACCATTCTTTAGGATAGAATTTGGTCTTGCCTGTGGGGAATCATCTCTAATGTATAAGGGAAGAGAGATATAATTTAAGATTTTAAACTAGAGGTTCTGTACACAGAGAAAATAAAGTTAAACATTAAGTTTCCTTTGCTTTAAAAGAAATAGAAAAAGGGCACAATTCGCCAAATTTCTTTTTGTAAATTTTGATATTAATTGAAACTTAGAGTGTTTGTGTAGGAGGCACTCATGACCCTAGTCACATCTGATTTTAAAGTCTACTTCTCACTTTATTATAAAAGTTAAGATTATGCATTCCTGTTGGCTGATATTCTAAGTGTCTGTCTCTGGAGAGGGGAGCTCAGTTGAAGAGAATATGATGTTGTTAATAATGGCCACATGGCAGGATCTATTCTTCAGATGTTAGTCTTTGCCTCAGACTACAATCATCCCATAAAGCCTTGCCTTTGGTCATAAGTTATACTGGCTAAATAATATGGATAGCAACTCCACCAACCAATTATAAAAGCGGTTCAGAGTTTATCCCTACTGATAACAACGGCATCATCTAACATGTGAAAGCTCAAACATCCACTTTTGCCATTCATCCCCCCCCATTTCCTGGAAACTTTTTAAAAGGAAAATCTAATCCATCTCTGCCTTTAACCCTCAGAGACTTCCCACTGTTCTTCAGATGAGGGATATGAGAGCCACAGTTCGGGTTTTTTTTTTAATTCTTATTTATTTATTTATTTATTTTTACAGAGACAGAGAGTGAGTCAGAGAGAGGGATAGATAGAGACAGACAGACAGGAACAGAGAGAGAGATGAGAAGCATCAATCATTAGTATTTCATTGTGCGTTGCAACACCTTAGTTGTTCATTGATTGCTTTCTCATATGTGCCTTGACCGCAGGCCTTCAGCAGACCGAGTAACCCCTTGCTGGAGCCAGCGACCTTGGGTTCAAGCTGGTGGACTTTTCCTCAAACCAGATAAGCCCGCACTCAAGCTGGCGACCTCGGGGTCTCGAACCCCGGTCCTCTGCATCCCAGTCCAACGCTCTATCCACTGCACCACCGCCTGGTCAGGCAAGAGTCACAATTCTTTTTATGGCACATGAGTCTTTGCAGATTGTGTCCCTTGGCTTCATTTTCTGTCATTTCTTCCTGATTTCATTTGACCCCACTTTCCTCTTTCCCACTCCTGTTAGCCCCACCTCATCCATACCAGTCTCTCTATGCTCCTTAAACACAAAGGCCCCACTCTTCGTCTTCAATGTCCCTTCTCTCGCCTACTTACAGGCTAAAGCTCTGGACGATTTGGATTTAATGTTAGTTTCCTGGAGTAGCCTGCAACTTCATGAGCGTAGAGACAATGTCAATATCTGTACACAAAAGAATTATTAATAAAGATGAAATTATAGTTATCTTGTGTGATGTTGGGGAAAGCTTTCATCTTGAGACTCTATTAGGTTATTTAGGTTTAAGTCCTTAGCATAAGAAGATTCAACACTGATAAGAAAAGAAGTATTTTATAGGGAGTGCAAATGACAGCTTAGGCCCCAGTGATGGGAAAATCAGCCTACTTCCTTTGCCTAAAATTGTTCCTATCTTAGATGTTTCCATTATTTCTGTCTTTCCTGTCATTCTAAACTAGAGAATAGAGACTTTATAACAAGTCAAAAAGAAAAAAAAATCACAAGCAATAATCATGTCTAAATAAATCTCAAAGTGATAGATGATAACTAAACTTATTGTGATAATCACTTTATAAGACATACATATAAAAATGAATCTATATATTGTATACCTTAAACTTATATAATGTTATATGTCAATTATATCTCAACAAAACTGGAGTAAAAAAAATAATGTACTGCTAACAGCAAAAAAAAGATGAAATACAAAAAAATAGTTCTTAAAGTAAAATATCATTAAACAGTGAAACAAAATGTAAAGTGCTTATAAGTATAAAATAGAGATTAATTTAAAAATAAGTAGCATAAAATAAGAAAATAAGTAACAAATACTACTAGCTACCTAGACCAGCATTCTTCTCACCTTTCCACTTAGTCACAGAGCCCTGATTTTCGCTAGGCACGTTGTCCCCCTACAATATAAGACTATACTCACCAGCCAACCCTGTAGCCAGGTGCAACCAAGTAACCATGTTCTGACCAATGAGGGTAAGCACAAGAGCTCTGTGGGACTTCTGGAAAGCTGCTTCAATTAGAAACATTCTGATTTTATTACTTTTCCGGTTGGAGCTGCAGCAGCCATCTTGGACTAGCTGGCCAGGAGTCTGGAAAACATACATTAGGATGTGCATCAGAAGGACTGGCCCCTGGTCCTCAAAGACAATGGGTTACTCTGCCAGCCTTCAGTACTGCCTGCGCACATCTTTTATGCAAGGGAGAAAGAAGTCAACTCAGCTTCTATCTTCTTTTTGTTTCTATTACTAGAGATGTTCTGTTTTGTGTCCTTCAACATAATCCTAATTCAAACAGAAAATTCATAGAAACTATATGCAATCAGTAGGTTAAAGCCGAAAATGAGCAAAAGTCCAGGCTATTAAATGCCATATGAATTCATATAACAAAAATTAAGGGCAATTAAGATAAAGAAAATAATACAAAGACAAAATAAATGATAGTGTATGAACACCGTTTAATGTAAAATAAAATGTTAAGATAAGATAAGACAAACAAAATTTAACAAAAGGCAGTAGTTTAAGACAAATATGCTGAGTAAACAGGATTGAAACCAACCCTACTATGCAACAGGTATCACATTTCTACCTTCAAGTCTCTTCTTTTATCATTAAAGCATAGTCAACATACAATATTATATTAGTTTCTGGTGTACCAGGTAATAATTCTATATTTATATATCTTACAATGTGGTCACCATAATATGTCTAGTAATCACATTTCACTGCACAAAATTATTACAATATTATTGACTGTATTTCCTGTGCTATATATTAAATTCCCATCACTTATAACTAAAAGCTCGTATCTCTTATTTCACTTCACTTTTTTCACCCAAGATTCTTTTAAAAAGATCTCTGTGAATCAAAGTTCCCACAGATAAGCTCAAAGCAAAAGTTTGTTGGAATATTTCATGCTACTGATGGGTAAGCACAGTTTCATTCCCCCTTCGGAGCAAAGTCATTTACTATCTATGATGTAAATGGAATGTGGTCATAAATACAATGGATCCAACCAAGAATATATGAGTATAAGAAACTCACATCTCATTAAAAAGATTTATGTAAATATACTTTTGATTAAAGAAAAAATAAAATAAAAGTTTTAAAATTTTATTTAGAAAATTAAATTTAACAGGGTAACATTGATCAATTAGAGTTCATAGGTTTCAGGTAAACTTTTCTATAACATTTGAACTATTGATTATGTTGTATACATATCACTCAAAGTCAAATCATTTTCTATCACCATATATTTGTCCCTCTTTACACCTTTCCCTCCACCCCTTCCCCCACACCCCACACTCCCTAGTAACCACTTCACTTTTATCTATGTTCATGAGTCTGTTTTATAGTCCACCTATGTGTAAAATCATAGTTTTTAGCTTTTTCTGATTATTTCACTGAGTATAAAGTCCTCAAGGTCCATCTATGTTGTCATAAATTGCAATATGTCATTTCTTATGGCTGAACAGTAGTATTCCATTGTATATATGTACCACATCTTCTTTATCCAGTCTTCTATTGAGGACACTTTGGTTGTTTCTTGTTTTGGCCACTGTGAATAATGCTGTGATGAACATGAGGGTGCATGTGTCTTTACATACCAATGTTTTCGAGTTTTGGGGGTAGAAACCCAGTAGAGAGATTGCTGAGTCATATGGTAGTTCTATTCTGAATTTTTTAGGAACCACCATAATAGTTGTACTAATTTGCATTCCCACTAGCAGTGAATGAGGATTCCTTTTTCTCCACAGCCTCTCCAACACTTATTATTACCTGGTTTGTTGATAATAGCAAATCTAACAGGTATGAGGTGATATCTCATTGTAGTTTTGATTTGTATTTCTCAAATAGCTAATGAAGATCAGCATCTTTTCATATACCATATTTTCCACTCCATAAGACGCAAATTCATAAATTATTCTCTATGGCCAAGGTCATGAGTTGAGTACCTATGTTTTTTTCTATGTAATTTATTGTTTCAGATCTTATGTTAGGTCTTTGATCCATTTTGAAATAATTTTTGTAGAAGAGGACAAATTGTAGTCGTTTCATTATTTTGCATGTGGCTCTCCAATTTTGCCAGCATTATTTATTGAAGAGGCTGTCTTTTCTCCATTGTGTCTTTTGGCTCTTTTGTCAAAGATGATTTGTCCATATATATATGGTTTTATTTCTGGGCTTTTGATTCTATTTCATTGGTCTGTATGCCTATTTTTCTGCCAATACTATGCTGTTTTGATTATCGTGGTTCTATAGTATAATTTGAAGTCAGGTAGTGTGATACCTTCAGCTTCATTTATTTTTCTCAAGAATGCTTTGGCTGTTCGGGATTTTTTATGTTTCTATACAAACCTAGTGATTTTTTGTTCTATTTCTTTAAAACATGACATTAGGATTTTGATGGGGATTGCATTAAATCTGTATATTGTTTTCGGTAATATGGATATTTTAACTATGTTGATTCTTCCAAACCATGAAAATGGAATATTTTTCCATTTCATTGTGTCTTTTTCAATTTTTTTCAATAATGCTTTGCACTTTTCAGTATATAAGTTCTTCTCATCATTTAAGTTTATTCTTCAGTGTTTTATTTCTTGGTTGTTGCAATTGTAAAAGGAATTGGTTTTCTTAGTTAATTTTCTGAAATTTTGTTGTTGATGTACAGGAAAGCAACAGATTTTTGTATATCAATTTTGTTTCCTGTGACTTTACTGTAATGATTTATTTTTTCTAATAGATTTTTGGTGGAATCTTTGGGGCTTTCTCTATACAGGATCATGTCATCTGCAAAAACTGATACCTTTACTTTTTATTTCCCAATATAATGCCTTTTATTTTTTTCTCTTACCTGATTGCTATAGCAAAAACTTTCATAGTTATGTTGAATAAGAGTGGAGAGAGTGGGCAGCCTTGTCTCATTTCTGATTTTAGAGGAAAGCCTTCATTTATT
This sequence comes from Saccopteryx leptura, assembly GCF_036850995.1. Taxonomy (NCBI): domain Eukaryota; kingdom Metazoa; phylum Chordata; class Mammalia; order Chiroptera; family Emballonuridae; genus Saccopteryx; species Saccopteryx leptura. The sequence goes on along the minus strand of NC_089505.1, from coordinate 314,686,057 downwards.
CACCATTTGGTATGATATTAGCTGATGGTTTGTCATGCATGGTCTTTATTATGTAGAGATACTTTCCTTCTATTACCATTTTATTGAGTGTTTTAAACATAAATGTTGTATCTTATCGAATGTCTTTTCTGCATCTACTGATAGGATCTTATGATTTTTGTTCTTTGATTTGTTGATGTGGTGTATTAAGTAGATCGATTTATGTATGTTGAACTATCCTTGTGCTCCTGGAATGAATCCCACTTGATTGTGATGTATTATTTTTTCAATGTGTTGTTGTATTTGATTTGCTAGTATTTTGTGTAAGATTTTTGCATCTGTTTTCATTAAAGATACTGATCTGTAGCTTTCTTTTTTGTGTGTTGTCTTTGCCATATTTTGGTAACAGAAAACCAGATAGAAGGTGACGGAAGACAATTTGACTTTGGGTGATGGGTATGCAACATAATCAAATGTCAAAATAACCTGGAGATGTTTTCTCTGAACCTATATACCTTGATTTATTTATGTCACCCCATTAAAATTAATAATAAAAATAAATAAATAATAAAAACAAATAAGAATTTTTTAAAAATTTAAAAAACTGTAATAGAGACAAAGAAGGGTATTACATAAAGATAAAGGGACCAATTCAAGAAGAGGATTTAACATTTGCAAATATTTATGCATTCAACATAGGAGCACCAACATATATAAAGCAAATATTAACAAATCTGAATTGAGAAATAGATGGCAATACAACAACAACAGAAGAATTAAATAACCCACTTACATCAATGGATAGATCATCTAGTCAGAAAATTAGTCAGGAAACATCAGCTTTAAATAACATGTTAGACTAGGTGGGCTTAACCAATATTTACATAACATTATAAGAGGACTAAAACCATATCAAGCATCTTCTCCAACCTCAGTGGTATAAAATTAAAAATTAATTACGCAAAGAAAACTGGAAGATTCACAAATTCTGGAAACTGAACATAATGCTACTAATCAACTGGTCAAAGTAAAAAATCAAAAAGAAAATTAAAAAACACCTTGAGACAAACAAAAATGGAAATATAATATACCAAAATTTATGAGATTCAGCAAAACTGGTTCTAAGAGGAAAGTTCACATCGCTAAATGCCTACTTCAAGAAACAAGACAAGTCTCAAATAAACAATCTATATTTACACCTCCAAGAACTAGAAGAAAGGAGAACAAATTCCATGCATGAGGGCTCCACCTTCATGAGCTAAAAAAACACCATCAAAAACCCCACCTCTTTCTACCATCACATTGGGCATTAAGATTTCAATATACACCCTGCCAGTTGGCTCAGTGGTAGAGCGTCAACCTGGCATGTGGAAGTCCTAGGTTGGATTCCTGGTCAGGGCACACAAGAAAAGCGACCATCTACTTCTCCACCCCTCCCCACTTTTCTCCCTTTCTCTCTCCTCTCTCTCTTCCCCTCCTCAACCATGGCTCTACTGCAGTGAGTTGGCCCCCAGCCACTGAGGATGGCTCCATGGCTTCACCTCAGGCACTAAAATAGCTTGTTGACAAGCAATGGAGCAGCGGGCCCAGATGAGCAGAGCTTCACCCTTAGGGGGCTTGCTAGGTGGATCCTGGTCAGGGTACATGAGGAAGTCTGTCTCTGCCTCCCTGCCTCTCACTTAATTTAAAAAAAAAAAAATCTTTTTTCAACATACAATTTGAAGAGAGACATAAACACTCAGACCATAGCGCTCACTGAATATTAATTTTAAATATAAAAATTGGTGAGCCATATCTCTTAGAAGTGAGATTACAATGTGCCTAAGTTTAAGTGATGTTTGAGAGAAAACTCTTGGGTTTTTGTATTATTGAACTCTATTGAGACAAATTAATGATCAGTTAAACAGATACCAATGTCAATGCATGGAAAACATTTGTTAAAACTTGTTCATGTATTATTTTTATCCATGTCTTTGTAGCATTTGGTGCAATTAACCTTTTGAATTTATCCTGAACATTTTTAGTATATGTGCTGCCGAAGCGAGCACTATCCTGAACATTTTTAAAAAGCAGAAAGTTCTTGGCATGTCAAAATATAAATAAAAATGAAAAGGGCAACAATTATCTAAGCAAAATATTTTCAGCAAGTATCACAGACTCAGAGAAAAAAATACATATATACATATATAAAGAACTCATGCAAAGGCCTGAAGTCCTAGTATGGCTGGATAGAATGAGTTAAAGTCTTGCACCTAACAATCACACCAAGAAAATACATCATATATAAGGGAGAAATATATATATATATATATGTTATTTATAATACCAAAAGAAACTGTTATGTCTATTCAATGGACTGTTATGCTGATATAACAAGGGATAAATAAAAATAAGTGAGCATTGGAAAATTCCTATTGAGTAAAAATATTATAAAAATCCAGAGTGTGTTTATAACCTGAAACAATGTATGTATGGGAAAATACTGAAAAAAAATGTATACCTGAATACCAATAGTTTTGAAGTTTATTAAAGAGAATATGAATGATAGTTTTGGACAAATTTCTCTATTTTTTAAAGTTATTAAATGAAACTTTCACTTTTTAAAAGAGTATTTAATAAATATGCATATATCTTCATGAATTCTTCCTCAATGGACTTAATTTCTATTATATTTAAGATGATTCACAATATATCAAAAGCCTCCTTTCTAAACTTATAAACTGTTTGCCAACAAGAATTCCCGATGGCAGAAACTCAAATCTTCCTGACATTTCCTAAATCCAGCTCTGATTTTTCCTCCTTCCCCTTGCTCATATTCTTTCCAATCTCAAGAATTTTGCTTGGTCTTACCTTATCTTTGCTTATAAAAGCCTACATGTTGTTGAAGGTTTAACTCAAAAGTCACTATCATTATAAAGCCTTTCCTTGTTCCTTCTGGTTGTGACCACCTTAGTTTTATTTACTTTTACCTTAGCAGAAATATTTGTGCTATAGTGATGGTGAGACCCTAGATAAAGCTGTCCTTGAAGCAAGTGGCATTCTTCAATGTCACTAGGTTTTTTGTTGGGTAGGTTGGAGTTTTATCTTGCAATCTCAGCACAAATTTCTGCCTTAGTCATAATTTTAACTGGTTAATAATTTGTCTGTGTTAGGATAAATGTTTTTATAATTTTGTCATTTTTTTACAGTTTTCTTTTTTAATTTATCCCTTTGCTATTACTACACTCCATTTCAGAGGTCATCAGAGGTCTGCACCTATAGTTCCCCATATCCCTGCCAAATGCCTCTCCTCTGCTCTTCCTGAAATACATCATGAAGGAGCATTGATCATAATTTCTTGTGAGGGCCTTATCATTTGTCTATACCCCTCTAAATTTGGGATATGAAATTTTCTCATTCACTAATGTATCCCCAGCATATACACACGAGATATGAAAAAAAGAGTACATAACTTTAATGAAAGCAAAGCTGAGTTTAGCTCGTTTGAAGCAATTGTTCATCTGCTCGGTCTAACTCTCATTAACCCAGGTTTGCAAAACCTGTGTCGTGCAAGACTTCTCTTGCCATGAAAAGATGCTGTGGGAATGTTACTTATTTTATAATTGTTTTCAGTTTAAAACCAAAGGACAATCTCTGTTTCAATATAGAAAGCAGGAACATGTTTATGCAGAAAAGCTAAATGCTCTGCATTCTTCAGTAACCATGGGAGGGCATAGGTTCATCTTGAGGCCAATGGTCTCTTACAGCACTTACACATTCAAAGAATGCCCTGAGGGTTGGTAGAGCTACCTATATAGTGGGCAGAGCTGCCTCTCTGTCTTATCTAACTCAGCTCCTTCACCTACTGTGCCCCGCCTCCACACTCCCTTTTTATTCCTTTCTCATCTCAGCACAAGGACTGTGTATGACTGTCTTAGCATATGGTGCCTATGAAATTGAAAAAATGACCCCAAGCGTGGCTGCCCATCACCATAAAAAGCCAAACTTATGAGACAAGTGCTGATGAGAAGAAAAAAGGTTTACTGAAATGCTAGCCACCTGAGAATGTTGGGGGAGGTGGGGAGAGTGGAGTAGGGTATGTGCAACCAGCCCAGTGTGTTCTGATAACTTATTGAAAGTAAGCAAATTTCCCAGAGCTGGCATATTTATTTGATGGTCAGAGTCTGTTTCTTTGGTTGTTACAGAAATTGAAGCTAGCAAGTAACTTACAAACTAGGGTTTTTGTTCTTTGTAATAGGTGCCCACAGGTTCCCACAATCGGTTGTCCTCTTGGCCTTGAGCAAGAATTGGAACTGCAAATCTCAGCATTCTGGGAGTCAAAAGAAGGGGAGAGAACCGAGATGGAGTCATGTAGCTCCCACTTATGTTTATTCTTCTTGCTTGGATATTAACCCCTGATGTGGTCAGCTGGAGGGGAACAGGCCTTGCAGCTATAACGAGAACTTGGGCAGAGCTGAAAGCACAGAATTGATTATATACTTTTGATTTGTTACACCTACACATAGGAGTTACTTGATGTGTGTCAAATTCATTTTTAATAAATTAAACTGGACATAGATCACTAGTAAATTCCAATTCTTAGCAAAGCAGAGCTCTTAAAATTAGGGATCCTACTAACACAGTAATTAAAATGCCTAAGCGGAAATCTTTAAAAGATTAATTTAAAATGTGTTATGTATTTAAATGTCTGAGACATCACACAGATCTTATTGAAGTGCACAATTCTAAATAAAATTTTTGGTCAAAGATCTTTGATCAACTTTCATTTTCTCTTTTATTTTGGCATGTTCAGTGAAGTGAAAGGGATTCTATAAACAATCAAGAGATCCAGGAAAACTGTCCTTTTCAAGTTGGCCAAGTAAAAGCTCTCATTTCTTTAACAGAACCACACTGCATGGGGTAAAAACCATGGTAAAGTGTTACAGTGAATCCAAGCCTCCCAACACAATCAGTCCATCAGCTTAATCCACATTCAAGATTTTCAAAAACGGCAGTTTTCAGATTCTCAAGGATCTATGTGTCTGTCATGTACTCTGAGCAATGAAATAAAACATATTTTTTAATATTTGGCTGAGACTTAAATCCTCAAGAGCCAAGATTCAGAGCAAATATTTCCACATTAATTGAAAATTTTATTGTCAAATATATTTCATGGTTTATTCATGCAGAGTAGTCTTCTTGTCTTCTACCATTCATTCCAATGATTTCACACAGAAGCCAGAGGCTATTTTCAAAATGGGGGTGACATTTAAAATCAGGGTGACATTGTTTCTCACATGCAAAAATAAAGATTTCTTCCTTTATGCTAAATATGTTCTCCGCTGGGTAAATTTTACTGACAATAATTTTTTCTGACTAGCTCACAGTTTAGTTACGAGGATCCAAAAAGAGAGAACACATTTTAGTCTGCTACAAAAACTGCAAAAGGTTTTATAAATATTGTAGATTATCATCATCACTATTATTATTCATCCAAAGTAAGACTCAGGCACTCAGGACTCGAGGGGATATGGAACCTAACTGAGGATATTAATTTTGAAATGTACACAAAGAGGAGAGAAAGAGAGAGAAGAGAGAGCCTCCTGATTAAGGCATAGTTCTGAACAAAGATTGCCTGTGTTCTGCTCTGCCTCCACCATTACTAGCTGTGCAAGTTACTCAACTGATCTTTTTTTTTCTTTTATTTTTAGAGAGAGAAAGAGAGAGAGACAGGAAGGGGAGCAGGGGAGAAGAGAAATGAGAAGCATCAACTCGTGGTTGCTTTACTTCAGATATTTATTGTTTGCTTCTTATATGTTCCTTGATGGGGGACTCCAGCTGAGCCAGTGACCCTTACTCAAGCCAACGACCTTTGGGCTCTTGCTAGTGATCTTCCACGATTAAGCTAGTGACCCCACACTGAAGCCAAAGAGTCTGTGTTCAAGCAGAAGAGCCCACGCTGTAGCCAGCAATCTTGGGGTTCCCAATGGGACCCTCAGTGTCCCAGGCCGACGCTCAATCCAATGTGCCACCACAATCAGGCATTCAACTGATCTTAATCTGTGCAAGTTACTTAACTGATCTGAGATATAACATTTTTAATTTGTAAAATTGATATAAATAAGTGTATTTTATCAGATTTATATATCAGTAATTGATTTATGTGAGGTACCTACAATATATTAAATGCTCATTTGCTAACTGTTATTATTTCACTGGAATAGATGCGCCACAAAAATAAGACTAGATCTCTTTTCTGCATTCATTTATTCATTCTTTAGACAAACGTTTACTACCAGGTTCTTTTCTAAGCACTGAGTATACAGCAGTGAAGACAGACAAGGTCTTTGCCTCCAGACAATAAACAAGTAATTAAAGTCATTTCAAGGAGCGGTAAATACTGTAAAGAAGCTAATACAGATTAATCACTTAGAGCTACAAGAGCACACAGCTGAGAGCAGGTGCTTTAGACGGTGTCGAGAAAGACACCCAAGAGGAGCACGTTTGACCTCACCCCTTCTCACCATTCTGGGTAGGTTACATGTGCAAAAGATCTAAGGGGAGAGAACTTCAGCCTGTGGAAATAACATCTCTAACACTTCTGAGACAAAACTTAGCTTGTGTTCATGAGTCATGGGATAAAACTTACCTCTCGGTCTGTTGAGCTAACCATGAATGAGAGGAGTTGATGAGGGGAAGGTGGGGAAACAGAGTGGCCATGCCATGTGGGATATGGGAGGCCATATTTAAAAACTGAATTGTGTTTCACTTGGAATCACATAGCCTTTGCATGTACTTTTTTAATAATATGACTAATACATACACACAGTATTTTTTAAATAATTATACTAAAAGAGCATTTTGGATACCTAGAGACCCTGAAACTCTCAAGAGATGCCTTCTGTCAAGGAAAAATCAGAAACTAGCCATGTTTTTCATCTCTAAAACAGTGGTATCTATCCAATTCGGCAGTGACTTTAATGCGCCACCTCACCTTTGTTTATCACATTCAATAAAAATGGCTATTGTGACCATACTTTAACCTGGAGCAAAGATCATCATATTGGTATTATAATTTAGATAATTTAGATCTGTGATGATGTGAATGTTCAATGTTTGCGCTGCCCAAAATGTGACTATGGAACACTTAATATGTGGATACTTTTGGTTGAGAAATTAAAGCTTTAATTTTAACTAACTGTAATTAGTCCTAATTTAAAGAGCCCTGCAAGGCTTGCAGATATTGCATTGAGTAGTGCACATTGTATTTTTCTCTGCCTTTGCCATTTACCTCCTTGAAGTGGCTCATCAGCCTCCCGTATTCCCACTGGTGTTCCCTTCCTCTCACTCCACACATGGGCTATAGGCCATTGGCTGAGCTGTTTCAATCCTACTCATGGATAAGGTTCCTGTGTGAGTTGGTTACACTCACTCTGCTCCTTGGCCTTGACTCTGCCCTACCCACAGCCATTTCTTGCATTGGTGATGAGATTATGAGAAGAACCTCTGGCAATCACATAGATGCAAAAAGCATTTTCACTTCTGCTGTTCTGTGAAAAACCCTAAATTGATGCATAACAAGCATTCCCCTTGTTTTCCAATGGCAGCTTCATACATCTTAAGTGAATTACCCATGCAATAGTTTTTTCAGGTGTAGAAGGCACATGTATTTCAGATCAAAACAAGATGAGAGATGTTCTAGAATTAGCCCAGACTCGGTTACTCCAAAATTCAAGAAATTCGTATATTCTTGTTAATTTTATAAGGTTTGCAAATCTGTCATATTCTCAATATCAATACTAGTAACACTCCTGGATAATCATTTTTCTTTATTAAGTGAGGATCGAAGGCAGAGAGACAGACCCCCACATGCGCCTCAACCAGGATCCACCTGGCAAGCCCCCTACCAGGCAATGCTCTGCCCATCTGGGGCCTATGCTCCATTGCTCAGCAAATGAGCTATTTTAGCACCTGAGGTGAGACCATGGAGCCATCCTCAGCACCCGGGGCCAACTTACTCAAACCATTTGAGCCATGGTTGCAAGAGGAGAAGAGAGAGAGAGAAAGGGGAAAGGGAGGGGTGGAGAAGCAGATGATCACTTATCCTGTGTGCCCTGATTGGGAATTGAACCCAGACTTCCACATACTAGGTGGATGCTCTATTGCTGAGCCAACTGGCCAAGGCCAGATAATCATTAAAAAAAAAATAGAACAGCTGTTTGAATTCAACTGCAAATAGAACATTTCACTGTTACGTGTAGCACTCCACTGCAGTGGGGAAGCCGGAAGAGGATGCAGGTTCATTTCTACTCCAGTTTGCTTCTATTTGAGGAGTGAGTCCATCACAGAGATGCTTGTAAGAAACTTCACAGAAGTTTATTAGAGCAATATTTATGGCAATTCAGACTGGCTCATTCATGTTTTCATTCGTGTTGAGAAAACAATTTCCAGATTTAACCATTGCTTTACAAATGTTATTTAGGTTCCTCAGATGTCAAACACTTTAAAAACAGATTTTGATGAGTCAGGTGTAAAAAAGTCAAAAGCATGCAGATTAAATGTCTATGAGAGGAAAACTCTGGGAGAACTGTGCTCAAGGAAAAATTCAGTTCAGATCATTTTGAAACTAGACCATTTATGTTAAGTTTAGTTTTCAAAATTCACTTAACATAAAATCTAATATTAAAGGGTTATGTAGATACTCTGATAACAGATTCTGTTGTTTCCCTGAAAGATACATAGTAATCTCAAGGTGCCCTATTGTGGCAAAGTTCTTTCTGATATGCAGAAACTCCTTACTGACTGAGTAAATAAGTCTCCCAGGATATCTATGACAGGTGTGATTACTTCATTCAACAATGCTGACACCATTCTCATCCATCTAATCTTAATAACAGCATCTATGGTATTAAGAGTTAAAATTTTTTTAATTAATTCTTTCCTTAACAAAGTAACAAGTGGATTAGTGGTTCTCTGACCTGAGAGGATTGTGAAGATCTTTGCAGGTATTCTATTCTAGAGTGATTTTTTTTTAATCCAGGTATTTAGGACCCAGGAATGTGTGTCTTTGGATCTCAAGAAGAGAAAGGATATCAGTATAAAAAATTTGGTGTTGTCTCAAAAGTAAATATAATCATAGACACTGAAACTACATGGCAATGCTCAATTATATATAATGTGGCTGTCTAAAAGACCCAAAGTCTCCTTAAATTTTTTTGCTTATATTATAGTTTAAGTATCTTCATAATACAAACACAATATAACAAATGTTCTTAGAGGAATATTGGACCATAAAAAAGAGAACAAGAACTCTAGTTTAACAAACACTACTCCAGAAACTATACATTAATTAATTACAATTTAGTGGCACTCTGGCTTACTTTAGGTGTATCACTAGAATATAAACTTATCACTGCTGTGTTCTTCTTAGTTATCATAAAGACTGTTAAAATAAATAGTAATAATTTTGTCTACATAAGTAAATTAAGGAAGGAATCAAACAGTTAGGAATAAATCTATTCAAATTCTGTTCGTCGTTCACTACCTTGCAATGTTACAGTAATATAATCATTACTTTGTTCTTAGAGCTAAACATGGAGTTATCTAACTGATGAATATGTCCATGATGTCCTTCTGTTGGCTGATAAACAGAAAACAATGTTAATATATTATTAGATGTTTTAGCCAAGAGTAGATCTTATCAATAATTCCAGGTCTATATAGTGCAATATAATTCTCCACGATTTTCATTATTAAGATTAATACATTAACCCTGAGTTCAACTAGAAAGCTGTTGACAGAATGAGTAGGCTCAGATATTTGTGGAAACTTACTTTACAGCCAATGTTTTAGGGAGGACAATGAATGCACGCAATTAATATTTGTTGAGTGTCTATTATATGCCAAACAATATAAATAGATACTTAAGGGATATTTATATGAAAATTATGACACTGAAGAAAGAAATTGCAAGAGATACAAATAAGTGGACATATATATCATATTCATGGATAGGAAGAATTAATATCATTAAAATGTCCATAGTATGCAAAGCAATCTATAGATCAACACATTTCTTATCAAGATACTAATAGCATATTTTACAGAACCATTACAAATATTCCAAAAGTTAATACAGTACCACAAAAGACACTGAATTGCCATAGCAATCTTGAGAAATAAGAATAAAGTTGGTGGAATCATGCTACCTGATAGCAAACTTACTTAGTATTCAAAACAGCATGGTACTGGCAGAAAAACAGACATATAGACCAATGGAATAGAACCAAGAGCCCAGAATTAAATCCACATTTTTATGATCAATTACTATTTGACAAACAAAGCATGGGATAAAGATATTTTTCAATAAATGGTGTTGGGAAAATTGGACACATAAGTGCTAAACAATGAAACTAGACCACCTTTTTACACCATACATAAGAATAAACTCAAAATGAATTAAAGACTTAAATGTCAAACTTGAAAATATAAAAATCCTAAAAGAAAACATAGGCACAAAATCTCAGATATTTCTCATAACAATATTTTTTCTGAAGTATCTCCTCGGGCAAGGGAAACAAAAAAGTAAATAAACAAATAAGACTACATTCAATTGAAAAGCTTTGGTACAGCAAAGAAAACCATCAACAAAATTAAATGACAATCCAATGAATAAGAGAATATATTCACAATACATATGATAAGGGATTAATATCCAAAATTTATAAAGAACTTATATAACTCAACACCAAAAGGAAACAAACAATGGGCAAAACACCTCAATAAACATTTCTTCAAAGAGGACCTACAGATGGCCAATAGACATATGAAAAGACACTCAATGTCACTATCATCGGAGAAAGGTAAATTAAAGCCACAATGAGATATCACCTCACATCTGTTGGAATGGCTAGCTATCATCAATAAGTCAACAAACAAGCGTTGGCAAGGGTGTGGAGAAAAGGGAACACTTGTGAACTGTTAATGAGAATGCAGATTGATGCAGCCACTATGAAAAACAATATGGAATTAATTCAAAAAATTAAAAATGGAGCTGCCTTATCAGCCAACAATTTCACTTCTGGGGTAGAGCTGAAGAAACACACAACTCCGATTTGAAAGAATATATGCACCCCTGTGTCCATTGCAGCATTATTATAATAGTTAAGATTTAGAAGCAGTCAAAGTGCTCATCAGTAGATGAGTGGAGAAAAAGCTTAGGTATATTTACACAGTGGAGTATTAATCAGCTATAAAAAAAAAAGAAACCTTACTCCTACAACAGCATGCATAGATCTGGAGAGTATTATACTAAGTGAAATAAACCAGTCAGACAAAGACAGGTACCATATGATTTCACTTATATGTGCAATCTAATGAACAACACAGAAACAGCCTCAACACACTGACTTTGAGGGGCCATAAAAATGGTAAAGGGATTAAGCAAAAAACAAACTCATAGACACAGCAACACTATGGTGACTACTAGAAGGAAAGGTGGTTGGTGAGAGGTAGAAAACAGATACAGGGGTATAAATGATGATGGAAGGAGAAAAAAAATTACATAGTAATGTGAAAAAAAAATGGAGGAAATACTACCATATGTGACATGAATAAACTTTGAGTACATTACACTAAGTGAAATAAACAAAGGACAAATACTACATGATTCCACTTATTTAAGATATGTAAAATAGTCAAATTCAAAGAAGCAGAGTAGAATAATGGTTGCCAAGTTCTGAGGGGTGGAGGGTTTAAGGAGTTGCTAATCAATAGTCATAAATTTCAGTTATACAAGCTCTAGGGATTGGTTGTACAATATTGTACCTATAGATAACAATCCTGTATTGTGTACTTAAAAATCTGTTAAGAGGGTAGATCTCATGTAAAATATTCTTATCACAATATTTAATCAATAAATGTAAAAATTACACCTTTTATTAAAAGTAAAGAATGTCCCTTAAAATATGTATTATAAAAAGATAACGTGAATAAAAGTTTTTTACTTGAAACTCTAAAAAGTTCTATGTTTTATATTAAAGTGCATGCCCTTTAATAAAAACAGCATATCATATAGATATATGTACCCCCGTGTTTATTGTAGCATTATTCACAGTAGCAATATATGAACACAACCTAAGTGCCATCAGCAGATAAATGAGTAAGAAAGATGAGGTCTATAATACACAATGAAATATTATTCAGCCATAAGAAAGAATGAAATCCTGCCATTTACAACAACATGGATGGACCTTAAGGGCATAATGTTAAGTGAGATAATCAAACATAAAAAGACAAATACTTGCCTGACCAGGCGGTGGTGCAGTGTATAGAGCATCAGACTGTGATGCGGACGACCCAGGTTCGAGACCTCAAGGTCGCCAGCTTTAGTATGGGCTTATCTGGTTTGAGCAACACTCACCAGCTTGGACCCAAGGTTGCTGGCTTGAGCAAGGGGTTACTTGGTCTGCTGAAGGCCCACATTCAAGGAACATATGAGAAAGCAACCAATGAACAACTAAGGTATCGCAACGCGCAACAAAAAAACTAATGATTGATGCTTCTCATCTCTCTCTGTTCCTGTCTGTCTGTCCCTGTCTATCTCTCTCTCTCTCTCTGACTCTTTCTGTCTCTGAAAAAAAAAAACACACAAATAATAGACGATATCGCTTATATGTGGCACCTAAGTCAAGCCTATAAAAACAGAGAGTAGAATGGTGGTTATCAGGGGCTGGTAGGGGGGTGGGGGGAATTGGAGAATATTGTTTGAGGGGCCAAACTTGCAACCAGTACATAAATAAGTCCTGGAGATCTAATGTACTATATAGTGACCATAGACAATAATACTGTATTGAATACTTGAAATTTGCTGGGAAAAAAAAACTAGAGCTTAATTGTTCCCAACATACACACACAAAATTTATACTTATGTGATACCACAGAGGTGCTAGCTAACACTAGGATAGCAATCATATAGCAACATGTAAATGAATCAAATCAATATCTTCAACTTACAAAACACTGTATATCAATTATATTTCTATTAAAAAATGCCCATAAATTTGAAAAACATTTTTGTGCTTTTCAGTGTGTTTATGTACACACACACACACACAGATGATTTACCTTTGTGTGTGTGTGTGTGTGTGTGTGTCTATTTTTCTGAAGCTGGAAACCGGGAGAGACAGTCAGACAGACTCCCACATGCGCCTGACCGGGATCCACCCGGCACGCCCACCAGGGGCGACGCTCTGCCCACCAGGGGGCGATGCTCTGCCCCTCTGGGCGTCGCTCTGTTGCGACCAGAGCCACTCTAGCGCCTGGGGCAGAGGCCAAGGAGCCATCCCCAGTGCCCGGGCCATCTTTGCTCCAATGGAGCCTCGGCTGCGGGAGGGGAAGAGAAAGACAGAGAGGAAGGAGAGGGGGAGGGGTGGAGAAGCAGATGGGAGCTTCTCCTGTGTGCCCTGGCCGGGAATCGAACCCGGGACTCCTGCATGCCAGGCCAACGCTCTACCACTGAGCAAACCGGCCAGGGCCCAGATGATTTACCTTTAACAACATATTTCATTCATTTTAACAAATATCAAATTCTCAAGTGTTCTTGCATTATGCAGAAAGAATGTAATTTATATAGTGAGGTAAGCTGATGGTAACTGGTTGCTATTTAGCTTAACTATGCATCCTTTTGAGCCAACACAAGATTCAACTTCTAAGTAGTTTCTGACATTTGACAGCAGACCTTGATTTAAAATGGCAGTTTTCAAAATTTTATCTTCAACAAGCCCTTTTACTACATTTTTTACAGTATTTTATAGCTTATTTTTCAAGTGAATGTAAGGCTTATTTCCTTATCCTTCCCCTTCCCTATCTAAAGGGTACAACACTAAAATTTTCCTAAAATCATTTCCTTTTTCTCTTCCCTGTGTCTCTTTTTTTTTACTCTAGTCTCACCACAAGAATTACAGCAATTTTTAAAAAATCTAGTAACCAAAATGGCTGCTTTCCCAAACCTCAAAAAAGAATTATAATGTGGGTAGTCCAGCTATCGTCTTTATTTACCATGCAGTCAAGGACTAAATCTGACAGATTTTTCAGAAATAACTTTGCTTGTCAGTATCATGGTAATGATTCAAGTATAGTAAGGTTAAATGCCTCAGACTTTTCTGAACACATAGCCAATGCCATGTTCTTTTCCATTTTATAAACTGCTGTTGACATTGAGATTTTCCACATCCTCAGAGAGGATATGCTACCTCTGTTGGAAGGACTGGCTATTACAGTCCATGTGAGTTGCTCTGACAAAAAAACGTGCCTAGAACATCCTCTGGTGGTGACAATGAGAATCATCATTTTCGACACAACTAAAAAGGTTCATTGCCCAGCCCCATTCTTCACCGCCAGCACTTTCCAGGAAACACACATAACGACAGAGAAATCTGCTACCTTAAAGAAGTCACAACTATCAATATCTAGCCCCAAGTTAATCATTCTGCTGTCAAAGTTCTTAACGCCTGGTGGCATCATCTGCCCACAAGACTGCCTTTCACGTGTTTCTACCACAGGTGTAAATCTGGAAGGAAAAAGTAAAGAGAGCTTACAACTCTGTTTTTAGAAAGGCAAAGTCGCATACAATACTTCCTTGTCAATTTCCACAAAGATAAACAAATTATTATTCCACAAATATGAAGATTTTAAAAATTATTTCACACACAAAAGCAAGTGGTACCATAGTAACAGAGAGTAGAATGGTGGTTGCAGGAGAATAGGAAATACAGAGATGTTTGTCAAAGAGTGCAAACTTGCAGTTGTTAAGATGAATAAATTCTGGGGACCTAATACGCAGTGTAGTAATTATACTTAATAGTTAATGCTGTAGTGTCCACTTAAAATTTGTTGCTTTATTTTTTTTTGCATTCTCACCACAAAAAAAGTAACTATAGTGGATTTGTTAATTAACTTCATTGTGGAAATCATTTTACAATGTATGCCTATATATCAAATTGTCATATTGTACACTTTAAATACATACTATTTTATCTGTCAATTATACCTCAATAAAGCTGGAGAAAAAAATAATTTTAATAAAATTAAAAATTACCACACAAACAAAAATAAGAAAAATGCACTGTTAAGATTTCTTTGTTACGAAAGTTAAAGTTCAATTAAAACCATCCAAGATGACAGTCTGAGGTGCAGGAGCTACAACGACATCTCTCCACCTGATGACTGTGGGATTCAATGCTTCAAACTGCAAACCCCAAAGAGACTGCTTTTCTTTTCCCAGCAGTAAATTATAGAGGTCAGTAGACAATGACAGTTTTTCTGGGAATGAAAGGGCTAAGTTATCAATTATGAATTCATTAAACTTACGTGGCCATCAGAACCCGTGAGTTAGGTGAGAAGCAGCATTCGCTTAGACTGGTGAGACCTAGTCAGGCTGATGAAAGCCACGTGCTCTTTGTATTTTATTACACATCACAGAATGAATTAAAACTAATGAGGCTGTCTTGTGTTGCTAATTTCATTAATGGTTTTGATGAATGTAAAGTTTAGAAGATATGGCACAAGACTATATGTTGAACATCATAGAACTGACAACATGTTAGAGGTCACCAGGCTCCCAAAAATGTCTTCATCCACAGGAATTACTACTCTGGAAATGTTTCCTTTGTAAATTCTTTAGGATGTAAAGAAGGTAAATATGAACATATTTTTCTGATTCATTAAACTTAAGGCAATCATAGGTTGAAAAATAACAGCCTATTCAGGCGGCATAGTGGATAGATCATCAGTCTGGAATGCTCAGGACCCAAGATCAAAACCCCAAGGTTACCGGCTTGAGCATGGAATCTTAGACATGACCCTAAGGTCCCTGGCTTGAGCCCGAGGTCACTGGCTTGAGCAAGGGGTCACTGGGTAGGCTGTAGCCCCCAGGTCAAGGCACATATGAGAAAGCACTCAGTGAACAACTAGGATACCGCATCTATGAGTTGATGCTTCTCATCTCTCTCCCTTCCTGTCTGTCTGTCCCTGTCTGTCTCTCACAAAAAATAAAATAAAATGGAAGGAAGGAAGGAAGGAAGGAAGGAAGGAAGGAAGGAAGGAAGGAAGGAAGGAAGGAAGGAAGGAAGGAAGGAAGGGCCTGACCAGGCGGTAGCACAGTGGATAGAGTGTCGGAATGGGATGCGGAGGATCCAGGTTCGAGACCCTGAGGTTGCCAGCTTGAGTGCGGGCTCATCTGGTTTGAGCAAAGCTCACTAGCTTGGACCCAAGGTCGCTGGCTTAAGCAAGAGGTTACTCGGTCTGCTGTAGCCCCACGGTCAAGGCACATATGAGATAGCAATCAATGAACAACTAAGGTGTTACAACGAAAAACTAATGATTGATGCTTCTCATCTCTCTCCATTCCTGTCTGTCTGTCCCTATCTATCCCTCTCTCTGACTCTCTGTCTCTGTAAAAAAAAAAAAAAAAAAAAATTAAAAATTAAAAAAAAAGAAAGATAGATAGAGAAAAAAGAAAACAGCAGTAGTATAATATTAAAGATGTATTTGGAACCAAATAGATAACCAACAGCACTTCCCAGACAACACAACACTCCCCACCTCTTACCCTTTTTACTGGCTGGGCATTCTTCAATTTCAAGCAACAAAGGCTGAATTCTGGCTGTTTGACACATAGGGTATTTATTAGAAAATCTAGAAATGCTCCCGAGTCTGGAGAGCAGACTAAAAATCTCAGCTTTTAAAAGTTGAGAAAAGGCAGCTCTGTAGAGTTTACATAGTTTTGCTTTGCCATGTACAAGATGTCCATATCAAGAAAAGGAGTAAGAAGATACAGAGGTTCCTCTGGCTTCCCTCTCGGAAGGGCAAACATCTGAATTTACCATCACACCCAGACTAGACACAGTGGATGAAAAACATTTCTGCAAAGACAAATTGGGAAGAGATGGGGACATGCATGCTGGGTGGCCAGGATAAAACAGGGCAACTTCCCCCCACCCAAACCATGGTCACCTGCCCTAACATGAGACCTTCCACCCATCACCTTTCTTGGATTTGGATCATTGTGGGCTATGGACCCTGTAACTCCATTTTAAATGTTTTCCTTATTTCTGTTGTAGATTTTCAATTTTTTTATTTTGTTTTTAATCCTAACATGGCACAAGTCTGAGAAACAAATGAATAGAATTTTTAACCAAGGCTTGGTCCACGATTTAGGGTATTGGGCAGAAGTGGGTAGAACTCTCTTGATTGACAAAAACAGTCAAGTCTATAGCTGCTGTTCATTAACTATGTCCTTGCTTAATCATTGAGATGACATGTAATTCAAGTAAGGAGTTGAACCTTTAGAGTGGCAATGCCTAAGTTTCCAGCCAAGAAAGATGGGGTTCATGGAAAGGTTGACAGTCCTTCAAAGAACTAAGCACACAGAGAATAGATGTCTAGAAGAAAAGCACTGGGAGAAATTCTGGGAGAAGGGATGCTCCTCACATATTGACTACTGAAACCAAAGACAAGACACTAAGCTTGAGCAACCCTGTTGTAAGAATTAGGTTTAAACACTTCCCAGTGTGATCTGTCAGGATTGCACAGAGCTAGGATTTCAGAAAGCAATTCTTCAATGCTAGTAGCTGAAAAGTATTAAATTTATATAGTAATAAATCCCAAGTGTGATGACATCTCCAAAAGACAAGTGACCTATAACATGGTGTCATTATCTTGCCATTCACTAAACAGTTGTGTAGCCCAGACTGATGAAGCCAAAACAACATATAATCACTGCCTTTCTTCAGTCTTGCTCTTCTCCGACTACCCTGTCCCAAATCCAAAGAACTGAAAAAGCAATTTGAGTTCATTGAGAGATATAGGGAAGGAGATACCATAATTTTAGTAAGTAAAATATAGAAAGTAGAGGTCAGTACTCATCTGTTATTACTGTTAGAATATTACTGAGTTAGAAATATATCTTTCATATGTTTTTCTGTATTACCTTTATTGTTATTACCTAAATAACCAAAATAATTTATGAGTCAGTATATTTTTATTTCAAACATTTATTCTCTCCTGACTAATGAACACTGTTACATGTGTTTCAGAAAAATGTCTCTTCGGGATGGAAAGCAACTGTTGTAGAAATGCAAAGCAAAGTGATAAAAGAGGTTTGTCCTGGAATATACCAGTAAAATAT
Source organism: Saccopteryx leptura (assembly GCF_036850995.1). Taxonomy (NCBI): domain Eukaryota; kingdom Metazoa; phylum Chordata; class Mammalia; order Chiroptera; family Emballonuridae; genus Saccopteryx; species Saccopteryx leptura. Next base: position 314,667,912 of record NC_089505.1, on the reverse strand, counting down.
TAAGAAATAATCAAGAAAACTGATTGTATTTTCTGCCTATTGTTTTCAGTGTCATTTATCATAATTTATCATCAAACCTGATAATAATAAAAATGTTGGGCAATGGTTATACTTTAATCTCAGTCTAATTAGCTAATTGTTTTCCCAATTCAGATCACCCAATATTTATCTGCCAACAACCAATTATATGCTCTAAGGATATAGAGATGATGTCACATGATGCCTGCCCTCAAGGATGTTGCAATCTAGCACTACAGAGATACATAAAAAGTATAAGGCCAAGTGTAGCATAGTTACTAACCACAAAGCATTAAAGGAACAAAAAGAAGAAAGGCTATATGGAATATGAGATCCCCAGGAACAAAAAGCAGTTTATCACATACTTTATTTTGTAGGAAGACTTTTTCATTTAGCACGCCATGTATTCATTCCTGTTGTCCCCACATACTCTTCATACCAGTGAACCTTGAACTTCAGTTTGCAAAAAGATACCTGAAGAGATGGTAAACCTACAGATGCCTCCTCAATTCCTAGGCATCTGATTCAATGAGTCTACATTTTGATGTATTCTCAAAGTGATCCCAATATGAGTCATTTTCTCATACTTTGAGAAATATTACTTAGACATTGATATTGTGTTCAATGTCTTATGATACTTTTACTTCTTTAAAATTGCTGAAATGGCCTGACCAGTGGTGGTGAAGAAGATAGAGCATCAACCTGGGATATTGAGGTCCTAGGTTCTAAACCCCATGGTCACTGGCTTAGGCTCAAATGTCACTGGCTTGAAGCCCAAAGTTGCTGGCTTGAGCCCAAGGTCACTAACTCGAACAAGAAGCCACTGGGTTGGCAGGAGCAACCCAATCAAGTAACATATAAGAAGCAATCAATTAACAACTAAAGTGATGCAACTAGGAGTTGATGCTTCTCATCTCTCTCCTTTCCTGTTTCTCCATCTCTCTCTTATGCATGTTAAAATAAATAAATGAATAAATAAAATAAAATAAAATTGCTGAAGTGAAGTAATAAGGTTTGGTGACATTTTATAAAATAACTTCATAAAAATACTTCCCTTCCTTCAGATGACAGCCAGACACTTTGGCACAACCATGCTAATTTTGCCTACTCTTTGCTTTAGGTAAGGATGTGGCTGCATTTTTTAAAGCATTTTAATTTTATTTATTTATTTATTTATTTTGTGACAGAGAGAGTCAGAGAGAGGGACAGGAAGGGAGAGAGATGAGAAGCATCAGTTCTTCGTTGCAGCACCTTAGTTGTTCATTGATTGCTTTCTCATATGTGCCTTGAACGGGGGGCTACAGCAGACTGAGTGATCCCTTGCTCAAGCCAGCAACCTTGGGCTCAAGCTGGGGAGCCTTGCTCAAACCAGATGAGCCCTCGCTCAAGCTGGCAACCTTGGGGTCCCGAGCCTGGGTCCTCTGCATCCCAGTCCAATGCTCTATCCACTACGCCACAGCCCGGTCAGGTTGTGGCTGCATTTTACTGGGGCTCATGAAGAAATCTAAGATGAGTTAAGCAAAAGTCATGCACTATAAGGTCTAGATACTCTTTGCCCACAAACCATTATTTGGAAAGATGTAGAAATATTTGAAATAATAATACTTAGGAGAGGCAGACATAGATATTTTCACTTCTTTGCATTACAAGTGTTATGTGCTACCTTATTATATCAAAAAAGTTATCAGGTTTATATGATATTGATTTGTTCTTAATAAACTTATGTGCCTATGCCTCAATTCATTCAATTATAGAAATCTACATAGTTAATAAAAACAAGTTTCAGGAGTTAATGACCTAAAAAATTGCCATTAATTGAAGTATAAGCATTTATTTCAATTAAAAAAATGTCACAATATTTAGTTTACATCTCAAAGCTACCACTGTAAATCTAATCAATGGTATAATTTATACTGAAGAGCAATTTGAATAATTTAATACACTGTACTTAATGTTGGTCATTAGATGTAATTGCAAATTTATACCATTATAAATGCAATATGTGCTGTACTATTCTTTATTCTGTTTATTTTCTGTCACATTACTTACTATTAATAAACAAGACATACAAAACCATCTCTTTTTACTAAATAACCTCAGAAGAAGCTATTTGCCCCTCATGGGCAAAATCCATCTTTCATAAATAAATTCATAAAAACAACAGACTTTATAAATATTAGATACACAATTAGTCGTGATAATTCAATAAACTCAATTATCTATATTCTGATTTCCTTTTTGTGCCAGTTAGCTCTTAAGCCAATATCCAATTTCTATGAAAGAAAAGCAAATAAAGACATATGATTGCAGGTCTGTACACACTTAATGCTCCTTTCTTTAAGAGATCTGGGTGAACATGATCAGGAACAAGTTGTGAAGAGAGCAGCTCCCTTGAGACGACATGGTGAGATGACACTTCATCTCTGTGGTCTTCTTCCTCAAACCCAGTCCTAGTCAGACCATATAAAGCCTCAGACAAACCCAAATCGAGGAACATTTTACAAAATACATGACCACTACTCCTTAAAAAGGTCAAAGTCATTAAAAAACAGAGTCTGAGAACATGTCACTATCAGGGGAGGTTAAGGAGACTTGATGGCTAATGTAACCTGCTAGGATCCTGAATGGAATCCTGATACAGAAAAATAGCAGTGGAGAAAATGAAAAACATGTGAATTAAGTATGGACATTAACTAATAAAATTGTGGCCATTTTAGTTCATTAGTTAGGACAAATATACAGTAGTAACATGAAACATCAACAACAGGGAAAACTGAGTGAGGGATGTAAGAACACTCTACCCTACCTTTTCTAGTTTTATATAAATTCAATATTATTTTAAAACAAAAGAATTAAATTTAAAAGACAATAAGAGAGCCTGACCAGGAGATGGCACAGTGGATAGAGCGTCTGCCTAGGATGCAGAGGGCTCAGGTTCAAAACCCCAAGGTCGCCGCCTTGAGCTTAGGCTCATCCGGCTTGAGCACAGGGTTGCTGGCTTGAGCTTGGGGTCATAGACATGACCCCATGGTCACTGGCTTGAACTCAAAGGTCGCTGGCTGTGTCCAAGGTCGCTGGCTTGAGCAAAGGGTCACTCACTCTGCTGGAGCCTCCCAGTCAAGGCACGTATGAGAAAGCAATCAATGAACACCTAAGGTGTTGCAACGAAGAATTGATGCATGTCTTTGCTCTCCCTTCATCTGTCCATCTGTCTCTCTCTCTCTTTCTCTCTCTTGCCTAAAAAAAAGACAAAAAGACAATGTGAGAAAAAATATTTGTAACATAATAATAAACAAATGATTAGGTTCAGAATGTAGCCTACAAATTGATCAGAAAAAAAGTCAAAAAAATGAAAAAATGAGAAAAGTATCAGAACAGGTAATTTTTAAAAATATATACAAATAGCCAATAAATACAAAAGTATGCTAAATGAAAGTAGTGATCAAGAAAACACAAATTTAAATGAACACTTTAATTAATAAATTATAATTTATTGGCAAATATAAATGGATTATGTTCAGGTCAAAATGAGAGAAAATGCATTGCTCTACAGTGCTGGTGGGGCTGTGAATTATTATAGTCTCTTTGGAAAGCAATTTGACAGTATGTATTAAAATTATAAATATTCATACTCTTAAACCCAAAAATTATAAATGTCCTTTATTATCCCAGACACCAGTGGCCACAAAGAGGGCATAAGGACACCCATTGCTACAGTGCTTATAGTGGTACAAATTTAAAAACTATGTACACATTCATAAATAGAGCAATTGTTACATAAATTAAACAGTATGACAACATATATATCCAATAGATACAATAGATATATTATAGTTTTAAAAATGAAGCAAACGAATACTAGTGCCCATAGTCAGGTCTCCAAGACTTTGGGGAGGAGAAAAGAAAGCTACAGAATAAGAAGTTGATCGTGACACTTTAAAAAAAAGAGAGAGAGAAAATTCCAATATAATTATACATTTTACCTAGGAACCCAAAGATATATGTAAATATATACAGTGAAAGTAATCTGGAAGTTGCACATTATATGGATATTAGTGGATAAATCGTGGGAGTGGCAGGTGCAGCATATGTAAGAAAACTTTTCCAGAGACACTAGCAGGTGCTATGGTAACACAGAGTTAGCAACCAGCCTTCGCACTGTAGTTAGTGTCTGCTGATTTCTGAAAACTGAATGCATCTACTGCAGACAGTTTCATGGCTCACAAAATTCCTAAAATTTTAACAACTGTCTCTCCAAAGCCAGTAAGAGCCAGCTCCAGTACTGACTCTAGCCCAACCTCTTTTTAAAACTTGTATTGTTAGAAATTACTTAGCCTGACCAGGTGGTGGTGCAGTGGATAGAGCATGGGCCTGGGATGCTGAGGACCCAGGTTTGAAACCCTGAGGTTGCCGGCTTGAATGTGGGATCATATTCATGACCCACGGTCATTCACTAGCTTGAGCTCAAAGGCCACTGTCTTGAAGCCCAAGGTCTCTGGCTTAAACCCAAGGTCACTAGCTTGAGCCCAAGGTCGCTGGCTTGAGCAAGGGGTCACTGGCTCAGTCAAAATCCCTATGAGAAAGCAATCAATGAACAACTATGGTGCTGCGACTATGCGTTGATGCTTCTCATATCTCTGCCATCCTGTCTGTCTCTCAATCTCTCTAGCTAAAAAAAAAAAAAAAAGAAAAAAATTACTTAAAAGAATTTTAAATACTCTATCTGAATTATTCAGGGACATTCCAGAAGCAGAAATTTTCTGAGCTGTAATAAAACCTCTAAATTACACAAAGTGCTCCTGATGTAACTTAAAATTTCTGTGTTAACAACAGCAGTTCTAAGATGATTGGATGATAGACAGCGTCTCTCTAAAGACAGTACAAGCAAACTTAAAATAATTTTGAACAAGTGATTTATCTACTTAAGCTTCATGACCCAGCTGTATGAAGGGTGGGAATAAAGAAGGATGCTATGTTACTTTTCTATTTCTACTATAACAAGTCACCACAAACTTGGTGGCTTAAAACAACACATTTATTATCTTCCAGTTCTGTAATTCTGTAAGTCAGAAACGGGTCTCACTGGACATAGTGTCAGAAGGGCTACATTCATTTCTGGAAGCTCTAGGGGAGAATTCAATATGTAGCCCTTCCTCGAGGCATGCGTTAGCTTGTGACCCTTTGCTCCATGTCAAAAGTCAGTGATAGCAGGCCGAGTCCTTCTCTCATTGCCTTTCACTGACCTTCTCTTCAGCCTCTTTTTTCCACATTCAAGGATCCTTGTGATTACACTGGGTCCACTGTATAATTTAGGATAAGCTCCCCATCTTGAGCCCAGCTGATTAACAACCTTAATTCCCCTTTACGACGTAACCAAATACATTCACTAGTTCTGGGGATTAGGATATGGACATCTTTGGGGAGTCTTTAATCTGCCTACCACAGAGTAAGGAAGTGAACAATTGAAAGAGAACATCACCAATAACCAGTATGATCTTTCTGGCTCCCATTCCAGCCAACCTGTTAATCCACAGATGTGCTGCTTTTACAGTCTTGGAGGAAGTGTTATAAAAAAAAAAAAGATTGTGTGCTGGTTGCTGACTATTTGTAATGAGTGTGTTAGTTTGTCTGGGAACAATAAAGCTTCTCTGAACTGTGTGATACAAGGTTTCAGAATAAGAATGGGACTGCCAACTGCCAAGACTTTTCTTTCTGATTAATGCAATAATAGCAATATAATAATACTATCAGAACCATCCCTGGAGCCATTGGTACTGACTTTTGGTTACTTCACTTGGTAATGCATGAATCAAAAAGGAAGCAATGGTTTTGTTCTGGCTCCCGCAGCAGAAGGATTGAGTTAGTTGGCAATTTTGTTCCCACCTATACAGTATAATTCAAACAGCAGTATTCCTTTGCTAGTTTCAAGATTAATTTAACAAAGAAGGGGTGGTAAATATGCTAAAGCAGTAAATGGATCATGGGTGGACTTCTGTTCTATACTGTGGTGACTTAGACTGGGATTGGTCAAAGGAATTCTTAAACAAATAAAGTGTTGGGCTGTATATCCCTTGTATGTGTTAATTATTTTTAATACAAAAGAGAGAAGGAGTATTTTGTCCAGATTTAAGTATCAAAGCATTAAAATTATATTAACAATGAACTTTACAAAAGCAAAAATTAAACAACAAAAGCTTTAATAGCACTAAATGGGAAATCAATGTTTTGTTTATAAAATAACTAAGAAGAACATTATTAGAGGTTTCAAGATGCATTGACTACCACCAGTATGATGAATATATACTATTTTATTTTATTTTATTTATTTTATTTTATTTTATTTATTTTAGGTGAGAGGATGGGAAATAGTGAGGCAAACTCCTGCATGTGCCCTGATTGAGAAGCACCCTGCAACCCCATCTGGGGCCGATGCTCCAGTACCGAGCCACTTTCAGTGCTTGAAGTGAATGTGTTCCAAAGGATTTATCCTCAGCACTCAGGGCTGCTCTCGAACCATTTGAGCCACTGACTGTGGGAGAGGGAAGGGAGAGAGGGAGGAGGGGCAAAGCAGATGGTCACTTCTCCTGTGTGTTCTGACCGGGAATTGAACCCAAAGACATCCAAATACAAGGCTGATGCTCTACCCAGTGAGCCACCGGCCAGGGCCAAATACACACTTTATATACAATTAGTAAGATACAAGGAGGTTAATCAGGTCAAAAGAGAAAAAGATTCACATTATTCCTTCCACACAGAGAAGGAATTTGGTTCTTTAAAATACTACTTTATATGATCAGCTAATTAATACAGACCACATAATATAACCCAGGTCTCTTAATGAGTATTTTTTGTATCTAGTTTAGTACTATAATAATTTGGTTCAAGTACTCAAATTATTTCAAATTTGTTAGTTGTTAGCTCCATCATGAGCATCAGACCATGAACCCTGGAGCAGGGTCTCACATGGTATTGAGGTTCAAATGCCTTATGTCTTATCTGGTCCCTTGACCAGGGCTACAGGCCTGTTTCCTTCTTGAACTTTCCATGAACCTTACGTAGTTAAAGCACATAAGAAAACTAATGAGCCTGACCTGTGGTGGCGCAGTGGATAAAGTGTCGACCTGGAACACTGAGGTCACTGGTTCGAAACCCTGGGCTTGCCTGGTCAAGGCACATATGGGAGTTGATGCTTCCAGCTCCTCCCCCTTCTCTCTCTCGCTCTCTATTCCTCTTTCCCTCTCTCTCTCTCTCCTCTCTGAAAAATTAATAAAGTCCTTAAAAAAAAAAAAGAAAACTAATGATATATAATCTTAGTCTATGACGGTTTAGGAAAATACTTTGTTCTTTTTTATTCCCTCCTTTTAGAACCCCCTCTAAATTGTCCTTATACTAAAATAATCTTAAGAAAAAACTTTACAAAACAGAAAACAGTATTTGAATTTTTGAAAAAATTATGATCATCTCTGCTTCAAAAAAAAAAGCTAAAAAATACTGAAGTGGGAAATTGCTTTTCTATTCTACAAATAAGAAAATTGAAATCAAAGAAAAACTAAATTACTTTCTCCCCAAAGCACACCAAAATTCAAGGGTTTCTTGTGTGTGAATGAAGGAAAAATCCATTTCTGCATCTATTATCTTATTTTTCTGTTGTTTTGTTTCAATATAGAATCTCTATGAGGAAAAGGTAATGTGATGAAGTAAAGAGGGATGGAGCAGAAAAAAGGATAATAGATTCAAAATAATTTTATTTCCCTCATGTGTACATATTCTTATATCAAAAGCCTGGGTATGATTTTCCCAGTGGAAAAACAGAAATATACTTTTTGATCAAGTTATAAATAGAATAATAGTTATTCTTGTGTTTCAAAGGAAAATAATTTTAAGTTAAGGGATATATATACTACTTGAGTAGTGTTGTATTTCTAATCCTAGAAGTATTTGGAACAATAGTACAATTCAAATCTTCATTTCCCTCAAAGGAATGATGTCCTAACCAGAGGGATAACTGTAAGATTCTTATGATTATATGTAATAAAGTTTTAAAAAAGTTAAAATAGAATAAGATAATAGTCTGGCAATAAGTGAGAGTTAAAAGGGAAAAGGAATTCTTATGACTTGCTGCAATTTTATTTTATTTTTTTATTTTATTTTCTTGTGGGAATAAATATCAAATTCAAGGAGGTACAATTATAAGCAGCTTTTTAAAAAGAATGAGTTCCAGGCTCAATGATGAATAAACTTAAATTTTTTCAAAGTAACTTTTAAAACTTATTTTTTTAATCTACAACATTCAGTAAGATTGGTCAGAAAGCTCTTGAACAGAGTCTACAGGTGATTATATTCTATGATCAAAATCTCTCAGATTCTGTAAGATTCCATCAATATAATCAGGACAAATTACAGTGTATAATATCTATGTAACTGCTCTGTGCAAAAGTGTTGTTACTATTAGTTATACTCCGATCTTCTAAAATAGTCTGAACAAAAAAGGTCATGTATAGAAATTTATTTTTAAAATAAACACAGCTTTTTTAATTCAGGCAATATAAATACATATATCAACCAATTAAAACTCTCAAAGTCATGTGACTCAGAATGTTAAATCTAGGATACTTTTTTAATGTTTGCAGTATACAAGGAGCTTAAATTTAAAAAAATCAACTAGAATATTAATCACATCAGTTTTAAGCAACTATGCAAAAAAATAAATATAAATGTTAAGTCCAAAGTTAGCAGTTAGATCAAATTAGCTTCCCAGAATTAAAACATTTAATGTTATAAATAGCTAGATTGAAGGAGATATACACATATATTTCTAAACCATATATTGGAATCTCATAATTTGTAGCTCATTAATCAACTCACATAGATAGATACTATAAAATTTTAAGGTTTTTATTTTTATTTTATATTTTTTAAGTGAGAGGAGGGGAGATAGACAAACTCCCACAAGCACCCTGACCAGTATCTACCTGGCAACTCCTATCTTGGGCCAATGCTAGAATCAACCAAGCTATTTTTAGCACCTGAGGATGATGCAATCAGATCAACAGAAGATGAGTTAGAAGAAATTAACTGAATTAAACATAGAAAAACAAAAAGATTAAAACGTTTTAAACGCAAGTTTAAAGATGTAGCATATATAAGAGAAGAAGGCCTATCATATGCCTAAATGAAGACCCAGAAACAGAAAACAGAAAGAATAAAGCAAAAGCAATATTTAAAGAAACTTTAGCTAAACATTTTCCAGAAACAATAAAGGATATCAATCCACAAATTTGTGAAACCTAATGAATACAAAACTGGAAAATGTAAAAGAAATATATTGTACATGTACTTATCATAGTGAAACTATAAAAAATAAATCTATAATTTTGAAAGAAGCCAGTGAAGAAAGATAGCTTTATGTAAATTATACACACCAAGAAACAAAGGTAAGAATGATGGTTAGCTTTTGTTGGTCTGGAAAAAGTCTTTATTTTGACTTTATTTCTGAAAATATTTCACTGGGTATAGAATTTTAGCCATGTTTCTCAATAGAAAAATGTTTCCATCAAGGACACAATAATGGTGTCAATAAAATCTATACTGGCCATTTGGGGCTCCTTACACCTTGAACCAATAAGTAAAAAAGGGGATTATTCTACTGACTGGAATGATTGTTTCCAATGACCAAAGGGAAATTGAATTACTGCTGTATAAGGGAGGCAAGGGACCGTGTGCAGAACCCAGGTGGCTTTCGGGGATGCCTCTTGGTATGTTAATACCCTATAGTAAAAGTTATTTTAAAACCACAACAAAAGCAGAATATTTGAGGACTTAAACCACGCAGGATAGAATTGGGTCACTCACCAGAGAGCCACTGAGATCCAGACTGAGAGTAAGGAAGATATAAGATAGGCAGTTGAAGAAGGAATGTAGATAACAACTACAATCTTGTGACCAATTACAAAAATGAGAACTGTAGTAACTTTGCATATTTCCTCTTTGTTATGTGCATGTTTGTTTTATACCCTAGACACGTTCCTCTTTCTTCCTAGTTTTATTTCATATATAAATTTCGTTTTTAAATAATGGAATAATCTGTGGCTAAATTTGAGGAGCAACAGATACAATGATTATTGAGACTGTGTGGGGTTCTTTTTTCCTTTTACAGGGAGTATAAGAACTTTGACTTGTCAGATACATAGATATATCTTGTTATGTGCAAATAGAGGGTTATTTTCTTGATGTATGTAAACTCAAACTTAGTTAACAGGTGGAAAGTGCAGGTTACCAATTTATTGCCTCTTAACCCCAAATTTGTACTTCACTGTCTGCTCTGCATAAATTGATCTGAACTCTATTTTTCCCTTTGCCAGATGGCTGTAAGTTTTGTCTATAAAGGGTGCTGGAGAGAAGCTAGAGGAGAAAAGGGCTTTCCTCCCTGGTTGTGGTACTCATTGGCATGAGCCTGCAGGGTGCCTCCCACAGAACTCCACCTCCAGCAGCGCCTTCCCAGCCCCAGCTCCCGTCCCCAGTGCTTGTAGCAGAGTGCCTTCGGGAAACTCCTCTACTTGAAGAGCTTTCCTAGGCACGCTAGAGCATGAAATTTTTAGCAAATTCTAAGGGTATATTTCCCTGCAAGTTTCACAGCATGGTACCACAGTGACTTCTCTGCCCTCCCCAATGAATTCTGTATCTCAGCCCTTGAGTGCTCTGTCTCAGCCCTAATGGCAGTGACTGTGCCTTATAGCTGCTTTCTTTAGAGTTATCTTTACTTCTCACTAACCAACCTCTCATTACGTAACCCACCATTACAGTTCATAATTCTTTCAACTTTCCCTTTAAATTCCTTTTCCATTCAAATTACTGTGTGGTTTCTTCTCATTGGACACTGACTGATACACTGTCCTTTTTAAATATATCTTTGCTGAAGTTTATTGATTTCTTTTGTATGCTAAAAGATTTTGCTAATCCACCAACTCTTTTTCTTCGTATTATGGGACTCTAATTAAACATATGTTAGACTGCTTGATATTATATCCCATGTCAGAGAGATTTTGTGGGGATTCTTTCCACCTTTTTTCTCCCTCACTTTATTTTGGTGATTTCTATTGCTTTGTCTTTAAGTTCATTGATCTTCCGCAGTGTCTAATCTGATATTAAACTTCTTCAGTCTATTTTCTTCTGGATATTGTATTTTTCAACTCCCAAAGTTTCATTTGGTTCTTTATTGTGTCTAACATTTCTTCTTTCATCTTTTTCACATTTTCTTATACATCCTTGAGCATATTTAAGATTTATAAATGTTGTATTTTAATCCTTTGCTCCTAATTCCTTTATCTCTGCCATTTTTTATCTTTTATACTGATTGATCTTTCTCTTGGATATTGGACATGTTTCCCTATTTATTTGCAAACAGTAATTTAATCTTTACTGGTCATTGTGCATTTTATGTCATTGAGTGTTGGACTGTGTTTCTTTCCTTTAATTGGTATTTGGTTTTGTTATGGTACCTTTTGTACATGATGTTGACCCTCTCAAGGTTTGCTGGGAAGCTGTATCAGAGAGGCCTGAACAGGTTAGTTAATTTAGCCCTGATACATTGGAGTGATCTTTCTGAGAATTCTGCCCCATACCCTACTCAGATTTGAATGCAAATTATCTCCAGTTCTAAAGAGCTCTGTAAATTGTTTAGCTCATTGCTTTCTAGTTGCTCTTTTCTTGGTTATGAAGTTTCATTGCCAATGCATACAGATTGGTATGTAGCTGAAGACTCAGAAGGAACCCTCTGCAGATCTCCAGAGCTCTCTGTCTGTGCAGCCCTGTATCTCTGGTCCTCTTCCCACAGATTATGGCTGTTTTGACCTCCCCAAATGACAATCTTTGTCTCATGTCAACAAACCACAGGCTCCATGCATGTTCTCCCACCTTGTTCCACAGCCTGGAGATTGTCTTTAAGCAGAAAACTGGGGTAATGGTAGGACTCATGCCATTGTTTTCCTTCTTTGGGGGTCACAGTCCAGTGTTCTTGGTTATATGGAAAGAGAGGCAATTTCCAAAGCATTTAATTCTTCATGAACAGAAATAGAAGCCCTACAATAGCTGTTTTACACTTTCTTTTACACAACATCTACATTTAAACCTATCTGAATAGCCTACACCAACAGGCATTTATTTCCAGAGTTATAATAATAATCACAAATTACTTTTCCATCCAACAAAGCATCTGTAAAAGAGATATTAGCAGTAATCTATTTGTGCAAATGTATTCTTTTCAATGAATACATCTGAATTTCTTTTGAACTATCTTATAAATGGCTTTCCATTCATTCACCCAACCACAGCTTTTCTAAATAGCACTAATTTTATATCTGAAACATCCATGAGTACATTTGCTACTTGTTGGGAGTTTAAGGGAAAAAAGCTAGGAAAAAAAGGAAACTTATGAGTAACAGTGGTAAAATTTAAGGATTTCATAAATGTGTATTAATAGCTCACTTTACTGATAGGGATAGAGGGGCACTTGTCCAAGGTTACAAGCTAATGAGAGGACATTGTGATTCTGATCTCAAGTTCAAACTCCTTCCAAACCATTACTTCTCTGCACCGACTGATCCAGTTCATCACAATGACATTTTGTTCTTATAACATGAGTAGAAAAGTAAAATATTTATTTTCTGACACAAATGCTTCATTGTTAAGCTATGAACCTCATAATCATACAATGGAGAGAGCACTGAACTCAGAGCAGCTGCTATGCATTCAAATATCATTGCCGCTGGGATGGTCTGTGTGGTCTTAGCCAGGCCTCTGTTTCCTGTTCAGTAACCACACAGAAACAGAACAGTGAAATACAGAAGTTCTGCAGATGTAAAAACACAGAACTTATCTATTTGTCTTAGAGGTTTCAATCCAATCAATTCTAGGACAAAAACTGTTAGCATCTAAGGTTTTCTTCCTCCTCCTTACTCTGTTACTTGACTCTATTATCCCCTGTAGCCCTTTCAAATATTTGCTTAACCACCTGGTTATCATCATGAAACATTAGGTGATGAGGTCTGGTATATGGAGAAATGGATATGAAGTACATTGGTAAGCCTGCTGCCTCATTCGGGGAGTAATAAGGAAATCTCTGTGCCTATTTGAATGGTGAATGGTTAAAGGTTAGCATCGTCCATTTCAAATGTGATAATACATGTCCCTTACTAAATCTGAGTCATTCATATCTGCCTAATAGATGGCATTTTAAAGGAGAAATCTTGCTCTATTTTTTCCATCAGATTTAGTTTTGCTATTTCTGAGGAAAGTGTCACAGGAGGTAATACAGATGTACATGCTCTGAGTGACCACACTGAGTAAAGCATTAACAGACTGGGATGTTGGTATCTGAGCATCTGTGAGGAGGGACCAGTGGAAGGATAGAGTAATCAAGAGAAAGATAAAAGAAATTTTGAAAACTTGGCAAAAAAACAACAACAACATTACTATCAATGCTGAAAAAGTGGAGAAAATTTTAATATTGATGTAACTCCACCACAGAAGAAATCCTAAGGTTTTAACTCTGTATCAAAATCTTTCCTGTATTCCAAAATACGTAAGTTCTGTAAAGATGTGTATTTATGACATCTTTGAATGAAAGCAATTGACATGATGTAAAGCCAGTAGCCACGGCCACCATCACAGCCGCCTGGCCCATGCAGGTTCGCATTTGATTCGGACAGATGGTAATGAAACAACAGAGCCAAGAACTGGTGGGCCATTAACTTTAATCCTAGCTTGCACCTTGCAGGCAAGAAATACACACACTAGGAAAACACTTCCCTTTCCATTCAGGGCTCCCAAAGCCACTGACTTATCCGAGTTTCCTAGAATCAAAGTTTCTACCTCACCAGCCTTATTAACCTCTGTTTCCCATCTCCTTCTCTCCACACAAACCCTGCACAAACTGGTTTCTCCTTTAGCACTCCACCATCTTGGCTGCTTCTCCTCTCCTCCATGTGGCCTCTCTCTGATCTCCTCTCCAATGCTAATCTCAGGAACCGAGAGCGAGCAAGCTCCCAGTCTGCCTCATTTTATAGTGTAGAAATCAAAACCTTTAATCCAATATACAAACAAGGAAGTCTCTGATACAAAGTCACTTAGGGTGGGAAAGGCTTAGTCTTAAAACTAAACCTTAGGGTATAACAACTCTGCCTGCGTACAGCCTGTCCCCCACACCCAATGCAAACTACAAGCAAGCAAACCTATATATCATATTTGCAAACTTATTTGACCAACACATGACCACCAAGCTGGGAACAAATAAACAAAATATAGCCTATGAAAGAATATTCTACAGCACAAAGATAAAGCAAAAACATAATGTTGGGTGAAACAGAGCAAGATAAAAGGATACTTATATAAAAAGAAATAAATGAATAAAATATGCAGAAGTAATATTATGCAGTCACATATGTATATCCATTTAGATTAATGAGAAAACACACTAATCACAGTGATTGTCTCTGAAAATTTGGTTGATGGTAGAACTGGTAACAGGGTTAAAGGGGACTTTTGTTTAATGTCATGTTTCACATCTTTCATAAACAAAATAAACAAATGTGACAGTCTTTTTTACAGTTAACTCTTGAGATGGGAAAATAGGTATTCTTAACCTTACTTTTACCTTTCTTGTAAATTTTAAATTTACCAAGTTATTGTTAAAAATAAAAGTAAAATAGCCCTGAGATGCAGACATTCCGGGTTCGATCCCCAGTCAGTGCACATTTGAGAAGCGACCGTCTGTTTCCTCTCCCCGAACCCTCTCCCCTTCTCTCTCTCTTCCCCTCTCACAGCCAGTGGCTCAGTTGGTCTGAGCATTGGCCCTGTACACTGAGGAAAGCTTGGTTGATTCGAGCATTGGCCCCAGACAGGGGTTGCTGGGTGGATCCCAGTTGGGGTGCATGTGGGAGTCTGTCTCTTGATCTCTCTCCCTTTCACTTAAAAAATAAAAAATAAAAAAATAAAAGTAAAGTAAAATGATGCTCAAAGTCTGAGAATTTAGCAGTAATTTTCAGTAGCTTGGAGCGGTGATGAACAGAATACACTGGGATCATGAGTAGACTAGAACTGGGTGAATACACCTCCATATGACCTCTTTCTCAAGCTGTGGAAAGAGGAATCTCAGGGTGCTGTGTTCCCTAAAGTCGGTGGAGGTCAAGCTGTTGGACAGCCAGATGCTTATGTAACAAATGGTACACTGAGCTATACACTGTGAACCTTCAAGGAGAACCACAGCTGAGGGGCTAAAAAAGCCATGTAAAAAAATAGTAGCTTAAAATGGAAGTGCTCATACAATTTATATACTTCAGCAAGACTTTTTTTTTATTACTATCAAAACAGTTATAAATGTTTATCTTGTTTTAAAGGGTAGACACAGAATGTTGAAACTTTTTTTGGAAGCAGCCAGAGATACCAGGTTCTATAGATAGATAGAGTTTTCCTCTAAAACCTGATGACAAACATCATATTCTCATTGTGATCAGCAGGGCTCTGAAAGAAATGCCAAAAGAAGACGCAACAGCCATTTTCTTTTCCAGGCTACCTTTATAGTGTTTACCAGTGGTGCTTGTGAACAAAGAAATTAGTGATCCTTAGCTGGAGAAAAAAAGAAAGGTGGGAGGAGGAAGTATGAAACAGGACGTGGATCAAAATAACCTGCACAAAATAAATGGGAGGAGGGATCTTTTAAAAATATTCATAACTTTTTGGAGATCTCCTTCTAAAGTTTTTTTTAATGCATTGTCACATTTATTATCTATACAGTTATCATCCACAGAAATAAATAATTGCAAAAAGCTATTTTGAATTAGGTAATATTTTTAAATAAGGTTTATAAATACTAATTCAAGAATATCTTTATATACTTGCAAAATAGTAGCATACAGGAGATATAGCTAGATGATAGATAGATGATAGATAGATGATTGATAGATAGATAGATATAGGCAGACATAGGCATAGACATACATATATGGCATTATTCATTTTGTTTACAGGCAATATATGAAGTATCTCTGATTCTTCAGATCTCATAATAATTTCATAGACCCCTCGCCCCTTCCCATCCAGTTGTGGCAACAGTAATCTAAAGAGAACTTTTGCATTTAAAATTTTTTTCAATTATATCATTCAACATTGTTTTACATTAGTTTCAGGTGTACAGCAGAGTGGTTAGACAATTATATATTTTATGAAGCAATCCTCTGAATAATTTCAGTCCCACCTGGCACCATACATAGTTATTATAATACTTTTTTACTGTATTCCCTGTGCTGTACTTTACATCCAGTGACTATTTTGTAACTACCAATTTGCACTTCTTAATCCCTTTATCTTTAGAGAGAGTTTGTGGCTTTAGGTGGAAGATGATGACAATAAGCAGAAAACAAAAACTACAGAAATTTGTAGCATGAGTTCAGTCAAGTCTTCTGTGGACTTAGAAATAGATTAAGAAAGCCTATTTGCCAAATGCTGTGACAGAGCAAGGACTCAGATCAATCTGTTTGATTCCAACGCTTGCGTTCCTTCCACTGAACACAGCACATTGCCGGTTGAATACTGCATTTTGTGCACAATGCTAGAATGAGTACAACACAGTGAGAGCCCAACTCAGCACAAGCCCTAAAATGAAGGATTGAATTTAAGATAAATCTGTTGATGTAAATATCGGTAGAGGGTTACTTTTCATTATTCCAAGTGAGATACTTCCAGGGAGTGTGAGGGTGAGTAGATAAAACTGGTATCTTGAGTGCGGCAGTCCCGGCAGTGTAGGTGGGCCTCGGCTGAATGGGCGGTACTTACAGCTGTTTCACGGCTTCTGCATCAGTGGGTGTCTCACTCCTGCGATGAGACCACCTGACATTTTGCCAATTTTAATAAAAATAAAATGAAGGCAGAGCTGTATCAAACATACAAGTAGGTGACTGAGGAAAGGAATCAACCCAGTGCTTAAACTCCTGGTGTTCCTAGCCAGGAACACACACAACTAAGCAGTGAAACCAGAATTCTTATTCATATTTTAGGACCCAGATGCTGACTCAAATCCCTCTTGGAGTATGTTTCTGTACAGCGCTGCTTCTGTACCGGAAGGTAAGCACTGAGGGGGCAGAAGCTGATTTACCATATCCTCGCCACTCTCTCCCCAGTACCTGGAACAGTGCTGATAAGTAGAAGAACTCATAAATTGTGTTGAATTAATGGATACTAGTGGCTGGGGAGATTTTATTCCTTTCCTGTTAGTAGAAATTATAAACCTAATTTACTTATAATAATGATACTTGGCGAGCAGGAGACCAAGATTCATTTTACGAATGGATTACCTCCCTATAATATGTACATGAGAGCTAAAGCATAGGGCTCACTCTCTCATCTTCTTCACCCCAGGGTTAGTGGGGATGTATCAAGTCCTTCACTTGTGGTCACTGATGCACGCTGTAGATAATACAGAACATAGATAATGTATTTCACTTTCACCTATCTTATGTCATTCAATCATCACAACAAACATTTACACTAAACAGCATTATTATTATTCCAGTTTTACCAGTGAAGAACCAAAATGGTCTTGTCATGACTCAAACTAAACAAAATGAAACAAAACAAAAAAGGTGAAAGAAAAAAAGGTGATTCCATATAATTCAAAAGTCTAGAACTGGATCCAACTAAGTTTAGATGTAGTGACTCAAAACTTATTATCAGAGCTCTTCTATATGGACTCTTTTCAGCTCTGCGAGTTGAAATTTATTCTCAGATGAGCTCATACCTAGAAACTAAGTACCACCCTTATAGCAGTGACCCTGGGGAATATCTCACTTCCTCCTCTTTCCTGAAGCTTCAACAAAACTTCCAGATTGGCCCAGTTCCGGTCATGTGTCCCTCCCAGACTAGTCGCTGTGGCCATTAAGGTTGAGAGTTTAGATTGGCTACCCTGAGTTAAGTAAAGTATTAATAATCTTGTTAGGTAGAAGTGCGGTAATTCCTGAAAGAAAATTGCTGAACAGACTAAATGTGATAGATCTCCAAAATACTAAAGCTCATAAAAACTACATTCCAAAGCAAAACTCCATAGACACTAACAGGCCGAGCACTTGAGTCCATGCATATAAGCATTTGCCGACCAAATAAACCTGAGTCTGTGTTCTAATCCCCAAATCCATGCCCTTTTTAGACACTGCAGCCTCCTATTTTTGATTAAAATACTGAACTGCCCTAAAATTCTCAAAGTGAATAGGGTTCACCATGTGGATTGATTTAGAAAATTAAAACATAAAATGGTAACTAACAGAAGAACAAGACAGCCCTACTGTGGAATGCTCTCTATTGCTCCTGGATGTAAGGATTAGCTCACTGATCTTGCTAATACTTTGAAAATGAAGCATTTTCAGGGCACTCAGCCCACCAACATCAGAGTTAGTTGAGCTCAGTAGGAACAATAGAGTACACTCCCTTAGGAAACGAGGAACAGGACCATCACGCGGCTACTATTTCTGTCTGTCTTTCATCCATTGTGTTTCATGTCCTCTCTTTTTCTCAGATTCTATCAATAAGAACGCTTGATTTGAATTAGTGAGAAAATGAGGAGCTAGTGTCTGTAAAGCATTTTAAAAAGCCGCTTTATCTTTTAAAAATAACAGTGATTTTTATTTTCCCTTCAAAGTGAAAAAGAGAGACAAACCTGAAAAGCATCAAGCTGATGGGAGGCATTTGCATTTACGCGCTGACACTAAGGTATGTTTCTGGTGTCAACAAATGGAAAGCTTTATTCTGAAAGTTGCCAGATTCTGTCTAAGCTTCATTATTCCATTCTGCTCCACTATAAAAGGAAAAGAAGAACAGATACTCCTCCTTTGTAATCTAGGACTCCTGGGGGAATGATTGAAGCATCTTGTCTGGCTTTGAGGTAAATGTGTGACTTTCATTAACATTAACGGGTATGCTTTGCACTGAACGAACAGACTCCATGTTTTTAAATGCTTGAGTGATGATTCACACAAGCTGGAAAAAGCCTTTTTGTCTTATGCCCACTGTTGCAGTAGTAGGATTACGAATCACAGTAGGCTATCCTTTTAAGACAGTTCATCCATCCACAGCCATTTTAGACTGCTTGTGCAGAAAGAGATGTCATGGCAAAGCAATGCAATGTGCCAGGCATGGTTCATCACGCCAACATTAAGGGAGAAGGCTTTCAGGCAACACTCTTGTTAAACCACTTAAAAAAGAAAGATTAAGCTAATTGAAACTCTGCTTGAGGTTCTATCTTTCCTCTGGTAGGTTTAAAGAAAAAGAAAAATAATAGCGTTGCTCCTGTGTTTGCAAAAGCTGAAGAAAACCCAATGAAACACGTGGACACAAAACTAATCCTGATTTTTTTTTTCCTGTATTTACCACATAGACAGAGTGACATTTTTTTATGTTCACTTCTAAGTAAGAAAAATATATAACTTTATAACATTTTAAGTAAAATAATTATGGAATAGAAAGAGATATTAATGGTTTTCAAAAGATCCAATAAATCATAAAAACTAGCCTTTCCAAGTAATGTTTGTGAGTTGCTAAAGATATGAAAAGAAGAAATGACTGAAATTAATTCTAAAGACAAATCCCTATCAAAATGAGAAATAGTGCAGTAACTCACATTAAATGAAAAATCACTTGTGTGTGTAAAGTGGACAGAATAAATCAATCTTTTAAAAGAATACAAATATTCAAAAGAGTTTTGTTTAAAAACAAACAGAGGCTCTGGCCAGTTGGCTCAGGGGTAAAGCGTCGGCCCATTATGTGGATGTCTTGGGTTCAATTCCCAGTCAGGGCACACAGGAGAAGCAACTATCTGCTTCTCCACCCCTCCCCTTCCCTCTTCTCCTTCTCTTTATCTCTTCCCCTCCCACAAACATAGCTTGATTGGCTCAAGCACGTTAGCCCAGGGTGCTGAGACCCTCCACTTCAGACACTAAAAATAGCTGGGTTGTAAGCATGGCCCCAGATGGGCAAAACATCGGCCCCTTGTGGGCATTGCTGGGTGGGTCCCAGTTAGGACACATGTGGGAGCCTGTCTCTATCTTCCCTCCTCTCACTTGAAAAAGAAGAAATTAATTAATTAATTAATTAAATAAAAAGAGAAAGCATTGGAAGACTAGATTCTGACAAGGGCAGGACCAGAGCACTGGGGTGGGTTTGCCCACACTCCTGGGCTTGCTCTGAGGCTCAGAGATGGAACATCTCTCAGCCTGTGGGCTTCCCTATTCAAACAGCTGCTACCCACCACCCTCCATGGGCTGGTAGAGGAACACTCAGCACCCTGCTCCTCAGCTTTGCTTTGTGGATGCCCATCTCCAAAGTCCTTTCAGACCATCTTATACTGCATAGGCCTGGAGGAAACGGAGGCCTACAGACTTACAGGATATTGAGGAAGAGCCGAGGGCACTGGGTGTGTTACAACTGACCCATGCATCCTCTTAAAGAATACTTTTAGAAAATAAAACAAGATCAAAAGCTGATAAGGCAACCACATGTCCATTAGTTTTTATCAAGAAAGCACGCCCATCCTGAGTGTCTGACCCCAAACAAGTGTGTTGTCAGCAAGTTGAAAAGCAAAAGGGAGGATGTGGCATTAGGATAATAGTAAAAGACCAAGAAGCTTCTGGGTGTTTCCCAGATTGCAAATATTTTTAGCATGAATTCAGCACTGATTGCTGCGAAAAGATGGAGTTAAAAAAAATCATTCATTTACACACACACACACACACACACACACACACACAGGTTTCATTTTACATTTTTTAAAAAGATAAGTAAATTAGTATTAGTTGTTACTAAGGTTGGTTTGTGGCTACTAGTAAGTTCAGAATCTTTTGTCTCATTGGGAAATCTGTCAGGAATCAAAGGTGACTGGGGATGAGTATACTGTAGGAACCGATCAAGGAGATTGAAAATACAATCCTTACCTCTCAGGTCCTTCAATGCTACCTGGGAGGATTGGCCATGAGCACAATAATGTCTTTTAAGTTCAATTTTTAAGCAAGACATTGAACTAAAGAGTGCAATTACTCTTTTATACTTCTTAGATCCTAAGGAGTAATGTAAAAAAATTGCGAATGACTCCCCCCCCAAAAAAAAGGAATGAGGGGCAGCTGCTTAACTTGCATCTGGACTCATCTGTTTACTAGATGAGTGACTCATGGAGGGAAGAAGAGCTTGGGTTGAGGGGAGGAGGCAGCCTTAGATACCTGCACTCAAGCCAGGAGGTAGAGCAGTCACCATCTTAGCTTGTCTGCTTCTTGGCCCTGATCTCTCTCCACCTGCCCACTGTGTGTACCCGTCAATATCTGCACCTATCCCAGAGCCTGCCCTTTAGGTGTTCAATAATTAACTTGCATATTGGATCCATTCTTTCTGGTAAATAAAGGTCAAATTTCATATTCTAGTTCTCAGAGTACTCCATTTGATTTCTTCACCCTGCCTTCTATTTTAACATCGCTCCACTTTCTTGTATTTATTTAGATTCAGCTAAAATGGTCCATTTAACTCTGTATCAGAGCATGTCTCACCTTCATCACGCCTATTCTGTTGGTCTACATACCTGGAGGATCTCTTCTCCTCACCTACCTCTCCAATTTTGTCTTATGCCCCCCTTCTTCATGAAACATTCCCTCTTCACCTGAAGATGTTCTTTTTCTTCTTTGAGCATATAATTTGTGCCATCTCCATATAGCTTTTAGAAGATGCTCTGAATTATGTTGAATTTTCCTTACTACCAGCACACTAATCAACACACAAGAATTCAGTAAGGATTTGTTGAATAAATAAATGACACACCTTGTCCCCCTCACTGCCAAGGGAGAAATGTCAGATGTTAACAATCATGTTTAATTAACAGCAATAGAGGAAGAAGAGAAACGAGTCAAAGGGCAAGGTTGAGCCACTTCACTTGGCTTTGCTACCTTTCCCATGCAATCTATAGCTCTCCTCCGTACACCCGTTCTGCTGTCCACTGGCCTCTGCACTTGTGGATACAGAGGTACCTGCTCACTAAAACACAGATATCCATCAGGATCCGCATTATATTAAAGACCAAGACAGACTATAGGACAAGCATTAAGTAAAATCATTATGATGGGCTTTTGTGACTTCAGAAACATGTAAACCTGAGTTTTTTCTATTTTCTGCTTCAAAGTGAGCCTGACTGTCATCCCAGCAACAACTACCCCCCATTATAGGGACCCCTGTTAGTTGTACTGCTCCCCAGAATTCTCTACACCTCTAAAAATGCATCAATCATCCACACCTGTAAAAATGCTTTGCTTCAGGAATAATTTCATAATATTATATGGAGACATTTTAAGTGTTTCTGATGGGTGGAAATCCAAAGACATATAATAATATATGGCTACACAAATTTTACTAGTCAAGACTAAAGATTGTACATGTAAATAAGTGAAATGTATATTGAAAAAGCTTATCAATACTGATACAGTAGGCCCTGGCCCGTTGGCTCAGCAGTAGAGCGTCGGCCTGGCATGCGGGGGACCCGGGTTCGATTCCCAGCCAGGGCACATAGGAGAAGCGCCCATTTGCTTCTCCACCCCCCCTTCCTCTCTGTCTCTCTCTTCCCCTCCCGCAGCCAAGGCTCCATTGGAGCAAAAGATGGCCCAGGCGCTGGGGATGGCTCCTTGGCCTCTGCCCCAGGCGCTAGAGTGGCTCTGGTCGCAGCAGAGCCACGCCCCGGAGGGGCAGAGCATCACCCCCTGGTGGGCAGAGCGTCGCCCCTGGTGGGCATGCTGGGTGGATCCTGGTCGGGCACATGCGGGAGTCTGTCTGACTGTCTCTCCCCGTTTCCAGCTTCAGAAAAAAAAAATACAAAAAAAAATACTGATACAGTAAATTGTAGTTTTGTGATATAAATTTGTAAAAGAACAAAATAAAGTAGTTTCAACAGGATAGGATTAATAAGGAATATGGGGAGATAGAATTAAAGGAGCTACTGTTGACACACTTATACGCTGGCTCACTTCCCACAAACCCACATCCTGTCCAAAAAGCAACTTGTCCATTGTGTAAGAGTGAGAGTTTGAGTCCCAGAGAGACCCTCCAGTCTCTTTGTCACTTAATTCTGTACTCAATGTGCTACTGCAAAGAGCCCTGCCCATTTCCTAGCCGTGCAACTCAATAAACCAGTAATTGCTAGTTTTTTAGAACCTTGTCTAAAATCCAGTTAAAACAAAGCTATTAAAATTTTAATGTTTCAGAACTACATTCAACAAATTCAGCAACTTATGGTTTATATGAATTGAATGACCATGTATTTTATCTGCTTCAAATTATCTTGCTAGAGAGTTCTCAGGCAGAAACTTTGGAAAGTTCTATTAGTGTTGTATGTTTTCCTGGTGGCTGAGGGCAACTGAAAATCTACCTCTGTGTACACACCAAGATGAAGCAAATAGTCCGTGCATGGCATTTGTTTGCCTTTGATGCGCTATCATTATGAAACAGTCTGATTTATAAATGTAGATGGGCAATTGAAGAGCTCACTTTCATTCCCCCATCTGGTCCTATGAGATGCCTCATTAATGCGGGCAATGAACAGTCCACAGATAAGGTCCAAATGCTGACTCTCCATTAGAAGCAAAAAAGCAGTGAGTGTTGATACTTAGTGGATGTAGAAAGTTCTCCAGACAGCAACAATTCCACTTACCTTCATGGTGTTTTAAACCTTTTTTTTTTTTTTTAATCTAAGTGGCTCTTGAAAACTAAATATCCTTTCAGTTTCCATCTGAGATAAGAAAAGGTAGAAATGTTTAGTTTAATAATTAGCTAACTCACACAAAACTGTAAATGAATTGATTAAAAAATGATACCCCATGTTAGCCAAATGTCATGTTACTGCATAGGAAGCCTGGTGTGCTGTGAGGTATTATGGGAGTTTATTCAGTCGGATTCCAAGCAGAAAGTGACTTTTTACACCCAGAATGGTGATAAGTGTGACACTATCATTACACTTTGGAGAATACTGACATCATCGAAGAGAAGGAAGTTTCATAGAGGACACTGATACAGCTTACTGGACAGAGTAAGCCAGAGAGCTGTGGCCTCATGTGACCATTTTAACTAACAAGTCAACGTGGCAGCCATAGTCTGACAGAACTGCAGGGAAGAAAAGGAGCCTTCTGAAGGAACCCACTGAAAAAGGCTCAAGCCTCCCAGGCTGTACTTAGACAAGTACACCAGCTAAAAACCAAGAGTGAGCAGTGCTTAGATTAAAATTGTAAGGAAGAATAAAGTAACTGACGTGGACAGAATCAATGTGCAACACAAAGGAAGGATCTAGAGAGAACCACATTTGTTCACGTTGCCACAGTGCTTCGGCACTAGGAACAGTTCCTTAGTGAGGAGGAACTGCAGATTTGTACCCGAACCCACTGTCCCTTATTTATGATTTGTTGTGTGTAAGGAATGGGTATGAATAACTCCCTTTACCAGCGTGGGCATCAAAAATGGTCACACTGTTCATATTTTGTCTAATGAGGCACTTGTCCCTCCACATACGCTTTAGTAGGAAGTCTAAGAACAGTCGTGGCGGCGTCTCCCTGAAGCTGTGCAAGCACCCAGCATATCCGAGGGAGCGGGTCTAGACGCTGTAGCACTATGGCTCCCAGCACCCTCAGGGCATTCACGTTTCGCATTGTTATCCGAAGCCGTAGGGCAGGGGGTCCCCAAACTAAGGCCAGCGGGCTGCATGCAGGCCCCAAAGGCCATTTATCCTGCCCCCGCCGCACTTATGGAAGGGGCACCTCTTTTATTGGTGGTCAGTGAGAGGAGCACAGGATGCGGAAGCAGTGCTCCTGGAGTACTGTATGTGGCAGCGCTGCAAAGCGCTGCATCGCTCACGTACAGTACTACTTCCGGTGACGTGGGACTCACACATCACAGCTCCGGGAGCGTGTCATATCACTTATTACGGCTAGCAGTGACAAATATGGAACCGGACATTGACCATCTTATTAGCCAAAAGCAGGCCCATAGTTCCCATTGAAATACTGGTCAGTTTATTGATTTAAATTTACTTGTTCTTTATTTTGAATATTGTATTTATTCCCGTTTTGTTTTTTTACTTTAAAATAAGGTACGTGCAGTGTGCATAGGGATTTGTTCATAGCTTTTTTTATAGTCCGGCCCTCCAACGGTCTGAGAGACAGTGAACTGGCCCCCTGTGTAAAAAGTCTGGGGACCCCTGCTGTAGGGGGTAGAGATCCTGACAAAATTCCAGTCTCAGCCCCCAAAATGCTGGAACCCATCCCAGGCCATGACCCTTTGTCTTTAGCTTCCACTGGGTGTCATAGGATCGGCCTGCCCCTCCACACATGGTGCACTGTGTTGTCTGGGTTTTGGGGGCCCTTACAAAGCAATGAACTCCCACGGGTTTCCTGAATTTCTAAATGCACAGAAGATTCTTGGCTCCCTCACTCCTATTAGGACTCTGTCTCCTGATGGAAATAGCTTCAACGCCACCCCAGAACTTTCCTAACCTAGGAGAAAGCCTCTTCCTCACAGTCAAAACTCTTCTCTGTGCCCTACCTCCAAGCAATGAGTGCCTCTTTGACTATATTTGCATGTGTAAGAGGGGTTCCTCCAGGGACTCTGAAACACAGGGAAGTTGTAGCCTAAGCACAAGATAGCAGCCATGGTTAACCTTTTAAATATTTGTCAGAACCAACAGACAACAGCATACAAAATTACATATGGTTAGCACATATCCATTCTTCATTTCAGAGTATGGCTTCACTCATCTTCACAGATTCCTTCATCACCTTCCTTCCTTTAAGTATTTCGAGCACCTACTTGAAGTTGTTTCTTCCTAAAGAATACAGCTACTTTCGGTGTCTAGTTTGTGAGAAGAAAAAAGGTGAGGCAATGGAAGTAGAAGACTGTTCTAGTTCTTCAGTCTTTATAACTTTCTCAATGTCATGAGAGATGTTAATGTTTACTCTTTTGTAATATTGCTATTAGAGTTAGATAAAACCCACTTCTTGGTTTTGACTGAGGAATCAAAAGCTGAGACTGGGAGGCTCATCACTATCAATCATCTTGGATATGAAGTGAGGTCTGGGAGCTCAGTTTGGCCCTGGATGCCAAGGGGCAGAACATAGAAGCATGTTCATGGCAACATCTCCAAGAAAAGTAGATAATGGATTGGCAAGCTGAGGTTGGCAGGCAGCCTTCCCACATAGTGCCCGTCAACTCCATGGGGGCGGGGATTGCCTGCCCCTTTATCACTATTATCACTATCTCCTGACACAGTGTCTGAAACTCTTTAAAGTGCTCAATAAACAGTTGTTGAATGAGTGAATGCATTCTTTATCAACTATTAAAATATAAGTATATGGTAAAAAGGCCTCTCTAATGTTTTAGATATTGCTATAAATTATGGAGTAATAATAGCACTTATTCAGATATTCCCATGAGTTTTAAAACAATGAAAACAAACACTTCAAGGTTTTTTAAGCATTGAGATTAAAGATAAAGAAACAGGCCCAATGAGATTAATTAAATATGTTGACCAAGGTCACACATTGCTGGCAGTACTCAGAGTTAGGAATCAAATCAAAGAGTCTGGCTTCCATCTATGCCTTGACTCTCTATAATTCCCATCATCTGGCCCCAGGATATGGTATTAGCATAGAACGTATTATCTGGAGCTAGTCACAAAACTTTGGGACTGATGATACAAACGCCACTTTGAAGCATCTATATCAGGAATAGTTAACCTTTTTATACCTACCGCCCACTTTTATATCTCTGTTAGTAGTAAAATTTTCTAACCGCCCACCGGCTCTACAGTAATGGTGATTTATAAAGTAGGGAAGTAACTTTACTTTATAAAATTTATAAAGCAAAGTTAAAGCATATAATAATAATTACTTTCAAGTACTTTATGTCGGATTTTTGCTAAATTTGACAGAATAAATCTTTATAAAACAACTTACTATAGTTAAATCTATCTTTTTATTTATACATTGGTTGCTCCACTACTGCCCACCATAAAAGCTGGAACACCTACTAGTGGGTGGTAGGGACCAGGATGACTACCACTGATCTAAATCATTGACCTGCATCCACTTAGTCATTGCTCCACGACAAGTCTGGCTTCACGGGAATTCTCTACTCCTTTTGGGCGATCTTCAGGGCTTCTTTCATTTCTGCATTTACAAGAACATTTTCTTACCTTAGATCACCTTCTGCTTGGAGGCACTACAGACCTCCACTTGGCTGTATTGTGGCTCTCCCCACAGTTACGCTGCAGGAGATGTGCCACAGCTTCCTACGACAGATTCTTCCTGCCTCACAAGAAGAGACTGGGAACTAACTACGTAATGCTCTTGGGGAAAGTTTGTTTTCTTAAGTGTTGTGCAAGCCATTGGAAATATCCTAAGGGAATTAAAAATAAAAATACTTCAACAGATGCATAGGTTTGACAATACATATTTGACATCTTTTTCTTTCTGGTCAACATAAGGAAAGAAGGTTTCCCTTGGCTAAATCAGAGGACAGAATTAAGAAATGCCAGAAAGCGATTCTGTCATCCAGCTGCTTTGTTTATAAAAGGTGCTTTAGAAAAAAAGAAGGGAAAAGTTTCTTCTGGCTTAAATAATTAAACTAATTCCTATAACAGAGTGATTTTGTTCATTAAAATATATTTTCTACAAATGCATGAGATGGTAAAAATATAGACCAACTGTAAATAATCCAGAAATAAGAAAAGGCCTTCAAAGATAGTACTGAAAACACGTGTCCTCTTGCCAGAGATGTGGAAGTTAGCAACAGTGGATCTTACAGTCTTCTCAGGGAGGCCCTGAGGACAGAGGACGTGAAGCGAGAGCCCACTGAGAAATAATGCTATAATCAATGTCCATAACATGTTTTTAATATGTACTTTTGTGCAAGGACTGGCAGCAGTGGTGGGGATTCAGCCAGTTCGCACCAGTTCGGCAGAACCAATACCTAATTTTTTGGTTGAGTTCAGTGAACCGATTGTTAAATGGGCACTTATAATCAGGGTCTTCTTTAAGGTGGTCACCTGGGCAGCCGCCCAATGTGGAAATCACAAATTTACATTCTTTACTCTTTTTTAACGTTCATCTGCACAACAGTGTGTTCTAAGTGCCCGTAGTAATGTTCATTCTGTCCAGAGGTGAAAAAATTGCAAGTGGAGATGCCAATCAAGAAGGAATATGGAAATATCTTAAATAACAGTTTTATTGTTTTTTTTGTCAGGTATTATTTAATATTTTTATTAATATTTTAAAGTTCTTTCTTATAACAATCTAGTTTTGTGTACCATTTATAGTTCTTATTTAAGTATTAAATGATTAAATGCATGAAATAATGAACTACCTTTTGATATATCAGTTTTTACACTTAAAATGGTCATTAGAACAAAGAACCGGTTGTTAAATTATTTGAATCACACCACTGACTGACAGTAATAATGGCCCTAACCTCCATGGGATGGACTGTTCTTTGGAGTGAACTAGCCACCTGCTACTTGTCTCTCACAACAGAGTACCACTTAGGACATTTATTCACACTTATGTAAATGAGAAAATCACCTCCTTGGTGCCCTAGGAGTAGTAAATCCTTCTCCTGGGAAGATCAATTTACCCACAGGAAGAACTGTATTCACATTTCCTTCCTGTGGACTTAGAAAATAAAAACATGTGAATTTATAGGCTTTTCTTACCTGGTCCTTGTTTCTCCCAAACTGCTTTACGTTTCTGGTTTTGTATGAATGTTGGGCTTGGCCATTGTGACCACTGAGCTAAAGAGCAGAAGCTGTAACCTTTCTGCAAACCTATCATATGAGTCTTCACTAGATTTGCCTGTGAATTTTTTAATAGGGCCTCAAATATATTTATTGAATATCTGGAACTATTTTGCATAAATATAATTTCTAAATATAAATAAGAGAAAAGAAATGGATGCTATACGTTTGGGGTTTTTTTTTGTTTTTGTATTAAGAGTATTGCACTCAAATGAGATTTGTTCAAAAAAATATTTGCAAGGAAATTTATTTAATATGACTGAAATTGCAAGGGGTCAATTTTCATTCCAGTCGTGTGTTGTAATAATGCTGCAGAGTTCCTTTATGCCATAAAGAAGCATCTTTGTGTTAGAAAAGATAGAATGTTTTTTATGCAATGTATAGACTTTGATCTACATTTCATTAAAAAAATACCTTTGGGTCAGATTCTAATATAATTTCACAGGAAAATTCCTACTGAGGCTGACTGAATTCCAATAAAATTTGAAAGCAATTAAAGTTTAACACAGGAATTGTGCAGTAGACTTATTCTGGAAATGAATCAAGCCCAAAGGGAGTAAAACAAGCATATTCAGGTCTTTGGAACAGCTCAAAGAAATTTCTCAAGTTCTACTGACTCACTAAAACTAGTGTTCCAGTTGAGGAGGAAAATCATTACAAGGCAGTAGTTTATGTAGATTGACTTGAGTTTCAGAAATTAAAAAGTTTCTGAAAACTCCAACAGCATCATTTCCAAATGGGTATTCTTATACAACTCAAAATATAAAATTTCCAGTGTGCCTGATTAAAATGTAATCTACGTCTGATACAACACAAACTTTCCAATTTAAAATCCTTCGTTCTGTATTGTTTTTATCTTTCTTTTAAAAAGTGCCTGAAGGGTCTCACCACTTCATTATCTCAGTGAAAGCCAGTTAAAAGTTTCCTACCAGAAATACAGCAGGAAACAACTCCAGACAAAGGAAACGAGGTTGGAAACAGGAAAGCATGTTCCTGTGCGCATATCCTTAGGGGCCGAGTCTCATCAGTATATAATGCCTTTTCTTTTTCATCACACTCTATACTATGACCCAAGATAATATTCTGCACTAAATTAATATAGGTTGCTTTTCAATGATGGCAATATTAACCATATCAATGTTTTTCAATAAAAGTGGATCGATTCTAAGGAAAAGGAGGTTTTTGTGGATGACTGTTTGTGCGCATGCTTACTTGGGGTTCAGTTTGCAGAGTTAAGACATGAAAAGCATTCATCGGCACTGAATGAATTGTTTTAAATTAATTAATTAGAGAAATAAAATGGTGAAATAAAGTTGCAGAGTAATGAATAAGGTAATGACAGATATGTCCGCTCATTTTCATTTTAGGAAAAGCATAAGTCTACCCTTCATTACAATGTTGATATATACGACACAGATTTTTGAAAAGTGGGCTTATTCACGGGAACATTCCAAGAGGGGTCGGACAGCCCGGCATCTGGAGTCCTGTGCTGCCCAAAGGGACAAGAGCTGCACCCAGATGGCAGCGTGAGGCCTGCAGGTCTGCCGTCCCAGCAGAGCACCATAGCTGGTGAGAGAAAAGGGAATTTAACGTGCCTGGACGTTCTCCTAAGGACAGACATATAGCCAGTGGGGAAACATTTACGGAAGAAAACCTCCTAAACCCCAGTAAGAACAGTGTGAGTATTTGGAATCTGAGCCACAGACTTACTCCTTGCTTCCTACTCTCACAAACTGTCATGATTAAATCTCCACTTCAAGTGGGTATAGTCAGGATGGGGCTCCTTCTCCCTCAGCCCCCAACTGAGGACCATTAAAAAGGCTGCAGGGGCTACATCCCTGCAGACAACAACCACGAGCTCGTGTGCTCGTGTTGCACACAGCCCCCACTCACAGAGTGGAAGGTCTACTAATGCACGTGGAACACTCTCCAGGATAAACCATGAAGCAAGCCTAAATGGATTGGAAAGGATTGAAATCATGCAAGTATGTTACTGACCACAATGCAGGGAAGTTATAAATCAATAACGGAAATCTGGGAACTCATAAATATGTAGGAATTGAGCAACACATGCCTAATAACCATTGGGTCAAAGAAGAAATCACAAGGCAACTTAGACAATACTTTGAGATGAATGACAACAAAATATAACGTACCAAACTAAACAGCTAAAGCAATGCTCAGAGAAAAATGTATAACTGTAAATGGCTATATTAAAAAAAGATCTCAAATCAATAACCCAACCTTTCATCTTAAAATATTCCAAAAAAAAGGACAAACTAACCCAAAGCAAGTAGAAAAAGGTAAATAATAAAGATTAGAGCAGAACTTAACGAATTTGAAGCTAGAAACAAAGAGGAGAAAACCAAAAAAAATCAGATATTGGTTCTCTGACAAGAGCAACAATATTGGCTAGCCTTCAGCTAAACATACCAACAACAATAAAAAAAGAGAGAGAGAGAAAGAAAAGAAAAGAAAAAGAAAAAAAAGAGAAGGCTCAAATTATCTTAACTGACAAAACTGAGAAAAATATGACTTTACACATGATCAGGTACATTAATTACCACAACTCAGAAGTGATTTTAGATGTGTAAGCTATGTGGAAAACACCTTCATTTGTCACCTTTTTCTTTTGTTAGGTAAACAAAATTTACCCCAAGTTAAATTTCAAGATCTTTGAAATGTGTCCTTCATCCCTAGTTAACTCCTCCACCCTTAACACTCGTTCCTGCTTTAAGAGACTCCTTCCCCCTTTCAGGTCTGTTGTCACATCTACTAGTTTTCTTCCCAGGCCACCATCAAAACGGCAGAGATGGGATATCATTTCTTTGCACTTTTGCTGATTGACAGATTGCCTTTTCAAATTCTTTCCTACAAAAGCATCGTTATAAACAGCTTCACGGTCTGGCTCTGAGGCACCTAACTGCGGAAAGAGGGCGTTTTCTGTGTTAAAGAATATTCAGCTTCTACACAGTCTCAACAACAGATACCACACAATGAGCCAAGTGGATCATTTTAGTCCTTTGACTCAGAAAATACACAGCAAATAAAGTTGGTTCCTCAATTACATATGTATAAATATTATATGTATATATAATATACACACGCATACATTTATATATATACTGAAGAGGAAAAAGGAAAATGTGGGACACTGCCTATCACGCTGAAAGTCATTTGAATTTGTTTTTGTTGTTATGTTTGTTTATTTTGCATTCTTAAGGGACAGATAATTGGAGACCACAAGAAGCATCAGAAGTTAGGTCCAGGAACAGCCTCTGGCAGCTCCACGCCAACCACAGCCCAGAACAGAGAGGCCGGTGCCTGGGAACTGTTTCACTCCAGGGCCTGGACCAGGGTCAACCAAAGGCCCACCAGCACTGCCATCTGGCCTCTCCTTCATGAAAGGCTTCAGTTTGTCTTTGCTGTTGACTACAAGTAAAGCTATACCTGCAGTCAGTATTTGGCAAGTACAGGGCGTCCTCGGGTTACAATACAGTTCCATTCCTACGGCAGTGATGTCATTTGAATTCTGGTGTAAGTCAAAGCACACCCTAGCCTATCACAAATGAAACACTTGCACTTTGAACAGTTCAAAATGGTGTAGGTAAGCATACTATAGGATGCCAACTCATATGCTGCGTTACTGCATATTCTCCTGCTGCACACAACCAGACTAGTTCGCCCACGTAGTCCGTAAGTATGACGCTAACAGTGTAAGCCAAAACACTCACGTATCAATTTTTTTAAGTTTTTATGTGAGTGAGCATCATAAACTCGAAACATCATATGTCGAGACTGTCGTAAACCAAGGACCCGCTGTTCGTGGTTTGTCAGTTTTTTCTGTAAGATAAATGTTTAAATATGCCAGTTTGTGTAACTATGCTTTGTCACTTCTTCATCTCTGTACACGTGAGAGAAACCATGGAAAAGAAGAGCCCAAGCTTGCTCTGCCTCCCGAGGCTCCGCCTGACGCCACCCTGGTGTGGTCCAGGGCTCCCACAGACCAGAGCCCTTCACAAGACTCCGCTTTCCCTCACTGCTAGAGCTCTGCTCCTTCCCTCCCCGCCCAAGGCTCCTCTGTGAACTTTCTACACTTCTGATCTCAGGGATGCTTGCGATGATTTTTACTTGAATTTAAAGCTCTCATTATTACAATCTCTACCTAATACATTTAAGTCTCTCAATATATGCTTATTCTACCTGTATTATTCCTATTTCTAACTTAGATATTTTGCATCACAGAATCCCTCCAAATTGGGACTATGTTATTGAAGTACTAGTTTTACAACAATAATCATAACAACAAACATTTATTTAAGCACTAAACACTTGCATTTTCCCAGGCACTCTACTATTTTACATAAATTATCTCATTCTGTCACACTTAACTATATATAAGTGTATGCTTTAATTTGTTGGTAGCACTTAAATTTAAAATAGAGATATTGTTGGTTACCTTTGAAAGAAACATCTCAATATACTGAAGACATGAAATCCACAGAATAAAATATTTTGAAGTCCTACAGAATGTGCAACACTAAATTATTATATAGATACTATTAAATTTATGTTTCTATCATGGGGAAAAATAGCTATTCAGGGTACCAACTTTTTTTTGTCCTAGAAACCAAAGCTTCTGATATGTCAAATAAATATGATTAGATTCATATCTTCAAATAAATCCTTTTACTGAGAAAGTTCTATATAAAGTGAGTATTATGTTTTGCATCAACTCCCAAACTGTTTTCCATAATAACCAGCCTGACATCCATTGTGGTCTGAAGGCTGGAACATAACATGAAATACGGTTCTTACTAATCTTTTACACCCCATTTTGAAGCTGTATGCTTTTCTTGATCAAAACTCTTATTTTATTATCAAGAATTACATTATTCTCCGAAGGAGTAAATTTTCTGTTGGAGACAGAAAATGAAGGATTACTAATGCCAAAAATGTGTTTTTCCTGTCTCAACATTAATACATGATATATATTCATATTAATAACAACTCTGAAAGCTAGTTTCATTTCTTCTACATATAAGCAATAAACACTATGTGTAAAAATAGGAATACTACCAGGGAAGATGTGGATATAGACTCTGGGGTTTCTTTTGAATGTACAGCCATTGCTAATATTTCATTAGAGTATGTGTACAGGCAGCTGAGGATGTCCATCGAGGCTGGATTAGATGAAGACAAACAATGCAGGCTTTCAGGTAAAACCGAAGCTGTGGCTCAAAAGTTTCCGTTTCTCATCCAAGGGCACTATGGGACCACTGTCTTCCTCCTTCATGCAAAAAGAATGAGTCAATTATGTTACTGACATTCCTCCCCAGCAGACTGAAAAGTCTTTTTACAGTCCAACTAGAGACAGTAAAAGCTAAAAACTTCATAAGAAAATTTAGAAACTTCAAAATATCTCAGGTTTGCCACCTCTGTAAAATTTTCTGCAGTTTACCGTGATTTTATTGGTATGGCAGAATCTATTAATGCAAAATTTCATAGAAGCAAATACTTTACACCAAAATCGAGCAACAAAAAATGTACACATCACATTTAATAATAAAGCTTTCGGCTACTGTCATTAATTTTGTGTAACAAACACAGATAGTAACCACTTGAGCACAAAGACCACTTCTTCCTGGTCCCAGATAACTTTACAATTCTATTAAATAAATGCAAATATAACAAATGGAGAATAATACATAAAATAATAGTACTTTGCAAGGTCGTGAATTTCCCATTTAGGAAAATGACATCAGCTTTTAGTTTAATAGTAACCCCTCCTGTTGCCTGAGATGGGAGAGGTGAAACTGACACTCCTGTACAGTAGCTAAAGGACAACGGGCCCAATTTTTTGAACAATAGAATATCTATTAAAATTCATAATGCATATACTTTTGACCTGGAATTACACTTCTAGGAGCTCATCATACATATATAAACATCCAATCATGCAAAAACTTAATGTGTACCAATTATACAAAAACTTTATGTGTAAGGACATTCACTGCTGAAAAAAAACAAAAACTGGAGATAAATCAAATCCATATTTCTCCATGTATAAGATGCTCCCATGTATAAGACATACCTTAATTTTGGGGCCCAAAATTTGAAAAGAAAAAGTATTACATAAAGTTACTGAACTCAGCCCAGGCCGGTTGGCTCAGTGGTAGAGCGTCGGCCTGGCGTGCAGGGGTCCTGGGTTCAATTCCCAGCCAGGGCACACAGGAGAGGCAACCATCTGCTTCTCCACCCCTCTCCCTCTCCTTCCTCTCTGTCTCTCTCTTCCCCTCCCGCAGCCGAGGCTCCATTGGAGCAAAGATGGCCCGGGCGCTGGGGATGGCTCCTTGGCCTCTGCCCCAGGCGCTAGAGTGGCTCTGGTTGCGACAGAGCGACGCCCCGGAGGGGCAGAGCATCGCTCCCTGGTGAGCAGAGCGTTGCCCCCTGGTGGGCGTGCCGGGTGGATCCTGGTCGGGCGCATGCGGGAGTCTGACTGTCTCTCCCCGTTTCCAGCTTCAGAAAAATGCAAAAAAAAAAAGTTACTGAACTCAGGTTTTATTCATCATAAAATTCATACAACTCTTCATCACTGTCAAAACTCCCATCCATTAGCTTGTCCTCATCTGTGTCTGATGATGAATCAGTCTTTAACAATGAGTGCAAATACAAGCACAAAAAAAATGGGAAATGCAAGTAAAAAATCTACAACCACTGTATAAGATGCACCCAGTTTTTAGACCCCAAATTTTTCAAAAAAGGTGCAACTTATACATGGGGAAATATGCTAACTTCCTTCCTTAAGGAATTATACAATAGACTGTACTTTAAAATTGTCCATGTATGGTGTATGTGTATGTGCCTATACATATATACAAACACATGTCCACACATGAATGCATATGTACATATTTATTATATATCATTTCTGAAACAATTTATTAAAAAATATTTATAATGCTGGAGTATTTATTTCCAAACTACATTTCAAATAAAATAATCATGACCAAAACCTAAAGAGTATATCTCAAAGATATGATTGCCAAGGTAAAACAGGACATTGTTGTTGTATATACCTGATAATTATAACCCATGCAATGAGCAAACAGCCACTCTGAGTTGCTATTTAGGCATTTCATGGTATGACAACCCTGCTCACACCCTGAATCTGGGCATTTAAGATAAAGACCGAAGCTTAGAATTGCCACCATCAGTTCCCGCCTTGCCTTCCCAGAGCACCTTTTAAAATGATCACGCAGAGTTGAGCCTGTGAAAAAATTAGTGACCACCACACCAACCTCCTTATAAGTTGCTTGCTAACCTGCTATCTCCTGCTCGCTCAGGACCTGGGACAGAGGACTGCCTTTTCCAAAGATCACTCCATTTCCATTCTGAGATCTAATTGATATAAACCTTGTGACTTTGTTTTGTGTATGTGTGTGTGTGTGTGTGTGTGTGTGTGTGTGTGTGTATTTAAACTATGTGTTCAATCAAAATGGTCCCTGGGTTTTCACTTCCCCAAGTAGGAGCTCAGATCTGAGCATGAGTAGGGGTTGTGTCTCCTCCTCCAGCAAGTCATAATCTGCATAGGCATCTAAACACTTCCAACAAATTATAAATCAAAAGTGACTGACATGAAATTGACTGACAATCAAAACTGTAAAGCCACAGCACTGCAGAGCTAAAAGGTGCCTAGAGGTCATGATGTATAAATTTTCCACAAAAGAATTATAATCTGAAGTCCAGTTTTCTCAAATGTGTTCCACATAACTCTAGAAGTAAACTGGAAAAATGAATCCATGTTCAGAAAAATTGCAGAAATGCTGGTTAAATATAGTAAAATATAGTTATTCCATATAAAACCATCTCAGAGTCTCTAATATGCTAACATGAACTGTAAATCCCCAAAAGAATACTACATACAGCATTATCCAAATTTATGTGGAAAGTCACACCCTGATTTAACAAACATCTTGATGTCTAAATGCCCTGCAGAACACACTAAGAAAGGCTAGTCTAGAAACAAATACTCCACATTTATAAAAAGTAATAAAATTTGGCACTCTCCCTCCCAGGAGCATGCCCATTAGTTCCCTCCCCCCTCTTCCTCCCTCTTAGGTATGCATTTTCTAAACTCTAAGGGTCCCCATGAGACTTGGACCAGAGAAGCAGTGGGCAGTGGCAGCTTGTCCCTGGCTAACCCCCTGAACCAGTCTTTAAGGATTCCTTCTCTCCAACTTTCCAATGAGCCAAAGCAGCCTGCCAAGGCTCTCCTGTTGCTTTTTCAATCCTAAACCTTTTCTTGTTTCACTGTCCTCAGCTTTTTTTTTTTTTTTCACAGAGACACAGAGAGAGAGTCAGAGAGAGGGATAGACAGAGAGATGAGAAGCATTAATCATCAGTTTTTCATTGGGACACCTTAGTTGTTCATTGATTGCTTTCTCATATGTGCCTTGACTGTGGGGCTACAGCAGACTGAGTAACCCCTTGCTCAAGGCAGCAACCTTGGGTCCAAGCTGGTGAGCTTTGCTCAAATCAGATGAGCCCGCGTTCAAGCTGGCAACCTTGGAGTCTCGAACCTGGGTTCTCTGCATCCCAATCCAATGCTCTATCCACTGCGCCACTGCCTGGTCAGGCTCACTGTCCCCAGTTTTAATAAAGGTATTCTCAAAATTAAAAACAAATAAATAAATGTAATGAAATTTCATTTTAAGACCATATCTAAACATTCTAAAAATTAAGTTATTATGGTCCAAAATATCAACTAAACAAAATATAAGTAAATAATTATGCACTCACTCTAATAATAAAGGTCATGTCCTAACCCAAAGCATTTTAACATTGACCATACATCCACATGGCAGTCGACCCATGTGTTGGCTGATGTCTCATTCATTTTTACATTATTTCAAAATATAATTATTTCAAAATAAAATCATTTAGATTCATTTTTGAATTATTTTCCTTCTATTAAATTTATTGGGGCAACACTAACAAAATGATGCAGGTTTCAGGTGAATGATTCTACTACATATCACCTGTACACTGTGCTGTGTGTTCACCACCACCCCAAGTCAAGTCTGTGTCCATCACCATTTATCCCCCCATCCCCTTGTCCTCCTCCACCCCCCCACCACCCCCAACTTCCGTAAATGCTGAAAAATTCTAATGTACCTGAGTGTGAACTCTGCTGGTGAATTTAGGCACTCACTCCGCTAAAATCTTGCTCTCAGAAGAAACTAAATATAATACCCTATGTTTATTGAGCTTTTCCTACTTTACAGTTTTCAAACAAAGAAAATGTCACTTCCCGGTGCAAGGAAGTATGAAAATTATCTTGATATTAGTTCCACTCAAAGAAAGACGCTTGATCTTGTTCCCTGCAGATACCAGATTACTTGTTAAAAGTTTCAGCTGATCACAATTTGGGGTATGGTTTAGAATCAGGGGGACCCAAGTCTAATCTCAACTCTGCCAGCCATCAACTTGCTATAAAATTCTAGGCAAGCTACCTGTCCCTTCTGAGCCTCATGTAACAATATCTACCTCATAGGGATTGTGTGAGAATGTAATATGACAACAGATAAGATATAATCTGACAACAGTGCCTCCAAGGCATATGACTGAACTACTAGTGACAATTTCAGTTAATTTTATAGATACCTCACTAGCTGAAAATTGAACTACAGTACTGGATGTTCTATTATTTTCTGTAGCCGGTGTTTGAAATTTACTTTTTAGCATTTCAGAGAGAGCTTTCATGGGATGGAACCATACTTGGTCTCATTCACAGTGTTTCCAAGGTCCAGCACAATATTTGGCTCAAGGCAAACACTCCAAGAAAATGCACAGTAGCCTGACCTGTAGTGGCACAGCGGATAAAGCATAGACCTGGAATACTGAGGGTGTCTTTCCAAAACCCTGGCCTTTCCTGGTCAAGTTACACACAGGAAGTAACTACTGCAATTTAATGCTTCTGCTTCTCCCCCTCCTTTTCTCCTCAATCTAATAATAAATAAATAAGTAAAAAGAGAATGCATAGTGTTTGTGTTTGTGTGTGTAGGTACAAACATTTTTAAAAGTGTAACAAAATGACCATGACAATTGCTCCTATTTGTATTTATTTGCCTCAAGATGATATATGCACACAGTTTAAAGGGTTAAATGATTCTATAAGGTTTGTTAGGAAAACTATCGCTCATCCCATTCGCCACCAATTTCCTCTTCCATTAGTACCATAAAGCTAAGTAGCGTGATTGTATTTATTGCTCCTTTTCAAATTTCTGGTTTAGTATTATCTGTTGACTTTTCCCATGGAGAATGAAGATGTGGCCCTCTTTCCTCCTGTTAGCCCCAACCCCACACACATTAACACCCCCATACACATAAACCTTCCCCTTCACCCATTTTCCCAGTATGGCTATATAGTAACTATGGCTGGATGAACATTCAGCTTTTAGTATTGCAATGATTTAAATATTTTCAGAGCTAAGCTATGTGTATTAATACATCAGTAACTCTCCTTTCCTGCACAGTTTTTTGTTTTCTCTGGAATTAATAATTATCTAGGCTTGAGTACCATAGCTTCCTAGGTAGTCAACACAAAACTACCTACCAATTGCCTGATTCTACTCTCAGAAAGTTAAAGACATAATGCAGTCTATAAAATCTCACCTTCCTAAGAAAACTCTTCCAGAACCTTCTCATCTGCTCACATCTGGACTGACACCCTTTCTGCCCACAACCTCACCTCATCTCTACTCCGGCAACCTCCTTTGCCTTTCTTTTGTTTGATCTCCTGTTTCCTGAATCTCAGATCTGTTTTCTTGGCTTACTCCATTTCAGTGAAGCACATCTTCCAGCAGTTCCCTGTGCAGTAAATTTTCAGTGACTTTGATACCTGAAAATGACTCTGAGAAGTCATCTCAAATTGAAAGTTTGAACGGGTAAGGAATTTTTTGAGGGGGTAAGAAATTTTAAGTGGGTTTTACTATTCCCTCAGAATTCTGAGTCATCCTTCACTGACTTTTAGCTTCCAGCATGCTGTTGAGATGTCTGATATTCACATCCAAGGTTCTTTGATTTTTTGACCTGCTTTTCTTTTTCCCCCAGTGCCCAGAAATTTCACAGTGATAGCGCCTTGGTGTGAGTACATTCTGATGTACTGTGCTGGAAATTCAGTGCGTCCTTTACAATTTGTAAAATTATGCCCCATGCGTTCTAAGAAAATGTTTGGAACAATTTTGTTGCTAATTCCTCGTCTCCATTTTCTCTGTTCTCTCTCTACTTTTACTATTATTTGTATAACGGAGCTCCTAAATTGGTTCTCCAACTTTATTTTATTCTCTTCTGCTTTTGCTCTACTTTCTAAGAAATTTAATTCTGCTTTCCAATTCTGCTATGAAAATATTCATTTCTGCTTTCATGTTTTCAGTTTCTTAATAGCACCTCAGTCCCATGCCATGGTTGCAACTTCTTCCCTTCCCTTCCCTCCCTGAGGCTCTGGATGATTACCTTTCTGAAGTTTTCTCTTCCTAAGTATTTATTCTTACACTTTGTCTTCTTCTTTTGTTTTGGACTCTTACATGTTACAGGCTTTCTTCAAATATCTTTAAATGCTCAAAGCTAAGGAAGGGAACAACCACTCCAAGAAGCCAGAGGTTCCAAGCACACAAGGGCCTCACCACAGGATGAGCCGGTGGGGCTATTTCAGTAGAGAAATACCTGAGTGTCGGATTCTCCAGAAAGATCCTTCCAGCCACCTGTCTGGGTACCGGCCTTTCCACCAATACATTGGAGGCCGAGTGGGGGAGAAGGGAGACACGATGTATGGGGATGGTATTTGATTACCTTCTTTTCAGTGCGGTATCCTGATCCTGACCAATTGTGCTTATGTCCCCTAATAGACACTCTTCGTCATCTCCAGAGGGTATCTCCATGTACCCACTGAGGACTGGGAAAGGATTTCGAGATGTAAGTGCTTCTCAAACAGCTTCTAACCAACACAGATGATGTGAGCCTCCTTTCACTCCAACTTCTAGTAATACTGTTGCCGCGAGTTCCTGAGACTTTGAGGGAGTCTCTCATATCAACAGGTCTGCTCCTTCCATACGCTAAATCCATTACCACACACCCATCTGCTTCCAGTTTCCACAATACTATTGCTGTTGTCTCCTCTTTTGTTTTTGCCACCCTTGTAGTTTAGTGCACTTAAAAAAAAATGTTTCCTGTTATGTTACTACAATTTGTGGTGGAAACAAAATTAACTGCCTATGTTTAATGGATTATCACTATGATAAAACTTTTTTATATATTTGTGTATTTTCTAAAGTTTTCACAAAATAACTAAATTCATTGGTAACTGGTTTAAAGAAATGACATTTTGAACATATAAAGGTAATAAGGCTGACTTTATCTCCTTTGGAACTTTGTCCAAATACACATTTATCTATTCATAAATAATTAGAAAACTATAAAAGGAAATGTTCTATTATACAATGATCATTGTCCATAATGAGACTTTGAAGTATGGCCATATTTTAAGAAGTCTTCTAAATTATCAGCTATTCTAATATAATTATCAGATGCCATCTTTCATGTGACTATTTCTGAACCTTAAATTATCTTCTACCAGGAGACCTTTGGGAATAAGTGCAAATCAAATCATTATTGGAGAATTTCCTGAAAGGTATCAAAACTAAAAAAGCACAGGTACACACATGTCCTTGTTCTCAAAGGCCACTGCAGGTCACAGGGTTTCAATGTGTCTGGCTCAGTTCATTGATAACACACTAGAGCATCCCTCTTTAAGATAACTCAATGTAAAATCTCCCCCCAAAAAAGAGTCTTTTAAGAAATAGCTATATACTAGACATAAGGACTCTCTCTTTCAATATGGTCTATTTCTCCTGTGCGCTAGTAGAACCCTCCCTCTGGGAGGTTTCTATACACGGCTGCTTTTGTTTTAAATTAGCTGTGTACCTGATTTACTCTCAACACTAGACTAAACTCCATCAGGGAGTATTTATGTCTGATTATGTTTATATTTTCACACAGCCACCTAAATGCTGTCATACACAAAACAGGAGGTTAAAAATAAATGTCCTTCATTAAAAGCAAGGGCATATAGCTACCTTCTTTTTCATTATACCCACTGGAAACAGTATGTGGTCATGAGGGAAAAAATAAAGTCAGAAAGAAAGAGGTCAAGAGCAACAAATGCTTTTGAAGATTTAAAGAAAAGAATGAGAAAAATGCCTCTGAATTTGGAAATAGAAATCCAAGTATATCAGAAATAAGAAAGGGGTACTAGACATCACTGTTAATTTATTTGACATTGTTCTGAAATTACTAGATGGTGCAATAAAACAGCAAGTATTAAAATTAGAAAGGAGATAAAATTCTCACAGATGTGATTATAATCTGTTTATAAAATTCAAAACAATCAGCTAAATATTATTGAAAACCATAGAAATGATTAGTAAAAAAGTCAAGCAATAATAAAATAACTTTAAACAATTATTTTTTCAATGAAATATTAACCAATATAAAAATGTAATGGAAAATGACACTAATCAAAATTGGTAATTATAACAACAACAATATTAGAAATAGCTCCCATCTGTTGAATGCTAACCCTTTGCTAAGGACTGCCCTGTGTATTTTACCATGTTTCATTTAATCCTCAGAATATCTCTAAGAGGCTTGACCCTAAGTGCCTCCACTTCATTAGGAGGAAACTGAGGATGGAAGAATGTCAGTTTGCCCAGGCCAAGGGGAGCAAGCTCCACCCCAGGCTGGCTCCAGAGCCCAAATGCATATCATGGAGTCAATTTAGTAAGAAGAGAGAACTATACAATGTGTAAAGAACAAAAAAAAAACTTCAATAAACATAGATCTGTGCATTGTTCCTTGAAAAAAAGATTAATCACTGTAAGGATAGCAATTCTTCTCAAATTACTCTATATACTCAATCAAACCCAAATGACACATTCTAACAAGATTTTTTTCCTTTCATTTTTTCTTCCACCTTTTCTCATTCTCTTTCTTTCATTCTTTATTTTAATCCTTCTGATAAAATGATCTCATATGTTCTCTGGACAAATTAAACATGTAAAAATAGCCAGGAACATGCCACCAGAAGATTGGTAAGGGATCTTGTCCTATAAAACAGTGAAATACACAATGTTGCCACAAATGTTGTTAATGTTAATGAATAGACAAATTAATAGAACGGGACAGAAAATTCAAGAAAAACAAGTGTTCACAGAAATACTTAATATAATGCAAAAGTCATTTTTAATCAGATTGGCAAGAATAAAAATAATTTAAAATATTCAATGTTGGTAAAGGTAAAGAGAAATAAATGTGTAGTTAGGAACATGGTTAGTAGGATCGTAAACTGATAGAACTCTTGAGGAAAACAATATGCATATATATGTATATATGTACATATATTTTTTTAAGTGGAAGGCATTTTTCTTTAAAAAATTTTTTTTTGATTTATTGATTTTTTGGAGAGAAGAGGGGTGGGGGAAGAAGCAGGAAGTATCAACTTGTAGTAGTTACTTCCTATATGACCAGGCAAGCTCAAGGCTTCCAACCTGCAATCTCAGCGTTCCATGTTGACGTTTTATCCACTGCACCACCACAGGTCAGGAGATATATAT
Organism: Saccopteryx leptura; assembly: GCF_036850995.1. Classification (NCBI taxonomy): domain Eukaryota; kingdom Metazoa; phylum Chordata; class Mammalia; order Chiroptera; family Emballonuridae; genus Saccopteryx; species Saccopteryx leptura. The sequence continues at coordinate 314,624,382 of NC_089505.1, read as the reverse complement.
TTTAAGAAAATAAATGCAGAAATTAACCATAGTATTGTTGATTATAGCAAGACACTGAAAATGACCTAAATGTACTATAATAGAGGAATAGTTTAATAAATTTTGTTACATACTTAAAGGCAACTTATGTATAGTATTTAAAAGTATGTTATCTCTTCAATGGCATAAAAAGATATATCATTAAGGAATAAAAAAACAGCCTACATAATATAATCCCATGAGAAACACTACAGATCTACATATCCATATGAAATAAATGCATAAGGAGAGATCAAATTAACAAAAATAATGTTGAAGGCAACATATATTGCACACTTACACTGTGGACCAAAATCATGTTAAGCACTTTGATTACAGTGTGTAATCATATCTCCACAACCACCCTATGCAGTAGACACAGTTAGGGCCTTCTTTTAAATGACAGAAAAAGAGACTTAGAGATATCAGTAACTTTTTCAAGGTCACACAACTAATTAGTGGCAGAGTCAGAATGGAACCTGAGCCTTCCGCCACTGTGCTACAGGTCACCCATGCCACCAGAATACTCCAGGACTGATGACAGCTACCACTGAGACAAGGGTGTGAGAAATTTTTGCTTCCTCTTCCTTTTGTTCTGTATAGTTTAAATTTTCTTTCATGCACATGCACTGTATTTAGATACATGGGAACAAAGGACAAAAAGAGAAAGAAATCAGAGCTGACTTTTTGCCCTGGTCATTTCAATAGGTAGATGGAGAGGAACACATTTCAAGAAAGCAAAGAGTAAAAAGATGAGAGAGAGAGAGATGACAGGTGTACCAAGTGATTGATAAAAATAAATGGCGAGGCCCTGGCCGGTTGGCTCAGTGGTAGAGCATCGGCCTGATGTGCAGGAGTCCCGGGTTCGATTCCCGGCCAGGGCACACAGGAGCAGCACCCATCTGCTTCTCCACCCCTCCCCCTCTCCTTCCTCTCTCTCTCTTCCCCTTTTGCAGCCAAGGCTCCATTGGAGCAAGGTTGGCCCGGGCGCTGAGGATGGCTCTGTGGCCTCTGCCTCAGGCGCTGGAATGGCTCTGGTTGCAGCAGAGCGACACCCCGGATGGGCAGAGCATCGCCCCCTGGTGGGCAGAGCATCGCCCCCTGGTGGGCATGCCGGGTGGATCCCAGTATGGCGCATGTGGGAGTCTGTCTGACTGCCTCCCCGTTTCCAACTTCAGAAAAATACCAAAAAAAAAAAAAAATGGCAAAGGCACTTTCTATAAAATATTCCATTAATGGTGTAAGCAAAAATTAGCATAGCCCTTCATAGAGTGTATGTTATCAATATGTTACTAAACATGCATGTCTTTTTCCCCAAGAATCTCATTCCCAGGAACTTTTCTAAAAGATATAAGGAGGCAAAGAAATAAAGGACGTCAAAGTTTTCTGCCTTTTGTTATTTTGTATGTGGTATATATAATGAAAAGAGCTCAGGGTTTGCAATTAAACCTACCTTGGTTTGAATCCTTGCTTTGCACTTTAATGGCTGTGACCTTGAGCAAGTTACTCAACCCCTCTTAGCCTCAGTTTCTTTATTTCTAAAATGAAAATAAAAAGACACGCCTCACAGAATTGTTGTGAGCATTAAATTAAATAAAATAAAACAGAATGTCTAAAATATAAAAAATGCATTTATTTTTTACCTTCCAATCACTCAATAATATGTATAAGTTAGACTGAATGTATAAACTTTAATCAAAACTCTAGGGCCAGGTAGCTCAGTTGGTTAGAACATTTTCCCAATATGCCAAGGTTGTGGGCACATACAAGAATCAACCAATGAATGTATAAATAAGTGAAACAATAAATTGATGTTTCTCTCTCTTTCCCTTCCACTCTCTAAAATCAATAAATAACTTTTTAAAGAAAAACTCTAGGGTAGCCTGACCAGACGGTGGCACAATAAATAGAGTGTTGAACCTGGACACGGAGGACCCAGGTTCAAGACCCTGAGGTCGCCAGCTTGAGCGCAGGCTCATTTGGTTTGAGCAAGGCTCACCAGCTTGAGCCCAAGGTTGCTGACTTGAGCAAGGGGTCACGCTCTCTGCTGTAGCCCCTGGGTCAAGGCACATATGAGAAAGCAATCAATGACCAGTTTAGGTACCGCAACGAAGAACTGATGCTTCTCATCTCTCTCCCTTCTTCTCTGTCTGTCCCGATCTATCCCTCTCTCTGTCACGCTCTGTCTCTGTCACAAAAAAACCCAACAACAATAACAAAAAAACAAAACCCAAAACAAAACAAAAAACAACTCTAGGGTAAATCATGTAGCTTGATCATTTCTCTGTATCAAAGTATAAAACATTAACCATTATTCGCTTTTAAAGTTGTTCAGAAGTAAACCTATGTTATGATTCTTTGACACTTTCTCAATCTCAATTAGCACTGAACTAATTAAGAAATTTATTTTATACACTACAGTGCATCATATTTTTCTTCCTTCTCCCCTAATCCCTGGTGTGTTGTAAGGGTGATTGAGTATCTAATTACTTCTTAATTGAATGCACATATTATACATTTTTCACTAGTTCAAGCTTAATGCTTTTAGTCCAGAAATCAAATTCAAAGAAATTAAGTTCAATTGGGATTTGGGCAACTATTATAATGAGAGAAGGTTTGTATTATGTCTAATTATAAGTAAATGTAGATTTTAACATTATTTCCTATGGAAATATTTCAGGTACAGAAATGTGCCATAAATGACTAACTTAGATGATTAATAACATTGTTATTCTTATTTACAATCTTTTATTCCTAATTACAGTGATTTTATTGCTGGGAACCACTAAATATAATCATTCTTTAAAGAAAAGATATTAGAGAACCATTAATTGTCCCTATACTAAAATGGGAAGGAATGTTCATGTCTGAAAAATATGAGTTTATCTGCAGCATAAAAGCTATAGAATTTCTTGCGTGCTGCAAAAAGAAGAAAAATATAAATCTTGGAGTACTTGGAATATAACCAGTTACATTAATCAAAAATATTTATTTATGGCAAGTCATAAAAATATTACTATCAAAATGGCATTCCAATTTAGTTAATACTTTACAGACGGTATTTCATGAAGGATTTTCCTTTTCCTTTTTCATTAGGCAGGAGTAATAAGCTTTGCAGTGGGTATTCTCAGACAACAAGGGTTTCTTTGCTGGTTTGTTTCTGCAGAAAGGGAGCAACCAGGATTGAAGACCTTTTCAGGCAAAAGATTAGATTAAATAACTTTTTCAGATCCAACTGGACTCCATGCTTCTAAGATGACCCTGAAAATATTTTCTACGGACAAAGCCTTTATGAGTTTCTAACTACTGAAATTACAGGAATTCAGAAATTCCGAAAAGGTTTAGAGAAGCACTGCAAAGGAAAACGGATGTGTAACATTTCATTTATTTGAGAATGTTACCTAGTGCAAATTTCTTCACTAGGGAGACCTCCACATTATCTAATAAATATGTCAGCTTTTGTCCAAGATATTGGGCATGATATACATTATTGTTTCGTTAAAAGTTTTAACTAGAATATTTGTTAAATTAAAACAGAAGTAGCCAAAAGAATAAGGCAAACCCATTTGTACTGACATAAAAATATATTACTAGTACGACACCTCGAGAGTTAAATAAGCAAGAATTTTGTATGGCTTTTTAAAAGTATATATGAAAAATACATTTTTTTTCTCACCTTTGTGAAAGTGATGTCAGTATCTGTCTTTCCTCTCCCATGGCTTCCTCTCTAACTCACCCGTTCCCTTCCTCAGCAGATGGCTTCCATCCCAAATAGTGAGTTCGTGCACATGACTATGCCATCATCCTTTTCTCACCCCTGTGCCATTTCGTTTCTATGCTGAGATTTCAGGCTTCCTAGGTCGTGCTATATGTAAGCTATCTGCTATGCTATCATCATCAGGACCATCACTATTACATATTTAAATGAAAATATCAAAAAGAAAGTAAATTAGAGAACTTCATCATTGCATCATGTTTCTGTATTTCCTTGTAATTGCTAACACCAAGCTACATATTGGTTGATCAAATGCAGATGAATTTTCCACAGCCCATTTCAAATGACAGTACTAATAGCTGAAGCATTGAAATCAGATGCCAATGATACTACATTTTATATGGATGGCAATAAGAAGCCACAATACCACTACCAGTCCCTCATGGCAAATAGTGCCAATTAGTATGTCACCATTTTACACTGTGCTTAGGTATAGATTTGGAATCCTACTCAACACCTTTGTACCAATCCCTCAGAGTTGACACACATGTTTGAGTGCTCTATGTCAATGGTCCCCAACCTTTTTTGGGCCACGGACCGGTTTAATGTCAGAAAATATTTTCACGGACTGGCCTGTAGGGTGGAACGGATAAATGCACAAAATAAAATTATGCGACCAGTGTAAAAACTGTGGTATTTTTAAATATAATTGTTGAACTTATGAGACAAGTGTCAAGAGTGAGTCTTAGATGTAACAGAGGGAATCTGGTCATTTTTTAAAAATAAAACATCATTCAGACTTAAATATAAATAAAACGGAAATAATGTAAGTTATTTATTTTTTCTCTGTGGACCAGTACCAAATGGCCCACAGACCAGTACCGATACCCGTCTGCGGCCCGGGGATTGGGACCACTGTTCTATGTCATCCATGTCTGCTATTTTTATAAATCTTTCTTGGCAGTCCTATGTAGAAGAGATGGAGGATGCTCTTGCAACAGTCTAGGTGAGGGATAATGCTAACTTTATGGGTTGTGATGATGGAAATAGAGATATATAAATTTGAAACTATCAGAAGAAAAATCTGCAGAACTGAATGATAAATGGAAATGGGAGGTGAGGTGAGGTGAGCAAGAAGGGTGTCAAGGCCCTGGCCGGTTGGCTCAGTGGTAGAGCATCGGCCTGGTGAGCGGGAGTCCCAGGTTCGATTCCCGGCCAGGGCACACAGAAGCACCCATCTGCTTCTCCACCCCTCCCCCTCTCCTTCCTCTCTGTCTCTCTCTTCCCCTCCCGCAGCCAAGGCTCCATTGGAGCAAAGATGGCCCGGGCGCTGAGGATGGCTCTGTGGCCTCTGCCTCAGGCACTAGAATGGCTCTGGTCTCAACAGAGCGACGCCCCAGATGGGTGGAACATCACCCCCTGGTGGGCATGCTGGGTGGATCCTGGTCGGGCGCATGTGGGAGTCTATCTGACTGCCTCCCCGTTTCCAACTTCAGAAAAATAAAAAAATAAAAAAAGAAGGGTGTCAAGTATGACATCAGTTTCTAAGAAAACTTGAAGAAAGCCAGTCTGTGAAGAAACATCATAAATTCTATCTTGTAAATGTTGAGTTTGAGATGCCTTTGACACACCCCAAAGAAAAGTCATATTGACAGGCATTCCACTCTAGAATGTAATAGACATGGTCTAGGAATATAAATGGGTGAGTCATCTGTATTTAGTGGTAACAGAAGCTGTATGCACAATAAATGATTAACATTTCTAAAACATAAAAAAGCAAAAAGGACAAATATGGGAAAAGGAAGTGTTCTTCTTGTTGAGTAATCTTGCAGAAGCTGTAGGCGTAGGTGACTCGCCCTCAGGCTGAGCTGTGAGGCCTCTAAGAGTGAGTGCTGAGACCTTATGGTTCCCTAGTTCTATGAGGCCTCTGTTTTCCTAAATCTCTACGAACTTTTTTACAAGAGAACAGGCAGCAGGTAAAAGAGAAAGAAATTGGCATGAATTCCTCTCTATAAGCTTTTCTTAATAAGTCTCAAAGTGGAAAAATAAAGCTAAAAATTTAATTTGAGGAAATTATCAAAAATAGGCATCCATGAGGTGAAAGGCATGATAGAACATGTTTAGGAGAGATGACTTGGCCTCAGTGACTTTTTTATAAAAAATATATCCTTCAGGTTTAAGATCATAAAATTGTTTTGTATTCTTTTTGTTTAGTAATCTTGAAGAACGCCTATACAGTTCTGCTATTTTTCATTCTTGGGTTAATAACTATTTTATATTACATAATCAAAACACCATAGGTAGGTTGAGCACCCTTGGTATTGAGGCCTTTTTATAAAATAATTTGGAAACCCTTTAGGAAATTCTTTCCATTTTTAAGAAATTCTATATGCTACAGTACATAGAAAACAGCTATGCCCATCTATCTTTCATTCCTCGCCCTAATGCTGTGCATCACGTTAACTTAATAGACTGCGGAGAATTCAGGTTCTAGTGACTGAAAATATGGCTTTGAGCTTTCCATGCATCTGGGAAAGATGATAGCTTTTACCCACTTGGTCATTCTGAGTTGATAATCTCCCTTTCCCCACATAGCCCCTCCTTTCTTATAATGCCTTATCTTTCCCTAACCTACTACTCTTTTAGGCTAAAAAAGAAAACTGATATGGAATTGATCCTAGCTATAGTTTCATTAAAGCTTAGAAGACAACACTATTAATTGCAAAAGTATACATGGGGAAGAGTTCAATACCATCAAGGGTGACTTCAAAGACCCAGAAAGAAAAATGAGGGCAAGTTTGACAAAGGAATCATTCAGAAATGGTTGCTTAATAACCTTTCTTTTTTTCTTCTACATTTTGGGAGTTTGGAAGGACATAGATTTTTCCCTTTTAACAGGGAAAAAAGGAAACTATTTAAAGATCTCTGTGGCATTGCTTTTTACAGAAAGCAAATAATTATAATTAATTGTAGTTACAGTAATTATAAGCGCAGTTTAACAATACCTGAGTCACAGGGGAAATAGGTAAGTCTAGATAGTCAGAATAGCCTTTTTAAAATAGGTTAATACTTAATCAAACAAACAGGCAAATAATAATGTCATTGATAGAGCAGCACCAATTGTATGACACCAAGAACAACAAATAAACAGGACCTAATGCTTGGTCTTATTTTTTGTTCGTTGTAATTAAGACTTGGTTCTCCTACGTCATATAGAAAATTCAATAGGCAAAGGATCGTTTCAAGTCAACTGGCTCCCAGAAACCTGAACTAGCACTGCACCTGGGTGAGTTATATGCTAATTCTCTGTACAAGTCTGAACTCAAAATTTATACTTCTTAAATGGTAATACAAAAAGTCACAGATTATTCATGGGAATAATAAGTCTTGGTTATCAAAGCCTTCCAGATGTCTAGACATGTCATGCAAAATAAATGCCATTTTACATCCAAAAACTAAAGTTATTTTAGTAAAACATAGCTAAAATAAATCTAAATTATTTTAAACATTTTTTAGATAACTACCAGGAAAAAAGGGGTTTTTTTTTTCCTTTTCGGTTCCAACAGCTTAAATGAAACATTCATGCATTAAATTCAAAGACTGACTGTAAAATCATTTCACTTTAATAAAAATTTGAATTACCAGCCTTAAGACATTATTAAATATCAAATAAAAAGCACACATTCATAAGTCTGATTTCCCAATATAATTTTTTGTAGAATTGTAACTAGATTTGTATAACATATTTCAAGATAAAAGGATCAAAAATGTATTCATAAAAAGATGAAGTCAGAATTGGAGTCACCTTTGAAAGAATTCCTGTACCATTCTTAGGAATTTCTGGAAAAAAGGCCTCCTTTAAGTAATCTCAGCCTCTAAAAAAGGGACACAAATTTATCCTCCTTTTTAAAATACTTAAATTATAACTGATTTAAGATTTTGAAAATTACCCATTATCTTCCTATCATACAGTGAATGTGAAGTATCTGAAATATACATTTCATTAACATTAAACTCTTTCAGTGTGTGTGTGTGTGTGCATGTGTGTGTGTGTGTGTGTGTGTGAGAGAGAGAGAGAGAGAGAAACCTAAAATAGTGATGTTATTTAGATATTCAGAGAGAGGCAACTCCGGTCTAGGACCATATGAATCAAAAATTCAGAACAATCTTAGCTCATTAAAAAGGGTCACTAATAGTTACTGACATGCACAGACAGCATATTAAACCTGTAAATTCATGTTCAACAAACCTCATCACACCTCACTTCCTGCCCACTTACTGGGTCTTCCCTGTCTACTCACCCTTCCACCCTTCACTGTGTCCCAAACTCCCATTTCGCCTTCCTGGCTGCTACCCCATTCTTCCTTAAATAATAAAAGCAAGTCATAGAATCACTGAGTCTACCCACCACCACCTCTTCCTCCTGCCTATTACAGCACATAAAGTATATATTCTCTTAACAAAAGTCAGTCTACAAATTTGCCTAGGATTTCATCCCCTTCCAACTTTTCAGAGACTTCACAGCTAGGAGTAGCCCCTCTGGAAAACAGCATCTTCAGTCCCATCATCTTCTGGCTCATTCCCCAAGTATACAGAAAAGTTCCAGTATTTCTTGTGTTTAAAAAAGTAGTAGTCTCATTCTCACCCCAAAAAAAAGAATTGATATCTATGCAACATAATAGACACTAGTCAATGCAGTGGTAATTATATTGCAGTATATAAGTGTATCAAACCAACACTATGTACACCTTAAACTTACACAGTGTTATACTTCGGTTATACGTTAATGTAAATCTCATGCCCTCTATGTTGCTGTAGCCTCTGCTCCCCGCCCCCAGCCCGGTTTATCAAGAACCGCCATCACAGGGTGTCTCTGCCTCCTCCCTTCATACTCAAGTAAGGTCACTACGCAAAATGCTCCAACTATACGGTTTAATAACTTCCTTGGAGTGTTCACCCTCCATCCCCATAAACATTAACATCAAATGTTAATAAAGCCCTGGCCAGACAGCTGAGTTGGTTAGAGCACCGTTCTGAAGCTCAGAGGCTGCCAGTTTGATCCCCAGTCAGGGCATATACAAGAACAAATGTCCCTGTCTCTCTCCTGCTCTCTCCTTCCCCTCTCTAAAAAAAATAAAAATCAAAAATAAATGTTAATAAAATCCTCATGAGTCTTTCCAGCTGAGTTAACCAAAGCACAGAGAGGTTAGGTCACTTGCCCAAAGAGATGAGTATATGGTACATCCCGTTCTGTTCCACAGGTGCATTTTCTTATGAGTCTGCGAGGTTATGGTCACTTCTTTGTGAAAATATAAATATTATCTTCTCACAACTGCCTCTTCGATCGGTGAATACTGTGATATTTCATTAGATCCCATGAAGAGAAAGGTGAAATGTGTATTAAATTAGCAATTTTGCTCTCTTGTGACGTATATTCTCTTAACATATAGGTCTTATCGGTCTCTGGTAAAGTCTCATGTCATTCATTCTGACAAGTACTCCCTCAATTCTCAAGAAAAGACTGCAATGGCAGGAGAAAGCTGAAAGACAGTACTTGACCTTTCACACTTAGTCTTGAAACTCCATAATCATGAAGTTCATCTCAAACAGAACTTCTTCAAAAAGATCTGTTCTCTGCCATTTTTTTTTTCCCTCTCCCTCCTCCCCCCGTAACCACCACACTCTTATCAATGTCTCTTAGTTTCACTTTTATGTCCCACCTACGTATGGAATAATGCAGTTCCTGGTTTTTTCTGATTTACTTATTTCACTTCGTATAATGTTATCAAGATCCCACCATTTTGCTGTAAATGATCCAATGTCATCATTTCTTATGGCTGAGTAGTATTCCATAGTGTATATGTGCCATATCTTTTTTATCCAGCCATCTATCGATGGGCTTTTTGGTTGTTTCCATGTCCTGGCCACTGTGAACAATGCTGCAATGAACGTGGGGCTGCATATGTCTTTACGTATCAATGTTTCTGAGTTTTGGGGGTATATACCCAGTAGAGGGATTGCTGGGTCATAAGGTAGTTCTATTTTCAGTTTTTTGAGGAACCACCATACTTTCTTCCATAATGATTGTACTACTTTACATTCCTACCAACAGTGTATGAGGGTTCCTTTTTCTCCACAGCCTCTCCAACATTTGCTATTACTTGTCTTGTTAATAATAGCTAATCTAACAGGTGTGAGGTGGTATCTCATTGCAGTTTTGATTTGCATTTCTCTAATAACTAAAGAAGATGAGCATCTTTTTATATATCTGTTGGCCATTTGTATTTCTTCCTGGGAGAAGTGTCTGTTCATGTCCTCTTCCCATTTTTTTATTGGATTGTTTGTTTGTTTGTTGTTGAGTTTTATGAGTTCTTTGTATATTTTGGATATTAGGCCCTTATCTGAGCTGCTGTTTGAAAATATCATTTCCCTTTTAGTTGGCTGTCTGTTTATTTTGTTATGTTTCTCTTGCTGAGCAAAAACTTGTTCTGTGGCTTTCAATTTCTCTGTATTTATATGATCGGTTGTAGGTACAATTTTAACTAGAGTGATTCTCCAAGTAATGTTCCCTTCTAATCTGTTGTATAGATTCAATCCTCCAGTTTAATTACTTCCCCGGAGTGTTCACCCCCCGTCCTGTTTCCTGGCACCCTTCGCACAGCCTAATCTAAGCATTTGTTGGTAGTTGTTGATACACCTTGAAGCAGCTGTAGCACTGAACTCAATCCCAAAGCCAGAACCATGCTGGATTCTTAAAACGTTGTCTCCAAACATCATTTCGGGGGGAGGGCAGGGAGTTACATGTGCATTTCATCAACTAACTTCTCCACATCTGCCGAGTTCATGACGTGGGTCTTGGCTGCTGTCGGCTTCCAGGGCCCGAAGGAGAAGTCCTGGTGGCTCCCCTGGATGCTGGGATCATCATGGCAAAGACGACACCCGCATGAACCACGTGAACAGGCCCGAGTGGCAGCGGCAGTGGACACGGGTTCCCCACCTCGCTGTGGCCCAGCCCCTCAGCTTCCGAGCCTTTACCATCCTCATTCGACTCTTTAGCTTTCTTTCCGTCCTAAATGGGGCCTCCTCCAGCTTTCCTGCTGTCCACAGTTTCCAAAGGTCCCTAAGTTATCTTTGATACTTCCACCATCCTCCACCTCATCCAATTTATCACTATCACTTTCAAAGTCTGTTTCACGTACATTAACGTCTCTCCACCTCCAACGTGCCTAGTCTAGTACCCAAGCCTACACAAACCTGTAATCTTTCACCTTGGCTACCCAGCTGACCTCTGAAGTATTCCTTTATTCCTGTCTTGGCCCATTATACTCCAATGTGTTCATTCCCCAATCATATGATCTACTGAAAACACAAGGGATCAGGCCACTCCCCCGAGTAAAAGCCTGAGAAAGGGCCCTGCCTAACTTTCTGCTTTGATTTCTATTCCCAGACTCAAAGTGCCTTCCTTCAGGTGCCTCAACGAATTAAATTCTTACCTACTCCACAAGGAGGAGCCCCTGGAAGCTCTTCAAAGGGTATTCTCTCTATTCGAAATCTCCATCGCTACATTTCTTTCTCCTTCTCATTCATGGAGTTTATTACAATATGAAGCTGCATATTTTTGAAGTCTTTGTTTTTCCATTGTCAGGTTCCCCGCCTCAAACTCTGTTTTATGAGAGCAGAGATCGTGTCTGTTCTTCTCATATATGTATACCAGAACCACTCACACAGTAGGTGCTCAATAATGACTTTTAATCAAATAAAAAAAATTTTTTTTGCTCAATTTTTACTACTATATATGTGCATCACTAAAAGTTTCTTCTCATTCTTACCAAAAAGAACACTGCCTGGCTCTCATCATCTACAAAATCAGGATAAGAGGAACTGTACTGTCTAACCTAGAAATTGAGAATGAATAAATGGCAGAAATGTAGAACATACATATATCTCAGGAACTTCTAATTTGCACAGACACTCAAGATGCGAAGTGTTATGTATTATATCATAATGGACTCAAAGTAAAATACACGTTTCAACCCTTACGAAGTTTGAAATCTAACCAAAAAAGAATAAATACATAAATAGCTAAATGGAAGAAAGAACATAAAAATGAGAGGTACAAATTGAAGGAGAAGCAGAGAATTCATGCTAAGAGCAAAATTTGAGTTGTGTCTGTAAGATAGCTAAGAGTTCAAGGCAAAAGGCAGGGCAGGAAGGCCTATATGAGCAAAGCACAACTTCAGAAGAAAAAAGATAGTTTGGCTGGGTACATACAGTACAGTCATGACAGGCAAAAAAAAATGGATTGGGAAACACATAGACAAAACAATCACCTTTTTAAATTCCTGTGTCTCACTATCAAGCTCATGAGACTGTGAGCTGCTGGATGCCAGAGATTTTTATTCATATGTGACTCGCCAAATCCAGTGTACCACTCCCATAGTAAATAACTAAATACTCCCAATCATCTATTAAACAGTCAAAGCTCTGTCCTGCTTACCCAAGAAACTGCTGTAGGAAGCAGTGGTTTGTCAGCCAGGTGTACTGACCTATGTATGCACTCAGGTAATTTACAAGGTAAAGAGACAATCAGTGTATAAGCATTTTTATAGACTCTATCTTTTCCATGTTTGTGATATTTTATTTATGTTAGCTTCTTAGGGATAAGGAATACATTTATTGAATTCAATATATCAAAATGTATAATTGCTTTAACCAACAAAATAACCACATTCAGTTATTAATCAGTGCTTCTTGTTATCAAATAATATCACTTCCATAAGACAAGTATTTTCATTCATAACAGACCTGCCCCCTCCTAACCGAAGAAAACAACAAAAATCAAACCTGTATTAGACAACAAGGGTCAGCTTTGAGGTTCATAAACCTCTCTCGTCCTTTCCTTTATGTTCCGCAGACATCAGAGGTGACTGCTGAAGTTTCAGGGGTTTCACACAGCAGAGCACTAACGGGGTGTTTGCAAGCCCTGTTCCTCTGTCTCAGGGTGCCTTCCCTTCTGACAGCCAATACTAAAGCCAAGTGTGGAATGAAAGGCTGCTCTGGTGGGAAATGTCAGGGCTGCAGATGGTTTTGAACACTGTATGAAATTTATTTAAAACCATCTCACTTGTAAATTAAAGGGGCTTGAGAAAGTGTCATAAATTGTATCAAAATAAAATTCATGCTGCTGAATTATCGGGACCACCAGGAGAGCAACTTTGGTCTGCTAGGTGACATGACTATGTGCCCACTTCCTTGCTCAGTCTGCACATACCCGGATGAAGGGGGCTTGCTCCTGTTCTCTTTGGCTACTGAAATGCAGCTCTGATGACTCTGTCACTGAGTGGCTGAGTGGGTCTAAAATTGTCTCCCAAAATCCCATCACAGCCTTCCACAAGTTCCGCCCCCTTCACATGTGTCCTCAGCCTTCGAAATTCTTCAATCTGAAAATAAAAGCAGAAAACAATAGACAAATCATTTACAAGACATTAACAAGATTGGTGTTTCATAAATGACTTAAAATATGTGTAAATTACCATAATTAAAAAGGAGAAAATTAAAACTAAACCTCAAAAAAGAGGAAAACAGGCAATTCTTCCAGACTGAAGACATTAGACACGATCCTTGCAGGAGCAATGAAGTAGAGATATCAAGGTCAACAGTCATGAAAACCAGCTGGATTTATTAAAGCAAAAATGATATGCACCTCTCAAAAACTCTTTCATGCCTGCCTAGAGAATAATAAGAAAGAATGAAAGAGTGAATGTGTTCTTATAGGCTTCCCAAATAGATCTTTAATTAATGAGTTCTGATGTTACTGTATGTTAACATTGATTAAATGTTAGATTTATTAGATGGAGATCTCCTTCTTCAAAAGACTCTCTTTGCTGTTCTTCCAACCCTTTGGAGAACACAGGTCTAAAGAATGCCTTTGATTTTTCCAAAAGTTTAAGCCCAACTTCCTCCCTTAGCAATATCAATTTCAAGTTCATCTCCCTTTCTCAGATGGCCTCTCCAGGTCCCATGGTTTCCTATTACCTGAGAAGACGTTGTTCCCACAGTCCCTGGGGACCTTTTCTTTCAGTCGTACTATTTCTCTGACCCGCAGGTCTGTACCCCTTAAGAAATGTAACCTGCCAAACAGGACCCTCTAGAAGTATTTAGGCAACAACAAACGTGTGAAGAACACCACCAGGCTCATTCCCATCATTGGTTGATTTACTTACAATGCTCATTGTCTGTTATTTCATTTAAATGCCATGTAGTCACATGACACAGATATTCTTCATTCCTTACACTAAAGGGGAAACTGAAATTAAAAAGGTAAAAAATGTTTCCCAAAGAACCACGTCTGACAATCCCGAGTGCACCCGCTTTTTTCCAGCTCCACAGTCACCTCTTCAGAAATCCTAGTCTAATCAAGAGAACCTATGTCCTGCATAAACCCCGGATGTTGAGCAGACATAACATGATCAGCATCAATCCACCAAAAGCTCACCATCTGTGTATCAGAGGGTTAAACCTACAAAGTTTCTTCATACAGCACAACCATGGAATTCTCCCATTCATAAAGCCAAAGAAAATGCAAAGGATCAACTAATTTAGAGGTTCTAATAAAAATCTAAAAACTCCTTTTAAGGGGCCCATAAAACCCCTGTATGATATGCAAAATTTTACATGTATATTTTTCTCAAGTAGAGGTTCCCTGACATCAAAAGAGTTGAATCTTACAAGATTTTAATTTAATCCACCTATATACATGTTATAAAGTAGGGATGGGAAAAAAATTAAAGGCTTGTTAGATTAGAACCCAAGTTAGAAATCTGACTTTTAATGTTTTATTTTTCTATGTCTCCAATACTGTTTAATTTCCTAAGTCTGAGGCAACTACAATTGTCCTGTTTTTTTAAAAAAAATAATATGTATGTATGTATGTATGTATATAGAACTGCCAGTCAGATAAACAGTTAGCTGTTTAATCTACACAATGGTCTGTCACTAGACCTTCTCCAGATTTTAGAATGGGACTATATGACTGACCAGGAGGTGGTGCAGTGGATAGAGCATCGGACTGGGATGCCAAGGACCCAGGTTCGAGACCCCAAGGTCGCCAGCTTGAGCGCGGGCTCATCTGGCTTGAGCAAAATAAAAAATGCTCACCAGCTTAGACCCAAGGTCGCTGGCTCAAGCAAGGGGTTACTCGGTCTGCTGAAGGCCCGCGGTCAAGGCACATATGAGAAAGCAATCAATGAACAACTAAGGTTTCGCAACAAAAAACTGATGATTGATGCTTCTCATCTCTCTCCGTTCCTGTCTGTCCCTATCTATCCCTCTCTCTGACTCACTCTCTCTGTCCCTGTAAAGAAAAAGAAAAAAAAGAATGGGACTATAGTAGTACTTACAGCATGCTACATCTGAGAAGTTTCTAGAGACAAGCCTAAATAAGAATCCCCTGTACTTATCTGCAGAATATGTTTTTACTAAGTCTTCCCTAAACGTGGAGTGGAAAGGAACCTGGTCAGTCAAAGGAGCCTACGTTTTATCAAAAAGAATGTGAAGGTAAGGAAAGGGCTCAGCATCAAAAGGCCAGTTCTCGTCCTGGCTCTGCCTCTTTAGACGCAAACGACCATGTGACTTCACCTCTTTTAGCCTCAGTTTTCACATGTGTACAATGGAGAGGAAATAACAGTATTCGTAAACTTGACTGCTTCAACATATTTTTATTTTTTTATTTATTTTTAGATTTTTTATTTATTCATTTTACAGAGAGGAGGCAGAGAGAGAGAGAGAGAGAGAGAGAGGAAGGAGCAGAAAGCATCAACTCCCATATGTACCTTGACTAGGGAAGCCCGGGGTTTCGAACCGGCGACCTCAGTGTTCCAGGTCAATGCTTTTACCCACTGCGCCACCGCAGGTCAGGCTGCTTCAACATATTTTAAGAAACACTCCATTCTTTACTAATTTCGAAGCTGACTTAAAAGCTAGGTTGATTGTATATTTACGTATTCTGAAATGAAGGTAAACCATTCAAGCTCCGGGCCTCAGCTTGCAGCATCTTCGGTGCAAACAGCTTCTAGATGAGACGCTCTGAACCAACACGAGCCAGCCTCAAATCACTGAGTTCTTGGAGAGCACTATTTCACAAGAAATGTTTTCCTCTGATCACAGCAACACTTTGAAGACTTCAAACATCCAGAGATCGAGGGAAAAACACATCTTTCTAAAATGACAATTTTTCTGAAGTAACCACCCCTCAAACCCTTTAGTCACTTCAAACAGTTACAAATGCACACTGTGCTATCCCATACTGAAATGAGAGAGAGTGAGAAATGAACAGAATAATATCTCAGGATAAAAGTCTCCAACAAAATTCAAATGTCAGGCAGTACAGAGACCATCATTATCATACATATCAATACGTATGAGTTCTTCCATTTTTAATGTTACTCTTCTTAAACATGGTATTTGTTTTTAATCAATTTAAAAGAGAGCAATCCAGCAGAGATCCAACACTTCAGAGACAAACCCTCATCTTCTGAAAGCAGCATAGCTAACAGCCACTGTTCTGTGAACGTGGGTTGTACTCCAATTGGTCCAACCTTCACCGACTCACAGGTTTGGCTTTAAAGGTGCTTTCTTTATGAGTGCATTTAAAGGGCGAATGTCTAGGGTTTAAGGTTTGGCATTGATTATTTTTAGGAGTTCCCAAGATCCTATGCACACCCTCTAATTCACTTGTTGTGACTTACAACTTATGTGACATCGGGTTAAAAGAAAAAAAATAACAGAAAAGTTAGTGTTCTCATCTTATTTTCTTTTATCAGATGATGATACATGAATTGGAGTCATATAATTCCTTCTAGTAGCAATGAAATAAAAGAGTAAAAAGCAAACTGGACTTAAACAGTCTACATATCTGTGTCTATATTGAGATTTTATAGAGCTATCCACCTCTCATGTACTGCGTGATTTTGTTTCATGTTCTTCTACCTCATTTGTTTAATTTTCTTTCTCAAAGAAAGCCTTCCCTTTTCTTATTGACATCTCATCCATAAACTAACCTTCATCCTATCACTTACTCCTTAAGCGTTCGTTTTTCCTTTTAAGGAAGAGCTTAGAGAAGACAACATCCTTCCCCCAGGACATCGCTGTAAACTTTTCCTCGCGTTCCAGTCGCCAGCCTGGTCTCTGCCACTGTCATCCCATCATCACTTTAGGATAGTTAGATGAGCCACACATGCTAAACTCACTCAAAAATAATAGATTACAGAGTATATGACCACAGGGGACATGCTCTCTATCATGAAAGACACCGAGGAAATACACACACACACACACACACACACACACACACACACACAAAATTTCCTACAAGCGCCTAAACATAGCACATTTTAAAAAAGGAGAGAGCAGGTCTCCAAAGAGAGTAAATCCTAGAATTGCACTGTCCAACAGAGCAGCCACCAGCCCGGTGTGGCCACCGAGCGTCTGAAACGCGGCTCATCCGAGCTGAGCTCTGCCGAAGAGCGGATACACTCTGAAGGTCAGTGCGAGAAAAGGGTGTAAAAACTCCTATCAGTGATGTTTTATACTGATTACATGTTAAAATGAAACTTTGGATATATTGTGTTAAAACAGTCTGCTTGAATTAATTTACTGTGGCTACTACAAATTTTAATCTTACATCGTTGGCTCACAGCATGTTCTCACCGGACAGGGCTGATCTAGGACCACCCTTCAGAAACCGCATCCTGGTGTTAGAGTGCTGGTCGATATTACACCTGGAGATAAAATGCCAGTAGATAAAAGAATAAAATAAATAAATAAATAAACAATAGTTCTCAAAGTGTGCTTCCTGGAGTAAGTCCCTGCCCCATACCTACTGAATCAGCAACTCTGGGATGAGGCCCAGCAATCTGTGCTTTAACAAGCCCTCCAAGGGATTGTTTGAAAATCATGGATATAGAAAAAAATTATAGCAATTGTTCCAATGCACTTAAATTATTTTCAAACATGACCATGCTGTGGCCCTGCAACAACCAGGTGTTAGGCTTAACAGCTCCTCAGATCCCATGCGAAACACAGACAAGAAAGCCTGCTGTGGAGCCCAGGACATAATCAGACCTCCTCAGTTGTCCAGGACCAGATGTGCACCCAGGCCCCACAGGCCAAGTACACACTGTGCCTTAACTTAGGGTGTTGGAGCTATGAGGACTCCCACTGATCATCCCACAGAAATAGGGAAGGGGGATGGAAGAAGAGGAGGTAGGACTGAAAAGAAACAAAACTGAAAATGGTTTTCTAAGTTCCAATAGACATATATCCACACAGTGAAAAACAATTAATGTAGTCTATGTTCTTTTGTTTCATTGGTGTTACCTGATGCTGAAAGGAACAAGAAATAACACAGACACATCTAATTTGAGAAAGTAGTTAAGTTATGAAATATAAATAGATTAGTTAGGAGAAAATGCATTAAATAGGGAGAAATAAGCAGGACAAGGAGAGTAAAACTTAATGATCAATCCGTGTCTTCGCATGTGTGTTTATGGGTATGAGCACATGTTTGTACAAAAGCCATTATATCAAAACACCACATTTTATCAATTCTGAATATTGTTCACACTTTAATGGCTCTGTGAAGTCAGAATGTCTTACAATTTCTGTTGTCAGATCTGATGAAACTGTTATGTTCAGGAATCTCATTTTCAAACATAACAGTACAGCTGATAATATGTTTGTTTTTTTTAACTTTGGCTTCCTAATGCTTAGAACATTGTTTATCTTAAAATAATTTAATGGTTATTGATCATAAAAAACAAAACAAAATTACACTCATTTAAATCCATCCAATTGTGTGTGTTTCCCTTAGCATATGGTATGCTCAGCAAGCATAATATGAAAAATTCAACTACACAGATGCTTCCAGTTCCATATTCTGGAATTCTTAGTACTCAGGAAGATGTAAATGTTCCATGATAAGTTTAATTGTCAATTGTACACTTCAGCAGAAAACTCCTCCTTGAATCAAGCTGTTGTGCACTTTATAGGAAAATATTATGACTCAGAGTTTTTTTTAAATCTTGCTAGTATGGACATTATTATCCTGTGGCAGATCATGTATTCAAGATAACAATTGTTTCCATAATAATATTCAGCAGCTTAATCACATATTTTAAGCCTATGATACAAGATGAAACCTTTTTTTTCAATACGAAGTTTTACGTTTCTCAATATCATCAGCTATGTAGAAACTCCACCTGCCATTCTCTATTCCTTTTCTTTTATATATCAATTCTCATTCTCTCTTTTCTGCTTTTTTTTAATTGTATCTATTTATTGAATTTAGAGAGAGGAGGGGGGAGAGAGAGAGAGAGAGAAAGCGAAGCATCGATCTGTTGTTCTACTTATTTATGCATTCATTGGTTGATTCCTGTATGTGCTCTGACCAGAGATCAAACTCACAACCTTGGCAAATCAGGAACAACACTTTAACCAAATGAGCTACCCAGCCAGAGCCTCTACTCTTCTTTAAACGCAATAATATGAGACTTCAATTCTTCTTGGTTTAGATTCTTATTTTTACTGTCCTGTCTAGACCTTTCCTATTTTTGCTCTGTTTTCTCTGAAATTATATGAGAAGCAGCAGTGAAACATCCAAATCAAGGACAGACTGATTTATATTCTTTTAAGATTATAATTTTTAGCCTGATCTGTGGTGACACAACGGATAAAGTGTGGTCCTGGAATGCTGAGGTTGCCAGTTTGAAACCCCGGGCTTGCCTGGTCAAGGCACATACAGGAAGCAACTACTATGAGTTGATGCTTCCTGCTTCTCCCCCTCTTTCTTTCTCTCTCTCCTCCCTCTAAAAATAAATAAATAAAATTTTCAAACATTATAATTTTTTTCTAAATCATTCTAAACTGCATTTTGATATACATGCATGTATCTGATTGTGTGTGTGTGTATATGTACATTTCAACATTGCTGCCCCTGAACAGATGTTATAGGGAGTTTTGTGCTAATTGCATCTAAATCTTCTCTTTTGAAAGGCTACAACTAATTAGAAAGTCATCTATTTTTTAGATCAATTGAGAGTATTTCTTCCAATACACATTCCTTTGGTTTAGGCTCTCCTGTAGGAAGATACAACCAATTATCAAGAGCATGACATAGTATGTTAGAGTTAGACTTTGTCACTGGCCTTACTTAGAGGTACAATACAAAACAAGGTTTCTTTGAAGCCAGTGAAAGCAAAGGCACAATGACTTGTTTATGGAGTTTAGCAAAACATACTGGTCAATGTGTAGTAAACATTGTATCTCATGTTTCCAGCACATCAGGTAACATTCACAATCCAGCTCAACATTCACATTCTTAATACTGTACTAGCAAGGGAACGCTTCATGAAATTCTAAGTGAAACTGAAATTTTTCTTCTTTGTGGCTCAGCAAGGTTAATCCTAACTTACTTGAAAAATATAGAAATTTGTGTTATAGAGAAAAATTTTATTTTTCATTAAAAGGTTTGATCATTTTTAAGAAAATGACCCCTAAAAGTCTGTAATGTTAAACAAATGTGACTGTAGACCCTGAGCTTATTCAACTTCATCTCCCAGTCTGAGACCTCTCCCTGTAGCTAAATCCAATTCAACTTTTCAGTCCTTAACTTAATGTGTACTCAATCTGATACTCCTCATCTCTCTACTCCCTCTTGTATGAACTTCACAGTCCCTCGGCTTCCAGACATCACATCAACCTCCTGACTTTTTTAAATTCTCAAACAATTCCCTGGGGGCAACTCCTCCAAGGCAAGTCCCTTATGAGCTGCCAGTCTCCAGTTCTCTGCATTGCTTCTTTTCTCTCCTCTTCCGCAATTATGGCAAACTCCATAAAGCCTGCTCATCTATTGTTTGTTTTATATTTGTTCTCTATTATGGTGAAATGAAACATCCTATACTCATCAGTCACCAAAGCCAAGATCCAGAGGCTAAATGAGTGCATCCTTACCCCTTGAAATTCGTCTTAGGCTATCAGTCACCAAACTCTACTTCTTTATTATTTATAAAGTTATTGCCTTCCTTTGATCTCACTGCCACTATCTTCTCTCAGATTCATGTCCTCATTCTTTAAGGTTGTGTCTATGTTCCCTTCTCCAATCCCATCTCATGCCCCTGGCCTTTCACACTGTAAGGCCAGAAGCCACCATCGTGGCCATTCACATGCAGGTTCGCATGGGATTCAGACAGAAGGTAATGAAACGATGGAGCCAAAAGCTGATGGGCCATTATCTTTAATCCTAGCTTACACCTGGCGGGCAAGTAAAAACACACACTGGGCTCCAAAACCCACTCATTCAGTGCTCATAAAGCTACTGACTTATCCGAGTTTCCTAGAATCAAAGGTTTATAGCTCACTAGCCTCATTCTCCTTTGTTCCCCATCTCCTTCTCTCTATACAAACTCGCCACAAACTGGCTTCTCTCTCAGCACTCCACCATCTTGGCTACCTCTCCTGGCCTCCTCCACATGGCCTCTCTCTGCTCTCTGCTCTCTGCTCTCTCCTCTAACGCTAATCTCAGGAACCGAGAGAACAAGCTCCCATTCTGCACTCATTTTATAGGGTAGAAATCAAAACCTTTAATCCAATATACAAAATAGGGAGGTCTCTAATACAAATTCACTTATCTGGGGCATGATGGGATTGTACCACCCCACATCAAAAATGTTGGGAAAGGCTTAGTCCTAAAACCAAGGCCCAGGCTACAAGCATCTTGCCTGCCCACAGCCGCCCCCAACACACATTAATATCACCTGGGCGACGGGCTTCCATGTGGGCAGCGCCATCTTTAACAAAGTGAGCATAATATATTTTATCTGCCTAACACACACCAACAGTGTTCATCCCCAAAAGCACTGTGCTTTCTCTTGTCTCCATGTCTCTGCAGATGCTTCTCCCCTTGTTAGTAACAACCACTAATGCCCATGCCACACCCTTTCTCCTGGTTTAGAATGGTCTACCAGATGACTAAATTTCATCCAGGTGCCTTTCTTCTATAATCATAAGGTTATGTTCATGTCATCCGAAACACTGTGCATGTAAAATAAAATGTTTTTTAAATGTGAAACTACTTGTCTTTCACTCTAGATCAGTGGAAGTCAACCTGCTCCCTACCGCCCACTAGTGGACATTCCAGCTTTCATGGTGGGCAGTAGCAGAGCAACCAAAGTATAAATAAAAAGATAGATTTAACTATAGTATGTTGTTTTATAAAGGTTTATTCTGCCAAACTTAGCGAAAATTCAACATAAAGTACTTGGTAAGTAATTATTATTATACGCTTTAACTTGTTGTAACTCTGCTTTATAAATTTTATAAAGTAAAGTTACTTCCCCACTTTATAAATCACCATTACTGTGGAACCAGTGGGCAGTTAGAAATTTTTACTACTAACAGAGATACAAAAGTGAGTGGTAGGTATAAAAAGGTTGACTACCAAAAACTAATTTAGGAACATTAAGCGTGAAAAACCAACTCTGGACTACAAAAACAGCTCTCAAAAACCAAGGAGCAAAGAAGAAGCCAAAACAAACCTGGTAGGGTATGCCTGAATCTGCCCTGCTTATAGGAACAGAAGTGGGGGGGTGAGGCTGGGCTCTCACTCCAAGGAAAAGAACAGCAAATACTGCTCACAGCCACTTGCCTGGCGACCAGGGAACGAAGTATGTTGAAAGGACCAGCTTGTCTTCCAAAAAGAAAGGGGAGAGAGAGAGACAGATGGTGAGGGACAGAGGAATGCAGGGGACAACCTGAGAAGCTGACTCATCCAGTGCTGGAGGCGGCCATAGCTGGGGTAGGGGCTGATCCTTCCACAAAACAAAAGACTAAAGTGCTTTTGGGTCACAGATCTCCAGACATCTCTCCAGCTCCAATCAGTGCAACAAGACACAGCTGAAAACAAGAAGTGGGGAGGAGGAGTAGTAACTTAGGTCTCCATGGAGATCTGAGATACACCTCCCCCTACTGAGCTGAGAAAACACCCTGCCCCCAGAGAGAGTAACTGGCAAAAGAGGCCTTCAGAGTCTCAGGTTATACCCACCACATTCCTGGACAGTTTCAAATAAACCCCCTGCTGAGATCAGTAAACAAGACAATCACCTAAGAAAACAAACAAACCAAGACTTCAAAGCGGCCCAAATCCAAAAGTGGATTACAAATAATAGCTGATGCCAACCCAAGAAGACCTAAAAATAACACAATTGAAAACTGGAGGCAGACAACACCAAGCCTAGACTCAACCAGCTCTACAAACAAAACACCCAAATAGATAAAATGAGAAGACAGAGAAGTGCAATCCAAATGAAACCACAAGAGAAACATCCAGGAAATAAACTGAGTGATATGGAAATAACCAAACTTCCAGATGCGGAGTTCAAAATAATGATTGTAAAAATGTTTAGGGATCTTAGAACAACAATGGATGGTCATTATGAACACCTAAATAAAGAAATAGCAAGTATAAAAAAGGATATTGAAATATTAAAAAAGAATCAGTCGGAGATGACAAATACAATATCAGAAATGAAGACCACAATGGAAGGAATTAAAAACAGGATGAATGGAGCTGAGGATCAAATCAGTGAGTTGGAGGACAAGTTGAATGAAGGCATGAAAGCAGAGAAGAAAAAAAAAAGAGACTCAAAAAGTCAGAGGAAACTCTTAGAGAGCTCTAAGACAACATGAAGAGAAATAACATCTGCCTCATCGGGGTTCCTGAAGAAGAAGAGAAAGAACAAGGGATAAAGACTTTGTTCAATAATATCATAGCTGAAAACTTCCCTAAGTTAATGCAGGAGAAACTATCACAAGTTCAAGAAGCACAGAGAACTCCATTAAAGAGAAACCCAAAGAAACCTACACCAAGACACATCATAATTAAAATACCAAAGCTAAGTGATAAAGAGAAAATATTAAAAGCTGCTAGAGAAAAAAAAGACTATCACCTACAAAGGAGCCCCCATAAGGATGACATCTGACTTCTCAACAGAAACACTTGAGGCCAGAAGGGAATGGCAAGAAATATTGAAAGCAATGCAGAAGAAGAACCTACAACCAAGACTACTTTATCCAGCAAGGCTATCATTTAAAATTGAAGGAGAAATAAAAAGCTTCTCAGACAAAAAAAACCTCAAGGAATTCATTACAACCAAACCAATGTTGCAGGAAATGTTAAGGGGCCAGGTGTAAACAGATCAAAGTGGGAAAAGAATATAGCAAAAGAGGAATACAGCTTTAAAGAATAAAATGGCAATAAACAACTACATATCAATAATAACCTTAAATGTAAATGGATTAAATTATCCAATCAAAAGACATAGAGTACCTGCATGGATAAGAAAACAGGACCCGTACATATATTGTCTACAAGAGACACACCTTAAAACAAAAGATGCACATAGACTAAAGGTCAAAGGATGGAAAAAAACATTTCATACAAATGGAAATGGAAAAAAAGCTGGGGTAGCAATACTTATATCAGACAAAATGGACTTTAAAACAAAAGATATTGTAAAAGATAAAGAAGGCCACTACATAATGATAAAGGTAGCAATCCAACAGTAAGATATAACTATTATAAATATCTATGCACCTAATATAGGAACACCTACATATATTAGACTGATGGATATATAGAGCGAGATCAACAGCAATACTATAATAGTAGGGGATTTCAATACCCCACTAACATCACTAGATAGATCCTCAAGAAAGAAAATTAACCTCTTGGTTCCTGAGATTATCATTAGAAGAGAGAGCAGAGAGGAGAGCAGAGAAAGGCCACGTAGAGGAGACCAGGAGAAGCAGCCAAGAGTGTTGAGTGAGAAACCAGTTTGTGCAGAGTTTGTGCAGGAAGAAGGAAGGAGATGGGGAACAGAGGTCAATAAGTCTGGTGAGCTAGAAACCTTTGATTCCAGAAAACTCGGATAAGTCCAGTAGCTTTGTGAGCACTGAAAGAGTGCGTTTTGGAGTCCAGTGTATGTTTTTACTTGCCTGCAGGGTGCAAGCTAGGATTAAAGATGATGGCCCACCAAAAAAAAAAAAAAAAAAAGAAAGAAAATTAACAAAGAAACAACAGACTTAAAGGACACACTAGATCAACTCGATTTAATAGATATGTTCAGAACCTTTCACTCTAAAGCAGCAGAATATACATTCTTTTCGAGTGCTCATGACACATTCTCTAGGATAGACCACATGTTAGGGCACAAAAGTGGTCTCAACAAATTTAAGAAGATTGAAATCATATTAAGCATTTTCTCTGATCACAATGGCATGAAACTAGAAATCAACCACAACAGAAAACTCAAAAATTCTCAAACACATGGAAACTAAATAGCAGGTTGTTAAATAATGAATAGATTAAGAATGAGATTAAAGAAGAAATAAAAAATATTCCTAGAAACAAATGATAATGAGCATACAACAACTCAAAATTTATAGGACACAGCAAAAGCAGTACTGAGAGGGAAGTTCATAGCACTACAGGCACACTTTAAGAAGCTAGACAAAGCTCAAATAAACAACTTAACCCTGCATCTAAAAGAACAAGAAAAAGAACAGCAAGTAAAGCCCAAATGTAGTAGAAGGAAGGAAATAATAAAGATCAGAGCAGAAATAAATGGCATAGAGGCTAAAGAAACAATACAGAGGATCAATGAAACTAGGAGCTGGTTCTTTGAAAAGGTAAACAAGATCGATGAACCTTTAACTAGACTAACCAAAAAAAAAAAAAAAAGAGAGGATTCAAATAAATAAAATTAGAAATCAGAGTGGAGAAATAACAACTGACATAACAGAAATACAAAATATTGTAAGAAAATACTATGAAGAAATGTATGCCAAAAAACTAGACAACCTAGATGAAATGGACAAATTCCTTGAAACTTACAATCTTCCAAAAATCAATCTGGAAGAATCAGAAAACCTAAACAGACCGATTACACCAAATGAGATCAAAACAGTTATCAAAAAACTCCCAACAAAGAAGAGTCCAGGGCTTGATGGCTTCACAGTGAATTCTACCAAATATTCAAAGTAGAACTAACTTTTATCCTTCTCAAGCTATTTCAAAAAATTCAAGAGGAAGGAAGACTTCCATACTTCTTCTATGAGGCGAGCATAATTCTGATTCCAAAACCAGGCAAAGACAACACAAAGAAAGAAAATTATAGGCAAATATCCCTGATGAATATAGATGCTAAAATCCTTAACAAAATATTAGCAAACCAGATCCAACAATATATGGAAAAAATCATACACCATGATCAAGTGGGATTTATTCTGGGGAGGCAAGGTTGGTACAATATTCATAAATCAATCAATGTGATTCATCACATAAACAAAAGGAAGGAGAAAAACCCCATGATAATTTCAATAGATGCAGAAAAAGCATTTGATAAAACCCAGCACCCATTCATGATCAAAACTCTCAGCAAAGTGGGAATACAGGGAACATACCACAACATGATAAAAGCCATCTATGAGAAACCCACAGCCAACATCATACTCAATGGGCAAAAATTAAAAGCAATCCCCTTAAGATCAGGAATAAGGCAGGGGTGTGCCCTTTCACCACTCTTATTCAACATAGTTCTGGAAGTCCTAGCCACAGCAATTAGACAAAAAGAAGAAATAAAAGGCATTCAAGATGGAAAAGAAGAAGTAAAACTATCATTATTTGCAGATGATATGATATTGTATATAGAAAACCCTAAAGTCTCAGTCAAAAAACTACTGGACCTGATAAATGAATTTAGCAAAGTGGCAGGTTATAAAATTAATACTCAGAAATCAGAGGCATTTTTATACACTAACAATGAACTGTCAGAAAGAGAAATTAAGGAAACAATCCCCTTCACTATTACAACCAAAAAAATAAAGTACCTAGGAGTAAATTTAACCAAGGAGACTAAAGACTTGTACTCGGAAAAATTATAAAACATTGATAAAAGAAATCAAGGAAGATACAAACAAGTGGAAGCATATATCGTGCTCATGGTTAAGAAGAATAAACATCATTAAAATGTCTATATTACCCAAAGCAATTTATAAATTCACTGCAATACCAATTAAAATACCAATGACATACTTTAAAGATATAGATCACATATTCCAAAAATTTATATGAAACCAAAAAATAACACGAATAACCTCAGCAATCTTAAAAAAGAAGAATAAAGTGGGAAGTATCACACTTCCTGATATCAAGTTATACTACAGGGCCATTGTACTCAAAACAGCCTGGTACTGGCATAAGAACAGGCATATAGATCAATGGAACGGAACAGAGAACCCAGAACTAAACTCACACCTTTATGGACAACTGATATTTGACAAAGGAGGTAAGGGCATACAATGGAGTAAAGACAGCCTCTTTAATAAATGGTGCTGGAAAAATTGGACGGTTACCTGCAAAAAAATGAAACTAGACCACCAACTGACACCATTCACAAAAATAATCTCAAAATGGATAAAATACTTAAATGTAAGCCGTGAAACCATAAGCATTTTAGAAGAAAACATAGGCAGTAAGCTCCCGACGTCTCTCGCAGCAATATATTTGCTGATTTATCTCCACGGTCAAGTGAAATAAAAGACAGGATAAACAAATGGGACTATATTAAACTAAAAAGCTTTTGCACAGCTAAAAACAATAAGAACAGAATAAAAAGACAAACTACACAATGGGAGAACATATTCGACAATACGTCTGATAAGGGGTTAATAACCAAAATTTATAAAGAACTTGTAAATCTCAACACCAGGAAGACAAACAGTCCAATCAAAAAAATAGGCGAAAGAAATGAATAGACACTTCTCCAAAGAGGACATACAGATGGCCAATAGGCATATGAAAAAATGCTCAACATCACTAATCATTAGAGAAATGCAAATTAAATCCACAATGAGATATCACCTCACACCAGTCAGAATGGCGCTCATCAACAAAACAACATAGAATAAGTGCTGGCGAGGATGTGGAGAAAAGGGAATCCTCCTGCACTGCTGGTGGGAATGCAGACTGGTGCAGCCACTGTGGAAAACAGTATGGAGATTCCTCTAAAAATTAAAAATCGAACTGCCTTTTGACCCAGCTATCCCTTTTAGGAATATATCCTAAGAACACCATAGAACTGTTCCAAAAGAAGAAATGCACCCTCATGTTTATGGCAGCATTGTTCACAATAGCGAAGATCTGGAAACAGCCCAAGTGTCCATCAATTGATGAGTGGATTAAAAAGCTTTGGTACATATATACTATGGAATACTACTCAGCCATAAGAAATTGATGACATTGGATCATTTACAATAACATGGATGGACCTTGATAACATTATGCTGAGTGAAATAAGTAAATCAGAAAAAACTAAGAACTATATGAATCCATACATAGATGGGACATAAAAATGAGACTCAGAGACGTGGACAAGAATGTAATGGTAATGGGGGTGGGGGTAGGGAGTGAGGAGGGGGTGAGGAAGGAGAGAGAGGGAGTAGGGGGAGGGGAGGGGCACAAAGAAAACCAGATAGAAGGTGACAGAAGACAAATTGACTTTGGGTGAGGGGTATGCAGCATAATCAAATGTCAAAATAATCTGGAGATGTTTTCTCTGAACATATGTACCCTGATTTATCAATGTGACTGCATTAAAATTAATAAAAAATTAAATTAAATTAAAAAAAAGGTTGACAACCTCTGTTCTAGATGATAACTTCCTGGAGGATAGGGTACTTACTACAGTGCCTGCCTGGCCTATATAAATGTCAAATAATTACCAATCGAATCAATGCGTGAATTAATGAATAAATTATTCAGGTAGTTTCAAAGGAGCAATTCCACATGTTAACATCAGCCTATGACAAGGAAAAGGAAGGTAGGACCATGGCACATATTACCTTATTACATCAGTAAATTGCTGGTATTAATAGGGTCAGTGAGACTGAAAGGCTAGTAAATGCATCTGCAGAATCACAAACATACTGTGTATTAAGCCTCAGTGCTTTGAAACTTAGCCATGTAAGACCTGTGCTACCTGCAGCAACAATAAGGAAATGTGTATCATTATCCTAGAATCAAACTGTAGGAAAAGTAAGTGCAGAAGTGCAGAGGGATGTTTGATCTCTTAATACATGTCATTCACAGAACAGCAACCGTATTACCCCAGCTCTGACAGCTCAGGTTGCAATCTCTTAAAATATGACCAGGATGGGGCAGCCAACAGCAGGCAAGGTTTTCACATGCACACCTGCTAATCCCAGAACGTCTTCCCTGCTTTGGAATTATATGTCAGTGAGAGAAGGGACCTAGAGTAACCCAATGGCAAATGGAAAGTACTAAGTCAGGGACCCTACCAGTTTAGAAGTTTCTTATAAGACAAAGGTTCCCTTGGGAAAATATCCCAGGAGGGTATCTTCTCCATTTTCTCTACTCTTCTCTGTCTGCACTCTATTCTTGGGCATCTTATCTGTTTGTGTCATTCAGTTTCTTCTTTTATGCTGACAATCCCTAAATCTGTATGTTGGGCCACAGCCTCTGAAGGTTGTGTTTTGTGTTTCTAACTACGGAAATAAACCCAACTCCACTAACTGAGATACCAAACATAAAAAGGTAAAAGCTTCTCTAATAATATTGAGATTTTACAGACAAGGTCTCTTACGAAAAGATCTTAAAAGAACTATAATGTTAATAGGAGCAAGAGTTGAAAGGGGGCAGTGGTTATATACTCAGCATTAATATCACAGAGAACTAAGCTGGATCCCAAAATCTACCCTTACTATCTGTGTGACCCAGACAAAGGCTCCCAAATCTTCATAAACAGCAGTCTCCTCACCTAAAAACTGGGAATAGTAACAGTCACTATATCATGAGAATGATCGTCCCATTCTATGGCTCCTGGCATTATGCCTACAAAGCTTCTCATCTCCCAGACTGACTCTCCTTGCTTTTCCCATAGAACATCTTGGAAGATGGTCTATGGTCAGTATTCACCCTTGTAACCCTTGTACTTTCAGCTCAACGTTCTGCGGAAACTTCTCAATTTGGTTAACAACGACCTAAATGGCGATTATAGTCCTATGTGACACACTTTGCTTGCAATGATAAAGTAATTTTGATAAGAAATAGATGCTTCCCCCATGTAGGAGCCTCAAGAACAACTTGTTGGATGAATGAGGGTGTTCATCTGGAGCAACCAGAAGCAGCATGATGCACGGAATGGTGGAGGAATGGTGGAGGAATGGTAATGGAGAGGGGAGCCGAAGATCAGCAACAGAGAAGTACTGCCTCCAAGATCAAGCAGTGAACACACAAGGCCAAGGAAAACAAGAGTGAAGGGTGTGAACCCAGCAGTGGCATCTGGACACATTTTCATAAGGTGTAGTTATATGCTGCTTAGGTGAGCAGCAGCCACCCTACTGATACATCCTGCAGCATTTGTTACTATTAATCTCCCTTGGCTACAATGGAAACATTCTCTCCAGTGCTGGCTCCCAGGACATCACACCCTCTTGGCCAGGGGTCCCCAAACTTTTTACACAGGGGGCCAGTTCACTGTCCCTCAGACCATTGGAGGGCCGGACTATAAAAAAAACTATGAACAAATCCCTACATACACTGCACATATCTTATTTTAAAGTAAAAAAAAAAAAAGGGAACAAATACAATATTTAAAATAAAGAACAAGTAAATTTAAATCAACAAACTGACCAGTATTTCAATGGGAACTATGCTCCTCTCACTGACCACTAATGAAAGAGGTGCCCCTTCCAGAAGTGCGGCGGGGGCCGGTTAATGGCCTCGGGGGGCCGCATGTGGCCCACCGGCTGTAGTTTGGGAACCCCTGCTCTTGGCTATTCTCAAGGCCCTTGAGCTATTCCTTAGTTCAGCGGTCCCCAAACATTTTACACAGGGGGTCAGTTCACTGTCCCTCAGACCGTTGGAGGGCTGGACTATAAAAAAAAAAACTATGAACAAATCCCTATGCACACTGCACATATCTTATTTTAAAGTAAAAAAACAAAACAGGAACAAATACAATATTTAAAATAAAGAACAAGTAAATTTAAATCAACAAATTGACCAGTATTTCAATGGGAACTATTGGTCTGCTTTTGGCTAATGAGATGGTCAATGTGCTCCTCTCACTGACCACCAATGAAAGAGGTGCCCCTTCTGGAAGTGCAGCGGGGGGCGGATAAATGGCCCCAGGGGGCTGCATGTAGCCCGTGGGCCGTAGTTTGGGGACCCCTGCCTTAGTTCTCTGAGTGGCGCCATCTCCTCTACCTGCACTGAGCTGTACACTCATCTGGGCAAGCTTGTCTCCTCCTTCACTTGAGCTGATCTGATCATTGAATCCACTTCTTCTCCTTGGTCATGAAGCTAAATGTACTTCCCAACCTCCCCTGCAGTCAGGTGTGGCCATGTGACTGGGTTCTAGCCCACAGAAAGTAAGCATAAGTGGTGCTCACCACTTCTAGCACGGGCTTTTAAAAAATTTCCCTTATGCTCCTTCAAGCTCTTCCCCTTCCTGCTGGCTACATGCCCACAGCTCAGACAACCTTGAAGGAGAGGCTTTAAAAAATGGCAGGATGTGGCCCTGGCTGGTTGGCTCAGCAGTAGAGCGTCGGCCTGGCGTGCAGGAGTCCTGGGTTCGATTCCCGGCCAGGGCACACAGGAGAAGTGCCCATCTGCTTCTCCACCCCTCCCCCTCTCCTTTCTCTCTGTCTCTCTCTTCCCCCCCCCCCCCC
The DNA here is from genome assembly GCF_036850995.1 of Saccopteryx leptura. Taxonomy (NCBI): domain Eukaryota; kingdom Metazoa; phylum Chordata; class Mammalia; order Chiroptera; family Emballonuridae; genus Saccopteryx; species Saccopteryx leptura. The sequence goes on along the minus strand of NC_089505.1, from coordinate 314,592,845 downwards.
GCAGCCAAGGCTCCATTGGAGCAAAGTTTGCCCGGGCGCTGAGGATGGCTCTGTGGCCTCTGCCTCAGGCACTAGAATGGCTCTGGTTGCAACAGAGCGACGCCCGGGATGGGCAGAGCATCCTCCCCAGTGGGCGTGCTGGGTGGATCCCGGTCGGGCGCATGCGGGAGTCTGTCTGACTGCCTCCCCGTTTCTGGCTTTGGAAAAACACACACACACACACACACACACACACACACACACACACACACACACAAGGCAGGATGTCTTTCAACCTGGACCCTGAATAAACCATACAGAAAAAAAAAGCCTTTACTGTTAATCAAAAATGCATTTGTTAGATTTTATGTGAGTAAAAAAATAAATTTTCACTGTGAAAAATCACTAAAATTTTGAGGTTTATCTGTGACACAGCTACCATCTTTGCTGTTAAATGCCAATCTATATCATTAGTACAAATCTCTATTTTTAACGTTAGACTCAATTTTCTAATTTCTCCCCTCTCTTTTACCAGACTCACCCCTAATACTTCCCAGGAATATACCCTGGACCTCCCAGTCTGGGCCAGTCTTCTTTTCCACATATTTGCAGAGCACCTTTCTTTTCACAACAACCATAATTGTCTATGACTGTAATTATCTCCTTCCCCAAATCGCAGGTGAATGTTTTGAAATAAAGACTGTGTTTTAATATCTGTATCCTCTGTGCCTCGTTGGCACTCAAAAATAGTTTCTTCTAAGAACAAACAGAAAAATATGAAGGCCCAAAGGTGGTGTGATCTAAATTTATAAAATAATGAAAGAACAGAGAAGCTAGATGAGAAACTTTTAAAATTAACCTTTAGAAAAAGAAAAATTAGAAGAAATTGTTAAAGGTTGAAAAAAGGGTTTTAAAAATTTAAGGACACATGAAATATAACTTTACTGAACAGTTAGTAAATATGAAGTTATAAAATGATAAGCAATATAATAAAAGGTTATCAAATGTTAAAAGAAAACTTGGTTTATGTAAAGTATTTCTCAAGCCTTTTGAGATTTAGCATGAAGAAAAAATATATAGCCTTCCAAAACAGGAGTCCCATAAGTTCCTGGAGGATAGGAGACAAGTAAAGTAGCTCTTTTATAATATCAAAATCTCTGTTTAAATACATTATAGTTATGCCGCCCATGTTCCAGCAGGTAACTTCCCTGTGCATTAGCATTTAGAGCACCTATGCAGAGCCCAAGGTCGGAGTTAGGTGACATAAGTGGGGCTACAGAACAATCAGAACTTTCCAGGGTATTCTTTCTAATTCCCTCGCCCTTCTTCATACAGATTTTTCCTGTGCGGGCCTAGGAAGAACTATTTCAAAGCCCATGAATGACTTACAAAAATAACCAGCATTCTCACTTTACTTCCAAGACCTTTTTCCTTTACATGCTTGGGAAAACACACCATAAAGGTTTGACGGCTTCAATAGTTTGACTATTTCAGTGACTTCTATTTACTCCATAAAAACTTACTTTTAAAATATAGATCATAAATGATAGCTGGGTTTTGTTCATCCTTGACCTTTATATTGCTTTCACAAGTTCAAGACATTTAACTTTCATCTGCAAAGATGTGACTGATCTAAAGAGAGTTAAACATAAAACAGACATTTCCCTTCTACAGAGACAGAAATTTAACCTCTAACTCAGAATTTAAATGAAAGATTTAAGGTGCCATACTCACCTGCATCTGGGATATAGTTAAAGGGTATCGGAATAATATCCAGGTCACACCTTCACTGCAAGGTGGAATAGTAAGAGAGCCTTCATACACCCAATAATCACGCAGCAGAGGATCTATGCAACCACGTGGACGTGTCACAGAAAAGGCAGGTTAATTAATCATAAATTTGAAGACTCCAACAATAATTTTCAAAATTACAAACTTTCCAAGTAACATTTCTTAGACTGATGTCATTTTTAAACTAGAGCCTCACATGTATTCTTAAACTAATCATCATAAGGAAATTAACTGATAGAAAACACAATGAGTCTTCAGTTATTTATAGGAATTTCAATCAATGCTTTATCATGCATGTCCAAATACAGCTATATAAACTTAATAAACAATCTCATCTATATAAACTCGATATGTACATATATATCAAGTTTAGTCACTTTAGCAGAGCATATTCAGTCTTCTTGTTTGTTTGTTTTTACTTTATTGGAGAATTTACCTAATTATACTTAATATTTATTGAATGCTTACTACATGTTAGGCACTCTTCTACTTTAATTCACTTAACCTTTACAACAAACCAATGAAATAGGTCCTACTTTAGCCCCATTTTACAGATGGGGAAACTGAATCACAGAAGGTTATAGAATTTGCCCAGGGTCACTGGGTTACTAGCTGACAGAGCCAGGATTCAAACCAAAGCAGTCTGGTTTCAAAGTGAGTGTTTCTAACCGTTCTGTCCTGCCTATCCCTATCTATATTGCTTCTCCAATAGCAAAATTTTAAAAGCATATTATAATAAGATAAAAGAAATTATTCTTATGAAATATTTTAGCTCTGCATTAGAGAAATTCACGACTAACTGATGGGTAAATGTTCAGTTTGTTATAAAGCAATTAAATGTAGAATGTAGAAGACATGATGTATCAATCTATTTAGTTTTGTTTGAAACACTAACAAATTTCACACAATACATATAGGCAAAGATTTTTGAAGACCAAAATTTTGTATGAAACAATCTTTAACTCAAATTATATTCTGAGTACATATTTTATACACAATTCTTACCCATTTGGACAGACATAATTAAATTCACACCTAAATATCACTACAAAGAAGTTACCTTATAAAAACAGATTTATAGTTTATTTTACTCTAGAAATTAATAAAAACAAATAATTTTTAAAGTATGCCAAGGATATGCTCTTATACTGATACTTAAATATAAGTAGCCATTTTTACAAAAAAGGAAAACCTTCATTAATTAATGGAACTAGTGGTAAAGTATTTATTATTTCAATAGGTTTACTCCCATGTTCAGAGCTTGAAAGGAGTACCTACTACAAAGAATATATATATATATATATATATATATATATATATATATACACACACAAAGAATATATTATATATATACATACACACACACATATATATTCTAAGAAAACTTTATTAACTAATAATATATAGTTATATATTCTGAGGAAAGCAATGTACTCATTTCCACAGTTAAAATTAATCTTATGAATGAGATGTACTCTTACCTGGTAATAAAGTGTTAGGATTAAAGCAGGGTATTATTTTAGACTTCCCCTAAAAAAAGATAATCCCATGTTAACATAGAATTTCTTAATTTTACAATAATAAAGTTATTAGCACTAAAAATCCAAGTTGTAGTCTTCTGAATGACATCATTGGACCCCATAGATTTATTTCTGTCTCATTCTATCTTCTCATTAGAGCAACGGGGGTTGGTTCCAACAAGATGCTTCTGTTTGAGTCTATGGCTATTTTCTTTTCTACCACAGTTCAGTTTTCCCTGCAATTCTTGGTGTGAAATTCATAACTGTCTATCTAGTGTCTGTCTATACGTTGTCAGCTACTTTTCCTGCTCTTAGCACAGGGATTGGGAACCTTTTTGGTTGAGAGAGCCATGAACGCCACATATTTTAAAATGTAATTCCATGAGAGTCACACAACGACCCATGTACATTAAGCATTATTCAGTAAAAATTTGGTGTTGTCCCACAGGACAGCTGTGATTGGCTCCAGCCACCCGCAACCATGAACATGAGCAGTATGAGATGAATGGATTGTAATACATGATAATGTTTTATATTTTTAACGTTATTATTTACTTTATTAAAGATTTGTCTACGAGCCAGATGCAGCCATCCAAAGAGCCACATCTGGCTCGCGAGCCATAGGTTCCCGACCCCTGTCTTAGCACATCCAAACCAGAGACTGGGCCTCAGAGTAAAATGCCTGAACCCTGGCTCTGATAATTATTCTTACTTGACTTTGCTCTTGGTACTCTGATCTTGGCATTACAACCTGCCTTCCCAATTCTTGATTTTCCAATTCGGATTTGGTAATTCAGCTCTAGGATCTACTCTACATGCCCTTCTCCTCCAGGGAGGGAGAGCTGACTGAAATGAAAACGTTCCATTTCAATCAACTGTTATCAAAGCTAGATTTAATTTTCAAGGAAAATACTTGTGCTCTTATTCAATAATTCATATTAATAACCACTATTTTAAATAGTGCTACATAAATTGCTCAGGCCTTTGAGGCAGACAGACTGTCATGACAGTTGGATATCCCTTATATAAGATTATTTTGTGAATGCAGACATAACAGGAAAAGTTGATGTATAACCTCTACATCTCTTCCTTACTTTTGGAGACTATTTGACGCATTAAAGATCCTGCTTACTTGCCTACCACCACCCTCCTGAATCCCATAATGACATGTCGTATTAGCTGAAGAAATAAAGGAAAATTTCACCAGTCATTTTTATAGGACAAATGTCAGTCAAAATAGGTCCTCATACCCTTTTTACCAGCTTCTTTGACTACTTTGCACTTTGTGTTGACACCTGGATTCATTCTGAGCCTACTCAGGAGATCCTTGATCCTTGGGTTTTGCCCTGTTCAAGATGCCCTGTGCTTATGCTAGTGTAGAGCTAATCAGAAGCCATCAGCCTGGGGTCTTTGGATCTGTGTGCTGCATCTCCAGAGCTACACAGGAATAAACTACTCCACTACAAGGCTGCTCTGATTCTACTGCCTTAATGTAAGCGAAAAGGGCACTGTTTACAACAGAACTTGGCTTCCCAGCAACATTAGAATGAACACTTCAGGTAAAATCAATCTATACCACCTTCCCTGGGATCTATTCTCTTATGGCTCATGTGTACTTGTCATTTTTTTTAACATAAATATTGTGAAGAATGGCTGCCACAATTTTTATGTTTCATTTACACAACTTTTGTATAACTAGGGGGTGGAAAGGGTTAACTCAGCAAGCCTAGGTTGCTCAAATCTTCACATTTCAAAAAATGGCCTATCTTCAAGACTGGCCCTTCTTAATATAATATTGTATGTCAACTGTAATTGAAAAATAAAACAAACAAACAAAAAAAGCTGCTCCTTAGCTGGCTCCTGAGTGATCATCTCCAAGCCCCTGGAACATTCTCTCCTACAGAGTGTTCTGTATGTCGGAGGCCTGGGCCCATACTGCACCAGTTTAACTAGATAAGTTGATCCTAACAATGTGATTTATGGTGAAGGCCTAATGTGGCTGAGGGTCAGGGTGGGCTGCCTGCATGACCGACCCCTGATAAAATTCCTAGACGCCAAGGCTCAAGTAAGCCTCCCTAGCTGGTAACACCTCACTTGTGCATGACACATCATTGCAGGGAGAAACAGGTACACCCCCCGCCACTCCACTGGGAGGGGACACCTGAAAGCTATGCCTGGTTTCTCCTGGACTGTGTGCCAGGAGCCTTTTCTTGCACCGGGCTTCCATCTGTGTCCTTCTGCTATAATAAACCACAGCTTTTCTCTGAGTCTATTTAGTGAATCATCGAGCCTGAGGATGGATTGGGGACCTCTTACACAACCAGGATTTTAATTTTCTTTAAAAGAATGACTTACCTTGTACTGAATATCCTGGAGGATTTCAGTCACAGCCTTTAGGCCTATGTGTTCTTTTCCTATCTGAAACATAGAAAGCATAAACCGTAATCACAAAAGTATTCAATATTTAGCTTTTACTCAAAATAACTAATTACGGAAGCGAGGATCAAGTCTACCTGAATTTCCTTCTTGGGGAATAATTAAATGACCTTTTCATTAACAACCAGGTCAACATTTGCTGAAGGTAATTAAAGTTGGAACAGAAGCTACCCTAATCAAACATTAGACATGTTCTCAGACATTTCCAAGAATCCATTCTAAATTCATCATGCTTACGTATAAGGCATCACTCACTGGTTTACAAAAATATAAAATCATGTAACAAAGCAATATAAAAGTTTCAAGGATATTTCTGAATCAAAATTGTGCATCACATGCTCAAACCTTTTCATTTTTATGTCTGGCACTTCTAGATCATTATAAAGATTTTATCAATGTTGAAAAACTTGTATTAACTGAGTAAAGCGGGTATGTGATTTTATATGCTAAAGTCACCAATAGCAGGACATTACTTGATTAAAACTGGATATAATTTCTATAATCACCTTTTTATTCTCAAATAATGATAGCCTGTTAATGACTCTCTATTTTAAAATATCATATATTATTAAAACTTTTTCATGTATAAAATGCTCCAAAGAATTTGAGACTTTAAAAAAATCTTACATTAAGTACTCTTAATTTTTACCTTTAAAAGTTATAAGTGCGGCCCTGGCCGGTTGGCTCAGTGGTAGAGCGTCGGCCTGGCGTGCAGAGGTCCCAGGTTCGATTCCCGGCCAGAGCACACAGGAGAAGCGCCCATCTGCTTCTCCACCCCTCTCCCTCTCCTTCCTCTCTGTCTCTCTCTTCCCCTCCCACAGCGAGGCTCCATTGGAGCAAAGATGGCCCAGGCGCTGGGGATGGCTCCTTGGCCTCTGCCCCAGGCGCTGGAGTGGCTCTAGTCGCTAACAGAGCTACGCCCCGGAGGGGCAGAGCATCGCCCCCTGGTGGGCAGAGCGTCGCCCCCTGGTGGGCGTGCCGGGTGGATCCCGGTCGGGCGCATGCGGGAGGCTGTCTGTCTCTCCCCGTTTCCAGCTTCAGAAAAATACAAAAAAAAAAAAAGTTATAAGTGCAATCTGATTGCAACTTTCAACCAAGTTTTAATGGGGCACAGTAACAGGAGAAGCAGTTTACAACCTCAGATAATTAGATCGTTTGCTTTTTCTCTCCCACATACATTTTTAGAGGATGACCTTTCATGAGCTAGAATAGCTATCAACATGTTTACATTCTGTTTCCCTCCATGTGACCCAACTGAAAGTGCTGGGTGAAAGGGCAGCAAAGAGGAAAGAAAAGAGAAGAAATTTACATAATCTAAGATACGCCAATCAGTTCAAAATAATCAAGACTTTATTTTCCTGAGATAGGCTCTAAAAACAGAAAATAGATTCTCTAAATTAAAAAAAAAAAGAAAAAGAAAAGAAAGAAAGGAGAAGCTAAGGCAAATGTGTGTGTGAGTGAAAGCCTGGGCCTGAGGCAGAAATAAGCCTCCAGCAGATCCTCAGGGGGAGAAGGACCTTTCTTATGTGGATGTCTCCACTTAGTGTTGCAGGTCTGTTTTCATTTCCTGCATCTCTGTCACCTTATAACTATGAAGAGTCCACATCTGAATGTTATAAAGCCACATACAGAAGTGGCTCAGGAGCAGAGTCACTTGCATTGGATGCCTGGAATCTGGTTCTGACTCACTTTTAGCCTTAAGCAAGTTTACTTAACTTTTATACCTCATCTATACAGTACAGAAGATAAAAGTGAGAGGGTTGAAAAGAGACTAAACCAAACAAAGACCTTGGAACAGGGCATGATGCATTGTAATTCAATTAATATCACCTATATTATTCTTACTCACAATGCCAATCAGTACCAAATAAATTTTTATATATAGTAGCACTTAATAACTATTACCGGCTCCTTCTATCTATAAAGAGTCTTGATGTTATGGCAAATCTTTATACCTAGCCACAAATTTGACCTATTATGCCATCTCTTTTTTTTTCCTTCTCTGCAAAATATTTGTCTGCTGAGATTGCAACCACCAAAAAGCAAGTATCAATGATATTCTGCACGCACCAACCCCTAAAATCCTTCAGCCGTCCAGGTGACAACACACCCGGTGCCGTGAATCCACCAGGATCCATGACACCAATTACCTTCCTACCTCTCACCTTTGCCATTTTTCATCACCCACAAAATGCAAAGTTCTAGGCGGTTTCCTCTCCTAGAACCTCAGCCTTGTCTGGCCCTGTATTCTTCCACCATGCCCTCTGGAACAGGATGACTGTGCATCTTTGACAAGCTCTCTTACCACCTCCTGGTCTATGTGAACCCCCTCGGGTCTACCCAAGGTCATGGCTCTCCCAGGCCTGTTGAGTAGACACGTGTAACTTCCCTCATATGACACTGAAAGCTGTGGTCAGTGTCCTGCTGTTATCTTCAGGCTGGTACTCAGGCCCACGTGCATAAGGCTGTCCTCTAAGTCAGTGGTCCCCAACACCAGGCCTGCAGACCAGTACCGGTCCGTGGGCCATTTGGTACCGGTCCGCAGAGAAAGAATAAATAATTTGCATTATTTCCATTTTATTTATATTTAAGTCTAAACGATGTTTTATTTTTTAAAAAAATGACCAGATTCCCTCTGTTACATCCGTCTAAGACTCACTCTTGACGCTGTCTCGGTCACGTGATACATTTATCCGTCCCACCCTAAAGGCCAGTCCGTGAAAATATTTCCTGACATTAAACCGGTCCATGGCCCAAAAAAGGTTGGGGACCACTGCTCTAAGTGGACCACCCACCACTGATGCTACCATGTTCCATTTGTCATTTACTGACCCCACTGGTCATTCCCTTGCAGTCATCACCCCTGCCATCACTCCGGAGGACTTAAACATCCATGTTAGTGACCCAGCTCCTCCCTGTCATGTCTACCTTTTCTACCAGTCAGCCCTATCTACCTCTGCAAACCAATCCTGAGCACACAGCCTGGATTCATTTTCATTCTGAAAACTCACCTGTCCACCTCTCCCCCTCTTTTCTCTCTCTTCCTATTATTGGAACAGAAGGAGTCAAGACTCTCAGGAGACTCCTAGCTCTGTCTCTTTCCCTTCCTGCCTACACTGAACGACATCTCTGCAAACACTTGATTCTCTAATCCTTTTCTCCTCCTCAATTATCTGTTCTGCAATGAATCAATGGAACAATTTGTTAGAATTCTCTACTCCCCTACCTAGAGAGAGAACAAGACACACAATGCATTGTCTTGTACAACTGCAATATGCAATCTCAAGTCGGTCTCCCACACCAACTGTCAAGTCTATTATCATTCTTCCAGGCTATTTCAAAACTCAATCCCAAAGTCACATTTCCTTTGCTCTATAAATAATTTTGCTTTGTATTCTCTGAGATAATAAAGGTCATCGGGCATGAACTCCCCTAATTTCCTGCCTTGTTCCTTCAAATTCATCCATTTCTATTCACCCTTTCTTCTTGGCCCTCTCTTTTGAAGAAAGGATGGATCTCCTCCTGTCCAAGGTTAGTCCATATATACACTGCTTCCAAAAATTAGGGGATCAAGGAAAGTGCAGATACTCCAGTACTTTCAGCCTTTTGTATAGTGCATTTTCACCAATAAAATAAGAGTTGGTTTTGCAACTCATTTGCATAATCAACAATTTTCTTTGACTTGTCATTTCCTTTTCTGATATTCTTGTTTAGTAAAAAAAAAAAATCAAATGCTTCCTATTTTTATTGCTTCATATTCATTTTGAAATATCCCATACTTTTTATGAGCAGTATATATGCTCTCCATCCCATGCTCTTCTGCCCCTTCCATGTTCCTACGTCCATTATCCTCTTTCTTGCTGGTATTTTTAAACCCTACATCTGCACTAGCTCTTTTGCTCAAAATAAAAACACAGGCACATCTCAGATCTCAAAATGAAACAAACAGGTCTTCACTGTACATCCCTACATTATTACCCCTTTTGTCGCTCTCTCTTTTCTTGAGTAGAGCTTCTTGAAAGGGATGTCTGTACTCAATGCCTCTCTGTCTCTCCCCTCCCTTTTTCTCGCCTGATGTAAGACCCCCAGATGGACTTCAGTCTCTCTTCTCTGCCTCAGCTGACAATCCTGATCAGTGTTTTGCTCTCACGGTTTGTGTAGCTTTACTTTCTCCTGAAAGGCATGTTCACATAGATCACCTGAACTTTTCCTCATAGCAAACTTAAGGAACATCACAAGTGTGCATGCTCTTGAGCTTCCCCTTGCCTCCAATACTCAACTTGTTTCTGAAAGTACTCATGAATTTTAAGGAAATCCTTCCTTCTGAAGTCTTGGCTCTCCATTCAATGCCCTAATAGTTCTTTCCCTTTTATACATGACTAGTTGGTTATTGGTATTAATATTTTTTTATTATTTTTTTAGAAGAATGAGACATTACCTTCCATTTATGGAACCACACAGAGTAGAAGAATAGTTTCTAGTCCTGACTACTGTCATTAAACTGCTGTGTGACTACAAACAATGACTTAACCCCTCTGGCCCTTCATTTCTCTTCAGTTTGATAGGGAAAGAAGAAGTCTAAAATTTCAAGGGTTTCTTTCACCTCTAAATCTTTTGTCACATAAAGTATATAGTAAGACAATTTTAAAGATTCATCTTAGGAATTAGATTAAAATTTTACCTTGTAAGTATGTAGGCAGCTTTTGTACATTTCACAAAATGCCACAGAGGTCAAATCTAAACTTTATAATGATTGTATCTACCAAGATCTTTGCCAGTCTTATTTTATCAGTGTTTTCTATGAGGAACTTCAAATCATCTTGGAGTGAAAATTATTAATAATGAAGAACAAAAGAAATCTACTACATGATTGCATTATTGATTTTTCTTAGATCTGGCACTAAGCTAGAGTCCAAAATCATTTTCAAATTCTTTTTCATTAATAAAATGAGTTCTGCTTTCAGAAGACATTTTTTAAAATCATTTCTCCAAAGTCACTGAACGGTACTATGAAGAAAACTTCTAATAAGTAAATGAACCAGTTTCTACCAATAAACATGGCTGCTTTCTCATGACCCACAAAGACCAAATGTTTTACTTTTAAATTGTCAGTGTTTTCTGCATATGTGTTTAATGTCACCAATATGTCATAAAATTGAGAGAGACCAAAAAAATATTCTGGATTCCATGTCAAGATAGCAATATAGAAAAATCCTAAGCTCACCTCCTCCTACAAACACAAATCTACAACTGCATAGGAAATAACCCCTCTGAGGGGGACCTGGACACTGAATGAACAGAGCCTCTGCAACTAGGGACAGCACCGAGAAGGATAGGAGAGGCAGGATACAGTCCTACTCAGGGAAAAACCACACCCCAGCAGAGGTGTTCTACAGTCGGGAGAAATCTCAAAGGCACAGAACTTTTCACTGAGAAGCCCGGGATTTAAGCTCCACATCAGGCACAGAATCCTGGCTTTCAAAATCAATGATGAATACATCCAGAAAAACTAAAGAACTGTGGGGAAAGAAAATCCCACCCTTAAAGGGCTCACATTAGACTCACTTCACTCAGAAATTAGTGCAAAAACAACAGATAAAAAAAGTACATAGGCTGCAGGTTAAGGAGTTCAACTTGCTAATCTTGACGTGCATGCTGGAGGGGCAGGAGGCAGCTGGGACTTTCTCTGGGGACTGAGACATTGCTGGAAGTCATTTTTGTGACCTTCTCCGGTGCTGACCCCAGCACTGGGGGGTGGCATTTTAGAATCTTCTTGTTAGCCTGCTAGTGCCAGTGGGCACACTGCTCTAAGAGTCCTGCCTATGCCTATGCCTCAGCCACATATCCTCATCTACCAGTGTGCCCACAGCAGTTGCAGCCCCACTACAATAAGCAAGCGTATGAAGCCTACACAGGAACGCCCCTGGAGTACCTGGATTTGGTGCCCAGAGGGGAGACTGTATTGCCAAACCCCACAAGACATCTACATAAGATCACATCTTTAAGCCTAGGCAACATAGCTGAGCTACCTAATACATAGAAACAAAAACAGAAAATTAGGCATAATGAGGAGACAAAGAAATATATTACCAATGAAATAGCAAAACAAAACAGAAAAATAACTTAAAAAATGAATTTAAGTGATCTAGTTGATAAAGAATTTAAAGTAATAATCATAAAGAGGCTCACTGAACTTGGAAGAACAAATACAGTGAGGACTTCAACAAAGAAACAGAAAATTAAGAAAGTACCAATCAGAGCTGAAGACTACAATAAGTGAAATGAAAACTACACTAGAGGAAATCAACAGCAGATTAGATGATACAGAAGAATGGACTTAGAGATCTGAGAGACATAGTAGTAGAAATCATCTAAGCTAAACAGCAAACAGAAAAAAAGAAATTTTTAAAAATGAGCATAGTTTAAGAGTACTCTGGAATGGCACCAAGCATACATACTAACATAACCTTATAGGGACCCCAACGAAAGAGGCAGAAAACTTACTTGAAGAAAAAAATAGCTGAAAACATCTTTAATATGGGGATGGAAACAGACATCTAGGTCCAAGAAACGTAGAGAATCAAACAAGATGAATCCAAAGAGGTCCACATAAAAACATATTATAATTAATATGTCAAATACTAAAAATAAAGATTCTTTTTTTTAATTTATGATTTTAATTTGTGTTTACATAGATTCAAGTGATCCACCGAATATATCTCTCCCCACCCCCTTATTTCCCTCAGCCCCCCCATGCCCCGCCGCCCAATGCCTTCCCCCCTTCCCCCCAAGATTTGCTGTCCTGTTCTAAAGAGAGATTCTTAAAAGCAGCAAGAGAAGAGCAACTAGTTATGTACAAGACAATCCCATAAGACTATAACCTACTTTTTCAGCAAAAACTTTTCAGGTCATGCCTAACCAGGCAGTGGCGCAGTGGATAGAGCGTCAGACTAGGATGCGGAGGACCCAGGTTCGAGACCCCGAGGTCGCCAGCTTGAGCGCAGGCTCATCTGGCTTGAGCCAAAAAAAAAAAAGCTCACCAGCTTGGACCCAAGGTTGCCGGCTTGAGAAAGGGGTTACTCAGTCTGCTGAAGGCCCACGGTCAAGGCGCATATGAGAAAGCAAGCAATCAATGAACAACAAAGGTGTTATAACGAAAAACTAATGATTTATGCTTCTCATCTCTCTCCGTTTCTGTCTGTCTGTCCCCATCTATCCCTCTCTCTGACTCTCTGTCTCTGTAAAAAAAAAAAAAAAAAAAAAAACTTTTTAGGCCAAAGGGAGTGACATGATATATTCAAAGTTCTAAAAAACTTCTAAGAATACTCTACCTGGCAAGAGTATCATTCGGAATTAAAGGAGAGATAAAGAGTTTCTCGGACGGCAAAAGCTAAAGGAATTCGTCAACCCTAAACCAGCCTTATAAGAAATGTTAAAAAGACTTCTCTAAGTGAAAAAGAAAAAGACATAACTAGAAATATATATATAAATATATGTGCGTGCGCGCGCACACACACACACACAAACACACGGCAAATATATGGTAAAGGTAGTAAATCAATCACTTAAAAAATTAGTATGGAGGTTAAAACACAAAAGTAGTAAAATTATCTAATTCTACAGTAAGTAATTAAAAGATACACAAAATATAAAGATGAAAAAATATAACGACACAGATACTTTTAGAATGCAATCAAATTTAAGCGACCATCAACTTAATAATATACTGCTACATACACAGGTGGTTAAATATAAACCTCTTGGTAACCAAAAACTGAAAAATCTATAATAGACACACAGAAAAATAAAGAGGAAGGAACCCAAACATGACATAAAGAAAGTCATCAAATCACAAGGAAAGAGAGTACAGGAAGAAGGAACAGAGAAGTTCAAAATGGCAATAAGTACATACCTATCAATTTTTAATGTAAATAGACTAAATGTCCAAACAAACAAACAAAACACAGAGTAGCTAAGTGGATCTTTTAAAAAGACCCACATATATGTTACTTACGAGACTTACTTCTAATCTAAAGACTTCACACAGACTGAAAGTGAAGAGATGGAAAAACGTTCTTCATGCAAATGGAAACAAAACGGAAGCAATACTTACACAAAATAAAATTTAAAACAGAAATGGTATCAGGAAACAAAGTGCATTAAATAATGAAAAAAGGACCAATCCAACAAGAGGATATAACACTTGTAAATACCTACTCACCCAACATAGAAACACCTAACTACATAAAGCAAATATTAACAAACATAAAAGAAGAAATTGACAGTACTACAGTAATAGTAGGGAACTTTAACACCCCAATTATATCAATGGATAGATCATCCAAATATAAAATCAACAAGAAAACAGTGGGCTTAAATAACACAATGGACCAGAAAAAATTAATATAGTTACTGGTATATAGAACATTCATGCCCAAACAGCAGGATACACATTGTTTTCAAGTGTACATAAAATATTCTCCCAAATTGAGCACATGTTAGGTCACAAAACAAGTCTCACTATGTCAACTATGTATCAATAAAAAATAAAAATATATTGTTTTCACATATACAAAAATATATATACATATATATATATTTATATATATATATATATATATATATATATATATATATATTCTCCCATCCAAGTACTAACCAGGCCCGACCCTGCTTAGCTTCCGAGATCAGACGAGATCGGGCGCATTCAGGGTGGTATGGCCGTAGACACATATATATATTCTGCAAAATGAATTGGAAACAAGTATTTGAACAATACAGCAATCATAGAAGACTGTTTACCTGAACAAACAAAGCAATGATGGCGATGCCATGCGGCTTCCCCACGGCCTCATCGATACTGCCAAACAGGGTGGAGTTCCAGTGGATCAGATGCAGCTGGGTGAGCAATAACAGACAGATCACCTCATTACTAATGTATTTCCATTTAGAAAACAAAGACACGGCGACTTTCCTTAACTATATATGTAGTTTCCATATATATATATATATGGAATCATATGCAACAAGAGCATCACAAATAGACTACTGCCTTCATCCAAGTTCTCTGTAGGAATTTCTTTCTTCTTATTTCCGAATGGAAGCAATGCCTAGTGGATTGCTGCCTGTTGAGTTCTGCTTTAGTCCTAATCAGGACCACATCTAAGGAGACTGGCAGATTTCACAATATTTACTTGCCTTTCTTTAAATGTCACACATTCTGGATTCAGTGGAACAAAACTGTGGGTCAGGGCACAAACACTAAAACTTGTTCAAACAATTAGTACCAGTAGTATTTCCATCAAGAATAAGATAAAGCCAGTCTCAAATTTGGTAAGTTATTTCAACACTCTAAGACTATTCAGAGATAGAATTTTTTTTTAATCTACATATTCTTAAAGCCATGGCAAAATAATGCATGCTGATATGAAGCTCTAAAAGAAGGCCATTTCCCTGGACTGGAGATAAAGAAAGTTTTGTCTGTGAAGGAATGACAAGCAACGCTCCAGAGAACTCCCTCCTTCCTGGTCTCATAAAGCTTTGTAGCTTTCCAGTTTATCTAGAATATGCACTTGTTTCCTCCAGCCCTGATAAAACACTTGCAAGAAGCCAAATTCAATTCCCTGCTTGGCTAAAATTAAATGGCCACTGAGGTTCTTAGTATAACAGTAGATAGCGAAGCCTCTCCCTAGAATACTATCTTTGTCACTGTAGCCTCTAATCAAGTTATAATTACTTACCACCTTTTAATACTGCCTCATTTCAAAATTAGTTCTAATCCAAAATGACATAGCTAAAATTCAATCACCATATCATTTTTGCATCCATATTAAAATATTATGGAATATTATCACAAAGATTGCCACAAATTTGATTTTTTTTTTTCCTGCTGAATTTGTCCAAGAATCTGATATTACAAAACTGACCACTAGAGGGAGGTAATGAGTCTTCTGTTCATAATATAAAAAATAGCAGCCTAGGAAAACACTATACCCAAAACCAGCATAGGTCAGGCTCAGGCTATGAAAATCCACATGGACTGTGACTGCCCAATAAATGTAACTGGCAAAGCACTGCCTTTAAGAAAACAATGTTTTATAACCTTTCAGTTAATAATGGAAGATCGACCGATTTTAGTCTTTTGCTTTTCCGGCTACAATAGCATAGGGTCCCAGTGGCATAGGTAAGTGCACAGAGGTGCAGATAGGAACTAGGTACTTTAACAAAATCAAAAAAGAAGGCCTCAGGTTGAAATCTAACTTTATTTGACAAATTACAAAGTTCAAATCAACATTTTTCTTACTCCTCATAGTCACATTATGGAATAATTTTTCTGATACAAAGCAAACCAAAAAAGCATGATTTGTTTTTTCTTTTTGCCAGCCTTCACACATTTAGAACATCATCATTCACACTGGCTCTTCAAAATACGCTTCACATTTTTTTGTGTTTAACACATTAAAGGTACAGACTCTTTTAATGTGTGCTGCACATGGTGACTTCATTGTCAAAGGCGTCATGCAAAAGAGTGACTGACTTGACACTGGATAAATCTGACAAATAGTCCCTGAGCCGGGTGATCAAGGTCAGCATCAACAGTTACCAGTCACACTGATAGTACAGATGGTTAATTCAAGTACCAAGCAAATTTCCAGCACATTCTGGAAATCAGTTGTAACCTAGTATGTATTTAATTTTATGTAGTGGTCACTCAGATGCACGACCCACAAAAGCACTCCACAGTTTATTTCCCGTCAGCTTTAGCTCACTCCGTGTTCTCCGACCCCTTCTTCATTCCACCTGTATTCGTCTGCTAGGGCTACCATGACAGAGTACCATAGTTTGGGTAGTACAAACAACAAATACATATTTTTTCACAGTCCTGGAGGCCAGAGTCCAAGATCAAGGTGTCAGCAGGTTTGTTTTCTTCTGAGGCCTCTTTCCTTGTAGAAGGCTTGTAGAGGGCTGCCTTCTCCCTGTGTCCTCATATCATCTTTCCCTGGGCGGGTCTGTACAAAAATTCCTCTTCTTATACGGACACCAACCATCCTGGATTAGGGCCTGCTCTAACAATCTTATTTTAGCCTAATTACCTCGGCTAGGATCCTATCTCCAAATATGGTCACATTCTGATGTACTAAGAGTTAAGATTTCAACATACAAATGGGGAGAGACACAAATTAGTCCATAACACCATCTAGCCCACCCTTTCCACACCTTAATGAAGTTTTTACTATGCTCAAAAGCTTGAATTACCTTATTTCCCCATGTATAACATGCACCCTTTTTTGAAAAATTGGAGTCTAAAAACTGGTTGCATCTTATACAGTGGTTGTAGAAGTGAGGCACTTCAAATGCCATAGGCCAGCGGTTCTCAACCTGTGAAAATACATATATATTATACAATACATTTTTAAATAAAATATGTATTTCCGATGGCTTTAGGCGACCCCTGTGTTTTGGTCGTCGACCTCCACCGGGGTCGCGACCCACAGATTGAGAACCGCTGCCATAGACGGAACTGAGGACGAGGCAATATATGAAGACACTGATTCATCATCAGACACAGATGAGGACAAGCTAATGGATGGGAGTTTTGACAGTAATGAGTTATATAATTTTATGATGAATAAAACTTGAGTTCAATAACTTTATGTGATACATCTTTTTCTCCAAATTTCAGGCCCCTGTTAAGGACACTACTCTTTTATGGATTCTTGCTGTATTGGCCAAGACTTTGCTTAAAGGCTTTAATCACTGTAAAAAAAAAAAAATAGAAGACTAGATAAAGAAGATGTGGCACATATACACCATGGTATACTATTCAGCCATAAGAAATGATGACATCGGATCACCTACAACAAAATGGTGGGATCTTCTTTTTTTTTTTTTTTTTTGTATTTTTCTGAAGCTGGAAACGGAGAGAGACAGTCAGACAGACTCCCGCATGCGCCTGACCGGGATCCACCCGGCACGCCCACCAGGGGCGATGCTCTGCCCACCAGGGGGCGATTCTCTGCCCATCCTGGGCGTCACTATGTTGCGACCAGAGCCATTCTAGCGCCTGAGGCAGAGGCCACAGAGCCATCCCCAGCGCCCGGGCCATCTTTGCTCCAATGGAGCCTCGGCTGCGGGAGGGGAAGAGAGAGACAGAGAGGAAAGAGAGGGGGAGGGGTGGAGAAGCAGATGGGCGCCTCTCCTGTGTGCCCTGGCCGGGAATCAAACCCGGGACTTCTGCACGCCAGGCCGACGTTCTACCACTGAGCCAACTGGCCAGGGCCTAATGGTGGGATCTTGATAACATTATACAGAGTGAAATAAGTAAATCAGAAAAAAACAAGAACTGCAGGATTCCATACATTGGTGGGAAATAAAAACAAGACTAAGAGACATGGACAAGAGTGTGGTGGTTACGGGGGGTGGAGGGAGGGAAGGAGGGAGAGGGGGGAGGGGTGGGGGAGGGGCACAAAGAAAACTAGATAGAAGGTGACAGAGGACAATCTGACTTTGGGTGATGGGTATGCAACAGAATTGAATGACAAGATAACCTGGACATGTTTTCTTTGAATATATGTAAATATATGTACCCTGATTTATTGATGTCACCCCATTAAAATAAAAATTTATTTATAAAAAAAAACAAAAAACAAATTTCAGGCCCCAAAATTAAGGTGCGTCTTATACATGGGGCAATGCGGTATTCAAATCCATTTCTGTTCTCCCACAGTTCCTTCTTTAACCCTAGCTTCTTGAATTCTGCCTTATAATAGTGTTGCTCTGTTCCCTAAAGCAAAGCCATCCAGACACAGGAAAAGTATCAGTGCAGGAGAAGAACTAAGAGTACCTGGTGGTAACTAAAGGGCACATAAGTCTGGCAATGACAGGAAAGATGAGGCTGGAAAGCTAGAGGGACTCAGATTGCACAGAGCTTTAAATTTCATCATAACTGTGTTTTGAAAATCACTAAAGCAATATTGCAGTGAATATTATTATTACTTATGCTGCTTAGACACAGCAAACTCCCCCATATCAGTATCTTCCCTTAAAAAGTCCTTTTGACAGTATGAAGGTAAATTGCAAGTGTCAGACATGAGAAGCTAAGGGATAGGCCGGGGTGCTACCACTGAAGTTCCAGCTGAAAAATGATGACAGCGGTGTGGGATGGTTACTATTATGAGCCAACACGGCAAGGCTATGGTAATTGGCTGTTTGGTCAAACTCCAGTCTCAATGTTGCTCTAAAGGCATTTTTTTTAGATATGACAACCTTCAAATCAGAAGACTTTGAGTAAAACAGATTACCCTCCATAATGTGGGTGGGCCTCATTCAATTAGTTGAAGGTCTTACAAGCAAAGACTGAGGTCCCCTAAAGGAGAAGCAATTCTACCTCCAAATAATGGCATATAAATTACATCTGAGTTTCCAGTCTTTAGCCTGCCCTGAAGATTTTAGACATGCCAGTTTTGACAACCATATGAGCCAGTTCCTTAAAATAAACCTTAATTTGTCAATAGATAGATAGATAGATAGATAGACAGATAGATAGAAAGATAGAAAATACACATTAGTACATGAATGTAATCCATTAATAACTATGGACATATTAGGATGTGCTTCAAATTTCTTTTATAAACAAATGGTTTTGAATGGAAAGGCATATGATACTAAGAATATGGTTTAGAAAATGAAGAAGTGGTCCACTGAGTCTAAGGGAGGCTTAGGAGAGGTCTACACAGACAGCTAGTAGTATCAGGGCAGGGGCGTTAGAAGATGAACTTCAAAGCCTCACAGTGAACAGGCTCTGGGGTATATCTGGTCCGCAGCAGAGTACAGAATGCAGAGGTAGAAACACAGCACACTTCTGCAATTCTACAGATCAATTCTTAGAGGCAGCTGCTCACATAAAAGACCCTGGAGCTAGAAATCACAAGCCTTAGAGTCTTGTTTCAGTTCCACAACTCTTCAGCTCTGTGAACTTCACAGGCATTAACTTCTTTGAGCATCAGTCTAACATAAAGAGTGCTACATCTTAAAAGCTTGGTTTCTTCACAGCTTTCTCTGACCTCCCACAGTACACTCTCTATATTCTTATCACATTTTGCTGTCATTAGCATTAGTTATATGTAACCAACAAAGGCACAGGAGCGGGATGATGAATTTTGAGAATGGAGAGCAGCTTACTAATTTGTAGTGAAGACAAGTATATAAATGTCCCTTACCATTTCTAAAGAGTATAAGAGTTAAACTGTATTATTACTACATCTGCCGCCTAGACTCGGTCAGTCCCATTCTCCTGGGTCACTTCACTCCCTCAGTGTTTATTGGACTAAAGATGATGCCACGCAGGACTCAGCCTCTCCAAGGCCTCTAGAGCCTTGTAAACACACAGTACAGCAGGTGGCACAGGGGCTGCTTCTTGCCATTTGAACCCAAACTCCAACTATAGTTAACAACAGTAGTTTTAAAAAAAAAAGGGGAACAAGAATTCTTCCTAAGCTGAAACAATAGGTCATTCTCCATTCTACCTACACTGATTTTCTCCCAAAAGACAAAAGGTTTGGCTTTCTCCCAACTCAGGTATACCAAAGTAAAGAAAAGTGGTTTTCTTTTCTTTTTTTCTTAAGTGAGAGGCGGAGAGGCAGACAGACAGACTCCCACATGCGCCCTGACCAGGATCCACCTGGAAAGCCCCCATCTGAGGCTGCCGCTCTGTTGCTCAGCAACCGAGCTGTTTTAGTGCCTGAGGTGAGGCCATGGAGCCATCCTCAGTGCCCTGGGACAACTTGCTCCGACCAAGCCATGGCTGTGGGAGGGGAAGAGAGAGAAAGAGAGAGAAGAGTGAGAAGGGTGGAGAAACAGATAGTCACTTCTCCTGTGTGCCCTGACCAGGAATCAAACCAGGGACATCCACACGCCAGGCCGATACTCTACCACTGAGCCAACTGGCCAGAGCCAGAAAGTGGTTTTCTACAACAATTAAAACAAAGTCCTCACTTCTTCTGTTCTCCCTACCTCCATTCCCAACACTCCCTAACCCCAGAGGCCTCAATGTCTGCGGCCACAGGTGTGCTAACAATGTATGTATTACAAAGAAATAACAAAGCCAAGACACGTTATTACTCTACTAGCATCATTCCTTCCTATGAAAAAAATCTGACCGTGGGCTAACAACAGTAAACATCGTTTTATGGCTTTAGAGAAAATCTCTGACCGAGCTTTTGCCATGGGGCTCACAAATTCAAACTGCCTGCAATCGATTATCCTGCTATGCCATTAGTACCTGTGAAATATTCATCTTAATGTACTTAACTCACAGCAATAAATTTGTCCAAAGTTATGAAACTGTGACAAGCCGTAGCCTTATAATCATTTATTTGTCACTGAGAAAAATAAGTTTGAAGATTTCATGGCAGCCTAACAGAAAGCTATCTTCAAGATAAATGAGGTTTATTATTAACATAAATAACATGGCAGCATTAAAGAACAAAAGAATGAATCATGAGAAATGTGAAAAGCAGCAAAAACTGCAAAGGCAATTATGACTCACAAATGTCTTTCCCCAGCCCCGTGCACTTACACAAGTTCTGTGAACTCTCCCATCTTCAAATGCTTAATGGACATTTCTTTTCGAATGGCTTCATGTCACCTGAAGCTGAGCATTTCTAGAACTGACATCAATTTTCTTCGAAAAAATAAAAATGACACCCTCTCAGTTTCTTGATGGAGCCCCCAACCTCCCTGGCTTGAGATACTGAAATTCACCCTTCATCTCCAATTCACAAAGGCCTTTCCTGGCCCCTAATTGTTTACATTACAAAGCCCAACTAACTAATCACTTTCTTTTTTTTTTTTCTTTTAAATTCAAACAAGTGCATTTCTTTAACAAACAATTACATTGTTCTTACTATATGCCAGGTACAATTCCAAGCATTTTACAAATATTAACTTAAACCTCATAAGGATCCTAGAAGGTTGGGATACTCTTATCCTCACTTTATAGGTGACCAACTAATCTCTCTTTAAAACAGTTCTCACCACATTTTCTCTGCTCAAAAATGTCTAGTTTTCTTATTTTACCCATATCAGGCTTAAATTTCTCTAACCTCATTTTAACTATCCCTAAAATACTCAAATCAAGTGCATCTCCTGACCCCACACAACACTCTCATTCCACTTACATTCCACTCTCTTAAAATGCTGTTCCCCACTTCTCCAAATTCCATCTCTCCTCCTAGGCCTCGACAGGCACTGAGAGGTAGATTGGAGATAGAGACTTGAACCAACTGATACACAGGAAAAGGGTTAACCAAGGTTTCTGCCCTACACCACTTACCAAGAGTAAGATGAGCTCAGTTTTAGATGAGCTGAAAGTGACATCAGGACAGTCAGACTGGTCTCCCAGAAGTGAGAGCTGCAGAACCAGACTGCCCTGAGGAGGAGGGGCTGGCGGCACAGAGTGCAGGAGTTCACAGCGCATGGCCAGTAGTCACGGCCGCCATGGTCATGCACATGCAGGTTCCCACTGAATTTGAGCAGACAGTAAAGGAACAGTGTAGTCAAAAATTGGTGGGCCATTCCTTTATTAAAGTCTCGCACCAGCTGATGAGCAAACACACAGGGCATTCAGGGTTCACAAAGCCACTGACACATTCTCTGGTTCCACAAACAGGAGAATCTTCTCCGGTTTCTCCTGGAATCAAACAAAGGCCTCAGCAGTCTCAGCAGAGCTCCCAAAGCCCCTCACCTCTGGTTCCCCATCTGCACACCTTCTCCTTCCCTGACAACACGGCTTCTCCTTCTGCACTCTGCATTCTATTCTCTCTCACTCGGCAAACGTGGCTTCTTTCTCAGCACTCTGCAAAACTCTCTGCTTCTTCTGCTCCTCTGTGCAAACGTGGCCTCTTTACTCCTTCTCCCTCCGCTCTCTCTTTTTAAAACTTTCTGGCATGAAAACCTCTCTTCCAGCAAACATTAACAAAACAATGGCCCTTCCCAAGCAGGAAGGTAATCTGCAATTTCAAAGACCACATATACCTGATGCTGCCCAGCGCCATTTTGTAACAATAAAAGTGAGCAAACTCAAAAAAATACAAATTTTACAAATTCATTTGCCCAACACCCAGATAACTACAGACAGCCTCACAGAGTCAGGTCGAATGAGGAGCCACTGAGCCATTTCACCCGCAGGTGTTGTAAAGTACCAAAGGCTACAGAATTAATATTAATATTTTAGGAGGCTTGGAGAACATTTTATTAATTTGGGTTAAGGTGTGCAGAGAAATTGTGAGAATAGTCTCTGTACTGTGTGACTGGCATAACCAGGATGGCCCTTGGCATTGTATTGTAAATGCAAGGGGAGGAAAACATGGATTCCCAGACATTCCACCACACCTGTGGGGAAAGGTGTAAATGGCTAGCCAGGTGCAGGAAGAGAAAAGCCAAAATAAACCTTTTCTTATAGCAATGAGTCATTTGTGGGCATTTGTCCCCACGGAAACTACCTCTCCTATGTAAATGCGTGTGTGACTCTGGACAGAGAGATAGCAGATAAACACTAGATAATATAGGAATGCCTTTAATATGTAAAGAGACATCTTTCTACCATTGTGTTGGCTTGTAAATTTTGTTTTCTCCAAAATGATGTATGGTTTGCAAATTGAACATGGTCCTATCATGTTAAAGGACATATGACTATAAACAATAGTGGTAAGGGGCTTCTAATTGCAATTTTTGCTTCTGTACTTCCCACTTACAAAACTATAAAAACTAAGTAGAACAAAGGGCCGGCGCACTCTCCGTCAGATTTCTGTCGGAGTTCCCGTCCTTTGGCCAAGCTAGACAATAAAGCTTTGATGTGTAAACGATGGACCTTGTTCCTGTCTTCCATATTTCGGGTCCCTCCGAATCTGGATTAACACGGCCATGGACCAAGTCACAAAGGGTCTGTCAGAAGGGCAAGGGCTTCAGCTTTGGGGGATAGTGACATGAGGAGAAGAATATCAAATATGCAGAAGGAAACTCAGAAGATTCCCAAGTCCTGCTGTACAAGAGAGAACCGACTTTCTAGAGGAAATGGTGGTCCCGGGTGTCAAGGCTAAAATAGCTACAAAGAAACAAAAGAAGATGAAGACAAAAAGAGATTTTGGATCTATTTTTTAAGATTATTGAGAAAACAGTTGCAATACAACAAAAGGAACACAGCAGAATGTAAAGACCTGGGGATAAAATGAGGGGCAAGGTGGGCAGGATCAGACAACAGACATCACAAGGCAGCTGCAGTGAGTGCTAAGTGATCTCTTTTTAATGGGGAGAATCAGTATGCCTGTGTCGGAGCAAAATTCACCTTTCACTTTTAGTATTCTTTAATCCTTTAAAGTAAAACCTGAAAAAAATCACCAGCTGCTATAAATGTTTATGTCAGAAGTACTCAATGCACTTAGGAACACAGATGTAATTGATCCTGAAAAACATTTTTCTGCCAAACCACAGTCAGCGAGATCTTCCCTCTGAGCTGGGCCACTCACTCCACAGTCAAGATTCGCAAGAGGAAAAGGCGTCATGGAGAGCACAGACTAGTCTCTGTGTCCTGACTTTGCCTGATCGTTTTTTAAAATCCAGCTAGATTTTGAGTTTTAGAAGCCAAGCACCTCACCTCACCCATGTTCTGTCATGCCTAAAATAAAATATCCATTCTCAGAGCCCCCAGCAAGAGCTATCAAATAAGAAAAAGGAAAGAAAAGTCAATGTCTCCACTATGCCCGTGACCCTAGGAGTTGAAAGAAAGAAGGTATTAAGCACTGAAATGTTTTTGAAAAGAAAAGGAAACTGGTGAAATGTTTGAGTAACAAAAGGGGAGCACTAAATAACTGAAAAGCAGCAGGGTAAGCGCCTCTCTCCAGACCGCACTTAATTACTTCTGTGAAGCAGCCATTCCTCTGCAGATAAATTGAGATTTAGTGTATATTACTTTCAGGTGCTCCTGCACTTTAAAGTGTCATTGTCAATATATTATGCAGCTATTATTCAGAGAAGGACATTCAAGTTGTAGACAGATATAATAGTGACAAAGCGCTGTACAGCATGGAATGGAAAATAAATTATTTGAAATTCTATCTCTGTCGCTTCCTTGTTCTGTTTGCCTAAATTTAATTATGCATCTTTTTACATGGGTAAAAGAGACATAGGAGGAGGTGCTGAAGCATCTCAGAGCACCTTCACCCATTTGTATATTAATATCAAAAGGTATTTATAGTGTTCTTTTTTCCCTATTACCTTTCTTTATTGAAATATAATTGACAAATGACATTGTATTAGTTTTAGTGTGTACAGCATAATGATCTGCTATATGTATACATTACTAAACTATCAGCACAATAAGTTTAAACACCCATCACTACAATTAGGTACAGTATTTTTTCTTGTGATGAGAACTGTAACTCTTAAGATCTACTCTATTAGCAATTTTCTTTATTCTTTTTTCTTTTTTTAAGTGAGGAGAGGAGATAGTGAGACAAACAGATTCCTGGCAACTCCAGTAGGGCTGATGCTCAAGTATCGACCTATTTTTAGCACCTTAGGCTGATGTGCTCTGACCAACAGAGCTATCCTCAATGCCTGGGGCCATGCTAAAACCAATCAAGCCACTGGCTGCAGGAGGGGAAGAGGGAGAAAAGGGGAAGAGGGAGGAAGAGAGAAGCAGATGGTCATTTTTCCTGTGTGCCCTGACCAGGAATTGAACCTGGGACATCATACACCAGGCCGACATTCTATCCACTGAGCCACCGGCCAGGGCCAGCAACTTTCAAATATACAATACAGTGTTGTTACTTACAGTCACCATGCTTGTGGGTCAAATAAGTTTGCAAATATGATGTATATGTTTGCTCGTTATAGTTTGCATTGGGTGTGGGAGACAGGCTGTAAGCAGGCAGGGTTCTTATAGCCTAAGGCTTGGTTTTAAGACTAAGCCTTTCCCACCCTTTTAATTCTAAAATCTTCTCAACACTAAGCTTTTCCTCACACCCTTGACTGTTGCATGATGTGGGGTGGTGCACTCTTATGAGGAATCCCATTTATGCCTCAGATAAGTGGACTTTGTATCAGAGACTTCCTTATTTGTACATTGGCTTAAAAGTTTGGATTTCTATACTATAAAATGGGGACAGACCCGGGGCTCACTCTTGGTTCCTGAAATTAGCACTACATAGGAGAGGCAGTCAAAATGGCAGAGTGCTGAAGGAGAAGCCAGTTTGTGCAGAGTTTGTGCAGAGAGAAGGAGATGGGGAACAGAGGTGAATGAGGCTGGTGAGGTAGAAACCTTTGATTCTAGGAAACTCGGATGAGTCGGTAGCTTTGGAAGCCCTGAATGGAAAGTGAAGTTTTTTCCCACTGTGTGTATTTCTTGCCCACCGGGTGCAAGCTAGGATTAAAGGTAATGGCCCACCAGTTCTTGGCTCCGTTGTTTCATTACCGTCTGTCCAAATCAAATGTGAACCTGCATGGACCAGGCGGCTGTAATGGTGGCTGTGTCTACTGACCATACAATGCTGTACATTACATCCCAGGAATTATTTATCTTTTTTTTTTAAGAGAAGAATGAAGAGAGAGAGGAGCAAGAAGATATAGAGTGAGAAACATCAACTCGTAGTTGCTTCACTTTATTTGTTCACCGACTGCTTCTCATATGTGCCTTGATTGGGGCTCAAGCCAAGCAAGCAGACCTTTGGGCTCAAGCCAGCAACCTTGAGATTTCAAACTGGGGACTTCAGCATCCCAGGTCAATGCTTTATCCACAGTTCCACCACTGGTCAGGCAGGGATTATTTATCTTATAAATGAAAGTCTGCACTTTTGACCATCTTCACCTATTTTATCCCACCCACCCCACCCAGACCCCCACTTCTGGCGACCACCAATCTGTTCTCTGCATCTATGAATTCCTGTTTTTTAGTTTGTTTGTGTTTTAGGTTCCACTTATAAGTGAGATCATACAGTACTTGTCTTTGTCTAATTCATTTCATCTAGCACAGTGCCCTCAGGGTCCACCCATGTTGCAGAAAATGGCAAGATTTTCTTCCTTTTTTTTGGCTGAATAGTAATATAGTGTTCTTAGGACTCAGAATTCTCATTCTAAGGATTCTATGTAATTTACAAAAAGGTTGTTTTTCAAAGCAAAATGATTATCTCTCTGAATGCTAATTTCCTTGTTTACTTTGAAATTATTTTCCTGTTAGGAATAGAGTATCGTAATACTGTTACGGCTATTCTCACAAAAAGTGAAGTTTCCTTTATAAAAGAAATTCACTTTGAAAGGTTGGAAAAGGGTTGTTGGAGTAGTCATATGAATAAAAGAAAAAATGCATCATTTTGAAGTATTTTGTTTAATGTAAGATCGGAAGCAGTTAAAACTGATTCTTAGACATTGGTTTCAGGATTTTCAAAAAATACCCTCTCTTTCTTTAAGACACAAACAAACACAAATCCCTGAATTGTGGGTTATGAGTGCAACTAAATTTCTGTGACTGGAATTCTCTATATTTCATTTGTTGTTCCATAAAATAGAGAGATTGTCAAAGTATCTTGATGTTACAGAATGTAAGTCACATATAGATTGCATCTGTTCACTCTGTACAGTGAATCAGTGAGTCATGCCTGTTTCTCTTCCCTCTCTGCCCCCAAATAAGAACTATAGCTGACAAATGAGTTCTGAAATAATGTCAGCATCCATCAAAACATTTATTGAGTCCAGATAATATCAAAGTTTATAGTGTTCACTGCTTTCAACACTGTAAATACAAAGAGCTCAAATCTTTTTATAAAAGAATCCAGGGAGTAAATAAACAAAAATATAAAATTGATAGTTCAACACAAGAAAAGATGAGTGAAAAAGGGTTAGTGTGCAATATAAATGATAGAAGATGTTTGGGTATTTGTATCTATTTACTGAGCTCTGATATTACATTCTCCACCAGGCAGCTCTTTGCAAACATTACTTCACTCAATCCTATCACGTTTATAATGGTTGCTGCAATGACTGCCACCAACACCCCATCTTAACAAGAAGAAAACGGAGACACAGAGGTGAAGTAGCCTGCCTTATGTTGCACTGAGACCAAGTGGTGTAGCTCTACCAGCTCTGTGCCAGTTCTCTTCTCCAAAAAGGGAAGGTAGAACACTGATTAGGGAAGAATTCACAGTGTGAATGTTCACCCAATACATGGAGGAATGACACACATTGTTCTTACAGAGACAAAAAAAAACAAGGAGAAAGAAATGGAGAGTGTGCAACCCAAGAAATGACTAGTAATCCAGTCAGGCTGTGCCCAACACCCACAGCACACGGTGTCGAGCTACACACCTGGTGTGAGCCAACACTCACTACAACCTCTGGGGAAACTACCTGAGCTCCCAGAGTCTCAGCTGGAAACGAGAGATCACACCATCTGTACCTGTGTAAGGCTATTCCAAGGAAAAGCTCCTGGTAAATATAAAGTAAATGCTGACTAAAGCCAATTAGAGTGGGGAGGAAGAGGAGGAGACAGATGCAATGGGAAGATGGGCATGGCTGTATGGTATTTAAAGTCCAAGGTCTTACGTGAGGTAAGTTGGGCAGAGAAAGACAACACCATATGATTTCACTTGTATGTGGAACCGAAAAAACAAATGAAAAAACAAAATGAAACAGAGAGACAGACAGAGAACAGGAAGGGAATTAAGAAATACAAACTTCCAGTTGTAAAAATAAATCATGGGGATGTTAGGAAATATAGTCAAAAATATCATAACTATATATGATAATAAGTGGTTATGAGACTTACTGTGATCATTTTATAAGGTATATAAATGTTGAATCACTATGTGGTACACCTGAAACTAATATAATATTGTTTGTCAGTTTAAGTTTTTAAAAATTAATGAAAATAAAATGCTCATCTCCATTCCATTTGGTTCTGTTCTTGTTACGCTGTCTGAACTCAACTAATTATTTTCCTAAGGTTTAAAGATAACTAACAATGCTTTCCACTCTAGAAAGCCAGACCACTTCCATCAGAGTCACAAATTCCAGTGCATCTAGGAACTAGGCTGATAAATGAGGGGAAGAAGGTTACGAGGCAGGGAGAGGAGAGCTGGGAAAACCGGAAAATCGGCGCCCTGCCTGAAGCTGTTTAAATTCCAAAATTTAAAAAATAGAATGCTAGCTGAACCCTTCCCTAAAGCCAACCCAAAGGCCACAAGTTTGCAACCTCATTAATATTCTAAAGGTACATCATTAATATTCTAACACCAAGATCTCCTGCCTGAAAGAGACCCTGAAACCATCCGAACTACCTCTGCTTCTTGCCAGGACCAGGACATCCTGTGGCGCTTTCCTCCCTCTTCCAGACCTAAGGTCAAGTTGTCAACCTTCTGGTCCAGGAGTCAACCTCTGCCTCTGCTCCACTCCATTCTTCTCCTGACCACTTGAGGGTCTTTGGTCCGTCCATTCTGTACTCTCCTGAGCCTTTGACCTGAAGTCTCCCTCTCTATTAGCTCCTCATCATTTTATCAATCTGGGCAAATTTTTCTCAGCTTTAAAAAAGAAATCACAGCAACTTCCCTGACCTCCATCTCTCCTCCATCTTTCTTTCCTCGGGGCCAGGGAACCTTGCCGGGCTGGATATGCGCTCTGTACTCAATAAAGCCGTTTATTATTCCACACTTTGCAGCTCCGGCCCTCTTCCTTCCTTCTCGGTGGGGAAAAATACCTTACATTTTAGTGCCGAAAACCCGGAAGGAGTTAGAAGTCTGCAAGGACCGCTCCTTTCTCCTCCCCTCCGAGAAAGAACCAGGATCTCCGAACTTACACCCACTTCGGCGCATGGTGCGGTAAGTCCCCTGCCTCCAGCATTCCTCTCAGTTCTTTCCTCCGAGACTCCCTGTCTGAAACCGTAGCTACGTCAGGGAAGTCTTTTCCGTCCGAGTGAGCGTGTGCTTGTGGAGACCTCCCCAAGCACATCCACTTTCATCCGTGGCTGGATCTTGAGTTTTTAGGACGCTAATGCTCAAGTCTGACCACTCCGAGAACTGAGTGCGGCTGTGAGGGCACAGGAATCTCCCTCCCTAAGAAAGAAGAAACTGTTCTTCTTCTCCGCTGTGGCCAGGCCACAGAACCCACTCAATTAGCCTCCTGAAGGGACTTGCGGTGTTAACACCCTCACCAATTTAACTATCGCCAAAAAAGCTGGGAACTGATTGGAGATCTCTTACATACACGGCTTCTAATTATTTGCGCACCTGTCCTTAATCTCTGTGCTGCCTGTTCCACCACGCAGGCATTTTTCTGGCCAGAGAAACCTCACCTAAAACCTCTATTCCTAATCTTTCCTTCTCCGCGGACTCCAAACTCTCCCTCCCCTCCCTTCTCAAAAACCTGTTTCTTATTCGCCATCTACTACCTTCTCTTTCTCCTCCTCTGCTGGCCAGGGGCCCCTCCCTTCACTGTGTTCTCTAGTCCCACTTCCGTCAGGCCTTTCTCAGCCTGGCATTGGCTCTTACACCGGTTTTCAGGACATCCAACCCCAATTTTCTTTCAGGAAATTCCTGCCCTGTCCTTTCTTTGGCTCCAGCGTTTTTCCTGCAAGATCTGGATGCCAGACGCCGCATGAGCCCTCCTCCTCTTATTCCCAAACCCCCAAACCCCTATCCGGAACCTGTGAACACGGCATTTAAAGTTTTTAACGGTCCTAATTAGTAGAAGCAGGCCAAGGCTGTTCGCCAGGCCCCCATGCAGCAGAAAGTAATGCTCCAAACCCCAACTCTTGTGGCAACCCTGTGACCCGCAGAGCCACCAGCACCTTGCTTTAAGTGTGGCAAGCAGGACCACTGGTCCCGGCAGGGCCCCTGCCCGTGGCTGCCCACTGAGCCCTGCCCTGACTGCAAGCAGCCCGGTCACTGGCAGAGTGATTGCCCCTTTGGGCAACAGGTTTTTTCCTCAGCACCTCTACGTGGAGGACAAGCCGCCCAAATGGAAGGCCAATCCAGCCAGGTGGGTACATCACTCAAACTCCTAGGACACAGCCTGGACTCGGAGAACCCAGGGTTCTGCAGCAAGTGGGTAAGTCCATCTCATTTCTTGTGGACGTGGGGGCTGTCTTCTCTGTTTTTGCCTTCATACTCTGGACCTCTAGTCCCCTCACAGGTCTCGGTTATGGGAATGGATGGGACCCTCTTGCTTTCCCCTTTTTACACCACTCCTGACATGCAGTTTTGCCTCAAGCTTGCCTCCTTTAGGACCACTGGCAGTCAGAACCACTGGACTCCATCCATCTCCAGCTCACCAAAAGGCTGGACCCTGCAAATTCCCCTATTACTCCTCTTTTTTAAAATCCTTACAGGACCGCATCCACGAAGTTTCTCAACTCAAGACCACACAGATGTTCCTCCTGACACCCCTCAAAACCACCACCTTCCGATCTCCCCCTCCCCACAACGCCCCTATTCAGCAGGAAGTAGCCAGGTGAATAAACGGTGCCCCTTTTTCTATTTAACACAAAAGGTCAGAATGTAAGGTTGGTGGATAGAGGGATGGTCATTTGGGTAACTCAGACCCGCCCACTTTGGCTGGAACCGCTCACAATCAAGCCCGCCAAAGGAAGCTTCCCAGGAACCATTTGGAAAGAAGCGATCGTCTGCCAGCCAGTGAAATTTTACCACGTCATAGTAGCTCCACTTCCCTAGAGGGACCCTTTAAATATCTCCCACGCGGTTTAATCTTTGCAACTTCCCTGACCTCCTTCTCTCCTCCATCTTTCTTTCCTCGGGGCCAGGGAACCTTGCCGGGCGGGATATGCGCTCTGTACTCAATAAAGCCGTTTGTTATTCCAAAAAAAAAAAGAAATCACTGCCTTGACCTCACATACCCTCCCAGTACTTTCTCTTGGCAGCTGACTTGTCCTAAAACTTAGCTGCATGCCCCATTACCAGTTCTTCCCTGCCCTTTGCTTCACAGTCCACTTAAATCCATCTCTCATCCCCATCACTTCGGTGAAACCTCTCTCTCCAAGTTCACCAGGAACCCTCTTCTGCTAAATCACACCTCTTGGCTTTCTTGGCAGCTCTGCAGCACCTGGGACCCCTGCCTGTTCTGGAACCCCCGCTTCCATGGGTCCCCTGGCAGCGCACTCCCCAGGCCTGTCCTCCTCACTCACCGTTTCACCTCGGGCTCCTCTCCCGGCCCCCCCCCCTACCTCCGACAGCTCCCATACAGTGGCTGTCAGGGCTCCATCCCCCCACCTCTTCTCCGTCAGCATATTCATATTCTTTTGGGGTGATCTTATCTACTCCCACATCTTCAATTGTCATCTAGATAATTATAATTCCAAAATCAACATCTTTAATCAAAATCATTGTCCTGAGTCTAGAGTCAGTTAGTCTTTACTAACTGCTTACTGAATATTTTAAAGTTAACTTTTTATAATTGAAGCTCTCTGCCAGCCATGAGACCTGTGTCCTTCTTTGCTCCTAGCTCTGTTAATAGACTCAAGTCAGAAATCTCTTCCTTCAGCCTCTCCCCATACAAAAAACCAAGGCCTATGTCATGCCTTTTTCCACTTCCTTAAAATCTCCCAAATCACCTGCTTGGCTTATTCCCATGAGCAATTCTTTAGTTTAGATACAATAATCTATTACTAGAATTACAGTCCAGGTCTCTTAACTCATCACCATGCCTCCAAAATTAGCTTTTCAAATTTATTCTCCATCGAACAGTTATAACAGTGCAAATTTGATCCTGTCACCTGTCGAGGTTTCTTACTGTCAATAGGGTCTAGTCCAAACTCCTCAGTAAGCAAAGCATTAAAAAATAAAAGTATTTCTATAATATTTAAAAGTGTGACAGATTGGGTTTATTATGTATTAACAGTATCAGGTAAGTTGGTGGTAATAATTATAGTGATAAGCTCTTTTTGGTAATAAGAATTTAAAATTCATCATTATTTCATTTCTCTGTGAAGCACTACTGTCAGTTTTCATATTCCCAACTTTATACACCAAATACATTGCTTAACAACCTAATTTTCAGGAACAAAATTTTAAAAATTCAATTCTAATATTCATAATGTTACAATTTATAATAAAATGCACTTACCTGAAAATGTTAAAGAAAATCATTTTAATTAATCCTCACTGATAGCACAGAATACTCACAGGCTTTTACTTTGTTTTTGTTTTTTTTACAATTATCTAGAGTAAAAATCAGAAAGATTTCATCAGAAATATGAGCAGGCACACAGAGGGAAGAGGGAGGCTGGTCCAAATCTCAGCCATTACCCATGCCAACATAGGCAACTTATTTAACACCTCTTGATTTGATTATTCAGCTGAGGAAATAGACAAAACATCTACCTCTAAAGGCTATTTTAGTGATTAAATAAGATATAGCATGTGCCTGGCATGTAGACAGTCTTCATAAGTGTTAACTCCATTCCCACAAGTCCCTGAGGATTGCACTGAAATAAATCTTGCATTAACCCCCCGGCCATGAGATAATGCAAGACACAGAATACTTTTCAACAATATAAGTATTTTACCTTCAAAATATTGTAAGAGTGAACTTTGAAGGCTAAATAAATAAATGTATAGATAGAAACATATATATGTAACCAAATTTCACCAAAAATATTTCCCATGGAATGGAGGAATTTTCCACCATCTACAATTAAATGACTACATAGGAAAGCTGTCCTAATCTTACAAACAGAAAGCTCTGTAAATATCCGCACCTATGTTTTTCCCACAAAGTACTTCCTTATTTATAAGTTTTGTAATGTATGTGAAAATGATAGCAAACTAATTCAACTCACTTGTTGCTCAAGAGAGTTGTACAAAGAACGATTCTTTAACAAACTTACCACAAACCACATCATTTCTAGTGCTAATTAAAAAGGACCATGCTTCCCTGAGATTTGTTTCAGACTTTCCTATTAACATAGGAGCAGTGCTAAAGGGAATCAAATATGACCCAAATTATTTGAAAGGACATTTTAGAAAACTGGATTTTAACCTACGATGGACCTAAAACAGAGTCCAAGTTGTTGTTTTTTTATGCTGTGACAAGGTAAAGGATCACTTTTGTTGATTAAGGTGTAACTTGTACCAATACGGCTTGGGTTAAAAAAGGTCAACTAGAAACAGGAAAGGCATCAATGGGTGTGAACCAGAAAAAGTACAATTCAGATAGGAAACTTAACCTACGAGGGCATGACAATGCACTTCAATTCTGTACAGCTCATAATGACATAAGGGGAAAGACATTTCTTAAACTAGATGATTACGTTTTGTACATAATCCAAAATGTACAATCACCAATGATTAAAGTGCTTTAAATGTTCAGAAGGCAGATATGGAAACACCAATTAAGATATAAGGACTTCTTTTACACCCAATCTCGCCCACCGCGGCGTCTGCCTCTCCAGCTCCGAGTCTCTGCGTTACAGTCCTTCTCTTTCATCTGGTTCTCACAGTCACGACTGTCTAAGTACATTTACTGCACTACTCATACCTTTATTATTTTAGCCATCCAAACCATTCTTCAAAAATGTAAGTAATTTCAAGTAATAGAAAGAAAATTACTGTTTTCTAAAAGTTTTATTATAGTAGCCTATTTGTTTTTAGACAAATGAAATATATCAATAAACAAAACTGTATTTGTATGTGTATATGTACTCACTGGGATGGGCCCCTTAGAAAAGCAAGAGCCTTCCTTGCTCTAAAATAACATAACTCAGAAGACAATTTTGCTTGTCTAATATTGCAGAGATGTATAACTATTTTGTCTTTGCTTTTATATAATACATTATTAGATATTTTAATTAATTTGCAGTTAAACCTGTAACAGGAATGAAAATTTAATAAAAATATATTTCTGTGGGAAAATGGTAACTACGGTATAAATGAACACTTCACAGCACATTTTCAATAGGCATTGTAACAAGGTTAACAGTGAAGACTAACTACACTGTAAAAAGGTGGGCATTTAGTCTCTAAAGGCAGACCCAATGAAAAAATAATGTTACAAAAATGCATTATAAATGAGGTAACATAATCACTATTAGAAAATATTTACTGAGCACATTCTATATTAAGCTATCCTGAAATTGAAAGGGTTGGTAGATTTTCAAACTAATTACAGAAGAGATATCTAGTGGAGCAAAAGTCACTTTTTCAGATAGGTACCTAATTGATTTAATCAGCTGTTCCTTTTTTCAGCAGACACAGTTAACTTCCACTCACCACACATTCCCCTCCCCTTTCTTTCATGAAAACAGAACCCCAGTTGAATATTTTATTTAGAAATTAAATTTAATGGAGTGACCAATAAGAGTACATAGGTTTCAGGTGAACATCTCTACATTTGAACTGTTGATTACGTTGTGTGCCCATCACCCAGTCAAATCACTTTCCATCACGATAGATTTGTTTCTCTTTACTCCCATTCCCCAGGCCACTCCCTCTAGTAACCACTCCCTGAGTATTAGTTTTATATCCCACCTATGCGTAAAATCATATAGTTGTTGGGGGTTTTTAATTTATTTATTTCACTTAGTATAATGTTCTCAAGATCCATCCATGTTGTCATAAATGGCTGTATGTCATCATTTCTTACGGCTGAGTAGTATTCCATTGTATATATGTATCACATCTTTATCCAATCTTCAAAGGCCAAGAGCTTATAAGAAAGCTAGACCCCCTCCTCAGCCCAACAGGATGAATACTGATTAAGCTAAGACAGTTATATCCTTGTCATTTCTTTTGAAATGACTGTTTCAGAAATCTACATGTACAGAAATTCTACCCAATAATACATGAGGGTAATTCTGGAGGGTAGGAGTGAGGAAGACTTCTGGAAAAATGTTCCCTAGTTCTCTAAAAATATTCAGAAACTGATAACAGCATGAATTAGTGCAGCCACTTTGATTACTACTTAGCAGTATCCACTAGAATTGAACTGTCTATCCTGTAACTCAAGCTACACTTCTAAGTATACTGTATATTCGCCCAAAGGCTAGAATATTCACAGGAGCTCTATGCTTACAGACCAGATCTAAATGTGAGCCAAATGCCTAATGACAGAAAATATATATACTGTAGAAAATCCACATAATGAAATGAAATACTACAGATGAAAATGAGTCAATGAAAAGTATACGCCATAATGTACACGAGTTCGTAAACATAACGCTGAATAAAAAATAGCTGGACACAAAATAGCACATACTGTATGATTCAATGCATATAAAAATCCCAAAACAGGCAACACTTGTCTATGGTATTAGAGGTCAAGATAACAGTTAACCTTGGAGGAGGCATGAAGAAAAGCTTGTGGGATATCGGTTATAGTTTGTTTATTAAAATGAATTCTGGCCTCATAGGTATTTTCACATTATAAAAATGCAATGAATTATACACTTGTGATTTGAGCACTTTTCTGTATTATGTTATTTATGTAAAAATTTTACTTAAAAAAAAAACAGAGATGGTAATGGCAGCAAAAGCACAACCAGTAAAAAAAAAAAATTTTTTTTGATAAGACTTCACTCAAATCAAAATCTTTTGGATGTCAAGTAACATCATCAAGAAAGTAAAAAGACAACTGACAGAATAAAAGAAAATATTTACAAATCATATATCTGACAAAGTACTTGTGTCTATAATAAAGAGCTCATACCACTTAATAAGACAAATAATCCAGTTTTTTAAATGAGCAAAGGATTGACTAGAAAGACATATGAATGGCCAATAAGCATATAAAAAGATGCTTAGTATGATTACTCACTAGAGAAATGCAAGTCACAACCACAATGAGACACCACTTCATACCTACTAGAATGGCTATAATCAAAAAGGCAGGCAATAACAAGAATTGTCCAGAATGTGGAAAAACTGAAACTGCTGATGGGATTATAAAATGGTGCAGCCACTTAGGGGAAAAAATGAACAATTCCTAAAATGTTTAAACAAAGGATTACCAAATTACTCAGCATTTCCACATCTAGGGATATAACCAAGAGAAATAAAAGTTGTTCATAGTCACATTATTCATAATTGCCAAAAAGTAAAAACAAACCAAATAACCACTAACTGATGAATGGATAAACAAAATGTGGCATATCCACAACACGGAACACTCTCCAGCAATGAAGAGTAATGAAGTACTGATACAGATTAAAAACTTTATACAAACTAAGGGAAGGCTATCAGAACACACCACATATTGCATGATTCCTTTTATATTAAATGTCTAGAATAGAAAAATCCATAGAGACAGAAAGCAGATGAGTGGTTGTCTAAAGCTGGGGGGATAGGATGTAGGGTGTGACTTCTGTTTTGGGGTAACAAAGTGTTCTAAAATTAAAATATAGTGATGGTTACAAAATGCCTTAAATCTACTAAAGCCATTGATTTATATACTTTAAATAAGTGAATTTTATGGTATGTAAATTATCTCAATAAATCTATTTTAATAAAAGATAATAAAGTTTCTCCTCTTACAACCTTTAACCATTAAATTTGTGAGAATTTGATGCTTATAGGTGATACAGTCATCTTATAACTCTGAGCGAAAAAAATCCAAAAGAAAAAGCCAAGCCATGGATGTTAGGCTCAGTGGTAGAGCATCATGATGCCTGGCATGTGGAAGTCCCAGGTTCGATTCCTGGCCAGGGCACACGGGAGAAGCACCCATCTGCTTCTTCACCCTTCCTCCTCTCCTTTCTCTCTATCTCTCTCTTCCCTTCCTGCAGCCAAGGCTCCACTGGAGCAAAGTTGGCCCAGGTGCTGAGGATGGCTCCATGGCCTATGCCTCAGGTGCTAGAATGTCTCTGGTTGCAACAGAGTAACACACCAGACGGGCAGAGCATCAACCCCTAGTGGGCTTCCCGGTTGGATCCAGGCTGGGTGCATGCAGGAGTCTGTCTCTCTGCCTCCCCACTTCTCATTTCAGAAAAAAACAAAAAAAAATAATAAAATAATAAAAATTAAAATAAAAAGCCAAAATGTTGAAATGGCTTATAGAAAAACAAACCACAAAAAAACAAAAAACCAGCCTTTGGATATATGGCTGAGAAGCTGACTTAATCAACCCTGGAACTGCCATTTGGGACTTCTTGTAATGTGAAAGCAAAACTTCCTTATTATTTTAGTTGCATCTTCCATTACTTGCCCAAAACCAAAGCACTCCTATAAAAGATATGTAGGATGCTAAGCAAAAGCAGTGCATTAATTATTTACATCAAATATTTCAGATGTACAGAAACTTTGCAGGCCAGAAGGAATTGGCAAGAAATATTCAAAGTGATGACAAACAAGGACCTAAAACCAAGATTACCCAGAAAAGCTGTCATTTAGAATCAAAGGACTGATAAAGAGTCATCCCCGTGAAACCAGTATTATATGAAATATTGAAGGGTCTTCTTTAACCCTGACTGGTTGGCTCAGTGCATACAGCATTGGCCAGGTGTATGGATGTCCCAGGTTTGATTCCTGGTCAGGGCACACAGGAGAAGCAACCATCTGCTTCTCTCCCCTCCCTCTCCCCCTTCTCTCCCTCTTCCCTTCTTGGAGTCAGTGACTCGATTGGTTCAAGTGGCCCTGGGTGCTGAAGATAGCTCAGCTGGTCTGAGCATCTGCCCTAGGCAAGGGTTGCCAGGTGGATCCAGTTGGGGCACATGTGGGAGTCTGTCTCACTATCTCCCCTCCTCTCATAAGAAGAAAAAAGAGGAGCAGGAGGAGAAGAAGAAGGAGGAGGGGTGAAAGGGGAGGAGGAAAATAGATTTTAAAATATGAACATTAAAATGGCAATAAATACATATCTATCAAAAGTTGAATCTAAAAACAAAATAAATGAACAAGTAGAACAGACTTGTAGATTCAGAGAACATTTTGACAGTTGCCAGATAGGAAGGGTTGGGGAGATGGGTAAAAAAGGTAAAAGGATTAAGAAGTACAAATTGGTTGTTATAGAATAGTCATGGGGATGTAAAGTACAGCATAAGGAATACAGTCAATAATATTCTAATAGCTATGTATAGTGTCAGATAGGTGCAAGATTATCAAGATGATCACTTAGTAGGTTATAGAATATCTAATCACTGGGGTGTACACCTAAGACTAATATAATAGTGTATGTCAACTATAATTTAAGAATAAAAAAATGACAAATTAAAAAATAATT
Source organism: Saccopteryx leptura (assembly GCF_036850995.1). NCBI lineage: Eukaryota > Metazoa > Chordata > Mammalia > Chiroptera > Emballonuridae > Saccopteryx > Saccopteryx leptura. Next base: position 314,553,912 of record NC_089505.1, on the reverse strand, counting down.
TAGATGTATGTATAGCATAAATAACCTGATAAAATAAAAATTTTATTACAATCCAGATTTTGGCTCTGATAGACAAAACATAGCATTTCTTAAAAATAAAGTTATATCTAAGAGTAGACAAATTAGATTGAGCCTTTTTGCTTTGATATAAAACTTTTTGCCAAAATAGTCTATGTGGCATTTTTTATATTATACGGTAATTTAATTATATCCTAAAAAGTAAAGACATGAAGAAGGTAAATCAATTAGCATAGAAGGTATCATCAGCTAAGGCAATTTTAGGACTATAAATCTAATCCTAAATCTCTTATGCTTACATTGATAAACAAATGGGACTATATCAAACTAAAAAGCTTTTGCACAGCTAAAGACAAGATGAACAGAGTAAAAAGACAAACCACACAATGGGAGAACATAATCAACAATACATCTGAAAAGGGGTTAATAATGAAAATTTATAAAGAACTTGTAAAACTCAACACCAGAAAAACAAACAATCCAATCAAAAATGGGCAAAAGAAATGAATAGACACTTTTCCAAAGAAGACATACAGATGGCCAATAGACAGATGAAAAAATGTTCAACATCACTAATCATTAGAGAAATGCAAATTAAAACCACAATGAGATACCACCTCACACCAGTCAGAATGGTACTCATTAACAAAACAACACAGAGTAACTGCTGGCAAGGATGTGGAGAAAAGGGAACCCTCCTGCACTGCTGATAGGAATGCAGACTGGTGCAGCCACTGTGGAAAACAGTATGGAGATTCCTCAAAAAATTAAAAATGGAACTGCCTTTTGACCCAGCCATCCCACTTTTAGGAATATATCCCAAGAACACCATATCACTGATTCATTAAAAGAAATGCACCCCCATGTTTATGGCAGCATTGTTCACAATAGCAAAGATCTGGAAACAGCCCAAGTGTCCGTCAGTGGACGAGTGGATTAAAAAGCAGTGGTTTATATATATACAATGGAATACTATGGGGCCATGAAAAAGAAGGAAATATTAACTTTTGCAACAACATGGATGGACCTGGAAACTACTATGTTAAGTGAAATAAGCCAGGCAGAGAAAGGAAAATATCATATAACCTCACTCATTTGAGGAATCCAATGAACAATGTGAACTGAGGAACGGAATTAAACCTGAAGGGAAGAGGGGAGGGAGCTGTTGGGAGAGGGGCTAGGGAGAGGTTGAAGGGAATATGGGGGAGGGGGGATGCATTCAGGGAGACACTAGAATCTATGTAAACACAATAAATAAATTTTTTAAATTGATATTTCTTGATAATAAACAGTAGATTATATATATTAATGGTTTATTATTGAGTGAGTTGCGTAGTAAGTTTCAAGAATGAATTAATTATTTGATGTAGATAAAGACAACATATGCTACTATTAGAGCTACAATCCTAGTGTGTAAATTATCAATAGCCATTACCTATGCTCAGGAATACAGTTTCCCCTTGGTAAAGTACCACATGATTAGACTTACTCAGGAACATTATATATTCCTGTGACTGATAGCAGTGGTGATAGGAAAAATTGCAACTGATATCCCATGATACTGAATAAAGAAAATATACCGTGTACTCTCATTAACTCATTTATCTAGAACTAGATTTAAATGGTACATTAGTAAATATTAGCTGCTGCAATAAATCCTGGTCTGGGTTATCACTTCTGAGTAACAGACCTGCATTTCCATCCATTTCTTGGGCATCTCCAATTAGATGAATGGCAACTATCAAATCCAAAACATATCAAAGTATACACCACAATTTTTCACCAAAATAATCTGCCTTCCTGGCATTCCTTAAGAGCTCCACCATTCTTCCAGTTTCTGAGGGTCAAATCTTAGAGGTATCACCTTCCTCTCTTCCCCTGATCTCCAAATTATCAAAGCCCTCAGTAAGCTCTGAATGTTCCCTCCCCACCATTTCTAACACTCCCTTCTTTTCCTTGTCAAGACTACCATCCCAGTTGACACCATTGAACATCCTGCCTGCTTTGTAAATGACTTCCTAAAAGGCATCACTCTTCTGATCAATGAAGTTGATGACATTTCAGTAGAGGGAAAGTTTTACAAGGGAAATAATTTTTGTTTACTTTGTCACTGGTGTGTTGCCAGTACCTAAACATACATAGGAAATGTCAATGGCTACTTGGTGAATGAGTTAAAAATTCAAAACCGTGAAATGCAGAACAATGATCTCACTGCTCTTTGTAAAATACCACATATACATAGTACATCTAACCAAAGAAGATCTTTCTTGTGGAAACTGACATTCAAGAGCTTCTGTGATTTGTCCCCAACTTGCCATTCTAAATTTATCCCTAGCTACTTAATTTACAGTTCCACTAGCTTACCATAAAATTCTAGCGAGATTACCATAAGATAGCTATATTCATGTATTTATAAATATATATAGTATGTAAATATAAATACCTACATATTTATATATTATTAAATTACTACAAAATGCTATGGAGAAAAACAAATTGGAGAAGGGGCACATGGACTGCAAGCAGGTTAAAGAAAATTTAATTTAATTTCACTGAATATGTGACATTTGAATAAAGACCCAAAGGTGCTGAAGGAACAAGCCATGTGGCTATCTGAAGGAAGAATATTCCAGAGAGAGGAGATAGCAAAGGCTAAGTCCCCTAGGTGGAGGAAGGACATTTCTGTCCTATTTACATCCTCATCACCTGATATTATGCCTAAAACTTTCCCATCTATTTTTTTTACCCGCTTGTTTATGTTTACTAAAAGCCCATTATATGCCAGTAACTTAAATTCTACTAGAAATCAAACCAAACTTTCAAATGTAAAATTTCCTAGAATTTTTCTTTCCATTTAATTACATAAAAATTTCACCCTGGTCAGTGGCGCAGTGGATAGATCGTCATCCCAGAGCAATGATGTTGCTAGTTCAATCCTGGGGTCCCCGATCTCTGGGTCACTAATTCATCCCAAGAGTACTGGCTGGACCCCTGAGAACACCGGTTCAACCCCCAAGGTCACTGGTTCGAGCCCCAGTCAGGGCACACCTGGGAAACAATCAATGGCACAATGAAGTGGAACAATGAGTTGATGCTTCTCTCTCTCTCTCTCTTCTCTTCCTCAACCAAGGATAATTCTTCCTATGTAGAGCACTAAAATTAACTAGAATCAAGAAGCAGAAAGTAGTTCTCCAGATTCTATTAGCTCACCTAGTGCAGTATGCCAATACACAAATTCTAATAATCTAAAATAAAATTCTGTTACTTGCAAAAATATGGTTTCACAACAAATTCAAAACAAAGTTCTATTAAAATTTACACATATGTAAATGTAAATATCTATGTCATTTGATGCATCTTCATTTATTCCTTTCACAGTCAATATTTTTTTTTATTACTGCCACTTTCTTTATTTTTAAAACACAGAAATGTATGGGAGCCATCAGAAGCACTGACTGAATGTGGACATCTATATTAAATAATAACGCAGGCCGTAAGAAGGATATGAGAGAGAGAGAGAGACTCAGGGAACAGCAACTGACAATAACAAGCTGTAGCAAAGGTATCAAGAAAAAGCCCCTCAAAAAACACCCAAAAGGAGAGGTTCTGCTGGGCATTTCCTTGGTAACCCAGGCAGAAATACACATTATCCTGTGAAGAGCAATAAATGAAGACCATTAGGTTTTAAAAAGGGAATGAAAATTCCAATGGAAAAATGTCCCCTTAGGAACACAAATCAACACCAATTAACAATAAATAAAAACTCAAATCTAGTAATCTGTGTTTTAATTCATTTTCCTGCTGTGTGGAGAAGGATTAGGTCCAATTACAACTCAAATAACGGGATTGGTGTAGCTTCACACATTTTTATCTCTTTATCCTACCTATGCTAAGGACAATTTACAACTTTTCAAGGAACTGTGACACGGATTACTGTTGTTCTTAATCTAATTTGAGAATATTCTGGGTTTAAAAACAATATTGACCTTAACAGGATAAAGTGATTTTTGTTAAAATGATATCATTTATTAACTCAACCTCCTCAGCTTCTCTGTGCCAGTTTCTGACTCCTTTTTACTATTACTGTCCCGTCACTATTCCAATTACCCAAGTTCCATTTCCCAGCATCCCACTGGCCTTTTCTAATCACTCATTAAGCCCTATCCACATGCCCTCCACTCCATCTCTCACATCCTTCTCTCCTTTTTCTACCCGTGTCATTTTTCTCCAGCAAACTCCTACTCAATCGTTATGGCCCAGCTCTAACATTCATTCCTTTCACGACTTTCTCTGAGCCTGGCAGAAATTCCATGATGTATGTTTCCTATTATATTTCACCCCCTACAGCTTTTTTCACATAAAATAGCTCTTTTAAATACATCTGTCACCCTGTTGGGAATGTCAACTTCCTCACCTTCAGTATTTCTCATTTATTGCCATATATCTGCACCAACCATAGCAGCAAATACACAGCAGCTGCTTCCTAAGTGTATTTTAAATTGTTTAACATGGACATTTCACCATTCAGCTGCTATCTTTTCCCATGTTTCTATCTTAATTCCATCTCTGCTGGACAAAAGAACCATTAAAAACAAATACTAGGTTTATATGATTTATTTTCTATATTTTATATTTCTCTTAGAGTTTGCCTTTAAACACAGACATGTAACAAATGTTTGTTAACTGGACCACTTTGCCATCTTGCCTTCTTAACAGACTCAAAATTTAATAGTATCTTTTTTAAAAAAATTTTAAATTTATTAATTTTAATGCAGTGACATTGATAAATCAGGGTACATATGTTCAGAGAAAACATCTCCAGATTATTTTGACATTTGATTGTGTTGCATACCCCTCACCCAAAGTCAAATTGTATTCCGTCACTTTCTATCTGGTTTTCTTTGTGCCCCTCCCCTCCCCCCACCCCCTCTCTCTCCTTCTTCCCCTCCTACCCCCCTGTTACCATCACATTCTTGTCCATGTCTCTGAGTCTCATTTTTATGTCCCACCTATGTATGGATTCATATAGTTCTTAGTTTTTTTCTGATTTACTTATTTCACTCAGCATAATGTTATCAAGGTCCATCCATGTTATTGTAAATGATTCGATGTCATCATTTCTTATGGCTGAGTAGTATTCCATAGTATATATGTACCAAAGCTTTTTAATCCACTCGTCCTCTGACGGACACTTGGGCAAAAGAAATGAATAGATACTTCTCCAAAGAGGACATACAGATGGCCAATAGGCATATGAAAAAATGCTCAACATCACTAATCATTTGAAAAATGCAAATTAAAACCACAATGAGATATCACCGCATACCAGTCAGAATGGCACTCATCAACAAAACAACACAGAATAAGTGCTGGCGAGGATGTGGAGAAAAGGGAACCCTCCTACACTGCTGGTGGGAATGCAGACTGGTGCAGCCACTGTGGAAAACAGTATGGAGATTCCTCAAAAAATTAAAAATCGAACTGCTTTTTGACCCAGCTATCCCACTTTTAGGAATATATCCTAAGAATACCGTAGAACTGTTCCAAAAGGAGAAATGCACTCTCATGTTTATGGCAGCATTGTTCACAATAGCGAAGAGCTGGAAACAGCTCAATAGTATCTTTATGTTTACTTGTTTCTGGGGAAAATGGCATGTAGAGGAGAAGGAGCTATATTGGAAGCAGGAGCCCACTGGAGCTCAACTGAGGAAAAGGAAGCCCAATTCCTGGTGGCGTGGACTTTCTTCCACTATGACCCAAGCTGCTGATGAACACAGTCAAGCCCTTTAATATAGCCAAGCTCTAGATCAGCCAGAAACCAGCAAGATTAAGAACAGAGTTAAAGCATGTCAGGGCTGATAAGTTCATTAGAAACAATGCCTGCTGATAAAAATCTGTAATATTTGTTCTCCATAACAAGGTGGATAAGTAACATTTGTTTTTAAATATTATTGCAAAATATTTCCAGTACCATACAACACAAATTTGAAATAAGATTGATGACTTAAGCCCTGAATTCGGGTCACAATTTTTAAAAAATGAAACATCCATTAATCACCCTTAGTTGTGTCTCGGTTTAAACAATGATTGGTCCAAGCTGTGATGGTAAATTGGCCATGAACCCAACCAAGTAAATTATGAAGAAAAAATAATTAAATTTTACCCATACTTCAAAATCCTTGCTCACTCTACCCCCAAACATGTTTTAGAATGTAGGGAACTGTATGGCTATGCTAGGTAACATGGAAAAAGCAAAAAGAGGCATGGTCCCAGATACTTAAAATCAGGGGTCCCCAAACTTTTTACACAGGGGGCCAGTTCATTGTCCCTCAGACCATTGGAGGGCCAGACTATAAAAATACTATGAACAAATCCCTATGCACACTGCACATATCTTATTTTAAAATAAAAAAACAAAACGGGAACAAATACAATATTTAAAATAAAGAACAGTAAATTTAAATCAACAAACTGACCAGTATTTCAATGGAAACTATGGGCCTGCTTTTGGCTAATGAGATGGTCAATGTGCTCCTCTCACTGACCACCAATGAAAGAGGTGCCCCTTCCGGAAGTGTGGCGGGGGCCGGATAAATGGCCCGTGGGCCATAATTTGGGGACCCCTGGTTAAAATGAACAAACCTGCAATCAAAGGACATGGGACTTCCTTCACTGATTCCCAGATGTGGCTGGACTCTTGCTAGTGTCTAGTGTCATAGAATTTTAAAGTGGGAGAATTTGGAAAAGTTGGTCTTACTAACCAGCAGGAAATGCCTCTTCCCTATTCTTCGTCCCTATAAAGAGAGATTTTTCCTAAACAAGGCTGACCTTCCACTCCACTCCTTCAACTCACTCACCCTATTTATTTTTTCCTCTTGAAATCTGAGCTACATTTACAAAGCAGACTAATAAACCCTTCCTATGACCTAGTGGGCAGACCCCTTCTATCCTCTCATATTAAGCTATGTCTCCAACGTAGTTCTATTCATAATGCAGTAGAGGTGGTATTTTGTTATTCATCTGATGACCCTAATAATGCCTTATTCCCTAATTTGTTCAGAACTCTAAGAAGACGGGGTCTCTTTACGGGAGCTCCGCAGAGAACTTAACAATTTATAGAAATCACCAAGGAATATTCAGGAAAACACATTAACTCTGAAACCAAATAAACTGGTTCCACTGAATAAACTCTCTCATTCAGAGATCTAAGTTATTTATTAAGCTGGGTTCAGAGAATGTACTTGCCTTAGGGTCCCCGAGTGAAAGCATTAAGTGATGAAAAAAGGCCCATCTTTCATTTGTCAGGTGTTATAAGCAGAAATGCTTTCTTTCTGTACTTAATGTGTATATTCAACATATTAAAATCTGCATTTATTTTTGCCTACTAATTTCACAGCTTCTAAAAAAAATAGCTATCTTGTCCTAAATTACAACATTTACATCCAATACAGTTAATTATACCTTTAAACTGCTTTTAGGAAGCACTTTAAGTGAATATCAGATTATGTTCAATAACAATATTTCCTGCCACTCAATGAGATATTCGATGTATGGTGCCTCCAATACATCATTAATTTTTACAGCCTCTCCCTAAGTCTCCTACGGGTAGGTACGGTTGTATTATCTTTTTGTTCCAGTGAAGGAATTGAGGTTAAACAGCTACACAGAAGTCCGATAGCAAACATCACAGTGGACCAGACTCAAAGTGTAGCTCTCCCTGACTGGTCATTTACATCACCAGCACAGGCTACCTCCTAGGGAACTTGGACATGGGAAAGTCCGGTTTCCCTAGGATTCGTGGTATGATGTTCTAAGATTCCACAGAGTTTTTGTTGTGTGTACCCCTAAGAAAATAAAAGGAAAAATGTATGCAAGCACAGCAAAGCAGTAACCAGAGCATAATTATCTTACTGACATCACTGTGCCATTTTAAGCTACCATTCACAGACACCCACCAAAATAAATAAATAAATATAGTTTTTATACTAATTAAGGTCTTTTGGAGTTAAAAATTTTTTAATATCTTACCATTCAATCAGAAGTTTTATCATTCAGTTACCCAACTATCTTACACAGAAAATATTTACTTGATTTTTTGCTACAGAATAAGCTGATAATATAAATTCTACTGCACATGCCCACATAAGAATCATAAAAAGATGCATCAGAGAAAATGACCAGAAAACGTCATACTGACTAGACTTATAGAAAATTATACCCAACTAAAGTAGAGAGTAGGGATTTCAAAGAATAAAAAAAGACTTCAGCTTGACCAGGCAGTGGTGCAGTGGATTGAGCGTCAGCCTGGGACACTGAGAACCCAGGTTCGAAATCCCGATATAACCTGCTTGAGTGTGGGATCATCTGGCTTGAGCACAGGCTCACCAGCTTGAGTGTGGGAACACCAGCTTAAGCATGGAATCATAGACATGACCCCATGGTCGCTGGCTTGAGCAAGGGGTCACTGGCTCAGCTGGAGTGCACCTGGTCAAGGAACATATGAGAAAGTAATCCATGAACAGCTAAGGTGCTGCAACTATGAGTTGATGCTTTTCATCTCCCTCCCTGTCTGTCTGTTTGTCTGTCTCTCTCTCTCTAGGAAAAAATAAACACTTCAAACTTTCTTCTCCATCCTAGTCTCTGCATTTTTAATTTGCAATAATAAAAAAGCTTGTGGTTTCCCCCTCAGAATATTTCACTGGACTTTTGTCATCACTACTACAATCACTCCTTTGCTTTCCCCCATCTCTTCCTAATAATGTAAAATACACACTGAAGGGTTTACTCTTTGTCAACTTCTGACCTAGCTTCCAGTCCTTTACATAGGTAGGAACATCAAGGCTGGAAGAGGTTTACTGGCTTGCCCAAGGTTGCAGAGTTAGATTTAAATCCTGGTTTTTCTGACTTCCAAGCCTAAATTCTTACCAAGGCCATCATTCTGAGTCCCTCCCGCATGACTGCACTGGTAATCAGGGCAGCAGCTCTGGTGCCATGTTCTCTTGCAGGTTTCCAGAACTGAGACAACTCTTAACTTTCCCCACCACCATCAGACCTTTTCTACCATGTGTCTCATCAATTCAAATTTTGTAAAGTTATGGTAGTTAATCTAGCCTACAACTATTTACAACAAGGTTATACCTAGCACAGAGCCTTTCACACACTAGTTGATAAATATTTGTTTGGCTGACAATAGTTTACATCTCAAATAACTTATTTGCTTTCTAATAAGTGTCTTCAAAAAAAATCTTCCTCTAACTAGTTTCTAATGGCTGGACTTTGCATACTACACTGTGAGAGGAGAGGGGATGAGGCCTTTTAAATAACAGCAGATACACTCAATTATATCTTCTAAGCACTCATTGGGTTAAGAGAAAGTGGGAGTAGACAAATTATATGCACTGCATTTGAACTCCTCCAATGTAATGAACACCCAGGAGCTGTCTATTGTACTTGCTGCTGTGTCCCTATCACTTAGCCCAGGCCCTGAACAGTAGGTTACCAAGAAATACCTGTTGATCAGATAGATGGATGGGCAGATGGATGAACAGACACATGGATGCACGGACGGATGGATGGATGGAAGGATGGATGGGTGAATGAATACACAATGGATAAATTAATGGAAATTAGTTATTTTAAAGTTGGCTACTTGGTTTCAGACCATATATTTAAATAAGAGCATTTTTTTTATCTGAAGGCACATTGAGATGTATTTTACTGTAAAACTTAGATCTGTTAGAACCCAATGTAATATTTTTTACTTGCAGCAACCATAACTACCTATAAATTAATTATACAGCATATTCATTTATAGGAACTAATTTGTCATTTTCTACAAATTTGTCTTACAACATAAATTCAGCTACAATATAAATGCTTCTATCAAATTTACTTTGCTAAGAAACCTTTTACACAACTTCAAACAATGACAAAGAATAATCTAAAAGAAATGCAGATATGAAATCAAAGGTAGGTGCAAAGTGATGACTCAAAGGTCAAGTTGACCGTATACACTTCTTTTCCTAAGTGTGAGCGGCAGACTGCCACATCACGTGGTACAGCTAAAAGAACATTTCTGTTTGCTCAACATTATAATTTATTTTCCATTCAGTAAACTGTGAGGTTTCTGCACTAGATGCATTTTAATAAATGAAGAAAATTAACATGCTAAATCAAAGCAGGAACTGTGATTTTTATGGAGTAAAAATACAAGTGTTCATCACAACTCCGGAAACATAAAATTTGTTTTTATTTTTTTTACTGAGATGTGAGAAGGAGTTTCGCAATTATGACCACTGATGAACCACAGCACCAGGCTCTAATTCCTGCATCTGTTTATCCATGAAATTCAGTCTGCTAGCTCTGTGGAAGATTCCAAAATAGCAAGTAATAATAATCATAATCGTCATTATATTTAGAGACAAGATGTTCCTTTTTTCTGGTCAAAATAATAAAACTCCCCAGAGTCGATGAACATTCAAATTTCAAATTGTTTTTCTTCAGTATCAGTCTTAACTCCTCTTCATGGCAACCTCAACCCAAAGTATTCACAATCGTTGCCAATAAAAGTTCAAGTTAGAGGGGATCTTCCTAGTAAAAATCAGCTTTGGAAGGTGAGAGAAAGCACTCCTTGGAGCAGAAGTCAGTTCACAGAGTTGACATGCCCCCCCCCCATTTTCTTAGGTGTGCGACTCAGTCACCTTCCTCTCTGACCTCAGATGAGCACTCAGCAAAGTGGGTGAGACTAGGTGATCCATTAAACCCATCCCAGTTCTTGGGGGGCTGCAAGGGTTCCACCTTCTCAATACCAGACTTCTGTACCTTCACAGAACCACTCTGCTTTTGTCTCCACAACCTAGAAAGCCAAGGCATGATGCACAGCCTCACTGCAATGGTCCTATGCAAGGCTAAGTACACTGGCCCCTGAATGGGGGTGCTGCAGACATAAAGCTTCTCACAGGGATGAAGACTGTTGTGCTGTCTACTTCCATCTAAGCCGTTACAGAAAAGACCAAACATTATGGTTTCCTCTAAGCTGCCTTGTGACTAATTACCATTTGTAGCCACAGGTGTCTCCTATCTTACCAGACCAGGTGATCCTAAGGTTTTTTTAAAAAAAAATAAAAATTTTAATTATATAACTTAGATGTCTAATCATCCCATGTTTCATCTCACTAAAATCATCCTCGTACATTTACTGGCAAAGTCAATGTAAGTCTGTACTTTGGAGGAGATTCACAAACATGAAGCTCTGTTTGAGATATCCATGGAAGTGGAACAGCTTGAAAGGACCATCACTTCACTATTAAACAAGCAAACTCCCTGATTTCTTCTCTGAGCAGTAAAATAAATGTGAATGCACAAATGACTTGGGAGGCAGCAATCCAAAATGCCAGGTTATTTTCACTAAAATAACACTTAAATGGTAGACACTATATTTGCCTGAAAAGAAAAGGAGAAATATAAGATATCTGTAGACTGGGAACACAGAGACAGGGCTGTAATATTCAGGACTGGCACTATATTATGAGACGTATTCTTTATAACGTTTGTTGGCCTATTTTGCAACCCAGACCTGGACAATTCACAATTCAAGAATCCTGCTCTCCAAAATGAAACTCACTTTTTCCTTTCTATTTCCTGCTGCACTCAACTTTCCATAAACAGCTGGTATGTGGCTGGCTCAATTATCACAGCGCTTTCAGAGAACACAAAGCAATAGCTGTTCTTTCAATACAATATAAATTAAGATAAGCGTTTGACCTACAATATGCTGTACCTCTTTCTTGGTAACGTACTCTAAAATAATAAAACTTTTATTAGGTCCAAAGGGCAAGAAAGTCAGACCCACCATACATGATCTCCTGCTGTTCTGTGGGATCAGTGCCCATCCTGACAAAACTATCATTCATCTGTAGTGAAATGAGACAAACAGAAATAATGCAGAGTATTTTTTAAAAGCTAAAGGTAATTCAAATTCATAGGTCCATGTTTATTATTCTCAGACTACAACCTTCCTACATTTAGTATTAAATTAACGATCCTCTCTTTATAGAGTGAAGGGGAGAGCGGAGAGTAATGTTTTTATTTAGAAAAATAACACTTGGCCATGCTGTTGATCTCCCAATCTTATAATTTTTTTTTCACTGATCTGAGCCTGGGTAAAAAAGGTGAAGAGATACAAAACTACAGATTGGTATTTACAAAACAGTCAAAGGGATGCAAAGTACAGCATAGGGAATATCGTCAATAATAGTGTAATAACTATGTATGGTGCCAGGCGGGTACAAGACTTATAGAGAGTGGGATCACTTTGTAAGTTATATAAATGTCTAACCACTATATGTACACCTGGAACTAATACAAAATAATATTGAATGTCAACTGTAATTGAAAAATAAAAATAAAAAAATTTATTGATCCAGCATAATATTTAAATGCCTGGGAAGTACTCTCCCACAGAAATATGAGAGTCACTGTTCATGTACAAAGATTAATCGTAATTTAGCAAGAGTTACACAGACCACAGAGATACGCTACCTTGAAGTAGCAGAGAACATGAGAGTCTCCAAAGACAAATGATGGAAACAACATATATAACCTGGAAGTTGAATGTGAGTCTAACTACCCAGAAGTTCTTCCTTCAGTTAGATTGGTAACAAAAGTCAATATAAATGGACTAATTCTAGTGGTACAGTAGCTGCACAGAGCACACCAGTGTTAGCAGAAGAGTTAAGTTCCTACTCATACAGGATGGACAGGTGGACTTCAGGAGCAAAGACATATAATGACGTCAAAGAAAATATGAAGCTTCCACAGCACCAGGACAAACATAAAGAAATTAATTTGATAGGATCTCAAACTTGTCTTAAATCAACAACCTTTTTTCTACTCATGTGGCTGTCCTGGTATTTAAGACAATGCAAAATATCCACAACATTAAGTAAAATTTTGTTTTCAGATAACAGGAAGAAAAATGCAGCACAATTTTTTTTTTCTCGTTAAGACACCACCATTAAGCATAAACCAGGAGTACTGATAGTAGAGTCAGGTTTACAAGACGAAAGAATGGTGAGAAATATATGTTTCTAAAAACTAAAAATCTTAAGGAGAAAAAACAAAAAGAGCATGCTTTATCCATCTTGCTTTCAGAGCTTGAGTTTAAATTGTTTAAAGTCACAAACTGTGTTACTTTTTGAAGCGATGTGGGTGCTGGATTCTGGTAGTATCCAAATATATCAGGATTGTTTTTAAATCTGTATTTATCATTTTTAAAAACCAAAAAGGGAGGTTGGTGAATTTCTGTTAAAAGCCATTCCTCTGTTACATATAACAGACATAGTATATGTTTACAGTGTTTAATAAACAATCCATTTAAGTTTAAGTAAAATCAACAAAAAGGAAATATATGTTGATATGTCATTTAGGATTAAAGTTAGTCCTAAAATGTAAATGAAATATGTAAAATGTCCTAGAAATTCTTTTTAATCATGTACCTAAAAGGGTCCTTGGTCCCCACACACAGCTGTTCTGTTGGCTACACCTTTGTGTTCAATGTAGCCCCTGATGGCAGTTCAGGACCAGGACACAAGTGGCAAGTTATCTACCCCTCACCACATTAGCCATCTCATTCCCTCTTGGACTATTCTATGGAGTCCCTCTCTCCTCTCCTTCAGCACATCTGTGAGCCCTCTCCTCCTTAAACCCCAGCTCAGTACTCACAGCCTCCATTAAAACAAAACAAAACAAACAAAAATCCCACCTGGCTTAGAGCTATCCCCTTCCAACTCTGCACACCACGGCATTTACACACTCAATCGGATCTAGCGCTAAACAAACATCAGATGACTGAGACCAGTATTTTCTCTTAGATTGGATCAGGAATAATCTGGGATAACAAAGAATATAAATATTATTCATAACCTATCTTGGAAAAATTACAGTCAGTAATTCCATGATGCTAAATATAAATATTTCTGCAGAAATAAAGCCTCACTACCAGAACTTAATTTTCACTCCAAACAAACCATTACCTGTGGTTAATGGATTGAAGCAGCTACACCACCACCAAGAAGCAGAACCAGTCTGAACACTTGGTCCGGAAACTCTAACTGCCGAGCAAAGAGGACACACTACTGACTCACCTCATCTAATTAAACTTTCCCAAGACCATAAACAGAGTGTGTCACCAGCAAAGCCACTGAATTCCCATGCAGAAGTTGGTGCCTACCCAATCATTCTCCTCTCTCCCTCAAGTTTTCATTATTAGAGTATGTCTTTGGGGACATGTGGAGACTAAATGATGAAATGGTTTTTCAGTCAAAGAAAAGGGTGAGGCTGGGCCCTGGAGTCCAGGGCTTTTTCTACCCAGCACTTCTCCCAGAACTACCCAGTGGGTTTCATTGTTTTAGAATGCTGTGTCCTCTTTCTTCTTTGGTGCATTTTGGTGTGAGGACACAGCAGTAGCCAAAGGTAACACAGAGACAGGGCAGAACTGTTTCAAGACCATGAAAGAAGTGAGAAGATGTCTGTAGGCTTTGAGACAAAAAGCCCATAAAAAGGTGACACTTGAAGATCCAATCTTCTCCATCAGGGCCTTCAAGAAGCTGTTATTGTCCTCACTATCACAAGTGTATAAATATCACATATTCTCTTCAACATACTACAATTGTTTCTTCCCTTCCATCCTCAAAACATTGAATATCTCTCTTTCGGATTTGAGTCTTTTTTAATGAAAGGAATATCTTGAGTTTCTAAAGGGAGGTTTTTAAAATTATAACTAAAGTAATGTTGAGAAATACTTCCTCTAACTTAATTCTTTGAGGTGCATATTCTTCTATATAAATTATACAGTAGTGATTTCTAGTCACTGAGGCAGAACTGGACGTGTCTGACCATGAGCAGTGCTGTACCAACTCAAGTATATGTTCAGTTAAGAACAACAGAGAAGGAAGCCTGGCATTCCAGCACCCCCAAAACACACTGTTACCCACCACTAAAGGGCTACATCTTGGACAGAACTGCAGGTCTTTATGAAAGAAATAGAAACAAGGCCAGAACCAACAGAGACACCTCCTCCATTTCACAAGTGTAGACTGTCTCTGGTGTTCCTAGCTCTAGACCAAAGGATGCGAGGAGATTTTTCTGCAGGAGCTGTCTTCACTCAGGCTGTGTAACGAACAGACTTTTCTTTCTCAGTTATGAAGGCTGGGAAGTCCAAGATCAATGTGCCGGCAGATCTGGTGTCTGGTGAGGACCCACTTTCTGGCTTGTAGATATGGCTGTCCTCTCATCCTGTCCCTACAACTCAGAGAGTAGAGAAGCAAGCTCTTGGGACTCTTACAAAGGCACTAATTCCATTCATGAAGGCTCCACCATCATGTCCTCATTTAACCCTAATCACCTCCCAAAGGCCCTACCTCCTAATAGCATAACGTTGGGGTGGAGTAAGTTTCAACATATAAATTTGCGAGGGACATAAATATTCAGTCCATACAGAGGCCACAGTCAGTAAGTTGGGCACTGGAGACACTAAGGGTTACAATCCATGAGGTCAGTGCCACAGTAGCAATCTACCAAGTACACTGGGAGCAGAGAACAGGGAAAAATTAATTCTGCTTAGGGAAGAAAGTCAAGTCCCAAAGAAAAACTAATACTTCAACTAGATGTTGAAAAAAGAGCAGGGATTGACTAAAAAGATAATGAGAAAAGGAAATCTTCAAACAAACAAAAAAATCTTTCTAATTGCTTGGGGTGACTAGAACCGCCCTACCAATTTTAATCAGCGCTAAACTAGACTTTTAATTATTGCGGAGGCTTCTCCAAAAGTTATTTGTTTTCAGCTTATCATTGATTCAGAGCCTCTACAAAAGTGATCTACTAAATTTGCAGAGGCAGCAAAGCTTTTACAAAGGTAATCATAATAGAATAAAACTTAATAGCTCTACTTAATAAAGGACTGTTATGGCCAATAGCCCAAGTGTATTTTTCAAGCCCAATAAAGTGCCTGCGAGCTTCAGCTGCTACCCCAAGTTTACATTTTATTGCACACTTTTTAATTTTAATGTAAATTGGTAAAAATTCAAAAGCTATGTGTCTACTTTTAAAACTAAACCATTTGCAGGAAATCACTGAATACTTTCCATGAACAATAAGAGTTTTACAAGATGACATGTTATTCTTACCTCCATGGGAAAAGCTTTGAAGTTAACTGTGTGCTCAGAACCGCGCTGGTTTTCTCTTCCCCAATGAAACCTAACTTCGTACAGTTCAAATTCATGCCCTTGAGGCAATGGACCTCCTGACAGAACTGGAAAAAGAAACAAGCTCTATTTAATTACATCTCAAACATCACAGTAATAATAACATTGGGGACATGTTCTGCCACAAATCTCTCACGAGCTCTACAGATGAGCTGTTTTCAACCATTTTATCTCATGGCACATGTACATTAATTACTAAATTCTTGTGGCACACCAAAAAATGTATTATATTTTTTCTTGATATGACAAAAAAATAGGCATAATTTTGATTCATTCACACCTGATGGCTGTTGTTGTGTTAACTATTGTCTTTTTTTTTTTTTTTACTTGACAATCTAAGGAAAAAGATGGCAATGCCCCTAACAAAATTAGTCAGGTATTGCAATGTTTTAAAATTTCTTGCAGTACAACCATTGAAAATCACTGCTATAGATTAAATTCACATAGCCAAAATAAGAAATACTTCACAATTGTGAGATGAACTTACATTATATGGGTCTGGCTGAAATTCTTACAATGGCGATTCAGATACTGCGGTTCAAAAACTCTGAAATACTTGGTAATGATACGTATATGATTTCATTTTAACTTTGCTAACTTTAGACAAAGAAAGCAAATGCAGTAGCTATACTCCCTAAGATATAAATTTAGCACTGATCATGTGATAAATAAATGGCTTGAATCTCAGACTGACCAAAAATTTGTTATAAATATCAATAAATTAAACCTTGTTTACAGATCATCCATTTGTAGCAGGAGATTTTCAATTTAGAGAATAGGTTTAAGCTAATAAAATTATCTATGAAAAGAATTCTTATTAAGCCAATCTTATTTTCAACAATGAAATTACACTTAAAAAACAATTGACCATTCAATGTCAACATATAATGCATACCAAACAATACTGTGATAAAATATTAACAATACTTAAAATATGAACATTAGTTCATTAAGGCCCTGTCTCTATTTCTCATTTCTGGATATAACCTAGGACTTTGTCTTAAATAAGGGCACTCTAAAAGATAATGAAAAATAAATTTGTACACAAACCTGTCTTGAAGTGATAAAATACTTTCTTTAGTTAAACACTCCCTGATTAACCTATGGAAACACTTGAAATAAAGTGTATTACAAATGGCCAATTTCAATACAAATAAAGGTTGTTTGCACTTTTCTTGTAAAAACTGTTCATTCCTAAATGGTATTAGCTAAGAATTATAGGTCATCTCTCAATCAAGGAGCTGATGAAATTCACCCCGTTCCCCCAGAAGTGGTCTGTCTCAGATTAGTGTTGACACTTGGAGTGTACTCTGGACAAAGTGAGTGTCTAAACTGCTCTCCTCAGGGACAGCTTAGTTGTCATCCTTACTCTAAAACCCAAAGGAGAATAAAGCAAATTGGTGAAACAATATTTACTTATTTGGCTGGTTCTTCTTGTGCCAAAGATCATTTAAAGCTGCTTATATATCAAGGTACATATAATACAGCCAGAAAGCATAAATTTGAAAGAAGAGCAAAGGTCAAATAAAGACAGAGGCAGAAGACGGATGAAAGAATGAGGCTATCACATAAATGAATGTCACAAAGACCTTGTTAAAAGTGTCTGACAAATTTGCTTCTAAACTTTCTACTAGCTAAAAGAAAAAAAAGAGCTGCAGCAGCAAACAGCAATTTTAATGTCCTGAGTGCATAAACCTCACATCCAAGTGTGGGAGCGGGTGAAATGCATATCTTTAGGATAGTCTCTTGCCCAGTTTTAGTGCTCTTCCTCATACCTGATCTTACTTAGGTCTCACAAGTCTGAGGGGCCAGCGTTATCATCCCCGTGGGCAGGACAGAAAATTATGGCTGAAAGGGACTAGGTGTGCCCTGCCCCAGTCACCCAGCTAGCAAACTCCAGGAGCCCGGAACTCAAATCTTCTGACCCACATCCCAGGATGAGACACGAATAGGGAAAACCAAATTACAGTAACTGCAAGCATGAACTGAAAAACAAGTTCTCCAGACTCCTAAACTGCAGTCCTATTTCTCAAGACAATCAAAAAAAGAAGAGTGAACACACAGATCACAGAGGGTCACAGATGTCCAGAACTGCAATGCGGGCTCACTGAGTACCTTCAATAACCTTCCAAGCTGTGGACGAAAAACAGTATGAACAGAACATTTCAACCAGAGTGCCGGTTTCTGAATAATCTTAAAACTCACTCCTCTTTTCCCATGGCTGCCCAAACTTGGTCTAAAGAAAAGCCAGGAAAGAGGCCCGGAGTCTACCCAGAGCGTACCCCACCACCCAAAACAGAAAGAGGGCAAGGCCTGGAATTCTGTCGCCATCCCCAGCCTCACCGTCCGCACTGGAGAACACGGCCCTCCCCGTGGGCAAGCGGCTTTGCAGGGCTGGGCCTGTAACACTCGACTTTTAAAAGAAAGTCAACAACTGTCTTGAGAAAGGCTTAGCTCCACATTGCTAAGCAAAAATAAAGAGTGGCACTGTGAAATAAAGTTAATGTGAAATGGGAAAGAGAATTAAAAAATTTTCCCCAAAACCTCTTTATTCCATGCACTCAGCACGCACGCATGTGCATACATGCATACACACACACACAACACACATGTCTGTGAAGTTGCTACAGAGCAGCTGCTGGTACCTTCTTGTAAAAATGAATTTTATAACTGATGTTGACAGTGATTACAGGAGATTAAATATATGTATATACTGTATTTTTCGCTCCATAAGACGCACCTGACCGTAAGACACACCTAGGGTTTTAAGGAAGAGAATAAGAAAAAAAGTATTCTGAACCAAATGGTGTGTTAAAATATTTAATTAAAATACCGTATTTTTCACTCCATAAGGCTCATGGGCATTTTCCCATCCACTTTGGGGGGGGGGGAGGGAAGTAAGTCTTATGGAGCAAAAAATACAATACATATTTTGTGTGTATGTATATATATATATGCGCATACATCCCTCCTGATCAATGCCTAATATATCTTTAACAAGAATGAAGCCTTTAGCTTAAAAGTAGGGGAGAGAATTTATATTTTAAACACCCTGGAAATTTAAATTCCACAGATTTCGACAAAGAGAAGTTCAAGGGCCACAGGGGTCCACTGATCACCTACATTGCACCAGACATGGTATTAAGTGTTTAAGGGACACTGATTCAGACAAAATCCCATGGTCTCGTGGATCTTACATTCTACTGGATGACAATGAGCACAAAGAAGGGAAGTATTTTGCCCAGGCCTGGCCACCAGGGAGAGGTGACAAAGAAGCAGCTTCCAGCCAGGAATCAGGCGCTGGGGACCTTTCACTTTTGCTGCAGATGAACAATCCAAAGTTAAATCACATGAAAATCATGTGACTATACAAAGCCATAAAAAATGACAAAATACTGAATTCAGAATTTTATAAAGTGCCAGGTAGGTATCACCTGTTCATTCTCTAAGAATGACTAAAGAAAGACTAAAAATAAATAGTAGCTCTGTTTTACTCACTAAGAAAAATCTTCTTAAGGCTTTTTTTTTCTTTTATTTATTCATTTTAGAGAGTGAGGAGAGAGAGACAGAGACAGAGAGGAGAGGGGGGAGGAGCAGGAAGCTTCAACTCCCATGTGTCATGACAGAGCAAGCCCAGAATTTCAAACCAGCGACCTCAGCGTTCCAGGTCGACACTTTATCTACTGCACCACCACAGGTCAGGAATATTTCTGCCTTTTTATAGCTTTTCTTTAAATAAGGAAACCAGTCATACCAAAGGATATACACTTCTCCTATATTTTTGATTACCAAATTTTGCTGAGTGATATTTTGTCACCATATAGCAGGTTTATTACTTGTGATGTCATTAAGCTCAATAAATTTCTTTACAATGAAACCCATAGTGATGACATGCTGTACTTCCTTAGGATAACAAACTTGTGAGAAAATATAAAATACACCGATATCATTCTACTATATCCATTTTCTTTAATTCTCTTCAATAGTCATGACCATATGCTTATGAGATATACAAAGAGCTCCTCCAAAATTTGAGAACCCCATAAAGACATGATACATATACATTTACCTAAATTTATCTAAGTTTCTATATCCTTTGCCAGATAGGTCAAAGGATGATGTTAATTAAGGAATATCTGTTTTCCTTATTTCAGTTAAGTTCAACACACACATTTTAAAATGGACTCCATGCCCTGAGCAGTAAGTTAATAAAAAGAATAACATTGTCATGGTGCTGGCAAGACATTTTCAATGCTTAAGGAACTGGACTTAATAGTTTAATACATTGCATCAGAAGAGTAAGGGAAAGTGCACAAGGCACCAGGAGGATACCCAGCAAGGGCCAAGCCAAAACCAAGCGGCACCAGAAAGTCAGGGAACTTTCCACGGGAGATGATAGCTGAACAAAGCCTGGAAGAAGAGGCTAAGAGAAGTGAGAACGTGCATTCCAGCAGAGAGAAGAGGCTGAGGAAGGCTCAAAGATATGAGACAGCTTGAATGTGTTCCCAGAGAATAAAGTTAGAGGTTACCAATGGCCCAAGTCAGGACTCAGGATGTGAACATCAGGAGGGGACCTGCAGCCCATGCTCAGGGGCTGGAGTTTAGCATGGAGGAAATCATCAATGAATTTTAAGCAGGAGACTAATATTTTTACATTTTAAAATATCACTCCATGTCTGCATGGGTGGGGAACCAGCGTAGGACAAGCCTAACTAGTTAGAAAGCTGCTGATGGAGCCAGGCAAAGATGGTGCGGCCAGGAGACAGAGCCTGCCATAGCCACGTGTCCAGCAAGGAGGGACGCCAACATTCATGGTCCCTGACGTGTCCCCTGAAAGATCCAAAGGCCCAAACAGTTCATTCTCAGTAGGTCTAAAGATTTCATAGCCTCAGTTTAACTTTTAAGGAATCCCAAATGTTTTCAGAAGACATTCCCAAAAATAGTACTAATTAATTTGTTTAACATTTAAAGTCTTAAGAGCAAAAATCAATATGTTTATTGTATTTTAACTTACAGCTTCATATCATATTAAAGAAGAAATATCATCAGCTCTTTTTTTTTTTTTTTTTTCCTGAAGCTGAAAACGGGGAGGCAGTCAGACAGACTCCCACACCCGCCCGACCGGGATCCACCTGGCACGCCCACCAGAGGGTGATGCTCTGCCCATCCGGGGCATCGCTCTGTCACGACCAGAGCCACTCTAGCGCCTGGGGCAGAGGCCAAGGAGCCATCCCCAGTGCCCGGGCCATCTTTTCCTCCAATAGAGCCTCAGCTGCAGGAGGGGAAGAGAGAGACAGAGAAGAAGGAGAGGGGGGTAGGTGGAGAAGCAGATGGGCGCCTCTCCTGTGTGCCCTGGCCGGGAATCGAACCTGGGACTCCTTACGCCAGGCCGACGCTCTACCACTGAGCCAATCGGCCAGGGCCATATCATCAGCTCTTAAAGGAAGAGGTAACATCAACAATAGTGAGAGGAGGTCTGTTACTCTGGCTCTTCATGAGCAAAATGAAGCAGGTTAACACAACTGTTCAGATCATTCCAATCCCCCAAAGTTAGCAGGCTAACCATAAATATCATCATAAAGAAATTGAACCCTGACATGTTGTATAAACAACACAGTCTCTTCTTAAGTGAAAATAGTTTTAAGATATTTTTGACACCTCATCTTTAAAACACAAAGTTATTAAGAAGCACTATAAATAGTTGCTATTTTTAAAAAGTATAATTAATAATAAAAATAATAATCTAGCTTAAAATTAATATGGATAATTTTAAAAGGCCCAGAAGTAAAATTCTCTAATTAAGGTTTCTATAATAAGTGACAGTGAAGGGCACAAGTGACCTACCTTGATTAGCAATTTCTCCCATACCAATGGCCCTTTAAAAATGTCATTACCCTTAACACACTGCATGTCGTCAGATGAAATGACATTCTATTGCACAAGTTTGGGCAGTCTCATACTTTTTTATAACTTAAGTATCTATAACCACTCAGGCAAGAAATGTACAATAGTTATACTTTTACACGTAAGCTACTTTTTATATCCCAATAAGTATGTTCCATCTTAATCTATCTGTGTATACTAAAATGTTAAGATTCCTGCAGTGCAGTGATTCCTGTGTCCCATAGAGACATAGTGTATGTAGAAGCTTTAATAAAATTCTGCAGTCAGGGAGATAACAGGACCAGCAGTCTGGTCAGGTCCCACCTGCAGTGTGAACTTTGGCTCACCCCGACCGTAAGAGGCACTCTGCCACTCTGAAATGTCCTCAGAGCTGAAGGAGAAGATCAGTGACAGGATCCAAAATGTGGTCCAGTCACAGGGGCTCCACCCTACCCTCCCCCGACCCCAGTCCACATAACCAACCAATCACTGAAGTTCATAGATGACATCTCCAAAATCTCTCTCAGGTCTTCCCTTCCTTCCCGCTGACATTGCCAACACAGTAGCTGCAGTCTTGGGAAATGAATCTCAGCAGTAACCTGCAAACTGATTCCCAATTCCTCCCAGATTCCATCTTATTTTCAGTGCCGCCAGGTTAATTTTCCTAAAGCAACATGCTGATTATGACTTTATCCTACACAAAACAAAAACGGTTATACTCGGTAGACTAAGTTCAAGGTCCTTCATGAATGTGCTCCAACACACCTCTCACATTCTATTAACCTCATTTGTCATGAAGGAAACTTTTTTCCCAGATGTACTTAAGGATGTGCCTTTCCCTGGATGATCTCTAGACCTTCCTGTATCCACATCTTTTTTGCATACTGCTTTCTCTTACCACACATCCCAATCTCCCAGATCCAAATACTATTCCCCCTTCAAGGATTACTGCAAATGTTACTTCCTCCCCAGACCCTTCCCTCAAAATTTCAGGCAAAATAATCTTCCCTCTACACCTAGTTTTCACAACCTACCACTGTAACCTTCTTGAGGGCAGAAATTGGGTGTGATTTATATTTATTTTTACCAAAGCATGGAACATCTTGCATAAGGTAAACCGAAGATTGCCAACTGCACCTTACAAACCAGATGAACCCAGTGACTGTGTTAGGTTCACAGGCCCTCATCTCCAGCTTTTCCGGACACATTAAACATCTGGTGAACCAGACATGCTCTCTGCAGTTTGTTGGTTTCCCACAGTCCCCACCAGTCTCAACTGCCTCCTAACACTACACAGGAAGCAGAGGGTCAATAGCTATTTACAAGTTTTGCTCTCCTGGCTGCTTTCATTTATGGTACCTGCCTGGATCTCAGAGATATGTTTGTAATTCTTGTAGTAAATGATCAATAAATAAGAATTAATGAATAAAAGACTATGTGGAACAATTGAAGGAACTAATAAATCTGAAAAGGAAACAGAAATGTTATAATATGATGAAGGGAGTCAACATTTTAAAGGATGTCATGTGAAAATACAATTATATTTGTCCAGAATTCCAAAATAGAAACAATGAGGACAATAGCAGAAATTTCGATCTTTGAAGTTACTCAAAAAGCAAAACGGGCCTCTTCAGTGAAGAGTAAGTGTCCTTTCCTGAGCTGAGAATGCTGAGAATGCCCAGCCATTTGCCAGAACTGAGACAGGAGGCTAGACTGGTGCCTGCCTGCCAGGGGCCATTCACTCAGGGAATCTATGACTTCAGCCCCTTTCCTAAACTCATGTGCTATCTTACTGAAAAACAGAACACTGAATCATGTAGCATGTAGTCTGTATGAGTGCACTGCTCATAGAATGCATGTTGGACAAGAAAAGAGGGACTGAATCATGTAGCACGTAGTCTGTATGAGTGCACTGCTCATAGAATGCATGTTGGACAAGAGAATAGGGTCAAGGAGGAGACTTTGAGAAACCCCATTATTGAAGAAAATGGAGAATAAAGAAACTGACAGAGAAAAGGCAGTCAAAATTGAGAAGAATCATCAGGAGGTAATGTAAAACAGAGACCAGCCTGAGGAGAGAATTCCTAAAAATTCCACTGCAAATAAGGATTTCAGGAGGGAAAGAGGGGTGGGGGAAGGTTAAGGAAGGTAGAAGGGGGACAGCTGGTGATGGAAGGAATCTTGACTTGAGATGGTGAACACACAATACAGTATACAGATAATGTATTATAGAACTGGACACTTGAAACCTGTATAATTTTATTAACCAATGTCACGCCAATAAATTCAATTAAAATTTTTTTTAAATAAATGAATAAAACTATTTAAAAATAAAGGAAAGCACCCAACATAGTTGTGTATTACTAAGCAAAAGAAGCCAAACTGAAAAGGCTGCGTACTATATGATTCCAATTGTATGACATTCTGGAAAAGGCAAAACTATGGAGACAGTGAAGAGACCTGTGGTTGCCAGCAGTTGGAGAGAGGGAGAGAGGAACAGGCCGAGCACAGAGGACTTTAGGGCAGTGAGACTATACTGTACGACACCACAGTGATGGAAACATGTCACTGATCTGTTCAAACCCATAGAATGGACAACGTCAAAGCAAGCCCTAAGGTGCACTGATGATGAAGTGTCAAAGCAGGCTCACCAACTGTAACAAATGGACCACCCTGCTTACTCTCTGTCCTGTGCTCAGTAACCAGCCTCTTCCAACAACATGGTGAATTACGCTCAGAGGCAGATTTAATGGTGGGCGCACTGGGTGCACACTCTGGGCCCCTACTTCTGAAGGGCCCTGCAAAAAAAACACCAACTTTAGACTTTTTTCCAATGACACCAAGTTTGGTTTCATATATGCAATTTTAACATTAATAGTACAAAATAATGGCCCTGGCTGGTTGGCTCAGTGGTAGAGTGTTGGCCTGGCGTGCAGGAGTCCCGGGTTCGATTCCCGGCCAGGGCACACAGGAGAAGCGCCCATCTGCTTCTCCACCCCTCCCCCTCTTCTTCCTTTCTGTCTCTCTCTTCCCCTCCTGCAGCCAAGGTTCCACTGGAGCAAAGTTAGCCCGGGTGCTAAGGATGGCTCTGTGGCCTCTGCCTCAGGCACTAGAATGGCTCTGGTGGCAACAGAGCAATGCCCCAGATGGGCAGAGCATCACCCCCTGGTGGGCGTGCCGGGTGGATCCCGGTCGGGCGCATGCGGGAGTCTGTCTGACTGCCTCCCCGTTTCCAACTTCAGAAAAATACAAAAAAAAAAAAAATAGTACAAAATATTTTTTATTTATTTAAAAATATGGTTAACATGTATTTTTATTTTCCCTGTCTCTCTCTTTATTTAAGAGGCCCAATATTTTCTTCTGTGCCTGGGGCCTCAACCAACCTTAATCCACCTCTGATTACGTTACAATGACGTCCAGCAACTATATTCCTGCCCAAGTGCACAGAGCTGCTAAGCCACTTTGTAGACCCATTTCTACATAAGAACAATGAGCCACAGACCACTAGACACTTGAGGGAAACCTCCAATGGGAAAGAGAGCAAAACAAATAGAAGAAGGAACCCAGAATAAACAGACAAATGGAGGGAAAAGAAAAGATCAATACAGAAAAGAAGACAGATACTGCGTTTATGAAATAAATGCTAGATGCTGGATCTTAAAAGTTAATACAATCCCTGGAATAAGCCCAACTTTTAAAAAATTAAAAATAACTACCAGAAGTGAAAAAGTCAATAGAAAATCTGAAAGATGTAAGTTGAGGAAGGCTAGAGAAAATAAAAGAAAAAGACAAAAAAAAATAAGAGTTATAGAGAGGAAATAAAAGCATAGAAATAATATAAGAAAATTCCTGAAAAATCCTGATCAAAATGGCCCGCCTAGTACCCAGCGCACAGAGTGAAAAAAGAACCACACCAAAGCATATGGTTGTAAAATTTCAATGCAACAGCAATAAGAGGAAATTATAAAAGCTTCTAGAGAGGAAAAAGGACACATAAAAGGGTTCACAGGCAGGATGGCACTAGATCTTATGACTGCAGCACTGAAGGGCAGATGGTAACGTAGTGAGATCAAATATCTGAGGGCAAATACTTCCAGCCTGGGCTGCTTTACCCAGGCAAACTCCACTCAGGTGAGACACATGCAAACACACAAGGTTTCCCAATGTGTACCCTCACATGCCCTTCCTCTCAAGAGCTTACTAGAAGATGAATGATAGAAAGGAATACACCTCACAGCTCCCTAAAATGAGGGAACCACCCCACAAGAGGATGTCACGGCATCCAGGAAAGACAGAGTTGAGCACGGGAGACAAGCAAAGAGACTTGCTGGGTTGAGACCCAGTCAGCCACAGGAGATGGCCGCACAGCAGGCCCAGAGAGCAAGTGGGGGAGACTGGGGCAGGACTGAACAGAAGAGAGGGCGGGAAGGAGAACTCGATAGGTCCCGGGAGATCGGCCATCTGTCAGAGAGCTTGAAAATGAAATCATGAAAGATACTTCAAAAACTAAATAAAAATACATTAACTCTAGGAATAAAACATATTATTCAATAAAATATTATTCAATATAATCTCAGCCAGAAATAATAGTTATGCAATCATAATAATAAAAACACTGAGTATTCATTTAAACCAAAAATATAATTCAAGAATATGAGCAAAACCAAAATGCGACAGCGTAATAAGAGAACTAGCCCCACCTTCCAGAATAGGAAGTTCATAGGTGTCTTAAATATCAAAGCATGACGGTATCATCCAGTTATTAAGAAGTATGGCAGTGACAGCAGGAGAAACAGCTAAGAGGTGAAAGTGATTGTCACCAGGACAAAAAGTTTTAGGTGGGAGGAGCAGGGTATGACCCAGAGGCAAAAAGAAAGACAGAACTAGTCAATCATTTAAAGTATCTCTGTATTCTATTTCGGTAAAGATAAAACGAAGTAAGTAAATGAATGCCGGGGTGTTCAGGGCTTGCAGACTATTCCTTTGAGAAGCCTAAATATCCTAGAACAAATAAACTGCTCCAGACATGGAGCTTTTTGTTAGTTTCTTTTAAGTTTGGAGAAACAATGAAGAAGAAATTATTACACTGGTAGACAGGAGATGGGGCATCTGAAGGAGCAACTTCTCCCCGAGGAGAGAGGAATAAAGGTCTGCAATATGTGTATCCACAATAGGCCCAGACAGACAGACAGACAGACAGCCCTTCCTCGGTGACCAGGGGTGGAGGATGGAGAAGAATCAATCAGCAAAGAAAGCTGCATGAGGAAAAAAAACATACCTGTGGCCAAGACAGTGCTTGATAATCTCCTTTTTGAGGTGAGGCAGTAGGCCAAAGAAAATGTTTGAGAAGTTACCAGAAGAAAATGTTAACTTCAATTAGATCAAGTACATTTGATCTTAGAGCAGGAAGGACACACGCTGTCTTAATTGATCGTATTGGTACCAAGTCATTCCTCCCTGCTTCCGTAAAGCACCGTTATCATATTAACATTGGTATTTTAAAGAATTGTGTTTCTACTAAGCAATGAATCCTCAAGAACCATCATGTCCATTTGTATACAACCAACACTGACTCACAATAGTGTCTGGTGTGAAATGCATTTTTGTTATATAGTAGATATAGAAATATTTTTTACCCAGAAGTACAAAAGCATGTCAAATACCAATATACATGTATTACATTAAAATGTTTTTATAGGCCAGAAGCCAGTATTCAGTAATTTCATTATATATATATATATATATATATATATATATATATATATATATATAGAGAGAGAGAGAGAGAGAGAGAGAGAGAGAGAGAGAGAGAGAGAGAGAGAGAGAAACAGACAGGAAAGGAGAGGGATGAGATGCATCAACTTGTTGTGTCACTTTAGTTGTTCTGAAATGAAGCAGCCGAGTTTAATTGCTCTAAAAGAAAGAGACTTTCAGCAGAACTTACTTTTTCTAAAAGACTCTCTACCCCTGGCCTTGAGGCTAGTTCTCCAGATTGTAGCCTTGGGATAGTTCCCCAAGGTTACAGATGTTCCCAGAATGTTTCTCCCTGAATTAATCTTATAGATAAACATTGTAAAAGAGCTTGTTTCACTGCTTTGTTCTACTGCTAGGCTTCCCCTCCTCCCCATTCCCCAATTAGTGTGTAATTTTGTCTTTAAAAGGGGAGGGGGCGCATGATTTGAATGACTTAAGTCTCCTTGTTGTAGCCAGCTTTGAATAAAAGACTCCTTTAAATTTGAACTTCAGTGTGGAGAAGGTCTGTATAGTCTCACTGGTTTCACTATAACAGTTCATTGATTGCTTTCTCATAAGTGCCCTGATTGGGGGGGCTCCAGCTGAGCCAGTGAGCCTTTGCTCAAGCCGGTGACCTTGGGCTCTTGGGCTCAAGCCAGCAGCCATGGGTTTCTATCTATGATCCCTCACTCAAGTTGGCAACCTCCGGGTTTCAAAACTGGGTCCTCAGCATCTCAGATCGATGCTCTATCCACTGCGCCACCACCTGATCAGGCTTTACTATATATTTTTTAAATAATATATGTCCCATCATAGATAACTACCCCCAAACACTCTGACTTAAATTTGAATTTACTGAAGCTGTCTCTCTATGTACACAACCTGGAATCTGTTTTGGGTGATGCCCATACTTTGACCTTAGAACAGCAGGAAAGACTATGTGAACCTATGACTATCCTATGGATTCTAAATTAAAGCTCAGAAAAATTCACATCAATTAAAATCTATAGTTAGCAATCAATACCTGCCCAACCTAATAATTAACCCAAAGATTTTATGTTTTAAAATATTAAACTTATTGATCCAGAATTAATTTGAGTACAGCTGGTCTCTATTAAGGACTTCCTATTATTTCAACATATTCTCACTTTACATTCTTTCTAAAAGGGAAATAATAGTTACTATTCACTATGAATAGCATAATATTAATGTTAATTTTTAGAATTCTGCTTTCCACTCCCCTACATTTAAGCTGAAAATTAATTTCCTTGGTAATTACCCAACACCTTTTCCACAAAACATTTCAGATCCATCTTACATAGGTTCAGATGGGGAGAAGGGGAGTTTAAATAAATAATTAGTTAATTAATAAAAGCAAGAACTTTGTTTGCTATTTCAATCCTTTGCTGAGTTTAGAGGATATTTTTGATTGCTATTATTTAAAATTCTTCTTGTCATTAATATATTAGAAAAAATGAACTTGACCATCTATCTTGAATGGCAGATAATTTCAATAAATTCTAATCTTTAGTTTTACAATGCAGTTAAGAATTATAAGTATCTAAATGATTTAAGCTAATCAGCAATTTAGGACAAAATGCAAATTGATACACCTGTGTATAGCTTCCCACAAATTCCACAAGGTGACCAACTAAGATTATTAGAATAACATCATACAACATAGATCAACCAAACTGACATATTCATTATTTCATCCTATTATCCTTTCAAAAATGTTTCAAAAAATATTTCCCAAAGATGCATTTTATATTACATAAAGGTACCTGACAATGGAGCTATGTTAATTCTACCTTTAAGGTCATACAAGCTAAATGAGAATTCAGTAGCTCCAAGATGACTTTGAGTTTACAAGAGCATGCAAAGAAAGCATTTCCTAAAGTACCTGATTTTGACTTCAGGATAACCTGAATGGTATGTCCATCATTGGTGACTTCACAGTCTCGGCAGACCACATAATTTGGTGAAAGGCGGACATCCAGCAGTGTAGGGTCATATCTAGCTTCTCTTGAATTCAGGTTAATGGGAGACTGGTATTCCCCATTAGCATCAGGAAACACCAAGCCCCATTCAACACCTAAGAAAAAAAGAAAGCGCATTTATAACAAGTTAAAAAAAGAGTTACGGTAAAATTTAATGTGCTTAAACACTGTTTATAATCTTAAAAGGGTTATGACTACCATTTCTATAAGATATGGTAAATGTGTATAAATTTTTCATTCATATTTTTAATAAACTAGTACTATCAAATATCACATACATGTTCCTGAGCTAACAGAACATTCTGTTTGTATTTTTCCACATAGATGTAATAACTTATGACTAAGAAATCTAGGTCACCTTTAAGTGATTAGAAAGAAACAGTACCACAAAAATTTCCTCTGCTCATCAGTTCAGTTATGTGCAGTACTTGGGAAATACCGTGACTCTCAGCATGTTTAGTAAGAACCCCAAACCTGATGCTAGTGAATAAGCACCTCTTATCAGAAACGCAAGTAGCTTTTTGTAGTGTTCATATGCACATGTACACATACCATACATATATACTCTTTCCATATTTTTATAATTAAAATGATAAATTCTACTTTTGTTTTTTCAACAGATGTAGGCAACATGAACACCAGTGGTTGGCTCTATTAAAAGTCCTACATCTTGAGAGAGAAATTTAGGAATCTAAACTTTTAAAAAAGTTGACTCCCTTTTCACTAAGCCCACTGATCCAGCCTGACATTTAGGACATGTCTGGAGAGAGCTGAGCTTTGTTAGGTGTCCTTCAGGAAAAGAGTAGAGACAGAAATACTTCTCTCCCACCAGGGTCCTTATAGCAAGCAAGAAACTAACAGTTTCATTAACACTGTGCTCTCAAGGTGTTGAGTAAAAGGTAACGCTGCTCCCCTTAGCTGCTCCGCAGACAAGAAATGTCACAGCCACAGCTTTAAAGCTTGCCCTCCGGCTGGAGGCAGGTGCCAACAGCTGCGGGACAGGGCGGTCAGGCTCCCCAACGCGAACGCAGGTGGCACGCCCGCCGGCTCCCTCTGCTGCGCCTTTCTGCCCCGAACCGGGCAGAGGAATGGGGAAGTGACAGAGACCCACGTGGGAAAGCCGCACGGCGGAGGTGTCCGGAGCGCATAAGGGCAGCAGCGCGCAGAGACTCGCACCGGGCCGGACACAGGAGACGCTCAGCCCCCGAGGCGCCGTCCCAAGACAAGGGCCACCTCAACATGCGGCGGGTTACCTTCTTCGTAGCCCCACTCCACACCCTCCTCTTCTTCCTCCTCATCATCCTCCTTCTCCGGGAAGGCGACGGAATCTTCGATGAAGCTCAAGTCAGCCATGGGGAGGTCGTGGGTCCTCTCGGCTCTCTGGCTGGCGATGCCTGCGCCCCTGCAGGGCAAGAGGGCAGAGGTGGGAGTGTGAGCGCGTGGAAGTGCGCGAGTGCGAGCACGTGGGAGTGGTGGCACGCGAGCGTGTGAGCGCGAATGTGAGCGCACGTGAATTAATGTGAGCGCGCGTGGTGAAAGTAGTGTGGGTGCGTGTGTGTGTGCGTGTAAGGTGAGCGCGCGTGCTAGCGGGTGAGCGTGGAGCCCAGAATTCTCGGGCGTCCGGCGCGGGGAGAGCTGGCTGAGTCCCGGCGGAGCGCGGGAGAAACAGCAGCTCGTGGAGCCAGAGTTGGCGAATTATAAACCCGGCGGGGGCGTGTCTGGCATGTGAGGAACCGCCCCCTTGGCTGGGTGGCCGGGGCACCCGGGGGAGGACCGCAGAAAAGGCCCTGGGGCTACCGCGCAGGAACAGCGGAAACCAGTGGTCCGCTCTTCGGCCCGCGGTCGCTGCCCCTGCTGCGTCCGCCTGCGGTCAGAGCCCCGTGAGTCATCTGGGTCTGTCCTTGGGACCCCTGTGGGCAGCGGCCAGGGCCTTTCACCTTGAATTTATCTTCATCCAAGAAATACCAGAAAGAAAGAAAGGGGGTCGAGGAGGAGAGGGATGGACTGCCTAGCATAGGAGAAAAGAGAGGGCTGAAAGACTGCGTAACAAACTGAAGATCGTTGACCCACTCCGAATCTTTATTATTGAGTATTCACTTTTTAATTCGCTCTTGCAACACAGTGGAAACGTGTATGGAAAACTTCCAAGAAACTTGTTCCTAAAACCATTTAAGAAAAAAATATATTTCAAATCAAGAATAGTGAATTGCAATAAAGTGCATTTGTTTTTAGTTTCAGACCCTAGGGTGCTACTGTGTACACAGCTCCTGATCACCTAATGAAATCGTGTAAATAATGAAATGCACACATTGCATAACAAATGAGAAGTTTCCTGATCCAGGGGGTGGCTTTGTTACCTCTTAAACGTGCCTCCCAATCCAGTGTTAAGGACTTTAGCCCCAGTTCCAGCGCGTTTTAAAAGTTTTAGCCAATAATCCCTGACCGGGTTAATACCATATTTTTAGAAGATATCTGTGTATAAGAAACTCAGATTTGGACCTTCAGTAAAATTTGTTTTCATATGCTTTGTGCATTCACTAAAATGTTCATTACCATTTTGAATAGAGAATTTCTAAATCACGCAGTCTTTATAAAAGCTTAATTCCTCATACAAGGACAGAGATGCTCAGTGGTGGGGGGGGTATGAGGGTTCTGTGGTTCACTGCCTGCTCAGCCTCCCCCTTTCTTAAAAAGAAAAACAAACAAACAAACAAACAAAAACTTCACGGGGTACTAGAAATTTCTCCGTAAAATGGATTGGGACTGAAAGGAGGGGAAATCCAATCAATCTGCCATTTTCTAGCATGTTTAGCAAAATCAGTGAAACTACTGGTCAACTTAAGCTCTGAGGACAATCTGTGGGTTTCACTTAATTCAACTACTATAACTTCTTTTTCTCCTTAACAGGACACCAGAAAGTCCACCATTGAGAGGACTGAGCCACAATCTGAGAGAAACTGAATTCGTTCTTCACTCACCGCCTTCTGAGAGTTCTTCAGTGATGAGTTGCTCTCTTCTGCACCTCAGTGAGCCAGAGCTGGACAGAAGTAGACATCTGTCCTAAAGCTGCAGCTGTTAAATATATATAAGAAAAGCTACCCCAAACATCAACCACTTCCCTCGGAAATTCTTCTAAAAGGAACATTTCATTTTTCTCCTTTCATGAAAACTTTTCCAGAATCTAGAAAGTTTTATAAACTTGCTTTTAAAAATATGTCCCTGTATTAATCAAATGCTACAGCTAAAGGAAGGGAGAGGACACATGCCAGCCCAGTGGAAGGTTCCATAATAAAATCTTTTTGCCACCCTGAGCCCATCACCAATGGTCATTTCTCTCTGCCCCCAAATGTACATAGATGATACATTGTAGCCATCGTGTGACCACCAACTGCATTTAAAACATCACATGAATTATAGAGATGTTTACCAAATCAAAGGACAGCAAAATCACCATGGCAAAAAACTCTATTTTCCATGAGTAAATGGTGTGCCGTATTTATAGCAGATAGGCTGAAAGACTGAATTGTTAATACTGAATTTTGCAGTTAACAATAATTTTGCATGTAGCCAGCAATGAATCACCATTCATAAATGCAGTTAACTAGACAAACATGTTTATCCACATTTTTCTCTCTGAATTTTTCAATGTCATGTGTATAATGTAACTCCTCTCAAGCCTAGGGTACCCCGTCCAGCAACATATGAGCCATTCTACCATTCATCCAAATATTCTATTAACAGCCTTAATTGCTTTGAGACTGTGTGCTTCAAATTTCTGCTAATTAATAGCACCTTAAGACCTTCTCTTCTCAAGTGCCTGTACTATATTATCACTAAAGATGGAATTTCTATTTCTAGTTATTATAAGGTATCTGTCACCATAAAACCTAAACACAGAGATCAAAGATATAGGGCAATTCTTTGATTTACAAAATAGAACAAGCACACCTAAATCTAATATCAAAGCATCTAAAAATATTCATGCTCTATATTTGAACGTAAGTACTCCACATATCCCTCTATATAATTTTAGTGCATTTCAACCTCATACCATAATTGATTCCTTAAATTAACTTTATATTATTGACTTTTAGTGTTTGCATAACTGAGGTCAAGCAACATCAGTAGCACAATTTATTAAAACTAAGACCTATATGGCTAATTACTATTCGATGCTAAGAGAATATAAATAGAAATACCTAAAAGGGACAAGCCTATCTAGATGTCAAAGGAACAAAGAGGTAAGATTGCATCCAGCACCCCATACCTACACAACCCTCTCTTTCCAATCTCTTCTCACCATATGCCATCTTACCAACCTTTCTTATTGTGTTGGTGAGTTTGGGCCCTAGGATAGTCGTAAATAATTATTACCTTTTTGTGTGCACCTAATGATCTGGGAACACCTCAAGGGTAGAGCTAACACATGCATGACAATTGACTTCTAACCAGATTGTAGATCTCTGAACTTCAATAACAATGAATTGTGTTCCTTCATATGTACTGCTCTGCAGTAGACACTCTGGGATGTCCCAAGATTAATCAAACTCTTTTTCTGCCCTCAAGCATTGCTCAGTTCTCTTGGGGGAAAAGTAAATAATTAACAACAACAAAGTCAATATGTCAACTGGAGATGCAAGTACTATTACATATATGGAAGATACAACTCATATACATGGAAACAATCTAGGAAGGTTTCTTGGAAGAATATCATTTGAGGCTAACTAAAAAGGATAAATAAATTTGGGGGCTTGGGGCAGTGAGTGAGTGAATAGCATTCCTAGGCATGAGCAGTGGTGCGAATAATGGCAATGTTTGCTGAAAACCAATTCTCTTCTCTAAGTCCCTTCTGTGACCTTCCAAAACCAATCCAGATTACTCAAAAAAAAAAAATGTGGGCTTCAGTGGGCTCATGTCTGAAGTAAGACACTTCTCTGATTACTTAGTATGTTAGTCTGATTTTTGTTTTGTCAGTAAAGACATAAAAATTTTCCTCATTATACACATTTTGATTTCTAAAGATTTCAATCTTTTGTTTAAAAGCAAGAAGCTCTGATCCTTTCACATTTATTTCTCAAGCTGATTGTTCCTATATTTTGCCTCCTTAACATTGTGCATTTAAGCCTACTTTTGTTTGACCTTTTCTTGGTTTTTTTGTCTTCAGAATCAGCAGCTTTTAGTCTTATGGTTCAGTGTAGCTGTCTCAAATTGTGTTGTTTTTGTCAGTCACAGCCCCTCGCTGTGAGATTATACCTCCCTGCTTTGACAAATTAAATATGGGCCGAAGTGCAAGCACCACTACCTAAAGGAAGCTTTAGCAGTTATGTGATTCCACCATCATCATTGTTCCCCTGCCCCCAAATTACCTAGTCCAGTCCTTCAGTCTGGATTCTGGAATGAAGAAGACCCATAGATCAGAGCACAGACAACCAGAAGTCAACATGTAATGTCAGAAATAAACCGTTGTTTCATAAGCCACTAAGATTTGGAGGTCATTTGTTACAGCAGCATAATATACCCTTATTAACACCTTGAAATTTTCTTAGAGGCCCTGGCTTCAACTAGGATCCTCACAACTTCACCACTCAGTGAGAAAGTTGTTACCCATAGAAAATCCCCATCTCCTCTAAGTAAACATGGGCCATAGCTCTCTTCACTTCCCTGAAATCACGCCAATTATGCCTGGAGCCTTGCAACTAATACTTCAGCACCAAAATGACAGCAGGCGAAGTTGAGATCTTTGAGATCACTATATTGATGACTGAAATCTACCTTCTCAAGGGAGCCTTCCTAGCATTTGCCAAATTAAATCCCTACTCAAAGTGCTTCTATAATACCCTCTACAGATCTCTAGCCCTGAAATTAAGATTGTGTTTTAACTATGTATTTTATAACCACCTTATCCAATAAATAGCTCCCCAAGAACAAAGCATTGATCTTATTCCTCTCTGGAGGATTCACTGGAGGAATCCTCACTTACAAATTCATTTCCCTATGCCCCCAATAAAACAGTCATCTGATTAGCCTTTATAAATACAAGTGCAATAAAAGTTCTGCTTACTAAGGTTGAGGCTTTTGAAATGCAGTGGGGCTATAAAAAGGGGAGTAATAAACTTTACTGGGTGGCAGGTGTGTAAGTAGGGGCTTCGCCAAGGAAGCTGGGTCCTGCGAGATAAGTAAGTGCCCTTTTGCCCACAGAAGGTAGGTGGAAGGGAGGGAACGCATGGCAGTGAAAAGGAAGAGCAAACAGCAAGAACTCAAATATAGAAACCATTGTGGGTTCACTTTTTGATCAAGATTATTTGCTTTTTTATGGTGTGAGTAGGTTTCCTATGGTGTAAATAAAAGTGCAAAATGATACATTTAAATAGTATGTCTATGTTAGTTTTAGAGATTTTTTAAAAGTCAAAAGAATCTCATGACATGAAAAAAATTACAAAGTAAATTAAATATATGCTTAGATGAGCACATACAGTTGACGGAACAATTCCAAAAATATATTGAGCCCTTTTTGACATTAAGAGATGATGCAGTGATCAAATTAGAATGACCCCTTGGCCACACATATACTTCAGTTCCCGCAGCAACTGGGGTTCCTCACTCTACCTACAGGAATGTTTTCAACCACCAGTCTGTGAACCAGTACCAGACTGCCAGAAATTTTGTGCCAGTGGGCCAAAGAGTTAACCACCTTGATGTTATATGAAGACTATAGACCCAATGATCTTAGTCAAATTTGCTTATGCTAAGGATGATTTCTGCCTAGCAATCCCCAAAATAATTCTTCTATTTTCACCAGTCCCCAGGCGTAAAAAGGTTAAAAACCACTGACCTACAGCATGCTGTTGGCTGTAGGAGATGCAGGAATGCCTGTTATGCAAGATACAAGCCAATAAACAGGAAAATATTAATTTGAGCACTGTGAATTTCTTCAAAGATGGCTGCCATAATTCCTGCCCTCCTGTAGGCATATGAAGGGGGCAGCTATTTCTCCTCCACTAATCAAGGCTGATTTTGTGACTTGCTTTGTCTAATAGACTATGATAGTGACCCTGTGCCGGTTTGGGGCTTTATTTTTAAGAGGCTGACCCATTTCTCTTTAGTTCTTGGAAACCAGTCATCCTGTAAGAAACCCTACTGCCCTGATCCCACCATCTTGTGAGGAAGCCAAGCTATCTCCATGATGACACATGAAAGACCCCCTGCGGCCTTACAGCCCAGCTTAGTTACCAGCTGAAGGCAGACAAGTGATTTCAGCTGACAGTATGTGGAGCAGAAAATTGCCCATCTGAGTCCTGCTTGAATTCTTGACCCACAGAATCATGAGAACTCTTAATTCACTGTTAAAGCCACTGAAGTTTGGAATGTGTTATTATAAAACATAAATGACTATCACATACTTTTACTATGTACCAGATAGTAATCGAGCACTTCCAATAGATTGTTTCCTTTAAATCTCATAACAGCCTCAATAATATTGATATTATCCTATCTTCAGATGAGAACCCAGAGGTTCAGACTTACCCTTGGCCACAGAGTGACATGAAGTCTGCCTTCTCCCTCACACTTGTGCTCTGAACCACCAAACTTCTCCCTTCAAAGTTACTGGACTCAGTAAATGTGTTCCGTCTGCATCACCAGAAGAATGCAGGTTGTTGGAACACTGTTAGGAACCAAACACCAACTTACGGTAAATGCATACTCCAGCCCCATTGCATCCTGCCTCTGCGCAAACTGGGTTACACTGACTAGTCTTAACCGCTGGGATCAGAAGGGTCAAAAAGGGAAAGGGAAAGGAATCTAAGTTGGAAAAAAAAAGCATACAATAATGAAACTCTTTTTTTAATTAATAAATTCTTTTGAGCAGTTTTTGGTTGCAGAAACTACAGACAGTTGCCATATACCCTCACCTCAGCCTCGTTTTCTCTACTAACTTTCTTGCTTTGGTGTGGGGCATTTGTTGCAGTTGATGAGCCAATAATAATGACACGTTATTATTTAAGTCCATAATTTACATTAGGGTTCACTCTTTGTGTTGTGCATTCTGTGTATAGTTTTAAGATTATGCATAGGTATAGAAAAGGGAATTTCATATTGATGAAATTTGTTCCTAAATCAACCGTAGTCTGTAGCCACACCTTAGGCCGTTCTGCTCATTCCAGGTGTGACCTCTCTGCATCTGTCCTTAGTTTGTAGCCACACCTTAGGCCATTCTGCTCACTCCAGGTGTGACCTCTCTGCATCTGTCCTTAGTTTGTAGCCACACCTTAGGCCATTCTGCTCACTCCAGGTGTGACCTCTCTGTCTCTGTCCTTCTGGGCCATTTGTTTTCCCTGGTTTTGATGCCACTCCCAGTCCACAACTTATCTTCAACCTCACGCTTGCCCAGCTAGGACTGACAACCCATGATCTGAGGTCTTGATGAACTGCAGTCTGCTGTTGTCGGCTGGTAACTTACTCATCATCTATTATGTGCTATGTATGTAATATGATTTAACTCAATCCGTAATAATGCGACAAAGGGCATAGTTTTGTAAATGAAGCAACTGAAACTCAGAGAATTTAGTGTTTTGCTCATGATCACACAGCTAAAGATGGAAAAGTTAAGGTTAGAACCAGGCCTAACCAGCTCTACAGCCAACATTAATTCCATAACCCTTCCCCACCCGAGTCAGGTGTTAGCCACTTATATCAAAAAGCCTGTTCAAAGTGTCATTAGTTATTCATCCATTTACATTTGCAACCAACTCTCAAAGTAATGTGAATTAAGTTCTTACTTAGCAATCTGAAATGCTACTTCTCAAAAACAGAAAGCATTCAAGATGTTTTATATTAAATATTTCTATTCCATAAAGAGTTTACGTAATGAGGAAGAACCAGGGGCACTAATGAAATACACAAAGAAATAAACATTTTAATGCTGATGAAGTACAGTGTGTTTACATTATGATTGGAGCCCCATTGATTAGGTTTCACTGAATATTATTTTTAGTATCATTATCAGTGATGAAAGAGAGAGTTTAGCTTGGTGCTGAGTACATACATACTAAACACTAAATGAGACTTGTTTCAACTGGACCTTAATTATTTAAAATACAGTTACATATATTATAGCTTGATATTTCCCACCTTCAAAAAGACAATAGAAAAATAGACTAAAACTCCAACAGGAGAGAGTGAGGTGAGACAATAATTATATCAGATATTATGAATTATCTAAAGTAATCCTCTTTAAAAGTCTCATAAAGAAACTTTATTAAATGTATTATTATCATTAGCATAATATAAGATGTTGAAAGACAGTATAGTGTAATGGTTTTGTTATTTCATTTTTATCTTAATCAAGTTATTTAACCTCCATTTCCTCACTAATAAAGTGAGGACAAAAATATTACCAAACCATTTGGGAGGACTAAATAAATTATAAAGATAATGTACTTAAACTAGAACAGCCAGTTCTACTAGAATGCGTGTTTTGAAAATGTGCATTTGTTTCAATTCAATGGATACATTAGGAACAATTTGAGCAGGAAACTTCCCTGTTTGCTTAGGCCACTTTTGTCTGTGAGAAACATGAGATGAACCCAGAAAACTGCACCCATTTCAAATGTCTTTCATGACTTTTTCTAACTGAAAAGAGCTTGAAGATCTTTAATTTAATTTAATTTTTTTGTGTGTGTATGTGGGCTTTAGGGTTTTTTACTAAGTGATCCTTGAGTCTCAGTTTTCGGGGATTGGGAGTGTGGGGTGACCTTAACCACCCACGTTGTCCCCAGCTTGCTATCTTGGAGGAAGGAGGCAGGAAGCCTGTTGTGCTCTGAGAACAGCCTGGAAAGAGAGGCTAGTCCCGGGGTGAGGGACAGCAAAGGGCCAAGGCAATCCTGGCTGATGCCACCCAGCCTCAGCCCTGCTTTTGCTGCTCCGTTCACTGTCCCTAGCTGAACGTGATCTCTGCTCCACATGTCACCTCCACATTCCAAAAGGTAGCCCCATGCCCAGCCCAACAGGCCTTCAGTCCTGGGGAAGGGCAAAGTAGGAAGCCCATCAAGATGAGGGTCCCTCCTTTCTATAGTCGGGGCGTGGCGTGGCCTCAGACCGCACCTGCACCCCCTCTCCTCTTACTGGTGTCCCACTCTGGTCCAGCACAGCAGCCAAGAGCACAAAGCACGGTTACTGTGGTGCTAGAGGCACAGAGACCCTACATGACACCAAGGCCGGACTACCTGCTGCCGTGGGTGGGGCTGCTCCCTGCCCTGGAGCCTAGACCGAGGTAGACAGAAAGCCTGGTGGGGACGGACAGCTGGATGTGCAGCCCAGCAGTGTGAGGAGGGGGTGCAGCCCAGACCCTGCTATCGTGCAGCAGGTCCAGGCCACTCCAAGCTTATCTTCCTCAAGAGTCCCCAAAGCTCCAGAGCTGCCCAGCCCCCACAAAGGGAACTAAGAGAACGGGAAGTTTTTGGAGGGGAAGGGTCTGCAGAAAAACGACCAGATAGTTGGTGTTGCCCACTCTCCTCCGCAAGGATGGAGGGTTCAGACTCCTAGCCCCGACCACCCTGCAGCTTAGATGAGGAAACAGGGCCTCTTTTGCTGCCCCTTCCTCTCAGAAGTCCAGGAACCACTCCAATCAAATACTGGCACACATGCCTGCCACCTACCTCTGGGGACAGCAGGAGGGTTGAGGCAGAAAGGCTGTCTAGGGCCTCTCCTGCTCCAAGTACCTTCCTCACCTTCCAGACATCATCTTGTCACCAGGGGGAACCACCCTCCCAGCTGGCTGCTGGGCCCTCCCTCAGCCCGTGAGCAGCTGGACTCCCTTCCCGAGTGTGTGCGTGAGTCTGTGTGTGGTGGGGTGACTACAGAGGGTGGTCCTGGCAGCCAGGGAGGGAAGGAGAGATCAATGGTCAGCCCCACCACAGGGCATGGCATCAGTTTCAGCCAGTCTCCTTCTACTGCTTGTAGAAGTCCAGAACAGTCTCGATGTCCATATTGCCACGTGCAGTGACCTGCAGGGCAGCCTGCACAGGGCCTGACAGCATGCTGGGACTGTCCAGTGAAAGGCCTGTGATGACGGTCTCCATGCCACTTAGGTCGTCCTCACCCGCCCCGCAGGCTAGAGTTGGCTGTTTGCAGCTGTCCAGGATGTTCTAAAGAGTCCAGACATCTGCATCCTGTCTCTCCAGCTTATGTCGCTCAAAGCTCTTCCCCACTTCTTTCTGGCAGTGAATGTACCTGTTTCTTTTTTTAAACTCTGCCTCTAGGTATCAGATCCCATCCCAGGCCCCTGAGTGTTTCTTCTTCAGCAAATCCAAGCCATTGTTCACTGTCTTTGGGATGATACCAGTGAAGTGGCCATTGATGGCCAGCTGACAGAGGATGGGGAGGTGTTGGCAGAAGGCCTGGGTGCCAGGGATAAGATAGAGTGACTTTTCTGACCGGGCCGCGCCTGCTGCAGCGGGCCTCCTGCTCTGACTGGGCAATGCCCACCAAGATGTCGACCTCCAGGCAGAACTGCAGGATGCAGCAGTGTAATTTTAAAGGCGAGGTCCAGAGAGGTCATGTGATTTCACAAGTTTACTCCTCTAGTGATAAAAAGCCAAGACTGGGGCCCTGGCCGGTTGGCTCAGTGGTAGAGCGTCGGCCTGGCGTGCGGGGGACCCGGGTTCGATTCCCTGCCAGGGCACATAGGAGAAGCGCCCATTTGCTTCTCCACCCCCCCCCCTTCCTCTCTGTCTCTCTCTTCCCCTCCCGCAGCCGAGGCTCCCTTGGAGCAAAGATGGCCCGGGCGCTGGGGATGGCTCCTTGGCCTCTGTCTCAGGCGCTAGAGTGGCTCTGGTCGCGGCAGAGCGACGCCCGGAGGGGCAGAGCATCGCCCCCTGGTGGGCAGAGCGTCGCCCCTGGTGGGCGTGCCGGGTGGATCCCGGTCGGGCACTTGCGGGAGTCTGACTGTCTCTCCCCATTTCCAGCTTCAGAAAAATACCAAAAAAAAAAAAAAAAAAAGCCAAGACTGGATCCACGTTTCAAATTTGTTTCTGATGCCTGACATTCTTCTTCACCCTTCATAGTGTCTTTCAGCATTTCTCTTCAGCTAGAAATTTCCAACCCTGACCTCGAACAACTTCCCTTTTCCCTTCTGATTGATGCTCTCTGGGTTTCCAAGTTTCTCTCTGACAACACATTTTCTCCATGTCTCTTAGTAGGAGCTTCCTAAGAGTTCCCTTGTGAGGTGGAGTGAAAAACCCAAACACTTCCAACAATGACTCTGCTAGTTTCAGCATCTGTTTTTCTGACAGCCTGGTGTTTTATTAACATCTACAGAGCTGAATCTTGACCTGCTGTAAAGTGGAGTCTTCTAACCTAGACGAATTCTTACAATTAACCCAAGTGAAAATGTTAAATAATTCCAGTATATTTTTTCTGCCAAAAAGGAAAAAAAAAAATCCTACCTCATTTTATGACCCAGAAAAGAAATTTGTCACTGTGAAATGAACATAAACAAAAGGCATTGGGGAACAGTCATGTGACAGTTCTAAATTATCAACATGATTCTGCAGATTCTGAAAGGACATCCTTGCGGACCTTCAGGATGTCTGAGACAAAGACTATATGCTCCTGTGAAAAACTAAAATAATGGCCCCAAACTAATTTGCCCTTCAGAAGAATTATTTTAAGTGAATCAACACTTGTGGTTCTAAGCTGTGGGAGAGAGAGGGTGAGAACCAGGAACCATAATTTTAAAATGTCTCTAAGAATCTTGATGGGAACCTGGTGTTCCTGACTAGCCCATTTATATTTGAAGTTGATAGAAACCTTGCTCATTTGAGAAGACTGTGAGAAAATAGCCCCCCACTGTATTCCGGAACTTCCTAAGAAAGAAAGAAACTTTTGTTTCTTGGTTACATGAAAATAAACATCTGTTTTTATTGTATCTACTGAGAACAAACTTTTGTCTTCTTGGCTACCAAGAATATCTAGGCCAGTCTCCTTTTCCAATACACTGAAATATAATCCCTCTTTTTTTCTTTTTTCTTTTTCTTTTCATAACTGCTTTGGTACTAACTGATGATTTTTAAGGGGCCAGACCAAAAAACTTGCGCAAGAAATGTGGATTTTGATAGCATATGTTGAAAAGAAATTCCTTAAGAATATAGATAAGTATGGCCAATGGATAAGCACCAACGGTTAAGATCCTAACTAAAGAGATTTCTAAACACATTCTAGTTGAGAAATAATATGATGTCAGTAAATTAGATATAGATTTGTTTGCGAAATTCTGGAATAATAAAATTAAGAAAGTTCCTCTTGGAGATTAAAAGATCTAATTTTAGAAAATATAAAAAGGCCTACTTTATATAAATACTATTAATAAGCTTCAAAAAGTTATGATAGCTTAAAAACTTTATAATTTTAAGAAATTTAGGGAAATCCATGGGTTCAGTAGCCAAAGTATAGGTTACAAAAGAAAAACATAAAAATAATTATGCCTTTTAGGGTATAACACATTGAGAAATTATGTCCCATCACTAAATTCCTTTTAGACTACAACAACCTTAAAGTCCCCCATTTACTTATTCTTATGTTAATGTTGATATATTCTCAGTGAAATTTGTAAAATACCTCTGTTGAAAGTTGAATACAAATAAAACATTAGGGACTCAGGAATGACATGATATAATAGAGGAAACTTTCAATAAAGACTGAGAAAGGCACAATCATTTGGACTCAACACAGAAAGAAGTATCAATTTTACTAAACAAAAAATATTATCTCATAAAAATAAGAGATAAGTGTCCAAAGTCTATACTCATTGTCAAAAGAAGCATTTCTTGCCTTATGTGAAAAGATTTTAGGTTTGTCTAAACCAGAGATTTAAAAAAGATTTTTTTTTTATTTATTCATTTTAGAGAGGCAGGGAAAGAGAGAGAAGGGCAGGGGAAGGAGCAGGAAGCATCAGCTCCCATACGTGCCTTGACCAGGCAAGCCCAGGGTTTGAACTGGTGACCTCAGCATTCCAGTTCAGTGTTTTATCCACTGTGCCACCACAGGTCAGGCTAAACCAGAGATTTTTAAAGAGTAGTCCCTAATACAGCAGTATCAACTTCACCTGAGAAACTGTTAAAAATGCAAATTTCTGAGCTCCACTCTAGATTTAGTGAATCAGAGGCTTGGTGGATGAAGACCAGCAACCATGTTTGAACAGTCCTCCAGGCTAAAGTTTGAGATCCAAAGGTTTAGACCTGTGCTGTCCAACAAGATAATTACCAGTGTGGATGAAAAAAGGACCACATACTAAATTGGACAAGCTAAGAGGAGGCCTGTATGGTGGGCCTTACAAATTCAGAGAACTAAAGTAACCACATAGGGTGGTCTGAGATTAAAC
Source organism: Saccopteryx leptura (assembly GCF_036850995.1). NCBI lineage: Eukaryota > Metazoa > Chordata > Mammalia > Chiroptera > Emballonuridae > Saccopteryx > Saccopteryx leptura. Next base: position 314,509,639 of record NC_089505.1, on the reverse strand, counting down.
TTCCTAATTCAAAGCGAGTCATGACAGGTGGTCATGTCCTAGGATGGTATCTTCCTTGACAAAGGTCAGTCCTTACCTTAACTGAGCCAGTCTGTTGTCTTTTAGCATCTACCGTAACATGTCTTTGGAATGTCAAGAGTGATTTTTTCCGGACCGTTCAGGGCACAATCTTCCACAAAAAAACAAAAACAAACCTTCATTGTTACCTTGTTCCCTGAATACCCTCTCTGTGTGCTGTAAATGTTTATTGTTAACTATATTAAATCCACCAACGTAAAAGAAGTACTTGTCAACTGGTTTCACTTTTTATCCAATCTCAGAGATTTCCCTGCCTGCCTTCTCCCACCTCTCCAATCTACTACCAATGGATTTCATGTATCCGCCGTCTGTCTTCTTTAATTCTGACATGCAAAATAAGTGGTAAAACTGCCATTCTCTGCAGTATTTTCTCAGTTCATTGAGATTTTGCTTCTGGCACTTGTCCTCAGTTTGACTCAAATAAACTCATAAACATTCTTACAGGTTTGAACATTTCTTACATCAACAGCAGCTACATAACTGCTGTTGAGCAACTGAAATGTAGCTACTCCAAACTGAGACCTGCTGGTAGGTGTGAAATACACGCTGCGCTTCAGAAAGTTAGTACAAAATAAATAAAAGATTTCATTAATGTTTTCCCATTGATAACATGTTGAAATAATAATGATTTTCATATATCAGGTTAAAGTATATTACTAAAATCAATTTAACTAGATTTTTTAAAATATGGCTAATGAGTCACATTATCTTTCTATGGGGTAACATTGCTCTAGAGCAAACTTCTGAAAAATATTTGCTACACAAAATTCCTATAGAAAATTCTATAATTTCTTCTTGAATATTTTCAATGGCAAGGAATCCACAAATCAGCACTTGCATTTGTGCATGTGTGTGACAGAGACAGGGGCGGAGGGGGGGACAGATAGAGACAGACAGACAGGAAGGGAGAGAGATGAGATGCAACAATTCTTTGTTGAGGCACCTTAGTTGTTCATTGATTGCTTTTTCATATGTGTCTTTACTTGGGGCCTCCAGCAGAGTGACTGACCCCTTGCTCAAGCCAGTGACCTTGGGCTCAAGCCAGAGACCATGGGGTCATATCTATGATCCCATGCTCAAACCAGCAAATCCGCACTCAAGCTGGTGGGCCCATGCTCAAGCCGGCGACCTTGGGGTTTCGAACCTAGGTCCTCTGCATCCCATTCCTACACCCTCTCCACTGTGCATTTGCATTTCTGTACAGATTTTTCATATATTAAATTAAGAACTGCTTTGCTATAACTTCTTGTTTTGTTTGGTTTTTCCTTTATCATGGTTCTAAGCTCCATAACTACACAAAATAAGGTCGACCCTTTGCTTTATGATAATTCTTCAGTTTTTTATAACTTGAATCACTATCAACAAAGCGCCTTGTCTTTGTCAGGCTGAAAAAACCCCAGTACCAACATTTGTCCATATAATGCATGATTTCAAGAGCTCCCACTTTCATGGTTACCCTCTGCTGAACGGTCTCCTCTTTGGTAATATTCCTCATGTAGGAAAAAGGCCCAAGTGTTGGCAATGGGCCAATGTGATTTCTGGTCTCTTTTCAGTGGAGCTCAGGGCATTGTTACCAGACCCCCTGGGATTATCTAATTGTATAGGGGGCGTACTTTCAATTGCCTTTGAATGGCTAAGCTATGTCACAAATCTGTAACACAAAGTTTGTTCTAGAAAATGGGTAACAATGCAAATGTTAAATAACCACAGGAATGCAAATGATTCCCGTTCATGAAAGTTGAAATGAATTTTGTCTGACAGGGAATATAAATTGCTGTAAATCAAATTCTCATTTCAAGTGGATTCTAATTAATGAGTTAAAAAATATTTGACACATACTCATTTTATTTTGCAATTTAACCTTTTTGAAAATTATACTTCAACACCTTTGAAATAGGATTCCCAGAAACAATATGACACACTAGACGTGGTCTGAGCACAGTGGACTCCTCTGTGCCTGCCTGGTTATCCCGCATCTCATAATGCTAGAGCTGTCTAATAACTTCATTAGCACTACCGACACATTGAGTTTATAGTGAAACAAAAAACGTAACTTTTCACAAATGACACTCTAGCTGATACACCCAAGCCTCTTGTGAAAGTTGTGTGGATGTGTGGATGTGTACACATCCCCTTCTGGGTTTTAATTCCAAAACAGATAATCCATTTGAGTTTTAATTCCAAAACAGATAATCAATTTCTAACTTTACAAGCGAAGTATTATATAATACATCTTCCTTAGTCTACTGGAAACCATCACTATTAATAACATCTGTGAGATAAAGTCATTGTGACTATCTGAGCATCATCACTGAGTTCACCTCCTCCGAATGGAACACTGAAGCTGAAATCACATTCTCCTTTGACTCACAGAACTGACTTTTCTGCACTGCGTCATGTATTTTACAAACTACAGTTCTTTGAAAGTTTCATAAACAATTTAGTGAAATCCTTACCTTACCTATTAAATAGGTAATTCCTCTTTTCTTGGAGTAATTCAACACGTATCCCCACTCTTTAAATACAAAGGACTTCTTCTGGCTTTACACAAAGAGGTCTCCCCTCCTGTGAAATCTGAGCATGGACTGCTCTCTAAGAATCCGGTGTATGCCAGTGGGTCATTTCACAGTTCACAGCAAATTTCAAAGGTTTAAATCAGAGAAAGGCATCCCGGCTCAAGAAAGCATTTTGATTTAAAATATGATTGCTTATATTTGTGCCAAAAGATACTGTAATATTGGAGCTGAGGTTCACAGGGTGCTCCCACGGAGCCAGGCTCTTTGCACGCATTCAGTTCCTGATGCCACGCAGCCTGCAGGTCTGTCTTCCCTGTGTTCCTAACTGTACAACATGCTAAGACAGCTGACCATTTCTAGTCCTTACAAATAAAGGATACACGTTCATTGGTGCCCAGTAACAGTTATCACCCAATTGTTGTTTGAGTAGACAGAGGCTCAGAGAGGTGAAGGAAATTGCCCAAGATCACACAGACAAAACCATGAGAGCCAGAACCTGAAAGCCAGAAGTCAAGATCCAGACCCAAGCTCTAAACTCTCAGGTTTTGTTGCATCTCAAGAGTAAATGGAACCAGAAAAGAGCCTTTATCAAAGAGAAATGGGGGCCTGACTGGTGGTGGCCCAGTGGATCAAGCATCGACCTGGAATGCTGAGGTTGCTGGTTCAAAACCCTGAGTTTGCCTGGTCAAGGCACGTATGGGAGTTGATGCTTCCTGCTCCTCCCCCCCTTCTCCTCTCTCTCTCTCTCTCTCATCTCTAAAATGAATAAATAAATAAAAATAAAAAGTACTATTTAAAAAAGAGAGAGAGAGAAATGGTGGCCTCGTTTATATGTGAGCTGTGCTTTCAAGTCAACAAAGGAAAATGTGCATTAAGTAAGAAGTTTTAATAAACAGCTGCAAGAAATGGACCCTGGCTTTTCAAATGCAGTCAGAGCAAGAATACCGCCTGCCTGGCCTCGACCTCTGCCACACATGACAGGGACTAGAGGACTGTGGTCTCCAGAGGAGAAAGTGGGTGAGGTGCTAATCACTGAAAAGCAGCTTCATTAAAAAATGGAAGTGGGTGCATCTGAGGGGTCCCGATGGATGGAGGCTTCATACAGACAACATGATCTATGACAGCTAGAGATTTTAGGCAGTGAGTAAGGCAAGGTCTTCCCTGAGTAAATTTGCCAGGATAAAACCTCCCCTACCTGTAAATCCTCTCACTGTGGCCATTTCGTGTTTTTGATTTCCTGCCCTCTTACTAAATAGGCATTCAACTAATGTTGTGTGATGATAGCCAGTTGTAGGACTTTGCTTTAATCAGGTTTGGTCAGCGGGAAACAAGAAAGTGGATCTGTGAACCCTGCAAAGGAACAAAAATGGTGTTTTTTCTTGGTTATCTGTCACTGCAAAATAAATTACTCCCAAATATAAGGATTTAAATAGAACATTTATCACCTCATGGTTTCTGTGGGTCAGGAATCTGCATGCAGATTAGAGGCCTCCCTCTGGCTCTCACGAAGCTGTAGTCAAGATTTGGGCTGGGGATGCTATCACCTCAAAGGCCCCCTGGGGCAGGGTCTTCTTCCCAGTTCACTCAAGTGGCTATTGGTAGCCTCAACCCTTGCTAACTGCCAGCCAGAGATAGCATTTCCTTGGGCAACTCACAACATAGCTGCCAGTTTCAGAGGGAGAGAGAGAACCAAGATGAATAACTTAATCTTGGAAGAGGCATTCTCTCACCTCTGCCCCACTCTGTTTGCTAAAAGGGAGTCAGAAGGCCCTGCCTGCCCTCAAGGAGAGGGGATAACACAAGGGCATTGTATGGCCAGGGGTCACTGCCATGGTGGCCATTCACGTGCAGGTTCTCCTTGAATTCGGGCAGACGGTAAAGAAACAGTGGAGCTAAAAACTGGTGGGCCATATTCTAGCCTCACCTCAGTTGGCGAGTAAACACACGGAGGGCTCCAAAATCCACTCACACATTCTCCAGTTTCCATCTTTTCCAGTTTTTCCTAGAATCAAAGGCCCCCACCAGTCTCAGTCACCTCTAGTTCCCCATCTGGATACCTTCTCCCTTCTCTTCTCTATGCGTACTGGCTTCTCCTTCAGCACCCTGCCATCTTGGCTTCTTTCTCTTTCCTTCTTCTCCTCCTTCTGCTTCTTCTTAAAACTTTTTGGCACAAAATCCCTCCTCCAGCAAACATTAGCATAACTATGGCCTTCCCAAGCAGGAAGGCAATTAGCAATATCACAGACACATGCCCAGTGCCATTTTTAACAATAAAAGTGGGCAAACAAAAAATACTAAATGGAACACTCCACATACATGCACACAGTTCATGGACACCGAAACACACACACATACTACATATGTGCATACACAAAGCACACCTCTGCTCATACATCACACATGTGGCACACAAATGAGTTTACAAACTCATTTGCCCAACAGGCATGAACACCAGTGAGGCTGTCTTAGAGGCAAAAGGAAAACAGTGACAGCAATTTGGTGAGGAGTAAGTCTTTCCAACCTTAAGATTATGATTTTTGATAATACAAATAAAAACAATTTTCAACATCTATAGGCCGCAAGAAATCTATCAATAAAATTATGCAAATATGTAATAAAAATACAGTGACATTTTTCTTCCTTTTGTCCGTATTATCTGCAAATTTTCAGCAATTTCCCTTACCTGGCTGCACTTGACCCTTTAGAGTCTCAGGATTGGTGATCCATCACTAGTTATGCTAACAGTATTTGGGGCATGTATATAGGGTAACAATTTATCATCCATATGGAGACACTTTTAGAGTAAAGGGACACTGCTTCTAATTAGAAGAGGCCAACAGGCAAACCAGGATGCATGGTCAGCCTCCTCTTTGGCCAAGTCCATGTTTTAAGGAGAGCCTTTCTCCACCCTCATTCCTTTCTCTTCCTCACCCTCTATCTCACTCCTCACGCTCCACTCTCTCCCTCCAGACCGCTGCTTTCAAAAATGAGCTGGAGACAGAGCCTTCACTCCTGAGCAGCCTGCTGCTGCTGATGCCCCTGGTCTGCCCACCCACATTGCTCACTCCTCTCCCAGCACCTTTTCTACAACCACCTTCGAAGGTGAGGAAGCATCACTCAGCATGCTCATGCCTAGACATGGTTTCCAAGCCCCACTCGGTCCTTGCATTGTTATCTTTACTTGACATTTCCACCACTCCTGGGTGTGTCCTCCTTTCCCACCATCAACAATTTAAGAGGGCTAGTGTGTGTTTCTGTCTGTGCTGTGTGTAGGAGGGGTGTGCCGCATGTGTGATGTATGAGCAGAGGCATGCCTTGTGTACGCACATAAGTAGTATGTGTGTGTGTCTCTGTGTCCATGAAGTGTGTGTGTATATGTGGAGTGTTCCTGGTCAGGGTATCAGAAATTGGAAAGGATTAAGAGTAATACAATCAGCTCATAGACACAGACAACAGAATGATGATTACCAGAAACAAGGGGGTGGGGGAGGTAGAAGAGGGTATGGGGGATGAATGGTGATGGAAGGAGACTTGCCTTGGGGAGATGAACACACAATACAATATACAGATGATGTATTGTAGGATTATACACCTGAAACCTGTGTAATTTTTGTAACCAATGTCACCCGAATAAATTCAATTTAAAAAATTTTTAAAAATCATGACCACAAAAAAAATTATTTTTAAATAATAAATAATAGAATAAAAAAGAGGTGTTAACAAAAATAAAGTAATACATCAATATGGTTACTAGACTTACCATGGTGATCACATCGTAAGGTATAGAAATATTGAATCACTACGTTGTACACTTGAAACTAATATGATATTATATGCCAACTATACTTCAATAATAAATAAATAAAATGTTTAAAGAACTTGACCAGGTGGTGGCACAGTGGACCCAGTGGACAGAGTGTTGACCCGGGACACTAAAGGCCCAAGTTCAAAACTGCAAGGTCGCTAGCTTGAGCACAGGCTCACCAGTTTGAGCGTGGGATCATAGATATGATCCTATGGTTGCTGGCCTGATCCCAAAGGTCACTGGCTTGAGCCCAAGGTCACTGGCTTCAGCAAGGGGCCACTGTCTCAGCTGGTGTCCCAGGTCAAGGCATATATGAGAAGCAATCAATGAACAACTCAAGTGCCACAACTAACAACTGATGCTTCTGCTCTCTCTCCCTTTCTGTCTGTCTGTCTCCTACTCTGTTCTTTTCTCTCTCACACACACACAAAATTAATTGTAAAAATAAATAAATAAAATTTTTAAAGAATAATATTATCAATATTAATGGGTTAATTTTTTGTTTTGATAAAATATTTATTAAGCATCTCTGTGTGTGAAGAATATTTACTAGCTAATGTACAATCATCTTGTGGTGTTTTAAAATTATGCATTCAGAAGTTAACATATCACTAAAAATATGTACTCTGGTGTTGGCCCCTAATCCAGAAGTAGAAATTTTGTTACTAAAATTGAATATAAAATGAGGAACTACTGACATCACTTACCCAAAACGTTTAAGTCTTGTTCTTCTCTAAGGAACAAATTTTTACAATCCCTTTAGTATCATCAATAGATAAACATTAACCAGACTGTTATTGGATAAATAAAATTTAGGAAACAAAAGCCATAAACTGAGTTATGTATTAAAATAATACTGTTTCTTATTAATTCAGTCTTTTTTAGTAAACATCCTTTAACTCATCCTAAGAAAGCATCTATATAAACAGGAGAATATTTTCTTAAAACTAAACAACAAAAAAATTCTTATGATCTTAATAGCAATCATTTCTGGATTATAAACACAAGCGTAATCCACATTGAAATGAACAGTTACAGTTTCTGACGAACTGGAGAAACCCATATGTCTTTTTAACTGTTCAGTCGTTCAGGAGATGAGCACAAAAGTGAATTTTTCCTTTTTTCTCAACACATCCAAGTTGAATTGGCAATGAGTATGAAATCATCTTTCAGAGCTATTACAGAGTGCATGTACAGTATTTTCAAATATAGTCTAGACTGCTATTAGTTTTTCAGCAAAGAAATGTTTCTATCATATGGTCCTTATCAAGAAAATTAAATAGAAGGATTGATAACAGCTTGGAGAATATTCTCTCATGAGCTAGCTATAAAATGGGTCACATTGTTCTCCATTTTATTGGAAACTGAAAATAGCTTCTCTATCAGCAATGTTTGTGAAAAATAGCACATTATCTGGAACCAACTAGTGAGGGTGAGGGAACAGAATATCCCTTTATAAATTAAGCCTTTGGCAGAACCATAAAGTTGTTAAATGTGACAGGCGTTTTATAGCTCATCTATTCCAGACCACTCACTTTCTATCTGAGGAAAAACAGACGTCCAAAAATATTAAGGGGCCAAAGTAAAACAACTACTTAGTGTCAGAATTATAATTTCAAAGGTAGACATTTCTGTCTCTACATTGTATGTAATTTTTCTGAATAAAGATAGAATGAAAAAGAATGTACCCTTAGATTATTTTCTGTAATAAATATCCCTAAAGATTCTACAGCTCTTTACCCTTTGATGAGGCTTAACTATAACAGTGAACGAATTGAAACAGAAAAAAAAATAAGGTAGAGAAACAGTTTCCCCCAAAATAAAATGGAAGTAGCCCTTTTTCTCCACTCTCAGCCCACAGGACCTGGCCCTTGCAGTGGTGTGGAGCCACGCCCTGTCCCCTGAGCACGGACAGAGAACGCTGCCCAGCCCAGCAGGCTGCACCGCGATTGTCCCTTGTGCGTGGGGCCACTGGGAACTGCGGCCTCAGCTCCGCCACTTCATTCTAAGATACAGAGAAAGGAATCAGGAAAGGTTTTCTCTCCCTGCTCCAAAGTGCCAGTGCTAATCTCCTTGTCCTTGCCTTCTCAGAACCAAGGTGACATCAAGCACATTCGGTCTAAGGCAGCCTCGTTGAGCAACTTTGAACAGGATTGGATTTCCCCTAGTGCCAGCCTGCCTTTGACTTGAGGCCACTCACCATTTACTAAATACATTACAGGTTGTATTTCATGTATTTCAGGTTGGATGGGGGTGGGGGTGGAGAAAGCTGCTGAAAGTGAAAGTTTTGTGTCCACAACACGTTAAATCAAGTTCCAATTGAGATCAACCTTTTTCCTGTCTCCCACTAGCTGCTAAGAGCCTTTTTGAAAAAAAAGGAAATGAACAGCTGGAAGGCTAAGCAATTAGTGTGTTTTTTTTTTTCTCTGTACTTGATCTTCTACCTCTCCTCTCAAGGATATACAGGGAGACTCTGACTCTGCTAAATTAGTAGCTAGTGGGAGTCCCTTGATAAATTAACAAGAACCGAATTAATGTCTGTGCTCTGTAAGGTGAGGCCTGCAGCACCTCTCCAGCAGAGATAACTTAGAATGACCCAATTATGATTATAATGAAGGGCTGCCTAGGATGATATTTCCAATAGAAATTTAAAAATTAAAAGACTGTGTAGTGAGGATAACCCACATACAGAGAGAAGCTAACATGTATTGAGCACTGTCTGGCAGACACTGTGCCACTTATAAACATTGTCTTCTTTGTCCTTATAACAGCCCTAAGAGACGTGTGGGATTATTCTCTCCATTTCAGAGATGATGACACAGAAGCGTGGAGGCCAGCCGCAAATCTCACAGCCAGTGAGAGTGGAATCTGGCTCTGAACCTGAAGGTTCTCATTGGATTCAGGCAGATTGGAAAGAAACAGTGGAGCCAAAAAATGGTGGGCCATTCCATTTATTAAAGTCTCGCACCCAGTCAACAAGCAAAAACACGGGGAAAACACTTCCCTCTTCATTCAGAGCTTACAAAGCCACTGACACATTATCTGGTTCCACAACCAGGAGAATCTTCTCCAGTTCCTCCTAGAATCAAAGGCCCCACCAATCTCAGTAGAGCTCGCAAAAGCCCCTCACCTCTGGTTCCCATCTGCACACCTTCATCCTTTCATTCTCTCTGTTCTCACTCTGCAAACATGGCTTTCCCCCTTTATCCCTGCCATCCTGGCAGCTCTTAAAATGCTGCCCCAAGGAGGAGCATGTGGCAATGTTAGCCAACATCTCCAGCTCTGCCCCAGAGAGCATGCTGCCATCCACCTCTTTGTCCCACAATTGCAGCAAACCCACCAGGGGCTCAGTAGGTACTCTTTGCTGCTGGGCTTTTACCTTCTGGAGTTGCATACAGCAGCTTCAGAAATTTCTGGCCGCGCCGACTCAGAGCCACTCCGCCGCACAGCTCCATCTTAGGCTCCTGTGGCTGCCGGCTCTCATGAAGCTGAACCCACAGTTGTTCCTCCAACAACTGCTTCTGCCAACATTCAACTTCCAGGGCAAACTGCAACTCACGAACCCATGCAGCCTCCTTCTCCTGTGCTCATTCCAGTTCCAGGGTCTGCATCTCTTTCTCCCGTGGCCATTCCAACTCCTTTTACTCCTTGGTTTTTAGGCCTCGGGCAGCATCTTCCATAGCCTTCTCAGTTTCCTCTTGCAGAGCTGTAAAAATCATGAAGCCCACATTCCCCAAAAGGACAGCCATGGGGAACCATAACAACAACCAGTCCTCTACCCCATCCCTCAAGGGTGGTGGCAGCTCTATACCAATCTGATCCCAAACCTGCCAACTATGCCAGATGTATGGCCATGACGGCGATGGCCGTGACTACTGGCCATACAGAACGTGAGCAGCTTGCCTCCAGAACCCACACCTCTAACTAGTCTTCTGTAACTACATAAGGAAGACATTTATCATGTTATGATGTCTTCAAGCCTTTTTAATATGCACACAATTATTTAAAGTCCAGAGTCAAAAGAGGTATAATGGCTCCAAAGTTGAAAATAAAAAAGTTTGCAAAAAATGGGCCAATACATAGTTAAGGATTAATGTAGGAACGGAGAGGAGGGTGTTTTCAAATGTCTCAGGAGAGAAGAGGCTCTTGCAGTCTGTTTTTCATTTCTGGAGATCACTTAGAGTAGATTTTTCCTTTCCCCAAACAGTCCTAATTCCAAGGAAGTGAGTAAAGATAAATAAATTCACACAACCAGCTCTCACTGCAATTCAATCTCATTGTTCTTGTCTTGGAAAATATAAGAAGTGATTAAGAAGTAACTGGAAAGGGGGAGCCGGTGAGGCTCCCTACCCTGACTTCAAAATGTGTGCTTGGGCCTGGAAAACCTCCATGCCCAGTTTGTATCTTTTCACTGGAGTCAAGTTTGGATTTTTGGTTTCTAAGAATGTTCCAAAGATGTTATGCAGCTGGGAAAATGGTGAACAAATATTGGAACAAATAGCAACCTGAAATTGAAATGAAGCAAATTTTAACTTTAAAAAAAAATCACCCATTTTATTTCCATGAAAAGGCCTATTTCAGAGAGGTAACAGCCTTTCCCCTCAGTTTGTGTCATTCGTGTTGTTGTTTAATCTTGGGTTTGTACATCTGAGAAGTTCTGAGATTTAGTGTTATTTTATGTAAATAGTTTCTAAACTTGGGTAATAGGGTTTCACTGCGGTGGAGAAGATGGAACTGCCCACACTCGGACCATTCAGCTGAAGTGTTCACAGAGTCCATTTTCCTCTGAACAACTATTCAGTTCATGCTGCAGTGTTTGGGCTAAAACATTTTGCCAGCTCTTGTACCAAATACTGACAGTTTTATTACAAATTACAAAATTAGAAAACCACAGGCATAAATTTTACACGTTTCTAATATATTTAGTTTAGCTTATAATAGTTTTCAGTTTGCCACATTTCCTTGTTTTTACATGTTGAGAAGTTATAGGAATAAATACTGGATTACAAATTGCTTTCCAATAAGCCCTTTATTAAAAGTTACAACACTGGAAATGTATCCTGTACTCATGTGTGTACCTTCTTTTTAATCATACATTGTGGCTTTTACTGACTTAAGAAAGGCCATGTAGCCTGATCAGGTGGTGGCACAGTGGATAGAGTATTGACTTGGGACACTAAAGACCCAGGTTCAGAACTCTGAGGTCACTGGCTTCAGCAGGGGCTCATCAGCTTGAGCGTGGGGTCACCAGCTTGAGTGTGAGATCATAGACATGACCCCATGGTCACCAGTTTGAGCCCAAAGGTCACTGGCTTGAGCTCAAGGTTGCTGGCTTGATCAAGGGGTCACTGGCTCGGCTGGAGCCCCCTCCTCCCCAGTCAAGGCATGTCTGAGAAACAATCAATGAACAACTAAGGAGCTGCAATTATGCTTCTCACTTATCTCCCTTCCTGTCTGTCTGTCTGTTTCTCTCTCTCTCTCTCTCTCTCTAAAAAAAAAAGGAAAGGCCATGTACAGTACCTATATAAATTCAATCTCAACTATATAAACAATCTGGTAATCTTCCAAAGCATTTCTTGAATAACAGAACCTGAACTATGCTTGAGAGAAATGGAGCTGGGCTTAGACAACACTGTTACTTCATTTTCAAAAGCACTTGACAGACTGAGAAAGCTTACTCATAAATTCAGTTTGACCCAAATAAAAATATTTTTCATTTCAATACACTATAAAATAAATTGCAGAGGGATAAAATATCAACAAACATGTTAAATACTTTTTGTGGGTCACTCTTCTAATGATTTGGATGCTAGATATAATGGCTCTCAAGATACTTCTAGAACAGCCGCCCTTCCCAATGTTTATCATCTAACTAAAGGGTGAGGGTCAGGGAGGGACAATTCAGCTCTGGGTGTCAGGGGTCTGTGTTAAGTGTTGCCTTGAGGGAAGAAAAGGCCTGAACAGGCCATGTGCTTAGCAAGGGAGAGAAGGAGGGAATGGAAAGGAACGGAAGGGGAGGGAGAGAGGAAGGGAAAAGAAGGGAGTTCCTGCCTCAGCTTGTGATGTGGAACAGGAGATGCAAATGTACTACATAGGTTTTATTAACACAACCTACATGATGTTTTCTGTGTGCCCTGAGAGATCTCAGCAAGGAGAGCCTACTCCCAGGTGTGCAGATCAGAGTCAGTTCCCAGAGAAGTGATATTTGAATTAGACCTTAAAGAGTGGGGAGGATCTCCGGAGACAGGGATGACAGAGGAGGATTTCTGGCAGAACAAAGACTTAGAAGCAGTGAGACACAAGGAGAAATTAGGGCAGAGCAGACACTGCTATCAGAGAGCAGGAACCAAGATGAGAAGGGTCTGGCAGGCAGTGTACAGGATCTGCAGAAGGGTGTTGGGACCCCGGGAAATGGAAAGCTAAATTTTCCCTAAAGCAAAGATAAAAGTTCCTGAGATGCCGTGGCTAAATGTACACCATTAATTCAATATGAGAAAAATCGATATTTTCTTCTGAAATCTGTCCAATCAGAGATCTCCCAAAGGCACTATTAGTATTTGGGAAATGCCTGAGGCATTTTCTGTTCTTTTTAATGTTCCATTTGCCATAGGATTATTTATTAGAGAGTTCAGTAGTTCTTTTCTAGGTGCCTGGGGTAAAACAGTGTGGATACCTCTCTGCCATTAGCTTACAATATTACAAGGTGGTCGTTTCTTATGACAGAAAATAAGAAAAGGCTTTGCCGAATGTTGTAGCAACACCACACCCCACAAGCTCAATAAAGGGGCTTTTCCTCTAGGGTAAAGACTTTTTCTGGCTGCATGTCACTTTAATAAAGTTCAAAATACAAAGCAGGGAAAAAATTTACAAATCTTGAAACCCCAAAGCAGGTTGATCCTAAGTAAGCAGGTTTTACCTGGATACTAAAACTCCACAATGATTCCTTAACTGGTTCAAGGATTATTGATACATTTCCCAGTCGAAAATTTTTGGTGCCAAGAACAGATTGTTCAAAAGCTAGACTCCTATATTTTCACCATCTCAACAGATTACAGACATTTCAAATGTATGTTCTTACGTTTACTCAGCTGTGGAATTGGTGTTTTATATGACCAATGGCTTCCATGAAAGATCACTTTGTTTTTTTCTCTCAAACACATTGGTCTTTTTAAAGTACATCTTATAAGATTTTTACCCATTATTATAAAAGGCTGTAAATTGATTTAAAAAAAGTAATGTTAGTGCTTTTGAGCTTTCTTATAGTAATTGAGATATATTTGATTTAAAAGATGGAGGAGGTGAAGCATTTTAAAAAATAAACTTCTCACCTACAGCACTTGTCATAAACTTTCCACCTTTTCTAATATAAGATTTCTGTGACATTGTTTTAGTGCTATTAAAACTAATCTCTTCAATACATGTCAATTTGTTGATTGTCTAAAGCAGTGATTTTTTAATCACTGTGCCACAATACCTGACTATTTGGTCAAGGGCATTGACCTCTTTTCCCTTAGATGAGTGGTAGTCAACCTGGTCCCTACTGCCCACTAGTGGGCGTTCCAGCTTTCATGGTGGGCAGTAGCAGAGTAATCAAAGTATAAATAAAAAGATAGATTTAATGATAGTAAGTTGTTTTATAAAGATTTATTCTGCCAAACTTAGTGAAAATCCAACATAAAGTACTTGGTAAGTAATTATTATTATATGCTTTAACTTGCTGTAACTCTGCTTTATAAATTTTATAAAGTAAAGTTACTTCCCTACTTTATAAATCACCATTACTATGGAACCGGTGGGTGGTTAGAAAATTTTACTACTAACAGAGATACAAAAGTGGGCAGTAGGTATAAAAAGGTTGACTACCCCTGCCTTAGATGGTCAAGTAAAAAAAAAAAATGACAACTAACATATTAGCTGTCTGGTATGAATGAATAAAAAAATATACCTTTTTTTTTTTGTCAGATTGGCAAAAAAATATTTTTTGGTATGCCACAGAATTTTAGTAATTAGTTTATGTGTGCCATGAGCAAAAGGGTTGAAAATCATTGTTTTAAAGACAAAAGAATATCATTCAAGTAATATTTCTACAAAGAGTCTAGCCACTTAATGAGTGAAGTTTTAAGAAGTCTGATTATTGTGGTAATATTTCCAAAATGAACAATCCCTCATATTTTTTCAAGAAGTTACTCTGAGTTACTCTGAGGCCCCTTTGGTATAGATTGAAGCCAGCTTGGGTGGGGGTGAGGGGGGCTGGCGTGAGGGGGGATAGGAAGTGCACCAAGGCAGGACTCCGGAGCCGGTGGAAGCTCTCAGAATGTTCTCCTGTGAGCTGGCAGTTTAGACATTCCATGGCAGTAACAGCTACATGGGTGTTACTATGTGGGGCCCAGGTTATCAGGCCCAAACCATGATTCGTCACCATGGCCCTGGCACTCCTGGGTTCATCATGTCAGCACTAGAATGATTCATAACAGAGGCTGGCTGGCATCAACTGGCTGGGTAATTCTGGCACTCAGTTGTTGAGATCCCTCTCTGTGGATATTCTTTCAGGGGTGCTAACATGTGACTCTAAGGTCTTCACCCTCAGGCCACTCCACATGTCCACCCATGTGCATGTATGTTCTTCTAATCCTTTCCTCCTAGACCCCCGACCAACTGGCCAAACCATTCACTGTTTCCTGTGATTCTCACTCTTCTCTAACCACAGGTCATGTTTCTTTCATTATAAGTGGGGAGTCAGGCACACTGCCTATGGGAGAATTTTCTCTCCACCTTCTATCAAGGCTACTCATGTGAGCACGCAGCATGGCTGCTATTCACTTGCAGTTTGTCCCCACAGACCAAGCTCACTCTCTAGAATGGAATCTCAGGCTGTCCTCCTCCTGTGGGATCCCTTCCCCAGCCATAGGTGGAAGCTAAGGGAGGACTACATAAAAGTTGTGGGTGTCATGGGATTTGGACTAGCTGTTCCTATCATCTGCTTGTGCACACTAGTGCTGCCTGTACTCAGTCCTGAGTGCACCCATTTCATCTTCTGATAATAAGCCTGAGCTGATGACTTAATGCATTTTGCCACCTCATATGGGTAGATTCAGCCGAATGGTCTCGTGGTGTTGCACGGTCCATCATTCTGTCTTTGCCAGAGTCCATTAATATAATAGGAGATGTTTATCAAAAGGCATAGTTCCATACTACTGATGAAATGGCATTCCCCCAGAACTCCAGGAGCCTGGTTTGTCATTCCCCTTCTTGGTATTACCACAGATTCCACACAGCATCTTTTACCACTGCTGGCATGTTCCCTATCTGATGCAGAGACCTTGGCTACTCTGGCCATATTCAAAGCTGGTAAGTAGCCTTTGCTCTGCTCAGTATCAGAGCTGCAACAATATTCCCAGCTGTGTAACATGCTGCTTCCAGAACCCAGAGCTCCAGAAGGCATCGTGATCCCTTCTTTGTGGTACAAAAGGTGAGATGCAGCTCTTTGGAGGAGATGTTCCAGCACATCCCTGGGTGCCTAAAAATTTTACTCAGTTTACCATATTCCCCAAAATACCTGAAAACTCTCTGCATTCCACTGTAGGACTGGCTGTTTTCAGGCAGAATTCAGAAATTTTTGTCTTTCTTCTATGCCAATGGCTCAGAAACTGTAGAGTGTACAAAAACACATTTCAGTACTTGCAGAAATGTAAATTCTCATGTCCTGTCCACCGACTCTGTTTCCAAATATATCTGCATGAGCCCAGGAACCTCCATTGAGAAAACACCAGGGTGCTCCTGATGGACTTTGAGATGGTCTGCTTTCTGCCTTTGAACATGTTGTCCACTCTACCTGCAAGGCCTCTTCTCTTTCCCACCTGGCCAATTCTTACCCATTCTTCAAGACTCAAAAAGTGTTACCTCCTTTGCAAAGTTTTTTTCAGCTTTCCCCAGGCTGGAGTCAGTTCATGATGAATTAGCCCATCATGACACAGCAATTTTAATGTATCTTTTAATTTCCATTGTTATGTATGTGCAGCCTGAAGCTCTTTCTGCACAGACATTTCACTCATGGTTTCTCTCTAATGGTTATCCCAATGCCAGGCACATGGTAGGCACTCATGATGCACTTCTTGGGTTGCTGAGCACACACTCTGGGGTATAAGCATAAAAATGGTAACTAAATCAGTTGAGTTCCACATGGTCAGTTCACATATCAACATTCACTTCTTTTATTTTCTAGCTAAATAAACAGTATATGCTTTCTCCAGAAATCTCACCATATACTTTTCTTAACCCTTTTATGGAGTTATAAAATTAGGCCCTCATCCCTCAAGAACTGATATTCAATCAGTGCTCAGTCTTTTTCTAAACAAAGCGTAGATTTTTACCTGAACAGTTCCAGGAAAAATTTCCAATGAGTTTCCCATCTATTTCAATTTGGTATTTCTTTTGCTAATGAATTATTAATTTGCTTGACCTGGCCCATTTTGAAGTGCTACAAGTCCAGTCCTCTGTGAACCCATGTCTCTAATAAACCACAGCATGCAGGGAGATACATCTTCACCCATCTTCACTCGGTAATTCCCACAAAGATATATTTACTACAACTCAAGCCAGAATCAAGTTGTTGATGGTGGTGGTGATGGTGGTGGTGGCAGGGTGTTAATGCCCTTTCTAAACACTATGATCCATTTTAGAAAACAGTAAAATGTCAATATGTTGATGGAACTCCCCAGGGTAAGTGCTATTGGTATTTGGAGAAAATAAATGTAAAAAATTGAAAACATCAGAACAGTATTTAATACAACATGAAAAATTAAATGAATTCTTTGTAAACAGCCTAAGACTCTGTCTGACCTCTTAGTCTTCTTGTGTAACACTCTTACCTTTCCTATAATTTAGCTACAGAATTGTGCTAGGCAAACCCAACAAAAACTACAGGGCACATTCTCTTCTGTGGTACTGAACTATATTTTTATATTGATAAAAAAAACAAAAACCTTGCAGTTTGATTCACCTAAAAAGAAGCTCTTAGTACATTGAAATAAAACAAAGTCATTAAAAATTGGGTAATAAGCCCTGGCTGGTTGGCTCAGTGGTAGAGCGTCAGCCTGGCGTGCAGAAGTCCCGGGTTTGATTCCCGGCCAGGGCACACAGGAGAAGCGCCCATCTGCTTCCCCACCCCTCCCCCTCTCCTTCCTCTCTGTCTCTCTCTTCCCCTCCTGCAGCCAAGGCTCCATTGGAGCAAAGATGGCCCGGGCGCTGGGGATGGCTCCTTGGCCTCTGCCCCAGGCGCTAGAGTGGCTCTGGTCGCAACAGAGTGATGCCCCGGAGGGGCAGAGCGTCGTCCCTGGTGGGCATGCCGGGTGGATCCCGGTCAGGCGCATGCGGGAGTCTGTCTGATTGTCTCTCCCCGTTTCCAGCTTCAGAAAAATACAAAAAATAAATAAAAAATTGGGTAATAAAATTAAAATATATATGGAGCTTTCTGTACAATATGTTCTAGCAACTGTCCTAAAAGAACAAAAGTTAGCTTGGCCAGGTGGTGGTGCAGTGTATAGAATGTAGACCTGGGATGTGAGGACCCAGGTTCAAAACCATGAGGTGATCACCAGCTTGAGCATGGGCTCACCAGCTTGCGGGTGGGGTCACCAGCTTGAGCACGGGATCATAGATATGACCCCATGGTCACTGGCTTGAGCCGGAAGTTGCTGGCTTGGTTTAAGCAAGGGGTCACTGGCTCAGCTCAAGCACCCCAACCTGGTCAAGGCACATATGAGAAAGCAATCAATGAATAATTAAGGTGCCACAGTGAAGAACCGATGCTTCTCATCTCTCACTTTCTGTCTGTCTCTCTCTCTCACTCTCTCTGTCTTGCTAATAATAATAATAATAATAATAATAATAATAATTTATTTTAAGTTATTTTTGAGAGTACACTCCACTAAACAGAATTAAAGACAAGAATGTTTTCTGTAGACTCAAATGTGTACTGTTACCAAAATGATGAAGTAAAAATGTTCTTCTTAATAAAAGCACATAAAATAATTTAAAAGATATATGCTATAAAATCACACTAGAAAAACTCCTGTTTATTTGAATACTGTCTCTTAAATCTTTCTTTGCCTTTTATGAATAGATATTTGGTTCTAAAAAACAATTTGAATTCTAAAAGAACAGAAGAGCTGCAGTGTAAATAGAGGATCAGATACATTTATCTTGTTTATCACTTATAAAACCCTATATGTTCCGCTAGTGACTAGGAATGATAGCAATTTTTTTCCTAGTTCAAAAAGAAGACAATGAGCTATGGAAACACTTCCAGTATAATCAAGCAGAAATTTGCTGAAATGAACCATGAAGAATTTTTTTAACAATGCAAGAATATAGTCAGTGATTTTAATAGTAATCACATCTTTACAGCTTCTAAATCCTGCTCCTGTAATAGTATACAAAACTATAAATGAAGAAAGAATGACTCTTCCACCAACCGCATGGCTATTTAAATGGACAATTTGTCAGATTAACAATCCCTTGGGCCAACTACAAACAACTTTATTTCTATTTTATTCTACTCTTGATTCAGACATTTCTTACCCTCTTACCAATAAAATAAATATACATCTCTATAAAAAAAATTCCTATATATCACAATGACATTAAAATACCTAGTTCAATGACATTGAATCACTCATTGAAAATTAATTACATTTTTGTTGAGGATATCCTCCTTTTAGTAGGCTTGTTTTAAAAGTAAAATATTCACAAGAGGAGTAACATGCATTTTTATCATCATAATGAATATTTGCTTAGCAGATCTTTCTTCCCTGGGACTTAGGTTACAAAAGAGAAAGTGAGAAGGACAGAAAGTGAAGAAAGTGTACAATACATGGGGGCAGAGGCCTTAAACACAAAAAACCTACCAGACACTTTCACCAGCCCTGACAGCTAGCATTCGAATTGCTTGTCAACGCATAACTGAGTGTTAGTACCGGCACAGTTCCCAGAGTAAATGCCATTCGTTGTTACCACTGGCTACTGAGAAGACAAAGGAAAGCCCAAATTCTTATTATGACAAATTTGTGCATGCATAAACTAAAACCGTGCACAAAGTTTCCTTAGTGAAAAGGAAGGATGTTACTGCTCTCTGCCATCTGATTTGTTCAGATCTCAAAAGAAATTGTAATCTGATATATAAACTGTGTATAATACTTTGTTGTATCTAATTCATTTCACCCTCACACCATGGAAGGGGAAGTTGAGTGTGTTGGATTGTTTCCTTATTGGTAGATGTAAATAACACTTATCCTTTCCTAGCAATTATTATTAATTACTTACTAAGCAGAAAAATGTATGAGGCAGTGGTTTTCTCTAGGCATAATGGTCACAAGGTTAGCCAATGATATTGCACACTGATGACCAATGGTATCTTTCCCAGAAATGAATATAGATGCTTCCAGCTATAGACAGAGACTTACCCTACTATAAT
Organism: Saccopteryx leptura; assembly: GCF_036850995.1. Lineage (NCBI taxonomy): Eukaryota > Metazoa > Chordata > Mammalia > Chiroptera > Emballonuridae > Saccopteryx > Saccopteryx leptura. Next base: position 314,489,769 of record NC_089505.1, on the reverse strand, counting down.
GATTCTATTTCATCACTAAGGAAAACTAACACAATGGAGCTCTATTAGCCTGCAGCAACTACACTTGCAAAATTACTTTGTTCCAAGCTCCGGACCAGTATTGTTTGGGAATTTGGCAAGTTAAAGGAGAGGGGCCAGGTTCTGAGTAGAAAATCGAAACAAGGTATTCAAAAGTCACCATCCCATTACAGCTAATATTCCAGGCAGGTTCAAGTACACATCCTAAATCAGGATGGTCTGGAATTAGCAGTGGGGAAAAAAATGGGTTCCTTATGACAGCTCCCAAACAAACAGAACACCCCACACAAACACAACACACACACCACACACACACACACACACACACACACACAATCTGATTGTAATTGATTACTATCTTGCTATCAAAACTTGGAAAAATTTAAAGACAGCAGTTTTTCTTCTAACACACACAGTCCTTGAAGCTGATTTCTCTAAGCCTCACCCTGCCTACCATACCACTAATATGTTTGCTGACGTACAGAAAATTTAGTTAAAGCGGAAAAGATATTTGGATCCTAACCAGTATTTACACAGCAGCTGGGCATGCGGGTCCTTCAAAGGCCTCAAAAATGTGCATATTGTTGATCTACCAATTTCATTTCTAATAATTTTTCCAAAGAAAATAACTAGATATTTGTGCAAGGATTTAGCTACAAAGAATCTTATCATGGAGTTGTTTTATAATATAAAAATAAGTAAAAATAAAATAAATAAGCAAAAACCTGAATAGACACCTCTATAAAATCTTTAATATGTGGTGAACCCCCACATTAGACTATTCTGCTACAATTTAATAGCAATGACTATATCTAACCAACTGAGAAAATACTTACCATACAACATTAAATGAAAAAGCTGGAAATGTAACACTTTTTACTTTATAAACTATAAGGGAGAAAAAACTGAAAGGACTCACACACTTTAAGGATTATACATGAATGATGGGACTAACAACTATCTCCCATAGTCTTCTCTTTGCTTTTATCCATTTTCCAAACAATTTCCAAAAAATATGTGTTAGTTTTCTACTCAGGGAAAAAAAAGCCATTTTCAAAATAATAAAGTAAATTTGAGAATGCAGTTATCAACTGTTGGAAGCTCAGAGCCCTGGGAGAACAAAGGCTTGCAAAATAAGGTGTGTGTTGACTTATACTGTGTTAAATAGAAATATGTGCTGTTGCTAACACTTTTGTGTTAACAAATTATGTTTAAATCCCCTTATGTGGTTGAAAACAGATATGTTTTTGTAGGAAATTCTGGATGAGTATTTAATGTTGGTGGTGGTTTGAAGCAAAGAGCCAAGGTTTAAAATGCTGGCCCAGGAATAAAATGTAGGTAATAACACTAGGTTTCAACCTGCAGGTGCTGTGCTCAGAATTCCTGAGGATAAAAAAAAAAAAGTTGACAATTCCTTTGACCTTGTGCCTGCCCTGACTTTTCTTCTGCCCCCAACATCCTATTGCTACACTATCAGGTGCTATAGGCACTCATGCCCTGTGGACTCAGCAGAGTGGGTGACGTAACAGGCAGGAAGTCCAGAATCCCATAACTAGTCTGTTATGAAAGGCCACAATTCCTATGCACCAGAGCAGAGAGGAAGCAAGACATTTCAACCTCTAAGAGGAAGACGTGTTCCTTAGAATGCAAATAGCGCAAGTAGAAAATATAAATGACAAGAGACCATGGGAAGGCGCAAAGAACAATTTTAAACTAGACTTATTTAGAAATAGCAGAGCATTCAAGTCATCAGACTGAACCAATGGAATCTGGGCCCTGCCAATTAGGATAGAAGGCCCTCAGGCACATGACTTGAAGCTTCAGCTTTCTTGTAGACAAAATGAAATTACCTGTTGATGTAGTTATGTTCTACAAAGTCGCTGAAAACACTGAATTAGTGAATACTTTAATGATATTATTGCCCCTTGGGGAATACAGGGTTAAGCTCCTGGGAGACGCTGGTCACAATATATTCCTCAATCTATTAATACATAAAATTGTTTTATGTGTGTTTTTATTTAAAGCACGTTATTTAACATATATGGCTGACACATTAACATTGAGTTTGAAGTAAACTAAAAACACTATCATTAATGTTTGAACAAAGCTTATCTAATATATCTATTTTCTTTTTTTTATTATTAAGTGAGAGGTAAGGAGGTAGAGACATATTCCAGCGTGCAACCCAACCAGGATGCACCCAGCAAGCCCCCTACCAAGAGATGCTCTGCCCATCTAGAGCAGCTGCTCCATTGCTCAGCAACTGAGCCAGTTTAATGCCTGAGGCAAGGCCACATAGACATCCTCAGTGCCTGGGGTCAACTTGCTCAAACCTTGAGCAGTGACTGTAGGAGGAGAAGAAAGAAAAATAGTAGAGAGAAAGAGAAGGGGGCAGGGTGGAGAAGCAGATGATTGCTTCTCCTGTGTGCCCTGACCAGCATTCAAACTGGGACTTCCACATGCCAAGTCAACTCTCTACTGCTGAGCCAATCAGCCAGGGCCAACACATCTATTTTTCTATACAGCTAGTGCTCGACTTACAACTACGATTGGTTCCGACAGATCGGTCGTAACATGATTTGGTCGTATGTTGAGTAGGCTATATGTACAATACTGTGAAATGATGTTATAAAAATCTTTAAGTAATATTTTATCATAATTTTCTTTCATTATTGTTATATATCATAATTTTCTTTGTTCATTTTATGCCATTTGTATCATCTCTACACCATTTTGTTTCTTATTTTTACATTCGTCAGGTTTAAGTAAAACACTGCATTACCAGTACAACTGGTTTAATATTTTCAAAGACAATTTCCTCTTGGTAGACATCTTGGGAGAGGTTTGATGAAAAATAACCAAGACACAAAACACAAATTGCTGTACCGAGTTTGGGATAACTGTTGAAATGGTGCACGCGGAGATGGTAGTGCTGCTGAAAGCTGGTCCGCACTGTCATATGCCCAACTGGGCAATGCTTGTGCTGCCAGACACGGAGCAGTCATGGCTAGTGATTGTGGTCGTAAAGTCAAATGGTCATAAGTTGCATAGGTCGTAAGTCGATCAATATTTGTATATATATATATATTTTTTTTTCCCCTAAACAAAGGGGAGATTAGAATTAGCTCTAAAGTCTGTTTTATTTAAGAAAAATACAAATTAAATTTAAACTTAGACAAATAATATATGCATATTAAAATTTCTCATGTAACCACTAAAAAGAGCAAAAAAGGCATAATTTGCACACTAGTAAAGGAGAAATATTAAATAAAAATAATTGAGAAGACAAGAAAGAATAGAAAAGGAAATCTAGGAAAGTCTGGGAAAAATACAAAATAATAGGGTAGAAATAAACACAAACATATGTACATACATACGCACATAAATATATAATATGTCATGTCTAACACACTCATTTTCTCCATAAAGCACATCACAGCTTTCCTGCTCTTAGGAAGAGGAATACTAGTTGGAAAGCCTTTGTAAACAATGAAATCATCAACATAAAGCAAAATGAAATGCAAAAAGCATAGCACTATATAGATCTCAAAAATAGCCCTTGTTTACATTTTGAGAGGCCAGAATGTAGCCTCGGTCGACCTCACTTGGGCACACATGCATCAGTCAACTCAAAATTTTCACTGCTCTGCACATATCCACGTCCAGCAATGGCTCTGAAGTTGCCATGAGGGTTACAAATAAGTGTTAGTAACTAGGTGAATTCACAAATACAGAGGCCCCAAATAATGAAGATCAACACTAATAAAAGGACCTACTTCAGCAAGTTGCTATAGAGATAAATGAAATAATTCATTTAAAACATTGAACACAGAATACAAACATGTATTGAACAAGTAACTCTTTTTGCAAATTATTTGAAGATCTCATTAAAGTGATAAGTGTGCAACCTACATATTCCCATGTACTGTAAATGTAAATGAATACTCTGGAAAAAGGGCTACAAAAACAACCCAATGCTAAAACTACCTGATAATCACTACAATATTTTGCCATAATGTTTTTCAAATGAACTTTAAAAAATTTTTAAATACAGCCATCTATATATATTCTGTAGAAGGTTTGTTAGGTTATAATGAAGAATTCTGGGGTACTTGGAAGTGGGAGGCAGAAAACAAATTAATTGTTTGTCAATTAAATCTGCCTGAACAGAGACAATTAAGCTTTATTCAGAAGTAAATGGGGCTGTTAATTTAATAGGACTCAGTAAAGGTCCTATTGCTTCGATGTAAATTTTTAAACCTTTAAAAACACTTGTTTGGCATTTATTTTTACATAATTCTAATAGTAAACACAAGGTGTCCTCTTTATTTGACACAGAATTTCCTTGCCAAAAAGTCAGTATCTGACAATTATGTAAGTAGCTACAAACACAGTTTTCTGAGAGAGTTTCTAAGAAAAAGTTCACCTCCCTGAGCCAAAAAAATTGAGATGACTTAAAAAACTTTTGTTCAAAATATAGTAAGGTGGACATTGTCTTCTAGTTCATTCTTCACAACTCTCTATGGCATTTACATCCTCTTCTCTTCAAAGTTGGAGTTCAGGGGGGAAAACGGCAATGGAGTAGGTGGACGTTACAACTCTCACTTCCCAGAACCAAAGTGGATTACAACTTAACTTAGGAACAATCATCTTGAAAAACCAACTTTGGACTACACTAAGAAGAATTTATAACCAAGCATCACCGAAGAAACCTCACTGAGCTGATAGGAAAGGCGGAGACGCAGAAAGTGCTTTCCCGCTCCCAGGAGTGAGCAGCAGCCCACAGGGTCTCTCATGGCAGGGTGGGTTTCTGGGACAGATGTGGACCCTCAGCCCTAGGACTGGAGCCCCAGCCTGGAGCCCCAGCGACTAGAGGAGACGTATGGACAGTAGTTAGCTGAAAGAAGAGCCGGGTTACTGTTTGTGAGAGGGAGACAGAATTCTCAGACCCAGGCTCCATCTTAAAGAGACCACTCAGAAAACCTTGATCACAGCCACTTACCCAGGTATCCAGGAGTGGGGATGGCAAGAAATATTCTAAGTAGTACAGAACAAGAACCTACAAATAAGGCCCTGGCCAGTTGGCTCAGCGGTAGAGCGTCAGCCTGGTATGCAGGAGTCCCGGGTTTGATTCCCGGCCAGGGCACACAGGAGAAGTGCCCATCTGCTTCTCCACCCCTCCCCTTCTCCTTCCTCTCTGTCTTTCTCTTCCCCTCCCACAGCTGGGGCTCCACTGGAGCAAAGATGGCCCGGGCGCTGGGGATGGCTCTGTGGCCTCTGCTTAGGGTGCTGGAGTGGCTCTGGATGCGACAGAGTGATGCCCCAGAGGGGAAGAACATTGCCCCTTGGTGGGCATGCCAGGTGGATCCCGGTCAGGTGCATGCAGGAGTCTGTCTGACTGCCTCCTCATTTCCAGCTTCAGAAAAATGAAAAAAAAAAAGAAAGAAAAAAAGAACCTACAAACAAGACTTTTTTTTATCTAGCAAGGCTATTGTTAAAAATTGAAGGAGAAATTAGAAGAACCCAGACAAAAAAAAAAAACTCAAGGAATTCACTACAACCAAACCAATGTTGTAAGAAATGTTAAGGAGCCTGTTGTAAACAGAACAAACTGGTGGTGGTGGTGGGGGGGGACCTAGTAAAAGAGAATTGTAGATTTAAAGAATAAAATAGCAATAAACACCTACATATCAATAATAACCTTAAATGGAAATAAATTAAATGATTCAATCAAAAGATATAGGGCAGCTGCATGGATAAGAAAATAGGACCTGTACATAGGCTGTCTACAAGAGACCCACCTCAAAACAAAAGATACACATAGACTGAAAGTAAAAGAATGGAAAAAAAAATTCATGCAAATGGAAATGAAAAAAAAAGCTGGGGTAGTAATACTTATATCAAACAAAATAGACTTGAAAACAGAGGCTATAGTAAGAGATAAAGAAGGTCACTATATAATAATAAAGGGAGCAATCCAACAGGAAGATATAATCATAATAAATATCTATGCACCTAATATAGGAGCACCCAAATATATAAAGCAGATTTTGATGGATATAAAGAGCAAGATCAACAGCAATACTATAATAGTAGGAGATTTCAATACCCCACTGACATCACTGGATAGATCCTCAAGAAAGAAAATTAACAAAGAAACAGCAGACTTAAAGGACACACTAGATCAACTGGATTTAATAGATATCTTCAGAACCTTTCATTCTAAATCAGCAGAATATACATTCTTTTCAAATGCTCTTGGTACATTCTCTAGAATAGATCACATGTTAGGACATAAAATGAGTTTCAATAAATTTAAGAAGATTGAAATTATATCAAGCACCATCACATATCACCATGGCATGAAACTAGAAATCTACTACAATAGAAAAACTGAAAAACACTCAAATACTTAGAAACTAAATAGCATGTTATTAAATAATGAATGGGTTAACAATGAGATCAAGAAAGAAATAAAAAATTTTATTGAAACAAAAAAAATTAACATACAACAAATCAAAATTTATGGGACACAGAAAAAGCAGTTCTGAGAAGGAAGTTCATAGCATTACAAGCATACCTTAAGAAGCTAGAAAAAGCTCAAATAAACAATTTAACCCTGCATTTAAAAGAACTAGAAAAAGAACAGCAAGTAAAGCCCAAAGGAAGTAGAAAGAAGGAAATAATAAAGATCAGAGCAGAAAAAATGACATAGAGGCTAGAAAAACAATACAGAGGATCAATAAAAACAAGAGCTGGTTCTTTGAAAAGGTAAACCAGATTGATGAACCTTTAACTAGAATCACCAAGAAAAAGAGAGAGGACTCAAATAAATAAAATTAGAAATGAGAGAGGAGAAGTAACAACTGACACAGCAGAAATACCAAGGATTGTAAAAAAATACGATGAAGAATGGTACGCCAAAAATTAGACAACCTAGGTGAAATGAGCAAATTCTTTGAAACATAATCTTTCAAAAATCAATCTGGAAGAATTAGAAAACCTAAACAGACCAATTGCAATAAATGATATTGAAACAGTTATCAAAAAACTCCCAAAAAAGAAAAGCTCTGGGCCTGATGGCTTCACAAGTGAATTCTATCAAATATTCAAAGAAGAACTAACTCCTATCCTTCTCAAGCTATTTCAAAAAATTCAAGAGGAGGGAAAACTTCCAAGCTCCTTTTTTGAGACAAGTATAATTCTGATTCCAAAACCAGGCAAAGACAATATAAAGAAAGAAAACTATAGGCCAATATCCCTGATGAACTTAAATGCTAAAATTCTCAATAAAATATTAGCAAACAGGATCCAGCAATACATAAAAAAAATCATACACTATGATCAAGTGGGATTTATTCTGGGGAGGCAAGGCTGGTACAATATTAACAAATCAATCAATGTGATTCATCATATAAAAAAAAGGAAGGATAAAAATCACATGATAATATCAATAGATGCAGAAAAAGCATTTGATAAAATCCAGCACCCATTTATGACCAAAACTTTCAGCATCCATTTATGACCAAAACTTTCACCCATTATGACCAAAACTTATGACCAAAAGTGGGAATATAGGGAACATACCTCAACATGATAAAGGCCATCTATGACCAACCAACAGCCAACATCATTCTCAATGGGCAAAAATTAAAAACAATTCCCTTAAGATCAGGAACAAGGCAGGGGTGCCCTTTTCACCACTCTTAATCAACTAAGTTTTGGAAGTCATAGCCACAGCAATCAGACAAGAAGAGGAAATAAAAGGCAACCAAATTGGAAAAGAAGAAGTAAAACTATCATTATTTGCTGATGATATGATACTGTATATAGAAAACTGTAAAGTCTCAGTCAAAAAACTATTGGGCCTAATAAATAAATTCAGCAAGGTAGCAGGATATAAAATTAATATTTAGAAATCAGAGGCATTTTTATATTTATTTCAACAATGAACTGTCTGAAAGAGAAATTGATAAAAACAATCCCTTAACTATTGCAACAAAAAAATTAAGTATCTAGGAGTAAATTTAACCAAGGAGGTTAAAGACTTGTACTCAGAAAATTATAAAACATTGATAAAACAAATCAAGGAAGATACAAACAAGTGGAAGCATATACCGAGTTCACTGATAGAAAGAATAAACATCATTAAAATGACTATAGTACCCAAAGCAATTTATAAATTTCATGTAATTTCTATTAAAAAACCAATGATATACTTCAAAGATATAGAACACATATTTCAAAAATTTATATGGAACCAAAAAAGAACATGAATAGCCTCAGCAATCTTGAAAAAGAAGAATAAAGTGGGTGACATCACACTTCCTGATATTGTTATACTACAAGGCCATTGTACTCAACACAGCTTGGTACTGGCATAAGAACAGGCATATAGATCAATGGAAGAGAACTGAGAACCCAGAAATAAACCCACACATTTATTGACAGTTGATATTTGATAAAGGAGGTAACAGCATACAATGAAGTAAAGACAGCCTCTTTAACAAATGGTGTTGGGAAAATTGGACAGCTACACGCAAAAAAATGAAACAAGACCACCATCTTACACCATACACAAAAATAAACTCAAAATGGATAAAAGACTTAAATGTAAGTTGGGAAATCATAAGCATCTTAGAAGAAAACATAGGCAGTAAGCTCTCCAACATCTCTCGCAGCAATATATTTGCTGATTTATCTCCACAGGCAAGTGAAATAAGGACAGGATAAACAAATGGGACTATATTAAAGTAAAAAGCTTTGCACAGCTAAAGACAATATGAACAAACTAAAAAGAAAAACCACACAATGGGAGAACATATTCAACAACACGTCTGAAAAGGAGTTAATAACCAAAATTTATAAAGAACTTGTAAAACTCAACACCAGGAAGACAAACAATCCAATCAAAAGATGAGCAAAAGAAATGAATAGACACTTCTCCAAAGAGGACTTATGGATGGCCAATAGGCATACGAAAAAATGCTCAACATTACTAATCATTAGAGAAATGCAAATTAAAACCACAATGAGATATCACCTCACATCAGTCAGACTGGCGCTCATCAACAAAACAACACACGATAGGTGCTGGGAAAGATGTGGAGAAAAGTGAATTCTCCTGCACTGCTGGTGAAAATGCAGACTGGTGAAGCCACTGTGGTAAACAGTATGGAGATTCCTCAAAAAATAAAAAATGGAACTACCTTTGGACCCAGCCATTCCATTCTTAGGAATATATCTCAAGAACACCACATCACTGATTCAAAAGAAGAAATTCACTCCCATGTTTATGGCAACATTGTTTACAATAGCCAAGATCTGGAAACAGCCCAAGTGTCCTTCAGTGGAAGAGTGGATTAAAAAGCAGTGGTACATATACACAATGGAATACTATAGGGCCATGAAAAAGAAGGAAATCTTACCATTTGCGACAACATGGATGAACCGGAAAACTATTATGTTAAGTGAAATAAACCAGGCAGAGAAAGAAATATATCATATAATATAACCTCACATATTTGGGGAATACAATGAACAATGTGAACTGAGGAATGAAATAGAAACAGAGGTGGGATCAAAGGGACCAGAGGGAAAGGGGATAATGGGATGGGATCAGAGAAGGGAAAGAGATTGGTGAAATTATATACACATAACACAGCATTATAGGCTTTTCTACAGAAATGAGAGAGGATGGGACTGAGTTGAGCATTTTGGCTCCTTTTTTCTCCCAAAGTTACCAAGAAGTCGAGTCATTCATCTTCCCTTGGGGAAAACCAAGTAGGTGGGGCAAGAGGTCAGGAATCTTCCTACAGGAGGGTGGACACCCTTCCATAGGGGCACAAATACCTTGATAGAAAGGCAGCACTCCTCCAATACTTTGAACAGCAAATAACACTTTAATAAAGTCAAAGATAAAGCGACAAGATGGTGATGGAGTAAGCGAATGTACAAACTTCCACCTCCAAGAACCAAAGTGTATTACAAACTAATTTTAAGAACCACCATCTGGAAAAACCAACTTTGGACTAAACTAAGAGGACTCTTCAACCAAGGAACACTGAAGAAGCCACACTGAGACTGGTAGGCAAAGCAGAAATGCGGAGAGGGCTGCCCAGCTCCCCGCAGCGAATGGCAGCTGGGAGAGACTCACGTGGTGGGAAGTGAGTTTAGCAGAGAGGGGAGGGTCCTGAGCCCCAGGAACAAAGCCCTAGCCTGCAGCCCCAGAGCCTAGAAGAGGTGTATGGATAGTATTTAGCTGGAAACAAGTCAAGATACTGTTTGTGAGAAGAAGAATCCTGGGTCCTCAGACCCAGGATTCTTCTTAAAGGGACTGCGCAGAAAAATCTTTCTCACAATCACTCACCCGGGGCTCCAGGGGACAGGGAGAGAGGAGAGGACCTGAGTAGCAGGAAGAGAGTGTAATCTAAGAGGCACAGGGAGAAACACTTTGAGAGACAGCCACCCTAACCCCTGGGATGAGTCACTCCCCAAATCTGAAGTGACTATTTCCCCTGGAAACAACAATACCAGCAAATGGAAGTAAGACACCAGCCAAACAAGCTCTCCCATGGTACTTAGAGCAGAGTTGCTTAGAAGGAGGGAGCTTTCTGGGCTACAGTAGTGAGTGTTAGGGTCTGACCTGCAGTGCCCCCACCCACACAGCTGAGGGCTTTCCCAAGGGCGGGCAGTACGGGACACAGAAGCACGGTTCTGTCCACAAGGGCAGAAGCCGGCTGGCCACAACTGAGGCCCAGGTGTGAGCTCTGTCTTGCCCAGCTGGGGAGGAGGGGATGCACGAAGTGGTCAGCCCAGCTGTGGGACCCTTGCAATCCAGCCTGTGGGGGAAGGGCAGGAACTCTGGAAAGGGCAAAGACCCATGCTTGAGCATGGGCAAAGGAGTGCAGCCTCACCCCACCCATGGAACTGAGACTTGTGACCTGACGCAGGAGCTGGCTTCTCCCACGGGGGTGGAGCGAAAACCCAAAACAGGTGGAGTCCCATGACTGAGCATGGGCATGCAGTCCTGCCCAGCCTCTGGAGCCAAGGCTTGCAGTAGTCCTGCAAGGGGGCTCCTCCTGCAGTGGTGGGGCGAAAGCCCAGAATCAGGCAGAGACCTGCAGCTGAGCAAAGGTGCTCAACCCTGCCCTCAGGGTCGAGCATAACTTCACCCATGGGAGCAGGGTGAAGGCCGAGGCCACCAAAGCTTCTACACCCGAGCATGTGATCACAGCCACTCCCGTGAAGGAGAGGCAGAAACCACTGCAGCAGCCCCAGTGGGCTGGCACCAGCAACACCCATACCTCAACATCCTAGGCAGCAGCAGCAGAGGGGGTGGCAAGCCTGCAGGCAGACCACACCTAGGGAACACAGAGGCCACACCCAGTGGACTCCAGTGGTCAAAACCTTCTTTTATACAGATAAAATAAGAAGGCAGAGAAATGCAACACAAATGAGTCAAAAGAAATCCTCAGAAAAGGACCTGAATGAGACAGATAGAACCAAATTACCAGATGCAGAGTTTAAAATAACAATTGTTAGGATGCTCAAAGATCTTAGAACAACAATAGATGGTCATTACGAACACCTATATAAAGAGATAGCAAATATAAAAGAGGACATTGAAATAATAAAAAAGAATCAGTCAGAAATGACAAATACAATATCAGAAATGAAGAACACAATGAAAGGAATTAAAAGCAGGATGGATGAAGCTGAGAATTGAATCAGTGAGTTATAGGACAAGATAAATGAAGGCACAAAAGCAGAGCAGAAAAAAGAAATTAGACTCAAAAAGTCTGAGGAAACTCTAAGAGAGCTCTGTGACAACATGAAGAGAAATAACATCCGCATCATAGGGGTTCCTGAAGAAGAAAAAGAACAAGGGATAGAGACTTTGTTCAAACATATCATAGCTTAAAACTTCAATCAATTAAGGCAGGAAAACAACTCACAAGTTCAAGAAGCACAGAGAACTCTATTAAAGAGAAACCCAAAGAAATCTACACCAAGACACATTATAAATAAAATATCAAAGCTAAGTGATAAAGAGAAAATATTAAAAGCTGCTAGAGAAAAAAAGGCCATCACCTACAAAGGAGCCCCCATAAGGATGACTTCCGACTTCTCAACAGAAACACTTGAGGCCAGAGGGAATGGCAAGAAATATTCAAAGTAATGCAGAACAGGAGCCTACAACCAAGACTACTTTATCCAGCAAGGCTATTGTTTAAAATTGAAGGAGAAATAAAAAGCTTTCCAGACAAAAAAAATTCAAGGAATTCACTACAACCAAACCAATGCTGCAAGAAATACTAAGGGGCCTTCTTAGCATCTGTAAACAGATCAAAAGAGAAAAAGAATATAGCAAAAGAGGAATACAATTTTAAAGAATAAAATGGCAATAAACAATTACATATTAATAATAACCTTAAATGTAAAAGGATTAAATGATCTGATCAAAAGACATAGGGTAGCTTCGTGGATAAGAAAACAGGACCCATACATATGCTGTCTACAAGAGACACACCTTAAAAAAAAAATGCACATAGACTGAAGATAAATGAATGAAAAAAAATATTTCACGCAAATGGAAATGAAAAAAGCTGGGGTAACAATACTTATATCAGACAAAATGGACTTTAAAACAAAAACTATAGTAAGAGATAAAGAATGTCACTACATAATGATAAAGGGAGCAATCCATCAGGAAGATATAACCATTATAAATATCTACGCACCTAATATAGGAGCACCTAAATATATAAAGCAGACTTTGATGGATTTAAAGGGTGAGATAAACAGCAATACTATAATAGTAGGGGATTTTAATACCCCACTAACATTACTAGATAGATCTTCAAGAAAGAAAATTAACAAAGAAACAGCAGACTTAAAGGACACACTAGATCAGGGGTCCCCAAACTTTTTACAGAGGGGGCCAGTTCACTGTCCCTCAGACCATTGGAGGGCCGGACTATAAAAAAAAACTATGAACAAATCCCTATGCACACTGCACATATCTTATTTTAAAGTAAAAAACAAAATGGGAACAAATACAATATTTAAAATAAATAACAAGTAAATTTAAATCAACAAACTGACCGTATTTTAATGGGAACTATGATCCTCTCACTGACCACCAATGAAAGAGGTGCCCCTTCTGGAAGTGCAGTGGGGGCCAGATAAATGGCCTCAGGGGGTCGCATGCGGCCCGCAGGCCATAGTTTGGGGACCCCTGCACTAGATTAACTCGATCTAATAGATATCTTCAGAACCATTCACCCTAAAGCAGCAGAATATACATTCTTTTCAAGTGTTCATGGATACATTCTCTAGGATAGACTACCTGTTAAGGCACAAAGGCAGCCTCAACAAACTTAAGAAGATTGAAATCATATCGAGCACTTTCTCTGATCACAATGGCGTGAAACTAGAAATCAACCATAACAGAAAAACTGAAACATACTCAAACACTGGGAAACTAAACAGCATGTTATTAAATAACAAATGGGTTAACAGTGAGATCAAAGAAGAAATTTAAAAATTTCTAGAAGAGAATGATAATGAGCATACATCAACTCAAAATTTATGGGATGCAGCAAAAGTAGTCCTGAGAAGGAAGTTCATAGCATTACAGGCATACCTTAAAAAGCTAGAAAAAACTCAAATAAACAACTTTACCCTACATCTAAAAGAACTAGAAAAAAACAGCAAGTAAAGCCCAGAGGTAGTAGAAGGAAGGAAATAATAAAGATCAGAGTGAAAATAAATGACATAGAGGCTAAAGAAAGAATACAGAGGATCAATGAAACAGAACCTGGTTCTTTGAAAAGGTAAACGAGATCGATAAACCTTTAACCAGACTAACACAGCATTATAGAGAGCAGAAAAGCAAATCCTGGAGACAAGAGGGGAGGGCTTTGGGGGGAAGGAGGCAAGAGGGATATTGTGGTGAACACGTGGTAGGGAGGATGCATTCGGGGGGGACACTAGAATCTATGTAAGCACAATAAATTAAAAACAAAGTTGGAGTTCAAAACTGTGTTGAACTTCAATTGTCATTATTTTTAACTAAAATCCTTGGAAAGCTCTGTCTGTGGAATCGATAGCTTCTCTCTAACTGCCTAGCCCTCCTACATCCCTAGTTTCTGTTTATGAAATCACCAGTCTTGAAGTTACCCAGGCGTATAATTTTGGTTTCCTCTTTTTCTTCTTCCTCTTCATATCACATGCCAATCCCACCAATTACCTCATCCTAAAATGACATTTGCAGGGTTTTTCATTCCATTCCCATCTCTCCACTTCCACTGTGCTTTTTTTTTTCAATTTTAATAAGAGGAAGGGAAGCAGAGAGACAGACTCTCTCCCACATGTGACCCAACTGGGATCTACCCAGCAAGCCCATTAGGGGGCAATGCTCAGTCCATCTGGGGCCATTGTTCCATTGCTCAGTAACGGAGCCATTTTTTTAGCACCTGAGGCAGAGGCCACGAGTCATCCTCAGCGCCTGAGGCCAGCTCATCTGAACCAATCGAGCCATGGCTATGGGAGGGAAAGAGAAAGAGAAAGATAAAGAGTGGAAAAGAGGATGGTAGCTTCTCCTGTGTACCCTGACCAAGAATCAAACCTGGACATCCACACACTAGGTCAATGCTCTACCACTGAGCCAACCAGCCAGGGCCCCACTGTGCTTTTCCTAGTTGAGTCCCTCAATTCTCAACGCCTAAGTTAAGGCAAAAGTCCTGTAACCACCCCTCTATCATCTTCTCCCCCAATCCATCATACCCATGACTACTGAATCCATTTTTATAAGAGACTATTTTCTTATCATAATCCTGCTCAGAATTCCTCAATAGTTCTCCAGTGCTTACAGAATCAAGAGCTTATTCTCCTTTGCTACGCAGTGAGAGTCTTCTGAGGCCTGTTCACACTCCTCCACAGCCACCTCTCTCACAACTGCCTTTCAGCCCCTTGTGGTTCTCTGTCCTTGCATCCGGAAATCCTGACGCTGGTCCTCTCCTACTATGCACCTGCCTCTGTTTACATTTTCATCTCCCTAACAGTCCCATACTCCATTGCTACAATTCCCTTCAGGCCCAGCTCAGACTCCCTCTCTTCCCTGACACCTTTCCTAATTCAGGCTACCACAGTCCACCTCCTAATTGCATTCCCAGAGCAGACTCTGAACCACACCACAGCCTTGCTTTGTTGTAATACAGGTACTTTAGTACAAGATTCTTTAACAGAGTGAATGGAGATTTTTGTATACATTGTGGGAGGGAAAGGAATGAAATTTGAGGTAGAGAAATATCAAATATATCCCAAGAGTACTGTGGGAAGGAAAAACAGAGAGTTTTTCTTCAGAAATCACATTCAAATCTCTTTTTTTTTTCTTTAGGCAACTATTTGCTATAAAAGAACTGAAGAATAATGCCCCTAACCTCTTTTTTAAGAGACATTTCTTTTGTCCAGGACGGTGGATCTATACTCATCTAATATTTTAGATAAAATAGAAGACTGTTTCAGCTCTGAAAATATCAGTTACAAAGCTATGGGATTTCTGATGAAAGTGTTTATTGGTAAGTATGTGATGTGATAAAAAGATGGTGTGCATTTCTTGAGGGGACCAGTTACAGGACCAAGACCTGGGGACCTGAAATGTCTCAAGGCAATGTGGACCTGTGTATGTCAAAGAACTGAAACTCCAGCTGCTGCAGGTGGGTAACATGTTTGAAACAAATTCAAAGATAGGGAAGAACTTAAATAGGAAGCAACACATTTGACAGGTTGATATATTCTCCCTGTTTGTGCCCCTCCCTTAAAAATGTATATGTTGACATTCTAACCATGAAAGATTAGTACTAGCAGGTGGGACTTTTGGGAGGTGCTTAGGTCATGAGAATGGAGCTCTTATGAATGGGATTAGTGCTCTTATAAAAGAGATTCCATAGAGATCCTTAGTCCCTTCCACCATTTGAGGACACAGCAGAGGTGCTGGCTCTGATGCAAGAAGAGGCCTCACCCAACCACTCTGGTGCTCTGACCTTGGGCTTCAAGCCTCCAGACTATGAGAAACAAATGTTTGTGTTTATAGTTCATCTGTGGTATTTTATTATAGCAGCCTGAACAGACTAAGACAGAGATGTCTTTCTATTTTTGGCCCATGGCTTTAGGAAAGAATCCTGTTCAGAAAAAGAACAAATTATAAGAAAAATTTTATATGTACTACTTATTAGGTTACAGAAAATAATTCTTTATATTGTTTTAAAATATCTCCATAGATAGATGTAAATATAGATATAGGTTATATAGATGTAGCTAGAGATAGATGTAGATGATAGCTATAGATAGAAATATGTATAAATAGATATAGATATAGATGATATATAGATATAGATATAGATATAGATTAGATAGAGATTAGATAGAGATATATATAGATAGATAGATAGATAGATAGATAGATAGATAGATAACCACATAGAAATGATTACTATTTGGGGTAGTGAGATCATGTTCGTTTATTTGTTTGTTTGACTTTGTTTGTCTTTAATTTTCCATTTTTTCATAACAAATCATGTTATCCTCTTGAGTGGTTGCTCTCAGTCCTGGACATACTCCATAATCACTTTGGAAGCTTTTCTTTAAATTTCTAGGCATTCTGGTTAGTCTGTGGTAGGGCCAAAGTGTCAATATTTTTAAAGCTTCCCTAATGAGCAGATAAATTAGATAGATGGAGAAGAAACTCAGACTCAATAGATTTTGTCATTTGTTTCCTAAAATTAAGATCTAAAGTTTGAAGTGGTAAGCATTTTAAAAAGGAGGCAGAAACTTCAAGTCTCCAAGTAACTGCAATCTCACACTGTCCACATTTAGAGTAAAGGAGGTGGGAGGTTCAAAAGGATGTTCTTGATGTTTGATGATATTTGTTTGGTTGTCTTATTATTTTTAAAACCCTATATGTAGTGAAAAATGTGATTGATTATTAAGTATAGACAAAATATAAAACACTATGTTCCTCATCAATTTCTATTTTAAAATTATAGTTTCCATCCCAAATGAAGTTTGGAGAAACCTCTGAAGATTAATATGAATGCCCTTGAGAAGCATATACCAGGGGAAGCCAACTTTGCTGTCAACCTCTGAACATCTGAATTCCAGAATGAACCACTGAGGGAAGTTTATAATGCTGAGCTTTGCAATAATATGGGGGTGGGGGGCTGCTTCCCAAAGATTTTACCTCTTTTTTGATGTAAGGTTAAAAGAGGAGTTGATGAACTTCAATGACTTAGGACAGTGGTCCCCAACCCCTGGGCCACAGACTGGTACCGGTCCATGGGCCATTTGGTACTGGTCCACAGAGAAAGAATAAATAACTTACATTATTTCCATTTTATTTATATTTAAGTCTGAACGATGTTTTATTTTTAAAAAATGACCAGATTCCCTCTGTTACATCTGTCTAAGACTCACTCTTGACGCTTGTCTCGGTCACGTGATACATTTATCTGTCCCATCCTAAAGGCCAGTCCGTGAAAATATTATCTGACATTAAACCGGCCCGTGGCACAAAAAAGGTTGGGGACCACTGACTTAGGACACTAAAAAAAAGATAAAATTCAGACTCGACAGTTCTTCTCATATACTTCTAACTAAATTGGCTGTTCTTTTCTGTAGGATGACTTCTTTTTTAGTTCTAGAAATTTTTTTAAAAAATCATAATTTTATATAATAAAAATAAAGACTTTAGGCAGATCTCTTGTTTCCATGCTTAGTTCGTGATCTCATATCTGTTTATTTTCAGTCACTACTCTGAATTTAAACTGTAGTGCCAAATTCAATATAGTGCAAATTCTCCAAGAAGCAACAATATAAAAATAGTCAAACTTGTACCTGATTCAAAATCAGCTATAAAAAAAGATGAAATATTGCCATTTGCAACAATGTAGATGGACCTTGAGAGAATATTATGCTAAGTAAAATAAGTCAGTCAGAAAAACCTAAGAAATACATGATTTCACTCTTATGTGGGATATAAAACTGAAACTCAAAGCCACAAAAACAGCATGCTAGTTACCGGAGGGAAGGAGGTGAGGGGTAGGAAGGGTAATAGGGGTCAAATATCTAGTGACGGAAGATGATGACTTTGCATGGTGGGCACACAGTGCAGTATACAAATCATGTGCCATAGAAATGTGTGCTTGAAACCTATATGATCCAATTAACCAATGTCACCCAATAAATTTAATTTAAAAAGTGATGTTAAAAGTACTGAATAAGGAGAGGAAGACAAGATGGCAATGGAGTAGGTGGATGTAACAACTCCCACCTCCCAGAACCAAAGTGGATTACAAACTAATTTTAAGAACTATCATCTGGAAAAACCAACTTTGGACTAAACTAAGAGGACCCTTCAACCAAGGAACACTGAAGAAGCTACACTGAGACTGGTAGGAAAAGTGGAAATGCAGAGAGGGCTGCCCAGCTCCCCAGAGTGAACGGCAGCTGGGAGAGACTCGCGTGGCGGTAATTGAGTTTAGCAGAGAAGGGAGGGTCCTGAACCCCAGGAACAAAGCCCTAGCCTGCAGCCCCAGAGCCTAGAAGAGGTGTATGGACAGTATTTAGCTGGAAACAAGTAAGGATACTGTTTGTGAGAAAGAGACTGATTTCTCAGACCCAGGATCCTTCTTAAAGGGACCGCGCAGAAAAACCTCTCTCACAACCACTCACTGAGGGCTCGGGGAATGGGGAGAGAGGAGAGGACCGGAGTAGCAGGAAGAGAGTGTAATCTAAGAGGCACAGGGAGAAACATTTTGAGAGACAGCCACCCTAACCCCTGGGACAAGTCACTCCCTAAATCTGAAGTGAATATTTCCCCTGGAAACAGCAATACCAGCAAAGGGAAGTAGGACACCAGCCAAACAAGCTCTCCTGCGGCATTCAGAGCAGAGTTGCTTAGAAGGAGGGAGCTTTCTGGGCTACAGTAGGGAGTCTTAGGGTCTGAGCTGCAGCGCCCGCATCCACACAGCTGAGGGCTCGCCGGAGGGCAGGCAATGATGGGATGCGGAGGTGCAGTTCTGTCAGCAGGGGCGGAAGCCGGGTGGCCACCACTGGGCCCAGGTGTGAGCTCAGACTTGCCCAGCTGGGGAGGAGAGGGCATACAAAAGTGGTCAAATCCAGCTGTGGGCCGCCTGTAATACAGCCTGTGGGAGAAGGGCAGGAACCCTGGAAGGGGTGGAGACTGGCCCTTGAGCAAGGGCGCAGGAGCACAGCCTTGCCCCGCCTGTGGAACCGAGGCTTGTGGCCTGACTTGGGAGCCGGCTCCTCCCACAGGGGTGGAGCCAAAAGCCCAGAACAGGCAGAGAACCGCTACTGAGCATGGGCACGCAGTCCCGCCTGGCCTGTAGAGCCAAGGCTTGCAGCCATCCCAGGAGCGGGCTCCTCCTGCAAGGGCAAGGCGAAAGCCTGGAAACAGGCGGAGACCCACAACTGAGCAAAGGTGCTTGCCACTGAACTCAGGGCCGAGCATAACACCACCCATGGGAGTGGGGCAAAGGCCAAGGCCACCAAGGCTTGTACACCTGAGCACGTGATCACAGCCACCCCATGAAGGAAAGGTGGAAACCACAGCAACAGCCCCAGTGTGCAGGCACTGGCAACGCCAATACCCAAAGATTCTACGCAGCAACAGCAGAGGGGGTGGCAGGCCTGCAGACAGATCATACCTAGGGAACAGAGGCCATACCCAGTGGACTCCAGTGGCCAAAACCTTCTTTTACACAGAGAAGATGAGAAGGCAGAGAAATGCAACACAAATGAGTCAAGAGAAATCCCCAGAAAAGGACCTGAATGAAACAGATATAACCAAATTACCAGATGCAGAGTTTAAAATAACGATTATTAGGATGGTCAAAGAAATTAGAATAACAATAGATGGTCATTACAAACATCTAAATAAAGAGATAGCAGATATAAAAATGGACATTGAAATAATAAAAAAGAATCAGTCAGAAATGACAAATACAATATCAGAAATGAAGAACACAATGGAAGGAATTAAAAGCAGGATGGATGAAGCTGAGAATCGAATCAGTGAGTTAGAGGACACAATAAATAAAGGCACAAAAGCAGAGCAGAAAAAAGAAAAGAGACTCAAAAAGTCTGAGGAAACTCTAAGAGCACTCAGTGACAACATGAAGAGAAATAACATCTGCATCATAGGGGTTCCTGAAGAAGAAGAGAAAGAACAAGGGATAGAGACTTCGTTCAAGCATATTATACCTGAAAAATTCCCACAATTAAGGCTGAAAAACATCTCACATGTTCAGGAAGCACAGAGAACTCCATTAAAGAGAAACCCAAAGAAGTCAACACCAAGACATGTCATAATTAAAATACCAAAGCTAAGTGATAAAGAGAAAATATTAAAAGCTGCTAGAGAAAAAAAGACTATCACCTACAAAGGAAGCCTCATAAAGATGACTTCTGACTTCTCAACAGAAACACTTGAGGCCAGAAGGGAATGGCAAAAAATATTCAAAGTAATGCAGAACAGGAGCCTACAACCAAGACTACTTTATCCAGCAAGGCTATTGTTTAAAATTGAAGGAGAAATAAAAAGCTTTCCAGACAAAAAAAATTCAAGGAATTCACTACAACCAAACCAATGTTGCAAGAAATGCTAAGGGGCCTTCTTAGCATCTGTAAACAGATCAAAAGAGAAAAAGAATATAGCAAAAGAGGAATACAATTTTAAAGAATAAAATGGAAATAAACAATTACATATCAATAATAACCTTAAATGTAAAAGGATTAAATGATCCAATCAAAAGACATAGGGTAGCTGCATGGATAAGAAAACAGGACCCATACATATGCTGTCTACAAGAGAAACACCTTAAAAAAAAAAAAAGATGCACATAGACTGAAGATAAATGAATGGAAAAAATATTTCACGCAAATAGAAATGAAAAAAAAGCTGGGGTAGCAATACTTATATCAGACAAAATGAAATTTAAAACAAAGACTATAGTAAGAGATAAAGAATATCACTACATAATGATAAAGGGAGCGATCAACAGGAAGATATAACCATTATAAATATCTATGCACCTAATATAGGAGCACCTAAATATATAAAGCAGACTTTGATGGATTTAAAGGGCGAGATCCATAGCAATACTATAATAGTAGGGGAATTCAATACCCCACTAACATCACTAGATAGATCCTCAAGAAAGAAAATTAACAAAGAAACAGCAGACTTAAAGGACATACTAGATCAACTCGATTTAAAAGATATCTTCAGGAACTTTCACCCTAAAGCAGCAGAATATACATTCTTTTCAAGTGCTTATGGTACATTCTCTAGAATAGACCACATGTTAGGGCACAAAAGTGGTCTCAACAAATTTAAGAAGAATTGAAATCATATTGAGCACTTTCTCTGATCACAATGGCATGAAACTAGAAATCAACCACAACAGAAAAACTGAAAAATACTGAAACACTTGGAAACTGAATAGCATGTTATTAAATAACAAATGGGTTAACGATGAAATTAAAGAAGAAATTAAAAAATTCCTAGAAACGAATGATAATGAGCATACATCAACTCAAAATTTATGGGACATAGCAAAAGCAGTCTTGAGAGGGAAGTTCATAGAATTACAGGCATATCTCAAGAAGCTAGAAAAAGCTCAAATAAAAATCTTGACCCTACATCTAAAAGAACGATAAAAAGAACAGCAAGTAAAGCCCAGAGCTAGTAGAAGGAAGAAAATAATAAAGATCAGAGCAGAAATAAATGACATAGAGGCTAAATAAATAATACAGAGGATCAATGAAACCAGGAGCTGGTTCTTTGAAAAGGTAAGCATGATCGATGAACCTTTAACCAGACTCACCAAGAAAAAAAGAGAGAGGATTCAAATAAATAAAATTAGAAATCAGAGTGGAGAAATAACAACTGACACAACAGAAATACAAAATATTGTAAGAAAATACTATGAAGAACTATACGTCAAAAAACTAGACAACCTAGATGAAATGGACAAATTACTTCAAACATATAGTCTTCCAAAAATTAATCTGGAAGAATCCAGAACCCAAAACAGACCAATTACAACAAATGAGGTTGAAACAGTTATCAAAAAGCTCCCCAAAAAGAAAAGTCCTGGGCCTGATGGCTTCACAAGTGAATTCTACCAAATATTTCAAAGAAGAACTAACTCCTATCTTTCTCAAGCTATTTCAAAAAATTCAAGAGGAAGGAAGACTTCCAAGCTCCTTTTATGAGGCGAGCATAATTCTGATTCCAAAACCAGGCAAAGACAACACAAAGAAAGAAAATTATAGGCAAATATCCCTGATGAATTTAGATGCAGAAATCCTCAACAAAATATTAGCAAACCAGATCCAGCAATGTATGAAAAAAATCATACACCATGATCAAGTGGGATTTATTCTTGGGAGACAAGGCTGGTACACTATTCGCAAATCAATCAATGTGATTCATCACATAAATAAAAGGAAGGAGAAAAACCACATGATACTTTCAATAGATGCAGAAAAAGCATTTGATAAAATCCAGCACCCATTCATGATCAAAACTCTCAGCAAAGTGGGAATACAGGGAACATACCTCAACATGATAAAGGCAATCTATGACAAACCCACAGCCAACATCATACTCAATGGGCAAAAATTAAAAGCAATCCCCTTAAGATCAGGAACAAGGCAGGGGTGCCCCCTTTCACCACTCTTATTCAACATAGTTCTGGAAGTCCTAGCCACAGCAATCAGACAAGAAAAAGAAATAAAAGGCATCCAAATTGGAAAAGAAAAAGTAAAACTATCATTATTTGCAGATGATATGATATTGTATATAGAAAATCCTAAAGTCGCAGTCAAAAAACTACTAGACCTGATAAATGAATTCAGCAAGGTGACAGGATATAAAATTAATCCTCCAAAATCAGAGGCATTTTTATACACTAACAATGAACTATCAGAAAGAGAAGTTAAGGAATCAATCCCCTTTACCATTGCAACCAAAAAATAAAGTACCTAGGAATAAATTTAACCAGGGAGATTAAAGATTTGTACTCGGAAAATTATAAAACATTGATAAAAGAAATCAGGGAAGATACAAACAAGTGGAAGCATATACCGTGCTCATGGTTAGGAAGAATAAACATCATTAAAATGTCTATATTACCCAAAGCAATTTATAAATTCAATGCAATACTGATTAAAATACCAATGACTTACTTCAAAGATATAGAACACATATTCCAAAAATTTATATGGAACCAAAAGAGAACACGAATAGCCTCAGCAATCCTGAAAAGGAAGAATAAAGTGGGAGGTATCACACTTCCGGATATCAAGTTACACTATAAGGCCATTGTACTCAAAACAGCCTGGTATTGGCATAAGAACAGGCATATAGATCAATGGAACAGAACTGAGAACCCAGAAATAAACCCACACCTTTATGGACAACTGATATTTGACAAAGGAGGTAAGAGCATACATTGGAGTAAAGACAGCCTCTTCAACAAATGGTGTTGGGAAAATTGGAAAGCTACCTGCAAAAATATGAAACTAGACCACCAACTTACACCATTCACAAAAATCAACTCAAAATAGATAAAAGACTTAAGTGTAAGCCATGAAACCATAAGCATCTTAGAAGAAAACATAGGCAGTAAGCTCTCTGACATTTCTCGCAGCAATATATTTGCCGATTTGTCTCCACAGGCAAGTGAAATAAAAGACAGGATAAACAAATGGGACTATATCAAACTAAAAAACTTCTGCACAGCTAAAGACAATAAGAACAGAATAAAAAGACAAACTACAAAATGGGAGAATATATTTGACAATGCATCTGATAAGAGGTTAATAACCAAAATTTATAAAGAACTTGTAAAACTTAATCCCAGGAAGACAAACAATCCAATCCAAAAATGGGCAAAAGAAATGAATAGACACTTCTCCAGAGAGGACATACAGATGGCCAATAGGCATATGAAAAAATGCTCAACATCACTAATCATTAGAGAAATGCAAATTAAAACCTCAATGAGATATCACCTCACACCAGCCAGAATGGCACTCATCAACAAAACAACACAGAATAAGTGCTGGTGAGGATGTGGAGAAAAGGGAACCCTCCTGCACTGCTGGTGGGAATGCAGACTGGTGCAGCCACTGTGGAAAACAGTATGGAGATTCCTCAAGAAATTAAAAATCGAACTGCCTTTTGACCCAGCTATCCCACTGTTAGGAATATACCCCAAGAACACCATAGCACTGTATAAAAAGGAAGAAATGCACTCCCATGTTTATGGCAGCATTGTTCACAATAGCAAAGATCTGGAAACAGCCCAAGTGTTCATCAGAGTTCGAGTGGATTAAAAAGCCTTGGTACATATATACTATGGAATACTACTCAGCCATAAGAAATGATGACATCGGATCATTTACAACAACATGGATGGACCTTGATAACATTATACTGAGCAAAACAAGTAAATCAGAAAAAACTAAGAACTATATGATTCCATACATAGGTGGGACATAAAAATGAGACTCAGAGACATGGACAAGAGTGTGGGGGTTATAGGGTGGGGGGGGAAGGGGTAGAGGGATGGGGAGGGGAGGGGCACAAAGAAAACCAGTTAGAAGGTGACGAAAGACAATTGGACATTGGGTGATGGGAATGCAGCATAAGCAAATGGCAAAATAACCTAGAGCTGTTTTCTCTGAATATATATACCCTGATTTATCAATGTCACCCCATTAAAATTAATCAAAAAAATTAAAAAATAAAAAGAATTTTTCTCAGGGCTAATTCAGGCAGTTAGAAGAATAGTATAAGGTTGCTAATTCTGCTTCTCAGGTCACATCCTGCAAAAGGGGCCCCAAGAAAATTGGCAATTTGGCTCTTCTGACTTTGCCAATTGGATTTAAAATATATATATAGGTCAGGAATGCCCTGAAATGGAACTAATAATACAAGGGCATAAATTTAAAGGATTTTTAGATACTGGAGCTGATGTATTGTTATTGCTAAGCTACATTGGCCTCCTTCCTGGCCCACTCATGCAGCAGCCACAGAATTACAAGGTATAGGGCAGAGTAAATCCCCTCTACAAAGTTCTAGTTTTTTTACATTGGGAAGATTAAGAAGGTCATTCTGGATTTTTTGAGCCTTATGCACTCCTTGGATGGCCAGTTAATTTGTGGGGTAGAGATGTTTTGAAAAACACGGAAGCATTGCTTGTCAGTCCTAATGGTTTAGTCAGTACTCAGATGCTTGATTGGGGATTTTTGCCCACTAAGGGACTAGGGAAAGAACAGCAAGGAATTCTCACCCCCATAGAAATGTCACCCAATACCATAAGGTGTAGATTAGGATATCAAAATTTAGCATAGGGGCCTTGGTAGCTCCTGCTACCCCAATAATGCATTGTGCAGACCCAGTTACTTGGACATCAGATAATCCTGTATGGGTAGACCAATGGCCCCTTTCTTTTTTCTTTTTTTTTTTATAATAAATTTTTATTAATGGTAATGGGATGACATTAATAAATCAGGGTACATATATTCAAAGAAAACATGTCTAGCTTATCCTGTCATTAAATTATGTTGCATACCCCTTGCCCAGAGTCAGATTGTCCTCCGTCACCCTCTGTCCAGTTCTCTGTGCCCCTCCCCCTCCCCCTAACCAATGGCCCCTTTCTCAGGAGAAACTTAGGGCAGCTGCTCGATTGGTACAAGAGCAGCTACATATTGGGCACATTGAACCATCTAATAGCCCATGGAATACACTTCCATATTTTGATCTTGTCGCCTCTTTGATTATCAAGGGGCATAGGCGACCCTTACAGCTTATAGATTTTGAGCCTATAGGTTTTGAGCCTCAAAATTATTGTTCCTTTTTTCAAAGGATCAACAACAATGGCTCTGGGAAAGTTCCACTAAATGGCAAATCTCTCTTGCAAATCAATGGACAACTTTATACTGAAACAGTCAACTTAAAATCAGCTCAAAGACTAGAAATATATGCCATTATCAAGGCTTTTCAGCATTCACCATATTCCTCCTTTAATCTATATACAGACAGCAAATATTTACTTATGGTTGTTTCCACTATAAAGACTGCTGTCTTAGGGACAAATGCTGATGAACTAATTCAGCACTTCCTCCTTCTTCAAAGACTTGTATGTCAACATAGAGCTCCATGTTTTATAGGACATACTCGAGCTCACTCAATGTTCCCTGGAGCTTTAGCACAAGGGAATGCCCTTGTTGATCAAGCTACCCAAAAGAAAATTATTTGGAGCAACCATGACAGATCGAGCAATTCAGTCTCATACTATTCATCACCAGAACGCTGCAGCCCTGTGTAAACAGTTTCAACTTTCTCGGGAAGCAGCATGGCAGATTGGTAAATCCTGTCCAAGGGGTCCTATACTACAATCTGTCCCTTCATTTGGAGTTAACCCTCAAGGAATCCTGCCAGGACAACTTTGGCAAATGGATGTTACTCATATATCTTCATTTGGCAAACAGTCCTATGTCCACATTACAGTGGATACCTATTCTGGATTTATAGTAACCTCTGTCAGAACAGGAGAGGCTGCTAGGTATGTTATAGTTCATTGTCCAGATACACGGAAAAGATTTATATAGGCGGATGGGAATCTTCAAACCCCTCAGCGAGATCTTCTGAGCACGGCCTTTAAGGTACCAAGAGGCAGAAAAAGCCCAATAGAGATCAGGTGAATTACCAGCTTTTAGGATATGCCCTTAAAGGCTCCAATGCCCCAAAGAAGTCTCATAGGAATCCATCTGGGTCCTGCTTCAAAAGTGAAAAGGAAGGTCATTGAGCTAAAGACTGCCAGGCTTACATGCCTTTGCTGTGAGGAAAAGGGACACTGGAAGGTAGGCTTCCCCCTCGCTCCTCTAAGGGAGGGTTCAGTCTCTTCCAGCCCTGCTCCAGCCACCTATGACCTAACCTTGCCCAGAATGCTGGGGCTAGCCACTGAAGGCTGAACATGCCCAGGGCCGTCAGCCCCATCTACGATACTGTGGACGAGCCTAGGGTATTTCTTCCAAGAAGCAGGTAAACTGATCTCACTTGCACAAGGGCCACTTAACTATGTCTTGCCTGAATAGTCAGGTTTTTTATTCTTCCCTTGAAGATCTCTGTTGTGGTTGTTGATAGTCCTATTTTCTGCTACTTTGTTCAATATATAGTGTTTCCCTTATCCCTCCTACCTCAATGCCCCACTCATATTTCAGGCTGGGACCTACTCCTAATTTAGAGCTCTCTCTCCCCCTTTTGCCAACTTCTATTGTGAATTTACCTTTGCCACCCAGCTTAGTGTATCCCAAGGTTCTCTTTACCACACCACAGTTGCAGAGCTCCAGGGAAAAGCAACCTGGTCTCATCTCTCCAGGCAGAGGAAAACAGAAGCTCCATCTCAACACATGCTGCAGATGGCTTTTCCAGTCTACCTGAATCATTACCAGCTAGAAGCAGCAGTCATTGGGACTTGGACGTGAGCTGCAAAGTATAGAATTGTGACAACAATTCCAGTGCCACGCGGACTTTTCCTGGATGTGGACTTTTTCTGGACTCCTGCTCCTTGTGATAGCTCCTAACGGACTGAACTGGGGTTGGGTTGTATTTGCAGGGATTTGGAATGGTGTTGGTGCCAACTTGGACTTGGTGAACATGTTAAGGACACTACTCTTTTATGGATTCTTGTTGTATTGGCCAAGAGTTTGCTTAAAGGCTTTAATCACAGTAAAATATATATATATCTATTATATATATTACCAGATATAGAAGATGTGGCACAGATAAACTATGGTAAACTACTCAGCCATAAGAAATGATGACATTAGATTATCTACAACAAAATGGTGGGATCTTGATAACATTATATGGAGTGAAATAAGTAAATCAGAAAAAAACAAGAACTGCATGATTTCATACATTGGTGGGACATAAAAATGAGACTAAGAGACATGGACAAGAGTGTGGTGGTTATGGGGGGGGAAGGAGGCAGAGGGAGAGGGGGAGGGGAGAGGCACAAAGAAAACTAGATAGAAGGTGACAGAGGACAATCTGACTTTGGGTGATGGGTATGCAACATAATTGAATGACAAGATAACCTGGATATGTTTTCTTTGAATATATGTACCCTGATTTATTGATGTCACCCCATTAAAATTAATAAAAATTTATGTATAAAAAAAGTCCAAAGTTAGATGACAATTAGTAAAATCATTTGGACACCTTAAAAAATTACTGAATCATTTGGTTAGTAGAAATAAAATATGACAAATTCCCATTGCCTGAAGATACCATGTACCATGTACCTTCTGAAAATGAAAGTATAGCTAACTTGATTCTTGAGTTCACATGAAAATGTTACAGACAGCCTATTTCAATTCTTCATGACCCCATCTCAAGGCCAAATCAATATATCTTAACTTTAAAACTAAGCACAGAAAAGAAAAAAAAATGGTGCTATTTATTTGGGTTTCCAGACAAAAGGACAAAGAAAAATTGCTCCTCCCTGATCTAATACTAGTCATCAAATGAGTTTCATGACCTGAGATTTTCTCCTCATGAAAACATCTAGAAAGTTATGGTTATTTCTTCACTCTTCTGGAGTTGGTATCTGACCAGGCTGACATGTTTATTTAATTGCTTGGCTGGTTCTTTGAAAGAAGTTTCAGTGTTTAACTGGATCTCAAACAGAAAGTGAGCAAGTCAGTGTGCAGGAAAGAAGTTCCACTTCCTGGCCTCCCTTGCAAGTCTTCCTACAGTGCATCCTCTTCCCAGCCCATCTGCCTGCTGCACTCCAAAGCCCTGCCCATGGGGGCAAGACTAGCTTTCCTCTGGTCTTTGTCCCCTAATTTTTTTTTCTGAAAATTATATAACTTGGTGAACAATAAAATCACAATCCTAACAAGACAGACATCCAAACAAGTAAAATAAGTAACTAAAAGCATACAGTCAGTTTTGGGAATTTTCTTTTGCTCTCTACTCTGAGAGAAAAATTAATACACTTTTATGTGTCTCTTTTGTCCACTTGGAAAATGATGTGTAGTATTTGTGTGTGTTTCCTGTTTTTAAAATATTATATACCTAGTATTTGCCATGTACCTAGCAATTGCTACTTATAATGCAAATAACTGTGCTTGAATCTCAGAAACATATGGTGCTTAATGTTGGCCACTGGTCACCGATGCAGCAAAGTCCTAGGCTTCCTTACAAAATCAGCTCTGGGCACTGAGAGCATGCATCATGGGGTTGGAGAGAGGGAAGGAGCTATTCTCTTCTTTCTATGACCTAGCCTCAGAAGGCACATGGGATCCCCTCAGCCATACTCCACTGAGACACTTGGGATCCTGATTGAAGAAAAAGGATCACAACCCTTCAAAAGTCTCATGTTTCGTAGGGAGGAGTGTCAGTAATATTATAGGAATATGTGAGAAGGGATAAATACATAGGAGCAGCCACCAATGGAAAATGCAATTTCCCACAACCTTACATCTGTTAAAGAACTTAGAGTGTGCCCTCAATTTAGTCAACGCCATGAACACATCTCATGGCAGGACTCCATAGGTGGTCAGAGAAGGAAAATATTAGAGATGGCTTCTGACTAAGGATAAAAGGCATTCTTCATGGAGGAAGCAGTACTGGAGTTTTACCCTGACTGGGCAGGACTTCAATTTATTTGTTCATTGAGTGCCTACTTGGTATATGCATGATAGCATGCTAAGTGGAGATCACAACAGAAAATTCTGCTTCCAGAAGCCCAAAGCTGAAAGTGGTCCCTAGAGAGGGGATCAAGATTTCCTCAATAAAAAAAAAAAAAATGGAAGACTGGATAAAGAAGATGTGGCACATATACACCATGGTATACTATTCAGCCATAAGAAATAATAACATCGGATCTCTTACAACAAAATGGTGGGATCTTGATAACATTATATGGAGTGAAATAAGTAAATCAGAAAAAAACAAGAACTGCAGGATTCCACACATTTGTGGGACATAAAAATGAGACTAAGAGACAGGGACAAGCCTGACCTGTGGTGGTGCAGTGAGTAAAAGCATTGACCTGGAACGCTGAGGTCGCTGGTTCAAAACCCAGGCTTGCAGGGTCAAGGCACATATGGGAGTTGATGCTTCCTGCTTCTCCCTCTGTTCTTTCTCTTTCCTCTCTCTGTCTCTTTCTCTCTCTGTGTCCCCTCTCTTTAAAAATAATGAATAAATTTTAAAAAACCGTAAAAATAAATTAAAAAAAAAGAGACATGGACAAGAGTGTGGTGGTTACGGGGGGCGGAGGGAGGGAAGGAGGGAGGGGGGAGGGGCACAAAGAAAACTAGATAGAAGGTGACGGAGGACAATCTGACTTTGGGTGATGGGTATGCAACATAATTGAATGACAAGATAACCTGGACATGTCTTCTTTGAATATATGTACCCTGATTTAGTGATGTCACCCCATTAAAATTAATGAAAATTTATTTATTAAAAAAGAAAGATTTCTTCAATAGTCAACTGCTCATTAACACTCTTTCCTGCCTCCTTTCACTATTATATTCCTTCAAGTGTTGCTGGAAGCTTACAGTACTGTGGAGACCATGAATTATACTTTCCTGGCTTTCCTTTAGTCTCTGCTCCAACAGAGAGCAGGATCATGGGAGACATATGATTAAGGAATTTATAGACCAAGCTAGGAACTTTTGTATTACTTAAGTGAGAAAATTATGTAAAACATACTGAATCAAATAACATAGTCAATTTGCAACCATTTTTAAATCTTCAAAGAAACCAAATTCGTTGTCATGTGTAAATTCAAGGATTTAAAATACATAGAGGCAGCCCTGGCCAGATAGCTCAGTTGGTTAGAACATCGTTAGGGGTTTGATCCGCAGTCAGGGCACATATAGGAACATATCAGTGTTCCTCTCTCTCTCTCTCTCTCTCTCTCTTTCTCTCTTTCTCTCCCTCTCTCTAAAATTAATAAATAAATTTTTGAAAAAAAATAGAAACAAATATTTTATAGTTTGTTTTATTTCACTCTTTCTTATTCTCTGTCTCTCCTCATGTGATTGCACATGGCAGAAGGAGCCAAAGCTTCTACTTGATACGAGGAAGCGCACAGAACAATCTAAACAAGACTCACAGTAATTATTAATTGGACCAAAGAAACTAAAAATCTCATAGTCATGAATGTGATTTTTAAAATCCTATCAATTACTCTGTCTCTGAGCAAATAAAACTCTCAGTGATACTAGGGCATTTTATTTTAATAGCGCAAAGTCTTTATATTTTACTGCAGAACTACTTCCTAAAGTAGGATATGCCCCAGATTTATATATCAGCAGTTCAGCAAAGAAGTGTTCACTGTTTTATGCACACATAAAATAACTGGCTTTGGGAAATCGGATTCAATTCTAAGCCTCTTCTCTGATAACAAAAAATGAACATAATTCAACTGTTCTCATATGTATGATTAGCTTATAACTTTAGATTTATCTTTAAAGTAGATCATCAAATACCTTTACAGTTAAGAACTCTGTAATTTTAGTTCTAATAAAGGATCAAGGCCTTGTTATTTAAAAACCTAGTGATTTCAAGAGGTTAAGAATTTCAGAGGGTGAAGGAAATTTTCTAGGTTGGAAAATATTTTTTAACACAGAAATAAAATGATCCTGAACTCCCATTTCTCCCTTCTGAAGTTCAAATACAATTAAATTTAGACAAACCAGCTGATCAGGTTTAAGCAGAGTCAGAGGCCTCCCCAATGTGTGAAAAACCCTGGATGGTCTGTTTTGTTATCTCCCATCTGCTTCAGAAGCAGTATTCTATGATTCTTATCAAAATTTTAGGCCCTGGCCAGTTGATTCAGTAGATAGAGAGTCAGTCCAGCATATGGACATCCTGGATTCAAATCCCAGTCAGGGCACACATAAGAAGAAACCAACTATCTGCATCTGTTCCCCTCCCTCTCCCCCTTCTCTCTCTCTTCTCCTCTTGCAGCCAGTGGCTTAATTGGTTTCAGCTGCTGAGGATAGCTGAGTTGGTCCCAGCGCATCAGCCTCAGATACTAAAAATAGCTTGGTTGATCCAAGTGTCGATCCCAGACAGGAGTTGTCAGTTGGATTCCAGTCAGGGCACATGCAAGAGTCTGTCTCTCTATCTCCCTTCCTCTCACTTAAACAATAATTTTTTTAAGTATAGAATGATTTCCAATTTCCAGGTGTGGCCTAAGAAGCCCAAGAAAGCTACATATTTATTCACATAATGATATTTAAGGTAAAACCACACTATCAAAGGAATATAAGGATCTACAATAAAATTAGCTAATAACCCTAAAATATGAGATGGAAATGAACCACCAACAGTGATAAAACTCACTTGCCATGTACATTCTAGTAGGGGAAAGTAGGGAGAGAAAAATGGCGCGCATCTGAGTGCTCTGAGAACACAAGAATCCAAAATCACCAAGAATAACTCCCTAAGTATAGCCAACAAGACTGTCAGAGGATCTGCAAATTCCGATTCACAGGTGAGAACAAGGGGCCTGTAGAAAGTCCAGGAGGTGCTGGAATCATCTCAGTCTTGGGAATTTTCAAAACTTGAAATCCTGAACTCACCTCTAGAACAAACCTCTTACAAAGGAGAAATTGATGAGAATAGAATCCTTAATTGAGCAGGACTAGGCCTTGGGTAAAGAAAAGTCCATATAAACATGAGGAAAAATAGCAGAGGGGAAAAAAAAGAAAAGAAAAATAGCAGGAGACAGAGGTCAGAAAATAGGCCACATTTTATCATTTCATAAAAACAACAGAATACAACACTCTAGAGTTACGAAGCTAGAAGAGACATCCTGGCCCACCCTTGCCTCCTACAAGGAGTATAAAAGAATAAATTTCACTTGAAAATGAGCAACAGAAAAGAATCATGGTCAATGTTGTTATTACCAAAGGAGGAGGAAGAGAGGAGAAAGGAAGGACTAGAGGAAGGAAGGACTGGAAGAAAGAAGAAAGAAAAGAAGGAAGGGAGGGAGGGAGGGAGGAAGGGAGGGAGAAAGGAAGAGTAGACGGAAGGATATCCTTACAAACAATTAAAGCACACCAAAAAACATGCCCACAGAGCAAATAAGTAATGTTAACTGATATTTTAACATGAACTAAAACAAATAACATAATTCTAGAAAATATTAAATAATAACATAAATCAGAATTAGAAAAACTTAGAAATAAAGTGATTGGAGAAAAGAAATGTTTCAAAAAGGTGATGGAACCTGGAAAAGAATTCAAAATAAAGAAATATCATGAAAACCTAAATAAACACATACAAAATGTCATAAAAAGAGTTATAAGATTGAAAGAAGAAATATTTTTAAACCCCCAAAAATGTAATTTTTGAGGGCAGAGAAAAGATCCAATATACATATAGGAGTCCCCAGAGAAATAAGCAAAGTAATAAAGCAAACAAATAAATATATAATTGAAGAAAAAATTTCTGAATTAAAAAAAAAGACATGAACATACCGTGTATACTTGAATAAATAGACAAAGAATTGTCAATATTGAAACATATTCCAGGACCAAAACTAAAGGCTAGAAGACAATGAAATGATATGTTTAAAATATTCAAAAGAAAAAGAAAAAATGCAAGCCAACAATTTTATATTCTGCTAAACTGAACTTCAACTTTAAGAACCATAGACTAATGGTTCTGAATTAGAGAAACATAATTCAAATAAGTCCTTCTTAAGAATGAACTAGAAAATTGACAGACCAGTTTGTGGTGCAGTGGATAGAGCACTGGACTGGGATGCGGAGGATACAGGTTTGAAACCCCAAGGTCACCAACTTGAGCACAAGGTCACTGGCTTGAGCAAGGGGTCACTCAGTCTGCTGTAGCCCCCGGACAGGGCACATACGAGAAAGCAATCAATGAACAACTAAGGTGCCGCAACAAAGAATTGATGCTTCTTATCTCTCTCCCTTCCTGTCTGTCTGTTCTTCTCTGTTCTCCACCACAGCCTCCAGAAGGAATGAAGACCTGCCAACACTTTGGTGTTAACCCATAGGACTTATTTCAGACTACTAATCTTTTCAAAAGCTGTGGAATAATATTTCAGTTATTTCAAGCCACTGTATTTGTAGTAATTTGTTACAGCTACAATAGGAAGCAACTACAAACCCAAAGGGGCAAAGATGGAATTGGGAGGAAAAAAGGATAATAAAAGAAAGATCAATCTTAGGAACCAAAATACATTACCCTGCAGCACTCTCCATTACATAACTTTGTTTCCACAACTTTTTCTCATCTAACTAGCATATCTTTGTGGTCAGAACTGAGGGTCACTAGTGTTTATATCATCAAAGCCTTACCATAGGTACTTTGCACCCTAACAAATGTTTATGGAAGGAGGTTGAAAGGAATGGAATTAAAAAGATTGAGAACACTAAATTTAGTTCGACTCCACAGAATACAGGTCTAAAAACCAGGGCATACTACTTTACTGCAGTATCTAAATGCAACAAATTCACTTTTACTATAAACTAGCACTCTGTGCACACACAATCACAATCCTCACACTAGAAAACACATGGCACGCCAGCTGTCTAATCACTGCTAATCCCGCTGGCTACATCTGAACTGGACCTTGAGTTAGCAGGCACACCAAAGTGCTGACTGATGGTGTTCAGGGGCGATACAGATAATATCTTTGACACACCTCTATACAGGCCAGATCTAATTTTTAAAAAATGCTTTTTTCTTTGAAAACTGTTGCAGTACGCCAAATGATGTATTTTAAGTTACAGATAATGTCATTTTTAAGAAAATATAGAGCATGTTGAGATTATAAAAGTGACAGTTGAATACCAAAGCATCATGGGAGTTAAAACGGATTTAGAAATGGGGCTGCCACAAAGACATAATAGACGACAAGTAATTACCCAACATAATTAAGAGCAATATGCTTCAACATGTTGGACTATAACTGAAAATATAACTTGTAAGGGTTGACAACTGGAAAAACTTATAACACAAGCTTGCTGCCAGAACACCAGAGTAATAGTCTCTGCTATCTCAGGATTAAGTTTGGTTTGAGATCCATGAGACAGTATTTCTAATCTGGAAAGCACGAACACTTTCAACAAAACAAACAAGAAAATGACTCACAGCTTTGCAGTGTGTTCGGGGCAACTCAGCGTAGGTGAGCCTCTGACTGCAAAAGCTGAGTCAGGGCCGAATTGCTTCCTTACACAGCACAGTAACAGCAAGTCAAAATCATATCCTGTAATAAGCTCCTTAGTTGCTTTATATGACATTCACTTCTGCATGCACAGTGTAACCTTCTGGGGGTTGAAAGTAGAACTTCTTGAATGTCTGAATGCACAAACAATATTCTGAGGACTTTAACTAGAAAAGCATCTTCATACACAGAAACGCTGGGCTACACCAAGCAGCTGGCACTGGTGTGCAGAAGCGTGAGGCTTGGCTGCTGAAGCCGAGAGCCAGTCAGGTCCTAGACAACTGAGGGACAGCTTGGGCCAGCACACCTCCCAGACAGGGCAGCAGCAACAATGGACCACAGATCCACACGGAGAGCTTAGAAGAACCCCACTCATGGAGGGTCAGGACATGGCCACTTACGTGGAGCTCAATGATGATTTTGAAGAAAAGCCTACTTCCCATGTGGCAGTCTGCCACTTGGAACAGTCCATAGAGGGCATATATCTGTAGCGAAGGGCCAAGACTTGGTTTTATTGATGAGGAAAAGGTACTGGCTAGAGTCAGGTCAAAAGGGAACAGGAAGTTGAGAGCTATGTACCCCCCTCGTACCTCCCTGAACAGTGGGTATGTCAGCTGCTGCTCTTGGACCCCAGGGCCCCTAGACCCACACACTTGCCTCTGTGGCTTCAATGAGACCTGTATAACCCTCCGCCCCCACTCCATTGCTCACCCTGAAGAGACACACTGTGCCTTCCATCATCAAGTACATAGTCATGTTCAACCTCTTCTCCCTGCTTCCCAGTTAAGGATGTTTTGTTTTATCATTTAAAAAATTATATTTAAAAATTATGTAGTGTTCCCAGAGCCCAGAAGTTTTAAAAGATTTGGAAGAATGCAGGAGGCAGGAAGACAGACAGGAAGAAAGAGTGCAGTTGAAGGAGCAAGGCTCAGGACTGTGAGTGCCACCAGCTTCAGTCAGAAAACTCCACTGCTGTCTAGTTTATGAATTAGGGCTCTGTGTAACATTCCTACTTTGAAAAAAGAGAAAGTCCAAAACTCACTGGCCTGAAGAATAGAAGTTTTTGTTATGGAAGTAGAGGTAAGCCTGACCAGTGGTGGCATAGTGGATAGGGCATCGACCTGGGACACTGAGGTTGCTGGTTCAAAACCCAAGGTTACCAGCTTGAGCACAGGATCATCAACATGATCCCAAGGTCACTGGCTTGAGTCCAAGGTTGCTGGCTAAAGCAAGGGGTTGCTGACTCAACTTGAACCCCAGGTCACCTGTCCGATCCCCAATCAAAGCACGTACAAGAAGCAATCAATGCATAACTGAAGCAATTATGAATTGATGCTTCTCACTTTCTTCCTCCCAATCTCTCTCCTTTCTTGTCTCTATCTCAAAAAATAAAATAAGTAGAGGCAATAAGAAATTTACAGTTAGTGATGTTAAGGGAGAAAACTAACTCTGATGTTTGCCTACACTCCCATTGATTTAATTTCACTCCCTCTGAGCCAACTTGTGAGTCCTGCTTACCAGAATAGCTGTTTCATTTTACACCATACAATAACACACACCATACACAAACATACTGGTTTACATAACTATCTTATATGCCAGAAACACCCAGGGTTTCTATCTCAGTGTGTATATTGTTGCTAGATTCAGGTCATCCCTTTTAGCTTCCCATGCAGGTTGATAAGCTAAGACCTTCTGTATTTTTGCAACTTGGTAAAATGAGCTTCAGCTTCTCCTGGTCATTAACAGACAAACTACAATAACTCTAACTCCCTATCAGGTCTCTGGTTTTCTCTATGGACCATGCCCCTTGAACAACCAATTTCAATCTAAAAATTGTATCTCCTAATTCTGGCCTTGAATGCATTGCAGAATAATACATGTTACGCTTGGTCTTCCCTCCTTTCCCTGGATGTGGCTTTTCTAGTCCCCGTGCACAGCCTGACCATCTGCACCTTCTCTCATGTCTGCACCGGGATCCATCCCCATTGACGAGACATGCCCAAGCATTAGCTGTACTCCCTGCATCATCTATTGCACTTTGTGCCAACCTCAGTTCTCAACTCAGCAGTCTACACAGGTCTGAGAAAAATTGTATTCACACTGAAAACATTAGTTAGCAACAGAGATTTTTCTGAAGATTTCACAGGAGTAATGAAAGAGAAAGATCAAATCCCACACTGCAAAATAAACTACTTTAACATTCTAAACAGTTCTATCTCCAAAGTTCAATCCTCCCACCAGGACACCCCTGAGGGCAATTTTTCTCCACCTGTCTCCTCCTCGGGGCCCTCCCACCTCACTAGTGGAGAAAGCCATCCTGGCCTCATCTCTTTATTCTCCCTTCAGGCATAATCTTTACAATATTTAGAAAACTAAAGGCTTTTTGGAGCCCAGAACAAACCCTCCCCATCCCATATAAACTGTGGGGATTACAAATTACTTTTTAAAAGTCAGCCTTTGGGATAAGATATGACATTGAATTCCAATATGATATTTTTAGGGACATGATATGAATACTGAGGCATCTAAATCCCATGTAATGGTACAATTAATACCTTTGTACTATATCAAATACATAAATGTTGTCTTATTAAGATAAACCTATTACAGGTGCCTGCAGGGCATTCCTGACAAATTACAGTTATAAAAGATTTGTTAACTGCACAGTTAGATAGAATTTTAGAGACAATATATTTCTAATATCCCACTGTTAGATTTTTTTCTTCAAATAACACTCAATGATTTCCATTATTTAAATAATAATGACACATCAGAGTATTTCATTGTCACAGTCAGAGCACTGAAAGAAGCCCGAGAGGTTACAGAATGACTGCATTGCTTTACTTTCAGACAGGTAGTCACTTGAATGGTCCAAACAGGTATCAGTTGCCTTCCAAGGCATCCCAAGGATGAGATTCCGTAGTCTCCCTCAGTGTCCCAAAGAGTCACTGCATTAGCTCTGTTGTCACTAGAGAAAACAGTCTGGGGCCCTCTCATTAGAGAAAGCCTGGCTTCCTGGAGCACTCAGCAATGGTGACAACAGGTATATATGTTCAGGTACAGGTGTAGAAGCATCTCAGGCTTTGAATGTGCTAGACTTTGTGTCAGAGGAATGAGTAACCAGAAGGGCAATCACCAGAAATGTAAAAATAAAACCATAGCATTAAATTCCAATGACAACTTAATTACTTTCTCTGAGGAGAACCAGCTGAGGCCATCAGAAAGCAAGTGATATAATAACTCAGCAAGAACTTTAACGTGTCAGATGTTAAAAATATCTAGTAGATGTGTTCAACCCCTGCCCACTGCCCTCTGGAGTTAAAATTAAGATATGTGCCCTAGTCCTTTAAATGGCCTCAGGGACTCATTTACAAATGATTTCAAATAAACACTTTCCTTTTCTGAAAAGTTGGACTTCAGGCACTGCTTATAGAACATCTATATGCCCTACACTTCAAGTTGCTAGAATTGTAAGGATTCTCAACAGTTTACATATCACGCAGCAAAATGAGTTGGCAAATTGAATTACAAATAATGAAAGCCAGAATTGGACTGACCTCATACTGAGGAACATTATGGTCAGTGTATTTGGCCAATGTCATTCTCAAATGCAAAGTCAGAAGTGCATCCTTCTCAGATCTGCATGTGGTTTTCATTGGTAGCTCAAACAGGTCCTGAGATATGGGTTTATATGCCTGTATTTAAAGCTTTAACGTGAAATACAAGTTTTCAATCAGAGAGAACTGATTGTGGAGCTAAAGTTGTTATTTGGTAAAAAAAAAAAAAAAAAAGTCTGTGTGCTGTGATGTGGGTAACTTGTCAAACTTCATGGAGTAGTAGCTTTTTTTTTTTTAGACAGGAAGAGAAAGCCTTGAATAGTTTATTGGACACTGATTTAAGTTGGCTCCCTGCTTTCAGCTGCTGTATGGGATGGCAAACCCATAAACTGAAACTTCCTGAGAGGGCATCACCACACAGAAGGGCACAGGAGGCTGACCACGAGGGCTCCACCTTGGGCCCCTGGGACATGGACCAGGC
The DNA here is from genome assembly GCF_036850995.1 of Saccopteryx leptura. NCBI lineage: Eukaryota > Metazoa > Chordata > Mammalia > Chiroptera > Emballonuridae > Saccopteryx > Saccopteryx leptura. The sequence goes on along the minus strand of NC_089505.1, from coordinate 314,450,386 downwards.
ACTGAAGGAGAAAATCTGGGTTATGGTAGAAGGTCTCGGAGGGCAGCCAGCACCGAATCCAGGGACAAGGGCTGAGAGCTGGGAAAAGCAAAGGGCATTGTGACCCCAAATCTCCGGGGGACCTGGGAATGTTCTTGGGGAACTGTCCTGAGGAGTAAAAACGGGCACGTGAGCTGGCGTGGGATGCAGTCATTGGGCAGTGGTGGAGGGTGACTTCAGGACCTACCCTGGGAGAGAACCAAGACCACAGCAGCAGGAGGAGGGGGACCTCCCTCCGTTTCACAGGCAGGAAGGCCCGGATCCTGGAAATGGTGAATTACTGAGGCAGACCTGGCAATTACTGTTCCCGCCAACAGGGCAGCCAGAGGAAGTGCTCGGGCGTGCAGGTCCAACCCCTTTTAAGTAGCACAGGAGCTCAGATTACCGGGGTCCTCAGAACAGAAGGAGGAAAGATGTCCTATGCTTTGGATACTATCAGTGTTTGTGTGGGATCCTGAAGTGTTGTGCAGAAGGGAAAATCATAACCACGAGGCCTCTGCAAAAGAGTAAAGAAAAGGCCGGAAGAGTAAAGGAAGGAGGGAAGAAGGCAGAGTGGAGCTGAACGTGCGTTGCTGCCAGTGAAAGCGAGGTTGGGGCGTGTTGGAAGAAATAGGGAAGTCACGATTGAGCATTCTCTTAGTGCTCAATCACTTGAGCTTCTGGCCTCCTTAGTTCAAAAAAGGTTTCAAAACATAGTAATTAAATCTCTAGGTTCTGTTCTCGTGGTATTTCTTCTCTTTCTCAGGGCTGCATGCTTCCAACCTCCCCTGCTTTTGCCTTACGTCACAAACCAGGGAAAATCCACACTTTTCTGTATAGTAGTCCTCCCTTATCCACAGGGGATACATTTCACGATGCCCAGTGGATGCCTGAAACTGCAGATAGTACCGAACCATCTATATACTATGTTTTTTCTTATACATACACAGGTTATGGACCTTTTTACTTAGAGGAAGCACTTTACGAACACTTTGTGGCATATTTGAATTGCCAGCATCATTACTCTTGTGCTTTGGGCTATTATTAAGTATAGTAAGGGTTACTTGAACACAAACACTGCGATACCATTACAGTTGATCTCATAATGAGGCAGCTAATAAGTGACTAACAGGTGGGGAGCATATACAGTTTGGATATGCTGCTCAAGGGAATGATTCACCCCTGGGTGGGACGGAGCAGAACAGGGTGAGATTTCATCATGAAACTCAGAACAGTGTACAATTTAACAGTTATAAATTGTTTATTTCTGGAATTTTCCATTTAACATTTTCAGACAGCCCTGGCTGGTTGGCTCAGCGGTAGAGCGTCGGCCCAGCATGTGGAAGTCCCAGGTTCAATTCCTGGCCAGGGCACACAGGAGAAGAACCCATCTGCTTCTCTACCCTTCCCCTTCTCCTTTCTCTGTATCTCTCTCTTCCCCTCCTGCAGCCACGGCTCCATGGGAGCAAAGTTGGACCGGGCGCTGAGGATGGTTCCATGGCCTCCACTCAGACGCTAGAATGACTCCAGTTGCAACAGAGCAATGCCCCAGATGGGCAGACCATCACCCCCTGGTGGGCATGCCAGGTGGATTCCAGTCGGGCGCATGCAGGAGTCTGTCTTTCTGCCACTCCCTGCTTCTCACTTTGGAAAAATACAAAAAAAAAAAATTTAATTCAGACAGCGGCTGTCTGCAGGTAACTGAAATCATGGGAAACCATCATGGATAAGAGGGGACCACTGTATAATACACTTTTTCACCACATCTCCTCTCACACACAAAACGATCTGATAAGCTAGTTTCCCATATATTGATAGAGATAGCCAAATCTAACTTTAGACTTCACTGATCTTTTACAAAAGACTCTTGAAAATACAAAACTTTTATTTTGGGGATAAGTTTAAATCATGACATTTCAGCATTTGTAACAGATTATGGACAAAATTCATCCTGAAGGATTGTTTACTTCATTTGTATGTAAGTTTTGTCTCCTTAGGCCAGTCCAATTTGTGACTGATAATAAAGCTATCACCCTGTCTGGGTAGTTCAGTTGGTTGGAGCGTTATCTCTGATATACCAAAGTTGGGGGCTCAGTCCCCGTTCAAGGCACACACAAGAATCAAGCAATGAATGCATACACAAGTAGAAAAACAAATCCATGTTTCTCTCTCTCTCTCTAAAAAAATTTAAAAATTTTTAATTAAAATAGAATAAAATAAATCTGTCCAAACAATAATTATGTGTAAACCCCTGATTCCTCAATTTATTTGCAATCACAGAACAAACACACACTTGCCATTAAAAAGCCCCTGCCACCAGTTATTTCTGGAAGGTTTTTAATTGAGGAGGGAGTATGGGTCATATCCTGTCTGCTAACATCCTGAAATCGTCATTTTATTGTTCTTATGTTTCTGTACCTTTTAGTGAGGGTCATAATCTGCTGCCTGCCAAGCTTTTGAATGCCCCACCTACTTCCATGAACGCTGGAGTCACTTTAATTGGTTCTAAGCAAAAAAACAAAAAACAAAAAAAAATAACACACACAAAACATAATTAGGTCTGTGCTATTTTTTTATTTGTAGCATATCTAGTTCCAAAGAATTTAAAGTTCAAAAATATGTACAATGAAACAAGATAATAAATAGGAACTAAGTTTATAGAAACATAATGGCAGAAAGATAAAAATAAAGCTATAGATGAAATTATTACATAAAACTCATGCCAAAAATTATGTGCATTTGCTATAGGTAGCCTGAAAATTTGGCTCTTAGCTTTCTAGCAGCCAATGTAAAATGGAGATCAAGCAAAATTTATTTAATTCTCTTCCTCTGAAATCCGAGAGAAATCGCTTAAAAAAAAACTTTTATTCAATTTAGAAAAAAAAGAGAGAGAGAGAGAGAAGGGGGGAGGAGCAAGAAGCATCAACTCCCATATGTGCCTTGACTGGGCAGGCCCAGGGTTTCGAACCAGCGACCTCAGCATTCTAGGTCAACACTTTATCCACTGTGCCACCACAGGTCAGACCCCAAGAGAAACAGCTTTTAAAGATAGATCTTTATAAAGAAGTTTCTCTTTAACTCAGTACCCTGTGTCTTTACCAATATTCTTATAGTAAACATAAGCATATTCATAGGATAATTTTTAATATGCCTTCAAGGTGTATCTATGGCATGTTATATAAACTTGTTCGGTACAATCATTTCAATGTAGGAGAGCAAAGACAGTGCAGTTCAGTTTTGATGCAGAAAACCATGCGAGTAGCTAGAAAATGGGCAGCATAGCTTTCAGGCAGCTTTCTGAAGACACTTCAGAATGCCCCGGGATCAGAGTAACCCTTCCTGAGAGTACCTGGCAGTGCAGGTATTCTCTCTTGCCACTTAAAGGCTGACACATACACTCCTAGAGTCAGCTGAGGGGCAAGGTTAACAGGTTCTTATACAAGTTGAGACACCAAAGAGAGGTTACATGCAGAAGAGACAGCCACCACTGCTTCACTGAGGAGAGCTGAGAGTACAGAAGCACAAGCAAGGTGTTCTACTCCAATACACAGAAAAACAAGCTGTTGAGTCTCAAAGCTCTGTTATTTAAAACATGGAAACAATCATCTCTATATAGAAAATTATCAAAATCTCAGCTCCCCCCCCCAAAAAAAATGCTCCTTGAAATACCTGTGAGTATTCAACTTTAAGTAGTGTAATGATTCACTGGATGCCCCCAGGACAATTGACTCAATTGGCAGTAATGGATTGACTGATTTGTCTGCTTTTCAGGGCTGTTAACTATCTGCCAATTGTAGGTTGTAGGGGTGAGAGTTATCTATTAAAAAGTAAGTGTTTTTTGGCCCTGGCATGTGGCTCATGGATAAAGCCTCAACCCGGCACATCAGAGGTTGCAGGTTCAACCCCCAGTCAGGGCAGGTATGAGCAGCAATCGATGAGTGCACAACTAAATGGAACAACTAAGTGAAACAATGAGTTGATGCATCTCTCTCTCCCTTCCTCTCTCTTTCTCAAATCAATGAAAATATTTTTTGAAAAATCAATGAAAAAAATTATTTAAATCCAACATTTAAAATAAAATGAAATAAAAATTAAGTGTTTTTTTGTTTCTAAAGTCCTTCTTTCTGAAAATACTTGCAAACGAAGGCCACTGTCTGTTAAGCTCACTCTTTCTTCACTGAACTAAAACACGTGATCTGCTTGTAATAAAATGCTTCTAGTAATTTTTAGGAACTCAGAATGAGAATTTTATTGAGTCCTTTTCAATTTGGGTGCATTCAACTGAAATGTAAGCACTTTGCTTTTATCCAAACTTTGAAAAACTGTAAGCCCCTTTCAAACCCAATAAAAAGTCTGTACTTTTACTAAAGGAACATATTAGCAATTCAAACGTAAAACTTTCATAATAAGTATTGCAATAATAACAGATCCCATCAGAGGTGCTACTCAGTTCAAGTGGTTTGACTCTGAGTTGAAGAAAACGAAAGAACAGATTAGTTCCACAAGAGCAAGGGCTTGTTTATTCCTTCATTTAAACAGCTTTGGCTGATGGGAATATTTCTTCCTCAGCAAAAGTTCAAGACAGTGTAAATCTGAATACAACACCCCCTCCTCAATTTCATGGAGCCAGTGTCTCAAAGTCAGGGACTTGAGGAGCCCTGTCTGGAATTGAACCTTTAATCTACTAGCCAGCTAAACTGTCTGGGGATAATTATGTTTGAGCTTTTCAGTATTTGGCTCATTTCACCCTCTGTCCATATTTACTAACACAAAACAAGAGAAATGCCTATTTATATTAAAGGTCTTAAATACAATGCCCTGGGAAGATGTAAAATAGAAAAGATGGAAATTGGCCACCTAACCTGATTTTGTGTCTGCAAACAGCCTCATGCTTGTGTCTATGCTGGAGCCAGATATCTATCTGGCCCCCACAGCCGTACCATTACCTCAGTATCATTTATTATATGACTATTAGAGCCAGGTATTTTGGATGATGAAACTGTTTCCATAATAAATTATTTCAACATCGTTTATGGTTTATGGCTTAGAAAAATGAAATTGTATAATTTTGTTCCACTCTTGAATGTCCAAGAGTTATAGATATAATCCTATTCTTGCCAGTAAAGACATTACAGAGGGAGAAATGCAGGCCCTTCTTCCAGGCTCCCAAATAGGAAAAATATTTCTCAAAAAAAAAATCAAGAACAAAGCCACTAAAATGGTCCAAGAAACATTGGAGACATGGTGACAAAATAGAAAACAGTATCTTATTCCTTAGAAAAAGTGAATCACAGAGCTATAAACATCAAATAATATTTCAATATAGCAACTATAAAATGTATTTTATAAGGTGAACCAATAATATAAGCTAAAAATATGAATGAAATCTGGACATAAAATCAACATTTGATTTTTTATAAGATCATTTTAAATGAAGACATTTAAAAATGATAACTTCATGCTATTCTTGAGAATTCATGACAATGAGAGAGAGGCCAACGTCAGCCATCACTGCCAGAGTTCAGATTGACGTTTAAAACCCAAGACTCTAATACTCCTTCTCTGATACATCCCATGTTGAAGAAATAAATGTCGAGAGAGCAGAAGACCTTTCAACTAGATAGAACACTTTGTTAGAATGAGAATTAAGGGAATTTGATTCTGACATAACCCCATCAAATCCCAAACCTCATTTTGCTGATAGAGATCAGAGGAAAAAGCAAAAAGGTTGAATCTACACCTGTGTGCCAGTAAAAATTCCATTGCAAGTTTTACAGAGAGAGCAACTGACATTTGGGAATGTGTAGGGAACGTGGCTGAAATACCAAATAGAAGTCTGCAAGACTGAGCTTATACTTCCTGCAGGTATGTAAGCAGCAAAATGAGAGTGAAACTCACTGTTACGAAGTCTTTGTGCCTACCAGCTGTGTATCCCACCCTGAGCCACCATGTTTGTTAAATGGGAATATACACCAAAAATACCAAGAACAGGCAAGGTCTTGACAGCTGAGGTGCATTGTTTCCTATTTTATTTTAATTTACAATTAAATTTATTTGGGTAACATTGGTTATTAGGATCATGTATGTTTCAAGCATACATTACTATGATATATTACATTGTGTGCCCACCCCCCAAAGTCAAACATTCTCTGTCATCAGATATTCAGCCTTCTTTCCTTCTCGCAGCACCTCCACTCCCTTCCCTCTGTTTTCTGTGTCTATTAGCTTTAGTTTCATATCCCACATACAAGTGAAATCATATGGTTCTTAGTTTTTTCTGTCGGACTTGTTTTGCTAACCATAATATTCTCAAGGTCCATCCATGGAGTTGCAAATAATAGTATTTCATCTCTCTTATGGCTGCATAGTATTCCATTGTGTGTGTGTGTGTGTGTGTGTATCACATCTTCTATCAAAGAATACTTTGATTGTCTCCATGTCTTAGCCACTGTGAATAATGCTATAATAAACACAAAAGTGCATACATGTATATCTTTGCGAATAAATGGTTTTGAGTTTTTTAGGCAAATGCCCAGAAGAGGGATTGATTGGCCATAAGATAATTCTATTTTTAATTTTTTAAGAAACCGCTGGACTGTTTTTCACAGTAGCTGTACCAGTCTACAGTCCCCCCATCAGTGAATGAGGGTGCGCTTTTCTCCACAACCTCTCCAACATTTGTTATTACTTGTCTTGTTGATAATAGCCATTCTGACAGGTGTGAAGTGGTATCTCATTTTAGTTTTGATTTGTATTTCCCTTATAGCTGGTGAAGTTGAACATCTTTTCATATATCTGTTGGCCATTTGTATGACTTCTAGGGAGAAGTGTCTGTTCAAGTTCTCTGCCCATTTTTTTATTGGATTTTGTTTGTTTGATGTTGAGTTGTATGACTTCTTTATATATTTTGGATATTAACCCTTTATCAGAGCTGTTGTTTGTGAATATCATCTCCCATTTTGTCATTAGCCTTTTTGCTTTGTTGGCAGTATTTTCTGCTGCACAGAAGCCTTTTAGTTTGATATAGTCCCACTCATTTATTTTTGCTTTTATTTCCCTTGCCTTTGAGGTCAAATTCATAAAATATTCTCTACGGCAAAAGTCTATAAATGTATTACCTATGTGTTTTCTATGTAATTTATTGTTTCAGATTGCATATTTAGGTATTTGATTCATTTTGAATTAATTTTTATGCATGGCAACAAACAGTAGTCTATTTTTATTCTTTTGCATATGGCTTTCCAATTTTCCCAACACCACTTATGAAAAAGGTTTTCTTATCTCTACTGTGTGTTTTTGGCTTGTTGTCAAAAGTTATTTCCCCATATACATGTGGTTTTATTTCTGGGCTCTCAATTCTGTTCCATTGATCTGTGTGTCTGTTTTTCTGCCAATACCATGCTGTTTTGATTATTGTAACTCTGTAGTATAATTTGAAGCCAGGTAGTGTGATACTTGTGGCTTTATTCTTTTTTCTCATAATTGCTCTTGCTATTCAGCATCTTTGGTGGTTCTATACAAATCTTATGGGGTTTTTGTTGTTGTTGTTCTACTTCTTTAAAAAATGACATTGGGATTTTAATGAGGATTGCATTAAATCTGTATATTGCTTAGAGTAATATGGCCATTTTTACTATGTTGACTGTTCTAATCCATGAACTTAAAATATCTTTCCATTTTATTGTGTCCTTTTCATCTCTTTTAATAATGGTTTGTAGTTTTCAGTATATAGGTCCTTCACATCCTTTGGTAAGTTTATTCCTAGGTATTTTATTCTTTTGGTTGCAATTCCAAAATGAATTTTGTTCTTCATTTCTTTTTCTGAAGTTTCATTCCTAGTATATAGGAAAGCAGTATATTTTTGTACATTGATTTTGTATCCTGCAACTCTACTGTATTTGTTTATTGTTTCTAATAATTATGTGGTGGAGTTTTTAGGGTTTTCTATATACAGAATCATGTCATCTGCAAAAAGTGACAGTTCTACTTCTTCAGTACCAATTTGGATGCTTTTTATTTCTTCCTCTTAGCTCTGGCTAAGACCTCCACAATTATGTTGAATAAGAGTGGTAAGAGTGGGAATCCCTGTTTTGTTCCTAATTTTAGAGAAAAAGCTTTCAGTTTTTCACCACTGAGTCTGATATTAGTTGAGGTTTTGTCATATATGACCTTAATTATATTGAGGTGCCTTTCTTCTATATCTATTTTATTGAATGTTTTAGTCATAAATGGATGTTTTATCTTATCAAATGCTTTTTCTGCACCTATTAATAAGTTCCTATGATTTTTATTCTTTTTTTAATGATATATTACAGTGATCTATTTGCATATGCTGAATGATCCTTGTGCCCCTGAAATGAATCCAACTTGATTGTAATGTGTTATTAATTTTAATGTATTATGTTCAATTTGCTACTACTATTTTATTGGGATAAGTATCAAATCTTCTTTGAAAACTTGGTAGAATTCACTAGTGAAGCCATCTGGTCCTTGACTTTTATTTTTGGGGAAGTTTTTGATAATTGTTTCCATTTTCTCACTGTTTATCAGTCTATTTAGATTTTCCAGTTCTCCATGGTTCAGTCTAGGTAGGTTATATATTTCTGAAAAGTCCATTTTTTCTAGGTTATTGGATTTGGAGGCATATGGTCTTTCATAGTATTTGTGATCTCTGTTGTAATTTCTCTTGCATTTCTGATTTTGTTTATATGAGTATTTTCTCTTCTTTTCTTTAGTGAGGCTAGCCAGGGGTTTGTCAATTTTATTAATTTTTTTCAAAGTATCAGCCCTTTGTTTTATTAAATTTTTGTATAATCTTTTTGTTCTCTACTTCATTCAATTCTACTCTAATTTTTATTATTTCCTTTCTTCTGCTGACTTTGGGTTGCCTCGGTTCTTTTTCTAGTTCTTCAAGATGTAATGTTAGGTTGTTTGCTTGAGATTTCTCATTTTTTGAGATAGGCCTGTAATGATATAAACTTTCCTTTTATTGCTGCTTTTGCTGCATCCCCAAAATTTTGTTATCATGTTGTCATTCTTATTTGTCTATCTATGTATTTTGATCTCACCTTTCATTTCTTCTTTGACCCCATTATTTTTTAATAGTATGCTATTTAATCTCTACACATTTGTGGGTTTTCTTACTTTCTTTTTGCAATTAATTTCTAATTTCAAAACATTATAACTTGAGAATATGCTTGGTATAATTTCAATCTTCTTAAATTTGATGAAGTTGGTTTTATGACCCAACATATGGTCTATCCTTGAGAATGTTCCATGTGCACTGGAGAAGAATGTATAATCTGATGTTCTGGTATGCAAGGCTATGTAAATATCAATTATGTTTATTTGATCTAATGTGTCATGTAAGGCCAATATTTCTTTATTGATTTTATGTTTGGATTATCTATCTAGAACTGTCAATGGAGTATTAAAATCCCTAACTATTGTGTTTTATTGTTTGTTTGTTTCTCCCTCTAGTTCTGTTAGTAGTTGCTTTATATATTTCTGCACTCCCTGCTTGGGTACATATATACTCAGAAGTGTAATGTCTTTTTGTGTACCCTTTATAGAGGTACATTATCTTCATGAAAACCTTGGTCTTCGTAATGATTGTACAAGAATAGTCTCCAGCCTGACCTGTGGTGGCACAGTGGATAAAGCGTCGGCCTGGAAATGCTGAGGTCGCCAGTTCGAAACCCTGGGCTTGCCTGGTCAAGGCACATATGGGAGTTGATGCTTCCAGCTCCAACCCCCCCTTCTCTCTCTCTGTCTCTCCTCTCTCTCTCTCTCTCTCTCTCTCTCTCCCTCTCCTCTCTAAAATGAATAAATAAATAAAAAATTTAAAAAAAAAAAGGAGAAATGGAGTTTTAATTAAAAAAAAAAAAAAAAGTCTCCAAACTGGGGTAACATGAAATAAAAAAAGGATCATAAACTCTATGAATCATTTTGTAAACTAAACCATATCCCTTTTAATGGCTTCTTAGGTCTTGCTTTTTAAATGTTTCAAGAATGTTCTAAAAACTTTCCATTATGCAATACCGGTAACTCAAAAAAAGAAATAGAAAATTCACTTGTATATAGAGTGCCCTTGTGGTCTTATTGGGTCCTAAAATCCATGTTGAAGTGGAATAAATAATTTTACAGGTGAAACCTGTTAGGATCTCTGATAGTTAACATGATTCCTAAGTAATTAGCCAAAAGAAATAAATAGGCCCTGGCCAGTTGGCTCAGCGGTAGAGTGTCGGCCTGGTGTGCAGGAGTCCCGGGTTCGATTCCCGGCCAGGGCACACAGGAGAGGTGCCCATCTGCTTCTCCACCCCTCCCCCTCTCCTTCCTCTCTGTCTCTCTCTTCCCCTCCCGCAGCAAAGCTCCATTGGAGCAAAGATGGCCCGGGCGCTGGGGATGGCTCTGTGGCCTCTGCCTCAGGCGCTAGAATGGCTCTGGATGAAACAGAGTGATGCCCCAGAGGGGCAGGGCATCGCCCCCTGGTGGGCATGCCGGGTGGATCCCAGTTGGGCACATGCGGGAGTCTGTCTGACTGCCTCCCCATTTTCAGCTTCGGAAAAATGAAAAAAAAAAAAAAAGAAAGAAAGAAAGAAATAGTTGTCATGGTTTGTGGTGGAAATATTTCATTTAATATACAGACAACTTTACTGCATGCTATTATTCACCAGGCACTGGAGAGCCCCTGTACTCAGAAGTCTGAGAGCTAGTTTGGAGAAAAATTCCAATCATATTCAGTGACAACTCAAGGCAGTGTTGTTTCCTTCTTGTAATCAACCCAATCCTACCTGTGAATAAAGGTTACAGAACAAATGCAGTTAAACAGGGATATCCTAGAAATAACAACTAGAAATAGACTTAACATGGTTTCCGTAAATAACACTGAGGACACCGAGAGCAAGATGCTGAATCTGGAGTTTCCAAGGAAACGGGTGAAAATTTGTACTTAGGTACTTTGTACAAACCAATAAGCAGCCAATATCACACAAGATCCAGTGACTATTTTAAGGTCTTAGACCTGCTCTGTCCAATGTGGCTATGTCCAATGTGCACTTGAAATGTAACTATTGAGCAAATTGAGGTGTAATTTAAATGTAAAATACATATCAGATTTCAAAAACAATATAAAAAGAAAACATAAATCATCTCATTAATAATTTCTTTATGTTGACTACATATTGAAATAAAATTTTGGATATATTTGTTAAATAAAATATATCATTCCAATTAATTTTACTTGTTTCTTTTATTTTTAATGTGGTCATTAACAATTTACTAATTGTGTAAATGGTCCACATTGTATTTTAATTGATCAGCACTGGGTAAGACTCTTGAACCTGAGAAAACTGACTTCAACTCGACATATTAGTTATGTTACCTTAAGCAAGTTACTTAACCTTCCATCTACCAGTTTCTGTTATAATTGGTGGGGAAATCCCAGGGTTGTTTTTAGGATGAATTTTTAAAAAGTAACTCATGAAACATATTACTTTTAATATTCAGAAAATATTTTCAAAATCATCTCAGCTATGCAGTGACTTTTTTTTACACTTCACTGCTAGTTTTCACTTTAAAAAGTCTCATGACCAATGTTGACCCAGGATTCTTATACAGGAAGTGGCATTTTCCATTCCCCTTTGGATTATTGTTTCCAACCTTCCCTATTTGATTGATTCCTATACAGTCTTCAAGACCTAGTTCAAATACATCTCCTGTGACAACTTCCCTGACTTCCCTGATTAATTACTCTCAACACTGTCCATCTGACATTTACTTAACAAGTTTTTACTGATCACCTACTATGTGCCAACCCTGTTTTAAGCTCAGCAGATAGAGCAATAAGCTAAATAATATTCCTGCTTCAACCGTGTCTGCATTTTTTTGGAAAAGACAGACAATAAACAGAAGCATACACAACACCATGCCAGCAAAAAGAAGTTTAGGAAAAAAATAAAGTGGTTAAAGGAATAGAAACAGACAAGGGAACACTCTTTTAGATAGGGTGACCCACACTGCCTTTCTAGACAGTTGGCACTTAGCAAAAGCCAAATATGTAGGATGTCCTGCCTAACACACTTGATGTAAGGACAAAAACCAAGGAAGAGCAGCTTGTGCCCTGACACTGCCATTTTGAGAGATGAGCAGGTGGCAGTCGCCTTGCACACTGGCTAAAAAACAACAGAGCAACTGCCTAGACTCATCCTACTCAGCAATCTTCTGGAGGAAATAACAGAGGAAGCTATGAAAATATCTCAGCTTTGAAAAAACTACCTGACGACTTAACGTGACATTTTCCTGCTGTACCAAAAGTAAAGGACTGACAAGCTTTTGGGGGTCCCTTTTCCTGGACACGTGCCTATTATTATATATATGTTTAGTGTTAGAAATGATTTTTTTTAATACTTTAGCAAGTTACATTGTTGCCTGAAAGTTATAATCTTGACTGAAAAATAGCTTTCAATGATAAGGCCTTGGATTTCCCTTCATTCACCACAGTATGGACATGTTAGGAACATAAATTTTAGAGTTGGACACAGGGCATTTGAGTATGCCATAATCACCCAGCTGCTGAAGTCTGGGTTGGTTTGTGTAAAAACTGTGAGTTCAGTCGGGTTCATGCCAGTGTCCTTTATATGTTCTTTATATCTTTTGACCAAAAAACCTCAAAAGTATATAATATTTAATTTAATATTTAAATTAAACTAAATATACATTATATATAAAATATAAATAAGTCCTGGCCTGTTGACTCAGTGGTAGAACATCAGCCTGGTGTGTAGATGTCCCAGGTTCAATTCCTGGTCAAGGCACACAGGAGAAGTAACCATCTGCTTCTCCATCTCCCCCACATACACACCATGGCTAGATTGGTTCGAGTGCTTCAGCTTTGGGAGGTGAGGATGGCTCCATGGACCTTCCACCTCACATGCTAAAAATAGCTCTGTTGCTGGCATGACCACAGATGGGCAGAGCATCGGCCCCAGACTGGTGTTGAGTGAATCCCAGTCAGGGCACATGCAGGGGTCTGCCTTTCTGTCTCCCCTCCTCTCACTTAAAAGGAAGGAAAAAATAAAGAGTATATAATATTTGATTTAATATAATAGTTAAGTCCGATCTACATTCTTATTCCATCGTAATTTTTAAATCCAAGAAGAAGGCAGAGAAGAAGCAAAAGAAAAGATAAAGTGGGACATCTCAGGTGGTGAAGGTGTGTCACACTTTGCTTCATCCCCAAGTAGGAAGAAGTCCGTAGGGTTTAACTGTAGTTGTGTGGTTTGCGGAATGCAGAAATGTCCATTTTTACCAATTTCTTATTACACGTAAGTCCAGCCTCCTCTGTAACCTTCCACAGTGGAATAATACTGATGGCTTCTATTTGTTTTCTTTCCATTAGTGGCAGCTGTTTTCTACTGTTGTTTATTTTATTACTGTTAATTATTTAAGTAATTAACACACTGATTTATTTTGTCTTGACAGCCTAAGGCAATGTTACTGAGGGTACAAATTTTTTTTTTTTATATAATTTTATTTTTTTAATGGGGTGACATCAATAAATCAGGATACATATATTCAAAGATAACAAGTCCAGGTTATCTTGTCGTTCAATTATGTTGCATACCCACCACCCAAAGTCAGATTGTCCTCTGTCACCTTCTATCTTGTTTTCTTTGTGCCCCTCCCCACCCCCTATCCCTCTCCCATTCCCCCCTCCCCCCCGTAACCACCACACTCTTATAAATGTCTCTTAGTTTCACTATTATGTCCCACCTACGTATGGAATAATACAGTTCCTGTTTTTTTCTGATTTACTTATTTCGCTTCGTATCATGTTATCAAGATCCCACCATTTTGCTGTAAATGTTCCGATGTCATCATTTCTTATGGCTGAGTAGTATTCCATAGTGTATATGTGCCACATCTTCTTTATCCAGTCATCTATTGATGGACTTTTTGGTTGTTTCCATGTCCTGGCCACTGTGAACAATGCTGCAATAAACATGGGGCTGCATGTGTCTTTACGTATCAATGTTTCTGAGTTTTTGGGATATATACCCAGTAGAGGGATTGCTGGGTCATAAGGTAGTTCTATTTTCAGTTTTTTGAGGAACCACCATACTTTCTTCCATAATGGTTGTACTACTTTACATTCCCACCAACAGTGTATGAGGGTTCCTTTTTCTCCACAGCCTCTCCAACATTTGCTGTTACCTGACTTGCTAATAACAGCTAATCGAACAGGTGTGAGGTGGTATCTCATTGCCGTTTTGATTTGCATTTCTCTAATAGCTAAAGAAGATGAGCATCTTTTCATATATCTGTTGGCCATTTGTATTTCTTCCTGGGAGAAGTGTCTATTCATATCCTCTTCCCATTTTTTTATTGGATTGTTTGTTTGTTTGTTGTTGAGTTTTATGAGTTCTTTGTATATTTTGGATATTAGGCCCTTATCTGAGCTGTTGTTTGAAAAAATCATTTCCCATTTAGTTGGCTTTCTGTTTATTTTGTTATCAGTTTCTCTTGCTGAGCAAAAACTTCTTAGTCTGATGTAGTCCCATTCATTAATTTTTGCCTTCACTTCTCTTGCCATTGGAGTCAAATTCATAAAATGCTCTTTAAAACCCAGGTCCCTGAGTTGAGTACCTATGTCTTCTTCTATGTACTTAATTGTTTCAGGTCTTATGTTTAGATCTTTGATCCATTTTGAGTTAATTTTTGTACAGGGGGAGAGACTGTAGTCCAGTTTCATTCTTTTGCATGTGGCTTTCCAGTTTTCCCAGCACCATTTATTGAAGAGGCTTTCTTTTCTCCATTGTGTGTTGTTGGCCCCTTTATCAAAAATTATTTGACTATATATATGTGGTTTTATTTCTGGACTTTCTATTCTGTTCCATTGGTCTGAGTGTCTATTTTTCTGCCAATACCATGCTGTTTTGATTGTCGTGGCCCTATAATAGAGTTTGAAGTCAGGTATTGAAATGCCCCCAGCTTCATTCTTTTTCTTTAGGATTGCTTTGGCTATTCGGGGTTTTTTATAGTTCCATATAAATCTGATGATTTTTTGCTCTATTTCTTTAAAAAATGTCATTGGAAGTTTGATGGGAATTGCATTAAATTTGTATATTGCTTTGGGTAATATAGCCATCTTGATTATATTTATTCTTCCTAGCCAAGAACAAGGTATATTCTTCCATCTAATTATATCTTTTTCGATTTCCCTTAACAATGGTTTATAGTTTTCATTATATAAGTCCTTTACATTCTTTGTTATGTTTATTCCTAAGTATTTTATTTTTTTTGTTGCAATCGTGAAGGGGATTATTCTTTTGAGTTCCTTCTCAGTTGTTTCATTGTTGGCATATAGAAAGGCTATTGACTTCTGTATGTTAATTTTGTATCCTGCGACCTTACTGTATTGGCTTATTGTTTCTAGTAGTCTTTTTGTGGATTCTTTGGGGTTTTCGATGTATAGTATCATATCATCTGCAAAAAGTGATACCTTTACTTCTTCTTTTCTGATATGGATGCCTTTTATTTCTTTGTCTTGTCTGATTGCTCTGGCTAGAACCTCTAGTCTGAGGGTACAAATTTTTAAATCAAATACTTGGACTTTTTGAAAATGAATCACATTTTCTTCTTTTCAGATTCTCCTGAAATCAGATAATAGGGATTCAGGGACCATATTCTCTTGGCCAAAAAGAAAAAGATGTTATTGTCAGCAATGTCCACTATCAACTATTCATTTGCCTCAGCTAATTTTTCGCAGGACACCTCCAATGAGATGAATGTGTACATACTAATATTTCCACCAGTAGGAAAAGCTAAAAAGGCATGACCTTGAAAAATACAATGGCCAGAGTTTTCTACTATCAGATCACAAGGGAAGGGTGTTGTGTTGTCCATCAAATGCTTTTGATCTTAGCTGAGACTAAGTTGCTAAGCCAACCAGACTTCAGCATTCAAAATCTCTACTTGGCACAACAAATCTAAACTCACAATGGTCCCAATTAAGAACTAGTCATTTAAATTGAGTATTTAGAAGCCAGTTGTTTTTTTATTTTTTTTTTAAGTAAAGAACATTGGTTCTCAGTAACGGTGCCCACAGGATTTTACTCATTGTGCAGATCTCCCTTTCACAACTCTGCCCAAGGAAACTAGCCAAATCCCTCGTCCATTCCAAAACTTCACTGGGAACATGGGCATGAATAAATAGTAAGCTTGAATTACATGATAATTTGTAAATAACACTTCCTTAACTATCACCGAGAATTTTCACACACACCCACAAAGCAATATTGGCTGCCAGCTTTGGCCTAGAAAAAAAAAACAACACCGATCACTTTTTTTGTTCCAGATTCACTTCATTTTTATTATGAACAAACACAATCTCAAATAAGTACAACAAGCATTGGTGCTATTAATAGAAATTATTACAAAATTATTCTTAGGTCACAAATACCTACTATTCCACACAATAAAGGAAAAAATCCCACCCAATCAAGAAAAATTATCCTGTGTATGTCTCCATGGCAATGAGTTTATGCATTCTCAAATTTTGTCTGGCTGGTTATCCACCACTTATCCAATGGATTTATTCCATCTCTCAGAGAGAACCATATAGATTAATGATAGCATCTGAGGTACATGGTTCACAGGGAACACAAATTCATGGTGGATACTGCTACTATAGAAATACTCAGGGTTTAGGAGAATTTCTCTGCTGACAGGTCCCAAACTGCTTTATGAAAAACATTAGTCACACCTTAAAACTGCCTTTTGAGGTAGGGCAGTATTATTATCTCCATTTTAAAAGAAGGAAAACTGAGACACATTATAGTTAAGTCAGTGGTCCACAACCTTTTTTGGGCCACGGACTGGTTTAATGTCAGAAAATATTTTCACGGACCGGCCTTTAGGGTGGGATGGATAAATGTATCACGTGACCAAGACAAGCATCAAGAGTGAGTCTTAGACAGATGTAACAGAGGGAATCTGGTCATTTTTAAAAAATAAAACATCGTTCAGACTTATATAAATAAAACAGAAATAATGTAAGTTATTTATTCTTTTTCTGTGGACCTATACCAAAAGGCCCACGGACCAATACCGGTCCGCGGCCACGGTTGGGGACCACTGAGTTAAGTAAGTGACTTGCCCAGGGCCACATAGCAAGTCAGTGGCAGGATACTAATCACTATTAATGCAAAGCAGATGGCTTGCATATTCAAAGGAACACCCTTCAAGGAGTCAGGTGGCCTGAATTCTCATCACAGCATTGCTGTTTATTCTGTGCGGGTTTATAAAAGTCAGCTGAACTTTTTATTCCTTGATCTTCTCATCTTAAACATGAAGAACATATACTAATGATCTCTATATCCCCTCCAGCTCTAAATGCCTCATTTTACATCTCTAAAGCATTTAAAGTAACATGTTGTCTCGACATAAACTAATCTTGTTAAACTGATTCCACTGTAACTTCAGATGACTTGTGTAAGTAGGTTAAACAGCCCCATATTAGGAGCTCTGAATCATGTTCTCCCTATTAACTTTCTCATAAATAGCACAGAAGCCAGTTGCAACCCAGTTTTGCCTGCAATGTCACAAAAATCTAAATTAGTTGAATTTAAATGGATGAGGTGTGAGTATGTGTTAGATTAAAAACTAATGTCAATTAATTGTGCATGTTGTGTCCTGGGTCATTGTCTATTTCTCTTCACGATCTGTTCAGGAAATTGCCCAGTGCCCACTGCTTCCACAGACATTCACCACTCCCAGAAGTCTTCTTCGGACAATTTCTCCCCTGAGCTCCAAACATAAATTTACTCAGCAGAGTCACTACTCACTGAGTGCTCCTTCCGAGTCTGGTGTTTGTCATTTAACAGCTAATCTCTACCTGGACAACACCCCTGAAGGGTGGATGTTGCTATTGCCATTGTAGAGATGAGGAAATTGAGTCTCAGAGAGGTCATGTAGCTGATCAAAGTCACACAGCTGGTCATTTTCAGAGTCAAGATTCCAATCCAGATCTCGCTGGCTTAGAAATCCATGCCTCTTCCATAAGAGTGAACCATATAAATAGAAATGGAACTATATAAATAGATAGTAAATCATGTTAATTGTTCTGGATGAAAGTTTTCTTCTCGGTGCAGAGACAGCTCGGTTGGGAGAAAAACCACTAACTAGTACAGTGAGGACAAGGTCTGGAATCCGAGGTCAAGAGCAGTGGCAGGAGAAGCTGAAAAACTGCATCTGGACCAGAGTAGGAACAGCTTGAAGGCCAGGACGAAGAACGTGGGCTTCTGTAAGGCCACGTGCATTCTCGTAGGGTTTCAAGAGGGAGCAGGGAGTGATGCCTATTATCAGTTTCATATTTTAGAAGAAATATTCTAGAAATAAACTTTACAAATAGTTCAGAAGAAAATAAAGAGAGATTAGCAGTAGGAAAATCATTGAGGAAACTGCTGTAATAGCCCAGGTGAGAGGAGATTCAGGCCTGAACTAGGACAGGCACAGAAGAAATGATAAAACAGGATTCAGAACTTGGCATATAATTAAACTGGAGAAGGACATAAGGATGAGGTTATGCTGACCCCAAAGCCGCTCTGATTTGTCTTTCCCTTGCTACCTAGTAAAGTATGCCCCTGACACACACATGCTGCAAAGCCTGGTGTGGGGCAGCTGTGTTAGGCTTGCTCAGGGGGTTACCAGCTGCAAACACTCTGCCTGATTGGTGCCTGAGCGCGTGGCTGCATCATGTGTATACGGCCTATACAAGGCTATGGGTGCTTGTGCTCGAGAAAGATTGGGGATTGTGGATGGTGGGTTGCCTGCCCATCACTGTGAGGGGCCATTCTTGCTGTTTGTGTGCCATAGATGGTTTTCCCCTGCCTGTGTGGTTGTCCACCATTGTGAGACTTTATTAAACAAAATGGCCCTAATGCTTCAGGCTCCACGGTTTCTTTATCGTCTGCCAGAATCCAATGTGAACATTCCTGGCCTCAGCTACTGGCATTATACCTGGCACCTCAACAAAGAGAGTCATCGCCCTGGATTGCACCAAACCCAAAACATGCAAAAACAGAATGTCTAGGAATAGGTCGTATTGAATTACCTGTACTTAGTCCTCTGTCCTCTATTTTTAAGAATAGAAAGAGCCCACAGGACATGATTTCTTATCATTAAATATCTTCAGACTAGGGCTAGGAAAGAAATAGAACCAAGCCACTGAAGAATATAGAAAATGTATATCTGAAAACACTCTTGAAGTGCCCTATTGCATGTGTAAGTCCATGACCTCAGAAAAGAGGGCCGCATCTCCTTGAAAATGATGAAACAGCCTAGGTTAGTGTGAGCTCAGGTCTATCCGACTCCACAACCTGATCTCAGCTTCCATCTCCATCTCCTCCCTCACATGCCAAAAAATGTTGCTCAAAGTCAATAGATCTAAATTTCTCTCCACCTGAGTTCAAGCAACCTCTGTCTTTCACCTGGACTCTTACAGTAGTCTCCTAACCCATCTCTGTACAAGCACAGCAACCCCAAACCTTTAAAAACCTAAGTTGATCAGTTCATTGTTCTACTCAAAACTGCCCAACGGCTTCATAACCAAAGTCCTCCTGATGGCAGTAAGACTGCGTGTCCCAGCCACGCATGGTCACTGGCCCCATCTCCTTCTATTCCATCTTCCATGGCTCCAGCCTCACTGGCCTCCTCCCCAGCTCTCAGGTCCACCAGACACTCTAACTCAACACCTTTGCCCTGGTTTCTGCTCTGTCCAGGACACTTCCTCCAGACATCTGTGAGGCTCAGTTCTTCATCTCCTTTGGGGTCTTGTCCAAATGCCTCCTCTACCGTGAGTCATACCCTGAACCACCTTATTAAAAACTGTAAGCCTCCACCCTCCCTTGCCTCGTACGCAGTTGCCCTCCCCAACACACCTACACTACTTTATTTTGATGGAAGGCATTAGTACACTCTCTAACATACTATTATGGGTGAAGCATAGCCTCCCAAAAGATGTTAAAGTCCTGATTCCTAGTACCTGTGAATGTAACTTTTTTGGAAAAAGAGTCTTTGCCAATGACCCAGTTCAGATGAGGTCATTAGGATAGGCCTCAATTCAATATGGTCGGTGTCCTTATTCAAAGGGGAAATGTGGACATAGACATACACAGTAAGAATGCCACGTGAAGATGAAGGCAGAGATCAGGATGATGCTTCTACAAGCCAACAAACACCAGAATCTGAGGAGAGGCCTGGGACAGATTCGCCCTCATGGCCCTCGGAAAGAATTCACCCTGCTAACACCTTGATTTTGGACTTCTAACCTCCAGAACTGAGAGACATTTCTATTGTCTAAGCCACCCAGCTTGTAATACTTTGTTATAGTAGTCCTAGCAAACTAATATGCATACTATATAAACCAACCCTTTATATATATATATTCGTTTTCATCTCCAAAAGTAAACTTCTCTACCTGTTAACATCTCTTTATTCGTCAAGACACATCCATGTCATTTCTTCAATGATGAATTCTCTCTGCTCTCCTCTTCTGTTTTATTATTCACATGGTTGTGCCCGTCTGCCTGTAAACCGTAACCCCTTTGAGTTCTGGAATCATATCCTATTAATCTTCCTATCCCCAGAACCTGGCCCAGTCACTGGCACTCAGGAGGTGTTCAGTAAATGTTTGCTAGATTGAATTAAATCTGTATCCTGCAGCTCTTGCTCTTGCTGCCTTCCCTCCAGCGCCAGCCACAGCAGGGTACAGGAGGATTAGAAAGGACTTTGTGGAGCAGAACTCAGATTAGCGCATCGCAGCCTCTCTGCAGACTCTTTGTCTTCATACAATCTCGTGAGAGCTTCTTAAATTGGAACAGTTGGCGATGTTGTCCCCAAACCACTCAGCGAAGCCCTAGGAGACATTTGCCAGAATTCACAGCAACACAAACAGCTCAATCAAAGGAGATGTGCGAATCCTCTTTTTAATAAACTAGAGCAAGTATTCTATTGGGAAAAAAGGACAGTCCTCTGAGACAGCACTTCCCAGGTTACTAGACAAGAATATACTGGCTTTGATTCTAGATAATGATCTCCTTTCTGTTTTTCTTCCTGCCCCTAGCTCTTCCAAAGAGCACGTGTTATAAAAGCCACATGTCTCCACCCAACTTTGCAGAAGGGTGACTTGGAGCCAGCTCCAGAAATGAAGGGTGTGTTGGGTGTGGCAACACTCATTTAGCCAATCTGAGTGAATACTCACATGGACGTGATCAGAAAAGGCTAAAATGCACTTGACCATTCAGAAATCCTAACTGAATGGTACTAAAATATTGAACTTGCATTCTAAGGAATCACTATTAATTGTCAGAAGATCCTCTGACCCTCTCTGTTCTATAAAGGGCATTAATTCCTAAGTCTTGCAGTCATTATTTAAATAGCAGAGTAGACCCTATACCAAGCAGAAAATGCCAAGTAACATCATTTATATTCTCACTCCTTATAGGTAATATCCTGGTTAGGTTAGCTTAATATTATTAAGAGTAACTGATTTCATAACTCTAAGTACTATGTGCATTTGAAAGTTAATAGTGTTCATATGTGTCATTCAGTCATTTCAGCCAAACTAAAACCTACTCGGTGCTAAGTGCTGTGCTTTCTTCAAGGGCATCAAAAAAAGGAGCCTAAAGTTGATTAAACAAGAACTTACTAAGCACCTGTATTATTTTCAGCAAAAATAATAAACTCTGATTATGACTAAGTAATCACTCTAACATTTTTAACAATTCAATTCAGACCTCTAGTTGGTTTCCTTGAATTTATTATGGACAATATTTTAAACACTTTTTAACATTGGCCTCATAACACTTGTAGCCATGATTATTAGTATTTATTATTATTATTATTATTATTATTATTATTATTATTGGCGGTGGGTAGACCTTTATCCAGTGAGACTGGTGATTCTTAACATTTGTTGATCACATTCACCTTTCAGATCAAAGAAAGCCAGGAATCCTCTCTCCAGAAAGAAATCCCATGCTTCCCATGCAATCTTATATATAATTTTAGAAGGTGTAAAAAGTTCCAGACCTGCCTGAACAGGTGGTGGCGCAGTGGATAGAGCGTCGGACTGGGATGTCGAGGACCCAGGTTCAAGACCCCGAGGTCGCCAGCTTGAGCGTGGGCTCATCTGGTTTGAGCAAGAGCCCACAAGCTTGAACCCAAGATCCTTGGCTCCAGCAAGGGGTTGTTTGGTCTGCTGGAGTCCCACGGTCAAGGCACATATGAGAAAGCAACCAATGAACAACTAAGGTGTCGCAACGCGCAATGAAAAACTAATGATTGATGCTTCTCATCTCTCTCTGTCCCTGTCTATCCCTCTCTCTGACTCATTCTCTGTCTCTGTAAAAAATAAATAAATAAAGAAATAAAATAAAATAAAAAAAGTTCCAGACCTTCTAGAGCAAGAATCAGTATACTTTTTCTAAGTAAAGGCCAAATAGTAAATATTAGGTTTTGTCAGTCAAGAGGCAATATCAAAGCTATTATCTAAATACTTATATAACAAGAGAGAAAACAAATACCCACTATTTTTAGTTGATGCCATCTAAAATATAATCATTGAGTGCAATTTTTATAATACAGGTCCATTCATGAGAAGTATGGGATTTGGCAAGGGGAGAGGAGGACAATATTTCACTTAACTGTGGTTCAAAGTTTGTGCTCCCCATCATCAAATCAATTGAAAATGTTCATGTGTAAAAACCCAGGGAGTGGGCTGCATTTGACCAGCAGGCCATAGTTTAATAATCCCTGCTTTCAAGTGCACCCAGAGAACGAGACCAGGTCTAGACTATTTTAGAGAGGACCTGCTGGGGCAGTGTATCCACGAAGCCAGGACCAGCCAAATGCCAGGATAGTAACGGCCCTGTATCTCCACCCGGCTTTGCAGAAAGGGTGAATTGGAGCCAGTTCCAGACAAAAAGGGTGTGTTGTCTGTGGCCAACACTCATTTAGCGGATCTGAACCCTCACATGGACGCGATCCGAAAACCGTCCGCTCTTGACTCTGGTGAAAGGAAGCAAGCTCCCACATCAGGACCCGCGAGGATTCCTGGCGCAATGCTCCCTCCTGTGGCCGGGCTGGCGGGCAGCTGAACCTGAGCTGCGTTCTTACTGCAGCCAGGAATGCACATATGTATACTATATTCTAGTAACCTACCTTCTGTGGCCTCAATACAACTTTCTCAATAATCAGCAAGAATAATAACATATATAAAAAGAAAGTTTCAGTGTTGGAAAACTGAAAGATAAAAGGCACATCAATGGATAAGGCTTTTTAATAAACAAAATTATTCTCTTAATCTGCAGTTATCTTTCAATCACTACTCACTTCCAGAAATTAAAAAGAAGAAAACACCACCTTGCAAATGTAAAAGAGCTAAGAGTCAGTCACAATAAACTGATCAAGAAGCAGTGTTCAACAAAAGTGATTACACAGAAATTTTAGTCTTGTCCTCACACAGTTAATCTTTTTCTACTAAAACCATCCATCGTAACAGTCAATCACAGGAGAAATGTAATTCTCCATAATGTTTTCAGGTCTATAATGTCTGAAAAGCTTAGGCCACTAAGAAGAGCCATAAATGCACCTCATAGTTGGTTAGAACCCATCATGTCGTTTCAATAACGGTGTAAAAATAAATAAACACATCTCCCTAGACTGGCTAGCTGGGCCTCACAATTTGTGACAAACTTGATGCAAGTTCTCCACCTAGTGGATGTTCTGAAAAATGTGTAATGAAATTAAAATGGCATGTTCTGTGTCTAATACAGAGAGAAGTGCTAGCGTTCTGTAGCTCAATCAGTGACATCATATCAGATATTCATTTTTCTTCTTTTCTATTTTTCCTCTTCTTTCCATGTCTCTTCCTGTCTTAGGCCACGTTCCCCAGGAACAACTCAAAGACATATTTATTTGCACAGCCATGGATATGAGCTAGGGGAGGCCAGGACATCTGTGATGCACGAAATGGGGCTCTGAAATCCCATCTTTTGTACCTCAAATGGCTTCGAGTACAATCACCCCAGTGTGAGCTAATGAAATGAGGAAGAGAAGGAGAATAGGAAGAACCAGAGCATAACAAGAAATGACTGAAAGGAAGAAACATCTGCATTGAAGGATGCATCTGAGGAAGTGGAGGAACAAGCAGGGAATCCAACATGTTCTTCACCCACCTTCCACGCACTGTGCTGACTCCCACCTGCCCCTTCTCTTCAGATGCCTCTGGTTCCTCATTTCCTGGATCTCTAAGTGCTGATGGGTATGACTATGAAGCCAGTCCCTGGACCTCTTCTCTTTCCTTTCCACACCGGGGGCTTCCACCCAGTCTCATGGCTTAAGTATCTTCTCTATGCCCTAGGTCCCAGACTCACCTCTCCAGCCCTGACCTCCCCTGTCTGCCCATCTGGTGTATCCCACTGCCTTGCGCCTGAGCCTAGATGATAGAAGCACCGCAGCTCAACCGCTGGAGCTCCGCAGCCCAGCTGCCCACACTGAGCTCTGACCCTCCAGGCTTCCTCTCCCCTACGCATCAGCTTTATGTTTTCCTGTGGCTCAGGCCAAACATCTGGAGTCATCCTCGCCTCCTCTTCCCTCTCATCCCCATGTCTGATTCAGAAGCAAATCCTGTCAGAAACATCTTTAAAGCATATTCAGAATCCAACCAGTTCTCGCCACCCCAGTGACCACTACACCACCCGCTCCCAACTTGCTATGTGTTTGAACAGATGCCCTTGTCTCGTCCTCTGTCCCTCCCATTGTCCCCCCTGGCCTGTGCATTCCTTGCCCAGCATGGAGGAGGCCTCTGCACATGCCCTCCCACTGGAGTGCTCCGCCCAGACGGCTGCCTGCTTCCCTCCTGCCTCTTTCAAGACTCTACTTAAATGAGGCCTATTCAGAAGGGTCTTCCCTATAACATCCAGGTTAAAATTGGAAAAAAAAATTTCTATTATTCTCCCTTGTAGTAGATTAAATGGTGGCCCCCAAAAAGATATATTTGTATCCTAATTTCTGGAATCTGCAATTATGTCCTTATTTGGGAAGAGGGTCTTTGCAGATGTAATTAAATTATGAATCTTGAGGTGAGATCATGTTGGATTACCTGGAGGGTCCTAAATCCACTAGCAAGTGTCCTTATAAGAAACAGAAGAGAAGACACAAACACCAGAAGTGAGGAAGGCCATGTGAAAATATATCACTACTCAATCAAAGTTTACTAGATTTATTGACTTTCTACCTTACTGATCTGTAATAGACAAGAAAGCCACCGGACTGGTGGTGGCACAGTGGATACGGCGTCGACCTGGGATGCTGAGGTCACCGGCTTGAGCATGGGCTCACCAGCTTGAGTGCAGGGTTGCACTCATTAATTTAGGATTTACTTATCCCGGGCTCTCTTTAATAAGATAATGAATAAGACATAGGACAAAAACACTGTAGCATTGAAGATAAAGAACTAATGTTTGGGTGAAATGTGTGTTGAAAATACATGGATTAGTAATTAAATTTTAAATATAACCTCTTCAAAATCCTATTTTAGCCAGCCTCTCTCACACCAGATGTTCTGTTATATGAAATCAAAATTGATTTATTGGTTGATTGAGGAACCTATTTCACCTCCAATATTTTCCCCTTTCTATGTA
Source organism: Saccopteryx leptura (assembly GCF_036850995.1). NCBI lineage: Eukaryota > Metazoa > Chordata > Mammalia > Chiroptera > Emballonuridae > Saccopteryx > Saccopteryx leptura. Next base: position 314,424,662 of record NC_089505.1, on the reverse strand, counting down.
CTGAGGCAGAAGCAGCTAAGATCTAGAGTATGTACAAGGTGAGGAAAAGCAATCGCTCTAAACAACTTTGGGGATCCAGAGTAGAAGCTGGAATCGCTGAGCTCCTCCCAGCGCTGGCCTGGAAACCCGTGTCCTCCCTGAAGAGCTGAGCCCTATCTGAGCCTCGCTGGAGGAGGCAGACTGACAGCCAGGGTGCAGTAGACCCTGTGCAGGGAAAGACACACGGGACCCTGTGCAGGGAAGGACACACGGGACCCTGTGCAGGGAAGGACACACGGGACCCTGTGCAGGGAAGGACACACGGGACCCTGTGCAGGGAAGGACACACGGGACCCTGTGCAGGGAAAGACACACGGGACTTTGTGCAGGGGAGGGGTGCTGTTCCCAGCCTGGCCGCCTTTCCTTCCCTCCTCCCTTCCACTTCCACTGGCGATCGTTTCCAAAATAATTCTTGCCTACTTCCCTTGCTTGTAAAAGACATGAAAGAAATAAAGAAAGAAAGAAAGAAAGAAAGAAAGAAAGAAAGAAAGAAAGAAAGAAAGAAAGAAAGAAAGAAGAAAGAAAGAAAGAAGGAGGGAAGGAAGGAAGGAAGGAAGGAAGGAAGGAAGGAAGGAAGGAAGGAAGGAAGGAAGGAAGGAAGGAAGGAAGGAAAGAAAGAAAGAAAGAAAGAAAGAAAGAAAGAAAGAAAGAAAGAAAGAAAGAAAGAAAGAAAGAAAGAAAGAAAAAAGGATGGGAGGGAGGGAGGGAGGGAGGGAGGGAGGGAGGGAGGGAGGAAAGAAAGAGGTCCTCACAATACTTCATAGATATTAAAAGTGTTTTCTAATGTTGCTATTACAAATAACCCTGCAATGAATATTCTCATGAAGGAATTGAGAAAATGTCTCTATGATATGAACGTAAATTGCTGTGTGTAGGGAATATGCATATTCAGTTTTACTAGGCACTGTACTTCCTAACTACTCTCCAAAGCAGTGGTGCTGAGTTCAGTGCCCACCCCAATGTGTATGAGAGTTCCCATGGCTCCACATGAACTCCTGATATTGTCAGCCTACATTATCCTCGCCAAATTAATGGGCGTGGAATAATGTTTCCTTATGAATTTAATTTCCATTTTTGTATTTATTAATAAGATTGACGGTTTCATTATATGCTATTGGCCATTCAGGCTTCCTCTTCTGTGAGTTGCCTCCTCTTTCGCACACTTATTTTCATTTATTTTTTCTATTGATTTGTTTACTTTTTTCTCATTGACTTTAAAAAGTTTTTAATAGTTCTCAATACTCATCTTTTCTCAGTTATTTGCTTTATAAATATTTTCCTGGAGGAAAAAAAAAAAGAGAAATCTTTATGACATCTTTCAAATGATAAAATGTCGGTGAGAAAAATACGTATTAGAGTCAGTTTTTATTTAGCAAGATTTGAGGAGCCCCAAGTGATGTCCTTGCAGAGGCCACAGAGCCCAAATGGTCAAATGTTGGTCAGCACCTTCCACAGACGCCTGTGGTGTGGCTACAGGGGAGTGCAGTCTCACCGCCTCCTGGCGAGCACCATCCTTACTTGGTGTCATCACTGCTTTTGAAAACATCAAAGTTGGAAAGACTTCGCACAATCTAAGAACATATTAGCTTCATGGATGAAATCTATATATGGTGTTGATTTTTTAATGGGCCCAGAGTGATAAAATTAATCATATTTTCTTGCAACATACAGTATGTACTTTGTATCTCAATACTCTGACACACATAATAGTCATTTTCTTATATCATACTTTTTTGGTTCTGAGTTTTGTTTTGTTTTTAATGAGGAAGAAAGACAGACAGGAAGCGAGAGAGATGAGAAGCATCAATTCTTTGTTGGGGCACTTTAGTTATTCACTGATTGCTTTCTCATATGCGTCTTGATGCAGGGGGATGTGGGGGTGGGGGTGGAGAGAAGACTGGCTCCAGAAAAGCTAGTGGTTCCTTGCTCAAGCCAGTGACCTTGGGCTCAAGCCAGCAACCGTGAGATCGTGTCAATGATCCCACATTCAAGCCAGCAACCTCTGTGTTTCGAATCTGGATCCTCTGTGTCCCAAGCCGATGCTCTATCCACTGTGCAACCACCTGGTCAGGCTCTGACTTCATTTTAAATATAAAATAAAACAAACTGAAAGACTTGAGTTATTCTAAATTATCATATTTTTCACCATTAGTGTTAGATTATACTTGCATATACCACATGACTTTAGGCTACTTTGCTGATACTAACACCTTCTATATGACAACAATGCTTGGATTGTGGAAAGGACAACTGTGGAAGAGAGATGACTTTTGACATAGCAGAACATTTATTGCTAAAAGTAGTCAGTGTAGGCTGCAACTGTACCTATACTCCATTGAAGAAAAGTAGAATTACTTTGTAATACAATTAGCCACAGACTGGGGGAGAAATAGTAAGATCCCCTTACAGTGGGATTGTAAGGATAATTTTTCCCCTAAAAGCAGATATATAGATATAGATAGATAGATATAGATATAGATATGGATATATATGATTGTTTGTATGGAAAATACTGTAATAATTAATAAATAACAATACAAGAATATATTCTGTGTTTTGTGTACTCACAACTATAAACCTACTTTTGCCCTACCCTCTAAATGGAGAAAGAGATAGAGAAGTCTATATGTAATATAGATATGAATATCTCCTTTTGCAAAAAAAAATTTATATATACAGAATAAACCTGGCTTCTCAGACCATGTTTTTAAAATAAATTATAATTTTATTATTATATATCTTCTCCATATTCATAGCTCTGAATTTAGAGAATTTTTTTCTAATAAAAATCATGCTTTTGATCCACTGGTAAGCAAGACTGTATATTGATAAGTCAATAAGTCTTTATTGATCAGGGGTTACTTGCAAGGCGTTGAGAAGGACACACTCAAAACTCCCCAATGCTAGTGGCTCAGGGCGCCCATATTGGGATTAAACTGGACCTGTGAATCTTGTGTTTCTTCCTTCTGGGCATTTGCTAAATTACATTGATTCACACAATAGAATTAATGGATGATAATTAATTAATTAATCTGTGCAGGGAATTTGTATTTTTTACAGTTGGATTGGAGCTCTAATTGGCAGGAGAACAGGAATCCCCTAACAGGAATCCCCAGCCTAGAGGTGACCTAATAGGCCAGGACACCTCTAGTCCTAGTTGGAGGTCTTTCTCCTGACTTCAACACTGAGTTGTCGAAAGAGTCAGTACAAGCCACCCAGAGGGCTGCAGATCACGAGCTCATCTGAGAAGAGGGAGCCTGACAGTGTCTACGTTCCATTCTGGTTAAGTTGTGGATTTTGAGCTTGGAGTTAGACTGATCTGGAATCAATTTCCAGGAAGTCACCACCTACTACTACCTACTGAATCTTAAATTTGTGCCATCAGACAAGTTTTAATTTCTCTAAACCCCAATTTCTTCATGTGTAAATTGGGATAATATTGGCGTGGGTTTTGTTAGGATTCAAAGTAATGATGTTAAGATCTTAGCACAGAGCCTAGAACACAGAAAGGGTTCCATAGGGGGTAGTTATTTCATTTTGAGTTGAAACTAATTAGTTCTGAAGCCATAACACCTCAGACTGGAGGAAATTTCAAGGTCCCCCAATTTCACCACCACTTGCCAGCACCCAACCAAGCAGTTGTCTTTGCAGAATGTCTTCCAAAATACTCGATTGACATAAAACCCTTCATGGGAACTATTGCCAATAAAGGGGAGGAGACAGAAAAATAGTATGAAGGCAAGTTGATAAAACAAGTTGTAAGAAAAAAAATACCTTGAATTTTATTGTGTATCTGTTTTTCTGAGCATGAACATGTTGCAAGTCATTCTACTGGAATAAAATGGAAACTTCAATCTAAGGTGACACTTCCTGAAAGGCACTTTGAAAACAACCCCCCTCCCAAATCTCTTATGAGCCACAGCTGTTAAAGTCCAGAGGCACCCAGTCAGGTATTAGAGATTTCTTAATAAATGAGAGGCTTCTACAAAACCCTCGGCAGGCATTGCTCAAGCCTGGGAGTTGCACTGTGACATTCAGCTGGTTCCTGGCACCCACAGAGCATATCATTGATGCATTGGAGGTTATGCCAGGAATCACAACATTGCCACCTGCATTCTGGCTGGGAATCACAAGCCTGCCAGGAAAAGTCAGTGCAAGCCTTGCATGTCCTTCCCCGGTGCCAGCGACTGGAGGACACGATCAGATAGCAGCTCCACCTCCCACCTGCCACTCGACCTTGGTCATGAGTCACTGTTCTCCCTGCGCCACAGTGTTTCTCCTGCCAAGTAGTGACAATCCTGATCACCCGCCTTTCTCACCTAATGATTCAGGGCTTTGATGAATTTTACTTTCATGAAATATATTTATATCTTTGGTAGGACATTGCTACCCAGCATAAGGGAAAAGCCATGATCATTATTGACCCTGGAGCTAAAAGATACTTTTTCAGGCTTACTTGCTAATAAAGTGGTAGTATCTAATATGTATCTATACAATGCTTTTCATCACACACACGTGAAAGTTCATGATTTTGAAATATGAATTTATTGTTGCAGTTGCTTTCTTTGAAAGGCAATGTGCTTCAGTGTAGCCAGTTACAGTAAAGAGTGGCTCCAAAGATCCCCAGTACAGATGGCCAGAGCCAGCCTCCGATTCTCATTTCATTAAACAGTCTCCCTTTGACCAACAGGCCTCTCATTGTAAGCAGCCCCGGCCTCAGCTGATGTCAAAAGCTCCATTCTACCCCGGATGAATTGTTCCCCTAAGCGTCTCCACACGCATTCTGCAGCAGATAGGGACGGGGCGAGCTCCGCAGATGTCACTGTCACTTCTCCCCATCACACGGTCGTGGGTATCGTTCCAAACTTGCACAAAGCCCAATTCAGACTTTGCCTGTGGCCGGCACACACTTGGCCTGCAGATGCACGAGGAGAGGAGAAAGGCTGCCCAGTGCTGCCCGCACTCGCCTGGGAGAGCTGGGGAATTCCTGCCTTGGTTACGGCTTCCACGCGGGCTGCAAAACAAATCAGAAAGTCGCCAATGGTTTCATTCACGCCGCCAAACTGGGTTAATGAGACCCTGTGAGCGAGACCATCAATGCACAAAAGCCAGGAAGTCCAAGCTCGCCGTTCCCACAGCCCGCGGGGGCGGCGCACACACAGGTGACTCTGTGCCTGCTCAGGCCCTGAACGCATCCCTGCCAGAGGGCAAGGATGGAAGCCGTCCTGGGCGTCCTCCCGCCACGGGAGATTTGGCTGAGGGAAATGCAGTCTATCCGTTCATTACATGACAATTTCAACTTGAGAAGTATGTATTCATTTCCTTTTAAGTTAACTATTGACTAACGTGTCATATATGGACCAGGAAGTAAGTACACATGCGGCAAGTGAGCAGCACGATAGCTTTTGACAACATGCGTACGCTCGGGTCATCAACACTCGGTGGAGAAACTGAGCCTTGCCAGAACCCAGAGCCTTCAACACACCTGCTCCCGGACTCTAACATGATGATAAAGTTTGATCACAAAAATTAACAAAGGAATATGGTATAAACAGACCTTGCAACTCTAGAGGAGAATTAGAAATCTTATTTGAAAGTATATCCTGAAAATGAGCTGGCCTTCTGGGAACACTGGCTGGCTCCCCATCACGAGAGTTTATCCCCAGGAGTATAAAAGGCGTGGTTACCGTGGGAGTTTCCGCAGGTCCTGTCTTCAGAATGGGTGTGTAGCCCCCACTGTCCTCTATGTATATAAGCAGATACTCCTCGGAGAGGAAATACACGGAGAGGAAATACACGTAACAGATGTTCTTAAACAAGGACACACCTGAGAAGCCCTGTGGACAAGCCAAGTCCCAGGTCCTCCCCAGGCCACTGAGTCGGAGCTTTCGTATATCAGCTCTGGCCACACAAAGCTCAGAAACTTCCCAAGGCGATTGTTAGGTACAGCCCTGGGTGAGAACAACCCACTTCAGGTGTTATTTGTTTTCTTCTTTCACTAAACAAATACCATTTGAGCCCCTTCCCTCTGCTAATGAAAGTAGGAAGTCCAAGAAGACACAGAAAGGGATGAGGAGGAGGGTCAGGTGTCTCCACTCGCTGATCTTATCTGGGCTGGCTCTGCCCCATCAGATGCTGCATGGCTACGAATACCCGCAGAGCCACACACCCAGGCTCTGCCTCCCCAAGCCACACATGGGCACTTCTGTTTTGCATGTTACTCCAGGCATTTGCATGTATCTGAAATGCTCTCTTACCTCTCATCCACATAGCAAACTCCTACACATTCTACAAGATCCAGAATAAATGTTCCCAAACTATATACATTTCCTTTTTCTGTCCCCTAACATCCCATGGATGACCCCTGTACACTCTTACCATAACACACTGACCACACTTGTGATGCCTGCCCTACAAAGGGGACTAAAATTTTCCTCTTTCCATCTCTGCATTCTCAGGGCCAAGAATGGAAGCCGGGCCTTGATGAATAAATAAATAAATAACGTATGGATAAATGGATGGATGGATGGTTCTTGAAAATGCTTTGTCAGCCCTGGCCGGTTGGCTCAGAGGTAGAGCGTTGGCCTGGCGTGCGGGGGACCCGGGTTCGATTCCCGGCCAGGGCACATAGGAGAAGCACCCATTTGCTTCTCCACCCCCCCCCCTTCCTCTCTGTGTCTCTCTTCCCCTCCCACAGCCAAGGCTCCATTGGAGCAAAGATGGCCTGGGCGCTGGGGATGGCTCCTTGGCCTCTGCCCCAGGCGCTAGAGTGGCTCTGGTCACGGCAAAGCGATGCCCCGGAGGGGCAGAGCATCGCCCCCTGTTGGGCAGAGCTTCGCCCCTGGTGGGCGTGCCGGGTGGATCTCGGTCGGGCGCATGCGGGAGTCTGTCTGACTGTCTCTCCCCGTTTCCAGCTTCAGAAAAATACAAAAAAAAAAAGAAAGAAAGAAAAAAAAAAAAGAAAATGCTTTGTCAAGTACAAACTGTTATATTTCCACTCATTCCATAACTATCACACACAAATAACTAGCTGGAACTGAAACTTCTCTTTTTACCTAAACTCCCGCCCTTCTCACCTTTCAAGCAGATAGTCAATGCTTTGCCATTTCAACAGTGACTAGTAACTCTACACCTTCACTGTGTAATTGTTAGCAATATTTCACCTTTTTTTAGCATCATCAGTCTCTCATACTGACTTCCAAAGTCTAACATTCTAATGAGCCTTCTGCCTATCTTTTTTTTATCCCCCCTGCCCCAAAACAAACGTGAAGCAAATGGAGCCCTTGGAAATAACAACAAGAAAGTGTGCTCGAGGACCGCCGCCTAGGGAACAAGGGCACGGAGGCCAGTTCCTTGTCCACACGCCACTCAGCAGGTGGTTCCGTTCCTGCCAGGAATATACACACAGCAACTGATTCCTTGGGAAGAATCAACTACAACCAACCAGGCAACGATGTGCGCTGAGCATCCTGGCACAATGCTGTTCCACGGGAGCTGGGAGCTTCCTCTATGGAAGAAATGTTGTGGAATCACAGTCCTAGCATTGGAGGCATTTCCTATACTCCAGAGCAGCCACCTGGCAGAAGCAAAGTCAGAAGAGGCATTTGAGTATGTGAAGCAAGTGGAGTAAACATTGTGGAAGCTGGCGAAAGAGAGAATGAACAGTTGGAGATAGGGGGTGAGGAAGCCAGTGTGGAACAGTTAAACAGAGAAAGCATGTAAATAGCATCCTTAATGATGTATCAGAATTTCAGAATGCTGGAAGAATTCCAGAACTGGACAGAACAGAAAAGACCAGGCACAACACACCCATAATCTTATATACGAAGCAATTGATTTACCAACACGAGCGGTGAACAACTTTTGTATCAGAGTCAACCATGACATCCACTAGTGTAGTTCTGTTTGTGTTATCAGAAGACCCATCCATCCCACCTGGTGTTTGTCATGATGTCTCATATTTTCCTACCATTTTTTCATTCTTCTATGCAAAGTTGCTGTGTCCCCAGAAAGGGCACATTAAAAACAAGTCTGTTTTCAAATTAAGGGCCATCTACAAAATAAAGAGCCTGTGTTGGTAAAATATCAAAGTCATGAAAGGCAAAAAAAGGGGGAGAAAGGGGTGCTGAAGAATCATTCCAGATGAAAGAGACTAAAGAGACCTGACAGCTAAATGAAATGTGGGACCCTGGGTTGGGTCCTGGACCAGAAAAGAATTTTTTTTTTTCCTAAAAGCACATTAGTGAACGAGTTGGCAAAATTTGAATAAAGGTCTACAGATTAGATGTTAGTATACTAATGTTAACTTCCTGATTTTGGTCATTTAATTTTGGTTCTGTAAGAGAATGTCCTCATTTTTTTAGAAAACACACACTGAAGTATTTAGGGGTAAAGAAGCAATGTGTCACACGTACTAAAATCATCCTTCTGAGTTTCAGCACGAATGAAGTTACAAGTACCTGCAAAGGATAGTATGACCCAACAGGAGGCGCTGGAGAGCCTGAGTAATACAGAGTCCAGATGTGCCTGTCTGGATTCCTCCTTCGCAATGGTACCCAAGATATTGAGCAAGTTTCTTAACATCTCTACTGACCTTTGTTTCTTCACCTGAAGTTGCTAAGAAAAATACTAGCAGTCTACACTCACTGAAACCTTGATCTGTTCCAGGCACTATTTCAAGCACTTTCTGTGAATTAACAATAACCTATTACAAATAAGACTGAGTCACAGAGAGTAAAGTAATTTGCTCAAGATCACACAGCTATATAGTAGTGATGGCCAAAATCGAACTGCTACCTTATTGCCATTGTCTTAGCCACTAGTGTTTCTATAAAACCTAAGTGAAATATATCACACACTAATTTAGTGCCTGCACCATGGGAAATGCTCAGTAAAGGTTAACTAATCACCCGTATCAACCTGCTCACCACAGTCAGCAGTAGACCTGCATTCGCTGAATTCTAAGCCCTCAGTTCCTTTCTTTCTTTCTTTTCTTTCTTTCTTTCTTTCTTTCTTTTCTTTTCTTTTCTTTCTTTCTTTCTTTCTTTCTTTCTTTTCTTTCTTTCTTTCTTTCTTTCTTTCTTTCCTTCTTTCTTTCTTTCTTTCTTTCTTTTATTAACTTTTTTTTTTCTTTTTTCTTTTGTGAGCCATCATCTTTAATCCTAGCTTGCACCCAGCAGGCAAGTAAAAACACACACTGGGCTCCAAAACCCACTCACATTCAGTGCTCACAAAGCTACTGACTTATCCAAGTTTCCTAGAATCAAAGGTTTCTAGCTCACCAGACTTATTCACCTCTGTTCCCATCTCCTTCCTTCTCCCTGCACAAACTCTGCACAAACTGGCCTCTCACTCAACACTCCACCATCTTGGCTGCTTCTTCTGGCCTCCTCCACGTGGCCTCTCTCTGCTCTCCTCTCTGCTCTCTCCTCTAATATTAATCTCAGGAACCAAGAGCTCACTAACTTTTTTGTACAGTTTCATGAAATAATGCAATCTATAAGCTAAACACTAGACATCTCTGAAGAGCTAAGGAAAAAGCAACAGTTGCATGAAGAAATATTTTTTTCTCTTGACAATTGACAACTTTGTACCTTGGTTCCATAAATATCGGCTGTATGATTTATTTAGCCTTGGGAAGATCTTTCATACCATTTGGATTCCTTCCATAGGACACCATACAGCCAGGGGAAAAAAGATTTATATTCAATCATAGCTGTGGTGTACATATTTTGGGCATGTATTTGGGCTTTTCTCCAGACACTATGCTAATATATCTTGTCTAGTAAGTGATGCTGAATGCCATTCAAACCAGGTGCTAATTCACAAGTCACTTTCCTGCTTTGTTTTTAATGTTTTAGTTCCTTACAGAGTGGCCTTTCATGGTGCTCATAGGTTGGTGTTACTACTAAATGGATGAGCCATACACAGTCATGCTCTCTAAATTCCAAAGGAGACTATTTTAGTCTGCTAGGGCCGCCATAACAAAGTACCACAGACCGGGTGGCTTCAACAACAGAAATTTACTGTCTCACAGTTGTGGAGGCTGAAGTCTGAGATCAAGATGTCAGCAGGGTTGGTCTCTTCTGCAGCCTCTCTCCTGGGCTTGCAGATGGGCAGCTTCTGGCTGTGTCTCATGTGTCCCTCTGGACATGCCTGGGCCTTGATTTCCTCTTCTAACAAAGATACCAGTCATATTGGATTAGGGATCACCCTAATGACCTCATTTTAACTTAATTGCCTTTTTTAAAGCTCTATATCCAAATAAAGTCATATTTTTAGGTACTGGCAGGATAGGAATTTAAGATATGAATTTGAGGGGGTGGAGGGGTGAGAAACAATTCAGCCCTAGCAAAGACTTAGGGAGCAGGGAAGAGAGGATCTCCCCATAAATAAAGGGCCCTGCAGTCTAAGGCACAGTGTTCCTCGAAGCCCACTGCCGTGAGCCTGGCTTTCAACGCTGCCTGCCTCTTCAGTCCCAGCCTCTCTGGGAGCGCATCCAATGGAGCTGCCGTCCTAGCAAAGTTCCAGAACCTGCACTTGCATCTCCATTAGCTCCTTCTCCATATCCCACTCAGCAGACTCGCTACCCTCTTCACTGTGATTCTCCGAGCCCAGGAATCCCAAATCTGGTGCATAATGTGCTGGCAACAGGGCTGAATTCAACACTCAGCCAACATGGCTACATGACTTGGAAATAATCCATTCTCTTAATAGCTGATATAATTTTAGTACTTTATTTACTGCAAACATTGAATTTTGCCTTCAGGCCTCATAGAGAACAGCACTGACAACTTACAGAAACATATTTGAAATGCCTAGCACAGAGTACACAGCTGAGCAGAAATGTTCGAGTGTGCTGTGACAGGAATGAGAAGCAGAGGGTGTGAAACCACTAATCCTAAATCAAAGCGCTCCAGGTCGACCCCAGCTGTCCCTGCCCCACATCCGATTTCTGATTTAAGACCCAGACACCTGTGATCCTGAGTCACTGTTGGCTCTGCCGAGACTTCCAGCCTCGCTCAGCTTCCATGTCAGTGAAATAGCGGTTAAAAATATATCATTCTCTTCCCCTCGAACTATTGTAAAAGGTAAGAAAATGAGATGGAACTCCAAAAAAACTCAGCAAATTCAAAATGGGCTCTGGCTGGTAATGCAGTGACTGAAGAAATGCCCCAGAACACTGAGGTCGCCGGTTTGACCCAGGAGTCACTGGCTCAATCCCCAGGGTTCTGGCTGGATCATGAGGTCGCCAGTTCGAACTCCAGTTATAGCACATATGAGAAGCAGTCAGTGGCACAACTAAGTGGAGCAACGAGTTGATGCTTCTCTCTCTTTTTCATTCTCAAAAAAAAGTCAGATGGATTCAATAAATATAATTTTAATTCTAAACTGTCAGAAACAATTTAAGTCTGTAAAATTTGTTATTTTTATTCTGGCACTGTTTACTACTTCATGCTTGTTACTAGATAAAGACTGAATGGCTCCAAAGTAAAACTGTCCTCAATCACATAAGAAGATTTTTATCTAAGCTTTTATTGCCCTTAATCTATCTTTGATTTTTCATAGCTGAAGACTTCCGTATTGTATAATAGAAGAAACAAGGGTAATTGTAATTTTACTCTCCGGGCGCTGGCAATAGTACAATATATGACCACCAGGGGGCAGCATAGACCAATTGCTGCCTTAGACTTCACTAGGCATTGCCGTGGTGGTCCCAGATAACAGGTGTGGGTAAGGATACCAGGCACAGGCAACACTATACAGTATACAGGCATCAGAACCGCCTAAATTTATGTTGGCGCTGAACTCAGTTTCCCAGGCCCCGCTCTTTCTAAAGAGCAGAAGGAGCAGGGACTGGCTTTGGGGTGGGAAGAGGAAAGGGGAAACACCTGGGAGCTGCAGGAAAACAAAACAAAACCACCTAGACCTGGTCAGGAAGGAACAGGAGGTCGAATAGGCCTTAGGTAAGGTCATTAGTAAAGAGCCAACATGGTTTTATTTGCATTATTTTGTATTTTCAAAGTGGTTTATTCTCACTCTTACTCATTATTAGCTAATGATTCTGGACCATCCCACTTATATTATCGTTGAAAGAGGAAAACACGGGAAGTCGGCACTATTAAGCAGACAGCAGTACGAGTAAAAGCAGACCCAACCTGCTGTGTCCCCTGTTTGTTGTGAATCGTCCGTAAGCTCAGAATCTCTAGTGTTACCAACAAAACTCCAACCTGGGACCGAGACACAGCTGGAACCAGGAATAGAGACACGGTGTTATCACAGAATAGAAACTTCACAAGCCTCCCCACTCGTGGGGCGTCGGAACCCCTCCGAATGGGTGCGAGAAGCAGCATAACCTGTTCTGTCAGCCCGAGTTGGGGCCAGGCCACCGGGAGCCGAGGGAACTAAGAAGCATCACGCGGAGAGATATGTGGTGACAAGGTCAGAGGGGCCACAGCGTGTTCCCACACATGGACTTCCCATTCACCCCTGTGATGGATGCTCCTGAGCCCGCCTGGAAATTCTGCCTGGGAGCTAATTACGGGGGTGACCTGCGGCCCTCGGGCAGGAGTGAGTAAGCGGATCGGTAGGTGAGAGCTGGCTATTCACAAGGCCTTTGATGCGAGCTGGGCAGAGAGTTTGGCCGAAACTCAACACCTCTTAGAAGTACAGATTAGTCAAGAGGAAGAAAGGAGAAGGCATTGTGGAAGTTTTCAAGAAGGAAACAAAGATGCCTGTGTTTTGTATCGCTCAGCTGCCTCAAGAAAATGTCCATTTGTTTTCTTTACACCCCTTTTACATTTTAAGTGGAATCCAGTGAATGTGTCTTTTCAGGGGTCCCAATTTCACCGTTTTCACTACACCTCATGTTGCCATTTTAATGAAGCATCATTTTTCCAGAGGGTGTGGGAACAAAACTTATTTAATGACCTCTCAGAGCAAACACTGAGTTCTTCAAATATTTCCCTGAATTAAAACCCCTGTCCCACAATTCACTTCCTTTTCGAAATGCCAGTTTGCCAACTACTGCAAACCAATAAACAGGGTGTTCCTTTCCTCTCAGGCCACAGGGCTCCTGTGGAGCCTCACAGCCTGGGGAGTCCATGAGAAAGCCAGGACTCCCGGCCCTCAGCCGTGCCTGTGGGGCTCAGCACGACACAGCAGCGGTCCCCTTGGAATCATGACACCGTCTGCCTTTCGCTCCTGCAGCATACAGGTTTAGAGGACTCAGCAGAGACCTAGATGACCTTGGAGATTATCCAGACCAACCCATCACTTTGCGGGTGAGAAAATGAGGCAGGTGGGAGAGGCACGCAGAGGACACACAGGGATCACAGGTGGAGAGGGACATGCAAGGTTGGCCCCACGTGGCTCCCCACTTCCTGCCTCAGCATCACTTAGAGCAGTGGTCCCCAACCTTTTCTGGGCCATGGACCAGTTTAATGTCAGAAAATATTTTCATGGACCGGCCTTTAGGGTGGGACGGATAAATGTATCACATGACCTAGACAAGCATCAAGAGCGAGTCTTGGATGGATGTAACAGAGGGAATCTGGTCATTTTTTTAAAATAAAACATCATTCAGACTTAAATATAAATAAAACAGAAATAATATGTTATTTATTCTTTCTCTGCGGACCGGTACCAAATGGTCCACAGACCAGTACCCGCCCGTGGCCCGGGGGTTGGGGACCACTGACTTAGAGTCACTGTACAAAGTACATGTTCCTGAGCCCCTGCTCGAACCTTCTACACTGGCATTCCTGGGGGTGGGGCCTGGCAACTGGCCTTTCACCCCGCCGTTGTGGTTGTGGTACATACTAACTAGGGAAGTTAGCACTAGGAGTAGCAGAAGGAACAGGATTGGAGGCAGGCAGATGAGTTTGAATCCCACCTCTACTGCTTACCAGCCTTGCACATTTAGGAAGTTAATGCCTCTGAACTCCATTTCCTCACCTGTAATCGAGTAGTGCTATGAGGGGCGGTGCACAGAGGTACACTTGGACCCCAGGGCCTGCCACCAGAACACAGTCAGTGTCACCTGTCATATGCAGGTTGCTGGATTTGAGTCCCAGAAGCCCTGTCGATGGATGGTATGAACTTGGGCACATCACTTGTCTCCACTGAGCCTCAATGTCCTTATCTGTAAATGAAGATAATAATAGTACTTCCTCTCAGGAATGTTGCGAAGGTTGAATATCATGGTGTAGCAGCATGGGCCAGTCGTGAAACAGAGCCACTCTGGGTCTTTCAAAAAAGGATTTGGTTACATGGGGACGACGAGCTAAGGAGCTAAAGGAGTACAGAGGCCATCTAGATATTAGCTGCTGAAAAGACAAAGGCAGAGGAGGGTGACTAGCAGGAGCTAGGACCACCCACAGTCAGGGCAAGAGAGCTCTCACCACAGAGAAGGACTGGCTGCTGACCACAGAGACAGCACGCCAGCTGGATGGGAGTGGGGAGAAAGGCCGTGGCTTCCCTCTGCCCACTCCCTGCGGCCTCCCACCAGGGCCTCTCCTGACCCAGAAGAGGTAGAGGTCAGAAGACAGGGTAACCTGGAGAGAGTACAGTCAGCCCTCTGCATCCATCGGTGTCGCATCTGTGGATTCGACCAATTGCAGTTCAAAAATATTTGGAGAAAGAAGGCCCAGAAAGTTAACAAAAGCCAAAACTTGACTGTGCCACATGCCTAGCATTATACTGAATCCACGTGAATGCACTGATGTGGAGGCATGCCCTGCTGTAGCCTGTATGCCAATATAGGTTATATGCAAATGCTATGCCATTTTATATGAAGGACTTGAGCATCTGTAGACTTTTGTATCCTGTGCATGGGAAAAGGGGTGTGGGGGAGAGGGACCCTAGAATCAATCCCCCGCAGATATCAAAGGAGAACTATAGCTCCTGGAGATAAAAAGAAGAGAAAATGGGTGGATTATGGGGCCTGAGAGCAAATAAGCAAATGCCCAGCACACACACATAAAAACATGCACACAATCTCAGACTCAGAGGAGGCACTCTTGGTGCCTGTCATTGTAATTGTAACAACAAAATATAACAACCCAATGCAAAGGTTCTTGGCAAAAAAAAAAAAAATGGTGTGTGTTTCTGGGAAGCCTTCCTTTCATTAGTCACGTGCAAACATCATTTCTGTAGGGCTGGTCATCATGTAGAGGAAGTCCTGAAATTAGTGTCCCAGGTGTGTGACTTATAAAATTATAAAATAAACCTCAATGTTTTTCTTTGTAATTTTTAAATTTATTTATTGATTTAAGAGATAATGAAAAAGGGAGAAAGAGAGAAAGAGAGGAACATCATCAATTTGTTGTTTCACTGATTTATGCATTCAGTGGTTAATTCTTGTATATGCCTTGACCGGGGGGTCAAACCCACAACCTTGGCATACTGGCACAATGCTCCTCACTTATCTTCACAGGCTTTGTCCAGTTTTGGCTGTCTCCACTGATTAGGTTGATAAAACAGTGCTACATTATAATATAATGAAATATGCATGTAAGAAAAAGTATTATTTGGCTAAGCTCTTTGTGTACTTTACATGCATTATTATCATTTAATTAATTATGTAATGATGACTATTATTATTACTATTTCATTTTCCCAGCAGGAAAATCTTTGATACTTATCGTGGTCAATTAACTAACCCAAGGTCCTCAGCTTGTCACCGGCAAAGTGAGGATTTGATCTCAGCTCTGTCCGAGTGTAAAGCTCATTGCTCCCCTCTGCCTTCCAACACCATTTGCCCTTGGAAACTGGTCACTGAAGAAAATGATACTGTGTCATCAATTATAATAGAAAGAGCCCCAAACTAACAAGAAAAAGATGTAAATGGCCAGAGATGTATTTTCATCTACAAAATGAAGGAATTGGTTAAAAGGTGAACTTGACAGCGTAACGTGTGATCCGTTTTGTAAATCCCTGATTACTTAACAGAGTTCTGATCACTAAAATGTTATTGTTTTGTGTAAAGGTAATGATTGTGGTATTTATGCACAGTTAACTATATTTGATACCTTTACAATGAAAACCTATTCATTCCTGGTTTTTTTGGTTTCTTGTTTGCTCATATGTTGACTCCAAACCATCGTGCTAGGCACTGTAAAATATTCTGAAATTTATTATTCTTAATACACTTTTAAAACTTAAAAAAATTTCCCCAAAGGACTACATCATATATTCAGGCACATTTTATTTTGTTGGTTTTAACAAAGACTGTCTTGGGATGTAACCAACCTGCCAGCATGCCCTCGAGTGTCATCAATCACATCGCAGCTGGCAGGGCTCATCGGCGCTGGTGAGCGGGCATGCGGCCAGGAGCGATGGCGGGGCACGCAGGCAGCGGGGACATCCTCAGGAGGAGAGACTGGAGGGCAGAGCGCGGGGACAGTGCGGACACGCAGCCGAGCCGGGCGCGTGGACGCCAGGGGCTCCACACGTCAGTCTGGGCTCCCACGCGACTTTGAAAGGAGGAGGACCATGCCCCAGGTGAGTGTGGCCTGGCAGTTGCTGAAAAAGAAAGACGAAGACCAACTGTCTGGAGGGGAAATCCAGAGAAGGCACCGAGGAGATGCCAGGGATGGAAGGTATCTGGGCAGAGTGATCAAACCCTTTATTTTCCCTGGACCACAATGTACAGAGCCAAAGGGGGTAACTATGAGGGACCAGTTCCCAAGCACATGGGAAACGATTTGTCCCCAAAGAGTGAAACCAACAAGTCCACACATAATACACGAGGTTAGACATAGGGCTACTTCAAGAGACTGTTGCGATGTGTTCAGATAAACCCAAAATGCCAGCCAAGGGAACCAAGAGTCACCACAGAAAGGCCGACCTGGAGTGTGATTGCAATTGGGAAAGCAGGTACTTAGTCAGCTATATTGAACCCCATCAGGAGAAGGACACCTTCAAACCACAGTCTTGTTCCACACAGAACAGGCAAACCTGAAGGTCCAGATGGGGTCGCACTCACACAGCTCTGATGGAGGGAGGGCTGGAGTCACCCACAGACCTCAGCATGACTCTCAGGGGACCTGAACATAGATGGCTGCTGAAACCCAAAGTGATTAATTATCCAATTCTGTAGTCTACATTATGATTACAAAGTAATCCACAATATTTATATTATTATATTATTATCTGATTTTGACCCTATATTCACCAGAGAATGCCTGATTATACTTTTACTCCTCAAGGATAGCTGCCAAGAGAAAGACAATGTGCTTGTCATACTGGCCTTCATATCTCAGTCAAAGGGATGCTCAGAGTTCCCATTGCAAAACAATACCAGCACTTTGATTTATACATCAGTCTTTTGTTGCCTGGGTTAATGGGAGTCTATCCCCTGAGAGCTGGATCTGTACCAAGTATGCTTAAAATTTTAAATATTTGAAGCTTGAAAACTGACCACTTGACCTAGTATTGGTAAGTGTGGACTCTACAGAAAGTAAATGCCGATTTAGGAGACATGGGCATTGACAAAACCAACCTTCCTTAGTAATATCCTAACATTGCCCAATGCCAGCATTCAAATTTTAAAAATTAACAGTATTGGATGTGCATGTGCCAGTTCACCTCAAATGCTTCACAAACAATCCAATTTAAAAAATGGGCAAAGAACTTGAATAGACACTTTTCCAAAAAGGACACACAGATGGCCAATAGACATATGAAAAGATGCTCAACATCACAAATCACCAGAGAAATGCAAACTAAAACCACAACGATATATCACCTCACACCTGTCAGAATGGCTATCATCAATAAATGAACAAACAAGTGTTAGTAAGGATGTAGAGAAAAGGGAACCCTCATGCACTGTTGGTGGGAAGGCAGATTGGTGCAGTCATGATGGAAGTTATCTCAAAAAATTGAAAATGAACTGCTTTTTTTCTCAGTGACCCCATTTCTGGGAATATATTATATTTAAGAAACATATTTCTGGGAATATATCAAGAAGCCTATTCCAAAGAATATATGTACCCCTATGTTCATTGCAGCATTATTTACAATAACCAAGACCTGGAAACAGTTCAAGTGCCCATCAGCAGATGAATGGATAAAAAAAGCTGTGGTACACTTACACAATGGAATATTCTGCAGCCATAAAAAAAGAAAATCTTACCTTCTGCAACAGCATGAATGACCTGGAGATCATTATCCTAACTGAAATAAACCAGTCAGAGAAAGACAAATACCATATTTGTCATTTCACTCACGTGCAGAATCTAATGAACAAAATGAACTAGCAAGCAAAATAGAGACAGACTCATACATAGGAAACAGGCTGACAGCTATAGGGGTGGGGGTGGGATGCTGGGTGAGGGAGGTGGAGGGATTGAGCAAAAAAAAGACAAAGAAAAAAAACTCATCAGCTCAGACAACAGTGAGGTGATTGCCAGGAGCGGGGAGGTGGAGGAGGGTCTGAGTCATTAATGGTGATAGAAAAAGGCTTAACTTGGGAAGGTGAACACACAATACAGTATACAGAGATGTGTTGCAGAATTAGGCACCTGAAACCTGTATAATTATGTTAATCAGTGTCACCTCAATAAATTCAATTTAAAAAACCAACCAACAAACAAACAAAACCAGCTTGAATCCTACAAAACTGGAGGGATTACTGTCCTGGGCCAGATCTGTGTTGCAGGAAAAGTTTAAAGTCTTTGAACTGTAAATAAATTCAGTAAGATTGGGCATCAAACTAGGAACTGCTACAGTTTAAATAGTGAGTCACAGCAATCAACACAGTTTTCTATGACCCTCCAACTACATTTCCTTCAGATCCTCCCTTGGACACTTCTAGACTTTTACCATTTCTTAGCAGTTTAAACTGTGTGTACCAAAAATCAAACAGCACTCTGGCCATAAGCAAATAACTCACAATATTTGTACTAGAATAGTGACATCCTAAAAGTCAAGAAATAGGAGACATAAATTATAACCAAAGAAACAAACAAACTTAACCCATATAGAAATTTTAATATTTAATATAAATAAATATTTAAATTATAAATTGCTATCAATATTTAAATTGTAAAAGACAGGAAACAGATTAGAAAGATGTTTATAACAATATGTCAATAAAGGGGAGGAAACATTTTATTTTAAAGTATCCAAACTTTCCAATAAGTAAGTGAAAATGGTCCTGACTGGGTAGCTCAGTTTGTTAGAGCATCATTCCAATACACTAAGGTTGCAGGCACCTGGACAGGGCGCACACAAGAATCAGCATGCAGACAGTGGAACAAATTGAAATTTCCCTCTCTCTCTCTGTTTCTCTCTCTCAAATAAATAAATAAATAAATAAATAAATAAATATGAAAAGAGGGAAATTATATTATATACCTTTTTAGAAATAAGCACGAGTACCTAGTAAAAATTAAGTACAGTTGAGAAGGAAATAAGATTCTCAGATGCTGCTGTTAAGAGCACATGTTTACATAACTCTTCTTGGTTTCATTACACATCAAGGGTAATGAAATGATTTACATTCTTTTACAATTAGTCTGACTTTAAGGTTTTTATCCTAAGGGGAAAAGGAAAAAAGGAAAATGCGACATGCATTAACATAACACAATCTTACATAATAAAAAAAAATTGAAAACAACCTAAATTGCCAACAAATGAGAAACGGTTAAGCTGATTATGACACACAAGTCGGTATAATACGATATAGTCAATTAAAATTCTAATGTTTAGTTCTGTATAATATTTGAGGAAATGTTTATAATATGCTTTTAAAAAAAGTTTGAGTATGTGGTTTTCCACAACTACAGCTATGGCAATATGTGAGAGAACAGGAAACAGGAAAGCTCTTGTGATGTGTTTGAATCTCAACTCTACCACTTACCAGCTGCAAGACACTGGGCATGTTACTTAATGTCTCTGTGCCTCAGACTTTCAGTCTGCAAAATGAGGATAATAACAATATTTACATAATAAGGTTACTATACAGATTAAATTAATTATTGCATGTAAAAATGTTTAGAAATATGTGTATTTTGTGTAGAGCACAGCATATGTACTATATAAATGTTTACTGCTAGTCATTAGATTATTCTCCCATTATAATATTACCACAGCCTTTAGAATAAATAAAATTTAGAAAGGACACTTTAAAAAAATTTTCCGCCCCAATGTTTATACATTGTTGCTAAAATTTTTTGTTTCTATTAATATTTCATACAGCCTGACCAGGTGGTGGCACAGTGGATAGAGCGTCGGACTGGGATGAGGAAGGACCCAGGTTCGAGACCCCAAGGTCGCCAGCTTGAGCGCGGGCTCATCTGGCTTGAGCAAAGAGCTCACCGGCTTGGACCCAAGGTCGCTGGCTCAAGCAGGGGGTTACTCGGTCTGCTGAAGGCCCGCGGTCAAGGCACATGTGAGAAAGTAATCAATGAACAACTAAGAAGTCACAATGCGCAACGAGAAACTGATGATTGATGCTTCTCATCTCTCTCCGTTCCTGTTTGTCTGTCCCTGTCTATCTCTGCCTCTGTAAAAAAAAAAAAAAAAAAAAAAAAGAATATTTCATACAGAAGATGTGTTGTAGAATTGTGTACCTGAAACCTGTATAATTTTGTTAACCAGTGTCACCCTAATACAGTGGTTCTCAAACTTTTTAAAGTTGGGGTGCATTTAAAATTCTACAAATAATTGTAGGTGCACTATATACAAATTTCTGAGAAATATGTTATAATAATTAAGTCAAATATTAAAGAAAAATATATAAAGTCCAAGTGTGCTTTTATGGTAATTAAACAAAATAAATACGACAAAATTAAATTTATTCTGACATTTTTATGTTACATTTTCTGAGTTATGCTTTTTAGAATTTGTAGAAGAGAGGGATTAAAAAATGAAAAAAACAAAAAAGTTATCTTTTTATATATAGATACATTCTTAGTAAGATTTAGTAAATTCAGCAAGTCCCGGTACAAATGTGTTAAGTTTTTTCATTCTTGTGTTTATGAGAAACATGAGCCTTATGTGTCCTAGCAATTTCTTTAATGTTTGGGCATATGTTTGAAAGGTAAACTCTCATTTCTCATCAATACAGCAAAGAATTCCTCTCTTTTTACTCTGAATTGTGTTGAAGGTAGAAAAATTCTAATTCACAAAAATAGGATGTTGAAAATTGTAGTAAAATGTTCAAAGCTTTTTTTTTTTTTTTTTTTTTTTTTTTTTTCTGAAGCTGGAAACGGGGAGGCAGTCAGACAGACTCCCGCATGCGCCCCACCGGGATCCACCCGGCACGCCCACCAGGGGGTGATGCTCTGCCCATCCGGGGCGTCGTTGCTCTGTCGTGACCAGAGCCACTCGAGCGCCTGGGACAGAAGCCAAGGAGCCATTCCCAGCACCCGGGCCATCTTTTGCTCCAATGGAGCCTTGGCTGCAGGAGGGGAAGAGAGAGATAGAGAGGAAGGAGAGGGGGAGGAGTGGAGAAGCAGATGAGTGCCTCTCCTGTGTGCCCTGGCCGGGAATCGAACCCAGGATTTCTGCATGCCAGGCCAATGTTCTACCACTGAGCCAACCGGCCAGGGCAAATGTTCAAAGCTTTTTTAGATATTGCCACATAATCTTCTTTTATAGAAATCCAAAAGGCTTCAAGAGACAATTCCTTATGTTTAATCATCAATCCACAATCAGTGGATATAGCTGTCAGTTCTTCTTCTCCTGAAAATGTTATACCAAAATCACTTGAAGCTTCCATGAATGGGTTTCTATCCAATCGTGTTGTTCAGTGTTAAGTGATGGAAAATGCTATACATTAAATTCTGCCCATCAACCTTCAAGTCCTATTTTATTTACACTTAACTTTTGCTCACTTCCAGAATCAGATTCTTCAATATCATGCTTCTTTTTGAGAAATCTATCTATTTTATTTGGGTGTATTTATCTAAACATAATATAATAAAGTGTTAATAATAAATATAATAATGATATGTTAACAAAAAGAGCGGTATTTCCATAATAAAATGGTATAATAGAGTAATTATATTTATTTTTATATCTGGGCACATGCTGCAAACCAGCACAGCTAGTAATTCCAGTTCCCGAGTGGGAATGGTGTGAATTAAGAAAATACGGGGTCAGGAGGGCCCTATAATTGCTGCTGGCAAGAACAAAGCGTGCCCAAACACTGTGTCTTGCTTTCTTTATAGGGCAAAGTGAGGCCATTAGCAAATCTTAACTTTATACCAAACAAAGGATAGAAGAAATTTGCCTCCAGTCTTTCTGGGGAACATGGGGGTAGAATAAAAAATCCAACACCACAGCTTAACAGCCTTTTGAGCTTGAGACTTGTTTGGAGGTTCTAGCAGGGAGTGCAGCTACTCGTATACCCTTGACCGAAGAACGGTCCTCTCCTCTAGCGGGGAAGGTCATCCTCCTCGACCGAGTGCGCAGCTTCGGGAGGGACACACATGGAGCAGTGAGGGAGGAAGGGGACACCCGCCTAGCCAGCCAGATCAGCCGAATCAACCCTGGCGATCAATGGGGTGACAGATGTCGCAGCCAGATCGCCCTCACATCCTTAACAGCCTTTTGAAACCTAATCAGGCAAGTGAGGTGGGGGGTTGGGCAGACTGTCAGCTTACAGCCAATTCCCCACACCTCTGTCTCCCAAAAATCTAAACTCCAAAAACCCTGTTGGTTTTTTGGTCCCCAACAGGCACATATTCCTCTGGAATACCATAGGGCACACCTGGAAATCTTCTAGGGCACACCAGTGCGCCCTAGTGCACACTTTGAGAACCACTGCCCTAATAAATTCAATTTTTAATAAAAAGAATATTCCATAGTATCCTCAAGAACAGTTCAGTTCAATGAACACATACTATGCACCTGCATAATGTTACTATTACAGTTGAATGTGTGTAGTAGCTTCATACTCTGTCAGTATTTAACAACTGCCATTTCACCATGTGTCATTTTAAGTATGTTAACACAAAAAATGTGTGATATTTCACATGTTTAAATATTAATTTTTTATTGAATTTACTGGGGTGACATTGGTTAATAAAATTATACAAGTTTCAGGGGTACAATTTTATATTAAAACATCTGTATATTGTATTGTATGTTCACCACCTCAAGCCAATATTTTTAGTACCTTGTCCTTTGAAATCAACATAGACTTTTTGTTCTATAATGACACAGTGTATTCCCATTTTTGTTTCCATATTTTCAATCATTCAACAAATGTTTATTGAGTATGTATTGTGTACCAGACATACACAGTACTAGGCACTGAGGATAAAAAGATAGTTCCTGTCCCAAACTTGTATAGTGTCCAGGGAGAAACCCTAATCACAATGCAAAAAATTAAAGTTATAATAAGAGTGTGTCCAGGGGCTACTGACCAAGGAGTATAAGCCCAAAGGAAAGCCTTCAAACTCATTCTGAAAGGAGACGGGGCTAATATGAAAATGTTCCAAAGAAGAAGGCATTTGAAGTCAATCTTGAGGACACTGGGAAATAACAGGTAAAGCTGGAGGGCCTTCCAGGAAAAGAACACAGCCTCTGCAAAGGTCACAAAGGCAGAAGACAGCATGGCAAGCCCCCAAACACTTAAGTTGAATGGAACAAATCAAGGGTGGAAAGTATTAGGTGAGAGATAATGTCAAAGAGTCCTTACAAAGCCTATTAGAGACCTAGAGATTTACCTTTTTTTTATTTCATTGATTAATTAATTGAATGATTTTAAAGAGAGGAAGGAAGAGAGAAAGAAAAACATTGATTTGTTGTTACACTTATTTATGCATTTCTTGGTTGATTTTTCTTTTTCAAAGACAGAGAGAGAATCAGAGAGAGGAATAAATAGGGACAGACAGACAGGAACGAAGAGAGATGAGAAGCATCAATCATCAGTTTTTCTTTTTGACACCTTAGTTGTTCATTGATTGCTTTTTCATATGTGCCTTGACCATGGGGCTACAGCTGACCAAGTAACCCCTTGCTCGAGCCAGCAACCTTGGGCTCAAGCTGGTGAGCTTTTTTGCTCAAACCAGATGAGCCCACACTCAAGCTGGTGACCTCAGGGTCTCAAACCTAGGTCCTCTGCATCCCAGTATGACATTCTATCCATTGCGCCACCACCTGGTCAGGCTCTTGGTTGCTTCTTGTATGTGCCCTGACCAGGGACTGAACCTGCAACATTGGTGTATCGGGACAACCGCTCCAATCGAGCTACATACAAGGCCAGGACCTCAATGGCCAACTCAAAATCCCTACTTAGATGACTAAGAAACATTTAAAACCCAAAACTTTTCTTACATCCCCTCAAACCTGCTTCTCCACAACCTTCCCCATTTTCATTGACAGTAAATCTATCCTTCCAGCTGCCTAGTCTTAAAACCTCACAAGCATTTCTGACTCCACTCTTGCTCTCACAATCATTCACCAGGAAAGCCTGTTGAATCATCTCCAAGATGTATGCAGAATTCCACTGCTTTACAATCACTCAGCAGCCACTATCTTGGTCAAAGCCTCAGTATAAGAATGCCTAGAGCCTGACCAGGTAGTGGCGTAGTGGGTAGAGCATCAGACTGGGACACAGAGGACCCAGGTTCAAAACTCCAAGGTCACCAGCTTGAGTGTAGGCTCATCTGGTTTGAGCACAGCTCACCAGCTTGAACCCAAGATCGAAGGTCACTGGCTTGAGCAAGGGGTCACTCACTCTGCTGTAGCCCCCCAGTCAAGGCACATATGAGAAAGCAATCAATGAACAACTAAGGTGCCTCAACAAAGAGTTGATGCTTCTCATCTCTCTCCCTTCCTGTCTGTCTGTCCTGTCTGTCTCTGTCTCTGTCTCTGTCATACATACACACACACACAGACACACACACACAAAAACTTGGATTACTGCAACTTGGTTTCACTGCTTCAACCTTTGCTTCACTGACTACATACACACACACATCCTAATTTAAATTCAGAATCCAGAGTGTCAGTTTGTTAGCATGTCCTCCCAATACTCCAAGGTTGTGGGTTCGATCCCTGATCAGGGAGGACACCTACAGAGTGATCCTTTACAAATGTAAGATCAAGCTGTTACTGAACCTCTTCCGTCCAGGGCCGGTGGTGGCCCGGCACCTTCCAGGACCTTTGGTGTGTCAGGTAACCTTCAGGTTCTTATCTCCTGCAGAAAAAAATGTTAAGACAAGAGTTCAGGTGAAAGTGAGAGTAAATTTATTAAAGCTTGGAACAGTGAGTCAAAAGAAGGGTCCCTGAAGACAGGATCAGGGATGAGCTCAGGGAGAACACCACTGTCCACTGCTCCCCTGGTGCAGGTCTGATGTAGGGACCCTCAGAGCTGAGGATAAAGAAGCAAAGTACACGCCTGAGGAAAGGGGGAGTGGGCGTGCTCAGAGAGTGTGCGCTGGCATCCTTTGTCCTGAGGGTTTTATCTATTTTCCATAGACGGAAATTTTAATGGAGGTCTCAGGGGAGGACCTCAGCAGAATATTTGTTAGATCTCCGTTGTGTTGGTTAGCATGCTGATGGGTCAAAATGAGCATTGTGTGAGGTCAGGGGTCATTCTCTGGTTAGCTTCAACTCTATCTTGGAATAGTCTGACTCTGCTTGGTTTTTAGTTACCTATGTCCCTGACTAATGTGATTTGAACAACCTGCTCTCAGATATCTTTAGGTTTAAACTACCTGGTCTTAGGTATCTTTGGTTAGGGAAGACAGCCTTCTGATTTATCAGCCATTCCAGCCTTTTGTCTGTTTCCTCATTCCACTTGCCAGGGAATTTTCCCAGTTTCTTACTAACCGGCCTCAAAGTCATCTCTATGACCCAAATCCTGCATGTTATCCGAAGTGAAAGCCCAGGAGCGTGAACGCCACAGGCCTCCGAGGCTGATGCTCACATGCACCGCAGGTAGAGCCACCTGAACCGGAACGCAGGTCGCTTCTTTTCCAGCCACCGTGCGGGTCTCCACCATCTAAGCTGCACCAAGTCCCTTCCTAAGTGGCTTTCTGGCAGGAAGAGGAGAGCACTGCAGAAGAAAGATGCCAAGAATTGAACTTATTTAGGATTTTGAAATGCCTACTGTTTATACCACTATTAAAAGTTTTCAAAAAGACGGACAATATATTTTAGCAACTAGAACATATAACCTTGCATTCAGTGACAAAAATTAATTATTCTTGAAGTTTGAAAGGTGTTTAGAGTCAGAAATAATAACCTTTGGAACACTGTTTGATGACTATTCAAAGATTGTCTTCTTATATAGTGACAGATGTATCAAATTCCATTCACAATCAGGTTACTACAAAACCAAGCCTGACTAGGCAGTGGCGCAGTGGATAGAGCGTTGGACTGGGATGCAGAGGACCCAGGTTCAAGACCCCGAGGTTGCCAACTTGAGCACGGGCTCATCTGGTTTGAGCAAAAGCCCACCAGCTTGAACCCAAGGTCGCTGGCTCCAGCAAGGGGTTACTCAGTCTGCTGAAGGCCCGCGGTCAAGGCACATATGAGAAAGCAATCAATGAACAACTAAGGTGTTGCAACGCGCAATGAAAAACTAATGATTGATGCTTCTCATCTCTCTCCGTTCCTGTCTGTCTATCCCTCTCTCTGACTCTCTCTCTCTGTCTCTGTAAAAAAAAAAAAAAAAAAAAAAAAAGCCTGACCTGTGGTGGCGCAGTGGATAAAGCGTTGACCTGGAATGCTGAGGTCGCCATTTCAAAACCCTGCACTTGTCTGGTCAAGGCACATATGGGAGTTGATACTTCCAGCTCCTCCCCCCCCCCTTCTCCTCTTTAAAAAATGAATAAAAAAAAACCCCCAAAATTTGGAAAAGATTTCTCTTACTGTTTTCCATCTTGTGACTTATACTTCATTGGCATAAACTTTGAAGTTTATAGATTAAACTTAGAATAAGAATGGTATCTAAAACCTCTACAAACTGATGCTGTGGAGAATAATGTTTGTACATGGCTTAGTTCAGCATTCTTGTTCAGTTGCCCAGTTTGGAGCTGTCTGTCATGCACTTGTGTCTCATGGCTATAGCTGGATAAGCAGGACTCTCCTGATGATGCTTAATAGCTTGAGGAGAAGGTCTTTTCTCCTATTGCCTAGGTAAACAGTCTGGGAAAAGCATAGGCATCTCATTTCTGTGTTTGTGGGTATCTGGTCGAGGTAAGTTTGGGACGTAGGTAAGATTCCCCTCAGGACATTCTTAGTGTTTATTAGCTTTTAACTAGTGTTGTAAGCCCAGTGCCAGAATTTGGAGATCAGAGTTCTTTTGTTCATGGCTTTTTATTCACTGTGACTAATAAGCTTCCTAATAAATTTTATTCCTAATAAAAACTTCAGTGCATGGTTTGTTTGCCACAGGAACGGTAGAGAGTCGGGTAAAGTGCTGGGACCCAAGAACTCGAAACAGAGTTGGCCTATTAGACTGTGCATTAAGTAATGGCACAGTAGATTCAGAGATATGCAGTTTATCAAGTCTCTGCTCTGAAATTTAATGTGGCTTGACCATAGCAGTTGGAAACTCCATAGGGCAGGATTCATTATATGATCTTCAATCTGATAAGCATTGCTAGGTAATGATCACCAACCAATGTGGGCTTCCCATTAAGTCAGTTCATTTCCAGGTTTCTTTAGATTTGAGTTTGTCTGTGGATTCTCGAATTATCAAAATGTGGAATAAGAACTCAAGAAAAGTATTTACTTCCAGTCCCAATGATGGAAAAGACTGGGTTGAATTACTCAGGAAACAGTGCAGATTTCTCCAGCAGGACAAAAGAGGGAAGCAGCAGGAACAGCTCAGGGAGGACCCGTGCCTGGTCCTCAAGCCCCAGTTTTATGAAATCAAAGCAGGCAAAGAATTCAGAAGCTCCGGAGGTTCTGCCACCAAGCAACAGCTAACGAATAAAATCCTGGAAGATTGGTTGAAACTCGAAGCAAAAAATGAGACATTGAATGTATCAGACACCACAGCTGGCAGCAAACAATTGACATTCACATTACAGGGGTCTGTCTGGACAGCAGAAGCAACAGGAGGCTGAGAATCTGTACTGACAGGAAAGGAAAGCATTCCATCCCTGCCGGTCACCTGAAGTTCAGACACAAGAGAGGATGGTCGCTTCACCAAGTTTGAAAGTGATCCTGACAATTCGTGATTGGGAGGAGCTCACCTCCCTCAAGGTGATCATCATTAGAGCACATTGAACACAGGTACGGGACCCCCCATTTTAAAAGTGCCATGTCCCTCTGCCCCAGGCACTAGAGTGGCTCTGGTCGCAACAGAGCGACGCCCTGGAGGGGCAGAGCATCGCCCCCTGGTGGGCAGAGCGTGGCCCCTGGTGGGCGTGCCGGGTGGATCCCGGTCGGGCGCATGCGGGAGTCTGTCTGACTGTCTCTCCCCGTTTCCAGCTTCAGAAAAATACCAAAAAAAAAAAAAAAAATTAAAAGTGCCATGTCAATTCTTGGCACATCTACAGAGGTTATGATTTGGCAAGTTGTCCCTGTGCCTTCTGGGTCAGAGCATCGTTCCCGGGTGCTTTTTGCCAGTTGTTGCTCTCCATAACCATCATCTTCTCCCCACCCCCCGGCTTAATCAAGTAGACCAGGTGGTTGTTTCTTAATATTGTGAAATGTGTATCATGAAACAGAAGGTTCTCCTGTGCTAAAGACAAAGGTTGCTCGTGTCCAGGAGCTTTCTCTCACAGTGCCGCCTCCATTCACAAGTGAACCGCCCAGGAGCGCTCTTCCTGGGTGTTTTTTAAAAAATATTTTTATACCAAGAGAATAGAAATTAATGGTAATAACAACCTGAAATAAAAAATGGAAGCTAACTGGGTATTCTTTTATACTTGATACAAAATTACAGATTTTTTTTCCATTTCTTACATACAATTAGAGATAAACTGTCTGGAGAAGACATTTATAACAATAAATACTTTTATTTGAACACAATAAATAAATAAATAAATAAATAAATAAATAAATAAATAAAAGCCAGCGTCCTTACAATGACCCACTAGAGCAGGCGTGGCCAACAGTTTTTGCCCCCGGGGCAGATTAGAAAGAAAACTTTTTTCACTGGCTGGATGAAATATTAAAATTAAAAGATGTTAAATACAAAAAGGATTCATTTAAGTAAACAAAATTTTATTATGTAATTTATTTATGAATAAATGTGAGTGAAAAATATTTTTAATATACAATATTATTTTAATAAAAACATTTTAATAAAAATACAATTACATACTGTATAAATATTTAAACTGTATCGCAATCAATCAAAACAATATTTAATTAATAGAATGGGCATGAGGGGTTAAATAGCAAATAAAACAATTATTTCATTTTACAAACAGCCTGGACACGTTTTCAGTTATCAACTGCAGCTATTGTCAATGCTACAATGCCCCTTGGTTCAGCACACTTGACCCCAAAAATAACGAATTGTTTGACCTTGGTTGCGCACTGGCAAACTCCGCCTAAAAGAATGTGGGTTTCACATCGCTGCTAAACGTCGAACAGTTCATATTGAGTACAGACGAGTACAAAAGTTGCAAATCTTTATAATGGAATTTTTAAAAAAAATAAAGAAGTATTGTGAATCCATTCAACCAATTATTGGAAGTTAACCCTAGATTAGTCACATGCGTAATTCTTTTCCACGTATCATTATCTTCTTAAATATCTCAATTTCCAATAATCAAAGATGCTTCCGCTTCTGAATAGCTGAGATTTTAAAGTAGCGGAGAATATTAAAAATTTAATTGGGCCCTGGCCAGTTGGCTCAGCGGTAGAGCGTTGGCCTGGCGTGCGGGGGACCCGGGTTCGATTCCCGGCCAGGACACATAGGAGAAGCGCCCATCTGCTTCTCCACCCCTCCCCCTCCTTCCTCTCTGTCTCTCTCTTCCCCTCCCGCAGCCAAGGCTCCATTGGAGCAAAGATGGCCCGGGCGCTGGGAATGGCTCCTTGGCCTCTGCCCCAGGCGTTAGAGTGGCTCTGGTCGCGGCAGAGCGACGCCCCGGAGGGGCAGAGCATCGCCCCCTGGTGGGCAGAGCGTCGCCCCTGGTGGGCGTGCCAGCTGGATCCCGGTCAGGCACATTCGGGGGTCTGTCTGACTGTCTCTCCCCGTTTCCAGCTTCAGAAAAATACAAAAAAAAAAAAAATTTAATTGTGGGCCATATAAACTCATTACACAGGCCAGATTCACCTGCGGCCGTACATTGGCCATGCCTGCACTAAAGCCTGTCTGATCCATGTCTCCATGCTTTTCTGGTCTGCTACTCTCCCCATTCCTGAGCTTCATTCCAGCTCATTAGACTCCCTGCCAGGCATGTTTCTGCCTTTTAACCTTGGTCTAGCTGTTACCTTGACTTGGACCTGCATCTCTCCATTATTCACTTAACGACCTTGTCTTCTTAAATCTTTGATAAGCCTGACCTGTGGTGGCGCAGTGGATAAAGCGTCGACCTGGAAATGCTGAGGTCGTGGGTTCAAAACCCTGGGCTTGCCTGGTCAAGGCACATATGGGAGTTGATGCTTCCAGCTCCTCCCCCCCCTCTCTCTGTCTCTCCTCTCTCTCTCTCTCTGTCTCTCCCTCTCCTCTCTAAAATGAATAAATAAAAAAAATTAAAAAAAAATCTTTGATAAAATCTCAGCAAGAAGGTTTATCATGAGCAAATCATTTAATACTGTATACAGCCTGCTCCCGAAACCAGCACTCTCGATCCTTCTCACACTGTTTTACTTGTCCCACTTCCCATTCACCATCAAGCATATTATTTAGTTTACTTACTATTTGTTGGGTTTGTTTGTTGTCTGTCTTCCTCTACCATACACACACAAACACATATTCACACTTACAGAGAGTAAGCTTGCTGTAGGCAGGGATTTTTGTGTGCTTTCATTGATGTATCTCATGCTTTTAAAACAATGTCTGGCCCACATTAGATACTCCAGAGTTGTTAATACCTCCATGAATGAATGGAGGAAACAACAGGAAACCAGCAACAGTGGTTATAGCTGGAAAGTGAACTGGGTGAATGGAGTCATGATGGAAAATGGTGTAATTATATTTATTTTTCTTCCTTTTTAATGTTGTTATGTATGTTAACCATTCAAAAATGTTAATAAAAGAATAAAACAATAAAATATAAAGTGTAGTCCTGAGTTGATGACACCCCCTTGGGATCCTTGTATAAGTAAATAGAAAACTATCTGATGGCTCACTAAATCCACGTTTCACAATGTTACCACACATGAAGGCCTGCTGAAGATAAACTCACAATCTGAAATTACAGAACATATGAACAAAGTTTGCCATGAGTGCTAAGAAATACACACAGCTACTCCTAGGACTACACAGCCCACATGATCTTCAGATAAATAATCAGATGGAATCCCATAAAAAATATGTGTGTATGTATGTATATATATAGCTCTAGATATGCAGACATGTATTTTATAGATGAGATTATAAATACAAAGTAAAAATTAAAATAAAATAAAGTACTCTGAAGAAATACTTTAAAGGTTAAAAATTATAATTTATAAAAATAAAGAACACTGAAATTTTTGAAATTTCACACACCTAATAGATGTGTTAAACAACAGCTTTGTCACTCATTTCAAATGCGCTGGGAGACACTGAGGAAATCATCCACAATGCAGCATAAAGTGACAAGGAAGTAAAAAATATGAACATTCCAAAAGGAGAGAACAGAAAACATGAGGAGAGATAAAAAAAATATTCAAATAAATAATGGTTAATAATTATCCAAATTAATGAAAAGAAAACAATTTTTAAAATGCAACAATTTCTAAGCAGAAGTAAAAAATCCATCTCTAGACACATCAGAGTTAAACTGTAGAACCAATTAGAAATAAGTGTTGTTTTATTTATTTTTAACAACATTTTAAAGATTTCTTGATTTTAGACAGAAGGAAGGGAGAGAGAGAAAGAGAGAGAGAGAGAGACAACGATTTGTTGTTCACTTTTTTATGCATTCTTTGGTTGATTCTTGTATATGCCCTGACCTAGGATCAAATCCACAACCCTGGCATATTGGGCCAATGCTTTAACCAACTGAGTTACCTGGCCAGAGCAGATAGAAATTTTAAAGGCAAACAATAAATAAATATATATTAGCAACAAAGGAGTAACAATTAAACCAACAAATTTCTCAACGGTAGCAGAAGACAAAAGACTGTCAAATACTTATTTTCAAAAGCCTGAAAAATAATATATCCAATTTTTACTCAAGAATTAGGATGAAATTATAGACACTTCTGCAAAAAGGAAGTATCAATCAGTTCAGGTTGCTATGACAAAATTCTATAAACTGGGGGGCTTAAACAAAAGTCATATATTGCTCACGGTTCTGGAGACTGTGAAGTCCAAGATCAAGGTGCCAACTGCCCAGGCTCCTGGTGCTAGCCCACTTCCTGGCTTGCCGATGGCTGCCTTTTCCCGGTGTTTGCACACAGGTGGTAGAGATGGGGTGGGTGAGTGGGGGAGAGGGGGTTCTGTTCTCCCCTCCGTTTTTTAAAAAGGATACTAATCACATCATGGGGCCCACCCTCATACCTTCATCTAAACCTAACTACTTCCCAAAACGCCCCACCTTCAAATACCATCACACTGGGGGTTGGGGCTTCAGGATATAAATTTTGAGGAGATACAAACTTTCAGTCCGTAGCACAAAGAAAAAATGTTTAAGAAATCATTTTTTTTTAGAAACATTAATAACAGATATATTCAGGAAAGAAGAAAACTGAAAGCAAAATAAAGTAAAATGGAAATGGTAAGTAAAGAAATTAATAGGCATATAAGTAAATCTAAAGCAAATATTAACTGAGGGAGGTAGAAGAGGGTAAAGGGGGATGAACAGTGATGGAGGAGCCTGGACAGGGTGGTGAACATGCATGCAATACATAGGGGTGTAGTATAGAACTGTACATCTGAAACCTACATAATTCAGTTAACTAACGTCACCCTAATGAGTTCAATCAAAAGGTAATGAAAATTAAAGCAAACATTGATTGTCTAATACACTAACAATAAATGATAAATGTTATAAAAATAAGGTGGAATTCACCAGCCAGACAATAATAACAAGTAAAATTGTGGGGGACGGTGATTGAAGTTGAAGCATACACAGAATCTTGTATTGGTTAGTATAAGGTATGCAGAGATATTAACATCACATTTTATTAAGTATGCATATTAAACTATGAACTAGTAAAAGAATGAAAATAGAATTCTTCATTTTTATTTCAGCTAATTCCCCCCCTGTTTTTTTTAAATTTGCCGCTTTGTTTTAAAGCAAACACAGACAGCCTGACCAGGCAGTGGCGCAGTGGATAGAGCGTTGGACTGGGATGCGGAGGACCCAGGTTCGAGACCCCAAGGTTGCCAGCTTGAGCGCGGCGGCTCATCTGGTTTGAGCAAAAAGCTCACCAGCTTGGACCCAAGGTCGCTGGCTCGAGCAAGGGGTTACTCGGTCTGCTGAAGGCCCACAGTCAAGGCACATACGAGAAAGCAATCAATGAGCAGCAACTAAGGTGTCACAACGAAAAACTGATGATTGATGCTTCTCATTTCTCTCCGTTCCTATCTGTCCCTATCTATCCCTCTCTCTGAAAAAAAGGGGAAAAAAGCAAACACAGACATCATATTACTTTATTTGTCAAAACCTCAGAACAGAACACCAATAACACTAACAGACAAAGACTTTTTACAACATAAAGCACAACCCTGGCCAGGTGGCTCAGTTGGTTAGAGCATCATCAATCCCTGGTCAGGGCACATACAACAATTAGCCAAAGAATGCATAAATAAGTGGAACAACAAATCGATATTTTCTTCTCTCTTTCTCTCTCCTTTCCTCTCTAAAATTAATAAATAGCACAATCTCTCTCTTAGGAGCACACCTCACCTTTTCCTTACCCCATCCCCTCTTCTCCTTCCTACAGGGGTGCATCTCCTAAACTCAAGGGTTCCCAGAAACTTGCAACCAGGGGAGCAGAAGACAGTGGCAGCTCCTCCCAGGCTAACCCCCTGAACCTATCTCCAAGATTCTCTTTTCTCCGACTCTGCAGTGAACACGGCAGCCCTGCCTAGGTATGTTTCTGTCCTGTAACATTTCTAGAAAGCCAAAGCAACCTGCCATAGCCTTTTTGTTGCTTCTTCTATCCTAAACTCTTCCTTGAGTCACTATCCCCAGATACAATACACTGACTCTTAAAATTACCTGGACTCACGTTATGAAAGCTTTCCTACATGGAGTCAAGAACCTCCACACAAAAACAAATAAAATAAAGTCAATAAATTAAAAACCATAAACCACAATATCATTAGTTAAAATAACAATATTAATATTAATGCCTCAATATAATTTAATAATCTGTATTCAATTTTTCCTAAATGTTTCAAAATGTTTTTCAGACACTTAGTTCAATTCAGGACCAAAAAAAGATGAACACATTACTTTTCATTGCTGTTTCTTTATATCTATCACAGTTCCCCCACTCTTTATGTTGTTATTTCTATTGTCACTTATTTGTTGTAAAAACGTATAGAATTTCTTGTTTTCTGTATTTACATGATTGCATTCATGTGGTATCAGTTAAAGTCTATTTCTTATAAACCTTAGATCTAAAGGTTCAAACAGCCTGACTGGGCGTTGGCGCAGTGGATAGAGTGTCAGACTGGGATGCGAAAGACCCATCCCATGTTCGAGACCCCGAGGTTGCCAGCTTGAGCGAGGGCTCATCTGGTTTGAGCAAAAGCTCACCAGCTTGAGCCCAAGGTCGCTGGCTCGAGCAAGGGGTTACTCAGTCTGCTGAAGGCCCATGGTCAATGCACGTATGAGAAAACAATCAATGAACAATTAAGGTGTTGCAACATGCAAAGAAAAACTAATGATTGATGCTTCTCATCTCTCTGTTTCCTGTCTGGCTGTCCCTGTCTAAACCTCTCTCTGACTCTCTCTCTGTCTCTGTAAAAAAATAAATAAATAAAATAAAAATAAAGGTTCAATCAGATATGATTAGTTTTTATTCTTTTTTGTTTTTTTACTTTTCAAAAATACTTCATAGGTGATACTCTGTAGCTTCTACTTTATCTCATCAAAAGATATAATGTAGTGGACTATATAGAAAAATCCAAGAATATCTACAGATAAACTCTCAGAAATAATAAAAACATTCAGCACACTTTCTAACTATAAGGTTAATATACAAAGAGTAATTGTTGCTTATCATCTATAACAATTTATTTTAAATGCTATTTTTAAAAAGTACTATTTATAAAAACAACACATGCTCTCTTACATACTCAGAAATGAATCTAACAAAAGACATAAAAGACCTTTATGGGAAAATTATAAAAATGTACTTAAAAACCCAAAAGAAAATAAAACAAATAGAAAAATGTACTATGGGGCCCTAGCAGGTGGCTCAGTGGATAGAGCATTAGCCCAGTGAATGGATGTCCTGGGTTTGATTCCCAGTCAGGGCACACAGAAGAAGTGACCATCTGCTTCTCTTTCCCTCCCTCTCCCTCTTCTCTCCCTCTTCCCTCCCTCTCCCTCTTCCCTCCCTCTTCCCCTCCCACAGCCAGTGGCTCGATTGGTTCAAGTGTGACCCCCAGAGCTGAGGATAGCTCAATTGGTCTGAGCCTAAAAGCATCAGGTGCTAAAAATAACTCAGTACTCAAGCATTGGCCCCAGATGGGGTTGCCAGGTGGATTCTGGTTGGGGTACATGCAGGAGTCTGTCTCACTATCTCCCCTCCTTTCACCTAAAAAAAAAAATAAGAAGAAAGAAAAATGTATTATGGTCATGAGTGAAAAGATTAAATATAAGGATTTTAATTGTCCTCAATGTAATATATATATAAATTTAGTTTATTCCACTAAAAATCTTAAAAATGTAAGAGGAGGGTATGATTTAATGTCTGAATCTAAAATTCACATGCAAAAGTAAAAGAAAAAAACTAGCTGAAAGACTTAAAGAAAATAAAGAAGAGGAATTACTATGTCAGTGTTCAGAAGTTATTTGAAAGCTATAATAATCAATTATACTTATCAATAGTTATTAAGTATTTACCATGTGCCAGGCACTGTATTGAGAATTTAAGATATAGTAACTCATTTAATCCTCACAATGACTCTATGAATTATCAATTGTTAGTATCCCCTTTTTACAGAGGACAAAACTGAAGCATAGAATTTAAGGAAATGCTCAAGATCACACATCATATCAGCTGTATGAAACAAATTAATCAATGGAAAAAATAGATTTCTCAGAAATATTTATATATTTATGTAAGTAGACATACACAATGTATACGTGTGTGTGTAAATATGTGTATATTTGTGTGTATATTCAATACTGGGGATAGACATACATCCAGATCCAGATACGTGTATATATATATATATATATATATAGTCTACGTAGCAGAGGAAGCCTTCTGATCAGTAAGAATAATATAGACAATTCAATAAGTTGATGAGAAAATTGTTATCCATGTGGAAAACATACAATAAAATCACTACAACGTTTTAAAAAATGATTTCAAGGTGAAGAACAAAATGATGAAATGTTTAAAAGAAAATAAAAGATATCTTTATGACATCTAAATAATAAGGAATTTCTTAAATAAGATAACAAAATCAAAATTTAAAAAAAAAATTGGAAAAGTTAGCTAAAAATAAAAAATTTTCTCTACTCAAAGATTACACCAGTAAAATAAAAAGAGAAGACACAAATTGACAAAGAATTAGTATCCAGAATATACAGACAAAGCCTACCAATTACTTTTAAAAAATAAATAACTCTTGCATTATGGGTAAAAATAAATAAAATGACAATTTATGGAAAGAAATGAAAATGGATAACAAAAGTATTAAAATATATATACACCTAACTTTACTGTTAATTAAAAAATTGCAGATTAAAACAATTAGATAATATTTCATATTCATAAACTTGGCAAAAATTAATATCTGAAAATACCATATTTTGATGAAAATTTGGAGCGATGGGAATGCTCAAGGGCTAGTGAGAGAAGAGATAATCAGTACATCAATTTTGGAGAGCAATTTGGCTATATCTAGTATAGTTGAAGACACCCATTTCTCATGATCCAGCATTTTCTAGTTAAAAATAATTGCATAAGGTACTACTAAGGCATGTGTAGAATGTTAACTGAAAAAAAAAATGGAAGCAATCTAAAATCTCATCAACAGGAGAATGGACAAATGTTATGATGCAGTAAAAATCAAAATTCTAGAACCAAATGTATCAACACATAATGTTGAATTCTTCAAAGCCATCTACACAATGGTATATACAGTATGATATGATGTCATTATGTGACTTTAGAAACCATATGTAGAAACAATATGAATCCATGCATGAAAATGATAAAAAACAGATAATTACATCACATATTATATGATTCCATTTAAATGAAATGTCCAAAATAAGCAAAACTAGAGATACAAAGTAAATTTATAGCTGCCAAAGGCTAGAAGGGATTAGGGAGTCAAGGTGTGATAGCTATCACTAAAGGCTATAGGGTTTCTTCATAAAATGATGAAAATGTTCTAAAAATGATTGTGGGTGCAGAACTCTTTGCATATACTAATTAAACACCATAGAACTGTATACTTTGAATGAAGTACACGGTGTATGAATTATATATTAATAAAGCCATTATATAACAAAAAGAAAAAGTTAATGGTTACCTCTGCAGAAAAATGTTGGGAAATAAGATTCAAGAAATACTACAGGGGCTCCAATTTTGTAATGTGTCTATTTCCTATAAAAACCTGAAGAGCCCTGTCTGGATAGTTCAGTTGGTTAGAGCGTCACCCCAATGCCCAGAGGTTGCCGGTATGCTCCGGGGTCAGGGTGTATACAGGAACAGATCGCTGTTTCTATCTCTCCCTCATCCTTCCTCTCACTCTAAAATCAATAAATAAATAAATATAAAAAAAGAAATTTATTTTAAAAAAGAAATAAATAATAAAAATCTGAAGAAAATATAGGTTTTAAAAGTGATAGTTGAAATATGCAAGGTATTCATTACATGCTTTTCACATTTCTTTTGTTTAAAATACATATAATTTAAAAGGATTAGGGGCTACTACAAACAGAACGTTGTATCCATGAACTATGACAGGAAATAAAGGCATTCAGGATGCTTCACATGTTCCTGGCATGGGTGATGGTGGGGAACCAAAGGAAGCCGAGTGACAGGGGTGGAGGTGGGGTGGGGGTGGGGGTGGGGGTGGGGGTGGGGGGATTAGGGAGGAGGAAAGGAGGAAAGACAGGAGTAGGTTGCAGGGTAGGAGTTTTGAGAGGCCAGGAAGTGAATAAATAATTAATTCAATTTTCCAAGGGTCCAAATTGAAATACTTATAAGATATCCAAAGAGAGAAACCAAAGAAACAATTGGAAATATAAATTTACAAATTTAAATTTTTAAAAAGATTAATAATTTTCTGTTTACAAAATAATAAAAAGAATATTTTCATAATTATGTGTGTGCTTTATAGACAATGCTTTAGGGAAATAATAATCCCGAACAGGCATTTCAGGGAAAAAGGAAGCAGCCCTCTGCACGAAGGCTGCGTGAGGCGCAGGAGAGCAGGAATGAAAACACAGTCCCAAATGGGGACTGAGAGAGACAGAAATGTGGAAGAACAAGAACCCAAAGAGGATTAGAGAAAAGGGCCTTCCTTTATCTGCCAGCCCAGAGAGAGAGGTCTGGGACAGGGACCACAGGGAAGTCTCTGGCCAACACCATCTTTGGCTGTGTGCTGAAGAGAAACTTGGTCAAAGAATTAGGAAATAGACGGTTTCAAAATGAAACTCAGCTACCACGGGCTTCCTTCTCCTACTAAGAAGTCCCCTGTCTGATCTTCACTATTGATAGTGACAGCTACTGGGTCCTGAATGTGTTGATTTCCTGAGCCTTTGCCAGTTTCTCTGTAAGTAAAGGATACACTATCGTCGAGGATTGAGGATTGTCGTGAGGTTAAACGGTATTGCAGAGGTGAAGGACTTAGTACAGACTTTCTGAAATGAGGTTTCAGTAAATACTTGTTCTTACCCCAGACCTCCTTGTATTCTTTTTTTTTTTTTCAATCAGTGAGAGGAAGGGAGGCAGAGACAGGCTCCCGCATGTTCCCCAACAAGGATCCACCTGGCAAGCCCACTAGGGGGCGATGGTTTGCCCATCTGAAGCGTTGCTCTGTTGCTCAACAATGGAGTTCTTCTTCTTAGCTGCTGAGGCAGAGGCCATGGAGCCATCCTCAGTACCCGGGGTCAACTCGCTCCAATAGAACCATGACTGCAGGAAGGCCAGAGAAAGAGAGAGAGCTTGACCTGTGGTGGCACAGTGGATAAAGTGTTGACCTGGAATGCTGAGGTCACCAGTTCGAAAACATGGGCTTGTCTTGTCAAGGAACGTATGGGAGTTGTTGCTTCCTGCTCCTCCCCCTTCTCTCTCTCTCTCTTTCTCTCTAAAAATGAATAAATAAAATCTTTTTAAAAAGAGAGAGAGAGAGCGAGAGAAAGAGAAGCAAGAAGGGGAGGGACAGGAAAGTAGATGGGTGCTCCTCCTGTGTTCCCCGACCGGGATTCGAGCCTGGCACATCCACACACCGGGCCAATGCGCTACCACTGAGCCAACTGGCAAGAGCACTTTTCTTTTTTCTTTTTAATACGGATACACTATATTTTTATGAGGAACTGCTATAGTTATAAGATCTATCCAGGTATCTAACCCACAAAATATTGATTAATAAAAGGCTTTTCTATATTTTTTAAATTTTGTAATGCAAGTGTTTATTGAAATAGAATTGACATGGAACATTATATTAGTTTCAAATATAAAACAAAGATTCAATATTTGTATATGCTGTGAAATGATCACTACAATAAGTCTAGTTAATATCCATCACCACATGTAGTTACAATTATTTTTCTTGTGATAAGACCTTCTTAAGATTTACTCTCTTAGCAAGTTTCAAATATGCAATACAGCATCATCAATTATAGTCACCATGCTGTACATTATATCTCTTGATTTACCTATTTTATAACTAGAAGTTTGTACACTTTGGCCATCTTCACCCATTTGGCCCACTTCCTACCCTCTGCCTCCAGCAATTTCCATATTTCCCCAGACCTTCAGATTTTCTTAACAATCTCATCTGATAGAGAAAGAACTTGATGCTGGGAAGTCATAGAGCTGGTCATTGTTAGAATCAAAATGCCAACACTGATGTTCTGATTATAAATCTCACCTTTTCCCCAATAACCCATGAAAATATTTTATTTCAATTCCACATTTTTAGAAGTTTAACACCAGAGTGCTCTGGTAGTATGTGAGGCTTTTTTGAATCATAGTTCACAGATACTATTTTGGAAAAGTTTAACTGGAATGATTCTAAGTTACCAGTTTGGAGGCAGGAAGTGAGAGGACAAATGCAGAAATGTGTACTTGTGGTCTCATTGTTTTACTAAGAAGCAAGGAATAAGTAAAAACAGCATATTCTTCACTGTCACAACAGATGAACACTAAAGCAATATGCAATTAATCACAAGCTTTGTCTTATGCAAATATTATTTCAATATGAAATCACTTCCATGAGTGTAACTATGAAATCCTTCTGGAAATTGAAACAGAACACAGTTCAGCTGTTACAAATATGTCTTACTCTCTAGACATGTTTTGCAAATAAGCTGAATCTTCTCTTTATTTTCTTTTTCTTTTTCTTAAGTGAGAAGCAGGGAGGCAGAGAGACAGACTCCCGCATGCACTCCAACTGGGATCCACCTGGCAAACCTCCTATAGGGAGATGCTCTAATCATCTAGGGTGATTGATCCATTGCTTGGCAACCAAGCTACTTTAGTGCCTGAGGAGAAGCCATGGAGCCATCTTCAACACCCAGGCCAACTTTTCTCAAACTATTGAGCCGTAGCTGTGGAAGGAGAAAAGAGAGAAACAGAGAGAAAAAGGAGAGGGGGAGGGGTAGAGAAGCAAATGGTCACTTCTGCTGTGTGCACTAACCGAAAATTGAACCTGAGACATCCACATGCCAGACTGCTTTACCATGGAGCCATCTTCAACACCCAGGCCAACTTTTCTCAAACTATTGAGCCGTAGCTGTGGAAGGAGAAAAGAGAGAAACAGAGAGAAAAAGGAGAGGGGGAGGGGTAGAGAAGCAAATGGTCACTTCTGCTGTGTGCACTAACCGAAAATTGAACCTGAGACATCCACATGCCAGACTGCTTTACCACGGAGCCAACCGGCCAGGGCTGAATTTTCAAATATAGTTTCTCATTGACTTTATTACAGATTTGAAGATACTTTTTCATATTTTTTTTGAGTAACATACATATTTTCAGGTACAGACTACGCTACAGTATGAATAGCACTACTAATTACTATATACAAAGAAATACAACTTGGTCCATATTATAATTAAAGCCAGGAAACATGGATGTACTTTGTAATAGTGACTATTCTATTATGGTAATTAAATGTAGGTCATATTAGCTGAATGACTTTAAATTACTTAAACTTTTTGTCTTAATTTCCTTCACTGTAAAATGGGGATAATACCTACTTAATGGTATGATTGTGATTATAACGTGAAATGACAGGTGCAAGATGCTTCATCTAATAAGCACTCAATAAGGATTAACAGTAAAAATAGGAGGGAGAGTAGTAGTGGTGGTCATTGTAATACTAATGTAGTGGTAATAGTAGCAGTAACAAAAATAATCTATTTAAAAGGTTACCTAATACTCTAGTCATCCCTATGCTTGAGAAAAATCTATTGAATCAATATGGGAGAACAAGAATACTCAAAACTCCTTCTCCATGGCTAATCTTTGTGCTTGGATTTCCCACCATCAGAATCAAGATGACCACTGGCAAAAGGTGAGACCTGAACTCATAAGCAATGAGAGGAATTTTGAGGATTCTTCTGAGAGGATTGGTGAGAAGGAATGAAAGGGGTGAGTTGAGAGAACAAGAACAAGGTGAAAATTTGGGCCATTCAAAGGGTAAAAGCAAAGTGAGTAAACTCTGTGGTGGAGCAA
The DNA here is from genome assembly GCF_036850995.1 of Saccopteryx leptura. Classification (NCBI taxonomy): domain Eukaryota; kingdom Metazoa; phylum Chordata; class Mammalia; order Chiroptera; family Emballonuridae; genus Saccopteryx; species Saccopteryx leptura. Next base: position 314,382,500 of record NC_089505.1, on the reverse strand, counting down.
GCAAAGGACTTTTTAAAACAAAATTTCTAATTTGCTTTTTTTCTTGCTGAATTTGGCCAATGCACAGTGGGATCACTCCTAGTGACCCCCTAACTGCCAAAGAAAATTAAGTTTGTGACTAAATTCTTTGTGCAAGTAGATTTTGAATCAGTTAAGGACAAGGTAGAGTATTATAGAATGGCAGGCACAAACCCAAGAAGCAGCCTCAGAGACCTGCAGGTAGAGTTTGAACTTCTGCAGGATGTGGAATGGGCACTGGAGTTCATCCTAACTAGATCTTAGAAAGGAGACATAGCTGACATCTGTTAGACATATACTACCTAAATTCTTTTTACTTCCCATTTATCACCATCACCACCAAATCTAAATTCCCCTGGTTAATTTCTATCCATTGTTCCAATTGTTATTGGTTCAAAGTCATATGTCTGATACTTTGAAAGACCAAAACTCAAAACATCAGAGTTTAGAGTAAGGAAAGATTCATTAATCAAGAAGGTGCCAATGGAGAAGATGAGAGACCTAATGGTGCCTCAAATCCAGCTTCAGAGAGTATAGAATTCAGGCATCTTTCATGTCAAAGGAGGGGAAAATGGGCGGGGCAAGAGGTGATTGACAACCACAGACATCTGGGCATCAGCAGGGGTCTGAGGAAAAAATCTCTAAATCTCTTTGTTCCCAGTAAATTGACTCCAGCTGATCTGAGTCTGATCTTGTGGCTCCTGCAAATCTTTGATAAACAATTATTGTTTTTGTACATATTCCCCCCCACCCCAAGAGAGGCCCTTCTCAGCAACAGAATTCCTGTATGATTTAGCACATGTATGTTCAAGTACACAGCAGGCTTTAACAAGATGGAGTCAGAGAGGTTGAGCATTTTGTTCCAAGATCTCAACTTTCAAGTTACTGGAGGTCTTCTGACCCTTCTATGTCCAGATTAGGTATTGCTGCTTGGCTCTACAATAGCACTTTTCACCATTATAGTACATGATTCATTGACTCTCTCCTGCAATAGACTTTAACTCTATGAAGACAAGAACAATGTCTCTTTGTGTACACCATTCTATTGCTAACATGGGGCACTGCACTCAACATATAATAGGAACTCAGGAAATCTTTTAAAGAGAAGGCAAGTTGAAGAGGGAAGGAAGGAAGGAGGGATGAGGAAAAAGGGAGACAATGACCAAAGCTTGAAACACTCCGTGTTTTTAAAAAGCAGAGCCCAGCCTGGTTGGCCATGGCAGTGGAGAACCTGAAATCCGAATACTGACTGACCCAAAGCAAAGTTTGTTGATGACACTCTCACCCCCTGTCCTGGACCAATATTTCAGGATCACAGCCATTGGGAATAAAAGTTGCAAGGGGCTGTTCATGGTTTCTAAGGAATGTATTCTTTTCCAACTTCACTCTCTGGATTAATTGGTTGCTCTAGGAAAAAAATTTTAGAGACAAAGAAATTTTAGAGACAAAGAAGGCAAAGAAATGTTTCCCCTATTGTGATTTCCTCCTCTTGTAGAGGGTTGGCCTAGCCCGGCGATGGATGATCAGGATCTATAGAGCTAGAGTAAGGTGTGTGTGTGTGTGTGTGTGTGTGTGTGTGTGTGTGTGTGTCCATCCCCAAAATTAGAGAAGCAGGCAAATATGAAAACCATAGTAATGCCAGAGTTTACACTATCAAGAATGGAGCCCAAGCGTATTCATTCTGAGTATATAGCCATATTGCTAGGAGGTCAACTCAGAAGACTAGAGAGTCAGTATGAGCAGATTTTGGGGAGGAGGAAAGAAGCACATTGTTTAGATTTTATTAAACAATATGTTTTTTAATTTTATTGAATTTATTGGAATGACATTGATTTCTAAAACCATACAGGATTCAAGTGCACAGCTCAACAAACCACCATCTTCCCACTGCATCATGCGCCCTCTACCCTTACCAATGTCTCTTTCAGTCCCCATTTCCCCCACCTCTGCCCGTCTCCACCCAGCCTCCACCCCGCTTTCCCTCTGGCCACCACCACACTGTTGACTGTGTCTGTGTGTGATGTATATATGTTTTTTGGTTAATTCCTTCACTTTCCATCATCCATACCCCCCTCCAACTCTGACCGCTGTCAGTCTGTTCAATGTGTCCGTATTTAATAGTATGTATTGTCAAAAATGTGTAACTCCCTCAAACCACAGCATGTGCAGCTTGCTTTTGAGAGCCAGCCCAAGTGTGGCATGTGGGCGGGGCTGTCCAGCTTCAAGTATTGGGGAGGGAGGTGGATAATCACTGCTCTGTGCTCCACTCTTCATTCCCCCTGAAGACAGCCTTCAAGTAAAAGGGATTCTAGCTAAACTCTCCTGGCAGACAAAGGTGATAATGATTGAGTGGAGGCTGGGGCAACATTCCAGGACAGATTAAGAAGAAAATTCACCTCTCCAGTTGAAAGCCAGGGACAAGGTAGAGGGTGGGGTAGGACCTGGGGCTGAGAATCAGATATGTAGGATTCCTGGTGGTGATTTTTAGCTAATGGGGTCGTGAAAATTAAAATAATGATCTGAGGGAGTTGCATTGCCAGAAAAAGAAAAGGAAAATAAACAGGATACAAAACAACTCAGGCCTAGTGAAGAAGGGCTCACAATTCTGTTTCTGAAACAATCCCAAAGCCCAAGTATTTCCACCAACAGAAAATGGACTGCTTTGAAGATGGCTACATCATCTGAAGTACAATTTTCAGATAGTCCTGAAAAGCACTGGTCAAGGGCAAGTCAGTAGTCAGAATCTGAGGCAGTCAGAGCAGCTAACCAGATCAACTCACTCCTCTGCCAATAGTAAGGTGATCAATTAGTGCACAGGAGAATCTGGGATCTTGTAATTTGTCAACAACAGAAGGCATGAGCTCTGAATTTATTACCAATGGTGGCTCTTCTCCTTTCTCTGTTTTCTAAGTGGGTTTTCATTCAGGCTGTTTCAATTTTTCCTTCACCATTTTGTACCAGATGTGTAAGAAGTATCTATCTTTAAATAGTTCATGGGTTGCAAGATAGTGAGATATCACATTTAGACATTAAGAATGGAATCCCTTCAGAAATCCTGTGCTCTACTACTGAATAATATCTCCATAAAAATTCTTGAATGCAGCAGTGGAACATGACTTTGGGTTCTCCTGCAACAGGAAGGAGTGTATACTGTGTGGAAATGATATTTATATGGTACAGTTAAATAACCTTAGGTGGGGGAGGGGGTCTTTAAATGCATGAATCTTATAGTTCACCCAGCTCAAACTTATTCATCCAGCTCTGTGAATGCCTTATCTGCCCCTTACACCCATTGCAATCCACAGGGCCAGAGCAGCAGGACTCCTGGCAGCCATTTTTGTATAGTGTGACTGCTTTTCCAAACCATACCTGCTTGTACCAAAAGTGTACACCTGTCCTTAGCTAAGCCATTCACCCCTTCTCAAAGAAAACTGGAAAAGCAGTCACTTTGAGTGACTCCCTCCTAAGTAGAGAAAACAAAAACCCAGGATGTGACTGTGGCCATGCTTTCCAATATGGAGAAGAAGTAATAGAAATCAGACTACAGAAAGAGGAATGAGCAAGCATGCATTGAACTGCTGGGTTCCAGTTCAAACTTTGGATTTTATGAGACAGTCCCTTACCTTTAAAACAAAATACCCCTCTTTTGCTTAAGTTACCTCAAATCAGTTTTTGTTATTTGTAACCGGTGGAGACTCAAGTAATAAAGAGAGCATCCCAGGACATCTCTTTTTCACACAGACAACCTTCATTTCGAGACTTTTCTATCTACAAAAATGATCTAGTGATTTTAACACAGACTGACTGAAGAGACTGAAGGAACACATAGGCCATTAATTAGATCCTGATCTCTATGACCATCTTTGTCCCAGTCTGTTTCTGTCATGGAATTATACTTTCCTCATGTAGTCCCACTGTAAGAGCAGGTCTTATTTTCCCCCTAAACTGCCTTCCTTCCGGCTGACATAAGAAATAGGTGAAATTTGATGGCCAGGAATAGACAGCTTGGGTCCCACACAGCCTTGCACCGCGGTCAGCTCTTCATGGATGTTCTGAGCAAGTCTGCCTGCATCTGAATCGGATTTGAGGAGCTACACTTGTACACAGGAGAAGGCAGTCCAGGAAGCTCTTCCTGGAAGGGCTGAAGATGGAATCTGTGAAGGAGCATAGAATACAGAAATCCGGACGAAGGAAAAGTCAGATGAAAGGCAAAGAGATGCTCTTGTGTCTTGCCTTGGAAGGTGTCCCATTTTACCTGGCTCTGAAGCAAAAGTCGATTGAATGGGGACATGGCTGCATCTGCCTGGGATCTGGGAAGACTCTGCCTACAGGAAGGACTCAGTCTCTCACTAGGGTAACCTGAAAAGTACTGAGAGAGGAATCCATTCACATAACGTGTCATTTTATTTTCCTTCCATCCTTAGAATGAAGAGATCAATTCAAACAAACCAACAACCAAAAATGTGAAGAATTCCCATGTCTGACGCTGAATGTGGCAGAAAACCTACTTGATCTTTTTCAAGTGAAGAGATAAACATTTGTATAAAATCCATATGTTCCCTTTTTAAATAATTTAATTCAGTAAATGTGTATCAAAGGAACGAGTAAAGCTTAATTATTAAAATATTTTTTAAATAATTTTGATTAGATCATCACATATTTGAAGAATTGGTGGATTTAGATGTTAAAGGATTGAGTAATAACCATTTTTTGGTTCAAGGTAAAAATGAAATAAATGAGTCAAAATGTACAAAAAAAGAAGAAAATTAATGTACAAAATTAAAATTAGATTTTTTTTTAAGCATTGCCTATAAATATTATCACACTGAAACTGAAATTCAAATGTGCACAGGCCTTCAACATTATTTCATCTATACTGCTCACAAAAATTAGGGAGTATTTCAAAATGAATATGAAGCAATAAAATATCCCCTAATTTTTGTGAGAAGTATATTTACCTGATAAATACTGACTCAGGAAATTGTTATGCTGAATTCAATCATCTTTAGATCATTCAGTGATAGTTTAATTGTCCTTGTGCAGCTTTGGTTTTGAGTGCAAACACTGTTTTCAGTTTCTCACACACAGTACACTACTAGCATATGGTACAGCATGGTTTCCCAGAAAGCTGCTTGCAGAGGAGGTCTGCAGAACGAAGTTCTCTCAGATATCTGTGAGGATTCTTCTGTTCCTGCTGCTAATTGCTAAAACATATTTTGTAATCTAAAATATACTTATGGAGCACATTCTCCTTCTCAAGAGCATGTTCATGTCTTTCTTCCCTCTCAGGCATGCATCTCCTAAACTCTATGGGTCCACAAGAGACTTGCAACCAGGGGAGCACTGGGCAGCTGCAGCTCCTCCTGGGCTAGCCCCCTGAACCTGTCTCTAAGGCCTCCTTTTCTCTGTCTTTCCAGTGAGTCAAAGCTGTCCACCAAACTCTCTCCTCTTGCTTCTTTTATCCTAAGCCCTTCCTTGTTTCATTGTGTCCATATTTAATAAACACACTCTCAAAACCAAATATATATACAGTATATAGATAGACCCAGGTCTTCTGACTTTTTATTGTCTGTGACTGAATTTCTCAGTGTTCCAAGTATTTTTTTATGTTGCTCATTCTAATAAACCTTTTGTATCTCTTGAGTTCTCAATACAATGACAACCTTCCCATCTGTTCTTCTGTCTCTCTCCTCTGGAGGTCCCCTGTTATGTTACCAAGGCAACATTACCTGCTACGACATCAAAACAAATGGCTATCCTTCAGCAGACTTCTGATATCAAATGCAATTCTTGGCTTTCAAAACCATGGCATTTTATCCTTAGAGTTAAGGTCTATTCTCTAGGAGATCCCTGCCTACTGAGGTGGGAGGCAATCTTAGGGGTCATCTTCCAATTGTTTCCTTAGGTAAGAGCTTCTATCATAGGTAGGAAGCCAATACCATCCTATCTTTCTCCTTAGCAGACTCACTCACTCACAAAACCATCTAGAATTGCTGGGGATAGAAAACCAATGGGAGGAATGGCATATTTCACAGAACTAGAACAAATACTCCAAAAATTTATATCAAACCACAAAAGACCCCAAATAACCATAGCAATCTTGAGAAAGAAAAACAAAATTGTAAGACTCACACTACCCGATATCAAATTATAAACAAACAACAGCTGTGGGTGAGGATGAGGAAAAAAAAGGAACCCTCATGCACCAACCAACATATTGGTGTAGCCACTGTGGAAAGCAGTATGGAGTTACCACAAAAAATTAAAAGTGGAACTGCCTTGTGATGTAGCAATTCCACTTCTGGGAATTTATTTGAAGAAATCCAAAATATGTGTACTTCTGTGTTCACTGCAGTGTTATTTACAATAGCCAAGATTTAGAAGCAACCCAAGTGCCCATCAGTAGATGAGTGGATAAAAAAAGCTGTGGTACATTTACATAATGGAATACTACTTGGCCATAAAAAGAAGGAAATCTTATCCTTTGCAACAGCATGGATGGACCTGAAGACTATTATGCCAAGTGAAATAAGCCAGTCAGAAAAGTACAAGTGCCATATGAGTTCACTTATTTGTGGAATCTAATGAACAAATAAACCAGGGGTCCCCAAACTACGGCCCGCGGGCCGCATGCGGCCCCCTAAGGCCATTTATCCGGCCCCCGCTGCACTTCTGGAAGGGGCACCTCTTTCATTGGTGGTCAGTTAGAGGAGCATAGTTCCCATTGAAATACTGGTCAGTTTGTTGATTTAAATTTACTTGTTCTTTATTTTAAATATTGTATTTGTTCCCGTTTTTTTTGTTTGTTTGTTTATTTTTTTACTTTAAAATAAGATATGTGCAGTGTGCATAGGGATTTGTTCATAGTTCTTTTTATAGTCTGGCCCTCCAATAGACTGAGGGACAATGAACTGGCCCCCTGTGTAAAAAGTTTGGGGACCCCTGAAATAAACAAAATAGAAACAGACACATAGATAGAAAACAGATTGACAATGGTCAGAGGAATTGGGGGAGCTGAGTGAAAAAGGTGATGGGATTAAGCAATTACCAGTGGGAAGAAGGGATAGGGAGAGGTAGAAGAAAGTAAAGGGGATAAATGGTGATGGAAGGAGACTTGACTTGGGGTGGTGAACAGAAAATACAATACACAGAGAATGTGTTATAGAATTGTACACCTGAAACTTATTTAATTTTATCAACCAATGTCACCCTAATAAATTCAATTTAAAAAAGAAAGAACGAAAATCACTGGCAGGAAGATTCTCACCAATGGTTTTCAGACTTTAGTATGACTCGTATTACCCCAGGCTGCATGTTAACAATACAACCTCTGGAATCTGCCCTTCCTTTGCAGTGGACCGGTGTGGCTAGAAATTCTGGGTGTTGAGGGAGAACGGTGCTGAATTAAGAAAATAGACTCATCGAGAAAAGAGGATGGGATCGGGAGGCCTCTTCAATGCTGATGGCAATATCCAAGAGCCCCATAGCCCCCAGTTTGCTTTATTATATAACCATATACAAATAAGGAAGTCTTTGATACAAAGTCACACATCTGAGGCAAAAACAGGAACTCTCTTAAGGCATAAACAGGAATCCCCCCACCATGCATAAGTGAAATCAACCAACATCTGAACAAAGGATGAGAGGAAGGGCATGTAAATTGCTTCCAGCAACTTAAGCAAGCAAGTGAAGTGGGGCTATGGGATGAGTGCAAATACTCAGATTTATAGCCAATATGGAGGTGGGAGGGGAGAACTTAGCCTTTTGCTAAGCCTCGAATTTACAAAGGCTTTTTACCACTTGCAGTCTCCCACATTTCTTGATTTTGATTCAGGAGGGGTGGAATGCAATCCAGGCTTCCTTTCAAACACAAGCTCCTACTCAACAGAGCTTAGGGAAAATGACCTAGATTTTCTAATTCAGGAGGCACAGAATCAGATAGTTAGACAATGCTTTTGTGTACATAAGACTGGGTTACCTGAATCAGCATTGCTGGGATATTTGATTGGATATTCAAATTTCTGGGCCCCACCTCCTAAATCAGAATCTGAGAATGGGGTTTAGATATTTATTTCAACAAGTATGCTGAATGTCCTGGTTGGGCAGCTCAGTTGGCTAGAGCAATGTCCCTACACGCCAAGGTTGCAGGTTCAATGCCTAGTCAAGACACATGCAAGAATCAATCAATGAATGCATAAATAAGTGGAACAACAAATTGATGCTTCTCTCTCTCCCATTTCCTCTCTCTCTAAAATCAATTTAAAAAATTAAAAACCAAGCATGTCAAGGCAATTGTAATGATGCTAGAGAGACCAACCAGTCCTGGATCCAAATTCCAGCTCTATCACCTAAGTAACCATAGAACATTATTTTAAAAACTTCCCTGTATATGTTTATCTGTAAAAATGAGAATGATATCTACCTTATAATGGTATTCGTGCATATGTAATAAACAGAAACTGTGCATTTTGGGCTGTTTCTGAATTAAGCATGATGCAGTTAAAGGGGATATTTAATAGAGTTAGGCAAAAACACCATCTAGTCTGGCCATTATTTCTGAGTAACAGTGGAGTCATTTTAAGGACAAGCAAGGGAGTGCCTTCTTCTAACCAAAAGTTATGCTATAAACCTCCAACACAGTTTCCAGAGATAGAGCAAAGGGCCACAGAGTGGTCTTTAATCATTTCAAGACCTTATTGATTCACAAAATATTTTTGTGTTTCATAGAAACCTGGATACTAGGGCCGGTGTTGCACATATATAATCCCAGAAGGGAAAAAGTTAGAGAACCTCCTTGCAGAATAGCGCTTAGACACATTTTCTGCCTCCGCATCATTCCACCAGCAGGACATTTTCTGGACTTAAGAAGAAGAAAACGTCTTCTACCTACGTCTTGTTCCCTGAGTCAAGTTAAAGGTCTTTCTCCAGCAGTCATTGACCTTCCAGATTTCCAAGACACTTTCATAATGATGCATCCATAAACAAGAATGACATTTGCATTGGCCATTTCATGGATTTAGGGGTGCAGAGCCAAGGCTGCCTGGACTTAGGGTAGAAGCAAAGCATAATGTTCTAATTTCTCTGTTTCCAATTTCAGTGTAGCAGGGTACCACTAAGTTGAAGGTTGCTGTTCATTTCTAAATGGCCCTTTGAAAATAAACAACTCATAGAAAAAACAACAACTCAAAAGTAGCAGTGGTGACCTTAAGCACCCATAACCCTTCCCACTGACCAACCTCCTCGACTAGAGGTAGATGGAGAACAGAGAGCCTGAAGTCGAGAGCAACCCTAGGAAGACAATTAAATAATTGGAAAATAAAACCTTTGGGGAAGGGCCATAGGAAATAAGATATTTAGCCTGGAGAAGAGAAGGCTGAGGAATGACCTAATTATAGGCTTCAAGTACATGAAGAATTAATCTACAGCAGATGGTGACCAGCTGTTTTCAATTCCCATTGAATACAGTACAACAGAAAATTGGCTTAGAGGGTAAAAATAAAGGATTTAGAATAGATAAAAGGAGGAATTTACTGGTTTTTGAGGGTCACAAAGGTTAAGAGGAGATAGGCTCTATTACTTAGGGAAATGACAGCCACTCCTTCTTTGAGTTTCCTGGTTTGGATTGGTTTGTTGAAGTGCACTGATGAGGAAAGAGAGCTTTATTCTGTTTGGTGAAGGCCAGACCCATTCTGTGGCTGATAATACCACCAGCATGTTTTATTCATATGCCTTCTCAGTGCTGTATTTTCATTTTGCATAAGTCATTATGCCCTCTCCTAGTGGCATGTATCAAACACCAAGTGTATGCCAGGCATGCTGAGAAAAAAGTACATAGATTTCACATTTTTTAGCCTTCAAACATTTGCCATCAGACAATTATATGCACTTATTGAGTACCCTCTGAGGGTCAGGAACTGTGTCAGGAACAGGGAGCTATCCAGATGAATTAAATATGATTTTTCTCAACAGCAGTGGAAGCTCTGTGTGTGTGTGGGGGGGGGGGGGGGTAGTAGCAGGGGAGCCATGTTAGAATCAGGAATTTAAAACACATAAATCCAGTGCTGGCCGGGTAGCTCAGATGGTTAGTACATCATCCCAATATGCCTGGGTTGTGGGTTCAATCAATCCCCTGTCAGGGCACTTACAAGAATCAACCAATAAATGCATAAATAAGTGGAACAACAAATCGATGTTTCTCTTTCTCCCTTCCTCTCTCTCTCTAAAATCAACAAATTAACTTAATAAAAACACACAAACTTATTTCCTCCCTCCCAAAACTCTGATATGCCTTTAGTGTATGCCATTCTGATACATTCTACTGAATCTCATCACCTGCAATTTGAAAACCTTTTTTTACTAAAAAATATAAAAAGAAATACATTTTAAACTGTGATAAAATTTATATTCACATACACATATACACATTCATGCACACATGGCTGAAAAAAAAGGATTTCCCAGAATAGTACTTTACTACCACTTTTATATATTCTATTTTATTCATTTTTTAATGCTGGTCAACTCCAATACACTGATTTCACAACTCTCTAATTGGTTATGACCCAGACTTTGTATTTTTTATATTTTCTTTTTTTTCTTAAGGTTTTATTTTATTTTATTTTACAGAGACAGAGAGAGAGTCGGAGAGAGGGATAGATAGGGATAGACAGACAGGAACGAAGAGAGATGAGAAGCATCAATCATTAGTTTTTCATTGTGGCACTTTAGTTATTCATTGATTGCTTTCTCATATGTGCCTTGACCGTGGGCCTTCAGCAGACCGAGTAACCCCTTGCTCGAGCCAGCGACCTTGGGTCCAAGCTGGTGAGCTTTGCTCAAACCAGATGAGCCCGCACTCAAGCTGGCGACCTCAGGGTCTTGAACCTGGGTCCTTCCGTATCCCAGTCCAATGCTCTATCCACTGCACCACTGCCTGGTCAGGCATGACCCAGACTTTGGAAAACATTAATGTGGAGAAGTTTTGGTAAGACCTGAGGGACAAGAACTCGTACTTTTGTGCCTCAGTCACAGGGCAAAATGTAGAGTATGGGTCTCTCTAGACCAAGAGAAATAAGCCCAGGTTCTGCCAAGCTTCTTCAAACCTTAAACTGAAAGGGTATATATCAGGGGTCCCCAAACATTTTACACAGGGGGCCAGTTCACTGTCCCTCAGACCGTTGGAGGGCTGGACTATAAAAAAACTATGAACAAATCCTTATGCACACTGCACATATCTTATTTTAAAGTAAAAAAATAAAACGGGAACAAATACAATATTTAAAATAAAGAACAAGTAAATTTAAATCAACAAACTGACCAGTATTTCAATGGGAACTATGCTCCTCTCACTGACCACGAATGAAAGAGGTGCCCCTTCCAGAAGTGCGGCGGGGGCCAGATAAATGGCCTCAGGGGGCCGCATGCGGCCCGCAGGCCGTAGTTTGGGGACCCCTGGTATATATGTTCCAGTCCAAGTCACCAAGGCAAAAGAGTATGGGGACAAAAGTTCCAGGGGGCAATAAAGCCCAATGGGTTAAGGCTCACTGGGATTGTTTTCCGTACTCTATATCCGTCGTGGTACTTGGGGCAGGGAAGCTGACTAGAGAAGGTTAAGGAGATTCAGAGTCCTAACAGATAAGGCATATTAAGTCAAGGAGACTTGAAGCTTAGAGGGAGCCTAGTAATGTGGAGAAGGGAAAACTGAATTCCAGTCGCAGCTGAGTCATCAAAAATTAGTTCAGTGAATCCAAGCAGGTCACTTAATATCTCAGGAGAGAAAGCAGCAGAATTGGCTGCAAAGGACTGCAGGTACTCCAGCCCCAGTGGCAGCTGCAACTCAAAGGTTGTTCTCCTTAGGCACAGAGTGAGGGAATGACTCAGGTCTATTAGTCACCTTCACCTACAATAATGACAGATCAGTGATGCCTCCCACTACCTAGGCAGCCTTCCCTTTACAGTTATGCCTTAAGGTGCAGCATAGAGCCTTTAAGAATGCAGATAAGAGCAAAGGTTAGGTTACAAGGCCTGATTGGCTACCCATCAATGAGCTGCAGATAAAAAATATGAGCCTCAATTTCCTTATCTGTAAAACAGAGATAATGATAGCAATGGGAAGAAAAGCAGATTCTGGCTCACAGCTGGGCCACTCAGTCAAACAGGACCAGTATGAGTAATGTTGAGAACCTGCTTTGGCTTTGACCAGATAGCTCGGTTGGTTAAAGCATCATCCCGATATGCAAAGATTGCAGGTTCCATTCCCCATCAGGGCACATACAGCAACAGATCAATGTTTCTGTCTCTATCTCCTTTCCTCTCTGTAAAGCCAGTAGCCACGGCCACCATCACAGCCACCTGGCCCATGCAAGTTCGTGTTTGATTCGGACAGACTGTAATAAAATAATGGAGCCAAGAACTGGTGGGCCATTAGCTTTAATCCTAGCTTGCACCTGGCAGGCAAGAAATACATACAGTGGGAAAACACTTCCCTTTCCATTCAGGGATCCCAAAGCCACTGACTTATCCGAGTTTTTTGTTGTTGTTGTTTTGTTTTGTTTTTTTACAGAGAGAGGAATAGACAGGGACAGACAGACAGGAACAGAGAGATGAGAAGCATCAATCATTAGTTTTTCGTTGCACCACCTTAATTGTTCATTGATTGCTTTCTCATACGTGCCTTGACTGCGGGCCTTCAGCAGACTGAGTAACCCCTTTCTCGAGCCAGCGAGTGTGGGCTCAAGCTGGTGAGCTTTTTGCTCAAACCAGATGAGCCCTCGCTCAAGCTGGCAACCTCAAGGTCTCAAACCTGGGTTTTCCGCATCCCAGTCTGATGCTCTATCCACTGCACCACCACCCAGTCAGGCTTATCCGAGTTTTCCTAGGATCAAAGGTTTGTACCTCACCAGCCTTATTCACCTCTATTCCCTATCTCCTTCTCTGCACAAACTCTGCACAAACTGGCTTCTCCTTCAGCACTCTGCCATCTTGGCTGCTTCTCCTCTCCTCCACGTGGCCTTTCTCTGCTCTCCTTTCTCTAATGCTAATCTCAGGAACCGAGAGCAAGCAAGCTCCCGGTCTGCCCCATTTTATAGTATAGAAATCAAAACCTTTAATCCAATATACAAACAAAGAAGTCTCTGATACAAAGTCACTTAGGATAGGAAAGGCTTAGTCTTAAAACTAAGCCTTAGGGTATAACAACCCTGCCTGCTTACAGCCTGTCCTCCACACCGAATGCAAACTATAAGCAAGCAAGCCTATATATCATATTTACAAACTTATTTGACCAACATTCTCTCTCTAAAATCAATAAATTTTAAAAATATATTAAGAAAAAAAATAACCTGCTCTGTTTTACTATACCTGCTGAGTGACACCTAGTAGGGTAGAGGGTGGGAAAAAGAACATGGCTATGGAGGCTGGCTGGTCAAATAGGAAAAGCTATAAACACACACACACAACTCTCTATATATGTATACATACATGTATATTCATGTATTCAAGTGAGAGAACACACTCAGATGAATCATGATTCCCACTCTCAGGAACTCACAGGCTAGCAGAGGGAGACAGAGGTAGACGTGAATAACTGAAACACGCATGCTGCAGGCTGTGCTAGAAATACTAGTGATAAAAAACGGGAGCATCTGACTCCCAGACACAACGTCCTCATTTCTGGTCCACTTCCTCTACCATTGATGTTCAGTCAGGGACTCTGCTGCGCCTTCCCTCCAAAGGGACATTCAGAAATGTGTTGCATAATTTTGACTGTCAGATGTCTTAGTTCATTTGGGCTGCCATAACAAAATACCACAGACAGGCCCTGGCCAGTTACGCTCAGTGGTAGAGCATTGGCCCGGTGTATGGAAGTCCTGGGTTTGATTCCCAGTGGGGGCATACAGGAGAAATGACCATCTGGTTCTTCACCCCTCCCCTTCTCCTTTCTCTTTCTCTCTCCCTCTCTCCTCCCCTCCCACAGCCATGGCTCAAATGGTTTGAGCAATTTGGCCCCGGGCACTGAGGATGGCTCCAAGGCCTTGCCTTGGGTGCTGAAATAGCTCAGTTGTTGAGCAACAAAACAGCAGCCTCAGATGGGCAGAGTATTACCATGAAGGGGGCTTGACTGGGTAGGTTCCAATGCGGGAGTCTGTCTCTCTACCTCCCTGACTCTTGCTTGATAATAAACTTTAAAAAAAAATACCACAGACAGCATAGCTTACAAACAACTTAAATTTCTTTCTCACAGTTCTGGAAGATGGAAATCCAAGATCAGAGTGGCACTACTGCCAGGTGTGGGCCCTTTCCTGGTTGCAGACTTCCCACTATGTCTTCACATGGCAAACAGGTCTAGGGAGCTCTCTGCAGGGCCTCCACTAAAAATCTAAGGAAACAATAGTACCAATTCTGCAGAAACTCTTTCAGAATTTTTTTTTGTTGAGAGCAGTATTAAAGCTGGAAACAGTGAAACAAGGAAGGGCCTAGAATAAAAGAAACAACAAGAAAGAGCATAGGCAAGGCCTAGGCTCTCTGGAAATCTTATGAGAAAGAAATGAGCTTCGACTGGGAAGCTAAAAGGGGCCTTGGAGACAGGTTCAGGAAGTAAGCCTGAGACAAGCTGCCACTGCCCATTGCTCCCTTAATAGCATGTCTCCTGGGGAACCTTAGAGTTCAAGAGATGCATGCCTGCAGGGGAAGAAGAGGAGGAGTGGAAAGGAAAAGGTACAGTCATGCTCCCACAAGGGAGAACACTGTTTCAGAATTTTTAAAGTGAAGGAAACCCTTGCTCTATGAGGCCAGTATTACCTTGATAACAAAATCAGACATAGACATTATGAAAAAAGAAAACTATAGACCAGTATTTTACATGACTACATGTGCAAAACTTCTTAACAACATGTTGGCAAATTGAATCTGACAATGTAAAAAAAAGTTCAACTCTCTTTATTCATAGATGACATCATTTAGGTAGAAAATTCAATAAAATCTACTAGAAAAATCTACTAGAACTGTGAAGGCAAACCTTTTTATAAAAACCACCCACTTTTGCAGTGCTGGTCAACCTGGTCCCTCCCGCTCACTAGTGGGCGTTCCAGCTTTCATGGTGGGCATAGCAGAGCAACCAAATGGCACGGTGATTGGCCCACCATGAAAGCTGGACTGCCTACTAGTGGGTGGGAGGGACCAGGTTGACCAGCACTGCAAAAGTGGGTGGTTTTTATAAAAAAGTTCGTCATCGGGAAATGGCGCCGTGAGCAGCGCGTCCGACAGATCTCCCCAAAATCACAACAAATTTATCAACTAGAAACAGGAAAATTTATCTTCGGAGCATTACGGAGTTCCACACAAACTGAAAGTAAAAGGACTGTTATCACTTGAATCTGAGAGACGAGGGTGTGGAGGAAGCTACCGCAGGGACGTTCATTCAAGCCGCAAGGAAGTGCGCCTGTGGTAAGTCATCCCGCACTCGGGAGCCGCGAGCAGCAGCCGCGAGCCGCCGCCGCCAGCCTCCGCCGCGGCGAGCCGCCGCTGCGAGCCGCCGCGAGCAGCGCCCGGGTCGGTTGCAGAGCGAGCACCGCCCACACTCCGGAGCGGCGAGCAGCCGCTGGCGCGCGCCCAGTCTGGTTGCAGACCGAGCATTGCAGACCGAGCACCGCTAACGTTCCCAGGGGCCCGCGCACGGGGAGTGGGAGAGGCCCCAGGGCGGTATTCCCTACTTGGGAGATTCTCTTCGCGGGCGGGGCACCTCACCCAGCCATTCAAGCTAACAATCAAGCGTTGGGGGAGGGGCGTGCGCAAGCAGCCTGAAATACCTTCGGGAGCACAGCTGCGACCCAATTACTAAAATTAACTTAACCCGTGAAATCTGCGCACCCTCGGTTCTAATTGATAAGATCTCTCTCAGTTCACCGACCCAAGACAAGAGGCGTGATATTTTTTAGTGCCTCTTGCTAAAGGGGCGGGGGCAACTTCTGATTGATAGAGCCTCCATATTCAGGGATAAACGCTAACAAGAAGGACTTGGCAGATAATAAGATCTATACCACACTAGTCGCAAGCAGAGACTAGTGCCACTTCTTACCAGCCAAAACAGGCTACAAAGTGGAAAGCCTGGGTTGAGAGGTCCAACTGAATGCTAGGCACTGAACAGTCACCTTGACAACAATTGACTCCCACCCCTGCCTGATTACACTGGAGGCCCTGACTATCAGAGCCCTTCCCAAAGCCTTGCACTGAGTGGGGATAGAGTGGGGATTTCCCAGCTCTTTGAGCCTCTTATTCCCCAGGCAGAAGCAGTGGCAGCCTTATAGCTGGATCACCAGGCTGCTAATTCAGGAAGGGGAGACTAGGAGAGAGAATCCACGAAAGCAAACTCAGAAACTCTACAAGCTAGAAGAGAGTGGACCCCAATATTTAAAGCCCTGAAAGAGAGGAACTTTCAGCCAAGAATACTATACCCATCAAAGCTATCCTTCAAGTATGAAGGAGATATAAAAACATTCACAAATACAGAAAAGATGAGAGAATTTATCACGAGAAAGCCCCCACTCCACAAAATACTAAAGGGGGTTTTCCAACCAGATTCAAAGAACAAAAGAAAACAACACCACAAGTAACAGCTCCACCAAGAACACAATAAAACCAAACTTAAACTGTGACAACAAAGGAAAAAAAAGGGGGGGAGAGAATGGAGATTAACAGTAGCAAAGGACGATGAAGTGCAGAAATACTTATAAGATAGGGTACTACAATGAATATGGTAGGTACCCTTTTCATTACTTAATGGTAACCACCCTAGAAAAAACCACCACAAAAACACATGACTTAAAAAAGGTAGCAACAGAGGAAAGAAGTATGGAACACAAACAAACAGAAACAAATGATAGAAAAACAAAAGAGAAGAATCAAACTAGATACAAAACTAACAGAAAGCAATTTATAAAATGGCAGTAGGGAACCCACAAGTGTCAATAATTACACTAAATGTAAATGGATTAAACTTACCAATAAAAAGACACAGAGCAGCAGAATGGATTAAAAAAGAAAATCCAACTATATGCTGCCTACAAGAAACACATCTAAGCAACAAGGATAAAAACAAATTCAAAGTGAAAGGCTGGAAAACAATACTCCAAGCAAACAACACCCAAAAAAAAGCAATACTCATATCTGATAATGCTGACTACAAGACAGAAAAAGTACTCAGAGACAAAAATGGTCACTTCATAATGATTAAGGGGACACTGAATCAAGAAGACATAACAATCCTTAATATATATGCACCAAACCAAGGAGCACCAAAATATATAAGACAGCTACTTATTGACCTTAAAACAAAAACTAACAAAAATACAATCATACTTGGAGACCTCAATACTCCGCTGACGGCTCTAGATCGGTCATCCAAACAGAGAATCAATAAAGATATAATGGCCTTAAACGAAATACTAGAACACCTGGATATGATAGACATCTACAGGACACTTCATCCCAAAGCGACAGAGTATACATTTTTCTCTAGTGTACATGGAACATTCTCAAGAATTGACCATATGTTGGGCCACAAAGACAATATCAGCAAATTTAGAAAAATTGAAATTGTACCAAGCTTATTTTCTGATCATAAAGCCTTGAAACTAGAATTCAACTGCAAAAAAGAGGGGGAAAAACCCACAAAAATGTGGAAACTAAACAACATACTTCTAAAAAATGAATGGGTCAAAGAAGAAATAAGCGCAGAGATCAAAAGATATATACAGACTAATGAAAATGAAAATACGACATATCAGAATCTCTGGGATGCAGCAAAAGCAGTAATAAGAGGAAAGTTCATATCACTTCAGGCCTATATGAACAAACAAGAGAGAGCCGAAGTAAACCACTTAACTTCACACCTTAAGGAACTAGAAAACGAAGAACAAAGACAACCCAAAACCAGCCGAAGAAAGGAGATAATAAAAATCAGAGCAGAAATAAATGAAATAGAGAACAGAAAAAGTATAGAAAAAAATCAATAAAACAAGGAGCTGGTTCTTTGAAAAGATCAACAAAATTGACAAACCCTTGGCAAGACTCACCAAGGAAAAAAGGCACAGGACTCAAATAAATAAAATCCAAAATGAAAGAGGAGAGATCACCACAGACATCATAGATATACAAAGAATTATTGTAGAATACTATGAAAAATTATATGCCACCAAATACAACAATCTAGAAGAAATGGATAAATTCCTAGAACAATACAACCTTCCTAGACTGAGTCATGAAGAAGCAGAAAGCCTAAACAGACCAATCAGCAGGGAGGAAATAGAAAAAACTATTAAAAACCTCCCCAAAAATAAAAGTCCAGGCCCAGACGGTTATACTAGTGAATTCTATCAAACATTCAAAGAAGACTTGGTTCCTATTCTACTCAAAGTCTTCCAAAAAATTGAAGAAGAAGCAATACTTCCAAACACATTTTATGAGGCCAACATAACCCTCATACCAAAACCTGGCAAGGATGGCACAAAGAAAGAAAACTACAGACCAATATCTCTAATGAATACAGATGCTAAAATTCTAAACAAAATACTGGCAAACCGAATACAACAACATATTAAAAAAATAATACATCATGATCAAGTGGGATTCATCCCAGAATCTCAAGGATGGTTCAACATACGCAAAACGGTTAACGTAATACACCATATCAACAAAACAAAGAACAAAAACCACATGATCTTATCAATAGATGCAGAAAAGGCTTTTGATAAAATACAACACAATTTTATGTTTAAGACTCTCAACAAAATGGGTATAGAAGGAAAATATCTCAATATGATAAAGGCCATATATGATAAACCATCAGCCAACATCATTTTAAACGGCATAAAACTGAGGACTTTCTACCTTAAATCAGGAACAAGACAGGGTTGTCCACTCTCTCCACTCTTATTTAACGTGGTGCTAGAAGTTCTGGCCAGAGCAATCAGACAAGACAAAGAAATAAAAGGCATCCATATCGGAAAAGAAGAAGTAAAGGTATCACTTTTTGCTGATGATATGATCCTATACATCGAAAACCCGAAGGACTCCACAAAAAGATTATTAGAAACAATAAACCAATACAGTAAGGTCGCAGGATACAAAATTAACATACAGAAGTCCATAGCCTTTCTCTATGCCAACAATGAAATATTAGAAAACGAACTCAAAAAAATAATCCCCTTCACGATTGCAACAAAAAAAATAAAATACCTAGGAATAAACATAACAAAGAATGTAAAGGACCTATATAATGAAAATTACAAAGCATTGTTAAGGGAAATCGAAAAAGATACAATGAGATGGAAAAATATTCCTTGTTCTTGGATAGGAAGAATAAATATAATCAAAATGGCCATATTACCCAAAGCAATATACAAATTTAATGCAATTCCCATCAAAATCCCTATGAGATTTTTTAAAGAAATGGAACAAAAAATCATCAGATTTATATGGAACTATAAAAAACCCCGAATAGCCAAAACAATCCTAAGGAAAAAGAATGAAGCTGGGGGCATTACAATACCTGACTTTAAACTATATTATAGGGCCACAATAATCAAAACAGCATGGTATTGGCAGAAAAATAGACACTCAGACCAATGGAACAGAATAGAAAGCCCAGAAATAAAACCACATATATATGGTCAAATAATCTTTGATAAAGGGGCCAACAACACACAATGGAGAAAAGAAAGCCTCTTCAACAAATGGTGTTGGGAAAACTGGAAAGCCACATGCAAAAGAATGAAACTCGACTACAGCCTGTCCCCGTGTACTAAAATTAATTCAAAATGGATCAAAGACCTAAATATAAGACCTGAAACAATAAAGTACATAGAAGAAGACATAGGTACTAAACTCATGGACCTGGGTTTTAAAGAACATTTTATGAACTTGACTCCAATGGCAAGAGAAGTGAAGGCAAAGATAAATGAATGGGACTACATCAGAATAAAAAGTTTTTGCTCAGCAAGAGAAACTGATATAAAAATAAACAGACAGCCAACTAAATGGGAAATGATATTTTCAAACAACAGCTCAGATAAGGGCCTAATATCCAAAATTTACAAAGAACTCATAAAACTCAACAACAAACAAACAAACAATCCAATAAAAAAATGGGAAGAGGACATGAATAGACACTTCTCCCAGGAAGAGATACAAATGGCCAACAGATATATGAAAAGATGCTCAGCTTCATTAGTTATTAGGGAAATGCAAATCAAAACTACAATGAGATACCACCTCACCCCTGTTAGATTAGCTATTATCAACAAGACGGGTAATAGCAAATGTTGGAGAGGCTGTGGAGAAAAAGGAACTCTCATTCACTGTTGGTGGGACTGTAAAGTAGTACAACCATTATGGAGGAAAGTATGGTGGTTCCTCAAAAAACTGCAAATAGAACTACCTTATGACCCAGCAATCCCTCTACTGGGTATATACCCCAAAACCTCAGAAACATTGATACGTGAAGACACATGTAGCCCCATGTTCATTGCAGCACTGTTCACAGTGGCCAAGACATGGAAACAACCAAAAAGCCCTTCAATAGAAGACTGGATAAAGAAGATGTGGCACATATACACTATGGAATACTACTCAGCCATAAGAAATTATGACATCAGATCATTTACAGCAAAATGGTGGGATCTTGATAACATTATAAGGAGTGAAATAAGTAAATCAGAAAAAAACAAGAACTACATGATTCCATACATTGGTGGAACATAAAAATGAGACTAAGAGACATGGACAAGTGTGTGGTGGTTACCAGGGGTGGGGGGAGGGAGGACAGGGGGAGAGTTAGGGGGAGGGGGAGGGGCACAGAGAACTAGATAGAGGGTGGCGAAGGACAATCTGACTTTGGGAATATATGTACCCTGATTTATTAATGTCATCCCATTACCATTAATAAAAATTTATTTAAAAAAAAAAAAAAAAAAAAGTTCGTCATCACTGTACTAGAATAAGTGAATGAAGCAAGGTTGCAAGATATAAGATCAATATACAACACAATGATATTTTATTTTATCAATAATCCAAAATTTAAAAATTTTAAATATTATTTACAAAGCATCAATATATATATATATATATATATATATATATAAAAGACCTAAAAAATATATGAAAGGCCTAAATTGTAAGAAGTACAAATCATTACAGTGAGAAATTATGGAAAATCAAACAAATGGAGAGAGATACCTCCTTCATGAATGGAAACATTAATGTATAATTCTCCCCAAATTGATCTGCAGATTCCAATAATCCAAATCAAACTTAGCAAGCATGTGAGGGGCACAAATTGACAAGTTGATTCTAAAATTCATATGGAGCCTGACCAGACAGTGGCGCAGGGTATAGAGCATTGGCCTGGGATGCTGAGAACCAGGTTTGAAACCCCAAGTTCCCCAACCTGGGTGCGGGCTCATCCAGTTTGTACGCGGGGTTGCTGGGTTGAAGCCCAATGTTGCTGGCTTGAGCCCAAGGATGTTGGCTTGAGCAAGGGGTAATTGGCTCAGCTGGAGCCTCCCCAATCAAGGCACATAAGACAAAACAATCAATGAACAACTATAGTGCCACAACTATGAGTTGATGCTTCTCATCTCTCTCCCTTACAGTCTGTTCCTGTCTCTCTCTTTCTCTCTCTCTCTTTCTCTTTAAAATATAAAATAAAAATAAATAAAATAACCCTGGCTGGCTGGCTCAGTGGTAGAGCATCGGCCTGGCGTGCAGAGGTCCCGGGTTCGATTCCCGGCCAGGGCACACAGGAGAAGCGCCCATCTGCTTCTCCACCCCTCCCCCTCTCCTTCCTCTTTGTCTCTCTCTTCCCCTCCCGCAGCCAAGGCTCCATTGGAGCAAAGATGGCCCAGGCGCTGGGGATGGCTCCTTGGTCTCTGCCCCAGGCGCTAGAGCAACAGAGCGACGCCCCGGAGGGGCAGAGCATCGCCCCCTGGTGGGCAGAGTTTCGCCCCTGGTGGGCGTGCCAGGTGGATCCTGGTCGGGGGCATGCGGCAGTCTGTCTGACTGTCTCTCCCCGTTTCCAGCTTCAGAAAAATACAACAACAAAAAAATAATAATAAAAAAAATAAAATAATAAAATAAATAAATAAATAAATAAAATAAAAGTCATAGGGAAATGCAAACACCCTAGAATAGCAAAAGCAACTTTGAAAAGGAAAAACAAATTTTGAGGGTTATGATTATGTAATTTCAAGGTTTATTACAAAACTATATTAGTCAAGACAGTGTGCTATTAAGTATAAAGAGAGATAAGAAATAGCTCAATAAAATAGAAAAGAGATTCAAGAAATAAACCCATAGGGCCTGACCTGTGGTGGCGCAGTGGATAAAGCGTCGACCTGGAAATGCTGAGGTCGCCGGTTCGAAACCCTGGGCTTGCCTGGTCAAGGCACATATGGGAGTTGATGCTTCCAGCTCCTCCCCGCCTTCTCTCTCTCTGTCTCTCCCCCCCCCCTCTCTCTGTCTCTCCCTATCCTCTCTAAAATGAATAAAAAAAAAAAAAGCACCTCTTACCTAAGAGTGTGCCTAAAAAAAAAAAAAAAAAGAAATAAACCCACACATATGAACAACTGATTTTTCTACAAAGACGCAAAAGCACTTGTTTTATACTAAATTTTCAATAAATATTTGTTGTAGTGGTAGTAATAGTATCTTGCACCTTTATAGATCTCAGGAAAAAAAGAAAGGAGAGAGAAAGGAATGAACATACAGTTGGAAAGAAATGTTAAACTGTCTTTATCTGTAGACAACATAGTTGTGTCTATAGGCATCCATTAGTTAATAGATGCGTATTACTTCTATTTGTGATGGAGAGATCATAGGCAAGGCAGCTCTCTCAGCAGCAGGAACACAAACCCCTTCTTTCTCAAGCAGGCTGGGACAACACATCACAGACCACTACAGGGCACACAAGCAATGGTGAGGTGACAAAAAGCTTTGTGCCAGGTCCCTCAAATGTAGAGGGATCAACACATTAACGATTTTTATTAATGTTAGTACCTAAGCAGTAAGAATGACTACAGAGTTGACTTAAGAGAAATTTGTCCTTTTAGACCAAGTGCCCAAACTGCTAGTTAGGGCTCTGCTTGACGACAATCTTTGTGATTGTATCCTGTGGGAATCCTGCATGAGTCATAGATGGCAGCAGTTTGCAAGCTGGCTACCAATTTCAAGGGGATAAAGATGAGCCATCCTGAAGGTATTATGATTCCCAAGGCTGAAGAGCAATAGGCAGCCCTTAGGACATATGGGTCCTTCCAGAGGACTTGTCTTTCTTTATCTGGATAGATGCTCTACTTAGACAATTAATGAGCTGACACTTTCTCACTTACAGATCTTGGGATTTTAACAGAAAACAATCAGGTATCCTCACAGCATGGGAGTGTAGGTGGGAGAGATGATATATTAAGTCACTGTTGGAACAACCACACCATGGTAGACTAAGAACATCTTTCCTGCCCTGGCTGGGTAGCTTGATTGGTTAGAACATCACCTCAATGCACAGAGGTTGCCATCAGGGCACATATAGGAACAGATTGATGTTTCTCTCTTTCTCTCTCTCTCCATTCTCTATCTAAAATCAATTAATAAGTTTAAAAAAAAAAGAATATCTTTTCTTCACCTTCCAGGCTTGTCATTACTCATGAATCACAGCAGTTGGCAGTGAGAGATTACTAACCACAAAAAAATTTTTTTAAAGAAGCACTGGGTAGGACACAGGGCTCAGAAGAAATGAACTTGTATGAACAGAACTATCACTGGAAATGTAACATGTGAAGCAGTGACTGGTCAGAAACATAGATGTGAAAAATACTCAGCTGATAAGCAATTAAGACATATAGGAATAGTCTGACCAGGCAGTTGTGCAATGGGTAGAATATCAGACTGGGATGCAGAGGGACTAGGTTCAAAATCCCAAGGTCACTGGATTGAGCACGGGCTCATCTGGCTTGAGCACAATCTCACCAGCTTGAGTGTGGAGTTGCTGGCTTGAACATGGGATCATAGACATGACCTCATGGTCGCTGGCTTGAGCCCAAAAGGTTGCTAGCTTGAAACTCAAGGTTGTTGGCTTGAGCTCAAGGTCACTGGATTGAGTAAGGGGTCACTCACTCTGCTGTAGCCCCCAGTCAAGGCATATGTGAGAAAGCAACCAATGAACAACTAAGGTGCCGCAACAAAGAATTGATGTTTCTCATCTCTCTCCCTTCCTGTCTGTCTATCCCTCTCTCTGTCTCTGTCACACAAAAAAAGCAAAAACAAAAATGACATATAGGAATAATTCTTACAACTTTGAATTTGTGCATGAATTTCTAACTAAAAAAGTATTTGAAAGTGGATTGTACATTAGAAGTGAAAAATGATTCACCAGATGACTCATAAAACCATGAACCTGTACAGGCTTCTATATTTAGAATGCATTTTGTTTAGGAAAAAGTTTCTAATGTAAGAGTTTTTTGTTGGTATATTGGTTGGTCTCACTTTTAATCCGAAAAATCCAAGGACCTATTATTTTTAAATTCTCGTAATTTTTCTTGCATGACTGTGCATGTAACTTTGCTCAGTTAATTTAAAGATTTGAATTCAAGAAATATAAACTCACCACTATCATTTTTTTATGCTACAGAATTGGGATAATTCAGGAAAAGTAGGGAAGATTGTAGTTATTTGCAATCAGGTAGCCCTGGGTTCATTTCTCAGCTCTGCCACTTATTAGCTCTGTGGCTTTAGGCAAGTTCCTTAAATCTGTCTGAGCTGATTTACTCATTTGTAAATGGAGCCAACAGGAGTACCTATCATGTAGGGTTATCACAGGTATTAGATGGGACAGTGCAGCCAAATAGTTAGCACAGAGCCCAGAAAACAGTATCTGTCCACTAAACAGAAGCTGCTGCTGCTGTTATTTCATTATTATTATTATTATTAATTTTAGAGAGGAGAGAGAAAGAGAGAAAGGGGGGAGGAGCAGGAAGCATCAACTCCTATATGTGCCTTGACCAGGCAAGTGCAGGGTTTTGAACCAGCAACCTCAGCATTCCAGGTCTACGCTTTATCCACCGCGCCACCACAGGTCAGGCTGCTGCTGTTATTTTGTTGTAATGCAGTTGTTGTTACAGTCATAGCTCAGCCTAACTGTAAGACCCTTAGGAGAAAGAGGGACACACTTCAAGAGGAAAATGTTTTTTAACCTTTCAGGGAAATAGTGCCATCAAGGAAAAGGAATTAAAACAAAGATTAGTTGAGAATCCCACTTTTTCTCCCCATTTGTTTTCTACCCTGGTGGTTGAGTGAATGGAAGCTTGAGCACAGGGCTCTTCTCAAACAATAGATCTACCCCAAAGCCTAGGATAGATTCTGGAAATCCAACTGCCACCCAGTGTTTCTAATTAAACATCAATGATGAGGCAGCCTTATTTTTGTGTATTCTTTGAGGGAGGGTGCAAATTGCCAAATTGTGTGATATAGGAGCTCACATCACCACCACCAGTTGACTTCTGGTTTACCAGAGGTTTCCCTTTCATATGCTTCAGATTGGCAGGAAGGAGATCAGTATTACTTTTGCAGTATGCGTTACTCTTCATCTCATTTCTTTTAGGACTCTAAACCTTTTGACATTAGCATACAAAAACTATTGGTGCCTGACCTGTGGTGGCACAGTGGATAAAGCGTCGACCTGGAAATGCTGAGGTTGCCGGTTCGAAACCCTGGGCTTGCCTGGTCAAGGCACATATGGGAGTTGATGCTTCCAGCTCCTCCCCCCTGTCTCTCCCTCCCTCTCTCCTCTCTAAAATAAATAAATAAAATTAAAAAAAAAAACTATTGGTATTATAAAATAAATATTGATAACAAATACTTTTTTGGAGGAGTTCATGACAGTCATAGTATAATCTGCATGCCAATTTGGTCATCATTTGCTATTTTTATTACTTCCTTTCCAGGGAATTCCAAAACTACTTAAACTGCAAAAGGGTTAATGACTTGTCTAAGGTAAATTAACTCCAAGTTAAGCCCTGGCAAGGTAGCTCATTTGGTTAGAATGTTGTCTCAGTAAGCAAAGGTCATAGGTTCAATCTCCAGTCAGGGTACATATAAGAATCAACCAATGAATACGTAAACAAGTAGAAAAACAAATTGATGTTTTTTTCTCTCTGTCTCCTGTCCTCTCTCTCTTTCTCCCTCAAAAAAAGAAACTAATTCCAGGTTGAGCCAGGAGTAAACTCATGTAATTAAACTTCTACAACAATGCTTTTTATCGAATTTTTTGTTTCTGTTTGTTTGTTTCTGAGAGAGAGAGAGTGAAAAGGAGAGAGATAAGAAGCATCAACTCGTAGTTGTATCAATTTAGTTGTTCATTGATAGCTTTTCATATGTGCCTTGACGTGGGGGTTTGTTCAAGCCAGTGACCTTGGGCTCAAGCCAGCGACCTTGGGCTCAAGCCAGCAACCTTGGACTTTAAGCCAGAGACTTTTGGGCTCAAGCCAGAGACCATGGGGTCATTTCAACGAGCCCATGCTCAAGCTGGCGACCTAGGACTTTTGAACTTGGGACATCAGCATTTCAAGTCATGCTCTATCCCACTGGTTCTCAAAGTGTAAGCCAGAGCACACTGGTGAGCCTTAGAAGATTTCCAGGTGCGCCCTACGGTATTCCAGAGAAATATGTGCCTGTTGGGGACCAAAACAACAATAGGGTTTTTGGAGTTTAGATTTTGGGGGGACAGAGGTGTGGGAATTGGCTGTAAGCTGACAGTCTGCTCAACCCCCCACCTCACTTGCCTGATTAGATTGCAAAAGGCTGTTAAGCTGTAGTGCTGGATTGTTTACACTACCCCCCATGTTCCCTGGAAAGACTGGAGACAAGTCTCTTCTATCCTTTGTTTGGTGTCAAGTTAAGATGATATGTATGGTGTGGGTTTTCAGCACTCAGCACAATTAAGAGTAAAAAGAAAGGAATTCTTCAATGTATTGACAAGGAAATGAGAGTCTGCCTTTCAAATATATGCCCAAACATTGAAGAAATCACTAGGACACATCAGGCTCATGTTTCTCATAAACACAAGAATGAAAAAACTTAACACATCCGCACTGGAACCTGCCGAATTTACTAAATCTTACTAAGAATGTATCTATCTATATAAAAAGATAACTTTTTTGTCATTTTTTAATTTTTTAACCCCTCTTTTTTACAAATTCTAAAAAGTGTAACTCAAAAAAATATAACATAAAAATTTTTTGTTTTTGTTTTTTTTTAATTTTTTTACAGAGACAGAGAGTGAGTCAGAGAGAGGGAGAGACAGGGACAGACAGGAACGGAGAGAGATGAGAAGCATCAATCATTAATTTTTCATTGCACGTTGCAACACCTTAGTTGTTCATTGATTGCTTTCTCATATGTGCCTTGACCACGGGCGGACCTTCAACAGACCGAGTAGTCCCTTGCTGGAACCAGTGACCTTGGATTCAAGCTGGTGAGCTTTTGCTCAAACCAGATAAGCCCGCACTCCAGCTGGTGACCTCGGAGTCTCGAACCTGGGTCCTCTGCATCCCAGTCTGATGCTTTATCCACTGCGCCACCGCCTGGTCAGGCCATAAAAATGTTTTTTAATGTCAGAATAAATTTAATTTTGTCGTATTTATTTCATTTAACTACCATAAAAACATACTTGGACTTTATATTTTTTCTTTAATACTTGACTTAATTATTATAACATATTTCTCAGAAATTTGTATATAGTGCACCTACAATTTTTTGTAGGATTTTAAATGCACCCCAGCTTCAAAAAGTTTGAGAACTTCTGCATTAGAGCCTCAGACTTTATATAAAATAATGTTTTTTTCACCATAATTAATTCATTTATTTAATCAATAGGCACATGCACACATCTATACTATAAGTCAAACTCTGTGCTCAGTACTCAGTGTATAAAAGTGAAAAATTAATGCCCAATCTAGTGGGGAATTATTTACCATTTATTCACTGCCAAACCTGTAAATAAATAAGTACAACAAAATATTTCAGTATGAGCAAAGAAAGCCTGGGAAATATTTGATTTTACCTAGGAACATCAGGAAAAGCTTGACAAGAGAGATGATTCTTGAATCTTGAAAAATGAATAAATGATCCCAAGATGGATATTTTACATGAAGACAGCAGAAAACACATTCCAGGAAGACAGATCAGAACAGTATCATGAATACGCCAAAACTAGCCTCTTGTGTCTACAAACAGCTGGGGATGGTTTAAGCCTATGTGAGAAAGGAGGCATTACATTAAAGTAAAACAGGACTAGCCTTTATTTCATCCTGGGAATTTAGATGTATCCTTTGAGCAGGAAGAAGAATTAAAGGATTTAAGCATGACCAGATTTGTATTGTAGAAAATGGATCTGGCAAAGCAGTGGAGATTGAATTGGGAAGATAGGGGGACAAGTGACAGGAAGTGGAGTTAATCACAACTGCCCACACTTCAGGTGGTACTGTGGTTCAGACCATGGCAATAGCAGTGGAGTGAAAAGGTAGAGAAGATATGAAAAATTCTGAGGAAATGGAGAAGTGGAAGGAAGGGATTCAGTAGGGCTCCTAGCTTTCTCCTCTGAGTGAATGGATAGATTTTGGTATCATTCACTGAAATGGGGATTTAAAAAAGATGTTATAGGGGAAATGGTGAGATTGCTTATGGAACAAGTTGATGAAATATCTAGCAGATAGTTAAAAGGATCTAGAATTCAAGGGAGTTCTGGCCTAGAGCTATAGATTTGGGAATAAACACCTTGTAGCTAATAAAGATAGAAGAATTGATGAGGTCATCCAGAAAGAATATGCAGGTCAGTGTTTCTCAAAGTGTGATTCTTTCACCACATGCATGAGAATCATGGAAGAGCTTATGAAAATGAAAATTCACATGCTCAATTCCATACTTACTGAAGTCATATTGTAAAGAAGGGATTCACTGGGTATTCTGTATTATGACCAAAACACCTTCAGTGATTTTAATGCCACTGGAGTTTGTCAAGGTTGTCCTGAGAAAATAGAACCAGAAAGTGTGCATGCGTGTGTGTGTGTGTGTGTGTTTGTAGCTAGATTATAAATATCTCGTATATATATGAAAGAGAAAAAGAGAGAGAAAGAGAGATGTATTTTAAGGAATTGGCACATATGATTGTGAAGACTGGTAATTCCAAAATCTGCGGGTAAATTGGCAGTCTGAAGACCCTGGGAAGAGGTATGCTACAGCTTGAGTCCAAAGGCTGTCAGCTGGTAGAATTCCCTCTTCATTCTAAGAGATCAATCTTTTTTCTCTTAAGGCCTTCAACTGATTAGATGAAGTCCACCTACATTATAATCTCATCTAAAAATACCTTCACAGAGACATCTAGAATTATGTTTGAAAAAATATCTGGGTCCTGTGGCCTAAGTTGACATATAAAAATTAAACATCACAGGTGGGAAATCAGTGAGTGGAAAAGGAAGAGTTAAAGAAAGAACCCAAATGGCCCTGGCTGGTTGGCTCAGCGGTAGAGCGTCGGCCTGGCGTGCGGGGGACCCGGGTTCAATTCCTGGCCAGGGCACATAGGAGAGGCGCCCATTTGCTTCTCCACCCCCCACCTTCCTTCCTCTCTGTCTCTCTCTTCCCCTCCCGCAGCCAAGGCTCCATTGGAGCAAAGTTGGCCCGGGCGCTGGGGATGGCTCCTTGGCCTCTGCCCCAGGTGCTACAGTGGCTCTGGTCGCGGCAGAGCGACGCCCGGAGGGGCAGAGCATCGCCCCCTGGTGGGCAGAGCGTTGCCCCTGGTGGGCGTGCCGGGTGGATCCTGGTCGGGCGCATGCGGGAGTCTGTCTGACTGTCTCTCCCCATTTCCAGCTTCAGAAAAATACAAAAAAAAAAAAAAAAAAAAAGAAAGAACCCAAATGGACACAACACTGAAGAACCAGGCAAAGCAAGAAAGGATGGAGGCAGAGAAGAGCAAGGAGAATGACACAGAGACATCAGGAGTATTTCAGAAATGGTGCCATAAAAGCCAAAATAACAACAACAACAACAACAAAAAACACACCTAAACTAAAATGGTCAATAGTGTTCAATGACATTGATAAATCAAGAAGACGAAAATAATAGAATTCACTGAATTTGGGAAACAGGTATTTGGTGCTGTGCCAAGCAGATTCAGTGACACAGTGGAGGTAGAAACTTAATTGAAGTTAAATGGAGATAAAATCATTAAAAAACAAGAACAAAGATTACAACCATAATTGATAAAAGTGAAGGGGATGTACTGTTCAAAAAAAGTACAAATAGTATGAATTTTTATATCAAAAGTCTTAATATGATCATACCATTTGGCAGAGTTATTCTACTTTTAGAAAATTATCCCAAGTAAATAAATGTATATCTATGCCAAGATTTAGCTATAAGCTATTTATCTGAATACAGTTTCTAATAATATTATCAAAAAAAGAAAAAAAGAAAGAAAGAGAGAGAGAGGAAAGAAGGAAGGAGGAAGGAAGGAAGGAAGGAAGGAAGGAAGGAAGGAAGGAAGGAAGGAAGGAAGGAAGGAAGGAAAAAGGAAGGAAGGAAAGAAGGAAGGAAGGAAGGAAGGAAGGAAGGAAGGAAGGAAGGAAGGAAGGAAGGAAGGAAGGAAGGAAAAAGGAAGGAAGGAAGGAAAAAAGGAAGGAAGGAAGGAAGGAAGGAAGGAAGGAAATAAAGAAGGAAGGAAAGAGAAAGAGAGAGGGAGAGAGAGAGAAAGAAAGAAAGAAAGAACTTAAATGTACAATAATAGGATATTGAGTAAACAAATTATGTTTTATCCAAGGCAGATTTACTGTGAAGATAATGAAAGTTGAGTTTTGAAGTCTTCATTTGCATGGAGTAGGTTCTCATAATTTTGTATAATTTTACAGTGTTTTCCTTAAATAGGGCCCACCAAATTGTATAATCTTTAGTCCCCCAAACTACACAATGGGAGAATATATTTGACAATACGTCTGATAAGGGGTTAATAACCAAAATTTATAAAGAACTTGTAAAACTCAATACCAGGAAGACAAACAATCCAATCAAAAAATGGGCAAAAGAAATGAATAGACACTTCTCCAAAGAGGACATACAGATGGCCAATAGGCAGATGAAAAAATGCTTAACATCACTAATCATTAGAGAAATGCAAATTAAAACCACAATGAGATATCACCTCACACCAGTCAGAATGGCACTCATCAACAAAACAACACAGAATAAGTGCTGGCGAGGATGTGGAGAAAAGGGATCCCTCCTGCACTGCTGGTGGGAATGCAGACTGGTGCAGCCACTATGGAAAACAGTATGGAGATTCAAGAAATTAAAAATCAAACTGCCTTTTGACCCAGCTATATCACTTTTAGGAATATACCCCAAGAACACCATAGCACTGTTTGAAAAGAAGAAATGCACCCCCATGTTTATGGCAGCATTGTTCACAATAGCGAAGATCTGGAAACAGCCCAAGTGTCCATCAGAGGACAAGTGGATTAAAAAGCTTTGGTACATATATACTATGGAATACTACTCAGCCATAAGAAATGATGACATCGGATCCTTTACAACAACATGGATGAACCTTGATAACATTATACTGAGCGAAATAAGTAAATCAGAAAAAACTAAGAACTATATGATTCCATACATAGGTGGAACATAAAAATGAGACTCAGAGACATGGACAAGAGTGTGGGGGTTATGGGGTGGGGGGGAGGAGAGGGAGGGGGTTGGGAGAGGGGAGGGGCACAAAGAAAACCAGTTAGAAGGTGACGGAAGACAATTGGACTTTGGATGATGGGAATGCAGCATAATCAAATGTCAAAATAACCTAGAGATGTTTTCTCTGAACATATATACCCTGATTTATCAATGTCACCCCATTAAAATTAATTTTTAAAAAATCTTTAGTCCCTTCCAAAACTGGATTCCTTCTGTGTGTATCTATATATAGTTATAAAAATAAAGCTGTGTTTAATAAAACAAACAACTTCCTCCAAATGGACAGATGATTGAACAGGGATTTCATCACAAGGGAGATATTGATGGCCTAGGGAAATGCAAAACACCGCTTCTCACCTACTAGAATGGCTAAATTTGTTTTTTAATGCTGGTGAGGATGCAAAGCACATAAGAGCTCTTCTATATTACTATTGGGAATTCAAAATGGCAGTGTACCACTTTGGAAAAAGTGTGGCAGCTTCTTATAAAGTTAAACCTGCACTTGCCATATGACTCAGCAGCCTCACTCCTAGGAATTTACCCAAGAGAAATGAAATTGCAGGTCCACACAAACACTTGTACATGAATGTTTATAGCAGCTTTATTACGGATCACCAAAGACTACAAACAACTCAACTGTCCATCAATTAGTGTATGGATAAATAATCTGTGGTACATCTAGATTTTTAAAAAATAAATTGGACTTTATCAAAATTAAAATCTGGCCCTGGCCGGTTGGTTCAGCGGTAGAGCGTCGGCCTGGCGTGCAGGGGACCCGGGTTCGATTCCCGGCCAGAGCACAGGGGAGAAGCACCCATTTGCTTCTCCACCCCCACCCCCTCCTTCCTCTCTGTCTCTCTCTTCCCCTCCCGCAGCCAAGGTTCCATTGGAGCAAGGATGGCCCGGGCGCTGGGGATGGCTCCTTGGCCTCTGCCCCAGGCGCTACAGTGGCTCTGGTCGCGGCAGAGCGACGCCCCGGAGGGGCAGAGCATCACCCCCTGGTGGGCAGAGCCTCGCCCCTGGTGGGCGTGCTGGGTGGATCCCAGTTGGGCACATGCGGGAGTCTGTCTGACTGTCTTTCCCCGTTTCCAGCTTCAGAAAAAAAAAAAAAGAAAAAAAAATCTGCAGCTATTTGAAAGTCATTGTTATGGAAATGAAAAGACAAGTTACAGATTGGGAAAAATATTCACAATATGTATATTTCACAAATTACTTGTATCCAGAATTTATAAATACTTTTCACAAATTTATAAACCCAATTAGAAAATGGGCAAAATATTTGAACAGATGATTAACCAAAGAAGAGATTCTTATAGCAAACAATCACATGAAAAGGTGCTCTACATCATTAGAAAGATGCAAATTAAAATCACTGCAATAGGCTCTGGCAGAGCTGCTCAGTGGATAGAATGTTATCTTGGCATGCCGGGGTCACAGGTTCCATCCCTGGTCAGGGCACATATGAGAAGCAACCAATGAGTGCATAACTAAATGGAACAACCAGTTGATGCTCTCTCTCTCCCTCTCTATTCAATGCAAAAAAAAATTTTTTTCTTGTTTATTTTCTCCTTTTAAATTCATTGTGTTGATATAGTTTCAAGCATCAATGGAAAAAAATTTTTAATTAAAACCATTGAAATTATTGAGAACGCACTCAACACCCAGAATGGCTAACATAAAAGAACAAATAAACAATAAATTCAGCAGTAAATAGAAACATACTATGGAATACATTCAACAATGTGAATGAATCTTAAAAGCCTATTTTAAGTCAAAGAATCTAGATATACACACACAAAAGTCTAAGTATTATATAATTCTATTTAAATGACATTCTGGAAAAGCTAAAACTACAGGAACAGAAGTCATATCCATAGTTGCCAGAGACTGGGAGTGAGGAAGCAAATGACAGAAATGTTTTAGATCTTGGTTTTTGTAGGGTTTATATGACTGTATATATTTTTCAAAAGCATCAAACTGAGCACTTAGAAAAAGGTAAGTTTTACCACATGTAAATAATATCTTAATAAATCTGGCCTAAAAAATGAAATTGTAGAAAAATATTTAATGACATGGAATGATGGCCATGTAATGTTACTAAAGGAAGAAAGCAGATTATTAAAAAATCTATATTCATTTTTATAGGTCAAATATTTTACATTAAAATAGATAAATATAAATACATGTACAGAGAAAAGAACAATATTTCAACTATAGTTACTTTGGAGTCATTGAATCATAAGTAAATTTTAATTTTTATATTTGGGGGAAAATGAATTTTCTAAATTTTTTGTAACAAGTATGTACATCATGTAATTTTTGAAGTGGATTTTTGTTGATGATGGTAGGGTGGGAGAGTTTTTAAAGAACATAGAAGAAGTGGAGGAGCCAGACACAGAGATTCTAGTCTGTTCTGACAGGCATGGCTGTTTAGAAAGTTATTATAAAGAGGTTCAGATCAAGGAAAGATCTTTTTGTTTTGTTTTGCTTCGTTTCTTATTTTATATTGAGAACTTTTCTGTCTGGGAAAAGTGAGAACAAGACACCCATGCAATCAAGCAGTAACATGATATTACCTGGGAGACACAGTCACGAAACAGTGTTGGGAGCAAAACACAGTTATCCTGAAATGCCTTGATGACTCACCTGTCCCCAAATAATGCTTTTGTTTTCCTTGGTACCCACCCACATAAACTCTATGTTCTAACCAAGAGTTTACTCATCATTCCCAACCAAAGCTGAACTCCTGCTCCATGCCTCTACTCTGTTCCTCTGTCTAGAATGCTCCCCCATCGCTCTGTCTTCAAATGAGAAGCAACAGTTAATCCCATCCACTCCATAACAGGCTTGTATTTCTTTGACACTGTCACCTAGCTATACTGTCTCACAGTTGTCTGTGATTCCCCTCTCCCTCATTATTCTTAACCTCTTAGTCTCTTTATATCCTCCATAGCATGGGACACAGTGCCTTATAAAAATGTTTGCTGATTTCCATTGAAGATAGCATCAGATTGAGGGTGCCAAATTATGGTACATCCATAAACTAAAATGCTCATACAATGAACTGATTACTGAGATCAGTCCCAGATTTGGACCAGTTATGAGAGAGAAACCACATTGATGGCCTATTCCAGAACATAAGTCTTTGAACCCTGGAGTTAGTAAGCAATGTGACATAGAAATGGACTGCCAATACAGAATTCAAGTATAAATATAACAAAAGTAAAAAAATTATGTCAAGACAACAAAATTAGAATCTATTTAAACAATGTTCATAGTTTCTTTTATTTTTTTAATCAAGCTGTTCTTTCAAATCTATATCTGTTTCAAAGTATGTTTTTTCAGGGACCATTACCAGCTTATTTTCATTATTGAAAATCATGTCTACATGCTCAGTGAGGAAGGGTCTGGCTTGATATTGTTTTTATTGAAATGAGTGCTATGGATTACGAATCGACTGATTGAGTTGTTCATTTATTAACAATAAAAGTGCAGTTGTGACAACATGCAACTGATAAAAATATACAAACTGTGAATACACTTCCTATAGTTGAGAGACTTGGAAATCACTATTTCAGGTTCTACAATGAAAGATGTTAAGTGTTTATGTCAATTATTTCTGTTCATGCAGCTAGTCAGCCTTCCCACATCTTTCAGACACTTTTAGGTTCTATGTCTTAAATCATCTGAGTTTCTCATTTTTGGAGGTCATTCCTGGGGCTATCCACGAATCTGGTGACATTGGGTGGAAGCCATAGACTCTCAGGAAAGCCATACAAAGACCCAGCCACCTTTAGGACTAAATTTGTGGCTTTTCCCAAGGGTGTGTGAACACAAAGCCAGTCAGACATCTTCCACAAGTGTTATAAATGTTTCTTGGCTATGTGAGTCAGAAGATTAGGGTAGTAATCTTCAGAGATGTGGACAGTCATCAGCCTAAAGTCAGTGACTGAAGTCATGACAGCAAATATGATCCTCACGGGCAAGTGAGTGTTAAGAAATGAAAGGGAAGAGGATGTTCATGTAATCGAGCAAAGAAGAAACCATCGATGGTGACCCTAGAAGAATAGGTAGAGATCAAAGAAAGACCAGAGCACATGATATCCTATTAATTGTGGTGAACAGTGTCAAGTGTCAATGCAAAGATGAATACTAAAAATGGCCAATTACTTGATAATCTGTCCACCAAAAGGTGGAGTTCTATGCCCTCTCCCCTTAAGTCTGGGTGGATTCTACAACTGTTTTTTAGCCTATTGAAATACAGTAGGAATGATGCTGTGCTCATTTTCAGGCATAGACTTGAAGAGACCGGCAGCTAATAATTTTTGTCCCTTGGAAAACTTCATCAAGAAGAATTCTGTCTGGCTACCCCAGATTATCACAAGAAAGCCCAAGTTAACCATAGGAAACAGATGTCCAGCCAGCCATGGATGCTCCAGTCATTTCATCTTACTGCAATTGCAAAGGAGACCTCGAGTGAGGACCAATTAACCGAAACTGATCAACCTGCAGAACTGTGAGAACAGTGAGTGAGAGAGAAAGAGAGAGAAGGGGGGAGAGGGAAGGATTTATTGATTATAAATAATTGGCTTACATGATTATGTTGGTTCAGAAACCCCATGATATGCCATCTGCAAGCTGGAGGTCCAGGAAAATCAGTGGTGTAAGTTGCAGTCCAAATCAGAAGACCTGAGAACCAGGGAAGCTGATGATGTAAGTCCTAGTCCAAGTGCAAAAAAAAAAACAACCTATCTCCCAGCTTATACATTTAGGCAAAGAGAGTGAATTCTTCCTTCCTCTGTCTTTTTGTTCTATTCAGTCCCTCAAGTGATGAGATGATGCCATCCACATTGAGGAAGGGAAATCTGTTCCATTCACTACCAATTCATAGGCTAGTGTCATCCAGAAACACCCTCACAAACACAATCAGAAATGATGTTTTGCCAAATATCTGGACACCCAGTGTCCCAGGTAAGTTAACTCAAAATGAACCATCACCCTGGGGTAACGTGCATCCTGTGCCTGAGTGAGATAGAGATGTAAGGTCCAGCCTTCCACCTAAAGCCTGTACCACAGCACAGCTTCTCCATTTGCACAGTGCTGTTTCCTCTCCTTTCCTTATATGAGTGTTGATTCCTATTGAATATCTTGTACCTCAAGCTTGGTCTCCACATCTGCCTCTGAAGACATGAATCTTCTCCATGTCTCCCTGAGTGCAAGGACACAGATTTTGAAGACGGACCTAGGTTTGAAACATAATTCTTCTACTTATTACCTATGTGATATTGGACAAGTAATTCAACATCACTTAGTTTTCTCATCTGTAAAATTTGAGTAAAATCTAAGCACCTTTCAGGGTCTGATGTCCATAAAAACCCTGGTGCATACAAACAATGGCATGTTAACAGGGATGGTACATCAAAATCCAAGAGTCACATCTTAAGTTTTCTAAATAGTTTTTGAAGTCCCTCTCGGATGACTTCCGGTGAGAGAGAAACTCTCTTCCCTCACCCATATGAGTGAAGGAGTGCAGAAAACCTGCAAATCTGTCCAAAATAATATGGAGGTGAGTGATCAGCTAACAATGGCCAGGACATTTCTGGATCAATCCCTTTTGCAAGCCCTGCACAGTGCACAGTGGCACCTATTGTTAGTTTCTCAGTCTCTTGTGCGTCTTCAAATCCTTTAAATTGCATTTAAAGTTCTATTTCACAATGATTGGGGGAAAAAAATCTTTGTTTTCATGGATCTTAGAGTCCATTAAGAGAGAGAAATAACATATGCAATATATAATTGCAAACAATGATGAAAGAAAGTAGTATGAAAGAAAGTTTCAATGGATATGTAGACTTTGGTGGTCCCCAATGAACCATGTCTCCTGATATTTTGTCCTTGTACAATCCCCATGTTGACACTGGTTTGTCCATGTGTCAACTTGTCCATTTTGACTGTTGGGACATTACATACATGGTTCAATCAAAGGTGTGATGAGCACTTGCACAGTGGGACTAGACCTCCTCTAATGTACTTTCTTAGAATCCAGGTATCATTCTGTGAAGAAGCTCATCAGCCACATGGTCCATGTGGAGGATAACCAAGGACCTTGGCCAACAACCCTGATTGAGTTCCCAGTAGGTGGCCAGCCTAATATGCCAGCCTGTGACCTTCCAGCTATTTCAGCACCTCAGACAAATATACATGATGCAGTGGCTCTCTCTACGGAGCTCGCCAGCGCTTTTCCCCACCCTCTTCTCTCCCCAGGGTGCTCTCTCTCTCTCTTTTCCAGGCACTCCTCACCTTTCCTCCCTCTTTGGTCTCTGAAGACGAATATCTTTCTCCCTCTTTCTCCTAAGCTCCAAGGGCCCTTCTACCTCAGCAACTTTCTAAATAAACTTGCTTATTTAAAAAAAAAGACCTCATGAAGCAGAACCACCTGATCAACCAAAAA
Organism: Saccopteryx leptura; assembly: GCF_036850995.1. NCBI lineage: Eukaryota > Metazoa > Chordata > Mammalia > Chiroptera > Emballonuridae > Saccopteryx > Saccopteryx leptura. Next base: position 314,344,255 of record NC_089505.1, on the reverse strand, counting down.
TAATAATAATAATAATAATAATCACGCAGTAAATAATAAATATCATTAGTATTTAAACTACTAAATTTTGAAGTAGTTTGTAATACAGCAATAGATAACAAAAACACAAGGACCTGAACACAGAAACAAATAATTTTATCTATGCTGAATAATTTGGAGTCCTTTCCAGAAAAATTGATTATTTACAAGGACTCTATTAAAAAAGTAGGAGTCATCTTCCAGAGAGAGCAGTATGCACAAAAGCCTGTGCTTGAAGGGAATAAAATGCTTTAAACCTGAATGAAGGCCATTTTCTTATGCATCTTCAGCTAATTATGAAACATATAAAAATGGCAAACATATGTGTGCATACATATTTTATTTTATATAGTAATAGTATATTTAAGAAGGAGATGAATGCCCAAAGCTAAAACTGATATGCCTATTTTTGCTTATTACTCCAGACTTGCTAGTATGAGCCATCTGTGACATGAACACATTGTGCTGGGACCATCTGTAATGTTCCTAGTCTAATGGTTTAAATGATGGCTCATGCTATCATTAGAAGATATTAGCACCTCAAAAAACATTTGTTGGAAATAGCAAGGTACTGATCCCTTCAATCCTAGCAAGTGGCTATACTGTAAATTAATGCACGAAAGAGCAGGCAGAAAGGAAAGTAATGCTCATTGAGTCCCTTCTATGGACTAGGACATTTATATTGTGTTATTAATCCTCTCAGTAATCTCATGAGGTAGGTATTATTATTCCATGTTTACTTACTAAACAAAAATAAGGCCTTTTTATTAACTTGCTCAAGATGACACAGCTCCAAAGTGGCAGAGCCAGGATTTAAACCTCTGGCCCTCTGCTTCTAAGATCTATCATATCTACAGTAGCTGTTGTCGGTTGCCTCTCCTATATCCACATGTCCCTTCCTTCCAGATTTTTGTTCAGATATCCATGTTCTTCTGGGGTGTTTTCCAAAACCTGTGAGCAGTTCTCAATGGACATTGACTGTGTGTTCTACAAATTTAACTCAGTTCTGACTCCATCTACTTGTAAATAGCAGTAGATCCCACAGCTTAAGGTCTCAGTCCCACCAAACTGCTCCCATTTTAGACAATAATCGCAAGTCTAAGGGGCCACCTGCATTGCTTGCTGATTGACCAGCTATTAACTGGAGTTCCCGGGACACTCACCTCAGGTCTGATCATTTGCTAGACTGTCTCACAAAGCTCGGGGAAACATTTACTTACATGTACCTGTTTATCATAGAAGGATATCGCTCAGGCACAGCTACGTGGATGGAAGAGAAGCACTCTCCTGGCACACCACCCTCCCAGCACCTCCTTGTGTTCACCAGTCCAGAGGTCCATCAAATCTCTCCTTGTTCAGGAGCTTTTCTAGAGCTTAATCTGCAGCAACCCTTCCTTTTCCTAGAGGTTGGTTGGTGGGCCTGAAGGTTCCAGTACTCTAATTACTTAGTCTTTAGAGTGACCCGCACCATCCTGAGACTATGTAGGGACCCCACCCTTAGTCACTTTATTAACACAAACTCAGATGTGATCAAAAAGGGACTCCTTATGAATACCAGAAGTCACTCCCATTGCTCAGCAATTTCCAAGGGTTTTAGGAGCTCTGTACTGTAAGCAGGAACGAAGACCAAATATATTTCTTATTATACCAACCTCCTCATGAAGCCAGTGAGTTTCAAGCGTCAAAGGGCCTCTTTGTCTATAGCAGTATTTCTTAGCAGGAGGCACAAGTAGCATTTTGGGCTGGCTAGTTCTTTGCTTTGCAAAAAACTAGTCGTCTAATTTTTGCCCCTAACTTCTCTAATGAAACTGTACTGGCAATATTCACTGATGTACTCCGAAATGATAAATACAATAGGTGTTTTCATCTTCATAATTTCTAATCTTTCTGTTAAATGTGTCAATCAAGTCTTCCTTCAAAAATTCTCTTTTGGTGTGTGACTACCTACCACCTTCTGATGCATAAGTCTTTTTGTTTTTGTTTTATTCAGTGAGACGAGGGGAGGCAGAGAGACAAACTCCTGCATGCTCCCTGACCAGGATCCACTGGCAAGCCCCCTACTAGGTGATGCTCTGCCTATCTGGGGCCTCTGCTCTGTTGCTCAGCAACCAAGTTCTTCTTAGCACCTGAGGCGGAGGCCATGGAGCCATCCTCAGTGCCCAGGGACAATTCACTCCAATCAAGTCATGGCTGCAGGAGAGGAAGAGAGAGACAGAGAAAGGGGGAGAGGTGGAGAAGCAGATGGTTGCTTTTCCTGTGTGCCCTGACCGCAAATCAAACCTGGGACATCCACATGCTAGACAGACACTCTGAGACAACCACTGAGCCACTGAGCCAACGGCCAGGGCAAGAAGCATAGGTTCTTAATCTGGAGTCCATGATTACTTAAATATGGATGGGTCAGGGTGAAGGGACTGCTTCAAAACCACATGCGACTGACAACTACAGTCACTGGGTTTGTTTTGTTTGTTTGTTTGTTTTTTCAGTCACTGGGTTTTACAGCATGGGTTTACCTAAGGATTTGGAAATAAGTTTGTATCCTGATAGTTTATTTTAAAATCCAACATACAGCCTGACCTGTGGTGGTGCAGTGGATAAAATGTCGACCTGGAAATACTGAGGTCGTCAGTTCGAAACCCTGGGCTTGCCTGGTCAAGGCACATATGGGAGTTGATGCTTCCTGCTCCTCCTTTCTGTCTGTCTCTCTGTCTCTGTCTCTCTCTCTCTAAAATGAATAAATAAAAAATATTTTTAAAAAAATCCAACATACAATTATGGCATGTGTTGATAATAACATAACATCCTGAAAGCCTTTCATGAACTCGGCACTGCGTGGTAACCCTATGACTTTGATATTATTTTCCCATTTTACAGAGTAAAAGACTGAAATGCAGATGGAATCAATGGCCTAGCTAAGTCATATAACCAGTAATTAATGAGACAGAGAGCTAACATACAGCAAATGAAGTTATAGGAGTGACCTAAAGATCTAGTTTGGGCCCTGGCCAGTTGGCTCAGGGGTGGAGCGTCGGCCTTGCGTGCAGGGGACCCGGGTTCGATTCCCGGCCAGGGAACATGGGAGAGGCGCCCATTTGCTTCTCCACCTCCCCCCTCCTTCCTCTCTGTCTCTCTCTTCCCCTCCCGCAGCCAAGGCTCCATTGGAGCGAGGATGGCCTGGGCGCTGGGGATGGCTCCTTGGCCTCTGCCCCGGGCACTGGAGTGGCTCTGGTCTCGGCAGAGCGACGCCCTGGAGGAGCAGAGCATCGCCCCCTGGTGGGCAGAGTGTCGCCCCTGGTGGGCGTGCCGGGTGGATCCCGGTCAGGTGTATGCGGGAGTCTGTCTGACTGTCTCTCCCCGTTTCCAGCTTCGATAAGGAAAAAATAAATAAATAAAAAATAAAATAAAATAAAAAAAAAGATCTAGTTTGGATCCCAGAGCCAGAACTTGATGACAATTGATGGAATTTGTTAAAATTTGAAGTGATTGTCCATCAGAAGGAGGGCTGGTCAGCCTTAGAAGCTCAAAAAAACCAGAAGTTCTCAGTGATAAACACTGGCATTCTTTATTGAATACTACTCAGAGGAGTTCTTCACAAATCAGCTTATTTGATACTTGGTTAAGGTCATTGGGCCAGGGTTACAATGCCTTTAGAGGCCACACAGATATGTCAAGCAGCTCAGAGTGAGACAACAAGCTGTGGTCAGAGGGATAAAATGGGAGAGTGATTGAGATGACAGAGGCGTTAGGAGTCACAAATTTTTCTTTCCCAGAAAGATTATCTCAAAAGTGAGATGGATGCTTTATATTCTCTTAGCTTAAAGTCATTAAATATTTCCATACACTTTAATTCTTGTCCAGGATAAGAAAAAGCAAATGACATAGATTTTATATATTCCTGTCTCTTGGACAGTGATTTCTCATGGCAATCTACTTTTAAAAATCAGACTTATTAACTAAGTAAACGTGAATCCAATCCAGGAAGAAGAATTCACTCTTGCTGTAAAGAGCAATTAGTTTCTAAGCCTGAGTTACTAAATATACCATCCTGTGAGATCCCTTAGGAGACTTGCTGTATTCCTCCTGCATGAACTTAAAGTGTCCATCTATCACTTCCTATTGGAGGACAAATACATTTTTCTTATGTGTTATATACAAATTTACATATATTACATATGGAGGTCAGAACTCTCATTAGCTTTCAGCACTGCCACTCGGCTGTCCTAAAGAGAAATTATTTAATCTCTTTAAACCTCAGATTTTCTCTATAAAATGAAGAATTTAAATTTTAAAATAAATGTATCAAATTTGTTGTGAAGTTTAGATGATTTGGCATAACCTGATGTTTATCAGGTACTTTAAAAAACATTTGGCCCCAATAATCATACCTGCTATATGGTATTTCTATCTCTAGTGCAGACCACTCCCTCAAGCTTCAGATTCAAATAGCCCACTGCTCATTTGACATCTTTACTTGGATGTCTATTGGAATCTCAATTTACCTGTTCAAAACAGAATTCTTCTTTTTTTCTTTCTTTTTTTTTTTTTTTAAGAGAGGGAGGAAGAAGAATATTGAGCTGCTCCTATATGTGCCCTGACCAGGGAATCCAACCAGCAACTTTCACACTCTAGGACTACACTCCAACCAACTGCGTTATCTGGCCAGGGATTAATTTTTCTTTCTTTTTTTTTCTCTTTTCTATTTTTTTTTTTTTTTGATTGATTGTTTAGAGAGACAGACAGAGGAAGGGAGAGGGAAGAAGGGAAGCAATCACTTCTTGTTCCACTCGGTTGTGCATTCTGGTTGCTTCCCGTGTATGTCCTGACCCGGGATTGAACCTGCCACATTGTCATTTCTGGAGGACGCTCTCAACCGACTGAGCTAACTGGTCAGGGCCAAAAACCAGAATCTTTGATTCTCTCTCCTCTTTCCCACACACCTGGTTTTCTCCTAGCTCAATTAATTGCATTACATTGTTCATTGGGCAAAATAACTAGCAATCTGCTTGCTGTTCTTCCCAGTCCTTCCATATACACTATGGCCCGAGCTGACCAGGTTAGACCCTGGATCTTGAGTGGTGCCTGGCCCACCCGGAAGCCAGAGAGGAGTGACATGGTTAAGTCCCTCAGACAGCCAGGGAAGATGTATACCCTCCCTCTTTCCTCACAAAACAATCGCATCCTTTCCGGAAGTTCACGTCTCAAAACTACACCAGCAGAACTGAAGAGAGAAAAGAACAAGTGGTAGGGACCCTGACCTGCCTAGATACCCCACCTGTGTGATTTGGGGTGACCACGGGTTGGGTTACAGTATTCTTTCTAACCCCACAAATTATGTTTTTTCTGGCCTTGAGGCCAGCCCTTTTCACCTATTCCCATATCATAATTTCTGGTCCTCTTCTGTTGGTTACCAAGCTTTCAGGAACTTCTTTGAAGTCAAAGTGAAAACTAATGAAGCTTAAAGTCAGCATCCCTCACTTGCATGAATCCTTCCCAAGGCAAATGTTTTAGTATTAGTGATGTGCAAGAGGCTGGAAAGCACAAGGATCAGGGCAGGTCCCCTCTCCTCTGAGTCCAAGACAGGCACTGAGCCTGCCTTATTATTTCTTTTCAAAATGCATTTCATCCTTGTAATCAACTACTAGTTTTGGTGTGTTCTGTAAAGACTTTTGTTATGAGTTAGTTCTCTATGACAAAATAATTTTATTAATTTATCATTCATCTAAATTGTATATTCTGTCAGTTTTTATGAACTCTTTTTTGTTTTCTTTTTTTGTGTAATGTACTCTTTTAATAAATAAGTGTCTGAAATTTCTCATTAGTTTTAATAGAAGTATTGCAATTACAGTAGTTTATTAGTCATGTCAACTTTTTGAATGAATTTCCACTTTATATTTGATTTTTCTTCCAAGTCTTGAAGGATATATATGCTCAGTTAAAAAGCTCTGTAATAGCCTGACCAGGCAGTGGCGCAGTGTATAGAGCTTCGGACTGGGATGCAGAGGACCCAGGTTTGAGACCCCAAGGTCGCCAGCTTGAGTGCAGGCTCATCTGGTTTGAGCAAAAGCTCACCAGCTTGGACCCAAGGTCACTGGCTCGAGCAAGGGGTCACTCAGTCTGCTGTAGCCTCCCGGTCAAGGCACATATGAGAAAGCAATCAATGAACAACTAAGGTGTCAAAACGAAAAACTGATGATCGATGCTTCTCATCTCTCTCCATTCCTGTCTGTCTGTCCCTATCTATCCCTCTCTCTGACTCTCTGTCCCTGTATAAAAAAAAAATGCTCTGTAATAGGTATACCTTGTACTAACCTACATATATGCCATGCTGGTAGACAGAAATCTAGTGTGGTAGGCTAGATGTGGAAGTCTAAGATGGCCCCCAAGATCTCCATACACTTCTCCCAGTTGTTTAATGAAATACTAATTTAGATGCTTATGGGGATTTTGCAGATGTAATTACTGTTCCAAATGAATTGATTTTAATATAGGGATATTGTCCTGGTTGGGCCAGACCTAATATTAAGTTTGTAAAAGAGATGGGGCCCTTCAGGACAAAGAGATTCAAAGCACAAGGAATTAAAAATAAGGGATTCTCTACGGTTGTCTTTGAAGAAGCATACAGCCATGTGGCAAGGAATGCAGGCAGCTTCTAGTTGCTAAGAGCAGCTCCTGGCCAACAGTCAGCAAGGAAATAGGGACCTCAGTCTTCCAACTGTAAGAAGCTGAATCCTGCCACACCACAGGAGCCTGAAAAATTACTTCAAGCTCCAAATGAGAATGCAGCTAAACTGAAGCCTTGAGAGAAAGACAGACAGACTGGAAGGGAGAGAGATAGGGAAGGAGATGAGAAGTATCAAATCGTAGTTGCTTTACCTTAGTTGTTAATTGAGTGCTTCCCATATCTGCTTTGACTCAGGGAGCTCAAGCTGAGTCAGTGACCCCTTGCCCAAGCTTGTGACCTTGGATTCATGTCAGTGACTTTTGGGCTTCCAGCCAGAAACCTTTGGGCTCAAGCCAGCACCCTTGCGATCATGTCAGTGATACCATATTCAAGCTAGCAACCTCATACTCAAGCTGGAGACCTTGGGATTTCATACTAAGGACCTCAACGTCTCGGGGCCCACACTCTATCCACTGTACCACCAGTGGTCAGGCAAATGCCTTGATTTCAGACTTGTGAGACCTGAGTAGAGAATTCATTCATACCATGCCAGACCTCTGCCCTACAGATTAGTGAGATAAAAAATGGGTACTGTTTTTTGTCCCTAAGTCTGTGGTATTTTGTTACGCATAGGTAGAAAACGAATCCAATAGGACATGCTTACATTGAGATATGACCTCCGCACACATGATGTGGTGTGAATCAGCACAGTAGGGACTGCAATATTCCTGGAAGCCTTTTCTACACCAGACAATGTGCTCTAATTCAACTATACATACAAGTCACTAAAAATGTTTATTTTCTTTTTCTTTTTCCTATACAAGGAATTTTATCTGTTGTTCAAAGAGAGGGCTGTCTGGCTCCCCAGAAGGTTGTGGGCTCTATTAAGATTGTCCATTTCATGACTCTAACTCTAGTGCTTCTTAGAGATGAAGAGATCCAAAAGCTTATGATCATGGCACCGATGAGAGCAGTGCCCCCTTTGGTTCTCGCTAAATCCCTGATGTTTAGGTGTGGGAGCTGGATTCTTGCTTCCTGGTCCAGCTCCTGAAGTAGCTGCATTAGGAGAATAAGGTTTTAAGGGGTGGGAGGCAGTTCCCTTTATTCTGGATCACTGCCTTCTTGGCCCCATCCTGCTTTCTCTGATTTGGGATCTGCAGCATTCTCATTCAGTCCCCATTCCGACCTTCCTACCCTGGAGCCAGTACTTGAAACAGCTCTGGGATCAAGTCTTCTCTGTAAGTCAGAAGTCAGCCAAGCAAGCGTATAGCTCCCAGCTTCCCAAAGTCATTGAGCTTTTCAGCATAGTCCCTCATCTAGTTCGTGCACGCCCATGACACTTTGATGCGTTTCTTTTGCATTCATCCTGTAAGCGAACTCCAGAATAAGTGGATGCAGCACCAGAGGTTGAGACCCAAGTGGTGGAATACACGGCCCTGGGAGATGGTAAAGGTGATGACAGCAGCATGCTGCATAAATATTTCTTATGAAGCTAAATGTGTTTCCAACTTAACTCTTCCTTAACCAGTAGAAAAATCCACAGATTTATATATATATATATATATATATATATATATTCATATATATATATATATATAAAAATCTGTGGAACTCTAGTACCTTCCAACACTAGGGGAAGGGTGACAGAAATTCTGAGTGGAGAGAAAGAACAGCATTCATGGATGAAGGTTTAAATATTTTACTTTAAAAATTTTACAGAAAGAGAGAGAGAAAGAAAGAAAGAAAGAAAGAAAGAAATAAAGAAAGAAAGAAAGAAAGAAAGAAAGAAAGAAAGAAAGAAAGAAAGAAAGAAAGAAAGAAAGAAAGAAAGAAAGAAAGAAAGGAGGAAAGGGAGGAAGGAAGGAAGGAAGGAAGGAAGGAAGGAAGGAAGGAAGGAAGGAAGGAAGGAAGGAAGGAGGGAAGGAAGGAGAAAATTGACCAAGTGAACATATTTGTCTTGTAAAGGGTTCATGCAAGTGAGAAACACTGAGTTTAAGTTGCATTAGCTTCATGGTAAACCTTTCTCTATATCTTATGCATCTACATTAAATTAATCATTGAATAGTTGTTTGTTGCAGTGACTTAGTGACTTCAAAATTTTAAGTGCATTAATGTTGAGGGATGCCTGTATACTGAGTCCACTTTCACTAAAATAAAATAAAATAACTGGGTCACTTATAATAAAACATTATATATTTATTTCCTCATCTCTGCTTGTTTTCAAGAAAGAAAAGGTAATAATTCAATCTTTGTTCTTCAGATAGTAATTCAAGAACTTCCATCTGTTCTTCTATAAATAAGCAGAATAGCTTATCTAAGGGTTCAGATGAGACAATCTCACATTTGGTGTTTAAATTTAGTGTCTTTTGGAGTGAAGTGAAAGAAGAACCTTCCAGAAATGTATTCAGTTCATTCAAAGAGAGGAATCAGGATCGAGTTATAAAGAGTTTTTTGTCTATAATTGATTTTTTAAAGGAAACATTAACAAAAAGTATAATATATCAATGTTGAATAATCAGCTCTTTCTAACAGGCGCTTTTGTGTTATAATTTTTATCAAATGCAGTATCAAGGAAATTAAAATATCCATTTACTAAGAGTAAAAAATATTGTCCATTAAGTCTAGTAATAAAAACTTCAAGATAAGATTCTAAAAATGACACAGGCCTGCAGTTCTTCTAATAAAGATTGTTAAACTATAGTACTAGAAAAGACCAATTTTAGGGAATGATAGTCAAACTTCTACTTGTACCTTAACCACGTTTAATTAAAGTCCATGCTTCTTCTACCTCATTTAATGTAGATTTATTTTATTTTATTTTTTAATATTTTTTTTATTTTGAGAGAGAGACAGGAAGGAAGAAAGAGGTTGAGAAGCACCAACTCATAGTTGCTTTTATTTAGTTGTGCATTGATAGCTTCTGAGAGAGAGAGAGGAGAGAGAGAAAGTGAGAAGCATCAACTTGTAGTTGCTTCTTATATGTGCTTTGACTGAGGGTGCCAGTGTCTCCTTGCTCAAGCCAGCAACCTTGGGCTTTTCATGCCAGCAATCTTTGGGCTCAAGGTGGCAAGCTTTGGGATCATGTGGATGATTCCCCCACCAAAGCCAAGGACTCCATGCTGACAAGCCCGTGCTCAGAGTCAGCAATCTCAGGCTTTCAAACCAGCAACCTCAGCATTCCAGGTGGATGCTTTATCCACTGTGTGACCATCAGTCAGGCTAATGTAGATTTTTATAAAATGCATAATCAACTATTATAATATTTTGATATAAGAGTTTTCACAGGTAGGAAAATACTAAGGTCTCATAAAAGTATTTAAAGACAGTGAAAAAGTTAAAATAAGTTGCTTACTCTGTTGAATCACATGAATCCTTAAGAACTTAGGATGGCCTGACCAGGCGGTGGCACAATGGATAGAGCATCGGACTGGGACACGGAAGACCCAGGTTTGAAACCCCAAGGTTGCCAGCTTGAGCAGGGGCTCATCTGGTTTGAGCACAGCTCACCAGCTTGAACCACAGGTCACTGGCTCAAGCAAGGGGTCACTTACTCTGCTGTAGCCTCCCCCCCCCCGCCCCATCAAGGCACATATGAGAAAGCAATCAATGAACAACTAAGGAGGTGAAACAAAGAGTTGATGCTTCTCATCTCTCTCCCTTCCTGTCTGTCCCTATCTCTCTGTTTCTGTTTCTCTCACAAAAAAAGAAAAAAGAAAAAAAGAACTTAGGATGAAAAAAACTCTTTTTAAAAAGAATTATATGTTGATTTTAAAGAGAGAGGAAAGAGAGAAAGAGACATCAATTTGTTGTTCTACTTATTTATTTGTTCATTGTTTAGTTCCTATATGTGCCCTGACCAGGGATCAAACCCACAACCTTGACATATGGGCATGATGCCCTATCAACTGAGCAACCCAGCAAAGCCTGGAAAGAAACAACTCTTTTTAAAAATCATTTAAGTAACTACATTGTCATTGTATTCTGTCCTCAATTGCTTTGAAGTATAATTCTTTTCTTTTCTTTTTTTTTCTTCTTTTTCCAAGTGAGAGGAGGAGAGATAGACAGACTCCTGCATTCACCTCCCTCACCCTGCACCACACTGGGATCCATCCAGCAATCCCTGTGTGGGGCCGATGCTCTGTCCATCTGGGGCCATGCTTACAACCAAGCTATTTTTAGCAACTAAGGTTGAGGCTCCATGGATCCATCCTCAGCACCCGGGGTAATGTGCTCAAACTAACTGAGCTATGGCTGTGGGAGAGGAAGAGAGAGAAAGAGAGAGAGAGAAAGGGGATGGGTGGAGAAGCAGCTGGTTGCTTCCTCCGTGTGCCCTGACCAGGAATCGAACCCAACATCTACAAGCTGGGCCAATGCTCTACCACTAAGCAAACCGGCCAGAGCTGAAGTATAATTTTTTAAAACTGAAGAGGATTTTCTTTTCCTTTTCCAATTGTAAAATAATTATTTTTAGGTCCTTTATCTAAAATATTTTTTGAAGCACCCAAAACCACCATTAACTTCTTTATAAACTAATCTATTTTTAGTAAAACTGTCTTATAGACAAGTTAAGTGAACCTGATTTGCCCCAAATGTATCTGATTTCATATTGTTAGATATAGGGAATCACCCATTTAACCTTGAACCCTCTATGACTTAGATTGGGGAATTCTCATTAAAAGCCCTGAGTGAACATCTCTTGGATGCAAACACCAAAAAGCTGTGTGAGTGAGTGACCTATGTGCAGACACAAAGGAATGCATGTGAACAGACTTTAGAAAATTAGCCTAGAGGTTCTAGGTTGCCCCTTTCTTTGTGCTTGTTAATTAGCAAAAGAAAAAGAAGTACTGACCCAAATTAACCCTTTCTCTGTGTCAGCAAAATGGCCATCATGTCATTCTTTCCCCTTATCATCTGATCTCCCTCCCTGTGATCCTGTTACCTCTGTTCTGCCTCTGATCAATAAAAGCTAAGGGAGAAGGACATTCAGGAGGTCTTCTTTCCATCCCTTAGCAGACCACCCCCTCTCTTCCTCTTGACATAAATTTGTGTCTTGAGTAGATTCCTTCCATGCGACACTGGTAGTTCCCAGTGGGCTGGAATACTAGAGTTAGATATTTATTAGATTATTGTTTATATTTCTTGATCTTTTCAGGTTGTGATAACTAGCTTCTGAGATGACCCCCAATGATCTTTGCCTCAGGTATTAATATATTGCTCACAAAAATTAGGGGATATTTCAAAATGAATATGAAGCGATAAAAAAAGCATTTGATTTTTTTTATTAAACAAGAACATCAGAAAAGCAAATGATAAGTCAAAGAAAGTTGTTCAATTATACAAATGAGATGCAAAACCAACTTTTATTTCATTGGTGAAAATGCACTATACAAAAGGCTGAAAGTACTGGAGTATCTGCATGTTCCCTGATCCCCTAATTTTTTTTTTTTAATAATTTTATTTTTTTAATGGGGTGACATCAATAAATCAGGATACATATATTCAAAGATAACAAGTCCAGGTTATCTTGTTGTTCAATTATGTTGCATACCCACCACCCAAAGTCAGATTGTCCTCTGTCACCTTCTATCTTGTTTTCTTGTGCCCCTCCCCACCCCCTTTCCCTCTCCCATTCCCCCCTCCCCCCGTAACCACCACACTCTTATCAATGTCTCTTAGTTTCACTATTATGTCCCACCTACGTATGGAATAATACAGTTCCTGGTTTTTTCTGATTTACTTATTTCGCTTCGTATCATGTTATCAAGATCCCACCATTTTGCTGTAAATGTTCCGATGTCATCATTTCTTATGGCTGAGTAGTATTCCATAGTGTATATGTGCCACATCTTCTTTATCCAGTCATCTATTGATGGGCTTTTTGGTTGTTTCCATGTCCTGGCCACTGTGAACTATGCTGCAATAAACATGGGGCTGCATGTGTCTTTACGTATCAATGTTTCTGAGTTTTTGGGATATATACCCAGTAGAGGGATTGCTGGGTCATAAGGTAGTTCTATTTTCAGTTTTTTGAGGAACCACCATACTTTCTTCCATAATGGTTGTACTAATTTACATTCCCACCAACAGTGTATGAGGGTTCCTTTTTCTCCACAGCCTCTCCAACATTTGCTATTACCTGTCTTGCTAATAACAGCTAATCGAACAGGTGTGAGGTGGTATCTCATTGCTGTTTTGATTTGCATTTCTCTAATAGCTAAAGAAGATGAGCATCTTTTCATATATCTGTTGGCCATTTGTATTTCTTCCTGGGAGAAGTGTCTATTCATATCCTCTTCCCATTTTTTTATTGGATTGTTTGTTTGTTTGTTGTTGAGTTTTATGAGTTCTTTGTATATTTTGGATATTAGGCCCTTATCTGAGCTGTTGTTTGAAAATATCATTTCCCATTTAGTTGGCTTTCTGTTTATTTTGTTATCAGTTTCTCTTGCTGAGCAAAAACTTCTTAGTCTGATGTAGTCCCATTCATTAATTTTTGCCTTCACTTCTCTTGCCTGTGGAGTCAAATTCATAAAATGCTCTTTAAAACCCAGGTCCATGAGTTGAGTACCTATGTCTTCTTCTATGTACTTAATTGTTTCAGGTCTTATGTTTAGATCTTTGATCCATTTTGAGTTAATTTTTGTACAGGGGGAGAGACTGTAGTCCAGTTTCATTCTTTTGCATGTGGCTTTCCAGTTTTCCCAGCACCATTTATTGAAGAGGCTTTCTTTTCTCCATTGTGTGTTGTTGGCCCCTTTATCAAAAATTATTTGACTATATATATGTGGTTTTATTTCTGAACTTTCTATTCTGTTCCATTGGTCGGATTGTCTATTTTTCTGCCAATACCATGCTGTTTTGATTGTCGTGGCCCTATAATATAGTTTGAAGTCAGGTATTGTAATGCCCCCAGCTACATTCTTTTTCTTTAGGATTGCTTTGGCTATTCGGGGTTTTTTATAGTTCCATATAAATCTGATGATTTTTTGCTCTATTTCTTTAAAAAACATCATTGGAAGTTTGATGGGAATTGCATTAAATATGTATATTGCTTTGGGTAATATAGCCATCCTGATTATATTTATTCTTCCTAGCCAAGAACAAGGTATATTCTTCCATCTCATTATATCTTTTTCGATTTCCCTTAACAATGGTTTATAGTTTTCATTATATAAGTCCTTTACATTCTTTGTTATGTTTATTCCTAAGTATTTTATTTTTTTTGTTGCAATCGTGAAGGGGATTATTCTTTTGAGTTCCTTCTCAGTTGTTTCATTGTTGGCATATAGAAAGGCTATTGACTTCTGTATGTTAATTTTGTATCCTGCGACCTTACTGTATTGGCTTATTGTTTCTAGTAGTCTTTTTGTGGATTCTTTGGGGTTTTCGATGTATAGGATCATATCATCTGCAAAAAGTGATACCTTTACTTCTTCTTTTCCAATATGGATGCCTTTTATTTCTTTGTCTTGTCTGATGGCTCTGGCTAGAACCTCTAGTACCACATTAAATAAGAGTGGAGAGAGTGGACAACCCTGTCTTGTTCCTGATTTAAGGGGGAAAGCCTTCAGTTTAGTGCCATTTAATATGATGTTAGCTGATGGTTTATCATATATGGCCTTTATCATGTTGAGATATTTTCCTTCTATACCCATTTTGTTGAGAGTCTTAAACATAAAATTGTGTTGTATTTTATCGAAAGCCTTTTCTGCGTCTATTGTTAAGATCATGTGGTTTTTGTTCTTTGTTTTGTTGATATGGTGTATTATGTTAACTGTTTTACGTATGTTGAACCATCCTTGAGATTCTGGGATGAATCCCACTTGATCATGATGTATTATTTTTTTAATATGTTGTTGTATTCGATTTGCTAGTATTTTGTTTAGTATTTTAGCATCTGTATTCATTAGAGATATTGGTCTGTAGTTTTCTTTTTTTGTGCCATCCTTGCCTGGTTTTGGTATGAGGGTTATGTTGGCCTCATAAAATGTGTTTGGAAGTATTGCTTCTTCTTCAATTTTTTGTAAGACTTTGAGTAGAATAGGAACCAAGTCTTCTTTGAATGTTTGATAAAATTCGCTGGTATAGCCGTCAGGGCCTGGATTTTTATTTTTGGGGAGGTTTTTAATGGTTTTTCCTATTTCTTCTCTACTGATAGGTCTGTTTAGGCTTTCTGCTTCTTCTTGACTCAGTCTAGGAAGGTTGTATTGTTCTAGGAATTTATCCATTTCTTCTAGGTTGTTGAATTTAGTGGCATAAAGTTTTTCATAGTATTCTACAATAATTCTTTGTATATCTACGGTGTGCGTGGTGATTTCTCCTCTTTCATTTTGGATTTTGTTTATATGAGTTCTTTCTCTTTTTTCCTTGGTAAGTCTTGCCAAGGGTTTGTCAATTTTGTTGATCTTTTCAAAGAACCAGCTCCTTGTTCTATTAATTTTTTCTAGAGTTTTTCTGTTCTCTATTTCATTTATTTCTGCTCTGATTTTTATTATCTCCTTTCTTCGGCTGGTTTTGGGTTGTCTTTGTTCTTCTTTTTCTAGTTCCTTAAGGTGTGAAGTTAAGTGGTTCACTTGGGCTCTCTCTTGTTTGTTCATATATGCCTGAAGTGATATGAACTTCCCTCTTATTACTGCTTTTGCTGCATCCCATAGATTCTGATATGTCGTATTGTCATTTTCATTAGTCTGTATATATCTTTTGATCTCTGCACTTATTTCTTCTTTGACCCATTCATTTTTTAAAAGTATGTTGTTTAGTTTCCACATTTTTGTGGGATTTTTTTCCTCTTTTTTGCAGTTGAATTCCAGTTTCAAGGCTTTATGATCAGAAAATATGCTTGGTACAACTTCAATTTTTCTGAATTTGCTGATGTTGTTTTTGTGGCCCAACATATGGTCAATTCTTGAGAATGATCCATGTACACTGGAGAAAAATGTATACTCAGTCACTTTGGGATGAAATGTCCTGTAGATGTCTATCATATCCAGGTGCTCTAGTGTTTTGTTTAAGGCCACTATGTCTTTGTTGATTCTCTGTTTGGATGACCGATATAGAGCCATCAGCGGTGTATTGAGGTCTCCAAGTATGATTGTGTTTTTGTCAGTTTTTGTTTTAAGATCAATAAGTAGCTGTCTTATATATTTTGGTGCTCCTTGGTTTTTTGCATATATATTAAGAATTGTTATGTCTTCTTGATTCAGTGTCCCCTTAGCCATTATGAAATGGCCATTTTTGTCTCTGAGTACTTTTCCTGTCTTGTAGTCAGCATTATCCGATATGAGTATTGCTACACCTGCTTTTTTTTGGATGTTATTTGCTTGGAGTATTGTTTTCCAGCCTTTCACTTTGAATTTGTTTTTATCCTTGTTACTTAGATGAGTTTCCTGTAGGCAGCATACAGTTGGATTTTCTTTTTTAATCCATTCTGCTACTCTGTGCCTTTTTATTGGTGAGTTTAATCCGTTTACATTTAGTGTAATTATTGATACTTGTGAGTTCCCTATTGCCATTTTATATCTTGCTTTCTGTTAGTTTTGTGTCTTGTTTGATCCTTCTCTTTCGTTTTTCTATCTTTTGTTTTTATTTGGTTGTATTCCATATATCTTTCCTCTGTTGCTATCTTTTTTATCTCATGTGCTTCTGTGGTGGTTTTTTCAATGGTGGTTACCTTTGAATAATGAAAAGGGTCCCTACCCTGTTCATTGTAGCAAACTATTTTGTGAGTACTTTTGCACTCCATCGACCTTTGCTACTGTTAATCTCCATCTTCTCCCCCTCTTTCTTTTTGTTGTTGTCACAGTTTAAATTTGGTTTTATTGTGTTCTTTTTGGAGCTTTTACTTGTGGCTCTGTTTTTTTTGTTCTTTGTATCTGATTGGAGAACCCCCTTTAGTAATTCCTGGAGTGGGGTTTTTCTGATGATAAATTCCCTCATCTTTTCTGTATCTGTGAATGTTTTTATTTCTCCTTCATATTTGAAGGATAGCTTTGATGGGTATAGTATTCGTGGCTGAAAGTTCCTCTCTTTCAGGACTTTAAATATTGGGGTCCACTCTCTTCTAGCTTGTAGAGTTTCTGCTGAGAAATCTGATGATAATCTAATGGGCCTTCCTTTATATGTTGTATTCTTCTTTTCCCTGGCTGCCTTGAGAATTTTTTCTTTGCTGTTGGTTTGTGTCAATTTCATTATGATATGCCTTGGAGTAGGTTTGTTGGGGTTAAGAAAACTCGGAGTTCTGTTTGCTTCTTGAACTTGAGGCTTTATTTCTTTCCACAGGCTTGGGAAGTTCTCATCTATTATTTGTTTGAGTATGTTCTCCATTCCATTTTCTCTCTCTTCTCCCTCTGATATACCTATTATTCTTATGTTATTCTTTTTTGATGGAGTCAGATAATTCTTGTAGGGCTATCTCATTTTTTTAAATTTTTGAGTCTCTTTCTTCTTCTCTCTGTTGTGCCTCAAGTTGCTTGTCTTCTATTTCACTAATCCTATCTTCTATCTGGGCTGTTCTATTAGCTAAGCTTGTTACCTCATTTTTCAGCTCATGAATTGAGTTTTTCATCTCTGTTTGATTTGTTTTTATAGTTTCAATTTCCTTGGTCATATATTCTTTGTGTTCATTGAGTTGTTTTCTGAGCTCCCTAAATTGCCTTTCTGTGTTTTCTTGTATATCTCGGAGGATTTTTAGGATTTCTATCTTGAATTCTCTGTCATTTAGCTCCAAGGTTTCCAATATATTAAATTTTTTCTCCATAGATTTGTCCTCATCTAGCTGTGTTACCTCTCTTTCTTTTGTATCCATGATATTCGATTTTCTCTTCCTTAATGGCATCTGAGGGTGGTTTTGTTGATAGTATTAATGAGATTTAATAAAGAATAAAGAGTTAAAAAAATTAATAAAAAAATCGAAAAGAGTTGTTTTTTTAAAAAAAAATTAATAATGAAATAAAGAAAAATAAAATAAAATAAAATAAAAATTTTTTAAAAAGGAAATTATTCCCCCCCTCCTTTTTTCCTCTCCTCTCCTCTCCCCTCTTTCTTGAGAAAATCTTGTGGTGAACTGTGAATTATAACAAACAATGCCTGTGATGGAGGGCCTGAATTGGGGAAAAGTAATAAATGGGCAAAAAAAAAAAAAAAAAAGAAAAAGAATAAAAAAGAAAAACGAAAAAAAAAAAAAAGAGCGTATGGACCCACAAAAAGCAAATAAGGAAAAAATTTGGGTCAAGAATAAAATGATTTGCCTTTAGGTGTTGGTTGTCTAAGAGTTATGATGAGAGGAATAAGAGGAAAACAGAAAAATGGGGGGACAAATTAAAAAATTACTATTGTATTTAGTGGAACAAGAACTAGATATAATGGAGAGCCAGGGATGAGAGCACTGCTAGTGAGTTAAAAAGGTGAAGTAAAACCCCCCCAAAATGCCACAAACATAAGTTTGAGTCCCAGATAAGATAATTTGTTTGTTATTGAGGTTTGAATGAGAGGAGATGTAAAGGAGAAAGGAAGAAACTAATATAGAGGGAGAAAAGAAAGAGAGAGAGAGAGAAAAAGAGGGAACCACTAAAAGAAGAAAAAGGAAAGGAGAGAGAGAGAGAGAGAGTTAAGGGTTTTGGAGTGCAACCCTCATAGAGAGAAAGGAAGAGAAGAGAAAAGATAATGGGAGATGTAACACTTATGGGTAGTGTAGTTCAAGGAGAGGAGAGAGTAAGACCGGCAGAGAGTTAATCGGCCAAATTGGAGGAGGAAAAAAAGTATCAAGAATGAAGATAAGAGAAACAAACGAACAAATATAATAAAATGGGATAGGTTATAAAGTCTGCAGACTATTCTTGATTTTGAGAGGTTATCTTCTTGCTTCTTCTTTTCTCTCCCTCTTCCTGGTCGGTGACTCTGTACCCCGGGTTCTGCCCCTTTGGCACGCTCAGGTAGAGGTTTGCAGTTGATAAGTCTCTATGGCAATGTCATGTATTGTGCTTTAGTCTCGTTGGCAGTCGAGGCTCATTAGCATTTATAGGCTCTGACAGTGAGAGAGTCCGTGTTCCTGGAGCCTTTCTCCTAGTCTTTCCTTCCTCAATTAGTAGCCTGATAATCCAGCTATGGGGTTGCTGCTGCCTCTGCCTGGATAGTAAGAGGCTCAAAGAGCTGGCAACTCCCCACTCTATTTCCACTCAGCACAGGGCTCTGGGTAAGGCTCAGTCAGTCAGAGCTGCTAGCATAATCAGGCGGGCTTTCCGCCCACTCAAAGACCTTTGGCTCTGTCTGCCACTCTGTCTGGTAACACAGGCGGGCGCCCACTTTCGGGGCGCTTGGAGGAAACTCTCACTCACTGGCTGCATGCGCAGACCAGGATATCTGGCCAGCAGTCTCACGCTCTGAGTGAAACCCCCAACCGCAGTGAAAAGTTGCAGCGTTGGAATTGAGTCTCGCTCCGTCCCCGTGCGCGGCTTTTGCAAGGCGCTGGGGTGGCCCGAGATTCTGCTTTGGCCCACACAAAGGCCCCTGACTCTGCCCCTCTGTGCGATAACATGGGCGCGCACTGCCGAGGCACTCGGAGGAATCTCTCATTCACTATCTGCGCGCGCAAACCAGGATATGAGGCCGGCCGCGTTTCCCTCTGAGTGAAACCCCTCCAGCACGGAAAATCTCCACCGTTGGAATTAGTTCTCACTCCCTCCCGTGCGTGGCTTTCCCAGGGCGCTGGGGCTGCCCAGAGACTCTGCCCTCGGCCCACAGAAAGGCCTCTGAACCTGCCTCTCCGTGAGGCAACACGGGCACCCACTCTTGGGGCCTAGGAAGAAATCTCTCGCCCACTAACTGCGCGCACGCCAACCAGGAGACCGGGTAAAATAGCCACCCCGCTTGTCTTTCTTTGTTTGGGTTTGGCGCGAGTGTTAGCTTGTATTGCCCGGGTTGCCACAGGATCAGTTTTTCCTCGGCTTGGATCTCCATGCCACAGCCTGGTTCGGCCGTTTGTGCCGCGGCCTGGATCTATTCACCCCCTTTGCCCGCCTCAGTTTCTATATTCACAGTTACCAGAGAAAGCCGCCCTGTTTAGGTTAGTGAGGAAGGCGGAGCATTTCTTACTCCCTATTTCCTTTGGGGTTTGGTTATATATTTAGCCAATTTTTCACTCGACCATACCTTTGGGTGTATTGCGAAGCTTCTGGAGGCTCCAAGTATAGGTTTTTCTGTTTCTGGTTGAAGCTCTTGTTGAGTTTTGGGGGAGATTTATCGGTATCGCTTCCTACCCCGCCATTACTCTGACGTCATCTCTGATCCCCTAATTTTTGTGAGCAGTGTATATAGCATAGTCCCTTTCTAAATTTTACCATAGTGGGTCCATGGAACCAAGAAAATATACAGAAGTGATGGTATGTGACTTCTGAGGCTAGATCGTAAAAGACTTTGAGGTTTGGTCTCGTCCTTTCTCTCATATCACTCACTCTGGGAGAAATCAGCTTCCATGTCATGAAGATACTCAAGAAATCCTATGAGAGGTCCACATGGTAAAGAACTAAGGACTTCATCAAATGGCATATGAATGAGCCATCATGGAAGTGGATCCTCCAGCCCCAGTCAAGCCTTCAGATAACTGCAGCCCTGGCTGAAAGATGAATATTTCCAAGCGAGATCCCAAGCCAGAACCACCCAACTAAGCTGCTCCTAGATTTCTGAAGCACAAAATTGTGTGAAAACAAATGTTGATCACTGTTTTAAGGTTGTACTATATATACTACTTCATAATCTTTTTATTTGAAGAAGTTCTTGAGAATTGATCCCCAGATTCCTTTCAGGGTCCCCAAACTTTTTACACAGGGGGCCAGTTCACTGTCCCTCAGACCATTGGAGGGCTCCCACATACAGTGCTCCTCTCACTGACCACCAATGAGAGAGTTGCCCCTTCTGGAAGTGCGGCGGGAGCTGGATAAATGGCCTTAGGGGGCCAAATTGCAGCCCACGGGCCCTAGTTTGGGGACGCCTGCAATGTAAAAGAGTAGAAGTGCTCAACAATTCTTGGAACAAATATAAATTAGCCTTGCAGATTTTTAAATGTGAGCCTTTTGATGTAATCGCAATATTTAAAGAACATATTTACTATTTTAATAACTTTTATTTTAAAAAATAAGAAAATTTAGGAAAACATACTATTTTCTTTATACTAGAAGTGGAATGTGATTGTGTGGAGTTGTTTTCCTCTGTTTCTCACTCCATATGTTGAAAATCTGATAAGAGATTGTTAGAAGCAGAGATAAAGATTAGATAGGACGGAGAGGAGATAGAAGAAGGTTGAAATGTGATTTCACAATACCCTATACCACTTATTTTCTAAGATCCCATCTCACACAAAAGACAGTGACAGAAGGTTTTCTCTGTCCAAACCTCTCAATGGGACAGAACTAGCTTATCATTTCCTCAAAAAGTGAGAGAAAACTAAAAATTTAAAGATGTGTAGGGGTAAAGATTAAAAATAATTGAAGCATTTACAGAAGTTGTAAATTTTACTAATAATCCTCATGTAATCAACATTCTCATTTCAATCCCAACCTTTCCAAAACAAGGAACCCCTACCAATGAACACAAGACACTAAAACACAGTAAAAATAAAGGGAGAGTAGGGTTTGAAGCAATTGTGCGGTGTAGTCTCTGCTGACACACACAAAAAAATGCAGATACTAAAATATCATTGCTCTTAGATGGTTGGTCTCTTAATATACTTAGATATATGTGCAGAAAATCATTTGCTCACCATTTGGTATATGTACCTTCTCCTAGTAATAATGTACTTTTCAGAGTGTTCTCATTTCTACCTCCCAGCAATTCTATTATATAAGCCATTGGAATTATTATATCTATTGAACATATGACAAAGGTTGAAGATAATTTTCTCAAGGTCACTAGATAGTGGCAAGGAAGAGATAATAATTCAGGCTTCACAGAATTCAATATTGGGCCTTTCTCCAGACTACTTTCTCTGCTGAAAGCATTACAGCAGGGGTTGGGAACCTATGGCTCGTGAGCCAGATGTGACTCTTTTGATGGCTGCATCTGGCTCGCAGACAAATCTTTAATAAAAAAAAATAATAACATTAAAAATATAAAACATTCTCATGTATTACAATCCATTCATTTCCTACCGCTCATGTTCATGGTTGCAGGTGGCTGGAGCCAATCACAGCTGTCCTCTGGGACAACACCAAATTTTTTTTCTTTATAAATAAATTTTTATTAATTTTAATGGGGTGACATCAATAAATCAGGGCACATATATTCAAAGAAAACAAGTCCAGGTTATCTTGTCATTCAATTATGTTGCATACCCATCACCCAAAGTCAGATTGTCCTCCGTCACCTTCTATCTAGTTTTCTTTGTGCCCCTCCCCCTCCTCTTCCCCCTCTTCCTCCTTCCCTCCCCCCCCCCCCGTAACCACCACACTCTTGTCCATGTCTCTTAGTCTCATTTTTATGTCCCACCAATGTATGGAATCATGAAGTTCTTGGTTTTTTCTGATTTACTTATTTCACTCCGTATAATGTTATCAAGATCCCACCATTTTGTTGTAAATGATCCGATGTCATCATTTCTTATGGCTGAGTAGTATACCATAGTGTATATGTGCCACATCTTCTTTATCCAGTCTTCTATTATTTTTTTTACAGTATTTAAAGCCTTTAAGCAAACTCTTGGCCAATACAGCAAGAATCCATAAAAGAGTAGTGTCCTTAACATGTTCACCAAATCCAAGTTGGCACCAACACCATTCCAAATCCCTGTGAATGCAACCCAACCCCAGTTCAGTCCGTTAAGAGCTGTCACAAGGAGCAGGAGTCCAGGAAAAGTCCACATCCAGGAAAAGTCTACATGGCACTGGAATTGTCATAATTCTATACTTTGCAGCTCATGTCCAAGTCCCAATGACCACTGCTTCTAGCTGGTAATGATTCAGGTAGACTGGAAAAGCCATCCGCAGCATGTGTGGATATGGAGCTTCTGTTCTCCTCTGCCTGGAGAGATGAGACCAGGTTGCTTTTCCCTGGAACTCTGCGACTGTGGAGTAGTAAAGAGAACCTTGGGATACATTAAGCTGGGTGGCAAAAGTAAATTCATAATAGAAGTTGGCAAAAGGGGGAAAGAGAGCTCTAAATTAGGAGTAAGTCCCAGCCTGAAATATGAGTGGGGCATTGAGGTAGGAGGAATAAAGGAAACACTATATATTAAACAAAGCAGCAGAAAATAGGACTATCAATACCCACAACAGAGATCTTTGAGGGAAGAATAAAAAACCTGACTCTTCAGGCAAGACATAGTTAAGTGGCCCTTGTGCAAGTGAGATCAGTTTACCTGCTTCTTGGAAGAAATACCCTAGGCTTGTCCACAGTGTCATAGATGGGGCCAACGGCCTTGGGCACCTTCAGCCTTCAGTGGCAAATCCCAGCATTCTGGGCAAGGTTAGGTCATAGGTGGCTGGAGCAGGGCTGGAAAAGACTGAACCCTCCCTTAGAGGAGCAAGGGGGAAGGCTACCTTCCAGCATCCCTTTTTCCTCACAGAGAAGGCATGTAAGCCTGGCAGGCTTTAGCTCAATGACCTTCCTATTCACTATTGAAGCAGGACCCAGATGGAATCCTATGAAACCCCTTTGGGGCGTTGGAGCCTTTAAGGGTGTATCCTAAAAGCTGCTAGTTCACCTGATTTCTATTGGGCTTTTTCTGCCTCTTGGTACCTTAAAAGCCACGCTCAGAAGATCTCGCTGAGGGGTTTGAGGATCCCCATCCACCTATATAAACCTTTTCCGTATATCTGGAGCTATTTGGAAAAAGACAAAACAGTGTTATTAGTTGGATCAAATAAAAGAAGGTAGAAGTTTGCAGGAGAAAAAGACTTAGTGTCTGCTGTTCATCAGCATTCAAAAGAAATTTAAATTTTTTTAAGTAAAAAGCATGATATGGTAGACCCATAGGAGTTCCAGGATATGACTCCCTCCTTTTAAATTTTTTTAAATTGACCTTAAAATATTTTCTGGGTACACTTTAATAATACCTTGACTTTAAAGATTGTAAGAAGTACCCATAATTCGAAAGGTTTGGCAAAATACAGTAAATGCTTTTGCTACATATGCAGGAGCATTGTCAGTTTAACCAGTTTAGGAAATCCAATATTAGAAAAGTGCATACAGACAATGAGCTATAACAGGGGTCCACAAACTACGGCCCGCGGGCCACATGCGGCCCCCTGAGGCCATTTGTCCGGCCCCCACCGCACTTCCGGAAGGGGCACCTCTTTCATTGGTGGTCAGTGAGAGGAGCATAGTTCCCATTGAAATACTGGTCAGTTTGTTGATCTAAATTTTCTTGTTCTTTATTTTAAATGTTATATTTGTTCCCGTTTTGTTTTTTTACTTTAAAATAAGGTATGTGCAGTGTGCATAGGGATTTGTTCATAGTTTTTTTTTTATAGTCAGGCCCTCCAATGGTCTGAGGGACAGTGAACTGGTCCCCTGTGTAAAAAGTTTGGGGACCCCTGAGCTATAACATGCTTAGCAGCCTCTCCTGTTCTGGCAGAGGTTACTATAAATCCAGAATATGTATCCACTGTAACGTGGTCATAGGACTATTTGCCAAATGAAGGTATATGAGTAACATCCATTTGCCAAAGTTGTCCTGGTAGGAGTCCTTGAGGGTTAACTCCAAATGAAGGGAGAGATTATAGTATAGGACCCCTTAGACAGGATTTACCAATCTGCCATGCTGCTTCCTGAGAAAGTTGAAACTGTTTACACAGGGCTACAGCGTTCTGGTGATGAATAGTATGAGACTGAATTGCTCGATCAACACCAAATTTTTATTGGATAATACGTAATGTACACAGGTCGTTGTATGGCTCTCACGGAACTACATTTTAAAGTATGTGGTGTTCCTGGCTCTCTCAGCCAAAAATGTTCCCGACCCCTGCATTACACAAATGTTAAGGGCTTAGAAAAGTAGTTAATTTAAGAACACTATGGTGGGCCCTGGCTGGTTAGCTCAGTTGGTTAGAATGTTGTGTCGTCTCCATAAGCCAAGGCTGTGGGTTAGATCCCCAGATAGGCCACATACAAAAATCAACCAATGAATGCATAAATAAGTAGAACAACAAATGGATGTTTCTCTCTCTTTCTCTCTCCTTTTCTCTCTCTCTAAAATCAATTTTAAAAAACTATATGATAGAATAAAACTATTCTGGTTTTTAACTCTTTTAAGATTTTTAATTATGAACACAAAATATTTCATGTAGTTATATTTTTAATCCACTATTTTATAAAATAACCTTATTATTATTCCTATAGTCACTGTTTCTCTGGTCCATGCACTCATGTAGGTCCCCAGTATTAGTAATATCAATCTATTGGTAAAAAGAATAGCCTACATATAAAAGAAAGTATCTTCAGTCATTTACATACACATTGACTAAGTATGTGGATATATAATTATTCACTTTAAAATTTATTTATTTATTTATTCATTTTAGAGAGGGCAGAGAAAGAGAGAGAGAAAGGGGGGACAGGAAGTGTCAACTGCCATATGTGCCTTGACCAGGCAAGCCCAGGGTTTCGAACTGATGACCTCAGTGTAAGGTCGGAGGATAATGGGAAAGGTCAGACCCACGAACTTTGGCTAGGATCGCCCACAACCAAGCGCGTCAAAAGAAACTTCCCAGGAACCCTTTGGAAAACAGCGACCATCTGCCAGCCAGTGAGATTTCACTACGTCATATTAGCCCGACTTCCCTAGAGGGATCCCTTTAAATATCTCCCACGCGGTTTAATCCTTGTGACTTCCCTGGCCTCCATCTTTCCTCAGGGCCAGGGAACCTCGCTAGGCAGGATGCGTGCTCTGTACTCAATAAAGCCTTTTGTTATTCCAAATTTGGTGGCTCTGAGCCCTCTTCCTTCCTTCTTGGCGGGGGGGGGGGGGGGGGGGGGGGGGGGGGGGGGGATACCTTACACTCAGCATTACAGGTAAACGCTTTTATCCACTGCGCCACCGCCACCACAGGTCAGGCTAATTATTCACTTTAGATTCTTCAAGTAAGCTTGTGAAGAATGAGCAGATGGAATAGAAGAGAGAAAACAGTCATATCTAGCTTTGACAAGTAGGTAACAATAGGTCATGCATAGAAATGTAAAACAGGGAATACTAGTGGGTTACCCAACTAGAGCGGAAATGGCAGATCAGGTGGATAAGGGGAACAAAGTACAAGGGAGAAAGCTGAAGCATTTGGAATGACCAGGTTAAAGCAACAACTATGAAACTATGAACCTTAAATGTTCAGTATAAATAAGTATCCTTTCATAAATCTACCCTCATTTCCCAGGACAAAATTCTGTACTCTAAAATAATACAGTACCTCTCCTGTAGCCTTCACTAGGTCAAAGTCACTCATGGCTCAACACAAGGAGATTCTAATCTCCTTTAAGGCAGGGTCTTTATTGGCTTCATTTGACTCCTACAGTTATTAGTGACAGGTTGGAAGTAGAGAACAAGGAGAGATTGAAAAAAAGGAGAAAATTACTTCAATGTTTATTTAATGTCTACTTGGAGCTTGACATTATGCTATATGCTAGATGCTGCACTTACGTTATCTCATGAAAAAAACTAAGGCTTAGGGAATTTAGTAATTTTCCAAGATCACTCAACTGATAGGTGGTAAATTCAATATTTGAAACTAGTTGTATCTTCCTCTAAAATTGGTACTGAGCTTATTAGTATTTGCTGAAAAATTAGTTCTATCATGGTATTTAGAAATGGTTAAAGAGGGCATTTCATAGTGGTTCTTAATTATTTTCGGGTCATAGACTCATGCAAGAAACTTTGCCATAAAATTGCATATATGCAAATACATAGAACATTTTTCATACCATTTCTAGAGGATCAGAGCCCCCCAATTTCATTCCAGAACTGGCTAAGGAAATCATGGAAACCAAAGTAAGTACCTATGGATTACAATATTCTAAACCACTCTTTCTCCCATCCCGACCCACCCTACTTTTCTTCCCATGTCTCAGAGCAAACAAAACCTTAAATAATGTAAACACATGAAAAGTTTGACTGAGCAGTAAATGCAAAATTCCAATATAATACTGTACTTTAAAATGTCATTGCCCTGGCCAGCTAACTCAGCTGGTTAAAGCATCATTTTGATATGCCAAGGTTGCAGGTTTGATCCCAGGTAGAGCACATATAAGAATCAACTAATGAATGCATAAATAAGTGGAACAACAAACTGATGTTTTCTTTCTGTCTCTCTCCTTTCTTCTTCTTTCTCTAAAAAAAGAAATCTATAAATAAAAATAAAATGTCATGGAGAACTTGGTTAAGAAGACCTCGGAGAAGCAGTCTCACAATCTTTAAATTTCAGTTATGACCTTCACACCATATATGATGTAAGACTCAGATATGAGGCTATTGGAATTCATTCCCAACAGGGTGAAATAGCTAAAAGCCAAACTGAATGGAAAATCCTAGGAAGTATCCTACCACTTAAGGGAAAAGAGGTTTATTTCTGTCATTTTGCTAGAGGAATTTTTCTTGAAAAATGTTTTTGAATTTTTGTTGTAAATGTGTTTTGCTTTTCGTCATAAATGTTTTAAATGAAGTTTCTGTGGCTTTTTAAAAATACTCAGTATTGTTTCAAAAAGGATTTAAGACAGCATCTAGGCTTAGAGGAAATATTATAAAGTACATGTAGGAAAAAATAAAGACAAAGATATAAAATAGAGACAGAAATGGAAGCTGATTTTAAAACATAAATTTATATTGTAATTGAGTCTTTACTCCCTCAAAGTAATTGTTAAAAATTATGCAGCACTAACAGTTTTATGTATTAAGTATATATTTTTCATAATTAACAGAATATTTTCATATACATTATCTCATCTGATCCTAAATTGACTTTGTGAGGCAGTTATTATCTACATTTTCTAGATAAGGAAATCAGGGCTCAGGGAAGGATTTGAAAATCAAGTCCTTGCTCTTTTGAAATTACACTGCTCAGCAGCAACTGATCATTAATTCCTGTGCACAAATAAGTAATGCATTTCAGTTCTGTTAAAGAATATACATCAAAATCCGTTGGCACTGACATTTTCCTGAGAGGATTATTACCTACTTTACAGGTGGCTTTAGATCTGTACATCAAATAAAAGGACTTCAGACTTGGAACAGCCCTCTTAGATATAACACTTAACTCCTTCAACTCATAGATGAATGCACTGCTCTAAGAGGCCAAATGATCTGTCACAATCATCTAATCAGTTAGCCGTAGGGCCAAGATCAAAAGCCAGGTTTCCTAAGTTCTTTTCTTTACATTGCATTGTCTCTATAGCATTATGTCCACTTCTATGATGTCTTACATGCCCAATTCTGGCCTTTCTTTTGTTTCCCTGGTGTCCACTGGGTAAATTTCTATGTGCACAGTGACATGGCTATAAGACCTAGCATGACCTGGCACCAATGATTTCTGCACCTCCTCTAATAGTATGGGAATGTTCCTGACTTATAAGGATGCTAGCTTTTGTGTAATATCCTGACACAGCTGTCTTATTGGGGCTACAAGGAGAGCAGTACCTCTGAAAGTAGTAGGAAACTGGGTTTCTCCTGGAAAGAGGGGACATTCTTGACGTCTGTCACCAGGAAAGATGAGAGAAGGCACTCAGATGGGAGGGACAAATGGGCTCTGGGACTCACAGGCCTTGGGCAGGGATCTCCCCTCCCCCAAGCAAAAGATTAGTGAACCAGGCAATTCTAGGTGACTTTTCATGTCAAATTTTTGTATGATATCCCTGAATCTTTAGTAAAATCTCCAAATACTCTAGAAAGAAACCTGAGTTCACACTTGGCAAGGCCATTCAAACCATGTAGCAACCAAGCATAGGCAGACTGGCATGAAGACGTTAACCGAACTACATGATAAACTATCTCAAAAGAGAGAGAAGAGTATTAGGAAACAGGAACCAGCCACAAATCCCAGTCACTTCTCCGCTTTACACAACTTTCAATTCCCTGAATAGATCCATGAACTTTGCACATTCTATTTCTTATGCCTAAAACTTCAGTTTCTTTCCCTAAATTTTTGTCCTTTCGACAAATTCTTATTCCTAATTTATATGCCTGGTTCAGACATGATCTTCTAGTTGCCCATGTGTTTTCTTTCAGATTGACTACTCATATATGGGTATTTAAGTATATTCCTGTCCTTATTTTTACGTAATAGTAAAAAATAATCTATATTTGTATTGATATAGCAACAAAATACTACATATCACTTATTATATTACAGGTAATTGTTATATATATTATATAAATAATATGTACTATAAATATGCATTTATTCACTGAGTCTTGTGCTTCCTTTTCACTTAACATGTCGGGCTTTTTATATTTTTTAGTTAAGAGCCTCGTAGTATTCCACAGTAGAGGCATACCATCATTTACTCCACATTTCCTTATTTACAGCTTTCAATATACAAATATTTCCATTTTCACTGTCAAGGCCGGGTCACCAAATTCAGAAATATCATCGCACTCCAATTCCGCTTAGGGAAGCTCCTGCATTTTCAAACGCCTTTTCATGATTCCCAAGGCAGGACCTGCGCCGACGCAACGTTCCCGGCACGTGCCCCCCGCGCGTTGCGGCTACAGAACACAACCCTTCCCTCCCTTCTCTCCTCCCGCTTCTCCGGGCCAACGCGGTACTGGCTCAAACCCCCTCGCCGGGCTTTGCGCGGATGGGGTGCGGTCGGCTACGACTGGACGAGGATCTGGCTGGGCGGGGCGGGGCGGGGCCCTGGCTGGGCGGGGCTCCGAGCTGCGGGCGCTGCCGGCGTGCGAGCTCCGCCCCTTTACTCCGCGGCTCAGGCGGTGCCGGCGGCCGAAGCCCTTCCGGGTCGGCGCGGAGGCGACGCGGAGGTGGGGTGGAGGTGCGGCGACGGCTGTTATTGTTCGGCTGGGCTCGGCTGTGCGCTGTCTCGCTCGGCTCTAGTGGTGTCAGTTTGTCGGGCCTCTCAGCTCCTCACTCCCGGTTGCTGACGGTGACGGGCGGCGGTTGCGGCGGGCGGGGCCTGGCGTTTCGAGGCTGAGCGTCGCCGGGTTGAGGGGCGCGGAGGAGGAGGAGGAGGAGCAGCAGGAGGAGGAGGAGCCGTGTGCCCTGGCACTGAGCGGCCGCGGCCATGGCGTACGCCTATCTCTTCAAGTACATCATCATCGGCGACACAGGTGAGGGCCCCGGGCGCGGCCGGGCGGGTGTCGGCGGCCTGCGGGCCCGCGCTAGGGAGAAGAGGGCGTCGGGCCGGGCGCGGGCGCCGACGCCGACCGGCGCCGCCCTCCGGGCCGAGCCGCTCCATTTCCGCAGTGGTAGAGCTGGTGACGTGGGCACTGCGAGCGGCCGCGGCCGGGCCCGGCCGGGCCCGGCCCGGGACCCCGCCCGGAGCGGCCCTGCAGCCGGCCCGTGGCAGCCCGCTGCGGTGCTCCTCTGCGGAGTGGGGCAGAAGGGGCCGCACTCTGGGCCGTGGGGGCCCGGCTCAGATGATTGCAGTCCCTCGCCAGGGCTTCTCTCTTGGAAGTCTCTTCACCGCCCCCGAATAGGCAGCGGGGAGGCAGCGAAGAGCAGAAGGTGATGGACGGGAGGAGGGTCTCGGGTTTCCTCCGCAGCCCATCTCCTCCGACCTGCATGCAGCTGCCTAGGCCTGGGCAAAGCGCTCCCTGATGTGGGACAGCCAGCCGAGGACGACAGCAGGAGGCCTTTCAAAACAATTAATTTTTTTTTTCAGGGTCCACAAATAAAAGTTTTTTCTTTTTCTAACGTCTTCAATCCTCAAGTCGGAATAAATCACATCCCATTGCTTGATGACTGAGGAATCCCTTTCCAGGTCATTAAAGCATGAAACAGTTCTGTAGACTTTGCCACGTGTAACCTGGGGGGGTTATTTAATAGTAATGCAAGGCCTTCAGTGGGGTGTGTGTGTGTGTGTGTGTGTGTGTGTGTGTGTGTGTGTTGGGGACACTGATTTTTTTCGATATACCAAATCCAGGAGACAACTGCCCATTTTCAGGTGGCCTGATGTCTGTTTAAAGCAGAAGGGAATTCGGTTGTTCTCACTTAAAGTAACACCTGAGTGTATTTCACAGATAAGTAAATATCATAAATATTTCTTAATACCTGTTATTATTTGGAATCTAATAATAAAAATGAGGCTTCCTCAGGTGTTATAACTATTAATATACCAGAGTCTGATTTCACTGATGACTCTTGCACAACTTTGGACCCTTTACACAACTTTGGAAATGTAAGCTGCAGCTTGTGGTTGCACTACTGATGTAGCAAATTCAATAAGTAATACTAGAAGGATGTTGATTGCTACCTAGAAGAAAAACTGTCTGCCATAAATAAGATTTTTCAGCTGTTTTTTGGTGTGTGTTTGGTTTGGAAACTGGATGATTTTCTACAGAAAGCCCCCGTGAAGCAGAGATTTGCAAATGTTTAGTAGTGAATTTCTATACTTTAAAAAATGTTGTGGCATATTTTGAAGGAAAAAGAATTGGGGTTCTAAAGCCTACTGGCAAACTTGGATTTATGCTGTAAAACCAAGAATGGAAAAGGACTTCACCTTAACTGTAATATGAGTGGTTTTGAAAAGGATAGAGAAGAGTGATTGTGGACATTTAGCAGTAGTGAAGGTTTGAATTAGCCTTTGCAAGTTTCTTTCTTTCAGCTTACTTATTGAGCATCTGCCATGGGTAAGGCATTGCGTTGGGAGTAGTGGGGCTACAAATGTTAACATGGTGGTGCTGTTCTTTTGGATTTTGCTCACGTTCAAAAATAGTCCCTAAGCAGTTGAAAAGGAACACACTCCTTTCTTGCCATTGCTGTTGTTTCCACCTAGTTCAGACACTGAATACTTGACACTGGACTCTATCTATACTGCAGTGCTTTCTCCCGACACTAATTCAGCCTGCATAGTTTACTATCAGATTAATTTTCCTGAAACAGGGGTTTAGTAAGCTATTTCACTGCTTACATTGTTTTGCTTGACCTTCAAGAAACTCCATATTTTAGCCCTGTTTCCTTTTCATTGTTCCCTACCTTGCTTCTGCCAGTGAGGCCCAGTGGTCTTTTTTCGGATCCCTGCTGCTCCCTCTGCTTGGAGTGTCTTCTCTGTGGAAATTCTGTTAAGTCTTTCAAAGTCTAACCTGGGTCTTCCATAATGCTTTCATAGTCAACATATATTAAGCTCTTTTGATGTGTTAAGCTTTTCCTGGTATGCAGGCTGGAAAGGACTACTTATATGGATGTATCTCACTTTGTTTCATCTTTCTGATATTAATCTCAAAATGTTTTGTAGATACTTGTGTAGGCATCTATATATGATTATGTACTTTTTGAGCACAGAAAAAATATTTTGTATGACTTTGTATTTCAGGAAGAGCCTAGTAGCTGAGTGGGCCACTGTTTCTATTAATATGCATTAATAACTTGACAGCAGAATTTTTTAGCCCAATTCTGCCACTTTCTTACTATCGACTTTGGCCAAAATGCTTTACCATGTTGCCTTAACTCAGGGGTCCCCAAACTACGCCCCGCGGGCCGCATGCGGGCCCCCTGAGGCCATTTATCCAGACCCCGCTGCACTTCTGGAAGGGGCACCTCTTTCATTGGTGGTCAGTGAGAGGAGCATAGTTCCCATTGAAATACTGGTCAGTTTGTTGATTTAAATTTACTTGCAGTTTGCATAGGGATTTGTTCATAGTTTTTTTTATAGTTCGGCCCTCCAATGGTCTGAGGGACAGTGAACTGGCCCCCTGTGTAAAATGTTTGGGGACCCCTGCCTTAACTCAAAATATACAAATAGTTGTAAGATACGCTTAATGAGCCTTTCCTCACAGAAGATATTAAATCAGTAGTGTGAGATCTATGTTGATTTTTTTAAAAAGTTGTAATGTGAAAAATATGTATCTTAGGATGAAGGAAATCCCTATGTTTCCTGTTTCTCACTTTCCCTAGCCTATAAAATGGTTATTAGCCTTCACTGCTCTCAAAGTGAGAGAAATGGGGACAAATGTCAAAGTATCATACTCATATTCTCTTTCAGAATTCCTTCTTTCATAGTAAAGTTCTTAAAAACTTTACATGATCGTGACGATCGGTTGAAATGTTTGTTTTTATTCTGTATGACCATATACAGTTTTTTTACTTTGTATTGATTGATTGATTGATTGATTGATTGATTTTAGCAAGCGAGGAAGTGGTGGAGGGAGAAAGACATGGGAACATTGAGCTGTTCCGGTATGTGCCCTGACGGGGTATCAAACAGGCAACCTCTGGGCTTTGAGCAATACTGTTACCAACCTAGCTATCTAGCCAGGGCAAAATACCGTTAAAATATAGCTTTAAGGCCCTGGCCAGTGGGCTCAGCAGTAGAGTGTCGGCCTGGCGTGCGGGGGACCCGGGTTCGATTCCCGGCCAGGGCACATAGGAGAAGCGCCCATTTGCTTCTTCACCCCCCTCCTTCCTCTCTGTCTCTCTCTTCCCCTCCTGCAGCCAAGGCTCCATTGGAGCAAAGATGGCCCGGGCGCTGGGGATGGCTCCTTGGCCGCTGCCCCAGGCGCTAGAGTAGCTCTGGTCGCGGCAGAGCGACACCCGGGAGGGACAGAGCATCGCCCCCTGGTGGGCGTGCCGGGTGGATCCCGGTTGGGCGCATGCAGGAGTCTGTCTGTCTCTCCCCGTTTCCAGCTTCAGAAAAATACAAAACAAAACAAAACAAAACAAAAAATATATATATATATAGAGAGAGAGAGAGCTTTAAAATTTTCCATTGGTCTTGAGGTGGTAACACACAATGCAATGTACAGATGATGGGTTATAGAATTGTACACCTGAAATCTATGTAATTTTATTAACCTGTATTACCTCAATAAATCCAATTAAAAATAAATAAATAAAACAGTGAGAAAATTTTTTTTTATCATTAGTAGTGTCTTATTCTTGAAAATCATTTAGCAAAATGTGTCATTTAAATCTAGATATAAAGTAGAAAATGTTTTCTTAACAAGCCTGACTTAATATCATAGGCAGATTAATTTTCAAGTATTGAGGGAGAGGAAAATTGTATACTTGTTGCTCCTAAAATTCTGGCATCTGCCTACAATTTTAATTTTAACCTCATTACTAATCTTCCCTCCCCTACCCTGCCACTCAACTAAGCACAAAAAAGCACAAACTGGTTGTGTTCTATCTGAAATGCCTTTATTGTTCTGCACATACATACCCCCGACCTCCCCCCCCCAAAAAAAGAAAGGTCAGAACTTTTCACCTGACCAACTCCTATTTATCCATTCTCCCCCCCCACCCAATTCATCCATTAAGATGATAACAAACCCCACCACTTCTTACTGCATTTTACTGGTCCCCCTTCACTTTTCATTCTTTTGAGGACAAGTGCTATATAAGTAAATAAATAAGATTAGCCTGGTTATATATTATATTACCTTAATGTTTTAATTGAGATATAAATGACATATTCAGGCATGTAACATAATGATTTCATACATGTATGTATTGCAAAATAATTACCACAGTAAATTTAAATTTAGTTAAACTGTATTGCTACACATTAACAAAATTTATTTTTCTTGTGTTGAAAACTTTTAAAACTTTAGTCTCAGCAACTTTCAGCTATATAATCTAGTACTGTTAACTATAGTCTTCATGCTATACTTCACATCCCTAGGACTTATTTGGTACCTTTTAGCAGTTTCACCAGAAAGCAAACAGTGGAGAAACAAACTGGCAACTACATTGATAGACCTAGAAAGTATTATGCTAAGTGAACTAAGTCAAAGAAAGACAGATACCATATGACTCAGTTATGTGCTGCATCTAAACAACAAAATGTCAAACAAAACAAACTCATAGATGCAGAAAACAAATTGATGGTTGCCAGATTGGGGGGTTGGGATGGGTGGGAAGGGAATTAGATGTATAAATTGTCACAGAAATAAGCCTGACCTGTGGTGGTGCAGTGGATAAAGCGCCAGCCTGGAACGCTGAGATCATCAGTTCAAAACCCTGCACTTGCCTGGTTAAGGCACATATAGGAGTTGATGCTTCCTGCTCCTCTCCCCCCCCCTTCTCCTTTCTAAAATGTATACATTTAAAATTTTTTTTAAAAATTGCCACAGAAACAGTCACTGGGATGTACAGTACAGCATAGGTAATATAGGCAATAATATTGTAATAAGTATATATATATATGGTATCGGATACTAGGCTTACTTGGTGATCACTGTGTAAGTTATATAAATGTCTAATCACTATGTTGCACACCTGAAACTAATATAATAATGTATGTCAACTATAATTGAAAACCTTTATTTTTAATTTATTGATTTTAGACGGGGAGAGAGAGGTAGAAACATAAACATCAATGTGTTGTTCCACTTATTTATGCATTTATTGGTTGACTTTTGTATGTGCCCCTCACTGGGGATTGAACCTCAACCTCGGCATTTGGAGACGACCCTCTAACCAACTGAGCTACCTGGCAGGGCTAAAATAATCTTCTAGAAAAAGAAAAACTGGGAAATTCAGAGGTAGAAAAATTCCATTAAACTTATTTTATTGTAGATACAGAATATGAATATTTTATATATGATATGCACCCATAGTTTAATAGTTTTGAAGAATAGTAATAAATCAAACACTTGCGCTAAAGAAATACAGATCTTCATCACATACCTTTCCTTCTTTCCCAAGCTTCCACCAGCCTGAAGTCTGTATTAATCCTTCCCTTACGTTTCTTCTTAGTAGTGTAACTTATGCATCTCTCAACTGTATTTAGTTTTGTCAGTTTTTAAACGTTTAGTAGTTTTATTCAACAAGAGAGCTAAAACATGTCTGAAACATACCTTTTAACATTATCTGAAATATGTCTGTTATACTTAAATATTTTGCTTTATGCATTTTATTTGTAGCCTTTCAAGATTTTTGATCAGCCCTTTCCTTTTCCTTCTCTCCTACCCAGTTTATTTGCTCCTTGCTTCCCCTAATATTTATATTGCTCCTGAAGCTTTATATTGAATCATAGGGACCTTGACACCCTGTATTCTCATTCTGTTTTCTCTTTCTTCACTTTCCTAGTGAACCTACCTACTCATCTCAAATAATGCCCCTCTCTGCCTTCTCAATGGTCTTGTTCTTTTTGTCCTTATTCCATCACTGTTCCTGCTCCAACATGAAATTAATTTTTTCTTTTATTATCCGTACTGCTCCCCCTACCCATTTTATCTTGCCAGCTCTCCTCTGGCAGTGGCCAGTAATTTTGCTGTTTTATGTGAGCATATCAGTTTTGCCAGCTCAGCTGTTTTTCCTTCTCACTCTGGCCCAGCTGTGCTTGCTCCATTTTGTTATTCTGTGCTCATCCTCAGTCTGTGAGGCTGTGTCCTTTGCTACAAAAGATGCACCCACATCTTGACCTCCTTTGTCCTCCTTTCTACTCTTTTTTTTTTTTTTTTTGTATTTTTCTGAAGCTGGAAACGGGGAGGCAGTCAGACAGACTGCATGCGCCCGACCGGGATCCACCCGGCACGCCCACCAGGGGGCGATGCTCTGCCCATTCGGGGCATTGCTCTGTTGCAGCCAGAGCCAGTCTAGCGCCTGAGGCAGAGGCCATGGAGCCATCCCCAGCGCCCGGGCCATCTTTGCTCCAATGGAGTCCTGGCTGCGGGAGGGGAAGAGAGAGACAGAGAGGAAGGAGAGGGGGAGGGGTGGAGAAGCAGATGGGCGCTTCTCCTGTGTGCCCTGGCCGGGAATCGAACCCGGGACTTCCGCACGCCAGGCCAACGCTCTACCCCTGAGCCAACCGGCCAGGGCCTCTACTCATTTTTTACAAGAAACCTTCCCATTTGATTCCATCAGCCTTGTTTAGTTGTAAGATTTAAATACCCTACATTCCAGCTGTTATCCTTCACTTGTGGCAAAGGACACCTGGCAAAAAGATGCTAGATTCCCTCTGCTATCATACATGTATAGCCACCCCCCCCCCCCTTAATTCCTGCAGTGTTTGTCAACTCAGATGGCTTGGGTCTACTCCTTGGAGGTGCTATTTTAGATCTGCAGTGAGTCCTGGACATCTGTTTTATCTATCATCTATCTATTTTTGAGAGTACGTTTATTAAAGCTGGGGACAGTGAAACAAGGTAAGGGCTTAGGATAAAGGAAGCAACAGGATAACGCCTAGGTGGTGCTCTGCTTTGACTCTAGAAATGTCATAGGAAAGAATTGAGCCACATTGGGCTGCATGAATTCACTGAGAAGCAAAAGTCACTGACAAAAGGGTGCCAAAGTGGGGCTGCTTTTAAGCTCGCTGAAAAGTCTAGAAGTAACAGGAGAGAGAGCTTAGGCAGTGCTGTGCGTTAGCCCTCTGGAAATGTTTTAGGAAAGAAGTGAGCCACATGGATTCACTGAGAAGTAAAAGGAACAGTGTGGGGCTGCTGGTAGCTCATTGAAATGTCAGAGAAAACGGGGCCATGGAGACAGGTTCAGGGGGTAAGCCCAGGACAAGCTGCCACTGTTCATTCCTTCCCTGGTTGCAAGTCACGTGAGAACCTTAGATTTTCAGGAGAGAAAAGTAAAGATGCAAGCCTGAGAGGAAAGAAAGGTGTGGCTGTGGTCCAGAGAGAGCCTGCAGACATAGCTGGTTTTAACTGTTGTTCATAGCAGTAGTGGTAGTATGACATTCCCTCTACTGGTCAGTCAAAGACCTTTTTTGCTTGACTATTTTTCTAAAATTGACTTTTTTATTGTCAGATTTTCTGCTTTCTGAGATTTTATTTAAGTCATGCCTAAGATACATCCAGGCTGAATTTATATAGAATTCTGTATCACATTAGCTTTTGTCACTGTTTGTGTAATACATTGTCATAAGGAATTCTTGACACTTTTTATAGCTCAGACACAATATCAAAAGCTTTTTATCTTTTAATCTTTCAACATATATATGTAGTTACCATTTTACAGATGAAGAAACTGAGCTATGTCGTTTGAAGTAAATTATTTACTTATTTTTTTCTCCTCTTACCCCCACTTCTTTGAAGTTTTTACTTTTCATAGTTATGATGTAATGTAAATGTTTAAGTTTCTCCCAGTTTTCTTTTCAAAATATTACTATTTTCCGGTGTAGTTGAAAATTAACTGTATTTCTGCTCGTATCTAAGGGAGAAAGTAATAAAATAAATATTAAGTGATGCATGCTGCTGTGAAATTCTTGAATGCAAGTCTGTGCCTGGCACAGAGTGCCTCAGAAAACCATGAGTGTGTTCTAGGTAGCCTCTGCTGGGTAGGCTACTTGCATTGACCAGTTTATTTCCCCTGTGCAAAAAAGATTATGGTCACTTAGTAAAAATTTTTTTACAGTTTTTAATGCAAATGAGAGAAAGGGTGCATTAGTTTTGTGTTACTACTGTAAAATACCACCTTTAGCAGCTCAAACAACACAGCTTTGTTACCTTATAGTTCTGAAGTTCTATCTAAATTCATGTACATGTCAAAAGTCTGACGTGTCTTACCTAGCTAATGTCAGGGTGGTTTTAGCAAAGCTGGGTTTCCTTGTGGAGGATCTTTGCTCATTCATGATGTTGGTAGAATCTAGTTTATTGCAGCTGTAGGGCTGAGATCTCTGTTTTCATTTGGCTGTCATCTGAGGGTTATTTCCACCTTCTAGAGTTCACCCATATACCCCCATTCCTTAGCTCTCTTGTCGGTGAACTGCGACTCGCGAGCCACACGTGGCTCTTTGGCCCCTAGAGCGTGGCTCTTCCACAGAATACCACGTGCAGGCGCCACCTCGATAAGGAATGTACCTACCTATATAGTTTAAATTTAAAAAATTTGGCTCTCAAAAGAAATTTCAGTCATTGTACTGTTGATATTTGGCTCTGTTGACTAATGAGTTTGCCGACCACTGCCTTAGCCCATGACCCCCTTTTCTCTATCTTCAAAGCCAACAGCAAGCTAATCAAGTCCTTCTAGTTTTGAATCTTTCTGAGTCTCCCATCTCTCTTACTGAAGTTGGGAAATGTTTTCTGCTTTTGAAGACTTGTATTTAGATTAGGTTTACCTGGATAGTTCAGGATTATCTCTAAATCTGTAATCTTAATCACATCTGCAAAGACCCCTTGGCCTTGCAGGGTAACATATTCACAGGTTCTGGCGATTAGAGTATATGTGCCTTTGGGTGGTGGTGGTTCATTATTCTGCCTACCATAGAGTTCTGGGGAGAAACCTAAGAAACAGTAAGTTAAAGTCAGAGGTAATATTAATACTTGGCAGTGACTGTTGTACCTTTTTCAAGTGAGCACTGTATTTAGCATTAAACAGTACAAAGAGAAAATGCTGTTTATTTACCATAATTATCTGTTGCTTTTTTTCAAAAGTATGTACATGTATGTACTTAATTATAACTGATTTTGTGTATGTATTTTTTTTTCTTCTTTAGCGAGAAAGAGAGAGGGACAGAGACAAGGACAGACAAGGGAGAGAGATGAGAATCATCAATTCTTCGTTGTGACACCTTAGTTATTTATTGATTGCTTTCTTATATGTGCCTTTACTGGGGGGGCTCCACACAAGCTAGTGACCCCTTGCTCAAGCCAGCTCCTTGGGCTCAAGCCAGTGACCTTTGGGCTCAAGCCAGCAACCACTGGGTCATGTCCACCATCCCACACTCAAGCCAGCAACTCCATGCTCAAGCTACTAGTGAGCCTGTGCTCAACCTGGTGACCTCAGGGTTTTGAAACTGGGTCCTCAGCATCCCAGGCCAATGCTCCATCCACTGTGCCACCTCATGGTCAGGGTTAATTATAACTGTTAATAGGTCTTAATGTATATGTAGTGTAGAATATAAATATGTAACTGGTATATTTATTCTACATATATAGCCTTTTCTAATGGTTCAACTGATTGAATCTGAACAGTAATATCCTTGAGGAAGGCCACATCTTAGAGTTGAGGAAAGGGAGACTAATTGTCACTTCACACAACTAGTAACTGACCAAATTGGAATTTGAGCCCAGGTCTTTGACTCCAAGGTCCATGCTGTCTCTTTCATATCAGACATATACCTAGATACCCTCAAATTCCCTATCAGACCTCTACTTTTGGCTTACTGGCCGTTTTGTCTGTTGAGTGGCTGGGGGAGTGCATAGTCACTTAATTCCCTTTACTTAAACCAGAGGTCCCCAAACTTTTTACACAGGGGGCCAGTTCACTGTCCCTCAGACCGTTGGAGGGCCGGAATATAAAAAAAAACTATGAACAAATCCCTATGCACACTGCACATACCTTATTTTAAAGTATAAAAACAGGCCCTGGCCGGTTGGCTCAGCGGTAGAGCGTCGGCCTGGCATGCGGGGGACCTGGGTTCGATTCCCGGCCAGGGCACATAGGAGAAGCGCCCATTTGCTTCTCCACCCCCACCCCCTCCTTCCTCTCTGTCTCTCTCTTCCTCTCCTGCAGCCAAGGCTCCATTGGAGCAAAGATGGCCCAGGCGCTGGGGATGGCTCCTTGGCCTCTGCCCCAGGCGCTAGAGTGGCTCTGGTCGCCGGCAGAGCGATGCCCCGGAGGGGCAGAGCATCGCCCCCAGGTGGGCAGAGCATCGCCCCTGGTGGGCGTGCCGGGTAGATCCCGGTCGGGCACATGCGGGAGTCTGTCTGACTGTCTCTCCCCGTTTCCAGCTTCAGAAAAAAAAAAAAAGTATAAAAACAAAACGGGAACAAATACAATATTTAAAATAAAGAACAAGTAAATTTAAATCAACAAACTGACTAGTATTTCAGTGGGAACTATGCTCCTTTCACTGACCACCAATGAAAGGTGCCCCTTCCGGAAGTGGTAGGGGCCAGATAAATGGCCTTGGGGGGCCGCATGCGGCCTACAGCCTACAGGCCGTAGTTTGGGGACCCCTGACTTAAACAGATAACCACCTCCACTCATGCAAAATAGAGTAGAACTATTCTCTATAAAACAAGAGTAAGGAGTTTTCTCTGCTCCTTAGCAGCTTGAGCAACCTCTTGAATCTCCCAAAGTCTCATCTATAAAATAGAATGGATGCATGAGATAATATGTATAACACGGTCATGAATAAGAAATGCTTGATATTTTATCTTTACTTTTTATCCTGCTTCTTTGAATGTTTCTATACTTTCTCCATGTGCATTTGAAACAACAACAAAAAATAGACTCTAGGAATTTGTTCTAGGAAGGACTCTATTATTACAAAGAACAGAAACCTACTCCAACTACCTTACAAAAAAGAAGTTTTGATAAGAATTTAAAGGATCCTCATAGGAATCCGAGAAAACGTGTGTAAAGAAAAAACAAGTCTTGAAGAACTGGCCACTCTGAAATCTTTTTTTTTTCCCTTTCATAGCTTCTCTTTCAACCCTTGAGGTAATTAGGAATGTATGTTTTGGGTTTTAACTATTTATTTTTATTTAACTATATTTTGATTGTTGATTTATGACTTTATTTCTCTTAGGTAAGAGAACATATACTGTGTGTGTTGGTTCTTCAGTGTTTAAGGCTAATTTTGTATCTGAGTACTTGGTCACGGTTTGTATGTATTCCATCTGTGCTTAAAAATGTGTATTCTTGGGTATGTGCAGGATTCCGTTCATGTCCATTAGTGAGTTTTGGAATGAGATGTTAACATCTATTATGATAATAGATTTTTTTTCTTTCAGATTAAATTTTTTCCCCCAGTAAATTTGAGGGCTCGTTGGTAAGGCGCATATAGACTAAGGTCTTTACGTCTTGCTGAAGAGCTAGTTATGCCTTTGTCATTAAGTTACACTCCAGTTTTTACATATTTGGTAGTGTAGTTTTTGGTATTCAAGTGTTTGATCTTACTTTTGAATATTGCCTTTTGATTTATATTTCCCTAACATGCACTTTTTAATTCTTGTTTCTTTTTATTCTTGGAATCAGGGTTTTTTGTTGTTTTGTTTAGGAAACAAACATTACAATTATAGTCAAAGCCCCTTATATTCTCTTTTACCTTTCACCTTTCTTCATCCCTGGAGGTAACCGTCTCCTGAATTTGGTGTTTATTATTTCTTTGAAAGTTTCTGAACGATTACTACATATGTATGTATTTGTAAACAATGTACAATATTTTATGGTTTTTTCCCAACTTCATATTAATGGAATTGTGTTTGCTCTGAAACTCTTTTTTTTGTTTTGTTTTGTTTTTATTTTTTGTATTTTTCAGAAGTTAGAAGCGGGGAGGCAGTCAGACAGACTCCCACATGCACCTGACCAGGATCCACCTGGCTAGCCCACCAGGGTGCGATGCTCTGCCCATCTAGGGCATTGCTCAGTTGTGGCTGGAGCCATTCTAGCACCTGAGGTGGAGGCCATGGAGCCGTTCACAGTGCCCAGGCCAACTTTGCTCCAATGGAGCCTTGGCTGCGGGAGGGGAAGAGAGAGAGAGAGAGAGAGAGAGAGAGAGAGAGAGAGAAAGGAGAGGACTTGCACACTCCTGGCCGACACTCTACTGCTGAGCCAACTGGCCGAGGCCGAAACTATTTTTGTTCAACATTATTTTTAGGAATTTATCTAGATCACTACTATGTTTTGCTCAATTTTGTTGATACTGTTTATTGGTTTAATTTATATTCTATTGTATGACTATGCTACAATTTTCCCATTCTCTTTATTTAAGCAAATTTTAAGATGGGTTGTTTGTTGTATTGTGAAAAGACACTATTGGATGGATTATTCATGTGCCTGCCTCCATGAACACGTGTGCTAGAGTTCTGTATACCTTGAAATGGACTTGTGAGTGTAAGATATATACATCTTTAGGGTTACCAGCTAATCTAAATCACTCTCCAGAGTGGTTAGCAGTTAACTTTCATTCTTGTTTTTTCAGCCCTACTCTATCCCTTCCTTTTTTAAAAGAAAAAGGTCTATGTTTTTTTATATACCCCATTGCTATGTTTTTTAAAAATTCAGTCTGAGAGTTTGTCTTTTACCAGGGCAATTTAATTATAGATAAATTTGAATTTATTTTTATCAGGTACCACCTTGGTTCAGTGACATGGTGAGGGACCAAGGCATAGATCCTAGGTACACCCATTTGCCCTGGGCTTGTGGATGAGTC
This sequence comes from Saccopteryx leptura, assembly GCF_036850995.1. NCBI lineage: Eukaryota > Metazoa > Chordata > Mammalia > Chiroptera > Emballonuridae > Saccopteryx > Saccopteryx leptura. Next base: position 314,301,381 of record NC_089505.1, on the reverse strand, counting down.
AGGCAGACAGCGATATGATGGTCATGTTTCCCAAGCATGTAGAGTTTCACTTGTTTCATTTAGGACACTGTAGGAAGAGTAATGGAAAGAGGATATCTTCCACTAACTTATTTTTGCAAATTAATTATTTTAAACCCCCGAGTTTTCTGTTATAGAATGTGTATTGTACCTGCCTAGTGCACCGTATAGGGTTGTTCAATGCCATAGGTTAACTTCTTTCTGGTTATTTTGGCACAACACTCTTGAAATTTTTCCCAAGAAACTAGTATTTGTAATTAGAATATCTTTTTTTTTTTTTAAGAGGGAGAGAGAGAGAAAAATATCTATTTGTTGTTTCACATATTTATGCATTCACTGGTTGATGCTTGTATGTGCCCTGACTGGGGATCAAACTGTGAACTTGGTGGATGGGAGGACACTTGAGACAACTGAGCTAGCGGCCCAGGGCCTGTAATTAGAATGTCTCGATTAGCATGGTGGATTCCTCTGCTTGTTTCCATGATAAAGTTCAAAATGCTTCAGTTTGTTTTCTCATCTAGAAAAAGGCAGTAATGATACCTGGCTTATCTACTTCAGAGGATGTTTGTGAGTTTGAAGTAAACAATGTTTATGGGTGCCTTCTAAGCTGCAAAGTGCTTTATTAATAGTAATATCTTAAGAGTTAATTTTTTTAGTCTGTTGAGCCTCTTAAAATTAAATTACTGGGGTGGGGAAGATCTTGCCTATATAAAAGGTAGTCACTACGCTGACTTCAAACTGTAATTACTTGAGTTGAAGGAAACAAGATCACATTGTTAGTCTGCAAAATGGCAGTTCTTTCATCTTGAAATTTTCTCGGGTTCATAAGAAAAAAGTCGTTTTTCTATCTCACATGTCCTCATGGTCCATTGAGGTTGAGAAGGGTATCAAGGAGGAGGTGCTCATTTTCATTAGTCTTCAGCAATGAGATGGTAAGGCCAATATGCAGTTGTTTTATCCCAGTTGCTTCCACATCCACTCTTGGTACCTTGTGATATGTCCTGAATGATTTCTCTCAATTGTAAAGACCTTTGGGCAGAGACAGTTTTTAGACAACAGACATCTTCAGTATAAATGAATCTGTTGATCAAATATTATCTTATCTCCTTAGACAAAGTATTTTTAGTTCGGTTTTAAACATTTCAAAGAGCAAATTAAAAGGGCAGGTTTCACATTAGTTGTAGCTGGAAACTAAACTGAAGAGGATTGGACACTAAAAATAACATATTAGTTGGTTGTATATGTAGGGCAGGGGTCAGGAACCTATGTCTCGTGAGCCAGATGTGGCTCTTTTGATGGCTGCATCTGGCTCGCAGACAAATCTTTAATAAAATAAATAATAACATTAAAAATATAAAACATTCTCATGTATTATAATCTGTTCATTTCCTACCACTCATGTTCATGGTTGTGGGTGGCTGGAGCCAATCACAGCTGTCCTCCGGGACAACACCAATTTTTTATTGGATAATGCCTAACGTACACAGGTCATTGTATGGCTCTCATGGAATTACATTTTAAAATATGTGGCATTCGCCCTGGCCGGTTGGCTCAGTGGTAGAGCGTCGGCCTGGCATGCAGGAGTCCCAGGTTCGATTCCCGGCCAGGGCACACAGGAGAAGTGCCCATCTGCTTCTCCACCCCTCCCCCTCTCCTTCCTCTCTGTCTCTCTCTTCCCCTCCCACAGCCAAGGCTCCATTGGAGCAGAGTTTGCCCAGGCACTGAGGATGGCTCTGTGGCCTCTGCCTCAGGCACTAGAATGGCTCTGATTGCGGCAGAGCAACGCCCCAAGATGGGCAGAGCATCGCCCCCTGGTGGGCATGCCGGGTAGATCCCGGTCGGGCGCATGTGGGAGTCTGTCTGACTGCCTCCCCATTTCCAGCTTTGGAAAAATAAAAAAAATTTTTAAAAATGTGGCATTCATGGCTCTCTCAGCCAAAAAGGTTCCCGACCCCTGATCTACGGCATTGGTTCTTAACTTTAGTGCACATCAGAATCAACTGCAAAGTTTGGTAAAACACAGATTGCAGGGCCTCTACCCCAAAGTTTCTGATTCAGTAAGTCTGGGATGGAGCTGATAATTTGCATTCTAACTAGTTTCCAGTAATGCTGATGCTTCTGGTCTGAAGACTACCCTTTGAAAATCAATGTTTTAGGGAAACCATATAGTTTATATCTTGCGAACTGATCCATACTTTTTCAGAACTGCAACCTACCCCTTTACAAGTCAGGAGATAGAGTCATCCTAATTTTACCTAATGGAAAAATCTTTTTACAAAGAGGTTTATGTAATAGAATTTTCACCTGGTAGATGACTCATAATACCCAACTTGTATTTATTTTATTATGTTAAATCGCCAACAGATGATTCAATCAGATTTCCTCCTCGATTCTTGTCCTTGCAAAATGTTAAGAGAGAATAGAAGTATTCTAGATTCTTTAAGCTGATTTATTTTGCTGTGAATACTAGCAGAATTGTAGATGATTTCTTTCATTGGATGTGTAGTTGGATTAGATACTAGAAAGTAATTTTCAAGTTTGTTTTTATAGTAATATGTTGCAACCCAGTGCTCAGATATATGTGTAAGCTTTAAAAGATATATGTATATAGCTTTAAAACATAAGTTTCCAAACAGTACTTACTATCTCCTAACATTGTGTAGTGAATAGTCTAATATTTACTCTTTTATACTAGTCATTTAAAAATTATATATTGAATTTACTGGGGTGACATTGGTTAATTAAATTATACAGGTTTCAAGTGCACAGTTCTACAATATAGCATCTGTGTATTGCATTGTGTGTTTTACCACCCCAAGTCAGGTCTCACTCCATCACCATCTGTCCCTCTGTTCTAGTATTTTATTTTATTTTATTTTATTTTATTTTTGACAGAGACAGAGTTAGAGAGAAGGACAGATAGGGACAGACAGGAAGGGAGAGACATGAGAAGCATCAATTCTTCATGGCACCACCTTAGTTGTTCATTGATTGCTTTCTCATATGTGCCTTGACTGGGGGGCTACAGCAGAGTGAGTGTCCTTGGGCTCAAACCAGTTACCTTGGACTCAAGCTAGCAACCATGGGATCATGTCTAGAATCCCACACTCAAGCCAGCGACCTTGGGGTTTCAAACCTGGGTCCTCCACGTCACAGTCCAAGGCTCTGTACACTGCACCACCACTTGGTCAGGCTTGTCTTTTTTTTTTTTTTTTTTTTTTTTTTTGCATTTTTCTGAAGCTGGAAACAGGGAGAGACAGTCAGACAGACTCCCGCATGCGCCCGACCGGGATCCACGCCCACCATGGGGCGACGCTCTGCCCACCAGGGGGCGATGCTCTGCCCATCCTGGGCGTCGCCATGTTGTGACCAGAGCCACTCTAGCGCCTGGGGCAGAGGCCAAGGAGCCATCCCCAGCGCCCGGGCCATCTTTGCTCCAATGGAGCCTTGGCTGCGGGAGGGGAAGAGAGAGACAGAGAGGAAGGTGCGGCGGAGGGGTGGAGAAGCAAATGGGCGCTTCTCCTGTGTGCCCTGGCCGGGAATTGAACCCGGGTCCTCCGCACGCTAGGCCGACGCTCTACTGCTGAGCCAACCGGCCAGGGCGCTTGTCATTTTTTAATGCTAGTTGTGATCGCCTAAATTTATTTCATGACCTAACTGGTATAGCCTACTGTTTAAAAATCACTGCACAGAGAATCTGTGTGATTCCAATAAACTGTGACATTCTAAGATTCTGAAAGGTAGTTATATTCAGTTTTCTTTACTCTGATTCTTCTCAAACACTCTAGCCATTCTCTACCATTACAACCAACTAATGGGGGAAGGTCTCAGAAGTTGAGAGAGAAAAGAAAATGATGCTATTTTTATGACATTCTGCTGACTTGCTATTAGTTTAATAGTCTGTCATTTATTCCCTATGAAAATTAGCATATGCTCCATTTTATTTTCTAATTTTTAAAAATTTAAATTGCATCTAGCTTGTAACTGTGAAAACTTTGCACTAAAATAAGACAAACTAGGCCTTTATTAATAAAATCTAAACTCAGCTTGTATTCAAAATTTAAAAATAATAAAAGTATAATGTGATAAATGTTTAATAAAGTGTGTATAGATACTCTGACCTTAGCAAGGGATAAAGTGTCAGCCTGCCTTTAGGCATTAGGGAATGAAAAAGAAGAAGATATAATATCTCATTTATTCTCCACATGCTAACTCTTATATTCCTTATAAAAGCCTTATGAATAAGGTGGTTGGTATTGATTACCTTTATACAAATAAGCTAACAAAGCCTAGCGACCTGAAATAACTTTTTCTACCAGTGTCATAGACAGGATCCAAATTTGATCCAGTATATTTGTTATCTGTTAAGTTTGTACTGATGTACTGCCCCTGGTCGGGTAGCTCAGTAGGTTAGAATGTCATCCCAATATGTCAGGGTTGTGGGTTCCATCTCCAGTCAGGGCACATACAGGAATCAACCAATGAATGTGTGGAACAATAAATTGATGTTTCTCTCCCTCCTTCTTCCTCTCGAAAATTAATAAATATATTAAATAAATAAATGGGTGATGTACTTTGAAATGTAGAAAGCTACAATAGCAAAAGTTTACCAGATGTAAAACAGGACGAGATACTACTATAATGGATTTTTAAAGTGAATTATAATGTTCCACTTCTTAAGGGGTTTATAGTCTAGCAGTGCTGGTAGAATGTGATAAGAGCTCTGATTGAGGTACTTGAAAAAGCTTAAAAATGGTAAATGATCAAAATGTAAAAATTTGTGTGCCCATCTGAGTATTTGTCAGTTATTGCACATCTGCTGAGTGCCACACCTTGTTACCTTTCTCAGTATGAATCATCCAGTTTAATTGTAGACTGTATAATACAGTTACTTGAAATAAGGATGGAAAGATAAATTCATTAAACATTTTGGACCTAGGCAAGTACTAGATTATGACAAGGTAGAACTTTGTTCTGTAGACAGTAGAAAACATTGATGTTTTTAAAGGAAAGAGTACAGAACTAGAGTTAAAATTAAATTAGAAGATATATATATATCTTCTATATATATGGTCTACCGGAAAGTTCTGTCCGTTTTTGGAATAAAACAAAATACAAATTTTTCTTACCGTCAATAAACTTTATTAAGTAATATATTTCCACACCAATCCTATCTTCCGAATATGGTCCGAAATGGTTTGCTGAGCTGAATTAAGCCTTTCTGCGATCTCCGATGTTGTCAAAAAGGATCTTGCTCCAATATGGTCTTAACAACATCGTCATCAATCAAAGATGGTCGCCCAGAACGTGGCTTATCAGAAAGATTGAAATCACCTGTTTAGAATTTTTTGAACCATCTTCTGCATGTCCTGTCAGAAACTGTACCTTCACCAAACACTTTCAATAAATTTCTGTATGCTTCTGTAGCATTTCTTCCTTGTTGAAATTCGTATACAATACAGTGGCGTAAATGAACTTGATATCAGTAGCCATGGGAAAACTATTGCTTCACACATAAGACTAACATGAATCAACTTGTAGTTAATTTGCTACGTCAGTATGTATACATTAAGTGATAAAAATAGAGAGGCACACATGTGCCAAATAAATGTGCTTATGTGTTGAAACATGATAGAAACGGACAGAACTTTCCGGTAGACCTTATATATATGTTCATATTGTTGTACAGTCTCAGAGACATCCTAGATGTTAAATGTAATCCTTTCCTTCTATTTTCATTTCTCATGCATCCCTTGTGCAGTTATATGTAAGATGGATGAGAAAGCTGGGATGTAGTTAGATGGTTATTACAGTGGTCCAGATAGGAGGTAAAAAGGAGCCTTATCTAAGGTAATGGTAGTAAAGGTGAAGAGGAAGTTACTGGTGAAAGCTCAAAGTAACAGGGTTTAGGGAAGGATGTTGTAGGGAGTGAAAAAATCAGAGACAAAGGTAGTTTTCGGGCACTTTGCAGTTCAGAAGACTGCATGCTTCAACTACAGGCTCTTTCATTTTTTAATATGAAAGCAATGAATTTTTAATATAAAAGTAAAGAATGCCAACGTTAAAACACTAGAATGGCAGAATATGGGATATGGGGGGAGGGTGACAGATGGCATCATACAAAGAGAAACAGTTCAGGGGAAGCACAGAAGTTAAAACTTGGATAAGATCCACTCCCGGCCCGGTTGGCTCAGTGGTAGAGCATCAGCCTGGCGTGCAGGAGTCCCAGGTTCGATTCTTGGCCAGGGCACACAGGAGAAGTGCCCATCTGCTTCTCCACCCCTCGCCCTCTCCTTCCTCTCTGTCTCTCTCTTCCCCTCTCGCAGCTGAGGCTCCATTGGAGCAAAGTTGACCCGGGTGCTGAGGATGGCTCTATGGCCTCTGCTTCAGGCGCTAGAATGGCTCTGGTTGCAACAGAGTGACACCCCAGATGGGCAGAGCATCGCCCCCTGGTGGGCATGCCGGATGGATCCCAGTCGGGCGCATGCGGGGAGTCTGTCTGACTGCCTCCCTGTTTTCAGCTTCAGAAAAATACAAAAAAAAAAAAAAGATCCACTCCCCAAAATAGTGGGCTAAACATAGTGACTTATTTCCAAAGAGTATATTGTGGAGCGGGATGGGGAAGAAGAGTTATTTTGCATTGGAGAAACCTGGCAAGGTACCTCAGCCAGGAATCAAGGTTAGCAGCAGTAATTGGTCATGTTGATAGTAGGTATCCTTGTTTTGTTTTGTTTTGTTTTGTTTCATTTTTCTGAAGCTGGAAACAGGGAGAGACAGTCAGACAGACTCCCGCATGCGCCCGACCGGGATCCACCCGGCACGCCCACCAGGGGTGACGCTCTGCCCACCAGGGGGCGATGCTCTGCCCATCCTGGGCGTCGCCATGTTGCGACCAGAGCCATTCTAGCGCCTGAGGCAGAGGCCACAGAGCCATCCCCAGCGCCCGGGCCATCTTTGCTCCAATGGAGCCTTGGCTGCGGGAGGGGAAGAGAGAGACAGAGAAGAAAGTGCGGCGGAGGGGTGGAGAAGCAAATGGGTGCTTCTCCTGTGTGCCCTGGCCGGGAATCGAACCCGGGTCCTCCGCACGCTCTTGTTTTGTTTTGATGTGATGAAAATTATACTTGCTGTAATCTTCCTCCCAAATATCCATAACTTCAGTGAATCGGGGGGTGGGGAATCAGACAAATCCCAATTAAGGGACATTGTGCAGTATGCCTGACCAGTACTCCTGAAAACTGTCGAGGTCATCAAAAACAAGGAAAGTGCCTGACCAGGCGGTGGCGCAGTGGATAGAGCATCAGACTGGGATGCCGAGGACCCAGGTTCGAGACCCCAAGGTCACCAGCTTGAACGTGGGCTCATCTGGTTTGAGCAAAAAGCTCACCAGCTTGGACCCAAGGTCGCTGACTCGAGCAAGGGGTTACTCGGTCTGCTGAAGGCCCTCAATCAGGGCACATATGAGAAAGCAATCAATGAACAACTAAGGTGTCGCAACGCGCAACAGAAAACTAATGATTGATGCTTCTCATCTCTCCGTTCCTGTCTGTCTGTTCCTGTCTGTCCCTCTCTCTGACTCTCTCTCTGTCTCTGTAAAAAAAACAACAACAAGGAAAGTGAAAAACTCACAGCCAAGAGAAGCCTAAGAACTCAGGACAACCAAATGCAGTGTGGTATTTTGGGTAGGACCCTGGATAGAAAAAGGGCATTAGGCAAAAATGTAGTGGGGGAAAAAAATCAAAACTTTGGGGAAGTAAAAGTAAAGTGGCTTCATAAAGAAAGCAGAGTAGGGGATAAAGTACTCAAGGCTTCTACACTCACTATTTTGTTCCCATAGCTGCTCAGTAAATAGTGGCTAAGTAAATACTGTGATTGAAACTCTTCCTAAGTCTGTTTTTAAAATAATTTTACCCTTCAGTAAGGCTTGACTTCTTTATCTGTTGTTTCCTAGAATCCATGCCACACCCAGCATGGATGAGATCATCTTTTCTTCCTCCTCCAACATTTACAATAGAGGATATTGTTTTTTCCCCCCTGAAAACATACAGTTATATTATAACACATAGTCAAAAAGTCTCCATATAACTCACTGTGCAGAGGTAGATGTGTATTATAGAAGCTTCCTAGCGGTTATGGCACTTAGTTTTCTGTTCTTTTTTATTTTTAGAGAGAGAGAGAGAGGTGGATAGGAAGAGAGAGATGAAAAGTGTCAGCTCGTAGTTGAGGCACTTTAGTTGTTCAGTGATTGCTTAAACGTGTCAAAACCAGGGGGCTCCAGCCAAGCCAGCGACCCCCGCTAAAGCTGGTGAGCTGGTACCCAAGCTGGCAATCCCACGCTCAAGCTGGCAACCTCAAGGTTTCAAACCTGGGTCCTTAGCATCCCAGGTTGATGCTCTATCCACTGCACCACCACCCTCTGATCAGGTGGCAGTTTAGTTTTAAAGTAGCTGTTAGCTAAGTGGACAAAGGTGACTCCCATCTTGGGGGTGATGCTCAAAACAAGCAAGCTATCCTCTGCACCTGGGCAGTGCTTGAACCAGTTGAGCTACTGGCTGCGAGAGGGGAAGAGAGAAAGAAGGGGGACAGGGACGGGAAGAGAAGCTGATGGTTGCTTCTCTTCTGTGTGCCCTTACCAGGAATTGAACCCAGGACGTCTGCATGCCAGGCTGACACTCTATCCACTGAGTCAACTAGCTGGCCAGGGCCTCAGCTGACAATCTTATGGGAGCTTTCTTATAGGTAACTGACTGCATTTCTCTTGCTGCTTTTAAGATTCTCTCTTTGTCTTTAACCTTTTGCATTTAATTTTTTTTACTTTTTAACCTTTTCATTTTAATTATGTGCCTCTTTAGGACTCTGCTATTTCCGGACTTGTATGTCTATTTCCTTCACCAAGTTAGGGAAGCTTTCTGTCATTATTTTCTCAAATAGGTTTTCAAGTTCTTGCTCTCACTCTTCTCCTTGCAGCACCCTCCTGATAGGAACCTTGGTTGGCTTGAAGTTGCCCCAGGCTCCTTACACTGTTCTCATTTTTTTTTTTTTTATTCTTTTTTCTCTCTGCTCTTCTGATTGGGTGAATTTTGTTGTTTATATTCCAAGTCACTGATTAGATTCTCAGCTTTATCTACTCCACTGTTGATACGTTGTAAGTTATTCTTCATTTCAATTAGTGTATCCTTCATTTCTGACTGGCCCTTTTTTATGCTGTGTTTAAGTTCTCATTAAGTTCATTGAGTATTCTTATAACCAGAGTTTGGAACTCTGCATCTAGTGAGTTGCTTGTCTCCATTTTGCTTAGTTGTTTTTCTGAAGTTTTGTTCTGTTATTTCATTGGGACATATTTTTTTGTCTCCTATTTTGGCAGCCTCCTTGGTTGTTTTTATGTATTAAGTAGAGTTCTGTGTCTCCCGGGCTTGATAGCATGGCCTTGGTAGTCAATGTCGGATCCAGTGGCACAGCCTCCCTGTTCACTAAGCTGGGCACTCCAGGTGTGCCTCTTGTGTGGGTTGTGTACACCCTCCTGTTGTAGTTGATCCTTGATTGCTGTTGGCACCTCAGGAGGAGGGACTTGCCCCAAGGCCAATCAGCTGTAAGGACTGGCAGTAGCCACTGACCACTGATCTCTGACCACTATGGAGGATCAGCAGGGCTTTGATGCCTGCTGAGTGTGCCCCTTGAGTGTATAGCTTGTGGAGGTGTTTGGGTGGTGGTGCTTTCATGTGGTCTGAAGCTGTCCACTGGGTACACTGGCTCTGGGGCCTCACGAGAGGTGTGGGCCAAAGTCCTCACTGCCTGTGTTCTGCTTGAGGCTACCCGGCATGAACTGCAGAGCAATCTGCAGGTGGCTGCTGCTTGAGCTGGGCTTGGAGTTTCTTAGTGAGGCCAAGCTGTGAACCAAGGATGGCTGCTGCTAGTGCTAGGGCTGGGGCCACTTAGCAAGAGGTACTGGGCTCGCTGAGGCCAGATGCTGCTTGTTTGAAATATTAGGAAAATGTGAAGCTTGAGCCAAGACACAAACCATTTGTACAGAAAAGCCACTGGAAACAGCTTGGATGGGCCTGAAGATTGGGTTGGGTGGGGCCTTGGAATCACCAGGGTGGGACAAATAATATAAGCCAGGTTATTGGAGTCTCAGATATGGCGCCTGCCTGCTAGCTCTGTAGGGTTGGGGTTCAGCCAAGAAACAGTGGCCTCTGCCAGCCCTTCTATCTGGGAGAAAGCTGTCCCCAGCTTTTACCTTGATGCTGGACAGTTTAGTTCCTCCTCTTATGTATGTCTTTGGTGCCTTTTAAGCTGCTGCTCCCACACTGGAGCTCAAAGAGAAGGAGTCCAAGTTAGTTCTTATGTGGGCCCTTTAGGAGGAACTGTGTAAGACTCCATCCAGCAGCCCTCTGTTTCCCTCAGCCTCAATCCTCACTGTTTTTTACAGCCAGAAGTTATTGGGATATCTCTTCCTTGCACTGGGCTATCTGGTGTAGGGCTGGGAGACTTGCTCCTCAGGGGGTGACCTGAGGAGCTGAATATTCTATTTTTATCTGCTACATGTGGGTATCACATCTGTGCCCCCCTACAAGTCTCAATGTGGCTTCTTTAATTTCCCCAGTTGTAGGACTTCTGTTCCATTTGATTTCAGGTGGTTCTGAATGGTGGTTGTTCTATAGTTGTAATTTTGATGTGATAGTAGGAAGAGGTGAGTACTGCATTTACCTATGCTGTCATCTTGATTTACTTGTCTTTTTAAAGATACCTATATATTTTAAATCATTTTTTATTTTTTAATTACAGTTGGCGCTTTTTTGTATTTTAATTAAAACTGTCTTATGATTTAAAAATAGAGTAATCACCAATTTTTAAAAATTATCATGAAATTGGTGGAAGTCAGTTTAAAATTAGAAAAATAAACTTCGGTCAAATACCTAGCACACATGCTAGTTTTCTTATGGAGAAAAACCTATCATTGACTAAAAGTCACTAAGGGACTTATTAATTAGATTCTTGGGCCCATCCAAAGACATACTAAATTGGAATCTCTGGGGTGGGGCTTTAAGAATATGCATTTTAAAAATATTTTATTGATTATTTCAAAGCAAGAGAAAGGGAGAGAGAGACAGAGACAGACAGGAACACTGATTTGTTCCTATGTGTGCCCTGACCAGGGATTGAACCAGCAACCCTGTGCATCGGGACAGTGCTCCAACCAACCAAGCAATCTGGCCAGGGCAGGAATCTGCATTTTTAACAAGTGTTATTTATAATTGTTTGGCATTGATGTGGTATTTAGGTACACATTTCTCACCACAGCACTAGGTCCTACTGAAGACAATGACTTGGACCCTGAGTAAAGGAAGAATGTAAGGTGAGTTCATGGTATGAACTCTTAACAGCAGCAATATTAAGTGTAATAATTTGTATTAATTAAAGAGTGGTTGAATAGCCAAAGCAATCTTAAGAAAGAACAACAAAGCTGGAGATATTACAAAGCTAATAGTTAATCCAAACAGTATGGGATTAGCATAAAAAATAGAAACATGGATAAATGGAACAGAATAGAGAGCCAAAAATTAACCCATGCATGCCTGTATGATCAATTAATCATGACAGAGGAGCCAAGCATAAACAGTGGAGAAAGGACAGTATCTATAGTAAATAGTGTTTAGAAAACTGGGCAACTACATGCAAAAGAATGAAACTGATATCATAAAAGTCCTAAAAGAAAACATACATGGTAAGTTCCTTGAGGTCAGTCTTGGCAATGATTTTTTTTGTATGTGACAACAAAAGCAAAAATAAACAAGTAGTAGTTCATCAAACTAAAGTGCTTCTACATAGCAAAGGAAACAGAGAGGCCAGTGGTTTGTTCAAGGATAGGCAACTCGTGTTTTCAACCACTGATACACAATGCTGACACTTCATTCAGAATCTTGGTAACTGATTTAGGGATATTTTGGTAAAGATCAAAAACTTGTAATGAGTAAAACGTGATTTGAGAGTGGGCGCTACTTCACATAGAATGGTTAGAGAGGTGCCAGGTGGTGGTAGGAACCCAGCCATGATAGTGTCTACAGGGGAGAGCCAAGAGGATGTGTGAAGGCCTTGCAGGTTCCAGTGGTAGGAGATGGATTTGGCGAGGCCATGTTTGTTTTTTCTGTTTCTGTTTAATTCTGTGATTATAAAACATGTACTTTTATAAAACAAACATATCTTTTTATGCTAGTTTCTCTCTTCATATAGCTTTAAATACTATCTTCATGCTGACAACTCTTAATTTATGTTTCCAGGCTAAACATCTTTCCTGAAGTCTAGATTCATATATCCATTTGCTTACTCAACTTTACCACTTGAGTGTCTAATAAACATCTGAACTCAAAATAAGCCAAACTGGAACTAATGATCTTTCCCTATTTACATACAGTTTTCCCCATCTCATTGATTCCTCCATTTGATTGGGCAAAAATATTGGAGCCATAATTAACATACTTCTCTCAAAACCCACATCAACACTATCAACAAATTCTTTTGGCTCTGCTTCAGAATGTATACAGAATTCAGGCACTTCAGACTGCCTCCATTGTGACTGCTCTGGGCCAAGATACCATTTCTTGCTTCATTGAGAAAGCCTCCTTAACCAATTTTTTTACTTTCTCTCTCATCTGCTTCTATTTACAGGGTATTCTTATTGTAACAGCCAGAGTAATGTTAGGATTTAAGTCAAGTTATGTTATTATGTTACTCTGTGCTCAAAACCCTCCATCTAGTGAATGAGTCTTCCAGGTTATCACACATAAACTTAGTCCTGCAGTGTCTGTTCCCAGGGTTATGACCCTTCCCTGCCTCTTAATTTTTAGCCACTTTGGCCTTACTGCATTTTCTCCAGCACATGTCACCTTACAGCTTTTTTCCTCTAGCTGTTTCCTCGGCCTACAGTGCTCTTCTCTCAGTAATCCATCTGCCTATATCCTCACATCCTCTATAGTCTTGACCCAAATTTCCCTTTTCATAGAGAACCAAGTTTAAATACTACATCCTTTAATACACACCCTGCAACTAATTTAGCCCCTCTCTCTTCTCTCTTTCTGTATATACACATACATATAAATGCACACATACATGTTTTTTAAAAGTTTTGTTCATTGGGCCCTGGCCCGTTGGCTCAGTGGTAGAGTGTCGGCCTGGCGTGCGGGAGTCCTGGGTTCAATTCCCGGCCAGGGCACACAGGAGAAGCAACCATCTGCTTCTCCACCCCTCCCCCTCTCCTTCCTCTCTGTCTCTCTCTTCCCCTCCCGCAGCCAAGGCTCCATTGGATCAAAGTTGGCCCAGGCGCTGAGGATGGCTCCATGGCCTCTGCCTCAGGCACTAGACTGGCTCTGGTCGCAACAGAGCGACGCCCCAGATGGGCAGAGCATCGCCCCCTGGTGGGCGTGCCGGTGGATCCCGGTCGGGCGCATGCGGGAGTCTGTCTGACTACCTCCCCTTTTTCAACTTCAGAAAAATACAAAAAAAAAAAGTTTTGTTCATTGTCTCTTTCTCCTCCCTTCACAAGGAAAGGGGACCTTTGTCTTTATTGTTTGCTGATATATTCTAATTGCTAAGTCTTAGAACGTAGTAGACACTTGATATTTCTAGAAAGATTGACATTTGGCAAGTATTGGAGATACATGTGGTTACACTGAAAATGAATAAAACTTGGGTCCTCTGCTTTTAGGAAGCTTAAAAAGTATAAACAGACATAGTAAAAAGTGACAGTAGTATTAATAGTATTAACGTTTGTTGAATTTAACTATGAGCCAGGCACTGTTTTAAGCACTTAATACATGAACTCATTTAAAACTCCAATAAACCTGTGAGATAGGTATTATAGATTAGGAAACTGGGGCATTGAAAGGATAAATAATGTGAGGTTTTATCAGTAGTGCAAAGTTGGGATTAGAACCCAAAGAGTGGGCTTTAGAGTTATAAATCTGGTATAATGTTCTTAGAACTAAGTGAGTTGACATATATAAAAACACTTAGAACAGTGTTTTGAACAAGAGAAAAGAAAGTCTGTGTAAGTTTTATCTGTTTTCAGAAATCATAATTTTTAATGTTTTAGAGTTGTTGAGAATATAGTCATCATGATATGAAAATATTCATTGGTCACTTAAAAGACTATTTCTCATTCAATTATCTTAATGTCTCCCTCCAGGAAAATCAACATATTTTCTCTGTGAAAATAAAGGATGTGAGTCAGTTACAAAAATATATATAGACAAAATATGTAGGATTTCATCAGTTCTGTGAAAATGTTGGAGCACTACTTGAATTCCATTATAGTGCCATTGATGAGTGGGGGTCTGATATTTAGATTAATAAACAGCTAAAGAAGAGGAAAGATACAAAAGATGCTTTTAAAGAACTATTTGAGGCCCTGGCCATTTGGCTCAGTGATAGAGCATCGCCCAGTGTGTAGATGTCCCGAGTTTGATATCCAATCAGAGCACACAGAAGAAGTGCCTATCTGTTTCTCCAGCCTTCCCCCTCTCACCTTTCTTCCCCCCCCCCTCTCTCTCTCTCTTTACCCCTACTCTTTCCCCCTCTCTCCCTCATTCTCCCCCTCCTGCAGCCATGGCTTGATTGGAGCACATTTGCTCTAGGTGCTGAGGATGGCTCCATGACATCTGCCTCAGGCACTTAGCAATGGAGCAATGCCCATGATGGGCAGAGCATAGCCCCCTATTGGGCTTGCCAGATGGTTCCTGGTTGGGGCACAGGTAGGAGTTTGTCTTTGCTTTCCCTCCTCTCACTGAATTAAAAAAAAATTTTTTTTTAAGAAGAACTACTTAAATATCAAACTTTAAGAGAGACTTATGGGAAAATTGTAAAATCTTAGAGATTTTTATATACTTTTCTTTTTTTAGAGAGAGAGAAGAAGGATCAACGCGTACTTGCTTCATGTTAGTTGTTCATTGATAGCTTCTCATGTGTCTTGACCTGGGGGCTCAAGCCGAGCCATTGACCCCTTGCTCATGCCAGTGACCTTGGGGTCATGTTGATGAACCCATGCACAAACCGGCAACCTCGGGGTTTCAATCCGGGACCTCAGCATTCCAGGTCAATTCTCAATCCACTGTGCTACCACCAGTCAGGCAGCCTTGGAGATAGTTATCAGTTTTACTTTATACTATATAAATAATGCCCTACAGTATGCATATTGCCAAAATCTTTAACTTAATATTGATTTCGTTCTTTGTTCAGGAGTATAGTTATAATTGCAAATTAAATTTTATTGCATTAAATATATTTAATAATATATTATATTTAGCATCTTTTTTAAATGTTTTTGATTTCAATTTACATGAAATTTGGTCCCTGTTTAATGGTTTCATTTTAGAGGCTTATTTTTTCCTCCCCCCAAAATGGGGAAATTATTTAAAGAAAACATCAGATTTGGACATAAGTTTGGTTATTTTTTTTGTGCTGAAATCACTATTTTTCTTTACAAACTATTTCACATAATCATAAGTTCCAAGAATTCACTGAAAAATCTAGCCTCAATGTAGAACATTTTTTAAATATGGAAAGCATGACATTTTGGTAAAATATCTTCTTTCTGCATATCTGATCAATGAATGATACAGGTTAGATATAGTAGAAGTTCTCAGAAGGTCTTTGCATCAGTCTTGTGGGGTTAACAACTTGAGCTGAGAGCATTGCTGTTCCTTAAATCTGTTGAATTAAGCGTGCATTTCACTTGAATATGGAGAGATGTGGCTTATATGTTTTAACCATATAGCAGTCATAATATATATATACATGGTCCCTCATCTATCACGGGGCTCGTTCCAGAACCCCCCCACCCCTGTGATAGGCGAAAATCCGCGAAGTAGCAACCTTATATTTATTTTATTTATATATATTTTAAAGCTTTATTTCAGTTTAATATTCTTTTTATGTTTTAATTTTTATATATTTTTAATATTGTTTTCAATTTTTTAGGCTAGAAAATGCTTATTTTACCACAAAAATAATTAAAATAATAAATATATAAAAATACCTACATACTGCAAAATCCCGCAATATAGCGAAAAATCTGCAGTACAAAATTAGGTACAGTGGTGCCTTGAGATACGAATTTAATTCGTTCTGTAACCAAGCTCGTAAGGTAGTCAACTCGTATAAACTGCCGATACTGGACCCATGTGCCAACTAGCGGCAGTTTCCCGAATCACAACTCGTATCTCGGAACTTCGCTCGGATCTCGAACAAAAATAGGGACCGAGTCACAGCTCATATCTTAAAAAATTCATATGTTGGTCTGTTTGTATCTCAAGATACCACTGTATATACAATTTAAAAATCTGCAATACAGTGAGACCGTGGAAAGTGAACAGCTATATGGCAAAGGATGGCTGTACCGTATTTCCCCATGTATAAGACATACTTTTTCCAAAAAAATTTGGGGTATAAAAACTGGGTGCGTCTTATACAGTGGTTATAGATTTTTTTTTACTTGCTTTTTCTGCTTTTTCGCACTTGTTTTTGTGCTCATTATTGAAGAAAGTGATTCGTCATCAGACACAGATGAGGACAAGCTAATGGATGGGAGTTTTGACAGTGATGACGATTTGTATAATTTTGTGATGAATAAAACTTGAGTTCAATAACTTGATGTAATACTTTTTTTTTTTCAAATTTCGGACCCCCAAATTAAGGTGCATCTTATACATGGGAGCATCTTATACATGGAGAAATACGGTAATAGAGCACTTAAACAGCTTAATACAGCAATGAAACAAGTGCTCTTAGATTTTAAAATGCAGTAAAAGTCTTAAATATTCAACATAGTATACTTAATCATAAAATAAGGATTGGCCCTTTTTCTGGAAGTACAAGTGTGTTCAAAAAAAGAACTTACCACTTGGTGGCATTGTTTTTGCTATATTCCAACACAAGAATCTGATCATACTCTTAAGTTGAAAGGAAAAATCCTCTGTGGTATTTTACATCATATTACTGTGCTTTGTGGCATGCTGGATCCATTGCTTTTCATTTAGATTTAAATAGGTGATTACTTGTTAACTTAAAATTCATTCATAGTAAAAAGAAAATCTTAAAAAATTTTAAATTCTAGTGATATAAATTATCATAACTAAATGATAGAGTTAGGGCCCTGGCCGGTTGGCTCAGCGGTAGAGCGTTGGCCTGGTGTGCAGGAGTCCCGGGTTCTATTCCCGGCCAGGGCACACAGGAGAAGCGCCCATCTGCTTCTCCACCCCTCCCCCTCTCCTTCCTCTCTGTCTCTCTCTTCCCCTCCCGCAGCAGAGGCTCCATTGGAGCAAAGATGGCCCGGGTGCTGGGGATGGCTCTGTGGCCTCTGCCTCAGGCGCTAGAATGGCTCTGAATGCAGCAGAGCGACACCCCAGAGGGGCAGAATATCGCCCCCTGGTGGGCATGCCGCGTGGATCCCGGTCAGGCGCATGCGGGAGTCTGTCTGACTGCCTCCCCGTTTCCAGCTTCAGAAAAATGAAGAAAAAAAAAATGATAGAGTTAGAAAGAAGTGTAATGATTATCTGGCTCAAATCTCTGTACATATAGTAAAATTATGTCCAAAAAAGGTTAAATGAATTGTACACAATCCCCTTGGTTATTCCCCTGCAGGCAGCCATCTTCCTGAGGTAGGGAGAAAAAAATCAAAGCTATATGTGCAAAACAATTAAAAAATTTTTTTTAAGAGTTTATTTGAGCCAAACTGATGACAGTGGCCATGAAGCAGGATCTCAGATGCTTTTCTCTCCTTTTTTTCATGATGGCTAAGACAATTTTTGTAGTAAGAAAAGAAGGACAGAAAGAGTCTTTATAAAACTTGCGTTGTATCCATTATGTGCTGGAGATACATTCTTGAATGTGGTCTCTATCTTAATGGAGCTCATTTTCTGTTGGGGGTCACATTCTATTGCTGGAGAGCCTATAAAGCATTATGATATAATTGATATACTAAAGGAAGAAGGGAAATTAAGGGTGATTGTGAGTTTCTTGCTGGTGTGGTCCATTGGTAGGCAGTGCTTCAGGTAAGGAAATACTGAAAGAGAAGCTAAGTTCTGAGTTATTGTTTGGTAGGATGGGTGGTGGACAGGAAAATGAAAAGGGATGGCTTAGGTTTTGGAAGTTTTGAGTTTCAGGCCTGAAGGAATTAAAGTGGGACATGTTCAGCAGGCAGTGGAAATAATGAGAGTGAAGTTAAAATGGTGACTGGAGAGATGGATGTGACTAAAGTTGAGGCTCTATGACTTGGTTAGATCTCTCAGTTGAAAAGTACCATAATTAAAGATGGGAATGTGAGGAAAACATCCAATATTGAAGGTTTCATAAAGGAAATGGAGCAATTGTCACAGAATTAAGAAACCAAGGAGATAGTTACAGCCAAAATAAAGCCAAAATTATTTTCAAGGAGATTGCAGGCAGATAAACTATAGTTTGTGGCAAAAATAGTCATATTTCTGGATCAGATAAGATGAGGACTGAGAAAGGGCTAATTCAATTTGGCAATTTAGAAAAGCATTGGTGGTTGTGAGTCAGACACCTCAAGTATTTGGAAACAGATTTATTTAGAATTAAAATAGAAGTCAATAAATACTGAATAAGATAAGCTATCTGTAAATATAACCGATTCTAATAAATGGCAGGTAGTAAAATTTAGGAGACTTGGAAAACATGACAATGGCACTTGGATATATTTTCTGCTTTGAGAGATACTTTGATTATCTAAAGAAAGAATGTGGAGTGTTGAAAGTGAAGAACCAAAGAGTAAGCGTTTTCTGTATTTAACGAGGACTTGGTCAGAATAAGTGACATTGGTATTACTAGAGCAATATACAGTGTGTCTGTCCTTAAAGTCATGGTGCACTTTTGACCAGTCACAGGAAAGCAACAAAAGATGATAGAAATGTGAAATCTGCACCAAATAAAAGGAAAACCCTCCCGGTTTCTGTAGGATGATGTGGCAGCATGTGCGCATGCGTAGATGATGACGTAACACCGTGTATACAGCGGAGCAGCCCACGGCCATGCCAGTCGAGATGTGAACGGTACAGAGAAAAGTTCAGTGTGTTCTGTGGCTCGCTAAATTCGAATCTGTGACCAAAGTGCAACATGAATATCGGCGCGTTTATAATGAAGCGCCTCCACATAGGAATAACATTACTCGGTGGGATAAGCAGTTGAAGGAAACCGGCAGTTTGGTGGAGAAACCCCGTTCTGGTAGGCCATCAGTCAGTGACGAATCTGTAGAGGCTATACGGGATAGCTACCTAAGGAGCCCTAAAAAATCTGTGCGTGAGCCCACATCGAACTGCACTGAATAGGTATGAAACTGGGAGAGTTTTCCTTTTATTTGGTGCAGATTTCACATTTCTGTCGTCTTTTGTTGTTTTCCTGTGACTGGTCAAAAGTGCACCATGACTTTACGGACACACTGTATATCCTGTTGTGAGGTAAAAAAGAGTTTTCAGGCTTTTGTATCACCTAAATGACTGTTAGATGATTTTTTAGGTTTCTCAGTAACAAAATCTGTGATTTCTAATTATATTTTTTCTAGACCATATGAGAAACTTTGGGGTGTTAAAAATAAGAAATGAAGAAAAGACACAGAAGAATCTTAAGTACATATTACTAAGTGAAAGAATCCAGACTAAAAAGGCTACGTAGTGTATGATTCCAGCTATATGACAATCTCGAAAAGGCAAAACTAAGGAGATGGTGAAGACTTGCTAGGGGTTCGGAGTTATGGAGGGACCAATAGGCAGAGCATAGGGGATTTTTAGGGCAGTGAAACTATGGTATTCTGTATGTTATAATGGTGGCTACATTATATATTTGTCAAAACCTGTAGACTGAACTCTAATGTAAATTATGAACTTTAAATGATGATGTGTCAGTGTAGTTTCATTGATAATAACAAAACAAGTTTTACTGTCCTGATGCAGGATGTTGATAGTTGAGGAAAATGTGCTCTTGTCGGGTAGGGGAAATATGGGACTTGCTGCTGTACTTTCTGCTGATTTTGGTTGTGAACTTAAACTGCTCTTAAACATAAAATTTATTTTTTAAAAAGAACTGAAGAATAGCGCTGACCAGTTGGCTCAGTGGATAGAGCATCGGTGCTGTGTATGGATGTCCTGAGTTCAATCCCTGATCAGGGCACACAGGAGAAGTGACCATCTGCTTCTCTCCCCCTTCTTTCTGTCTTTGCCTCTTTCCCTTCTGCAGCCAGTGGCTCAGTTGGTTCGAGCATTGGCCCTGAGCGCTGAGGATAGCTCAGTTGGTCCAAGCATCAGGTTCAGTTGCTAAAAATAGCTCGGTTGATTGAGCATCGGCCCAAGACAGGATTTGCCGGGTAGATACCAGTTGGGGTGCATATGGGAGGCTATCTCCCCTCCTCTCACTTAAAAAAAAAAAAAAAAAATCAAGGTGTACTAATTTGTAAGCAAATGTGAAAACTTATAAAAAAATTTAAAAATAAGATTTATATCTCAGTGTTTCACCTATTTTGTACTTTCATACTTGCAAAAATATTTTTCCTTTCTATCCTAAACCTGAAAAGCTATTCAAAGTTAGAAATCTGATAAATGGGTTAGTCTTTGTGCATTTTGTAATATAAGAGAAATCATGGATAAAAGAAGAAAACTAAGATCAAATGTTTTGAAATTCCATTTTATCTTAAAACAATTTTGAACAAGCCCTGGCCGGTTGGCTCAGCGGTAGAGCGTCGGCCTGGCGTGCGGGGGACCCGGGTTCGATTCCCGGCCAGGGCACATAGGAGAAGCGCCCATTTGCTTCTTCACCCCCACCCCCTCCTTCCTCTCTGTCTCTCTCTTCCCCTCCTGCAGCCAAGGCTCCATTGGAGCAAAGATGGCCCGGGCGCTGGGGATGGCTCCTTGGCCTCTGCCCCAGGCGCTAGAGTGGCTCTGGTCGCAGCAGAGCAACGCCCCGGAGGGGCAGAGCATTGCCCCCTGGTGGGCAGAGCGTCGCCCCTGGTGGGCGTGCCGGGTGGATCCCGGTCGGGCGCATGCGGGAGTCTGTCTGACTGTCTCTCCCCGTTTCCAGCTTCTGAAAAAAAAAACAAGAAAAAAAAAAAAATTTTTGAACAAACAATACACTATTTTCTAAAACACAACTGTCTATATATATGACTTATTTTAAGAATATGTTTATTAAATCTGGGTACAGTGAAACAGGAAGGGCTTGGGATAGAAGAAGGAACAGGAGAGAAACGAGACGAGGCTGCTTTGGCTCACTGTAAATTCAGAAAAGGGGCCTCCTTGGAGACACGTTGAGGAGAGTTAGCCTGGGATGAGCTGCTACTGTCCATTGCTCCCCTGATTACAAATCTTGTGGGGTTCGTTAGAGTTTAGGAGATCCACCTTGTGGAGAAGAGGAGGTGGAAGGGAAAGGTGCAGGAGTGCTCCCAGGAGGGAGAATACGCCAATAGGACATTTCTTTGATTTGTTATTGGGCATTTTGTCAATCTTTATAACATTTGACATGGACCAGTCATTTGGCAAAATTAAGTGCCTTATTTCTCCCATAAGGCAGCAAGTGACAGTATATTCATTGTCCTCTCATGAGTTTATAATCTAGAAGACATTGAACAGCTTAGTTTGAGTGTCACATCCTTAGAAAGACCATCTCCAGCCCTTCAGTCTAAATTAAGTCTCTGCTGTTACTCATCCTAATAAACTTGACTCTCTTCTTTCAAATAGAAGTTATATTAATTAAGGTATTTTAAATTACAGTTCATGTAGATTATTTAGACATTCATCCTGTTTAATTTCTCTACCTATATTTGACTCTTTTTTGTATTTTTCCGAAGTCAGAAGCAGGGAGGCAGTCAGACAAACTCCCACATGCGCCCTACTGGGATCCACCTGGCATGCCTACCAGGGGACAATGCTCTACTCATCTGGGGCATTGCTCTGTTGTGGCTGGAGCCATTCTAGCGTCTGAGGCGGAGGCCATGTAGCCCTCCTCAGTGCACCAGCCAACTTTGCTCCAGTGAAGCCTTGGCTGCAGGAGGGGAAGAGAGAGAGAGAGAGAGGAAGGAGAGGGGGAGGGGTGGAGAAGCAGATGGGCGCTTCTCCCGTGTGCCCTGACCGGTAATCGAACCTAGGACTTTCAAATGGTGGGCTGACACTCTACCACTGAGAAAACTGGCCAGGGCCTACCTGTATTTGACTCTTATGGAAGGAAGCATAACAGTTTTTTACACAATTTTGTCTGGTATTTTTTGTTTGTTTTTGCTAATCTTTTCAGTATTATTCCAATGTTAGTACATGTGCTGCCTAAGCGAGCACACACACACTTGTATCTTCAAGTCCCTACTGCAGTGCATAGTTAGCATTTGATAAAGACTGTTTGAGTGAGTGAGTGAATGAATGAATGGTGACTGCCTTTAGTGTTTTGTAGAAGTGCATGATGCTCTCTAGTGAGCAGACTAGGTCTAGTGTGAGGATAAGGGCCTGAAAATGAATAGGAAGGTTGTGTTGGTGTTCAATATACATTTCTTGTTAGAGGACAAGTAGGAGTAGGTAGAAAATATACCTTTAATTTAGGAATGTGGAAGTTAATTCATAACCTTAATGAGGTGAAATTTGGTGGTAGAGTGAAGGAATGCAATTCAGGTTTCATTAGTTGATCTAAAATGAATTAGAACATACAGCAAGCATTTTTTCCAGAAAAGTAGATCCAAACAGTTAGCTTATTTATTTGTTTTTTTACAGAAAAGAGTATAGACTTCAAAAAGAAGAGATTGTTTTCAAATATTTTTACTACTACACAGAGAGGAAACATAAATGAATACTTAACTGCATGACTCACTGTGATAGAGGCTACTTGGAAGGACTGCTGTTATCTTTTAGCAGTTACTGCCACTTTTATCTTTCAGATTGATATGTTGAATGAATAAGAAAGGATGAAAAGAGGTATTTCTCAAGAAATTAGAGCAATTAGAAATCATGGTAGATTGTTTACAGAGCACTGGAAATCCTAGCTGCCTGTTTTTCATGTGCTTTTGTAAAGTTTCTTAATTTCTGAAGTTTCTGTCTTAATTTTTTTTTTTTTTAACTTCCAGGTGTTGGTAAATCATGCTTATTGCTACAATTTACAGACAAGAGGTTTCAACCAGTGCATGACCTTACTATTGGTAAGTTTTATCAAGAGATGAGAAGAATTCAGAAGTTTCGGGTAATGGAAATGGAACATGCTTAGAGGGTTCTATTCATTTAACTAGTATGAGTCAGGAAAATTGGTAAAACTCGATTTTTTGCTGTGCAGAGTTCAGTCTCCATCACTTTTTAAAAATACAAGTATGGTAAAAATAATACCCAATTTTGTAAAAGTGAACAGAATGCAGCAAGATATTAATATTCTTTTATTTATTGCTTTTTTAGTGAGAGGGAGAAACATTGACTTGTTCTACTTATTTATGCATTCATTGGTTGATTCTTATATCATTCTGACCAGGGACTGAAATCTACAACCTTGGTGTCCCAGGACAAAGCTCCAACCAACGGAGCTACCCAGCCAGGGCAGTATTTTTTATTATATATATTTAATGATGAAGCAAATGAGAGACAAGATAGCCTAGGGGTAAGAGCTGAGACTTGGGACCAGCTTGCCAGCATTCAAATCAAGGCTCTGCCACTATCTGGGCATGCCAAATTACCACTCCATCAGTTTCTTTATCTGTAAAATGAGAATAATAGCAGTACCAATCTCACAAAGTTATTGTGAACAGTAAATGAGTTAACAATAATGAAGCATTGGAACAGTTCCTGGCAATATGGTACATACTCTTGGTTTACCTATAATTACTCATCAAGAAAACTACCATTAAGCATTTTTTTAGTTTCCTCATTGTGAAGCATAAATGAGACAGTTACTGGTAAGGAGTTGTCAACAAATATTAGCCATTATTATTGGTGGCATTACTCATTAGTATGCCTGCATGGAGAAAAAACAGAACCATGCTAACTAGTGTCATATTAATTTCTTGGACACTGACTTCTAACTTCTGGGCAGTTATGCTTTATTTCCAGTCCATTCATTCCACTTTCTTGTACAACTGTATAATACCTTCTTGTTCTTTAAGCATGCAGCATCTTTTCTTTTTTTTTTTTTCTGAAGCTGGAAACGGGGAGAGACAGTCAGACAGACTCCCGCATGCGCCCCGACCGGGATCCACCCGGCACGCCCACCAGGGGCGAAGCTCTGCCCACCAGGGGGCGATGCTCTGCCCCTCCGGGGCGTCGCTCTGCCGTGACCAGAGCCACTCTAGCGCCTGGGGCAGAGGCCAAGGAGCCATCCCCAGCGCCCGGGCCATCTTTGCTCCAATGGAGCCTTGGCTGCAGGAGGGGAAGAGAGAGAGAGGAAGGAGGGGGGTAGGGGGTGGAGAAGCAAATGGGCGCTTCTCCTATGTGCCCTGGCCGGGAATCAAACCCGGGTCCCCCGCACGCCAGGCCGACGCTCTACTGCTGAGCCAACCGGCCAGGGCCATGCAGCATCTTTTCTATCTTCATTCTCAGATGGTAACTTTGGTTACTATTTCACTCAGGAAATAGAGACAAGTAGAAGAGCATTTTCACAGATTTCTACCCCCACATATAGACCCACCTGCCAGCATTGTGCCCGTAAGCTTGCCCTTCTTGCTACTGTGGATGAACTCTTACCTTGTTAGGAACGCCTGCTCAAGAACACTGCTTCAGCAGTTTTTTCTTTCAGCTGTCATTAATTTTTCCCTTTTTTATGGTTATATTTCATAACTGTTTTCTAGTTTTCAATCCTTTTCTCTCCTTTTAGCAAAACTCTTCTTGACTATATTTTCTATCTCTAATTCTTTTCCATTCATTCTTGAGCCCACTCCAACTAGGGCTCTTCCCTCCATGTACACATGCTCAGCTTCTTACTCAGTGTTTTCTCTTTCAGATATCTAATAGGCATCTCAAATTTAACATGTTCCAAATAGCTCCTGACTTTTTTCCTCCCAGGTTTCATAAGTGTATACATGTACACACACCCATACTCATCCTCTTGCCTAGAATTTTCTTAAGTGTTTTTTGTTTGTTTCTTTGTTTTTGTTTTTTTGAGACTACGTTTATTAAAGCTAGAGACAGGGAAAGAAAGGGAGGGCTTAGGATAGAAGAAGCAACAGGAGAGAGCCTAAGCTGGGCTGCACTGGCTCTCAAGAGACATTATAGAAAAGAAGTGAGCCAAGGTGGGGCTGCTGTTAGCTCAGTGAAATACCAGAGAAAAGGGAGCCTTGGAGAAAGGGTTTGCCCGGGATGAGCTGCTACTGCCTGTTGCTCCCCTGGTTGCAAATCTCATAGGGACCCTTAGAGTTTAGGAGAAAAAAGTAAAGATGCACACCTGAGCGGAAGAAAGGTGTGGGTGTGGTCCAGAGAGAGGCTACCTCTCAACATTTTATACAAGTGTGTAGATGTAAGTGAACATTGCCTCCCACCATTATAAAGTATCTATATTTTATTCATTGCTGTATCTCCAGGACCTGGTACATATAAGGACTCTATAAATATTTGCTAAAGTAATGACTATGGGGGGAGGAGCTTCATAAAACAGCACTTAACATTACAGTGATTAATGTTATTCAGTTGTGTTGCTTTCAAATAATTCTAAGTATAGCCCACTAAGTCCCACTACATTTATTTCAGTACCTATCTGCTATTGAACAGTTTGACAAACACTGGTCTAGAGGCTGGGCCATTTGTATGTTAATACTACCTTCCAATTTATCTTCCCTACTTCCTTAAACCAGTCAACCTGTAAGAAATGACTGCTAGAAATGAAAGTATACTTTTGTGTAAAAGGTGGTAGAATTGAAGCATCATTTCTATCAGGCTCCCCACAGTCTATCAATTAAAAAAAACCTCATTTCTTTGGAGTTCAATTTTCTGTTAACTTTTGAGTTACCTAGAATAATATTGCCAAGAATTAGAAAAGTAGCTTAAAAGTCCTCTTGTGAGCATCTAATTTAGATCTCAGAGTTTATGTACCTGAATTTTAAAATATAAATATATTTTCTTGACAGGGTATGATTGCTATTAAAACATTATAAAAATCCAAAGAAAATTTAATTTCCTATGTAGCTTGCCTTTGGCCTTCTAGCCACCACTGTGAAGAGTTCAGTGTGTGTATCTCCTTCTAGAGTTTTAAATATATTCATAAACACACACAAAGCTCGTTTGCACTTCTTCCACCAGTGTACTAAAGTACCTTTTTCTTCTTACCCTTGCCTCGGCTGTACTTACTGTTTTTAAAGTTTGTGACTTGGAGAGGGAAAAATGTTAATTTATTTTTCAGTTTTTTTATTTTCTAGCTCACTGAACCTTTTTTCCCCTGTGTTTAAGAGCCACGTTTTTGTTTTCTCTTTCAATTACCTGCTTATATCTTTGTGCCTTCTGCTTGTGGTTTTCTTTGATCAAATCCATTGATGTTTTTCTGTATGGCTTTCAAACCTTACTGAGGAAGGCTCCCTAGTGCAAAAACTACAGACATATTCTTTTAAATATTCTTCTGATACTATAAATTTGCACTCCATCTGGCAGTATGGTCATATAACGTGATTTTCTTTTATCCATATATAATTTGTGGTCCCACACCATAAGTTAAATAAGCCATTCTTGGCTCTGACTAGTTACTTAGTTGGTTAAAAGCATCATCTCAAAACAACAAGGTTGCAGGTTTGATCCCCATGTCAGGGCACACATGGGAAGCAACCAAAAAATGCATGACTGAGTGGAACAACAAATTCTTCCCTTCCTCCTCCCCCTTCTCTCCCTTCCTCTCTCTGTCTCTAAAAATCAATAAAATATTAAGCCCCCCCAGATAGCTCAGTTGGTTGGAGCGTTGTCCTGGAGCACAGAGGTTGCCAGCTCAATTCCCCAATCAGCACATACAGAAGTAGCTCGATTTTCCTGTCTCTGTCTCTCTCCCTCCCGCCATTCTTCCCCCTTGCCTCTCTAAAATAAATAAATAAGCCATTCTTTCTTTTTCCTATTTGAACAATCACCTTTGTCATATGCTAAATCTCTGTATGTAAGCAAGTTTGAGACTTTCAGATCTATTCCGTATATGGGTTTTGTTTTTGTTTTGTATTTTGCTATTTTCTGAGTCAGTATCACATGGTAGTATTTATAGTAACTGTAGTATATATGTGATTGACATTTTTCCTTTTCTAAGTATTCTTGATTGTTCTGTGCATTTGTTCTTCCAGATAAACTTCAGTCTCAGTTTGCCCCAAGTTGCAAAATTTTTAGTGAGACTTAAAATTTGATAAGAATTTTACTAACTTTCTAAGTTACTTTGGAGACAATTTATGTTTTTATTGTGTTGAAATCACTTGTTTACACACATGTATTTTCATTTATTCCAAATTTTTAAATGCTCTTCAGTAAAGTTTTACAGATTTCTACATACAGGCCTTGTGCTTTTCTTAAATTTGTTTCAGTATTTATATATTGTTTTACTATTTTGAATAGGATTGTATTCCATAATTATTGTTGTTAGGTTAACTATTTTGCATGTTGTGTGTAGATGGTTGGGTCTTACCTGGAAGTCATACTTTTTTTTCCTTAGCTAATATTTTTATACCGTTTTGTTTTACTGTTATAATTTATGGCCAAAATCTCTAGAATAATTTATAAATCGAGGGCATTATCTTTTTTCAGTGTAATTTGAATTCCTGTAGTGTTTTACCTTTAAGTATGGTGTTTCTGGTTTATTTTTTATAGAAAATTAGGAAATTATCTTTTTATATATAGTTTCCTCTTTGTTTCTACATTTATGAAAGCCTTTTTCCCAAAGTGTCAGTTTTAAACCTCTGCAGTGTCTAGGTTCGAGAAACAAATCCCTGTGTTCTTAGGCTGATATAAGAAAGGCTCAGCCTGTTTGTGTGGTACCTGGTTCTGCTCTCTGTTTGGGAACCTACCTGGGCGAAGGAGGCACATTCTGCCTCTGGACCTCTGCAGTCACCTGGCTCTGACAGGTGGCCTTTGCTTATAGAGGCTAGCATTATTTGTTTTGTGAATGATGGTTTAAAAATCTTGGTTACAATATGGAAGAATTATAATAATAGCTGAGACATACTGAACACTTCCTGTGTGCCAATCACTGTTCTATTTTATATGTAATAATTCTTTTAATCTTAAAAATATATCTTTATCATTAATACCACCTTATACATAGGAAAACTGAGACACAGAAGTGATTTTAATAACCTGCCCAGGTGTCAGTTAGTAGATATTGTTGAATGTTCAAAAACTGGTTACTATGCAAGGATGCAAGTACTTACTATGCAAAGATGAAAATGATATGAAAACAATTAGAAAATGTGTATTTACATCCTGAGTATTTTGTTCTGGAAGGTCGGAAGTCAATAACATTTGAAAAAATAAGCATCACTCCCTGACAATGTCAGGTAAATGAGACCTTGCCTTTGGTTCCACCGACAGTTTCTCTGGCAGCCAAATTGATAATTGAAAGTGTATCTGGGATGACAGCCTCAAGGGTATAGGGGATGACAGTTTATCCTATTAAAAAAAAGATAAGGAAGCCTTTCTAAATAGAATTCTCAGGCGTGTGTGTGTGTGTGTGTGTGTGTGTGTGTGTGTGTGTATGTGTATTTCAAAGGTTTTAAAATTTTAACAACTATTAGAGAGCTAAAGTGTTCAGGTTTTTTACTTGTTTGGTTCTGAAATTATCAGGACACTTTAGGTTTCAGTCTTTTATTTGCCACATAGCACAGAAAGGTGAAACCTGCCCTGAACTCAGTTAAGAATGAGAAGGTAAATGCGAAAGAATTATGTTTCTGAAGCTGAAGTTGAATTTTGTCTATTTTTGTTTCATTTGATAGGAAAATAGAACTCAGATTTTTTTTCTGTAAATAACAGTGCTTGTCAGTTCTCCTTTTTGAGGTGTGTATTTCCTTCCTACCATTGTTCTTTATCTCATTCCTGGGTAATAATACAGTATCCTTTTTTTTTCCTTTTTTGTATTTTTCTTAAGTGAGAAGCGGGGAGGCAGATAGACTCCCGCATGTGCCTGACCGGGATCCACCCGGCATGCCCACCAGGGGCCAATGTTCTGCTCATCTGGGTTGTTGCTCCTTTGCAACTGGAGCCATTCTAGTGCTTGAGTTGGAGGCCATGGAGCCATCCTCATTTGGAGCCTTGGCTGCAGGAGGAGAAGAGAGAGATAGAGAGAAAGGAGAGGGGGAAGGGTGGAAAAGCAAATGGGCGCTTCTTCTGTCTGCCCTGGCCAGGAATCAAACCTGGGACATCTACACACCGAGCCAACGCTCTACCACTAAGCCAACTGGCCAGGGCTACAGTATCCTTTTAACTAGTTTCTTTGCCTCTTGTTTTTTTAATTCTCCATCCTAACCCTGTTGATAAATGAAGTGAAAACATCAACTTTATTCTGTCATTTCCCTATTTTAGGAACAATCCTGATTTTTACGTAACATTTCTTTAAAATTGGTTGTTTTTAGAGGCAGAATCTTTGTTTAAACACTTTTAAGCTTCGACAGTCTCTGTCTACTTACTTGGAATAAAGATAGATAGATAGATAGACCAAAATCCAATATGGCTAAGTTAAGCAAAAGGAAATATATTAATTTATCTAGAATTTTACGAAGAATTCACAGGAGGGTGGAGACTTGGACTTGGGAATGTCCAGGAATGAAATGAAGCATCTTAAAGCCCTGGACACAGGAACCGTACGTAACAGTGGTCTTGCAGCAGAGTAGCCTTAGCCTTTTATCTTCTAGGATGGAATGGTTGCCAATCAAGTTTAGTATCTTTATCCCTCTACTCAAGATGTCAGTTCCAGAGCAGGACCATCTTCTTGACCTTGCTTGGCTTGCCTGCCATTCCTTGGTAACAAACAGTTAAGGACCTGTTTCTGATATGTAATTTTTTGTTTGTTTGTTTGTTTTTGTGTCAAATTTAGCAGTGTTCATTGGATTGACGAAATCTTAAATCCCAAAGAGCAGTGCAGATTTCTTTTGATTGTGATTAAAAGCCCATTCATGATAGAAGAAGGAAGAATAGGGTTTTTCGGGTTTTTCTCTCCATTTGTGGCTAGAAACAATAGATACATGAAAAGACTTCTATTTTGTCAAATATCTTGCGTATATGTAGTATTTTGTACTTTATTACACTTCTTTTAAATGCAAGATATTTCAAAGACTGTTTTTACCATACTTAGTGTCTGGTGTTTTTCCTCAGCTACTCTCATTTTTATATCATTAATGGTAAGCTAGTGGATGATCGTGTTGTGTGCCCTCTTACCCTGTGACATAGAATGTATATGACAATGTATATATAAATATACTTGTAAATGAATGTATATGTAGGAATATAGGTAGGTAGATCTGCGAACACTATAATGGTTTTATATGGTATAATTTAAAATATTTTCAGTTTTTATTCTAGTACATCCTGACTCCTGGGTCTCTTCTCTAGCTTTCCTATAGTTCTGAATCTGAGAAGCATACTGTTAGTTTCTTAGTATTGAGTATGCCTCTAGGATGGAATAATTGTTAAATATAGTGTAAAAACTCCATCAAGTTATCATGGGAGGGCCCTGGCCAGTTGGCTCAGTGGTAGAGCGTCGGCCTGGCGTGCAGAAGTCCCGGGTTCGATTCCCGGCCAGGGCACACAGGAGAAGCACCCATCTGCTTCTCTACCCCTCCCCCTCTCCTTCCTCTCTGTCTCTCTCTTCCCCTTCCGCAGCCGAGGCTCCACTGAAGCAAGATGGCCCAGGCGCTGGGGATGGCTCCTTGGCCTCTGCCCCAGGCGCTAGAGTGGCTCTGGTCGCAACAGAGCGATGCCCCGGAGGGGCAGAGCATCGCCCCCTGGTGGGCAGAGCATCGCCCCTGGTGGGCATGCCGGGTGGATCCCGGTCGGGCGCATGCGGGAGTCTGTCTGACTTTCTCTCCCCGTTTCCAGCTTCAGAAAAATACAAAAAAAAAAAAGTTACCATGGGAGGACAAATTGCCCTATTTATTTATTTATTTACTTACTTACTTATTTATTTATTTATTTATTTATTTTCAGTGAGAGGAGGGGAGACAGAGACAGATTCCCATGTGTTCCCCAGCTGGGATTCACCCGGCAAGCTCACTAGGGGGCAATGCTCTGCACATCTAGGGTGTTGCTCCATTGTTCAGCAACCAAGCTCTACTTAACTCAAGGGCCATGGAGCCATCCTTAGGGCTGAGGACCAGCTCTCTCCAATCAAACCATGGCTACAGGAGGGGAAAGGAGAGAGAGAGAGAGAGAGAGAGAGAGAGAGAGAGAGAGAGAGAGAAGGGGAGGGGAGGGGGTGGGGGAAGGGGAGGGGTGGAGAAGCAGATGGGCACTTTTCCTCTATGCCCTGAATCAACTCTGGGACATCCACACACCAGGCCAACGCTCTACCACTGAGCCAACCAGCCAGGGCCCAAATTACCTTCCTATTTCACCCTACTAATCTCAGTTTGGAGAATTATAGGAGATGCTAAAATGGAATTCTGACACTGGGCAGTATGCCCTTCCCTGGGCAACTAGAGGCTGATTTTCTGCCAGGAAGACATTTGCTTTCTGAAGATCACATGTGTCTTTCCTTCACCCTGACTGATCTAAATACTGATAGAACACACTGCAAGCAGTACTGATTTGGTGTGATAGAAGTGATAGACTTCTTTCAGGGCTTTCTTCACACCTGTTTTTTTTTTTTTCTGAAATCATCCCCTCTTTTTCTTTTCTTTCCTTTTTTTTTTTATGATTGAATGAGTACTTTCAAAAGAGATGATAAATGTAAGGGGAAAGCCAAAGTAAAAATGGTAAGTGTAAAGTTTGTATTCCCTTTGACCTGCAATTTACCTAAAATCATAATTATAAATTGAAAATGTATACAGGAAAGTTAATTTCAGCAATTGTTGAGTGTTCGTATACATATCTTAGTGAATTTGAGAATGACCTAAATTTGTAACAATAGAGTACCAACTTTAGTAAAGTGAGTGTGTGCATATATGTATGTCTGTGGATAGATGCACACACATATACACAGAAATACTATACAGCCCTTATAAATACTAATGGTATAGTTTTATATATTTATTGGCAAAGATATTTGCCATGGAATAATGTTTATGACATGTTGACTGAAAAGCAAATTGCAGAACAATATTTGTTTCCATTTATGTACAGTTGTATACTTATTTCTACATGTGTGTTTATTCATGGAGCAGTATCTGAAAATAGGTTTTAACAGTGGTCATCTCTAGTGGACAGAGTTGGAGATTTCTTTCCTAGTTGATGGCCCATACTGGGAACCAAGATTATGATGTTGGATTTTATTCATCCCTTTTAGTGATTTTTATATGACATTAATTGTTTTTTAAGAAACATGTTAATGTTTGTTACTAAGCATTATGATTCTTGAATCTCATTTTTAGTTTTTTTTAATTGAGCTTGTGAAATATGAATTATCACAACTGGTTTCTTGACTACACTAGCCTCAAATACCTTAGTTTTTTATTTATATACTTAGCTTAAGTCTTATTAACACCTCTGCCTTAACATACCATATTTCCCCATGTATAAGATGCACCTTAATTTTGGGGTCTGAAATTTGGAAAAAAAAGTATTACATAAAGTTATTGAACTCAAGTTTTATTAATCACAAAATTCATACAACTCGTCGTCACTGTCAAAACTCCCATTCATTAGCTTGTCCTCATCTTTGTCTGACGACAAATCACTGTCTTCAACAATGAGTGCAAAAACAAGTGCAAAAAGGTGAGAAATGCAAGTAAAAAATATACAACCACTGTATAAGATGCTTCCAGTTTTTAGAATTCAAATTTTTCGGGGAAAGGTGCGTCTTATACATGGGGGATACGGTACATTTATTAAGAATGAGAGGTGTATTTTTGTACATCTGTGTATCACCTAGCATAGCATGTTCTGGAACTAAATTTTTGTTTTTAATCCTTAAATGTGAAATATATTCCCACTAGATTGTGTAACAAATCATTTTCTATTTTATTCAGGTGTAGAGTTTGGTGCTCGAATGATAACTATTGATGGGAAACAAATAAAACTTCAAATATGGGATACAGTAAGTATAACAAAAATACATTGTATGACTTCAGTAAAGTTGTTTTATAAAAGTACATTGTATGTTTGTTTTGTTTTCCTTTATTTTAAGCCTGTAATGGTTTGTTAGACATTAACACTCCCTGTAGCCATGAAATGAAATGTGGTACCATAAAAGATTAGTTGTTCTTATGCAGTGTTTTCAATGGGTGTACCCCAGCTATTGGATGTTGCTGAACACATCTGAGTAAATGCTTAGGTCGGAGCCTGAACATAAATATTCTAGAAACTATGTTTTTAAGGAAAACAAGCAGCATGTCTGAAGGACATGTGAAGTAAAATATTTACCATAGAGTCTTGATCTTATAGTTCATTAATTTATTGTAAAAGTTTGATTTAATCCCAGTCATCTGAAGCCACCTTGTTTTCTTTTTTTTTTCTTTTTGCATTTTTCCCTAATGGGGAGGGGGCAGACAGACTCCTGCATGCGACCAACCGGGATCCACCTGGCATGCCCACCAGGGAGTGATGCTCGGCTCATCTGGGCCATCGCTCTACTACAGTTGGAGCCATTCTAGCTCCTGAGGTGGAAGCCTTGGAGCCATCGTCTGTGCCTGGCCAACTTTGCTCCAGTGGAGCCTTGGCTGTGGGAGGGGAAGAGAGAGACAGAGAGGAAGGAGAGAGGGGGAGGGGAGGAGAAGCAGATGGGTGGCTCTCCTGTGTGCCCTGTCCGGGAATCAAACCTGGAACTTCCACACACCGGGCCAACGTTCCACCGCTGAACCAACCAGCCAGGGCCGCCACCTTGTTTTCAATCCTAATTCTATCACTTACATTCATTGAATGCCTCTTATATGCCATATAATTTTTTCAATGTTATTGAATTTATTGGGATGACACTGGTTAATAAAATTATAGGTTTTAAATGTACAAGTATATAATATATCATCTGTATATTGTATTGTGTGTTCACCACCCCAAGTCAAGTCTTTTTGCATCACCATTTATCCGACCTTTACCTTCCTCTACCTCCCCCCACCTCCCTTTCCCTCTGGTAATCCCATACTGTTTGTTGTCTGTGTCTAAATTTTTTTTTCTTTGCTTAATCCCATCACCTTTTGTACTCAGCCCTTCCATCCACCTCCCTTCTGACAGTTGTCAGTGTGTTCTTTGTATCTCTGAACCTGCTTCTGTTTTGTTAGTTTATTTTGTTATTCAATTCCACATATATGTGAAATCATATGGTACTTGACTTTCTCTGACAGGCTTACTTCACCTCATATAATAATCTCCAGGTTTTCATTCATGCTATCGCAAATTATTTCCTTTTATTTCTTTTACAGCTGAGTAATATTCCATTATGTAAATATACCACAGCTTTTTTACCCACTCATCTACTGATGGGCACTTGGGCTGCCTCCGAATCTTGGCTGTTGTTTAAATAATGCTGCTGTGAACATAGGGGTGTAAATATACTGCTCACAAAATTAGGAGATATTTCTAAATGAATTTGAAGTGTTAAAATGTCCCCTAATTTTTCTGAGAAGAATTGAGGGTTATTTCAAAATGAATGTAAAGTGATACAATATCACCTAAATTTTGTGAGCAGTATATTCTTTCACATCAGTGTTTCCTGTTTCCTTGGATAAATCTCCAGAAGTGCAATTATTGGGTTATGGACCAGTTCCATTTTTAATTTTTTGAGATAACTCCATACTGCTTTTCATAGTGGCTGTTCCTATCTGCAGTCCCACCAACAGTGCAGAAGGGTTTTTTTTTCTGCACATCCTTGCCAACACTTTTTGATTTATTGATGGTAGCCATTGTGATAGGTATGAGGTGATAGCTTATTGTGATTTTAATTTGTATTTATCTGATGATTCGTGATGTGAGCATTTTTTTATACGTCTATTGGCCATCTGTATGTTCTCTTGGGAAAAGTGTCTATTCAGGTCCTTTGCCCTTTTTTGAAAATTTTTTCATAGATTTGAGTCATAGAGAGGCAGAGAGACAGAAGTATCAACTCGCTGCTCCACCCAGTTGTTCCATCCAATTGTACACTCACTGCTTCTCACACGTGCCCCAACAGGGGTCATACAGAGACCTAGGGTGCCAGGTGGACACTTCATTCACTGAGCCACTGAGCGGGGGCCCATTTGCCCATTTTTTAATTGGACTGTTTGGTTTTTTGGTGTTAAGTTTTATAAAGTTTTTATAAATTTTGGATGTTAACCCCTTGTCAGATATAATATTGGTAAATATGATCTCCCATTCAGTGGGTTTGCTTTTCATTTTGTTGATAGTTTCATTTGCTGTGCAAAAACCCTTTAGTTTGATGTAGTCCCATTTGTTTATTTTTTGTTTTGTTTCCCCTGACTGAGGAGATACATCAGAAAAAATATTTTTATGAGAAATGTTCAAGATTTTACTGTCTAGGATTTTTTTTGCTTCTAGTATTTTTATGTTTGCAAGTCTAACCTTTAAGTTTTTAATTCATTTTGAATTTATTCTTGTGTATGGTGTAAGAAGGTAGTCTAGTTTCATTTCTTTGCATGTGTCTATCCAGTTTTCCCAACACCATTTATTGAATAGACTATCTTTACCTCATTGTATGTTCTTGCCTCCTTTGTCAAATACTAATTGACCATAAAGGTATGAGTTTGTATATGGGTTCTCTGTTTTGTTTTGTTGATCTACATGTCTCTTAATGCCACTAACCATGCTGTTTTGATTACTATGGCCTTAGAGTATAGTTTGATATCAGGTAGTTTGATTCTTCCAACTTTGTTCTTCTTTCTCAGTATTACTGTGACTACTCAGGTTCTTGTGGGTCCATATAAATTTTTGGAATATATATTTTATTTCTGTGAAAATACACCATTGGTATCTTGATAGGAAGAATTGCATTGAATCTATAGATTGCTAAGGGTAGTATGGATTTTTTTTTTTTTTGTATTTTTCTGAAGTTGGAAACGGGGAGGCAGTCAGACAGACTCCCACATGAGCCTGACCGGGATCCACCCAGCACGCCCACCAGGGGGCAATGCTCTGCCCATCTAGGGCGTCGCTCTGTTGCAACCAGAGCCATTCTAGCGCCTGAGGCAGAGGCCACAGAGCTATCCTCAGCGCCCGGGCCATCTTTGCTCCAATGGAGCCTTGGCTGCAGGAGGGGAAGAGAGAGACAGAGAGGAAGAAGAGGGGGAGGGGTGGAGAAGCAGATGGGTGCTTCTCCTGTGTGCCCTGGCGAGGGATCGAACCCTGGGACTCCCGCACGCCAGGCCGATGCTCTACCACTGAGCCAACTGGCCAGGGCCAGTATGGATTTTTTAATGATGTTAATTCTTTGTATTCATGAACATGGTATATGCTTCCACTTATTTGTATCTTCTTCAGTTTCTTTGGTGTCTTAAAATTTTCTGAGTATAGGTCTTTTACATTCTTGATTAAATTTATCCCTAGGTATTTTATTTTAATTTTTTTAAGTAATTGTGAATGGTATTGTTTTTCTTAGTTTCCCTTTCTGATAGTTTATTTTTGGTGTATAAAAATGCAACTGATTTCTGGATATTTATTTTGTATCCTACTGCTTTACTGACTTGAAAGTTCTAGTGGAATCTTTAAGGTTCTCTTTATACAGTATCATGTCATCTGCCATGCTATATAATTTTTAATGGCAATTTCTTTTCTGGAGCACAGACTATGATTTAAGTGACTATTTTCTCTATACTGGCATTTTAGATGCATAAAAGAGAAGTGTATTATATACAGTGGATGTCTTAACGTATCAGTTCTCGAATTTTTTGGTCTCAAAATCCCTTTATACAGTTAAAAGTTAGTGAGGACCCTAGAGAATTTTTGCTAATGTGGCTTATAATTATCAATATTTACCATATTACAAACTAAAACTGAAACTTATTAAATATTCATTAATTAATTCACTTAAAAATAACCATAATACATTTATATGTTGGGATAAACAATAGAACTTTTATAGAAATTAACTGTTTTTGCAGATCCAAAAATAACACTATTTTTTAGTGAGAAGAGTTTCATTTTGTTATATTTAGAAAAATCTCTTTATTTCCTTCT
This sequence comes from Saccopteryx leptura, assembly GCF_036850995.1. Classification (NCBI taxonomy): domain Eukaryota; kingdom Metazoa; phylum Chordata; class Mammalia; order Chiroptera; family Emballonuridae; genus Saccopteryx; species Saccopteryx leptura. The sequence continues at coordinate 314,264,149 of NC_089505.1, read as the reverse complement.
TCTGCATTGAGTCTTATGTGTATTGTTTAGTTGAAGTATATGAAGAAAATACAACTTTACACTAATAGATAGTTGGGAAATGGGGGGACTTCATGGACTCTTAAAAATGCTTGGACATCCAGGAATCTTAGGATCACACTTTGAGGAAAACTGCTTTGGGGCAATTAACACTTAATTCTTCGAGGAACCCTTGTTCATACTTCCTCTAGGGGGGTAGTCTTTTTTTCCTCTGTGTCTAAAAGGGATTTGTGGTGCCTCTGAAGACATCATGACCCCATCCCCAAAAGAATCCCTGGGCTTCTACATGGAGGATGCTAGAGGCCTGTTCCAAAATTTTAAGGAATGTTCAAAAAGAGCCTGTTAACTTAGTACTTTGGAAAGTTGTGTTTTTGAGTTTCTGCCTTCCAGCCTTTTCTCTTACTGTCATTGGTTTTCTTTCATACCTAATTACCAAAACTCTTTAATATATATATATATATATATATATATATATATATCTTTTTTTTTTTTTTTTTTTGTATTTTTCTGAAGCTGGAAACCGAGAGAGACAGTCAGACAGACTCCCGCATGCGCCCGACCAGGATCCACCCGGCATGCCCACCAGGGGCGATGCTCTGCCCCTCCGGGGCGTCGCTCTGCCACGACCGGAACCACTCTAGCGCCTGGGGCAGAGGCCAAGGAGCCATCCCCAGCGCCCGGGCTATCTTTGCTCCAATGGAGCCTTGGCTGCGGGAGGGGAAGAGAGAGACAGAGAGGATAGAGGGGGGGGGCGGGGGTGGAGAAGCAAATGGGCGCTTCTCCTATGTGCCCTGGCCGGGAATCGAACCCGGGTCCCCCGCACGCCAGGCCGACGCTCTACCGCTGAGCCAATGGGCCAGGGCCAATATATATTATTTGACACACATTAAGTTTGGGCCCACAGTCAATATATATCTGAGTGAAAGTTTCCCATATCATTGCTTTGTAGTGTGTCTCTGCATTGGATAGCAAGCTGCATTTTTAGCAAGGATCATGTCTATTCCTGGCTTAATACATTTACAAGACTATTCTAGAGTCCTTCAAAGAAAATTTTTCCAAATGTTATGGTTAATTTTATTAGCCTTAAGGAAATTATTTTTCCTCTAATTACTAAGTTTCAGTATCTTAGTATATTTTTTATCCATTGTATATTCATTCCATTTACAAAAATATTTATATTTACCATCTTTGTGTCACTTTTTTTCTTTTATGAGAAGTCAAATGTGTGCTATTCTCTGTCTCTGTCATGGTAAGCTAAGAAACAGAAGTTGCAACCAGTTCCTATGCGTTAACCGATGCAGAAGGCATAAGAAGTCCATTCTCACTCTTAGACCCTCATCTAGCCTTTACCCACCTCCTTTTTCTATTCTTGTCTTCTGATTTTTGTCACTTATTCAGTCACCTTCCTAGCATATCCAGATAAATTTTATTCTCCTCCCAAATTTGTAATATGGACTTTTTAAGTTCATATATCTGCTCAGTTTCCCTAAAAATATTTTTATTTTGGATTCACAGATATTTTTGGCATCAAATGAGAGTGAAACTATGTAAAAAATATCATGTGAAATATGTATGCTAAAACTATCTTTCTAGCAAAACAGGCATTTTCTAGGTCCTTTGTAAACTATGTCAGTTTATACCCAACATTTCACCCCTCAAAATGAATATTTTTATGTATCAGCAGAGTAGTATGGATGGATGACCAGGATTCAGTGGGACTAGGGAAAGAAATGGTCTGGAACCAAGCCCTGGGAAACAACCCTGCTCCCACCCCTAACCCAGTAGTTGAGGGGCTTTTGGAGGTTCAGCTGTTTTGCCTCCTTTTGCAGCTGTTCATCAACCTTTTCTTGAATAGCCACAGGGACAGAGAGCTATCTTAGACATTTCAGTCTACTCTGTTTACTTCCCACCTATGGTCTCTATTTTCTCTTAAATGGCAGCATTAAAAGAATCTGGAGTCTTCAACAACATCCTCTAAGTCTTATTTATAAGAGTAGAGTCTCAGTCTACTAGGAGACTCCCTTGAAAGGTCTAGAATTATAGTCCAGGTAGAATTTTTCTCCATCCTTGCTGTGAACCCTGCCACAGCATAAAAGTTACTTTGATTCTTACTAAATGCCACTGTTGTCTAAAACAGAAGTCTTGTTCCTGCATGTAGATTTCAATGCATTAAATTTTCAAGTTCCTCTGTGATAGCAGTTCTTGATCATTGTCTTAGATTTTTAGGTTGAGTCTGGTTAGTGAAGTACCTGAGATTTCAAGTTTGGGCACTGGACAACTTATTTGGCCCCTTAGAAATCCTTTTTTTTTTTTTCCTTTTTTCTTTTTCTTTTTTTGGTTCTAGGCTAGGTTTTGATAACTGGAATTGATAAATGACTAACAGGGAACATAAGAGGTGTTACTGTAATATTGATTTTTGCAGATCTTAATTTTCTAACTTTATTGTCTCTTTGAGATCAATCAAGATAAGATTTTAGTGCCTTCTATAAGTATACTTTAGTATTCTGTAAGTCTATTCCTCAAGAACTGAAGAGGAAAAAATGATAAGTATTTGATTTTATCTAATCAATAGTATTAGAATTAAATGATCATATGAAAGTGCCTTTGGGTTTGTTAGAAGAAAAGGTCAACTATGGGCTGTGGTAGAGGAGCTTGCTAGCTTTGTGAGAGAAGTAGGCCTTGAACTGGTTGTCAGAGGGCATAGAAATTGGATAGGAGAACAGAGAAAATGTTTTTTCAATCAAAAAGGTAAACAGATACAAAAGCAAGAATAATCAGAATATATGCCAGATATCAGACAAAACATTAGCGGCATGACCAAGACTTACTGACTAGGAAGATAAAATTCTGAGAAACAAATAGAGATCAAATTCCTGAGAGCTTCAGGGTATTTAGAGAGTTTTAAGCAGTAGCTTAGTGTGTGTAAAGTATGTTATAGAGGTAACAGGAGAGGAAGAATTAAGTTGCCAACCAGGTTACTACAGATTTATTATCAACAGAATGACTCATGTATGTGGGGAAGCCAATTTGGGCAAATATTTATCTGGCAATGCATAGAAGTACATTTTAAAGGTATAGAGCAAAGAATCAAGTTTATTTGATTTATTATGAAAAATGAAGGGCTTGAAGGCTCTTTTTTACACGTTTTATGACTCTGATTTTAATCACTAAAAATAGTTGCCCATTATCTCTCTAAGCGGATTTGCTCTGTTCTACTTTGTCGATATTTGGGTATCCTTGCTGATGTACAGAAATAAACAGCTACATTGTCCACTCTGGCTGGCCTCCAGGTATATCTGGTGTTGTTCACTTAGCCAGTCATTCTCACTTCATTAAATGCGTTTTTCTTTATACCTCTAGCTTGTATTAGGAATCCCTTAACTACAAAGAATTCTTCTGTATCCTGTTCAGTTTCAAGCTTCCTAAATCTCTTTAACCCAACATTTTATAGTGAAGAGGATCAAAAATAACATCTCTACTTCTTATGTTGATATTCTTTTTCATTTAAAACAGTATGGTCAATCACAATTTGGACAAGTTTAGATTACTTTGCTTGACCAGGTGGTAGCACAGTGGATAGACAATTGAACTGGGACACTGAGGACCCGGTTCAAAACCTGAGTTTGCCGGCTTGAGCATGGGGTCACTAGCTTGAGCGTGGGATCATAGACATGACGCCATGGTTTCTGGCTTGAGGCCAAAGATCACTGGCTTGAGCAAGTGTCACTGGCTCAGCTGGAGACTCCCCCCCCACTCCAGTCAAGGCACATTGGAGTTGCAATCAGTGAACAACTAAAGTGCCGCAACTACGAGTTGATGCTTCTCATCTCTCTCCTTTCCTCTCTTTTTCTCTCTCAAAACAACAAACAAAAAAAACTAGATTACTTTAATATGATCACGATAATTAATCATTTGTCTAGCTTTAGCTATAGTTTGTTTATAGTTGTTTAAACCATAATAAAACACTTATTTGAGCAAGATTTTTTTTAGGGCTACCAGTGTCATTAACAAACCCCAGAGTGGGATGATTTTTCTACAAGTCAGGTCTCAAGAATTTGGAAACTATTCTGAGAACGGATTTTTGCTTATTATATAAGTAGAGATTTTAAGATGCACAGCTACATTTGTAGTACTCACTTGGAATGTGTACTTTTTTATTGCATTTTTGTTTGATTTTTATAATGCTGGGCAAAATCCAGATTCAATGGACTCAGGATAAAGTGATGCATTATATGTTATTTCCATGTTGTAACATGTTTGTTCTTGGTAAAATAATTCAAGAGGAATGTGTGCTGCTGCTTTTCCTCAATCTAGATTTTATTTTTTACTTTTCTTCCCTAGTTTGTAACACTGAAATTTTAATTTTGTAGCGGCATCCCTATAGCAATGTATTTATTTTAACTTGTCCCACGGAATGTTCCAGCAAGTTTTAAAAGACTTCACCTTGCTTGAAAAGAAGTGATTAAAAATGAAAAAGTATATTTTGATAAGAACTGTCTCAATTTCAAACTCAAAGGCAATAGGCATATTCCTCACTAGCCTTTCTTAAAAAACAGGACATTAGTGCCACCAGTAAAAGAGAAACTAACTAATTTTGCATAATCTCTGGTCTGTTTTCACAAGTGGATATAAAGATGACTTTTACATCCTGTTGCCTTTTGACAGCATTATATATCAAATAGAGAGAAAATTGATTAAGTGTGGAGAAAAATTATATAAATTAAAGTCAGAACCATTTTCTGTTTTTCATAATAAAATGATTGCTCAAAGAATTCCATCTGATGACTGTTGAAAGCTCACTGCAGTTTATGATATAACTGATAAAATCTGCATCCTTGGCCTTCCGACAACCTTTACACCAGCAGATGGTGGGCGTAAAGATGTCATTCATCATTTATTTACAATGGACTTTATTTATTCTAGTGTCAACAGCTGCCCCAGGGAGTGGGTTATTGAATTCAAATGTGAGGCTCTGGGTTATTTGCTTCCTTTCAAATTTGTCTTCAGAGCTTAGTTGCTAGGAGTCCATTCTGTTCTCTAATAATGATTCATGTATTGTGAAGCCATTCAGTAAATTGGGTTGTCAGGGATTGCCAAAAAAGGTTTAGAGGTCTTATGGGGGGGGGGGGGGGGGGGGGTAGGGGAGGGATTGCATGTGCATCTGGTTGACTTGAGCAGTAGTGGTAGTATGTGACTTTTTCCTAAGATTGGTGAAGTTAGGTTCTTTTTTTCCTTATGTACTCATTCCCTACCTGCTCATATTCTACATATGAATAATAAGAAAATGACGAGGACAGTTTATTAAAGGAAACTCTCAACCTTTTTTTCCCCTCACAGGCAGGGCAAGAGTCCTTTCGTTCCATCACAAGGTCATATTACAGAGGTGCAGCAGGGGCTTTACTAGTATATGACATTACAAGGTGAGGACTTGGAAATTTTTCAGTTCTATGGTCAATGCAGAGAATTTTTCTAGGTAAATATGGTTACTAGTAATAAATATATATATTGTTTCGCCTTTATGCTTTGGTTCTTTGCCTTCAAAATTTGTGTGTCTTGAATTAAATTTAAAATTTTGCAACCAAATAATTTCCTTACATGAATAAGTACCCCCAAGTTGATCAATGTTGTAATATTATTTATGCGTTGGAATTGCTATTATCTTTAAATGTAACTATAATCAGGTTCTGTACTTGAAATCTGTTTTTGTTACATAAGTTGATGTGGTTAAAAAGTTATCTTTAATGGAATATATACTGTTCCATAATACACTGCTATGGGAAACCTTTTGACAATAGTAATCAAAGTATCATTCATGTTTAGGCGAGATACATTCAACCACTTGACAACCTGGTTAGAAGATGCCCGCCAGCACTCCAATTCCAACATGGTCATTATGCTTATTGGAAATAAAAGGTAAAAGGAATGACTTACGCTTTTTTTTTGCATTAATTATGAATACATTGCTAGCTATTTACGGTGATCACTGTTAAAATTTTTATCTTGTCCAAATGAAAAGTGCTTACATTTGTCCAATGTAAGTTATTTGTTTCTTAAATTATAAAATTTTGAAAACCTTAAGATATTTCATCTGATTTTTAAAATACAGATAATAAATTTTGTTGGAAATTATTATTACTTCAAATAGTTGTTGTTGAAAGGTATACTTTAAAGAGTAATCTGAAAGTTTAACTGATTAGTAATTTAAAATAAAGCCCGCTGGTTTATTTGGGAGATAAATTACTGTTAAATATTATCCGAATCATTTTTAAATACTTCCAGTAGAAATAAGTATCTGTCAGCACTCAGAAACATATTTTTCCCTTTTTCATGACTTAATGTATATTCTGTGAGTTAATACAATGCAGAGATTAATCCTGTATATTTCTACTTAAAATTTTGAAACTCTTTAAATACTGTTTAGTAGATATCACATTAGTACTTTTAAAATTATCTCTAAAGACTTATATTGGTGTCATTAATGTTGTTTTTTCAATCTAATTTTACTTTATATTTTCTAGGAAGCATTATCTGCAGTAAATATCTTTTATGTTCTACATTTAAAAGGATAGCATATGGGAAAACATGTTCCTTTCCATAGTTGCTATAAACATGCAAGAATATGGGGAAATTACCACTAATTTTAGTAGAAAATTACAGTGGTAAGAAATGAAATTAATATTTCTAAATTCATTCTTTAGGTTTATAAAATAGGGTTAAAAGAATGTTTTTGGAAAGGTAAATCATGACTCATAAAGAACACGTGAAAACTTATTTAACTTAATAATTAATAAGGGAACCAGTAAGATACTAGAGTTGATATAAAAAAGAACTCAGCACCACATATATAGTCAAATAAAGAATATTGAAATGAATTTACAAATGGATACAAAACTGAACAATATTTATAGGATGATAATTATATTTCACTGAGCGCAGTCAGCATTTCTAGGGACTACAGTTATTTACATTATCATCTATTTTCAAAAAGTCAATTTCTATCTTACAATCTTTGAAGATTTGTAGGATACAGTTATGTATCCTTGTATCCTACAAGTTCTTAGAAATTATTACACTAAACATTTATGTTAGGAAAAAGTTTCAAACAAGTAACCTAAACTTTCAATTTAAAACTAAAACTAGAACAGTAAGAGCAAATTAAACCTAAGGTAAGCAAAAAAGGAGATAATATGAAAACTAATGAAACCAAAAATTAGTTCTTGAGAAGATAGATAAAATAGATACTGATCATAAATAAAGAAGGCATATTGTCAATACCAGGAATAAAAGAGGTATACCACTACAGATTTTTCAGGTGTTATTCTTGTAAGGTATTTTCCCCGCCGAGAAAGAAAGAACGGCGTAGCCACGAAGTGTGGAATAGCAAAAGCTTTATTTAGTAGAGCGCATCCCAGATGAGGTTCTCTGGTCAGCAAGAGGGGCCAGAGAAGTCGCGCCACCTCCCGTTTGTGGGTAATTTAAGCGTGATAGAGTGGTAGGGTTGATAGGACGTGACAAAATTTCATTGGTTGACAGACAGTCGCTCTTTTTCAAAGGGCTCCTGGGAAGTTTCTTTTGGTGCGCATGGGTGTGGGCGGTTCCAGCCAAAGTTCCCTGGCCTGATTCCTCACGTGACCTTCCCCCATTGCCAACCGACCTCACAATACTTATAATACAAGAATATTGTAAAAAAAATAAATGGGTTGGGGAGATGTTGGTTAAAGGATACAAACTTGGACTTAGAGGATGAATGAGTTCTGGAGACCTAATGCACAGCGTTATGATTGTGGGACTAGTACTGTATTACACACTTCAGAGTTGCTAAGAGACTAGATCTTAAATCTTTTTACCACGGGATGAAATAATTGTGTGATGTGATGGAGGTGTTTACTAATGCTGTGTCGGTAATATACTGTTATGTAAATACCAAATCAACAAATGATATACCTTAAACTTACACAGTAGTATGTGTCAGTTATATCTCAATAAAGAATAAATGACCCCTAAATAATTTATTTAAAAACTTTTCTTTACAGCTGTTTGATTCCTCAATTCTCAATTACAATTACCCTGGTCTTCCTAAAATTCCTGTGTTAGATGACTACTTTCTCATCTTTAGAGTCTATCTTAAGTCCCCACCCAAAAGAACCCCATAAATAAATGGAGAGATAGACCTGTAGTCATGTATAGGAAAACTAAATTTTGTATGTGTGTGTATGTGTATGTGACAGAGACAGAGAGAGGGACAGAATGGGACAGACAGGAAGGAAGAGAGATGAGAAGCATCAATTCTTCATTGTGGCACCTTAGTTGTTTATTGATTGCTTTCTCATATGTGCCTTGATTGGGGGGGGGGGGCTACAGCAAATCAAGTGGTCCCTTGCTCAAGCCAGCAACCTTGGGCTCAAGCTGGTGAGCCTTGCTCAAACCATATGCGCCCGCACTCAAGCTAGTGACCTCAGGGTTTCGATCCTGGGTCCTCCGCATCCCAGTCCGATACTCTGTCCACTGCACCACCGCCTGATCAGATGAAACTAAATAGTTTTTAAGACGTCAGTTTTTTCCAAATTTATCTAAAGATTTACTGTAACTCCAATCAAAATTCATTCGAGTTATTTTTGAAAGGTAGAGATTGACGAGCTGATTTTAAAATTTATGTGACAGTATAACTCTGGCCAGATAGCTGTTGGTTGGATCATCAGCCCCAAGTGTAGAGGTCAAAGGTTTGATCCCCATTTAGGGTACCTACAGGAATGGAACGATGTTCCTATCTCTCTCTCTCTATCTCTATCCCTGTCCCTATCCCTTTCCCCTTCTCTCCCTTCCTCTCTGGCTAAAATAAATAAATTTTTAATTTAGATTAAAATAAAAATTGAAGGATTTACTGATTTCATTAATACTGATTTCAAGATTTATTATGTTATTATAATCAGTCTGATAATGGCACGCATAAACATAAGTCAGTGGAACAGAGCAAGAAGTCCAGAAGTAGATCCATATGTATTGGTCACCCAAATTTTTGACAAAGGTACTAAAGGCAGTTCAGTGGGGAAAGGGTAGTCTTTTCATCAAATGATGTTGGAACAACTGAACAGCCATGTACACACAAAAAAAGAACCTTAACTTTTGCCTCATACCATATATAAAATTTAACTGAAAGTATCTTAGACCTAAATGTAAGTGCTAAAAGTATTGACAATTTCTAGAAGAAAACAAGATTTTAATGTATTCAGTATTGTCAAGCATTTCTTAAATAGTACAGAAACATAAAAAGGGGGCACAAGGGATCAATAAATCATACCTCTACAAAATTTAACACTTGTTCTTTAAAAGACAGTTTCAAAAATGTAAAGGCAAGCTATAAATTAGGAGAAAATAAATATATGTAGAACATGTATCTGACAAAAAATTTGAATCTAGAAGAAATGTAGAATTCTTACAATCCATTAATAAAAAGACAACCTAGTTTTTTGTTTGTTTTCTTTAGTGGAAGAGACAGACAGGAAAGGAGAGAGATGAGAAGCATCAACTTGTAGTTGTATCACTTTAGTTGTTCATTGATTGCTTCTCATATGTGCCTAAACTGGGGCAGGGGGTGGGCTCCATCTGAGCCAGTGACCATGGGGTCATGTGTATGTTCCCACGCTCAAGCCAGCGACCTGTCCCCACCCCACCCCACCCCACCCCCCACCGTCCCACACACACACTGAAGCTGGCAACCTCGGTGTTTCTAACCTGGGTCCTCAGTGTCCTAGGTCCCTGGTCGGCAAACTGAGGCTCACGAGCCACATGCGGCTCTTCGGCCCTTGAGTGTGGCTCTTCCACAAAATACCACATGCGGGGGCTACCTCGATAAGGAATGTACCTACCTATATAGTTTAAGTTTAGAAAATTTGGATCTCAAAAGAAATTTCAATCGTTGTACTGTTGATATTTGGCTCTGTTGACTAATGAGTTTGCCGACCACTGTCCTAGGTCAACACTGTATCCACTGCTCCATCGCTTGATCAGGCAAGATAACCTAGTTTTTAAAAATGAGCGAAAGATTTGAACTAGCACTTCACTAAAGAAGATATACCAGATGGCTAATACAAAAATATTTAAAACTACTGAAGGGAATGCAGGTTAAAATCTCAATAATATACCATAGCACACTCACTGAAATGGCTAAAATTTAAAAGATTTAACATACCAAGTGTTAACAAAGGTGAGAGGAACTGAATCTCATAAAGGGCTGGTGGGACTACAGTGATACAATTTTGTAAAACAATTTGGTAATACCTTTAGAAAGTAAACATGCATCTGCCATACTACCTAGCCATTTCATACCTAGATTTTAACCCAAGATAAACATGCTTCATATGTCCACACAAAGAATTATACACAAGTTTTCATAGCAGCTTTATTTGTAACAGCCTAAAACTGAAAATAAGCCACATTTTAATTAACTGGTGAATAAATTGTGATATAGCCATATAATGAGTACCACTCAGTAATAAAGAGGAATGAGCTATTGATATATACAACAATGTGGATGAATCTCAAAATTATTATGCTGAGTGAAAAACAGACAGTAAAGAAGACATAGCATATGATCTCATTTATATAAAATCCTAGAATATAAAGAAGAATCTGTAGTGGCAGAAAGCAGATCGTTAGTTGCTTAGAGTACAGGGCAGGGGGAGGAAAAGGATGTATTACAATGAGGTAAGAGGAAATATTTTAGAGGCTGATACCTTCACAGGTATACATATATCAAACTCATCAAACTTTTATGTACATAACTTTTATGTCAGTTATGCTGTAAAAGTAAAATAGCAAATAGCAGTATATGTTATAGATTTGAATGTGAAAAGTTGTTTTAATGGAAGTCTAGATTTGCTGTTAAGAGAAAATACTTATAAGTACTATAAGCCTTTTACAATGGAAGTATTAACTTTTGATTACTTTGTAACTAGATGTATGTATTATCTTGGCTTTCACTCAAGGACTTTCTTGCTTACCCTTTTCTTATTTAAATCACTTCACTAAACCATTTAGGATGAAATATATGGAAATGAAGTTTTAATTTTTGTAATATGGAAGTATTCATACTATCTTTCAGTGAGGATATGTAAAATAAATTTAGATTTACATAAAATACTGCCAGTCTTACTGGGTACTCAATAAAAAGAATATTGTAAAAGACAACAAAAGTGCCCTGGCCAGTTGGCTCAGTGGTAGAGCATCGGCCTGGTGTGCAGGAGTCCCGGGTTCAATTCCCGGCCAGGGCACACAGGAGAAGCACCCATCTGCTTCTCCACCCCTCTCCCTCTCCTTCCTCTCTGTCTCTCTCTTCCCCTCCCGCAGCCAAGGCTCCATTGGAGCAAAGTTGGCCCGGGCGCTGGGGATGGCTCCATGGCCTCTGCCTCAGGCACTAGAATGGCTCTGGTCGCAACAGAGTGACGCCCCAGATGGGCAGAGCATTGCCTCGTGGTGGGCATGACGGGTGGATCCCGGTCGGGTGCATGCGGGAGTCTGTCTGACTGCCTCCCCATTTCCAACTTCAGAAAATACAAAAAAAAGGAAAAAGAAAAAGACAACAAAAGTGAAAGTGACATGGGAAAATGATCCAAGATTTAGTAAATTTAAAAAAGCAAATTACAGTGAATAGTGGGTGTGAGGGTATTTTGGTAGGGAAAAGCAAAATGAGTAATATAGAATTACATTCACCAAGATGTTAATTACTTGTGGAAAATAAAGTTATGAGTAGGTGTTTTTTGTATTTTTTCTTATTTGACCAAAGTTCTTAAATATAATTGATTATCAGAAAAGGTAATGATTAAAAATGTTTTAATGATACAGTATAGCACAGTGGTCTAGATGGAATCACTACATCAACTCTTCACAGAATTGATGCTTTACTTAACGCCTTTGTGCCTCAGCCTCCTGATCTGTCATGTGATTTAAATGAAATTTTAAATGACTATGTCACTGGAGAATTTCAAATAAATTGTTGCAGTCATTTAATAGAATATAATACAGCAGAAAAACATTAAGAAACTAGACCTACATGCATTATGTAGATAACTTTGAAAAACATAAGATTGGCCAAAGTTACAAGTTGTAGACACTAGCTACATCTGAATTTTTTAAAACATGCAAAAAAAAAGACCTTTTCTATTTATGACTATGAACATGAGTGTAAATATAAAAACGAGAGAATGAAAATGCCAAATACAGAGTAGTGGTTACCTTTGAGTTAAGAGGAAAGAAAATGGAATCAGTAAACAGGCACACAGGAGACAATTTAGATGTATAACTACCGATTTTATTTCTCAACAGGAAAACTGATACTAATCTGTCAAAATGATATGTGTGAAGGCTAGATGGAAGTACATGAGTATTATTTGTCATCCTTTTCAGTGTGCTTAAAATATTTTATAATAGTAAAGATTAAATATTTTCAACAATAAAACACACTTGAAGGAGACTCTTAGTTTCCCCTCTACCCTACTAATACAAGTCCAGTAGGATAAAAGTGAGTATCATACTTTTGTCCTCAATTTCTAGCTTCGATTTCTCTCTTTTTTGTTATTAACAGTTATACTGAGAATTACACCAACAGGGATTAATAATCTAATTTTGTTTTTAGTACTTTAAATTTTATTAGTTTCCTTCAGCATCTGAAATTGTGTGACTTTTTTTTTTTTAATTCATTTTTAGAGAGGAGAGAGGGGGGGAGAGAGAGAGACAGAGAGGGAGAGAGAGGAGAGAGACAGAGAGAGAGAGAAGGGGGGGAGAGCTGGAAGCATCAACTCCTATATGTGCCTTGACCAGGCAAGCCCAGGGTCTCGAATCGGCGACCTCAGCATTTCCAGGTCGACGCTTCATCCACTTCACCACCACAGGTCAGGTGTGTGACTTATTTTTTAATCACATTCGTAGAAAGTATTTCTGGCTGAAGGATGAGGAAACTAATGTAGTTCTGTTTTCTCAAATTATTACTTTGAATAAAATGTCTTCCTTCTTTGAGAATGCACTATACTCAAAGGCAGGGTATTAGGCAAGATATTTCCTTTAGGTTTCTCCTAGTTTTGGCATTGTAGGACTGTAATTCAGAATATTCTCTTGGATTGTTAGTTCTTTTTTTTTTTTTTTTGGTATTTTTCTGAATTTAGAAAAGGGGAGGCAGTCAGACAGACTCCCGCATGCACCCAACCGGGATCCACCCGGCATGCCCACCAGGGGGCAATGCTCTGCCCATCTGGGGCGTCGCTCTGTTGCAACCAGAGCCATTCTAGCGCCTGAGGCAGAGGCCATGGAGCCATCCTCAGCGCCCGGGCCAACTTTGCTCCAATGGAGCCTTGGCTGCGGGAGGGGAAGAGAGAGACAGAGAGGAAGGAGAGGGGGAGGGGTGGAGAAGCAGATGAGTGTTTCTCCTGTGTGCCCTGGCCAGGAATCGAACCCGGGACTCCTGCACGCCAGGCCTACGCTCTACCACTGAGCCAACCAGCCAGGGCTGGATTGTTAGTTCTTTGAAACTAAGCAGTGTGTTCTAAATACTTAGACCCTCATAATACCCAGGCTAATGCAGTGATTATTATGTAATAAAAATTAATTTAAAGCTTTGGTCCCATAGCTCAGCTGCTTAGAATATTGTCCTAGTATGCCAAGGTTGTAGGTTCAATCCCCAGTCAGGGCACATACAAGAATCAACCAATGAATGCATAAATAAGTGGAACAACAAATCAGTGTTTCTCTCTCTTCCTCTCTATATCCCCCCCCCCTCTAAAATCATTAAATTAAAAAAATAATTAATTGAAAGAATGATCAGTACAACATTGAATCTATTGGTACATTTTCTATGGATATCTCTATTTGTCCTGTGTTGGTTAGTAACATGGCTCTTTCTTTCCTATGTTTAGTGATTTAGAATCTAGAAGAGAAGTAAAAAAAGAAGAAGGTGAAGCTTTTGCACGAGAACATGGACTTATCTTCATGGAAACTTCTGCTAAGACTGCTTCCAATGTAGAAGAGGTAAATAAGAAGCCCTTTTAAATGTTCATCATCTTTTTACTTAATAGAATTGTTCTATATACTTTAATATTCATTCATTGGTATCTCCCATAGCTTTTTAATCACTGATAGTCTTTGAATATCATGAAGTAGGAAAATTTCTTTCCTTGGTGAATTGCCTTTTAACATTGATTTTATATCAGTCTTGAATTATATTCTGAGCCCTCTCTTAAAGCCAGAATGCTTTAACACATCTTTGTATGCGTTTTCCCAAAATCTTTTTTATGTTGCATGAGAGGGAGCAAAACAACACTAATGAAGTTTGAATAAGTAGATAATTATCTTTTACAAGGTAGATACATTGCTATACTCCATTTTATAAAAAGAAGAAATGAGGCTAAAAAAGTAAGTAGTTTGCCCAGAATAATGCTGTATATCCACCTTCTGTATAAGAATCTTAACAGCAACTGCAGGAAGAGATTCTAGAATACAAATGATTAAAGAATCTCATTGTTCTAAGGATAACACGGGATGAGGTCATAGGCAGCAGCTAGCCTTCAACATAGTAAACAGTGAGTAAATAGTTATTAAATAGATACTTAGAGCTCTTCTAATTAACCCTCAAACCCAGAAATTGACTATAGTAATTTAACAACATTGATATTCACTGAAGAATTGTTTCTTAGGTGAGATATTACACTTATCCAAACTTGATGATTATATTCTCCTTAATGCATTTCCTGTAGTCACCTGCTAATGCTTTACCATATTTTATTGCCAATAATTTCAACTTGGTAACATATAAGAGCAATGTTTCACTTCACACAGCAAACTCAGAGAGAAATCTGTTCCGTACCTTTGTTTGACTTATAATAGATATGTAAACCTGCCTGCTTTCAGGGAGGGACTTCTTTATTACAGGTACTGTATTTGAAACTATAAGGGCCAACATGTTGTGGGGGTTTCAAGACATCTGAAATGTATCCTTACTGATTAATAACAATGGATTTTCTTGCTGTTTTTTTGAGCCACACAGACAGTTGTTTGCATTTGAATGATGTACCATACTGTGAAGTCAGATAACAAGGCATCAACTACTGGAAAATAATCCTAGATTTCTAGTTGTGTCTAATGCTTTTGTGTTCATTTTTCTTAGTTATAACAAGTAACAGTAGGTGCTTATTTGTAAATAGTAAAACTACTTTTATCATTTAAATGAAAAAAATTGAGCTGCTGCTTTTACCATCAGCTGACTAGTAGTAAGGTTCTTTCACACTTATCATTTTTCTGTGGGAGCAGTGTTAGAGGAAGCCAAATAAAGCATAGGTTTAAATAATAAATCTAAAGTCTTATAAAAACAGTACCCAAAGTGTCAAGGTTTCAATAAAAAGTTACTCTTCATACCTAGAACCAGGAAGGTCTCAAACTGAATTGAAAAAAAAAAAAAATCAAAGAATGCCAGAAGCAAGATGACAGGTGTTAGAATTTCTATCTCACAAATATTTTCTTAGACAAGCATTGTAAAAATACCTCAACAGGCCCTGACCGGTTGGTTCAGCGGTAGAGCGTCGGCCTGGCGTGCGGGGGACCCAGGTCTGATTCCCGGCCAGGGCACATAGGATAAGCGCCCATTTGCTTCTCCACCCCCGCCCTCCTTCCTCTCTGTCTCTCTCTTCCCCTCCCGCAGCCAAGGCTCCATTGGAGCAAAGATGGCCCGGGCTCTGGGGATGGCTCCTTGGCCTCTGCCCCAGGCGCTAGAGTGGCTCTGGTCACGGCAGAGCGACGCCCCGGAGGGGCAGAGCATCGCCCCCTGGTGGGCAGAGCGTCACCCCTAGTGGGCGTGCCGGGTGGATCCCGGTCGGGCGCATGCGGGAGTCTGTCTGACTGTCTCTCCCGGTTTCCAGCTTCAGAAAAATACAAAAAAAAAAAAAAATACCTCAACAAATAGAAGCAGACTTGAAACAGTGAAAAACAGTCTCAGCAAAAGAAATACAAGGTAAAAAGAAGAACCAGATAGAAATTTTAGAACCGAAAATATAATAGCAAATAAAAAACTTGGTGGATGAATGAAATCAGCAGAATGAAGGGGACAGAGGAAACAGTTTGTTAACTGGATGACAGAACAATTGGAACTACTCAGTCTAAACTACAGAGAGAAAATAGACAAAAAAAATTAACAGTGCCTCAGAGACCTATACAATAACCTAAGTTCTAACATAGTGTTATCAGAATTCTAGAAAGAGAAAAGAAAGAAGATGGCTCTGAAAAAGAACTAAAATAATGACTGAAAACTTCCCAAATGTGGCAGAAGTTATAAACCTATAGATGCAAGAAGCTACGCCAAATCCAAACAGGATAAACCCTAACAAATCTGTACCAAGACATACTTCCATTCAGAGTCAAATCTCTGACTAAAGACAGAGAAAGAATCTTGAAAAAAAACTTTACCAAGTTGAATAACAGCAAATTTGTCATCAGAAACCACATTGGCCAGAAGGAACTAGCACAGCATGTTTTAAGAGCTGAAAGAAAAGAACTTTAAGCCCTGAATGCTAGAATCAGCCAAAATACCTTTCAGGAATGAAGAGAAATCAATACATTCCTAGATTTTTAAAAAAAAACTAGGAGTTTATCAATAGCAGGTCTACTGGCAAAAGGAAGTTACAACCTAAATCAAACAACAGAAGAAAGAGTCTTGGGTGAAGGAACACTAGTAACCAAAAATATGAATAATTATGATAAACTTTTTCTTAAAACTTCTGAGTATTGTAAATAATGTTTGACAATTTAAGCAGACCTATAATGTCTGATGTGGTTCTCTGCGTACATACAGAAAATACCATAAATCATTGTGAAGTAAGGGATGTCAAGGGAGGTGAGACTACTACTCTTCACCTGATTGGGTAAAATGACAGTATTAGTAGACTGTGATAAGTTTTATATACACTATTTAATACCTGGAGCAACTACTAAAAATATACAAAGAGATACACTAAAAAACTATATAAATCAATATAGAAATAAAAAAAGTTTCCATTAATCCTAAGAAAGGCAGGGGAAAAAAACAAAAAAATAACACGAAAAAATAAAATGGTAGATTTAAGCCCTCACTTAGCAATAATTACATGAAATGTAAATAATCTAACTGCAACAATCAAAAGACAGATTGGCAAACGGGATTAAAAATCATAACAGCTATATGGTGTCTACAAGAAACTCATTTCAAATATAACAGTGTAGGCAGGTTGAAAATAAAGTGATGGGAAAAGATATATCATACCCTAATCACAAAAAAGCCAGAGTGGCTTTATTAGTATCATATCAAGTAGACTTAAGAGCAAAGAAAATTGCCAGAGACAGAAAAACATATAATAACAAAAGGAGAATTCATCAGGAAGATATAGCAATACTAAATTTGTATCACCAAACAACACTGCTGAAATATATGTGAAGCTAGAACCAATAGAATTAAACTAGGCAGTGGAATTAAACCAGACAGAAATCAAAGATAGTCTCCACCTATAATTATGAATTTGTCTCTTTTTCCTTTCTATTGGTTCCAGTTATCAATAACAGATAATTGGAAAATTCTTCAAAGACTTGGAAACTAAACAGCATACTTCTAAATAATATATGTATCAAAGGAGAAGTTTAAAAGGAAAATTTAAAATACACTAAACTTAATGAAGATGAAAATAAAGCAGTTTTTGTGGGTAACAACTAATGCAGAGGTAAATTTATATCATTAAATGCCCACTTTAGAAAGGGAAAATCTCAAATCAGTAATCTTTAGTTCCTACTAAAGAACCCAAAGCAAATAAAATGAAGGAAATAACAAAGATAAGAGCAGAAATCAGAAAAAATTGAAAATGAGAAAACAATAGAGAAAATAAATGAGAAAAAGCTAGTTTTTTAAAGTTCAATAAAATTGACAAATTTCTGGCAAAACTTGACAAAAGAAGAAAAGAGAAAAGACACATCTTACCAATATCAGGAACAGAACAAAATACCACGATTTATTCTGCAGACATCAAAGGAATAATACATAAATATGATAAATTAGATGAACAAAAAAACCCACAAACTACTACAACTCCTCTTGTGTAAAACATTATTTGAATAGCCCTCTAGTAAGGAAATTGAATTCATAATTTTAAAATTTCTTGAAAAGAAATGTCTAGGAACAGATGGTTTCATTGGAGAATTTTATCAAACATTTAAAGAAAGGATAAACAGCAGTTTTTTGTTGTTGTTGTTTTTTTTATTTCTATTTATTCATTTTGGAGAGGAGAGGAAGAGACAGAGAGGAGAGGAGAGACAGAAGGGGGGAGGAGCTGGAAGCATCAAGTCCCATATGTGCCTTGACCAGGCAAGCCCAGGGTTTCGAACTGGTGACCTCAGCATTTCCAGGTCAACACTTTATCCACTGCGCCACCACAGGTCAGGCCAACAACAGTTTTATACTATCTTTTCCAGAAAGTAGAAGAGATTAAACATTTTCTTATTTATTTTATAAAGCTATTATTACCTGATACCATAACCAAAGAAAGTAAAAAAAGAAAAGAAAAGTACAGACTGGTAGCTTTTATTAATACAGAGTGGGGCAAAAGTAGGTTTATAGTTGTGAGTACATGAAACACTTTTTCTTGCATTATCACTATATTTTCCGTACAAACAACTGTATATAAACAAAAATTCTAGACAAAATATCAGCAAATAGAACTTCAACAATATATGAAATAATGTATGTACCTCATGCTGATTGGAATTTGTTCCAGATATACAAGTGGTTCAATATTCAAAAGACTTGAGTATTGTAAATTATGTATAATCACCCATTTTAATAGGATTAGGAAAACTACATAGCAGTCAATGCAGAAAAAGCATTTGACAAAATTTAACACCCACTCATTTTAAAACTCTCAAAACATAAAAAATGAAAAGAAAGGAATTGAAGAGAACTTCCTCAGCTTGTCAAAGAGCATCTACAGGAAACCTACAACTGACATTATACTTAATGAC
Source organism: Saccopteryx leptura (assembly GCF_036850995.1). Taxonomy (NCBI): domain Eukaryota; kingdom Metazoa; phylum Chordata; class Mammalia; order Chiroptera; family Emballonuridae; genus Saccopteryx; species Saccopteryx leptura. The sequence goes on along the minus strand of NC_089505.1, from coordinate 314,245,114 downwards.
AAAAGGCTAAATACTTTAATGCTTTATCCTTTGGAACAGGATAAGAATGTCTGCTCTCATTTAACATATTGGTGGAAGTCCTAGCCAGTGCAACAAAGCAAGTAAAGGAAATTAAGGCACACAACTCAGAAAGGAAGAAATAAAACTGTGTATTACGTGATTGTCTCTATAGGGAATTCCAAAGAATTCACACACACACACACACACACACACACACGAGGTGACAAATGAGTTCAGCAAAAATACAGGGTGGAGCAAAAGTTGGTTACAGTTGTATGTGAAACAGAGTATATCCTTGTATTATTATCTATTAATGTATTTTCCATATGAACAACTGTAAATATACTTTTACCCCACCTTGTATATCAAATCTTATTTATTTATTTATCTTTTTTTATTATTATTAAGTGATAGGTGGGGAGGGAAGGAGGGAGGCAGAGAGACAGACTCCCAAATGACCCCGACCAGGATCCACCCTGGCATGCCCACTGTGGGGCGATGCTCTGCCCATCTGGGGCCGCTGCTCCGTTGCTCTAAAGGAAGCTAATTCAGCACCTGCACCTGAGGTGAGGCCATGGAGCCATCCTCAGCACCTGGCCAACTTGCTCCAATGGAGCCTTGGCTGTGGGAGAGAAAGAGATAGGGAGAGGGGGAGGGGTGGAGAAGCAGATGGGCGCTTCTCCTATGTGCCCTGGCCAGAAATCGAACCCGGGACTTCCACAGCAGTTCTACTGCTTAGCATCTAGCCAGGGCCAAAACTCTTATTTCTTATACTAGCAGTAAATATCAAAATTTAAAATACAGTACTGTCTATAGTCACAGAAAAAGAAAATGAAATACCTAGGTGTAAATCTAAAAATAACATGCATAGGATGTGTATGCTGAAAACTACAAAACACTGATGACAAGTCAAGATCTAAATAAATGGATATATATATATATACTCATGTTCATTGATTAGAATACTCAGCATAGTAAAGATGTCACTTTCTTTGCAAATTGATATACAGGTTTAACCCAATTCCTAGGAAACAAAATCTAATAAAGAGTTTTTGTAGATACCTGACAGTATTAATATAAATTGATATGGAAAGACTAAGGAACTAGAATAGCTAAAAAAAACTTTGAAAAAGAATCATAAAGTAGGAAAATCACTGTTTGATTTCATGTCTTAAGTAGCTATAGTCACTGAGACAGTGGTACTAGTGGAGGGATAAGTAATCAGTGAAAAGAGTAGAGATCCCATAAAATAGACCCATATAAATATGCCTAGTTGATTTTTTTTTTTTACAGAGACAGAGAGAGAGTCATAGAGAGGGATAGATAGGGACAGAGAGAGATGAGAAGCATCAATCATTAGTTTTTCGTTGCGACACCTTAGTTATTCATTGATTGCTTTCTCATGTGTGCCTTGACCATGGGGCTACAGCAGACCGAGTAACCCCTTGCTCAAGCCAGCAACCTTGGGTCCAAGCTGGTGAGCTTTGCTCAAACCAGATGCGCCCGCGCTCAAGCTGGCGACCTTGGGGTCTCGAACCTGGGTCCTCTGCATCCCAGTCCGACACTCTGTCCACTGTGCCACTGCCTGGTCAGGCGCCCAATTGATTTTTAACAAAGGTAAAAAAAACAGTTTATGGAGGAAGCTATCTGCTTATACAAATGGTACTCTAGCATTTGGATAAATTATCTCCTATTCTTAGGGAAACAAATGAGAAAATCTTTAGAATCTGGCACTAGGCTTGCTTGTCACTAAAAGCATGATCCATAAAAGGAAAAATTGATAAGTTGGCCTTTAAAAATGTTTAAATGATCCTGATAAGAGGATTCAAAGACAGTCTACAGATTGGGAAAAAATACTTACAAACCAAATGTACAAATAACAAATAATATCTAGAATAAAGATCTCTCAAAATTCAAGAAAAAATTTCAATTAGAAAATAGGCAAAAACATGAGCAGACATTTTTATGAAGAGGATATATAAGTGACACATAAACACTTGAAAAGATACAGCATCACTAGCCATTAGAGAAATACAAATTAAGACCTCTGCAAGGTATCATCACATACCTATAGGAATGATTAAAATAAAAAATAGTGACAACACCATATGCTGGCAAGATTGTAGAAAAAGTAAATCACTCATACATTACTGGTTGGACTAGAAATGATACAGCTACCTGGAAATATTTTGGCAGTTTATTTCAGAACTAGACATACAAATACCATACAGCCTAGCTTTGCACCCCTGGGCATTTATCTGAGAGAAATGAAGACTTAGGTTCATGCAAAAACCCATACACAGATGTTCGGAGCAGCTTTGTTCATCATAGCCAAAACTGGAAATCTAGATATCCTTCATTGGATGAATGATGTACCCACACCACGGAATTCTACTCAGCAGTAAAAGCACAAACTTGATACGTACAACAACCTAGATGAATCTCCAGAAAACCATACTTTGATTAATGGTTACATACTGTGTGAGAATTTCTTGAAATGAAAAAATTAGAGAAATGGAGAATAAATTAGGGATTGGCAATGTTAAAGAGGATGTCAGGTTGAAAAGGAAGTGGGTATTGTAAAAAGACAAGTGGTAACAATTGTTCTGTGTCCCTTTTTTAATATTTTAATTGTAACAATGTACGATACATTTCCAAGATTTCACCAATGGGGGTAACTAGGTAAAGGTTACACACTGTCTAGTATACCTGCATAAAAGCTTGAATTATCTCAAAAGGCTTGATCAGAACACCATAATAACCACATACAAACTAGTTAAATTTATCCTTGGATTACAATGTGAATTTAAGATTATAATGGCAATTTAAAAAAATTTAAGATTAAGAAGCCTCATAATGGTTATAATAAAACACTAATCTGAGAATATGGGTTATAGTTGTAAAAGCTTAAATGGTACTTTTTGAATTCATGAAGATCATTTAATTTATTTTTTAAATTACTAAGTTTTTTATTAAGCATGGCTTTTTCATGAGTTGGTCACATTTCTGCACAGCACATTTTACACATCAGCCATCCTGCTAACCGGCTGAATGGTAATGTTTAGCATATGCCTAACAAATTACAGTTACTGTTGAGATTTTTATTATGCATAGACTTTCTTAAGATTTCTCAGGAGTAGCTAACAGTGAGATTATACTGATATTTATTTTTAAAAGACAAGGTTATATGGAATTAGAAAGACCTGGTTGGAAGAGGAGTTTTTCACTTTAACAGACTAGAATTTTTTTAAGGATTCAGTTAATTCATGAGTCCTATACAATGTTATACTTTAAAACACAATTAAGTACATCACTATGTAAAGAGTATTTGTTGGCCCTGGCCGGTTGGCTCAGTGGTAGAGCGTTGGCCTGGCGTGCGGGAGTCCCCGGTTCGATTCCCGGCTAGGGCACACAGGAGAGGCACCCATCTGCTTCTCCACCCCTCCCCCTCTCCTTCCTCTCTGTCTCTCTCTTCCCCTCCCGCAGCCAAGGCTCCATTGGAGCAAAGATGGCCCGGGCGCTGAGGATGGCTCTGTGGCCTCTGCCTCAGGCGCTAGAATGGCTCTGGTTGCAACAGAACAATGCCCCAGATGGGCAGAGCATCGCCCCCTGGTGGACGTGCCGGGTGGATCCCGGTCAGGCGCATGTGGGAGTCTGTCTGACTGCCTCCCCGTTTCCAACTTAAGGAAAAAAAAAAAAAAGAGTATTTGTACAGTGCACATTTATTCATTAGTTTATTTTTCTATATCACCTGTATTCAAGATTGAGAGAATTGCTTTTTTACTCATAGCTACTTTGCTTCAGTTGTTCATTGCTCACTTGTTGTATGAGAGAGAACTGCTATTCTAAATCAGTTTAAACTGTCACCATTTTAAAAAGTAAATCCTTATATGCATTGTCTGGCTTTAGAAGTTAGCACCATTTTAACAATTTTGTTTTATGATATTCCTTGTTTTTTAATCCAATTTCAGAACTGTGTGACCTATAAATATTTCAATGTCAGTAACTTTAGAAAATATAACCACAACACCATTATTATACCTAATGAACTTAGCAATAATTGCTTAGTAATATCTGATACCAAGTCTGAATAGCACCCTTTTTACTTTATTCAGCAATTAATGTTGGAAAAGAAGGACTTATTTTCTTTTTTGGGAATCAGGAAAAACTAACAAGGTATTCCTTTTACTTCAGGAAGGGGAAGAAGGACAACTAAGCCAACATTGATCAGGCTCTGCATTGCGATAGGCACTCAGCACCAGTCTCTGTAGTAGGAAAGCAAAGGTCTCAGTGGGAAACTATACAGCTCATAAAATTAAAATATATTATGTCTGGGTTTAAGCCTGAGTTAGCCTGCTAGAATTGAATCAAAAGAGGAATCATCAGCTTACTGCCTGAACTTGGAGGGACACTCCTAGAGGAGAGCTGATCATGTGAGAAGTTTAAAGAGCAACGAAGGTATCCTAATGACACATTGTAGTCATCAGTGAGAGTGGTGGTTGGTGTTTGGCTTACAGGAGAAGTCACTGTCCTCGTTTTATATAATCTATTGAGAATTATCAATTCATAGCCAATCCTTGGCTCTTGTGTGGGAACCCCAACTTAAAAAAAAACTCTTAAATGCCTTTTTTAATGAAAATTATTTTGAGATAATGATGTTAAAAGATAGAATTATTTTTACAAATGCCAGTGTCCTGATTATGGACCACCTAAGGGTTCCTTTTAGAAATTTAAAACTACATGATTATTTATTAAGATAAACATACTGGTACATTGATTATTTCTTTTTGTTTAAAAATTGACCTGTTTCCTTTTGCTATTTTGCTGTAGTCTTTTTATATTTTAATCAAGATCTAGTTACTATATAGCAATAGGGGATTATGAAGTTTAACTCTTGTGTTTCTGTATAAGAGATTAGATAGTTTGCAGCATTCATATAACATCATTTTTCCAGCAGTAGTTGAGTTGTTGCTGGAAATAAGTGTACTTTTAATCTGTGGATCTATGATTTACTTAACTTCATTTTTATCCAGGAAGGACCTGTTGAAGGGAAGAAGGATCAGAGTGGTGTTAGCGAAAAATATTCAGAATAGCTTCCCACAACAAAGAATGATCTGGCCCCAAATGTCAGTAGTATCAAGTTTGAGAAACACTGAGCTATAATAAAAGGATACAGTTAAAATCAGTGAAGTTAAGTGCCAACAACTCAGCATAATACATGAATCATTCCTCTTTATTATTTAGTAGTAGATGGGGGGGTGGTAAATGATTATGATCTTTAAAATGCTTCATTTCAATAATAAACTAGGGAAGAGAATGAAGACTGGGAAGTACTGTTACAAAATGACATCACTTCTATTTTATGAACTTTCTCTGACCTATGAATTCTACAGTGAGTTTCCTCAACTGTTTCGGCATCTTCCTGATGACGTTGCCACCTGGATCCAAATTCATTCAATTCCTAAGCCATACTGACCTTCTTCTCCGTTCCACTTCAGGCACCCACTCATTCCATCATTCAACACTGCTCTGCTTAGAATGTCTTGAACTTTATATTTTCCTTCATAGCCTCTGAATTTGTGCTGCTGATCTTTAACTGAGATCTTAAATAAAAATGGCACCCAAAACTCTACTTTCAAATTCTTTAAAAAAATAATAATTTTCTGAAAAGCACAAAAAATAAAATGATACTCTAGTCTGCTTAATCTAGGTATTACTTAGAGAAGTAAGAAATTCTGAGACAAGATCTATGTATTTAGTATGTAGATATAATTTTGTTTATAAAATTATGTATACCACACATATGCACATGCATTTATTATATATACATATAACTCTTTATTCATATAAAATCTCTGTATTAGCAAACTGATATGGTACATAAGTGTTATGTTTAAGTATATTTGTTTTCAAACCAAAAGTTATAATTTTCAACTTAAAAGTTATAGTAAGAGAATTCATTCTTTCTATGAAGTGGATTTAAATCACTTTTTTATAATTTGGGGTGGCTCCAAATGTACCATTATCATTTACCTTTTTGTAACTAACTGAGAAAATATAACCGTAAATGCGATAGAAGTACACTTTAGAGTTCATCTCCTAAATGACAACAAAATTTAAAGGCCAATTTCAACCAAAATAGTCTTGTTTATATGGTATTCCCGTAGTAATAGCAGATCAGAACTCATTCTGTACATTTTCAATTCCCATTACTATCATTTTTTTAAACATAATATTTAGATGCTATACACATATTTGAGTACAGAGCATGTAGGGGGAAAATCCTGTATTTAGTTGCCTACCATCTATTTAAGTAATATTTGTACTGAGTGTACAGACCATTTATAGTGTCATCACATTTCAGATTAAGAAAATGACATATAGGCCCTTTTACCTCAGTTGACAAAATTATTTTGATCTTTTTTTACTGACATTTTGTTGATAAGCAAATAAGAATCAATGTGGTGATCAACAGTAACTCTTTAATTTTGACTTCCATTTTCAAGTAAGACTTAAAGGTCTTTGAGGACACCTTCATGAAAAGACGTTATGTCTGCCTGGTGACTGCCCTGGGTCCCCATCAGGTTCACAGCTCTTCATCTGCTACCCTCTGGCAGTTTATTCCAGAACCATAACTTTGTTTAGTGTCCTACTCTGCAGGGTTCCAGGGATTTCTTACCCCTGCGGTCTGTCCTGCAGCAGATTGAGGAGTTGGTATGACGATCACAAGGACCTCTTCTGTCACTGGAGTCCAGTGATTGCACATGTGTGGTATCAGCACTAGCAAGAATCTCATAAGCAGAAAATTTCTTTCATAAGTATTTTTAAATGATTAAAACACATCAAGTACCTGAAATAATAATGCTGTTGTATTTTTGCATGGCACGTTGTCAAAGTTCTTTTACATACGCTGTCCCCATTTTTCCTAGAGGACTCAAACCCAGGGGTTTCAGTTCCCCATCCATTCACTTTTGGTTGTGCTACACAGTGGAGAATAGCACAGTACTGAAAGTTATTCTTTCCTTCTTTAAGGAGTGTTGATTAAAATGATCATGTCTACATAGTCAAATATGTATAGGAGGAGCTGGACAATTATCTGCTCCCCTTTAAAAAAAGAACAATATACAATGGTATATTAGTTTTTGAGAACCCACTGTTAAGAAACTTGTTGACTTATATGAAACCTAGAGATTTTCAAGTGTGATTTAGCCATTCCCCCACAAAATGGGATTAGGGGTGGGAACACATAACATTGGAGAGTTTGGTGTCTCTTATTTTGCTTATTCTTTTCATAGTAACATACAGGTTATAGTGGAGGATGTGAAGACTATTTTTAAGCTCAGAATATGTTCTAACATATTTTTTCCAAATAAATTGTATTTAGAGCCTGACCTGTGGTGGCGCAGTGGATAAAGTGTCGACCTGGAAATGCTGAGGTTGCCGGTTCAAAACCCTGGGCTTGCCTGGTCAAGGCACATATGGGAGTTGATGCTTCCTGCTCCTCCCTCCTTCTCTCTCTTTCTCTCTCCTCTCTCTCTCTCCTTTCTAAAATGAATAAAAAATAAAAAAATAAATAAATAAAAATTGTATTTAGAGAAGCTCTTCTCAAACATTAATGTGCATTCATAGCACCGAGGAATCCTGTTAAAATGCAGATTATGATTCAGTAAGTCTGGGGTGTGGCCTGAAAGTGCATTTGGAACCAGCTTTCAAGTGGGGTTGATGCTGCTGATCATGGGCTCTGAGCATAGAGATTGTGAAGAATCTGGCAGAGTCCTTTCCCATCTCCTCACACATCATTTCTTTGAACTTCTTCATTTTCATCTCTGCTATCAATTCTTGGTTCTCATATAATTACATAATAATGTTCAACTATCTTAAAAGTCTGTCATTTCCAGTTCTGGCTATGTTCTCTTCTAGCTTGTAGTAAGATGTATCCATTTTCTCACTCTTTTTCACACGTCGGTGACTACCTCTACCATGGCTAAGGTCACCCTGGACCTCTTAATTACCTCACCTAACAAATGCTTTTCTGTTCTTACCTTAATCCCTTGGGGATGTTTGACATTTTGACTACTCTTCTATAAACTTCCTTTTTCCTTAGCTCCATGATATCATTTTCTCTTCTTTCTTTGTGCTTCGTTAGGCTTCACAGATGTTTTTTCCAGCTCTTTCATGTTGAAATGTCACCTAAAATCCATGACTTCAGATACCCTTCTTAGGCTTTGTGTTCAGCACCACAATGACCACTGATCCCTCGATATTTACGCGTGAGTGGTCCTTGTACCCTCCCAGTTTATCACACACAGACCGAACTGATAACCCTTTTCTGGTCTGCACATCTTCATTATCCTGCATCCTAGAGCATTCCCTTTCTCCAACCCCTTTACAGCTATTCAGTCAACATTTATCATTTTCCACTTGTGTCTTGTTATTTCTAACTGTTAAATACATCTCCAAATTGTCCTCTTCCTTAATTGCCTCCTAATTGGACTCCCTGTTTTCATTTTTCAATCATCTACACTGTTGCCTTCAGATCTTTCTAAAAATGAAAATTGAATGTCACACCCCAGTTTTATTAAATCATGTCATGGTTCCCCACCACTTCAGAATCAAACTCTGTTGCTTAGAATACAAGTTTCTTTATCTGCCAACTCCCCAGTGTGCTCTCTACTTTAAACTAACTGCCAACAACTGGGTGGCACTCTTGATCCCCCTTCACAGAAAGATCTCTGTACTTGAAATGTTCTTCCTTTCTACTTGACCCTTCAAGGATATAGTCAAATCTGGTGCATCATGGAATGACATGGTACCAAATCCCTGCCCCACCTCACCAGCAGCCACCACACACCATACACCACACACACAGGCAGAATTTATATGCTCTTTTCTCTGTATCCATTCCTGTGTCATCCTGGGCATGAATTTATTTTTGCCCTCTATGACATTTATTTTTCATGTCAGCTCACCATAAGGGCAGAATTCCTTGAAAACAAGCTATCTTTTCATCTCTGCATTTCCAACACCTAGCACAGTTTCTCCCCGCATGTAGTAGATAACAGATGTTTGGATAGTTGGTTTAATTCAGCCTTGCTCCTTTTCCTTCAGTCTTTAATCAGGTTATGCCTTAGTCCTACTTGTTAACATGTAGGTGGAATTCTGTCCTATGAAACTGTTGGAAACCCTAATGAACAGATTGGCTCCTCCTTTGATCAGGAGCTTTCTCCAGTGGCTGCCTGGGGTCTGCAGTTTGAAAGGGTTTTTTTAAACCCAGAGTGACGACTGCAGTAAAAGTTGTGGCAGGCTAGGGGGAATACCCCTGCACAAAATTCTCATGCCAGATTTTTGAAGACTCTAAAATACCCCACAAGTGATATATTTACTTCTGTAATTCCTTCCTGTTTTCTGTGTGTATTTTCCCTCTGTAAACATTTTATTTCCTTAGAGTTTTACATTACCAAAACTTAAAATATTATTATATTCCCTCTGGGACCCAAAGTTGCTTGTGGTATAAATAATGGTTAAATTTACCATTTCCCAAACATTTGTCACTTTGTCAAATATTCTCAATATCTTAGCCATTTGATGGGTTGTTTTTTCCTATATTCATCAATTTTACTTAAATATAAGATTGGAAATTTATGTGAAACAAAATATATTATAAACATCTTATTGAGTTATGCAGTTCAAACCTGTATAGTTTTCTGAACAAATGTTGCACCAATAAATTCAATATATATGATATATAGCCTGACCAGGTGGTGGTGCAGTGGTTATAGCGTCGGACTGGGACATGGAGGACCCAGGTTCAAAAGCCCAAGGTTGCTGGCTTGAGCCCAAAGGTCACTGGCTTGAAGCCCAAGGTAACTGGTTTGAGTAAGGGGTCACTCGCTCTGCTGTAGCCCCCTGGTCAAGGCACATATGAGAAAGCAATCAGTGAACAACTAAGGTGTTGCAATGAAGAATTGATGCTTCTCATCTCTCTCCCTTCCTGTCTGTCCCTCTCTCTGATTCTCTGTCTCTGTCAAGAAAAAGTGTGTGTGTGTGTGTGTGAGAGAGAGAGAGAGAGAAAGAGAAATTGAGGCAAAAGTCTGATAATTAAAAATATCTTAATACTATTGAAAAATCAGGGCTGGAAATTCCTGGCTTAGTTGTTCAAGTACTAAAGGTAGAGCCAGCTAACCCTAAGACAGATTGCAGAAACCTGCCAGGCCATCTATACTGACATCAAATAGGTGGATTTCTATGTCTGGGGAAAACTTACAACTTGGTAAGACTTTAGTAACTAAGACAACCATTATCAAGGCCCCTTGCTAAGTAAGACTTGTGTCCTGTTCAGTACTTGAAAACCTACAGACTTAATTTTCATTGAGAATAACATGTTACTTACCTTGGCTGTTTTGGCAGGGTTAAGGGTACTTTTCACTGGAAATCTGACCTGACTTTATCAGGCTGAAAGAGAGTTTAGTTTAATAAATTTTACTACTCTCTTCCACAAATTGGAAAATTTTGTTCACTACCATCAGCTTCTCCAACCTTATTTAGCCATTATCCTACAAAACTTGAGGATCATCCAAAGCGAACTAACTTAGAAAGTTACATTCATCTTCTCTACTTTTTTCTAAATTTATTTTTACCATTGGGTTGTCATGCCTATTGTGGTAGTTTCCATGCTGAGTTTCAATTTTGGATTTACATCTATCCTGTACCATATCTTTGGGTTAAAGATACTCATATTTACCTCACTATGCTCAGTCCATGCCTGCTACAAATCAAGTACTCAGTAAATGCTTGGATGGAAGAACTAAATTACTAAGGAATTAAACATATCTGTGTGTTATCTGTGACACACCATAATTATCACCAATTAAACATATCTGTGACAGAACATAGGAACAGGAAATTCGTAAATACTATAATCTCCCATACCTTTCTAATCTAGTTCTGCTCCCCCCTCCTTTATTTCCCTGGTAAAATTGATCAAGATTTGTTTAGGCTCCCTCTTTTCCTTCTTAATAAGCATTCACTGGTAATGTTAATTTTTGTAAAGGGAAGAAAGGACACAAAGAATGTCAATAATCACAAGTACTAAATACTTCTCAAGATAATTCTAGAAATCCAAAGTGATTTCTAGCTAGAAGCTTTTGAGGGATATAAGAAGTGTGCTTTTTAAAATCAGTAAAGTTAGCAGTGCCCCCCTCCTTTTTAATGGAACACAGGAAACTTGTATGAAAGAGATAAAAGTGGAACAGCTCTGCTTGTGGTTCCATGGGAAATGAGAGGGGAAGAGGAGGAAATGGTCTTCCCTCCACTGGGCTCTCCCTTCATCCCCAATAGGTGGTCCCTGCAAGATTTCTGTAATAAATAGTTTGAAAGCTACTAATTTGGATGATGTATGTATGGGTCCTCTCCCAATGAAGCTAAATCAGATAACATCAGAACATTTTAAAGTCACATAATTTAAAGGAGTTTTGTATTTAATCTGCACAATCCTGATTTGTAGTCTAATGTTCTTTCCCTAAGAATTTCCTGTCTGCATTATATTTAATTAAGTCTGAACTTAATATATTTTTTAATTGATTTTAGAGAGAAGGGAAAGGAGAGAGAAGCGTTGATTTGTTCCCCTCATTATACGGTCATTGGTTGATTCTTATATGTGCCCTGACCAGGATTGAACCCATAACCTCAGCATATCGGGATGATGCTGTAACCAACTGAGCTACCTGGCCAGGACTCAGTTTTATTCTTTAGGGCTCACTGAACACAGTACATGTTGCTAATTTACTTTTTTAATGTTTATTTTTATTTAATCAAGAATTTAATCCACTGAAGAGCACTGATCACTATTTCTCTCTTAGTCTACAGTGTTTCAGGCACATTGACATTTAGCACCTGTACCTTTTATTGTTCCTGCATGTCTTCGTATTCAGATACGATGATGAGAGCTAACATGCATTGAATACTCCATGGCAAGCACTGTTTTTGTTGTGTTACATTCATGTGTTATATTCATCCTCCCCGCAATTCTATAAAGTAAACACCATTATCCTCAGTCTACAGGGAGCTTAAGCAGTGGTTCCAAAGCAACACATCTGGTAAGTGTGTCACTGGGGTTTGAACCTAGGCAGTCTTGTTCTAGAACTGCACCCTTAACCAGTCTGCTAATCTTACACATATAATTTCATCCTACAAAAAGATTTTATTGAAAGAAAATAAAAATTAATTTTCTTATATTTATTCATATTTTGAATTTTGCTTCAGAAATAACACCTATGTGAATAATTTAGAATAGTGCCTGACCAGGCGGTGGCGCAGTGGATAGAGCATCAGACTGGGATGCGGAAGACCCAGGTTCAAGACCCCGAGGTTGCCAGTTTGAGCGCGGGCTCATCTGGCTTGAGCAAAAAGCTCGCCAGCTTGGACCCAAGGTCGCTGGCTCGAGCAAGGGGTTATTCAGTCTGCTGAAGGCCCACAGTCAAGGCACATATGAGAAAGCAATCAATGAAAAACTAAGGTGTCGCAATGCGCAATGAAAAACTAATGATTGATGCTTCTCATCTCTCCGTTCCTGTCTGTCTGTCCCTGTCTATCCCTCACTATGACACTCTGTCTCTGTAAAAAAATTAAATTAAATTAAAATTAAAAAATAAGAAAAAGTATTAAAAATAATAATTTAGAATAGTGACTGGCGCATAGTAAGTACTTAGTAACCATTGGTTGTCATTAGCTTCGGCAAATGGACACCTGTAATGTCCATAAGCATTGTTAGCAAGTGAGAAGAAAATTAAAAAGCATTCTAGTTATTTTATGTTTTCCAGTTCTAGGAGAAAACTGAAGAACCACTTACTTTACAGGGTACTTTGTCTCTAGCATCTGTTCAAGACAGTTAAATAAAATTAAGATACTTTGATTTATTTTGAATTCTAACCTAACAGACGCTGTAATTTTTATCTTTCCACCAGGTGGCAGCATGTTATATAAGGGAATAATTTAAATATTACTCTGTTGTAGGATTTTCAGTATTTTGCCTTGAAAAATGTTAAACCATAATGGAAAATAAAAGATTTTGCCTCTAGTCTCTCTCATGAGAAGACTGTGAAGTCCCCCTTAGCACATTGTCCTGCAGCCAAATCTGCCTAGTCCTGCCTTAGTCCTGCCCTGCACACATTCTTCCTAAGTCATCAGTGCTCATTAACTTCAGCAGGAGGAACTATATCCTCTTCCTTTATCTTTCATAGTACCTAGAGAAGTCCTGAGTCTGGTAAAGGACAAAAGATGTAGGCAGGATACACGTAATTTTGTGTGTTTACTGAATATATATTTAAATCCTAATGCATTTACAGTTTTTTGTTATTTAATTTGTGCTATAAAAGTCACTGAAATTTTACTTTGGTTTAGATATTATCAGGACCATTCATACAACTGTTGTTGCCAAGGGTTGAAAAATTAGTGCCTGAGGTGGAAGGCAATTAATGGCTAATGAAGGTAAAGGACTGAACATGGCAATTAATCAAAGCAGGGTAAAGGGGAAGAGCTAATGGTAAAATGAAGAGAGGCTCCTGATACTGGAGTGGAGCACTGCATGGGAACGCAAGAGGCTTGCCAGATTGTTGGATGCAAGGGACTCTGTATACTTCATAATTATGGTTCTGCCTAGATATTGTTTCACAGTGCTGATAATGCAGTCCTTTGACACAGTGTCTTTAGCAAATATTTTTCCTCTTTAACCTATTAATATTTTGATTGTGAAATGTGAAGTATATGTATATGAATATAATGTTCTTAAAGTCTGATTTATGTGTCACAAAACCTGTGATCTTTAGGTGTCATGTTTTAAAAGTATTGCCCTAACTAATGTTCTGTCTTTCCTCTTTCCCGTCCTCTCTCTCTAAAATCAATACATTAAAAACATTCTTTTCGCCCATTTGCTTCTCCACCCCCCCCCCCCTTCCTCTCTGTCTCTCTCTTCCCCTCCTGCAGCCAAGGCTCCATTGGAGCAAAGATGGCCCGGGCGCTGGGGATGGCTCCTTGGCCTCTGTCCCAGGCGCTAGAGTGGCTCTGGTCGCGGCAGAATAACGCCCCCGAGGGGTAAAGCATCGCCCCCTGGTGGGCAGAGCTTCACCCCTGGTGGGCGTGCCAGGTGGATCCCGGTCGGGCGCATGCGGGAGTCTGTCTGACTGTCTCTCCCCGTTTTCAGCTTCAGAAAAATACAAAAAAATAAATAAATAAAAACATTCTTTTAAAATAGTACATTAATGTTAAAATTTTTCTGTAGATATGCTATCAGCTTGCTCATTTTTCTGACATAAGGAATTAAGTGTTCCAGATAAATGTTGTTGTTATTATTATTATTATTATTATTAGAGTGAAAGAGATGAGAAGCATCAACTCATAGTTGTGGTACTTTAGTTTTTCATTGATTGCTTCTCATACGTACCTTGATTGCGGTGCTTCAGCTGAACCAGTGACCCCTGTGCTCAAGCTGGTTGAGCCCACACTCAAGCTAGCGACCTCGAGGTTTTGAATCTGGGTCCTCAGTGTTCTAGGTCAATGCTCTATCTGCACCACCACCAGCAGGCTATTCTAGATAGATTTTTAATTTTACCCTTGTGAAACATCAACCCTTATAAGAATAATAAAAGTTTTCCAAAACAGATTTTTTGTTTCTTACATTAAACAGCAAACACAGAACCTCTCTCCTGGAGGACTTGGACTATCTTCATTAACACTTGTCCTCAGCCATCAGGAGCTGTCTGCACAAGTCATGCCACAGCTGCTGCCGTGTGCAAGTTCCCCTAGTGCCTCTATCCCTGATGCTGCACATGCTCAGTCCCCACTTACATACACAAACACACCCATCACGTCTGCTCTTTATCCCTCCACCCCTAGAATTTGCTTCAATAGCCTTGGAAATAGAAATGATAAAACTGGTTAAAATTCTGTCTAAAATTAGAAGGAATTTCAAGTTAAGGCTGTCCTATTAAAGCATGAGCATTTAATGTGAAGCTTTTGTAGTATCTATTTAGTTAACTTGCTAATTTTCTCTTTTTTCTGTGTTCTAGAGGTATTTCAGAATGTTACCTCTCTATCTTGAAAAATACATATATGGGGATTGAATTTTAATGACTAGAGTGAAAAGAGAAATTAAAGAAAATTTTGTCCATTTTCTATAACAGATATGTATCTCTTGTCTTTCTTGGTTCTTGAGATGCTTTGCAGCTTTAGTGAACAGATATTGTCTGTGACACTCAAGGCTCTTAGAAGTTTCATTTGATCTCTAATAAGCCTTAATGTTTATTATATTTGGGAACTGGATAATTTCAATTTATAGCTACTCTCTTTTAAAACAAGTATACTCAGGCCCTGGCCAGTTGGCTCAGTGGTGGAGTGTCGGCCTGGAGTGCAGAAGTCCCGGGTTCGATTCCCGGCGAGGGCACACAGGAGAAGCGCCCATCTGCTTCTCCACCCCTCCCCCTCTCCTTCCTCTCTGTCTCTCCCCCTCCTGCAGCCGAGGCTCCATTGGAGCAAAGATGGCCTGGGCGCTGGGGATGGCTCCTTGGCCTCTGCCCCAGGCGCTAGAGTGGCTCTGGTCGCAACAGAGCTACGCCCCGGAGGGGCAGAGCATCGCCCCCTGGTGGGCAGAGCGTCGCCCCTGGTGGGCGTGCCAGGTGGATCCTGGTCGGGCGCATGCGGGAGTCTGTCTGACTGTCTCCCTGTTTCCAGCTTCGGAAAAAAATACAAAAAAATAAAAAATAAAAAATAACCAGGTATACTCATGTCAGCATTTGTCACATTGAATTTTAAACTCTAAGGACTCATTAAAATTGATCACTAATTAATCACTTAATAATATTAAGTATGCCTGTCCTGTGGTGGCACAGTGGATAAAGTGTCTACTGGGAACACTGAGATAGCCGGTTCAAAACCCTAGACTTGCCTGGTCAGGCACATATTGGAGTTGATGCTTCCTGTTCCTCCCCCCTTCTCTGTCTCTCTCTTTTCTCTAAAATGAATAAATAAATCTTTAAATATAATAGTATTAAATGTTTTTGCTATGATGTAGATAAAATAATCTGTATAGCATCTTCTCTATAATAAGTACTACTTGGGTAATAAAAGTAGTGACTTGGAAAATGTTATCTAGCATAGCTTTCTTAAGCCAGTTTCTAAAGTGATTTATCAACAAATGAGTAAAATAATTTTTTTTACATAAATTGGCACATTTATAATGACTTTTATAACAAATATTCATTTATATGAAGTTTGAACTCACTTATGGGACCTTGTAGTTCTGTGTAACATTGTAATGAAATGTACACGTGGGCTCCCTTATAAGAAATTCCAACCCTGTGAATTTGTTGGCTTCAGTATTTAGTTAGCCTCCTTTCTGAAGCCATCATTATAATTGACATGTTATTGGAAATAAAGTTTTTCTTTATCAGGATAACTTTGATTTTGAGGAATGTAAATCAATTCATAGTTGGCTGAAAACCAGTTTCTCCTTCACTTTAACTCTAGTGCCCATATGAAAAGCACACTCACTTCCAAAGTGCCATATGAATCTGCAGTGATGAATTCTCATTATTTTGCTGCAGATTGTCATGACCCTCTCTGATGATTCAATCAGCCACTTAGAGTTTATGCATATTCATATCTCTGTGCTCCTGCCACTGTCGTTCACATCTCCCTTACTGACTTGTGTGTTCTTGGTGCAGTAATTGAGCTCCAGTAGATTGATTACTCTGGAGAGCTGTAAGGCCTTTAAAGGTGAAAACATATCAGTCCTGTTAATTAGGAAACAAAAGCTCTGGTGGCAAGTTCAGCAATCAGATATTTCCAGTGTAGAAAAGATGAAAGATATGATTTGTTCCTCTCCATGAACCCTAGTTTACTTTTCAAATTTTGAAATAAGTCTATATCAGTGCTAGTAAAGAATAGATTTCTTGATGAATTTTCATAGAATGCTAATTAAAGAGGACCTGATTTATTAATACTATTTTTTGTGATCTCAAATCTGCTAATTTAGAAACACCTTCTGTGGCATTGGCAGTATTTGCATAAAGTATTTTAATACTTTGTATAACCATAGAATGTTTGTGGGTTAATTTTGGTATTTAGAGGTTTAATTTTGTTACAGTGTTCTAACACTAATTTTTTTGTCAATGCAGTAGCATGCTGTATGGGGAAGAGGTGAAACTTTATTCAACATGGCATAGAAGTTGAGCTGTCTTTTTATCTCCTTATCATAAGCATCCTTTAATTTTCCCCTCTTAAACTGTGTAATAAGTAGTACCTTGTCCTGGCAAAAAAGGATTTTGTGTGAAACAGTAACCTCCAGAAGTAAGCTAGTTTCAACATGGAAGGTATTGCAGTTTATGTCGTTGACATGTTTTTCTCATGTATGCTATTCTCACACTATTGTATCCCCTGCTCCCCATCATTTTTCTTTTGAGATCTAATTCACATACCAAAAATTTCAGTCTTTTAAAAGGTACAATTTAGTGGATTTCAGTATATTCACAAAGTTGTGCAACCATTACCGCTAATTACAGAACATTTTCATCACCCCAAACAGAAACCCCCTACTCATTAGTCACTGTGCAGTCAGTCCCCCTGTCTTCATAACCCCTGATAGCCAGTAGTCTATGTTTCTCTCTTTGAATATTTCATATAAATGGAGTCGTACTAATGTGGTCTTTTATGCCTATTTTTACTTGGCATAATGTTTTTTGTTTTGTTTTTTTTTAATTTTTTGCATTTTTCTGAAGCTGGAAACAGGGAGAGACAGTCAGACAGACTCCCGCATGCGCCCGACCGGGATCCACCCGGCACACCCACCATGGGGCGACGCTCTGCCCACCAGGGGGCGATGCTCTGCCCATCCTGGGCGTCGCCATATTGCTACCAGAGCCGCTCTAGCGCCTGGGGCAGAGGCCACAGAGCCATCCCCAGCGCCCGGGCAGTCTTTGCTCCAATGGAGCCTTGGCTGCGGGAGGGGAAGAGAGAGACAGAGAGGAAGGCGCGGCGGAGGGGTGGAGAAGCAAATGGGCGCTTCTCCTGTGTGCCCTGGCCGGGAATCGAACCCGGGTCCTCCGCACTCTAGGCCGACGCTCTACCGCTGAGCCAACCGGCCAGGGCGGCATAATGTTTTTAAGCTTTACTCATATTTAGCATAAATCAGTGTTTCATTTTTTTTGTGGCTTAATAAAGTTCCATTATAAAGTGATACCACATTTTGGTTTTCATTCATCAGTGAAAACATTTGTGCTGTTTTCACTTTTTGGCTATTGCTGCTAATATATTAATGAACATTCACATATGTTGTTGCTCTGTTCTTGATCTTAGTGGGAAAGTTTTTAGTGTTCATCAGTGGGTATGGTGTTAGCTATGGGTTTTTCTTAGATGCTTGTTGATCAGGTTGAGGAAGTTCCTTACTAGTCCTATTTTGTTGAATGTTTCTATCATGAAAGTTTGTTGGATTTTGTCAAATGCCATTTCTCTATCTATTGAAATGATTATGTGATTTTTGTTATTCTATTACTATGGTATAATTACACTGGTTAATTTTGTTGTGTTGAACTTTATGATATTCTGTAGAGCTTTTTATATACAGCTAGTGCTCAACTTACTACCACGATTGGTTCCGACAGACCGGTCGTAACACGATTTGGTTGTAAGTTGAGTAGGCTATATGTCCAGTACTGTGAAATGATGTTATAAAAATCTTTAAGTAATATTTTATCATAATTCTCTTTCATTGTTATATATCATAATTTTCTTTGTTCATTTTATGCCATTTGTATCATCTCTACACCATTTTGTTTCTTATTTTTACATTCGTCAGGTTTAAGTAAAACACTGCATTACCAGTACAACTGATTTAATTTTTTTTTTTTTTTTTTTTACAAAGACAGAGAGTCAGAGAGAGGGATAGACAAGGACAGACAGACAGGAACGGAGAGATGAGAAGCATCAATCATTAGTTTTTCGTTGCACGTTGTGACACCTTAGTTGTTCATTGATTGCTTTCTCATATGTGCCTTGACCGTGGGGCTACAGCAGACCAAGTAACCCCTTGCTTGAGCCAGCGACCTTGGGTCCAAGCTTGTGAGCTTTGCTCAAACCAGATGAGCCCGCGCTCAAGCTGGCGACCTCGGGGTCTCGAACCTGGGTCCTCAGCATCCCAGTCCGATGCTCTATCCACTGCGCCACCGCCTGGTCAGGCTGATTTAATATTTGCAAAGACAATTTCCTCTTGGTAGACATCTTGGGAGGGGTTTGATGAAAAATATCCAAAACACAAATTGCTGTACCTAGTCTGGGATAACAGTTGATAACAGTCTGGTGCATGCGGAGATGGTAGTGCTGCTGGAAGCTGGTCCTCACTGTTGTACGCCCAGCTGGGCAACGCTTGCGCTGCCAGACGCGGAGCAGTCGTGGCTAGCGATTGTGGTCATAAAGTCAAATGGTCGTAAGTTGCATAGGTCATATATCAATCAATATTTGTAATGTCCTTTTGCTATTGTGGTTTTAAATAATTTGAACTAATTTCTCTATCTTATATTTCAGGCATTTATTAATACAGCAAAAGAAATTTATGAAAAAATCCAAGAAGGAGTCTTTGACATTAATAATGAGGTATATACACAAGTAAAATTTATTGGCTAATATTTGCAAATAAAATTTATTTGCTAATATTTGGGTTTTATGCTTTTATGAAATATTTTAAATTTTATTTTTCAGTTACAATTTACTGTTATTTTTTATGGTTTTAGATGTATAGCATCATGATTAGACAATCATATACTTCAATTAATTTGGAGCTTAATTACTAAGATTTATGGTTTTATATTTTTTAAACCATAAAATGAATATGTGATATCAGTTATACAAGGGTCGGCAAACTCATTAGTCAACAGAGCCAAATATCAACAGTACAACGATTGAAATTTCTTTTGAGAACCCAATTTTTTAAACTTAAACTATATAGGTAGGTACATTGTTACTAACTTAATTGGGGTACTCCTAAGCTGGCCCTTGCACCCACACTCAAAGGGCCAAAGAGCCGCATGTGCCTTGCGAGCCGTGGTTTGCTGACCACTGAGTTAACACATTAGTTAATAATCATCTAACTGAAAATTTGTTGGATGCTGTATAATAGTTAAATGTTTATGTTCTAGTATAGCATCACTTTATATGTGCAAATGGATTAAAATGAGTGACTCTATCCATTTATTGTAAGCAATGCAAAATAATATAAATCCTCCAAAGAGAGAAGAAAATTCACTTTCATCCACATGTCCATATCTGCTTTGGGGAATAATTTTCTAGTTGTATAAATGCGTATACTGTCTCACTAATAAGATACTCTCCCCGTAGTCAGTATGAAAGTGGGAAATGCCCAATTTGGAAATTACTCCCAGTGTAGCATAGCACTTTTAGGAAGCTAAATTATAGGTATAATTGGCAGTTAGCACCGGTTTATTTTTTTTGTTTTTGATTTTGTTTTTGTAAAATTATTTTGAGCAGTTTTGATCAACATGGTTAGCATAAAATGGAAAGCTCTGAAGCATGTAATTCAGAGTGTCTACCAATCAGTGGTCATCATTTTGACCTAAATTCCCACTGTGTGGACACAGCATATTATTTACTGTTACATAAACATTTTTGCCATTGTATGTTAAGAATTTTTGTTTCTAATACTTGTCAGGGGAGACACCATGATCAGGAAGGTGGTTTTCCCAGGGCAAGCTTTATCCATTGAACTCTGGATGTGCTGACCCTTGCAATTTCCCCAAGTGTGGAAAATTCAACTGCATAATTTGTGGGAGTGGGGAACTGCGGTTGTGCTCTCCACTACTTTAAAAAAAAAAACACTTTTTGCTTCTAAGGGAAAAACTTATTTCTCCCCCAGTTGCAGTTAGGAAAGCATTGTGTTAGGAAGCCATTGTATGTATGCATCTTGACCTGTACATAAATGAGATTCTTCATTACTGGTCTCAGTAGTCTTTGCTAAAACTAAACTATAATTTCCTAAGTTTTCCAGAAAGTGCTTGTTTTTCTCATTTATTTTAATTTGGAGTATTACGGTTTCTAAATCCTATCTTCTAGGCTAATATGGCAGCAGATCTTAATTTAAAGACGACACCATTCAGAGATGAATGCCACATAAACTGAACAGTAATTGGGCCTCTGTGTAAAAGCACATGTTCATTGTTTCTGTCTGGTTTCATATAGTAGCTGACTGCTGTACTGTGCCTGGTGCAGCTTTGATTGTAATGTACTGTCAGGAGCTAACAGGCCGTGCGATTTATTTGGCCTAATGCCAAGTGTGACTCCTTGATTCCTCAAGAAGTTGCTACCAGCCTAGAGGGGGCAAAACCAATGAGCCATAGGGCATGCTTTTTATTAAAGAGGAGTCAAAAGAGCGAAAAGAAACCACATCAGCTGCTGTCAATACTGAACTAGTGCCAGAAACCCCAAGGCTACTACTGTTGCAGAACAACTGCCAAGCACTATAAATCTGAGATTTACTGTGACGTAAAGTTTCCTTAAGAGCTTAATTTCTGAAGCTACTGTATTACTTTTCTCAAAGTGTTGTATTTTTAGGTAAAATCCACTTGAGGGAGTGAGGGTTAAGACATAAGTGTGAGTTTGATGAATGAAAGAACTGCTCTGTGTGTGGGTTCTTGGCAAGCTGCCATGTCTTTGGGGATCATAGAAATTATTGATGACACAGAACACTCATATGCCCTTAGTCTGTACAGCTGATTCAACATGGAAGAGAAATGCTGTCTAGAGAAAAGATTTGACATTGTATTAGAGCAGCATAGGCTTTACATATTTTTATCCTTCAAAGATGACTTGCAGTAATTGTTTTAAACATTTTCTCTATTGTGAGAATTCCCTGAAAAGCAGCACTATCCAGTTTCTGTGTACCCGGTTCCTGATGGGCTAAAGAATTATTTTCAGAAATATTTCCACAATACTGTTTCTAAACAGAAGAAATATCCTCTAGAAGAGATTGTTTTGATTGTTGCAAAAAATCTCCTTAATGTTTTTCTGAGTTGTTTGGTAAAATTGTATCATTAAGAATTAAATAGATTTTTATTGGATCCAGTTACATTTGTAATCCTTTTGTCTTTTATTTCAGGCAAATGGCATTAAAATTGGCCCTCAGCATGCTGCTACCAATGCCACACATGCAGGCAATCAGGGAGGACAGCAGGCGGGGGGAGGCTGCTGTTGAGTGTTTTTACTGTCTCGCTACCCAAATGGGGCCTCCTCACTATTTCATTCACCCTCTCTTGCTCAGCTGAGACATGAAACTATTCAAAATGGCTTTATGTCGCAGAAGACTTTAATCTTTTAAATTCTTGTATAACTTTGAATAAATGGTTAATGTTCACTTAAAAAGACAGATTTTGGAGATTGTATTCATATCTATTTGCATTTGATTTCTAGGTCAATTGATGTGATTATTTTTGTTAAATGTTGTCTTGTGCCCTTACCTAGAACTGAATTGTATTAAACACTACAGAGTCATCTTGAGTATTTTAAATTGGTTTGTGTAGTTAGGTTTCCCAACACCAAACAATGTTTAATATTAATAGAACTGTCCTCAAAAAGTTTGTCAATTTCCAAGGCTATAAGGAAAAACAGAAGGATTCTTTTAATTCTGTATTTATCATTTACTTACTGTGTATATAGTTTAATAACCTGCTTGGGTGTAATTTGCCAAGCTTGAATTCATTAATGCATTTGCATAAATTCTGAACTGTTTAGAGCTTAAAGCTACCGAAGCATTGTTAGGAATTGCTTGGACACTGAATTTTAAACTTTTTGACATTGTTAGCAAGCATGTTCATCTTTTCTTGTCACTAGTCCAAGAAAAATATGCTTAATGTACATTATAAAGGCTATGTATATGTTAACCTCTTTTAATGCTAAAAGTTTGCTCTTTGTCCATGATTTCTTTAAGACCTCTTCAGAAAAGGATTTGTTTGCCTTAATGAATACTGCTGGGTAGGAACAGTGTAATGAGGGAAATGGGTGGAAGCAAGAACTCCATACAACCTAAGTGACTCTAAGAAGAAGGAATGTCCACGTTGAGGTGGCACGTGATGAGGATTTTAATTTTTCCTTAAACACACTAATTTTTCTTTTATTCACATGATTTCTAAGTATATTTTTCATGCAGGACAGTTTTTCAACGTTGATGTACAGTGACTATGTAAAATTTTTCTTTCTGTGGTAACCTAGAATCTTTAAAATATGGTAAGCATCTTGTCTATTTTGAAGAGGATATGACCATAAATCTGCCAGATGGAAGACCCTGTTAAAAAGTAGAAAAGCTTTAGTAATTTACTCATTGTGGTGGGTTTATCCTTTATTTTCTTTTTTTCCTTGGTCTATACTGAAATTGTTATAGCAGTGCAAAATAAAATCCTATGTATAAAAGTGTTCTTTTTTTTATTATAACCACATTTTTTTAATGTATTTTTCTAGCCCATCCACAGTTTTTACATGTATCTAAGCATATTTTTTAAAATAGTCCTTTTAATGTTTAATGTCCTTTTTAAAAATTTTTCTAAAATGTGATGAAACTCTTTACAGTATTGAAGTTCTTTTTGTTATTGATGTAATCATTATTTTCTTCTCAAACAGCACAAAAGCACATTTAAACTATAAGAAAGCTTTATAAAGAATTTCTTAGTGTGAAACTAATACTTTCAATCACTTAGGTCTTCAACCTTCGTAGGCCTTCCCTGGGTGTTCAGCAATATTCTTTTAAGCTTTAACATTACTCTTATGGAAAGTCACCTATCTTTGTTTTAACTGGGTCCTGGAGGACCGAGGGAAAGGTGAGCAGAAATAGAGATTCTTGAGTATTTTTATTGTAAAATATTTTTTCTTAAAGTGGTCATACCAAAATCATTGATTGTACCATTAACTCTTTTTATAATGGGTGGGTAGGAAAAGTTATACTCTCTACCAAGAAGAGGATGATTGCTTAGATATTATATTTAAACTACTGTTAGCTTTTCCAGAAGTTTAATGTATTTCTTTTCCATGCTGTCTAGCCTAATTCTTTTATAAATCAAGTATAAGAAGAGCAACTAATGATTAAAATAAAACAAGAAAAACCAGCAGATGTACTTAATACCCTAAAAACAGATGGAGCATTAAAATACAGCTCTACTACAGCAACCTTAACTAGCCTTCATCCTGGGCAGCAGGGGTGAGGAGTGAATGGACTCCTCTCTAGTTCATCACCACTTTCTCTACAAATCTCTTCTCACATCAGCCAACAAAGCAGTGTTCCTTTCTGCTTTCTACTCTTTGCTCATTTTATTATTGGTATCACAAATAATGTAATAGTGGCACCTGTAATTGAATCTTTAATACTGTAATTGAGTCTTTAATCTTTGGTTAATTTTTGTGGCATCGTATGGACACGTTTTAAGAGCTAGAAGATCAGTCACTAAGAAATAAATGCAACTTTTAATGTCTCAACATGTACCATTCCAAAGTTGTAATCTTCATAAAGATAGTGATGCTATTTGTCTTCTGGATTAAAGACGGCTGAATGGAGGGCAGATTTTTGAAAGAGTAGCATATAATTAATTATACAATTCAACAATACAGGGTAGGGTAAAAGTAGGCTTATGGTTTTGTGTACACAATGAAGTTTCTTCTTATACTGTTATTTATTAATTATGGTATTATTTTCTATTCAAATAACTATAAGCCTAATTTTTCACCACCCTGTGTATGGAAACTGAACTGAATTGTTATACAAATTTTTAAAATACATAATTAGGCCCTGGCCAAGTAGCCCAGTTGGTTAGAACATTATCCAATACGCCAACGTTGTGAGTTCAGTCCCTGGTAAGGGCACATACAAGAATTAATCAGTGAATGCTTGGATGAGTGGAACAATAAATTGATGTTTCTCTCTCTCTCTTTCTCTCTAAAATCATTCAATAAATACAATTTTTATGTTTATTTGCCAAAAAATACACTATTAACAGGAAAATTGTCTCTTCTAATAGAGTAGGAATGAATGTAAATGATACTAAAATGTGTGTAATCAACCAAAAAGTAATTTATGTCTGGCTTTGGAACATTAAGTATTGGTTTTCTCAAAGGTAGTGAAGCAAAAAAAAAAAAAGTGAAGCCCCATTTGAGCTCAGTGATAACATTGGCAGGACAGTGTTTGAATATATGAGCTAAAAAGAAATACAAGAAAACCATAATGAAAAAAGATAACCCTGTTTTATAAGACTTGGCTATACAAACAAACAAACTCAGCATATTGACCTGTGTTTCTTAGCGTTTACATGTGCTTTGGTGTTCAAATGAAAATAGAACCAAACTTGCAGTAGAGTGTCTCATATTGCATTGGTATATACTCGTATAATGGTAGGCACATACTTAGTTGAAGTCCTAATGGGAAACTTAAAGTGCCAGTTCATATATTCAATGTTCATTATTTGAATAGTCCTGAGGCCAACTATTAAAAATTGAAGGACAAAGGACCAAGAACCTTATAGAAAAAAATGGGAAAAGATAGTCAATTCACCACCAAAAAAAAGATATAAAATGTCCCTAAAATATTTTTTTTTAATTCAAACATGGTTGGAGAAATGCAAATTAAAACATACTATTTCTCATCTATGAGAATAGGAGAAACGTAAAAAAAGGATGACAGTACATTCCGTTGGTGAAACACTAATGTTGTTGGTGGAAGTGCAAATGAGAACTGCCTGTCTGGATAAAAACTCAGCAGTACTTAATAAAACCAAAATATACTTTCACCTGTTGTCAGCCATCCCACTTGTAGGAAAGTAGCAATGCAAAGGCATTTATGCACAAGGTTACTCATTGCAGCATTGGTTGTCATTGCAAAATACTGGAAATGACATAAAGTCTATACATAGGAGCACTATTATGAAATAAACTAGTACATCTACACAGTGGAGTCCTTAACAGCTGTAAAAAGTACAAGGAAGAGTTCTATGAACTGGCACATTTTCCAGGATATACTGTTGAGAAAAATCAAGTGCAAGAGGATCTACAGATTACCACCTTTCGTGTAATAAAGAAGGCAATATAAGAATATGTATCTACTTGTCTGTGCAAAAGAGGAAGAATTAAACTAGAAACTAGTGAGGTGAGTTACCTACAGAGTGGGTGGGTACAGGGTAGGAAGTGATTAGGAATGGAGTATTTTAAATGAGTGACACCTCTCATATTTTTGTTTACCTCTGACTCAGAACTATAATAATATTCCAAAATATAAAATCAACCATGTTGTGCAGGGAACTCAACCTACAAACTAATGAATGAACCGCCTATATTCCAAATGAGTGACATTACCACACTGGATGAGGATATGAAAGAAAACCAGCATACGACCAGCAACTTTGGAAAACAGGATTTTGACTAAATACTATAAGGTTAAAGATAACGTGAACTATCCACAAAGTGTAGGGGGCTGGATTAGCAATTCTAAAAATACCTTTTCATATTAAGATTGAGCAAATATATTGTGGATAATGAAAGCAGAGGTTCTCATTGAGAAAGGACTTAAAAATAAAAGTTGGGAAAGGCACAAATAAACTGTGGTGTTGGGTTGGAATTGGAGATGTTAGCAACTCATGGTTCTGTGAACAGATGTGTAGAGAAATATAAATGAGTGTGTGAGTATACATATATCTATTTCCTAGCTTTGTCTGCAGTTGTGACCAAAGATACCTCAGTAGTAATGAGCAGACCTAGTGCTTAAATATTGATCTCTACCATTCTCTTGTGAGAGAAACTAGGGCTCCTTGGAGAGATGGTTGTTTCTGTGGTGGGGCAGTGAAATTAGAAAATGAGTTTGGAACATCTTATGATGCCAAAAAAGTAAGTAAGTACTCATAAAATGAGGGGAGTAAGCGTATGTCAAAGGACGACATGTTGCTTCCAATGGCCAAGTTTGGGACAATCTGAAAAAATAACTGATGCTAGTAACAAATTATAAGCCCTGGAGTCAAATATCCATGATATAAATGATTGAAGTAAATAAATGGGGAAGTGGGACAGCTTTTCCTTACAGAATACCAATTAGTAGAGACAGAAGGCATGGTATAAGCAGAAAATCATCGAACAACACAAGAATTGTTAAAAGAGGAATTGTTGGAGAATACTAAATGTAGCGGGCAAAACATGGCAAGATAATTTGCAGTCTCAGTATCTCCACAAGATACTACTACACATGGAAAAGTATTAACTTGATAGTTAACAACACCACCCTCATTAAGTGATCAAAAAGATTTGAGGACATTATGTTCCAACTGATGGGATACACAGGAGGAGCACAATTCTGTGGGATTCTTGCCAAAATACATAGCCTCAACTAGTCATTAGGAAACCTCAGACAATCCCAACTAAGAAACATCCTGGAAAGTGTCAGTGCTCTTCAAAAATATCAAGGTCATACAAGATGAATGAGGAACTGTCATACTTTGGAGAGAAGGAGGCATGACTAAATGCAATGTGGGATGCTGGATGGATCCTGGAGGAGGGTTTTTTTTGTTTGTTTTTGTTTTTGTGGTTTTTTTTGTTTGTTTTTTTTTTTCTTTTTTCATTTTTCTGAAGCTTGGAAACAGGGAGAGACAGTCAGACTCCCGCATGCGCCCGACCGGGATCCACCCGGCACGCCCACCAGGGGCGACGCTCTGCCCACCAGGGGGCGATGCTCTGCCCATCCTGGGCGTTGCCATGTTGCGACCAGAGCCACTCTAGCGCCTGAGGTATAGGCCACAGAGCCATCCCCAGCGCCCGGGCCATCTTTGCTCCAATGGAGCCTTGGCTGCGGGAGGGGAAGAGAGAGACAGAGAGGAAAGCGCGGCGGAGGGGTGGAGAAGCAAATGGGCACTTCTCCTGTGTGCCCTGGCCGGGAATCGAACCCGGGTCCTCCGCACGCTAGGCTGACGCTCTACCGCTGAGCCAACCGGCCAGGGCGTGTTTGTTTTTTTTAACAGAGAGAGGGACAGATAGGGACAGACAGGCAGGAACAAAGAGGTGAGAAGCATCAATCATCAGTTTTTTGTTGTGACACCTTAGTTGTTCATTGATTGCTTTCTCATATGTGCCTTGACCGTGGGCCTTCAGCAGACCGAGTAACCCCTTGCTCAAGCCAGTGACCTTGGGTCCAAACTGGTGAGCTTGGCTCAAACCAGATGAGCCCGCGCTCAAACTGGCATGGCAACCTCAGGGTCTCAAACCTGGGTCCTCCGCATCCCAGTTCGATACTCTATCCACTGCACCACCGTCCGGTCAGGCCAGAGGAGGGCCTTGATGAAGGAGGGGCACACAGGGCTTCTCTGGTGAGAGAGGGGGGTTACATGGGTAGTTCCTTTATAATATATGCATATGTTTTATGTACTTTCTTGTAAATACGAAAATAACAATTTTGTCTCCTTTAAACAAAACTGCTGCCTTATGACTTGCCCTCAGAACTTAAATGTGTGAAGTTTACTTTATCCCCTTGTTAATGGGTTGAATTGTATCTGCCCCGCCCCAAATATGCTGATATCCTAACCCCCAGTACCTCTGAAATTGTACCTATTTGGAAATAGGATTGTTGCAGATGTAAGTAGTTAAGATAAAGTCCTACTGATGCCCTTCTAAGAAGAGGGCCATGTGAAGACACAAACACAGGGAGGCCATGGGACAACAAGGTCAGAGACTGACATTATGCAGCCTCAAACCGAGGGACACCAAAGATTGCCAGCAAACCACCAAGAGGTTGGATGAAGCAGACCAATTCCCCTACCGGCTGCAGAGAGTGCTGCCATCTTTTTCTTTTTTTTTTAAGATTTTATTTATTCAATTTTCAGAGAGAGAGAGAAAGGGGAGGAGCAGGGAGCATCAACTCCCATATGTGCCTTGACCAGGCAAGCCCAGGGTATTGAACAGTCGACCTCAGCGTTCCAGGTCAACGCTTTATCCCACTGCGCCACCACAGGTCAGGCAGAGTGCTAACATCTTGACTGCAAACTTCTAGCCTCTAGAACTGAAAGAGTAAGTTTGTTGTGTTAAGCCACTCAATTTGTGGCACTTTGTTACAATCGCCTAGAAAATGAATACATCCCTTATATCTCCCAAATGAAAATCTTTTTTGATAGGTTGTACCTTCAGTGAAAGGGTATGTTGAAGCCGTGGAGTTAAGGGAAGGTAACAGCTGCTTCACAGCTCGGCACATGTAGCACAAGGCTAGTTGTCTGGAGAGAAGCAACATTAATATCTAGGAATTTTATTTTTCCTGCCTCAGAATAATTTATACATTACGGTGCTGTTCAGAATACAGTGGTACCTTGAGATACGAGCAGACCAACATACAAATTTTTAAAGATATGAGCTGCGACTCAGTCTGTATTTTTGTTCAAGATCCAAGCAAA
Source organism: Saccopteryx leptura (assembly GCF_036850995.1). Classification (NCBI taxonomy): domain Eukaryota; kingdom Metazoa; phylum Chordata; class Mammalia; order Chiroptera; family Emballonuridae; genus Saccopteryx; species Saccopteryx leptura. The sequence goes on along the minus strand of NC_089505.1, from coordinate 314,215,664 downwards.
ATTCCGAGATACGAATCGTGATTTGGGAAGCTGCCGCTAGTTGGCGCACAGGTCCAGTATCGGCTGCACAACACCAGCATCTAGTTCTTTCTCACGTGTTACCTGCAGAATCAAGTCGAATCTCGTGCACTGTACTCGTTCTTGCACCATCATTGCATTTTTTACTAACTTTTTGTGTGTGCTATCATGGGGCTGAAGAAAGTGAGTGTAAAGGACAGTGGTGAGAAGAAGAAGAGAATGATGTTGATAGAAGTAAAGCAAGAAATAATAGAAAAACATGAGCGTGATGTACGAGTGATTGAACTGGCAAGACTGTACGACTGCAAATACATCTACAATTTGTACCATCCTTAAACAAAAGGATACCATCAAAAGTGCAAATCCAGCAAAAGGACCTATAATTTTGTCCCAATTGAGGACAAATATCCATGAAGAAATAGAGAAGCTTCTGCTGGTGTGGGTGAAAGAAAGAGCTGGCAGGAGATACAGTGACGGAGACTGTAATATGTGAAAAGGCACGTATTATTTATGGCGACTTGAAGAAGAAAGAACCATCAACCTCAAAAGAGGCAGCAGAAGATACGTTTAAGGCAAATCAAGGCTGGTTTGAAAATTTCAAGAAGAGATCTGGCATCCGCTAGGTTATAAAGGCATGGTGAAACTGCAACTGCTGATGTTAAGGCAGCTGAGGAGTACATTGCACATTTTGCTGCACTTATCGCAAAGGAAGGCTACATCCCCCAACAAGTGTTCAACTGTGATGAAACAGGATTGTTTTGGAAAAAAATGCCCTGGAGGACTTTCATCACCGCAGAGGAGAAGAAGCTGCCAGGCCATAAACCCATGAAGGACCATCTGACCCTTGCATTGTGTGCAAATGCTAGCAGTGACTGTAAAGGAAAGCTACTACTGTTAGTGTATCATTCTGAAAATCCTCGAGCCTTTAAGATTCACAAGATTCTTAACTGCAGGTTATGTGGCACACCAATGCTAAGGCATAGGTTACATGGCAGTTTTTTATTGAATGAGTAAATCTCGTCTTTGGTCCTCCAGTGAAGAAATATCTTCAAGAAAATAAACTCCCAATGAAAGCATTACTAATCCTTGAAAATGCTCCAGCCCACCCACCTGGTCTTGAAGATGACATTCTCAATGAGTTCAAATTCGTGAAAGTCCTCTACCTCCCACCCAACACGACTTCAATCTTGCAACCTATGGATCAGCAGGTCATTTCTAACTTTAAAAAGCTTTACACAAAGCACTTGTTCCGCCGCTGCTTTGAGGTGACTGAGAATACAAATCTAACCCTTCGAGAGTTTTGGAAAGATCATTACAACATCATGATATATTTACACATTATTGACTTGGCATGCCAAGAGGTTACAAGAAGAACCTTGAACTCGGCATGGAAAAAGTTATGGCCTGATATTGTTGCAGACAGGGACTTCAAAGGTTTCAAACTAGAGACCGAGACTGAGGTAGAAGTGTTGGAGGAGAATGTGTCCCTCAGAAAGTCAATGGGTCTGGAGGTAGATGAGGGTGATGTAAACGAGCTCGTTGAGGAACATGAGGAGGAACTCTCAACTGAGGAGTTGAAGGAGCTACAGATGATGCAACATATGGAGCTTCTGCAAGAGATTAGTAGTGAGGAGGAGGTAGAGTTGGAGGAAGTGATTTCTACAAGTGAAATTAAAGACATGCAGGCAATGTGGGAGAAGCTTTCAAGTTTCATTGAAAAGAAACACCCAGAAAATGTTTCAACTGGTCGTGCTTCAGCACTTTTTAATGACAGTTGTTTGTCACATTTCCGTAACATTTTAAAGGGCAGACAAAGCAAACCTCTTTGGATAGATTTTTACTCAAAAGTCCTGCAAGTGAAAGTGCCGATAGTGCAGCCCAAAAGGCAAAAACAGGTGATGAGTAAATGAAAAATAAGTAATGTTAAGCTTAGGTTAAGTTTAAAGTTAAGAAAGTGCATTTTTTTTACAATTAAGTTTTTGTGGTTTCATTTTAAGTAAAGAAAGTGCAATTTTAGTTTTGTTTAAAGAAAATGCAGTTTTACTTTACATTTTGTGTTAAGAAAGTGCAGTTTTAGTTTACAGTGCCTGCATCCCTTCCTCCCTCCCTTCCTTCTCTGCCATTCACCTCTGTTAGCCACACTCATCTGTCTCCAAGGTAAGAATACAGTACTAAATAACACTTTTTTCTTTAATTTCATATATTCTGTTATGCATTGGTAAAGTATACCTGTGTGGTTCTTAATTAAAAACATGTCTTTTTTCATACTTTAGGATGGTTTGGGGATGTTTCACAGGGCTGGAATGAATTAAATCTATTTCAGTTATTTTAAACAGGAGAAATTTGATATACGAGTTGACTGACTTATTAGCTCGGTTACAGAACAAATTAAACTCGTATCTCAAGGCACCACTGTATTAAATCTTTGTATGAATATTTCATGAGAAATATAGATATAACACATAGGCCTTCCTGGATATGACATTGAAGGTAACAAAATTTATAATTTTACACCCAGAATTCAGTTTAAAATTGAGGCATGTATCCAGTGTATGACCTTACAGTGACAATAAATTGATATAACAAATGTTAGGAATGGTGTTCTTCCTGTTGTGAAATAAGTGAGTAAGGACAATTAAGAAGTGAGGGCAAGCTGACCAAGGGGGGCAGTTTTGGGTTTGAAATACTGAAATTATTTATGATAATTAGAATATGCAAAAGTGAAGGCCACTAGCTGGAGGGTGAGGTAATCACTAGGGAGAAGGCTACTGCAGTCTTCTAGTTGACAATTAATTTTGCATTAAAATAGCCACATTTGGGTCCTCAGGAGCTGCAGCTGCACAGAGGCACATTTACCAGAACGTGGTATGTGGCCACGAAGTCGGCCCTCTGCTGACTTCATAAGTGCCTGTGCGTGGGTTGGGAGTGGCCGAGGTTCAAGTTACCCATACTTCATTTCCCTCAAGCAGGTGGTGATTTATGTTAAAGCACTGATCTCAGCATCGTCTTTGCAATTAGTATTATCAAAGCATTTATAAGGGCTGTAATCATAGTGGTTTAAGTGGATTAAGGACTGTAATCAAGCAATCAATGATCCTGTCAGGAGCTGTGGCCACAAAGTTATCTATTCCTAGGACCTATCCTATGGAAACTTACAATCTTAAAGAACCATGTGTTCATTCCACTGGACTGTCATAACAAAGTATTATAAACTGCAGGGCTTAAATAACAAATTTATTGTCTCATCATTCTGGTTGGTCCCTTCTGAAGGCTGTGAGGGAAGGATCTGTTGTAGGCCTCTCTCCTTGGCTTGTAGATGTCTGTCTTGTTCCTGTGTCTCTTCACACCATGTTCCCTTTATGTATGTCTTTATATCCAAATGTCCCCTATTTATAAGGATACAGCCACACTGGATTAGGGCCCACCCTAATTGCTTCATTTTAACTGGATTACCTCTGTAAAGATTCTGTCTTCAAATAAGGTCACATTTTGCCCTGGTCAGTTAGTTCAGTTAGTTAGAGCATTGGCCAAGTATGCCAAGTTTGTGGGTTCGATCCCCAGTCAGGGCACAAACCAGAGTCAACCAATAAATGCAGAATTGAGTGGAGCAACAGACCGATCTTTCTCTCTCTCTGTTCCCTTTCTCTCTCCCTCACCCTCTCTCTCTCTTTCTTTCCTAAAATCAGTAAAATTAAATTCAAATAAGGTCACATTCTGCAGTACTTGGGGTTTAGGATTTCAGCATACAAACTTGGGAGGAGACGACAATTCAGCCCATAACAAAAGTGGTTATGGAAGAGTAAGAAAGGGAAGCACTTGGCTTGCTAATCAGCCCAGTGTGTCTTTATGAAGAGGCTGGGGTTTGAGGAACACTGCATAGGATATCAACAAGCTATGTGTAAAGAGATTTTAATGAACACTTTCTTAATGTTCCTGATTTCTTCATTTTCTTCATCTGTGTCTACTAAATCTAGAGAAAAGCTCAGCACATGAAATAATTTCTTTCCTAATTTTTAATGTCTTACAACTTAACCCATTGAAACCCAACCCTTTGCCACTTGAGCCTCCATTATTCTGTGGTGCTGGCATGTGTCTCTCTACGTCATTGATCTGAGGTCCACATGTCCCCATGAGGCAGAATCACCCAACTCAGAACAGAATTTCTGAAAACTGTGCAGTGGCACCAAGCTTCCTAATTCTTGCCTTCCCACACCTTTCTCTGTCTGCATTTTTTTTCTTCCTTTATTTTAAACGAAGATGAAATCCACATAATATAACATTAACTATGTTAAAATGTACAGTTCAGTAGGATTTAGTTCATTCACAATCTATGCAGCCACCCCCTCTACTTTCAAAACATTTCATCACCCCCAAAGAAGACCCTATACCTGTTCAGCAGGTACCTCTCATTACTCCGTTCACCAAGTCCCTGGTAACCACTAATCTGTGTTCTGTCTCTATGAATTGACCTAGTCTGGACATTTCATATAAAAGAAATCATACGATGTGTGCCCTGTGTCTGGTTTTTTTCATTTAGCAGATTGTTTTTACATTCATACTCATTGTAGTCTATATTAGGACTTCATTCCTCTTTGTGATTGAATAATATTCCATTGCATTGTATTTACCTCAATTTGCTTATTTGTTTGGCCTCTTTCCATCTTTCAGTTATTGTGATTATTGCTATTAAGAAGTGTGTACATGTTAATCTGATTATCTACTAGTACTTGTCACAAACCTAGTTCCGATTTTTCTGCATTTAAATAAAAACATTCCTTGAAGCCCTGGCCGGTTGGCTCAGTGGTAGAGCATCGGCCTGGCGTGTGGAAGTCCCGGGTTCAATTCCCGGCCAGGGCACACAGGAGAGGCGCTCATCTGCTTCTCCACCCCTCCCCCTCTCCTTCCTCTCTGTCTCTCTCTTCCCCTCCCGCAGCCGAGGCTCCATTGGAGCAAAAGATGGCCCGGGCGCTGGGGATGGCTCCTTGGCCTCTGCCCCAGGCGCTAGAGTGGCTCTGGTCTTGACAGAGCGACGCCCTGGATGGGCAGAGCATCGCCCCCTGGTGGGCGTGCCGGGTGGATCCTGGTCGGGCGCATGTGGGAGTCTGTCTGACTGCCTCCCCGTTTCCAGCTTCAGAAAAAAAAAAAAAAATTCCTTGAGTGTTTGATAAAGTATTAATGCATATATACTTTATTTTTTCTTCTCTCTCCAAGTGACAAGAGGGGAGATAGATATACTCCCGCATGTTTCCCAACTGGGATTTACCCAGTAATCCCCCGTCTGGGGCCAATGCTCTGCCCATCTGGGGCTACACTCCCAACAGAGCTATTTTTAGCACCTGAGGCGGAGATTCCACACAGCCATCCTCAGTGTCCAGCCTGAACCAGATCAAGCCATGGCTGCGGGAGAGCAAGAGGGAGAGAATAAAGAGTTGAATAGTATTAGAAGGTTTACAATAAAAACACTTCCCATGGCCCTGGACGGTTGGCTCAGTGGTAGAGCGTCGGCCTGGCGTGCAGGAGTCCTGGGTTCGATTCCTGGCCAGGGCGCACAGGAGAAGCACCTATCTGCTTCTCCACCCCTCCCCCTTTTCTTCCTCTCTGTCTCTCTCTTCCCCTCCTGCAACCAGGGCTCCATTGGAGCAAAGTTGGCCCGGGCGCAGAGGATGGCTCTATGGCAGGGATCCCCAAACTTTTTACACAGGGGGCCAGTTCACTGTCCCTCAGACCGTTGGAGGGCCAGACTATAAAAAAAACTATGAACAAATCCCTATGCACACTGCACATATCTTATTTTAAAGTAAAAAAACAAAATGAGAACAAATACAATATTTAAAATAAAGAACAAGTAAATTTAAATCAACAAACTGACCAGTATTTCAATGGGAACTATGCTCCTCTCACCGACCACCAATGAAAGAGGTGCCCCTTCCGGAAGTGCGGTGGGGGCTGGATAAATGGCCTCAGGGGGCCGCATGCGGCCCACGGGCCGTAGTTTGGGGACCCCTGCTCTATGGCCTCTGCCTCAGGTGTAAAATGGCTCTGGTTGCAACAAAGCAACGCCCCAGATGGGCAGGGCATTGCCCCCTGGTGGGCATGCCGGGTGGATCCCGGTCGGGTGCATGCGGGAGTCTGTCTGACTGCCACCCCCATTTCCAACTTCAGAAAAATACAAAAATAAATAAATAAATAAATTTAAAAAGATAAAAACAACCTTCCCAGCCTTGGCTAGTTGCACTGTAGACAGTTTACCTGTCCTGCCAACTGTGGCTCACTATTCATAGATACCCCACTGTGCTAAGTCAGTCAAAATATTGTTGGCACTTCTTATATTTTGTTATCTCCTCTCCTATCCTCTTTGTGAATTTGTACCAGTTTCTTTCTATAATTATGTATACATACACTCTTTTACAAAAAAGGGATCACACAGTGCATACCACTTTTTTCATCTATATTACATAAATCTTCCAGTGTTGTGACCTAATCTCTTTGGACATAATGATTAGGAATATGAGCTCAGGAGTACCACTGACTAGTTCAGATACTGGCTCTACCACTTACTAGCAAGGGATTGAAAATGAAAGTAATATAAAGGATTTATCTCATTCAGTGGCTGGGTTAGTGAGACAGTCTTTTACATGTGAAGCTCTTAGAAATGTACATGGCACATAGCGAGTACTCAATAAATGTTTCTTACATGATTTTGATGGCTGTATAGTATTTCATTATGTGGGTGTGCTATAATTTATGCAATCATCCTCTTTGTTGACTAGGTTTATAGAAATTTAGACACAATAACCAACAGTTAACATTCTTATAGCTAAATCTTTGAGCACATCTACAATTTCTTTCAGATACATGCTTAGGAATGGAACTACTGGTTCTCAAAGCAAACATTGTTGACATATATATGGAGGGCTGAGGTTTACAGTTATGAGTACATGCCAGTCTATTCTTATATTATTTATTATTATATATAAGGTCTACCGGAAAGTTCTGTCCATTTTTGGAATAAAACAAAATACAAATTTTTCTTACCGTCAATAAATTTTATTAAATAATATAATTGCCATTAATGATTTCTTGCCAGTGTGAGGGCAATTTGTATATCCCATTTTTGAAAAATGTTTTATCTTTTGATGCGAAAAATTGAACCAGTGCTTGTTTGATATCTTCTTCATTTTTGAATTTTTTGCCCTTCAAAAAATTTTGTAAGGACAAAAACAAGTGATAGTCAGAGGGTGCTAATAAGTCCGGGGAATAGAGTGGATGCGACAGACATGCTTCTGTAGCATTTCTTCCTTGTTGAAATTCATAAAAATTACAGTGGCGTAAATGAACTATATATATCAGTAGCCATGGGTACACTATCGCTTCACACATAAGACTAACATGAATCAACTTTGTTTTGGTTAACTTGCTACATCAGTATGTATACATTAAATGATAAAAATAGAGAGGACACATGCGCCAAATAAACATGTGCTTACGTGTCAAAACTTGTGATAGAAATGGACAGAACTTTCCGGTAGACCTTATATTTTCCATGTGAACAACTGTAAACCTACTTTTGGCCACCGTGTTTATAAATTTCTCTCCAATTTATATTCCAACTAGACCTTAAGAGTGTTCTGTTTTGGGTACTCTTATTACCAACAGTGGAAATTTTCATTTTAAAAATATACTTGGGCAATTTGATGAGCACCCAAAAAATCTTTTGTTTCGGTGTCATTTATTGAAGTTAACTTTTCCTCATCTCACTTAAATGCTTTAATTGTAGACAATTTTTATATGCATGTTTGGACCGGTTTGTAACATTTTATTGAATCACAGATTTCTACATTAACACTACCTCTCAAAACCCCCAGAATTCTATAGGGATTTTTAAAAATTGTGTCAGAGTTATAGTTTATTTTATTTATTTTTTAGCAAGCGAGAGAGAGACAGGAAGGGAGAGAGATGAAAAGCATCAACTTGTAGTTGTAGCACTTTAGTTTTTCTCATACGTGCCTTGACAAGGTGGGGTGCTCAAGCTGAGCCAAAGACACCTTGCTCAAGCCAGCGACCTTGGGCTCAAGCCAGCAAACTTTGGCTTCAGGCCAGCGACCTTGGGGTTTTGAACCACTCTACCACCACCGGTCAGGCTAGATATAGTTTAATTCGGGAAATATTGATAGTGTTTTAATATTAAATATTCTCATCTAGGAACTCATACAGGAACAGTATATGTCTATCTGTCAATAAGGCTTTTAAGATAGTGACTTTCATTCCAGAAAACCAAGCTTTAAAGACCTCAGTTTGTTTTCAAAATCTAAAATTAGTCTTACATCTGCATTTTCAAATTCAGTGCATTTTAGGGAGGAAATTTTCCATTTTTCATTTTGTTTGACCAAATCTAAGCATTTTACAATTCCTACTAATTTTCATTATTTATCTAATTTTAAACTTTTTTTCCTTCTATTCATCTCTTAGTTCATAATCCTAAAAGTTAGCCTTTCTCTTTTATAAAATGTCAAAAGTAAATGGCACCTATTCATTCAGTATGCATTTGACTCAATTCAATATGAATAAACATTCAGCAAATACTATTTTCCAAGTAAATATATTAAATCATGTAATGTGCTACTTGATAATAAAGTGTGATATTCTTTTGTGTTTACATTCAGATCATTAAAAAATAATCACTATCAGAGCCCTCACTTGTGGCTCAATAATCAAGCTTTCTGCATGATATTCTTCCCTAAGGCTGGCTCTTGTTGACTTCTTTTAACCTTGTTCTCAAGGCAAATCTCACTTGATTGGCTCCATGGTCTTCCAGCTTAGAGATGCTGTAAAGGTGCATTCGTTCTGCGGATGCCTCCACACCCACACTAGTGCCCTCAGCCCTTTTGCCTCCTACCCATTTCAGTACTTCTGACTCTCTCAGCCCCTCTCTTCCTCAGGCTCCTTGCTGGGTCTCTGGGATGTTTGTTGCAGCACTAGTGAAAACAGCAGAAACTTGGAAACAATGAAAGCCTATCAATAAGGGAATTTTAAAATAGACTTTTAATCTATTTTGCGACTGACTAGCAGTGTGGTCTTAAGCAACTGAATCTTTTTATACCTCAGTTTCCTTGATAAAATGGGGATACAGAAATACCTGTTTCAGGTGTTGTTAAGATACTGAGATGGGCTAATACTTATGAAGCACTAGAAGAATACCTTATGCACATTAAGCAGTGTATATGTGTTAATTAAATGGAAAGAAAAATTCATTGAATACTAAGCAATGGTTTTAGAAAATCAGGGTTCTATATATATGACATTTTATTAGATAAAACCAGTTAGATGATATATGTCTATACATATAAGATGTATTAAGTAAAAAACTGATGCAAAATAACATATTGTGATCACATATACACACATATACACATATATACATTATGCATCACACAGAAAATTGTATAAAGGAATACATCCCAGACTTGACTAAAATAATTCATTTCTGGATGAAAAATTTTTACTTTTAATTCTATACACTTCTATAGTGTTTGAATTTTTAAATATTACATCAATATATTGTATAAACAAAAAATATTTTAAAAGAAAAGGAAAAATAGGCAAAGGAATAAATAGACAATTCACATAAGAAGAAACATGATTTTTAAACATATTAAAAGATGTCTGAGCCTGACCTGTGGTGGCACAGTGGATAAAGCATCGACCTGGAAATGCTGAGGTCGCCAGTTCGAAACCCTGGGCTCGCCTGGTCAAGGCACATATGGGAGTTGATGCTTCCAGCTCCTCCCCCCTTCTCTCTCTCTGTCTCTTCTCTCTCTCTCTCTCTCTCTCTCTCTCTCTCTGTCGCTCCCTCTCCTCTCTAAAATGAATAAATAAAAGATGTCTGAGATCAGTATAAGTTGAAACAAAGAGATACCAATTTTTACCCATCAAATTTGCCAAAAAAAAAAACCCCAAAAAACATTAATAACATTCAAAATTAAGGATTTATTTGGCCCTAGCCAGATAGATTGGTTGGTTAGAGCAGTGGTCCCCAACCCCCGGGCCGTGGACCAGTATTGGTCTGTGGGCTATTTGGTACCAGTCCGCAGAGGAAGAATAAATAACTTACATTATTTCCTTTTTATATTTAAGTCTGAATGATGTTTTATTTTTTAAAAATGACCAGATTCCCTCTGTTACATCCATCTAAGACTCACTCTTGACGCTTGTCTCAGTCACATGATACATTTATCCATCCCACCCTAAAGGCTGGTCCATGAAAATATTTTCTGACATTAAACTGGTCCGTGGTCCAAAAAAGGTTGGGGACCATTGGGTTAGAACAGGGGTCCCCAAACTTTTTACACAGGGGGCCAGTTCACTGTCCCTCAGACCGTTGGAGGGCCGGGCTATAAAAAATACTATGAACAAATCCCTATGCACACTGCACATATCTTATTTTAAAGTAAAAAAACAAAACGGAACAAATACAATATTTAAAATAAAGAACAAGTAAATTTAAATCAACAAACTGACCAGTATTTCAATGGGAACTATGGGCCTGCTTTTGGCTAATGAGATGGTCAATGTCCGGTTCCATATTTGTCACTGCTAGCCCTAACAAGTGATATGACGCGCTTCCTGGGCCATGACGTGTGCATCCTGCATTACCGGAAGTAGTACTGTACGTGAGTGATGACACAATTTGCGACGTCTCACTGACAACCAATGAAAGAGGTGCCCCTTCCGGAAGTGTGGTGGGGGCCGGATAAATGGCTTCAGAGGGCCGCATGCGGCCCGCGGGCTGTAGTTTGGGGACCCCTGGGTTAGAACATCATCCCAAAGCACAAAGGTCGTTGGTTCAACCCCCAGTTGGGGGCACATACAGGAACATATCTACATTTCTATCTCCTTTCCTCTCTCTAGAAAACCAATTTCTTTGAAAAAATGATTTCTTTGGCCTGACCAGGCAGTGGCACAGTAGATAGAGCATTGATCTGGGACACTGAAGACCCCGGTTTGAAACCCTGAGGTCACTGACTTGAGCATGGGCTCAGCAGCTTGAGCATGACCCCATCGTCTGTGGTTTGAGCCCAAAGGTCACAGGCTTGAAAGCCAACATCGCCAGCTTGAGCCCAAGGTCACTGGCTTGAGCAAGGGGTCACTGGCTCAGCAGGAGCCCCCCAGTCAAGGCACATATGAGAAAGCAATCTATGAACAGTTAAAGAGTCACAACTATGAGTTGATGCTTCTCATCTCTTTCTCCCTTCCTACCTGTCTGACCCTGTCTGTCTGCCCTCTTGCTGAAAAATAAATAAATAAGCAAACAAATAAGGGTTCATTTGTTCTTAAAATTCAATGAAATTTAAAGAGGGGACATTTTATATATAAATACGTGTGTACAATATATAAAATGATCCAGTGATCCCAATTCTATATTTCTATCTTATAGAAGTATTAACACAAATGCATAAAGATGAGTGTGTAGAATGATTACATAAACATGATTTATAATGGAAAATGCCTTAAATACCCATACTAGAGAAATGTTCAGGTTATGTGTAGAATACTATACAGCCATTTACAAAAAAGAAATTATTTTTTATGCATTAAGCTGCAAATTTCATAATACATTTTAAAAAATTATTCCACAGAATAATATCTATAGTAGGATACCATTTTTGTAAAATAATTTTTATAAAAGTCAAACCTACTTCAGTGTAAATATATTTTCAAAGCCTAGGAAAAATATGTCTACAATTTACATTTATGAATGGTGATTAGGGGAGGGTGGGAGGCAGGAAAAGTGATAATGTTTATATTACACAGGTCTGCATGGTTTGTTCTTGTTTCTGACAGCATCTATGATTTCTGCACTTTAAAAGTTATGTCTTTTAAAAGAAAAAAGAATACATATTTTAATAAAAAATCTATGTGAAACTATATTTTCATAGACGATTAGCATTACAAAATAAATGTGAGGGCACGGACTGTATGGCACCTTCGTCTGCTATGAACCTAAAATTGCTCATACACATAAAGTCTAGTTTTTAAAAATCCAAATAACCCAAAATTTGTGCTGGACATTGAAGTTTTTCATTGCTTTTCAATGGCAAATACTGATTCTTAAGCTGACAAACTCATATCAGGAAAAAAATAGCACATAATGTACTATTTTAAAGTAAAATGTTATGCTGCATTTTTTTCTGCATTTAAAATTTTATATAAAAAGAGTTTATTAAAGGAAAGTGTAACGGTTAAACATACTCTTACCACAGGCTCCAGCAATCATGCTTCTTGGTATTTATTTGAGGACTGAAAACTAATATCTCCATGGGAAAAAAAATTGTTTTTGACAGAGAGAGAGTCAGAAAGAGGAACAGACAAGACGGTAAGGGAGAGAGATGAGAAGCATCAATTCTTCGTTGCGGCATCTTAGTTGTTCATTGATTGATTTCTCATATGTGCCTTGACTAGGGGGCTACAGCAGAGTGAGTGACCCCTTGCTCGAGCCAACAACATTGGGCTTCAAGCCAGTGACCATGGGGTCATGTCTATAATCCCACGCTCAAGCCAGTGACACTGTGCTCAAGCTGGATGAGCCCGCGCTCAAGCTGGCGACCTTGGGGTTTCAAACCTGAGTTCTCTGCGTCTCAGTCTGATGCTCTATCCATTGTGCTACTGCATGGTCAGGATGCACATGGATACTTACAGTGGCTTTCTTCCTAACTGCACAAATTTTGACACAACCAAGATGTCCTTTAATAGATGGAAACACAAACTGGTACATCCATACAACGGGATAGTATGCAGTGATATAAAGAAATGAGCTATCAAGCACAAAAAGACATGGAGGAACCTTCAATGCACATTGCTATTAAAAGAAGACAATCTGAAAAGCTACATACTGAATGTTTCCAAGTATATGACTTTCTAGAAAAAGCAAAAACTATGAGATAGTAAAAAGATCTTTGGTTGCCAGGGATACAGGGCAGGAAGGGATGAACAGGCAGAGCACAGGTCACTGAAACTCTTTTGTATGTTGTAATGGTGAGTACATGTCATTATACATTTATCAAAACACAGAATGTATGGCCCGGGCGCTGGGGATGGCTCCTTGGCCTCTGCCCCAGGCGCTAGAGTGGCTCTGGTCACGGCAGAGCGACGCCCCGGAGGGGCAGAGCATCGTCCCCTGGTGGGCAGAGCGTCGCCCGCCCCCTGGTGGGCGTGCCGGGTGGATCCCGGTCGGGTGCATGCGGGAGTCTGTCTGACTGTCTCTCCCGGTTTCTAGCTTCAGAAAAATACAAAAACAAAACAAAACAAAACAAAAAAACCACACAGAATGTACAACACAGAAAGTGAACCCTAATATAAACTATGGACTTATAGTTAATTATAATGTATCAAATATGCAATCATCAGTTATAAAAAATTACCACACATGCAAGATGCTAATAATAGAGGAACTAGGGATGGCTGAGGGTTTATATAGAAACCTCTATAAACTGAAACTGCTTTCTAAAATTCTGTTAAGAAAAAAGTATAAAGATTGAGGTTCATTCTTCCCATCAGATCTGATTGGAGGGCCATGGCAGAGCCCCCGTAATTTATCACAGTTCATTGATACGAGGGTTCAGAGGCAGCCCAGATACTTGAAGAGGGAAGAAGGAAGCAGGAAAATGGATTTTGTATGAACAGAAACCCTATCAAAAAATTAAAAATTATGGCCTGGCCTGTGCTGGCACAGTGGATAGATCGCTGACCTGGAATGCTGAGGTCACCAGTTCGAAACCCTGGGCTTGGCTGTTCAAGGCACATACAAGAAGCAACCAATGAACAACTAAAGTGAAGCAACTATGAACTGACGCTTCTCATCTCCCACCTCCTCTCTCTGTAAAATCAATAAATTATTTTAAAAAATTAAAAATTGCTCTTTTCAGCCCTGGCCGGTTGGCTCAGTGGTAGAGCGTCAGCCTGGCGTGCAGGAGTCCCGGGTTCGATTCCTGGCCAGGGCACACAGGAGAAGCGCCCATCTGCTTCTCCACCCCTCCCCCTCTCCTTCCTCTCTGTCTCTCTCTTCCCCTCCCGCAGCCAAGGCTCCATTGGAGCAAAGTTGGCCCAGGCACTGAGGATGGCTCTATGGCCTCTGCCTCAGGTGCTAGAATGGCTCTGGTTGCAGCAAAGCAACACCCCAGATGGGCAGAGCATCGCCCCCTGGTGGGCGTGCTGGTGGATCCCGGTAGGGCGCATGCAGGAATCTGACTGCCTCACCATTTCCAGCTTCGGAAAAATACAAAAAAATAATAATAATAAAAATCGCTCTTTTCTCTGCTCTTTAATATATCCCTTATACCCACCCTGCCTCACATCTCTTACATTTTTTTAGGTTTTTATTTATTCATTTTTAGAGCATCTCTTGCATTTTTACTTACACCTGAACCAAATTCTATAGTCAGACTGTTCATCGAGTCTCGTTCAGACCCACATGTAGAGATTCAGTTAGTTTTACTAGCCTAGCCTCTGATCAGTCCCAGGCAAGGCAGCTGGGCTCTTTGTAATCTCCTGCCCAGCTTTGTATCCCATGTGCCTGGAATACACCCAGATATCAGTCGACCCATGGAGGCATCTTCTTACATTGGCATCTGTTGGCTTTTCCCAATTTATTGACCTGGACTTCTGTGTCCCAATTTCGGGTCTACTCCCAACGAGAATATAAAGTCCAAGAGGGCAGGAAATAATATTTTCACTGTTCTGCTCTCTGATGTGTCGCCTGAACTCAAAACAATACCTTACTCATAAAAAGAATGAAAACAGTACTTGTATAAAAGAAATGGGAAAATTAAGAAAGGAGAAATTGTTTTTTTTGGAAAAAGCTCTCTTTTTTCTCTAAGATTATATGTCCTTCCTACTTCTTCACTGTTAAATGGCTTTTCTCAAGTTACAGTTGTCTCTGTGGGAGGGACATTTACTTTTCACTGCCATTCTTAGTACATTTTGGTACTACCCATCTAAAAATAAATAAATACAAATTTTAAATTAATTTAAGTCCTTTTCTGATAGCAAATTAAAAAAAAATTTTTATTGATTGATTTTAGTGAGAGAGGAAAGAAGAGAGAGAGAAACAGGAACATCAATCTACTCCCTTGTGTGCCCTGACCAGGGACTGAACCAGCAACTCTGCACCTCAGAACGATGCTCCAACCAACTGAGCTATCTGGCCAGGGCTCTGATAGCAAATTTTTAAATGTCCATAATTGGCAAAATAAAAACTTTTTAATTGCAATGTTATGTTAATTTTCTAAGTTTACTTAATTTTTTTCTTTTTTTTTACTAATAGCAAAACCTCCGAATCCCAAAGCACTGAGTACAGTGTCTTGCACATACGTGGCACTCAGATATTTGATGACTAAATGAACCATCTCTCGTTTGAAATGCTTTAGCTTAGTGCATGGACTTTAGAAATAAAAATAAAAGGTCTTCATCATGACATCGTTAAGGGCTCTTATCTCCTGTCACTGTGCTCTAACAAACTCCTAATTGCTTTCTCTATGACCAGGTTCTCCCACACTCCCCCATTGTCTATCTGCAAGCACACTTGGGGTCCAGGCAGGGTGTGGGGAAGGCTGGGAGGCTTGGAGACTTCCAAGGGCTCCTGATGCCCATGGAGGTGGGTTGCAGGTAACGCTGTGTTTGCATTTGGTTGTTACAAACACAGATTTCAGCACCATAGGATCAAAGTGAAAGTGGAGGGTGGCCTGAAGTCTGGGTGGAAAGATCCTGCCCCTGCCCTCTTCCCTGACACAGACTTCCTCCAGAGGCCATGTCTTCCTCATCTCTGAATCTTGGAGTCTAGCAGAATGTGACCTTATTTAGAAGTCATATCAATACAGGTGAGGTCATACTGGAATTGGGGGACAGAGGACTTAATCCAATATGACTTGTTTCCTCACAAGAGGAAGAAAAGAGCACGTGAAGAGGCAGACATGCAGGGAGAGTGCCATGTGCCACCCAGGTGGAGACGAGCACAGCAGCTGCAGGCCTGGGGCTGCCCCGAGCCCTTCTGCAGAGAGAGGAGGGCAGGGGCAGGAAGTCTTTCTCCCGGAGTCTCAGGGAGTGCGGCCTGCCAGACCTGGACGCTGGACTTCTAGTGTCCAAGACGAGAATAAATTTCTGTTATCATCCAGTCTGGACTTCGTTACAGCAGCTCAAAGAAATAACAATTTTAAATGTAATACTTGCCCACTAAGTGACAATTTCACCCACCACCTTCTTTTGTTGGATTTATACCTTGGTGATAATCTACATTGAACTATATGTATTGATTAAGCTCCGTGAGGTAAGTATTCCTTTTTTATCTCCCCACCCAAATCCTTCCACTCCCTGGAAACACATGCTGAAATGCTTCACGCAATACAAACGAGGTCCCACTTGAGCAGCTGGGCACTCTGGGTCATCTTCCTCCGGGTGTGTTGTAGGCAGGCTCCTCACCCGGCGCTGTGCCCATGGGCCCTGTGGACCAGCAAAATGCAGATCCTGGTTCTGAAGCCTGAGCACAGCCTGAGCTTCTGCATTTTCAACCCTTTGGTCCTATGGGTGCTGCTGGGCCTCACACACACTTGGAGCAGCAAGGCCTTGTTTTTCTTCTTCTCCTTTTCCAAGCGAGAGGAGGGGAGACAGATAGATTCCCGCATGCACCTGACTGGGATCCACCCAGCAACCCCGTCTGGCCAGGTCCTGTCTGTAGGCACCTTTTAGAAGACAGCAAAGCTGACCTGAAGAAAGGATGAAACAGGTTTCCCAAATGGAAGTGTGAATCAGGGGAGAGTCCAGCCAGCAAGGAACACCCACTCCAATGGGAATATAGGGCAAAGCACACCTCGCCAGGGTTATTTATTTGCTGAGGATTTATCTTTTGGATTCCAATATACTGATGGAAAAACGGTTAAAATGCCTTGCACAAAATCATAGAAACTTTGTCATCAGCTCCAATAGCTACCTGCTTGTCAGTGTCTCTAATTTCTCTCTGGGATTTTAATTATTACCTAAGTCTAGATGCTCTGAACCCTTAAAAATGCTTTACTGGTTCTGGTCAAGATGGTGGCATAGGTAGATGCCGTAATCAAATCTTTCCACAACCACATCAAAATTGCAACTAAACTCAGAATCATCATTCAGAACCACCTGACATTTGGTTGAACAGAAGTCTTACAACTAAGGATATAAACAAAAAGCCATTCAAGACTGGTAGGAGCCTGACCAGGCGGTGGCGCAGTGGATAGAGCGTCGGACTGGGATGCGGAGGACCCAGGTTCGAGACCCCAAGGTCGCCAGCTTGAGCGTGGGCTCATCCGGTTTGAGCAAAGCTCACCAGCTTGTACCCAAGGTCACTGGCTCGAGCAAGGGGTTTCTCAGTCTGCTGAAGGCTCACGGTCAAGGCACATATGAGAAAGCAATCAATGAACAACTAAGGTGTTAACAACGAAAAACTGATGATTGATGCTTCTCATCTATCTCCCTTCCTGCCTTCCTGTATGTCCCTATCTATCCCTCTCTCTGACTCTCTATCTCTGTAAAAAAAAAAAAAAAAAAAAAAAAAAAGACTGATGGGAGGGCCAGAGACAAGGACCAGGATGGTCCCACACCCATGTGTGATGGATGAAAATCAGGAGGGACATCTTGGCTGCAGAGGTTCCCCCTGAGGAGAGAGGGGTTCCAGCCCCACGCCAGGACCACCAGCCCCATGTTTCAGTGCCAGGAGGAGAAGTCCTCATAACTTCTGGCTGTAAAAATCAGCAAGGATTGTGGCTGAGGGAGACGGAGGGCTGCTGGAACCCCAGGTGTTCCTCTTAAAGGGCTAGTGCATGGACTTACTTGGACTCACTCACTCTGAGCTCTAGCACTGGGGCAGCAGCTTGAAGGCACCAGAGCCATATGGGGAGAAACTGAATTGTCCAGCAGCAGGGATAGAGCTGGGGACAGCTTTGTCCCAGAGAGAAGTGCTACAGAGGTCACTGTTCCTTTAATGAGCCCTTCCTCTACAGAGTCAGCAGGCGGGTGTCATATCTGAGTCTTCCTCAACCTGGCTCACAGTTTGCTCCCCTCCCTTCCCTGGTGATTACCTGAGACCCTGCCCCATCAACTTGAGAGTCTACCCAAGCTGATTGCAATGGCTTTTCCATACAAGTAGCAGGTGTTGGCTCATGCCTCAGACTTTCCTAAAATCTCTCAAAAAGCAGCATCTGGCCTTGACATGCCTGGTTCCTCTCATTAAGTGGCCCCAGGCCAGACACTAGCACCAGCCAGCTTTGGTTCACAGCTAGGCTGCTCCTGGGCACCTCCAAGCCCAGAAAAAGTAGCAGCCATCTGCAAATTGCTTTGTAGCTCATGCCAGGTGGCTCCAGGCAGGGCACAGGTTGCAGCTGACCTTGGCCTATACTTCCTCGGAGGCTACAGAGCCAGCACACCCAGTGGATAGCTTTAAACCACACGGAAGCACCACCCAACCTCCCCCACGAGGGACACACTCAGCAAACATGAGGGCCCTGCTGAAGTGAGTCCTGCTCCAGGGGGTGGGCCCCTGCGCAGCTGGTCCTCCACAGTGGTTGCAGTCAGTCAACCCGGGGTAAGTCCCTTCCATTAACATGCCCACAGTAATCAAGGCTCAAAAGCGACTGGAGGGTGTATACAGCCCACACTGGGGCAAACCTGGAGTGCCCAGCTTGGGTGAGCAGGGAGGCTGTGTCACTGGACCCTACAGGACACCTACTATATAAGGCCATTCTACCAAGCCTGGGAGACATAGCAGCTCTTCCCAATACGTAGAAACAATACAACGAGGCTGCCAAAATGAAGAGACAAAGAAACATGTTCCAAAGGAAAGAACAAGACAAAATGCCAGAAAAGGGCCCAAACAAAATGGAGACAAGCAATCAACTATAATAGATACAGAGTTCAAAACACTGATTATAAGAAAACTCAATGAACTTAGAACTTCAGCAAAGAAATAGGAAACCTAAAAAATAACCAGTCAGAAATTAAGGATACACTAATGAAATGAAGACTACATTACAGGGAATCAATAGTGGAATAGATGAAGGAGATGATCAAACCAGAGATTTGGAAGATAAGGAAGCAAAAGATACCCACAAAGAACAGCAAAATAGAAGAATGCCCAAGAATGATGATAGTGTAAGGAACCTGTGAGACAGCTTCAAGCATGCCAACATTTTGAATGGTGGGGGTGTTGGAAGAAGAGGCAGAGCAAGACATTGAAAACCCATTTGAGAAAATCCTGACGAAAATCTTCTGAAACCTGGTGAAGGAAATAGACATACAAGTTCAGGAAGCTCTGAGTCCCAAACAAGATGAACCCAAAGAAGCCCATATGACATATTATAATTAAGATGTCAAAGGTTAAAAATAAAGAATCTTAAAAGCACTTAGTTATATACAAGGGAGCTCCCATAGAGTGTCAACTCATTTCTCAACAGAAACTTTGCAGGCCAGAGGGGATTATCAAGAAATATTCAAAGTGATGAAAAGCAAGGAACTACAACCAAGGTTACTCTACCCAGCAAAGCTACCATTTACAATAGAAAAGATAAAAGAGTTTCTCAGACAAGAAGAAACTGAATGAGTTCATCACCACCAAACAAGTATTACAAGAAATGTTAGAGGGTCTTAAGATTGGTGGGGAGCTGGGGGGATGTGTAAAAAAGGCAAAGGGATTAAGAAGTATAAATGGGTAGTTACAGAATAGTCATGGGGATGTAGAGCACAGCATAGAGGACATAGTCAATAACATTCTAATAACAATGTATAGTGTCAGGTGAGTACAAGATTTATCAGGATGAGCACTTAGTAAGTTATACAATGTCTAGTCATTGGGTTGTACACTTGAAACTAATATAATATTGTACAGCAATTCTAACAAAAAATATAAAAAATTTAAAGAAAAAAGGATGCTTTACTCACAATTGTAACAGTAAAAATAATATTAATATTTAAATTAATAATTTAAAAGGAAGCCTAAATGTTTTCACTTGTCAAACATCTAATTATTAAAGCAGAGAACGTGATTGTTGAGACACTGTAACTACAGTATTAAGAGTGATGGGAGGATTGGATGAAATATAAGCTAGTGTTGCTTTTTCATGTTAAAGTTTGACAGTGCAAGAAGTGTATTTCATCAGATTATGAACAGCCTTATAGATAGTATATCAGAAGCATATACCTGAACCAGCCTTTGTCTTTCTAAAGATACAGCACTGAAGTTAATCAAATTTCCCCCTTATCACTGACGGGAAGTCTTGGACAGTGAAAGGCCGCACTGTCCTGGACTGGCCTCTATGCAGATAATTCTCCCTGTCCGCACAAGTCACTGACTGCATTTCTTCCATGGGTTTTATTACTGTGAAGAAAAACTTTTTATTTCTACCACATGATTTGACATTAAAAATTATTTGAAAGAACTTAACAAAACCTAAGCCATGACAAAAAACCAATGTGTTGTATATGTATCATTTTTATGCTTGGGACTGGTTTTATTATTTTTGGAACTATTACAAGACTGCTGTTAAACATGTTGAATGTTAAAAGGAAACAGACTCTTGGCAAATGTGGAAAACCAATTACAGAAAACGTCTCTGCTAGAGCTAGAGAAACACCAGGGAGGCGCAGAAAGCTGGTCCTCCCCCTTCCCTAACTGCCCGAAACACAGACACGGGAATTGCCTCGTAGAAAAATACGGCTGTTACATTGTTGTCTTTATTTTTACACACGCAAAAGACCATAAAATGATATTTCTCAGTTAAATCTACTTATAAAGTAGTAACAGAGAATTATTTTTCTTAAGATAAATCTGATGTAAGAAAAGTAATATTTTAGAAATAAATAACAAAGAGAATTATTTGCTACATACACCAAGTGTACACACACACACACACACACACACACACAGCTTCACCACTAATAAAGAAATCATGTCTGACGGTAGTGCAGTGGATAGAGCATCAGACGGGGACACAGAGGACCCTGGTTCGAAACCCCAAGGTCGCTGGCTTCAGCACGAGCTCATCTGGTTTGAGCACAGCTCACCAGGTTGAGCCCCAGGTCGCTAACTTGAGCAAGGGGTCACTCAGTCTGCTATAGCCCCCCAGTCAAGGCACATATGAGAAAGCAATCAATGAACAACTAAGGTGCTACAAAGGTGAATTGATGCTTCTCGTCTCTCTCCCTTCCTGTCTGTCTGTCCCTATCTCTCTCTCTCTCTCTCTCTCTCTCTCACACACACACACACACACACACACACACACACAAACCACTTGAATCAGAAGTCTCAGTTTGGTCAACTCTGAGCACATATCTGTTGTATACAGTGTTAGCACATAAATATCAATTAAGGGATGTAATTTGATCAGTGTAAATACTGACAAGATTGAAATAGTTAAACTTCCATTTTTTTATTACACTTTGAAAAGCTAGAAAGCTGACTTAGAAAAATAATCAATAGAAAACAAAACATTTTCAAATTATTTAGCTATTATATCATGATGTTCTTTCATGTGTTGGGCACTGTGCTGAGCACCAAGACCCTGTCTGACTGCCCAAAGGCATGTGGCTGTGTTCTCAATCATTCACTAAACCTACTGACTTATTACCATGATATATGATTATTAATCTATTTTGGATCTGATATTTTTGACAGTTATGCATTTAAATATTTTTGCACTAGCCCTTTCATGAGTGATACATAATCTTTAATCTCAAGGAAATTCCAGTTTTGGAAAGGCAAAGCAGTGATTCAAGTACAATGTGGTAAGTGAAGTTATAGACACAGCCCATGTGGAAGGAGGCCAAGGAAGTCCTCATAGAATATTCTTGACAGAAAGAACAACATACTCGTGGGTCAAAGTGTGGGGGTCAGGAAGAGGAGTTTGCTACATGAAAGAAAAAGGATGCAGAAAGGAGAGGCCACAGCTTAAACGGAAGGATTGGACAGGGGCCAGATCATGATGAAGTCTGAGGCAGGAACAATCAGAGGAGGTAAGGAAAAGCTCATTCATTGGGGCTTTTGAACAGACTTTTAAGATGTGTGGGCAGCTAGCTGGTTGGCTCAGTGCTAGAGCATTAGCCCGATGTGTGGATGGTCCTGGGTTCAAATCCCAGCCAGGGCACACAGGAGAAGTGACCATCTGTTCCTCTGTCTCCCCCTTCTCTCTCTCCCCCTTCTCTCTCTCACTCTCCCACTCCCACAGCCATGGCTTGATTGATTCAAGCACATAAGCTCCAGGCACTGAGGATGGCTCTGTGGAGCCTCCACCTCAGGCATTAAAAATAGCTCGGTTGTGAGCATGGCCCCAGATGGGGGTTGCCAGGTGGACCACAATCAGAGTGCATGTGGGAGTCTATCTCCCTTCCTCCCACTTGGAAAAGAAGAGAAAAAGAAGCGTAGGCAGGCCCTGGCCAGGTGGCTCAGTGGTTGGTATATTGTCCCAATCAGCCAAGGTTGTGGCATATATAAAATCAACCAGTGAAGTATGGCCGGGTGGAGCAACAGGATGATGTCTCTTTTTCTTTCTCTCCTTCCCCCTTCCTCTGTCTCTAAAATTAATTAAAAAAAATTTTCTTATATAAAAACAGAAATGTGGGTAGGGTGAAAGGAATTGACAAGGTAAGGCATCACAGTACCCATGAGAAGCCATCAGCACCCAGAGGGTGAGGGGTTGAAAAGAGAAGATGGCATTACTAAAATCGAGTTGTGGCTGGAGCCCAAGAAGAGAGAGTGGCCACCTGTTGAGTGCTAAGAAGTTCTGGTACAAAGATAAATGAGTAGGTGATTGATATAAGACTGAAAATATTTGTACACATTTATATGATGCTTTAATATTTGGATTCAAGAAATATTACATGGTAAGAACTTAATTACAGAATTTTGTAAAAATAAAATAAAAGCAGCCACTAGCTAATAAGAGATGAAGTAGTTCTCTGTAGTTGGACCTACCTCTCTGGGCATGTTGGGTGTTCAGAGTGACTGCAGCCTTGCCTGCCACCACTGATGGCAGTGGGACTCAGTGGGCTGCGCTGGCCAGATGTCCCATCCTCCAGGCAGCTGTGCGGCTTCCCTGCCAGTGTTTCACAGCACATGGGGAACCGCCTGTTGGCCAAGGACAAAGCGCTAAGTGCTAGCTGCCTGTGTGTGTGTGTGTGTGGGGGGGGAGTGGGAGGATAGCTGAGTATAATCCTTTTGTCCTCCTGGGCCTCCAGAACAGCAAATCCTAACACTGATCCTTAATCACAAAAGTTAAACAGACTCAGCCAACTCAATTTTCAGTAATAATGAGCATCAGAAATCACATGGATTAATGAGTCACATATGATCCCCTTCCGAATAATTTTATTTCCAATATCTTAACCCTCCTGACAAAGGCATGGTGAAGAAGCAGTGACAGGGATTGATTTGAGACCAACTGCCATCTCTTCCCCGTCTCTGGGAGAGCTACAGATGACCACTATCATGGCCACTAACCGTGGAAGAAGTACTGAAGAGACCACAATATACGTGAGGGGCAGCAACCCTTTACCTCGATGTGCCACTTCTCAGTCAAATGTACACAGTGAAGAAAATAAGCAAAAAAAGAAAGAAAGAAAAAAGAACGAAAAAGAAACATTCTTAAAGGTACAGCCTTTGTCTCAGTTTTATGCTACTCAACCCCCAAAATTCCTATCTTGCATTCTTGCCTACTCCTCCCTCTCTACCTTCCGAAGGACTGGATGACATTCAGTCACCAACTGTAAGCATTCAGCCAATAACTGAATGACTGAGTACACCGCCACGTCTTCTGGGCCTGACACCAATTAGATGTAGTAAACATGGCCAATAGGTTTTACTAGGGTCCTGTGAAGTAATACATCTGAAAGGGGAAAACAAAGAGAAAGAGAAGACAGAAAAGCAGAGAGTGAGAAGACTTAGCCCTGTGCTTCCATCCATGTGTATATGTCCGGTCAAAATAGAACAGAAGATGCAAATTTGAGGTATTTCTCTTTAAAAAAAAAATGGGGATGCTTGACTTTCTGTAGCAAAATAAATACTAATGGCAATCTTGTATCCACACTGCCACTTGAAATATAAATGAATAAAGGGCCAATAAAAACAATCAAATGCATAATATCAAAATGATCTGATCAAAAATGGATTGATAATCATAACCAAGAAGTCTGTTTAGTGAGTGACTGAGAACATCTAGCCACATGGCTCTGAGCAGAGTCAGAGAGGATTTTAGGCCCCATTCCCAGTTCTATACCCATCAACTGACCTTGGGCAAGCTCCCTAACCTCTAGAGCTTCAGTTTCTATGCTTCTAAAATGGAGATAACAAACCTAGCTAAGTTGGTTGGAGCCTTGTCCTGATGCACCAAGGTTGCAGATTTGATCCCTGCTCAGGGCACATGCAAGAGTCAATCAGTGAAGGCAAGGATGGGTGGAACAGCAGATTGATGTTTCTTTCTCCCTATCTGTCTCTTTCTAAAAATCAATAAACACAATTTTTTTAAATTATAAAAAATAAAATGGGGGTAATAATAATTTCTCCTTAGAATTTTTGTGAGGATCAAGAAGATACTTAGAATGGTGTTTGGCATATACCAAGTGTTCCATAAATATTACCACTCTATATAGATTAATCAATAGTTATATACTGAATAACAGAGCAAAATTCCTAAGGAAAAGACTTGCTGGAAGTTTTAAACTTATTTCACAACACATTCATACCTTATAGACTGTATCTTATTACTGCTGCTTGTGTTTATTACAAATACTTTATTTCATCTCAGTCTTTAAATTGTAATCATTTATTCAGTCACTTTTAAGTAAAATTGCCTGAGCTGTGGTGGTGCAGTGGATAAAGCATCAACCTGGAACGCTGAGGTCGCAGGTTCGAAACCCTGGGCTTGCCTGGTCAAGGCACTTATGGGAGTTGATGCTCCCTGCTCCCTCCCCTTCTTTCTTTCTCTCTCCCCTCTCTAAAAAAGAAAAATAAAATAAAAAATAAGTAAAATCAGTTTAATTATAAACAATTTAAATGCTAAAAATGTAAATAATCAAAAACTAAATTTGCTTCACTCACAGCTACCCATGTTTCACTTCTAGAGAGAGCTAATCTTTATGCTGATGACTTCTGCTTTTTTAAATTCTTTATTATGATGGGTGAAGGTGAGGAGCCCAAGAAAACTGTCATCTGAGAAAGCTGCAACAATATTTAAAAATTATCCCTAAGTCTCTTCACTTTATAATATCGAGGAGAAAAAAAAGACAAATCAAATTAGTATGAGCGAGGAAAGTCTGTAAAATAAATTTATTTACCATCAAATCCGGTTTAGTAGAAATCCCTCTAATAAGGAATGAGGTCATGTCTCCTACAATGAATCATGTCCATTAAACTTATCTTCTTTTCTGGATGTTTTCCTTCCTTCATTTGTTTGTCATTTCCAAGTCTCTAATTCTTGTTTGGTCAGGAATCAAAAAAGGAAATTAGTGATTTTTTTTTTTAACGTTGAAGAGGGCATGTAACCAAAGCTACAAAATATATCAGCACAAACCTGCTCTTAATTCTACAATTTTTTCAAAGTTTTTTTTAAAAGAAAATACCAACTTAATTTTATTCAAAACTCTTCATTTTATATTTGTGTATCGTTTATTTCCTGTGTGTCTTCTCTCTTTTGCCATTTTCCTCCTCCTTTGATACTAGGCACAAAATAGGAAAGATGGTTATTCTTTGTTATAATATTCCTTTACCTGCAAAACTACTTTAAGATCAAAGAAAATCCTGCTCTTCACATTGACTAATAATTGATTGATCACACATTTCTCTATTGCACTCATTTTCCTTTACTACAATATTACATACTAAAAAAAGACTACAACTCTGCTTAAATAACTCCCACCTATTTCCAAAGACAATCTGAGGAGAACTATGACGTCCTCAAGCGTTCTCTAAAAGGTCTAATTTATTCCAAGGTCTTGAAATATGATCCACTACATAGGATATGTCAGGATTTTAAGTCTGAAACCAGAATCAGAGTTGTTTTAACAAAGGAAGCAAACTTGGAAACCTACCAGTCCAGCGTCGTCTTTTTACACATGTGGAAACTAAGACCCAAATAGGCCATACTGCCCAGTACAAGATTATTTCATATATATACACATATAAATTTTGCTTAAAATTCTTAACGGGTATTCAGATAAATTATCACAGCTCCTAATTAAAGAAATCTTAAAGACAAAACCAAGCCATTTTATATGTTGGCCTTTTGCAATTACCTGAATATATTTAATTTTAAAAGATAACAATTTTGTGTTTTAAAACAGCATCTTGATGCAATTCTTAAAATCCATAATCTCGTAAAAGTACGTTTTCCCACTACGGCGTTACCAGCATCGAGGGGACGGCCCTTGCTCCGCACCCATTTTGATCTTTGGAAGGGCGGCGAGCAAGGACAGAGACCGCCGCGACCAGACAATGTCCTGCATTCACGGTGGCCTCGGCCAATCACAGGCCGGCGCCTCCCGGCCCCGCGCGGCGCCACCGGCCACGGCTCGGCCGGAGGAAAACCTGGCCTCGGGGCAGCCATCTGCGCCCAGCCCGGGCCGGGCGCGCCGCGCTCCAATTGCGCCCCACCTAGTGGCGGGGGCTCGCGGCAGCGGACGCCCGGCGTCCCCTCGGGGCAGGGGTCGCGCACAAGGGCAGGACGCACCGCCCCCTCCGGCTCTAACAAGGCACTGTCCCTTTAAGACGAGCCTCCTCCCGGGGCCTAGAAGCACGGCGATGGCCCCGCCGCGGAGGGCACAGACATCCGGGCTACCGGGCTGGCGACGACAACGGCCCCTCGGGTAGCTCCCAGTCCCCGCGGGATGCCCAGTTGGCCGCGGCTGGGGAGTGCCCCCCGGGCAAGATGGGGACTTTAGGAGCCACACAAGCCTCCAGCCCGCTGTGCCCCGCTGCCGCCCGTCCCTCTCGCGAACGCCGACACCGAGACCGAGACACCCAGGCCAGCAAGCGGGTCGCGGACACTTCGTCCGCGGGGCCGCGCAGCGCGCGCCCGCCCGCCTGGGGCCTGCCCCACCTCCTGCGCGTGCACAGGGGCGGGGCGCTGAGGAGGCAGCCAATCAGCGCCGGCCAGCCCGGGGCCGCCTCCGAAGTCCTCGCAGGGGGCGGTGCGGGAGGGAGAACTTAGTCGGGGGCGCGGTGCCGCGGGGCTGGTGGGGAAAGTGGGAGTAAGCCAGGGGATGGGGAACTTGTCGCGGAGCCGGCCGGCACCCGCTCCGTGGCTCCGCGAAGTGAAAGGGGCGGGAGCGGCGGGTAGGGCCGCGGGCCGCGCGTGAGAACTGGCGCGGGCAGGCTGGCGGGAGGAGGCGGGCGGCGCCGGGAGCAGGTGGTGCCGCCGGAGGGGGGCGGAGGAGGGCGGGGTGGCGTGGGGGCGGCACGTCCTCGAGTTCGGAAAACCGATAATGGACGTGCCGAGCTAACTAGCTTAAAGCCAAGATCTGTCAAGATTTGTTTATGCAGCGGAGAGAACTTGAAGAACTTGTGTACTTCCTGGTAGAAATAGATTCTAAAATATTCCTTTGTCCGAGTTGTTTATTTTTGTTTGTTTTGTTTTATTAAGGAAAGTGCTTACCTATTTTTAACTTATGGTGGTATCTATCAAATTGAAAGCTGATCATTTAAACATTTTCATGGGATTTGAGAGAAAGAACAGAAGACATTTAAAAGGAAGATCCATTTCTTTGATCTACTCTACCAAATATTTGAGAATCAGATACATTGAGTTAACCTGTAGGGTGGAATAGGGGGTGTGCTGGCTAACGGACTGGAGGTGATCATGAACAAGCCTCTACCACAAGGTCTCATTTTCCCCACTTGCAAAGTTAGAGCAATGAACTCCCCTACCGCACACGCAGCACGTTGTGTGATTCGCTGTATATCTGAAGAAAAGTGGCATAAGAGCATGGTTCCACTCTACGGGCGGGGTCCCCTGGGAACTGTCCAGGCCACCTTCTCTGGCATCCCTGGATTGTCTCGTCCACTTTTAGAACGTCATCCCGCTTGCAGACCACCCTGTCCTGAGGTCCCGGCATATTTAACTTGGGTGCCACAGAAATTGATGTGTACTAAACGGAGTTATATGCCTTCCCTCCAAACTTCGCGTGTTTCCCATTTTAGCAACTGCATCACTGCGACTTGGTCGCCAGCCCCCACTTCATCCTCCAGTCATTAAGTCTAGGATCCGTTTTACTTCCGTACAGCTTGTGGTTGTCGCTCCTGCCACGCTCTGACTACTCCAGTGCATCCTCCCAGCGTCTTCCACCTGGATTACCGCAGTTACCTGCGCACCAGTCTCTCGGCTTCGGGTTTTGCTCCTCCCCCATCTCGACCTTTCAACCAGATTATTTAAAAAATTAAACCGATTGTGTTACTCCGGTTTAAATCTTTGGGGATCTCTGCTGCTCTCAGGATAAAATCTTACGTCCTTAAATTTGCTTTATGAGGCTTTCCTAATCTTGTTTTCCGTTTACGTCTCGTCGCCAGCTGGATCTTTACCATCGGCTACTCCTCCCACCCCTCCCCGAGTCCCAGTTTACCTAAAATGCTTTCGTTTCTCTAAACGTGCCCAATCTTTTCTAGCTTCTGCAACGCTCCCCTGTCTCCTCCTTTCCTCAGAGATGGCTGTCTTCCCTTCCCTCACCTATTTAGCCAAAGTGAGGATTAGGGCGCCATTGCATCCCTACCTTTTCAGGGCACCCATAGCCTTACACTGCGGTCGCCTGTCATCCTGCATGAGTGTTACATCCCACGCTTTCGCAGCTGGGGCTGCATCCTGCTCGCCATTGTTCCCAGTTCCCAAGATGGTCCGGGAAATACTGGTCGGAGCCCAATAACCCTTTTAGAATATACAGGGATGGACACAGGAAAGCAGAAATAACGAGTAGCTTTAAGTATCTACTAATAGATTCATTTTATGTTGCTGTATTTTTCAGTGTTGAATTCATCTTCTCTTAGTTACAAGTATCTCTATCAGGAAAAATTTTTAAGAAAACATGAGATAATTAATTCTACTTAAACCAATGATGTTTTTGTCACAATTACTATAAATATCTTTTACCAGAAATAGTGTGTGTGACTTGTGAAGTGAAATTCTGGAACAGTGCCTAACTGTTCAATGTAAACGGGCAGAAATGTTCATTTTAAACTCAGACTCTGAAACTTTAAAACTGAGCTGAAACTAATGTACCAAAAATGACGGAGGGAAGGAGTAAAAGGGAAGACTATTAAGTGCAGAGTTCTGGTTCCTAGTTTATTATTAACTTTATTTTATTTTTTTATTATTAACTTTTATGATAGCAATTATCAATGTTAAGAAATTTCTCTGATACTGATTTATTTAAAAATCCTGATACTCTTAATATTTGTCTTTTGTTTACATGAGATGTGAGTGTAACAAATTGAAATTCTTATTTTCCTTGTGTTCACTCATAGGTAGCAATACTAATATATGTATATTTAGATCTGTACTATTTCTAAACACCACCCTGCTACACACTTTCCAATAAAGTTAAACAAGAATTCTTTGTTGAGAGATGTAATATTTAGAGCATAGGATAGGGGAATAAATCTTAACTACTACAAATTGTTTCCCTTCAGCCTTACTCTGAAGGAGATCCTTGTTGGTGTTCTCATTACTGTACAACTAGTCTGTTGACTTTGTTACAATATGGATGGAAGAAAGTAGAATTTAATAAGAAATAAAAAATTTTAAGAGAAGGGAGGGAAAGTTTGTTTCTTTAGTAAAATAAGCAAAAAAATAAATGGGATATGTGAATAAAAACAAGTAATGTATTTAAAGTATTTAAAGGGGAAAATATGCATTATAATTATTGTCCCTACAGAAAAGCATTCTTGCAGTATGTATCATATTTGTGTATAGGACACACCAAATGATTATTAGAAGGGAAAAATAAATGCTGGAGAAATAGCTTCTCTTTTGTCTGTAGGCTTGGGTCATTTTGAGTTTAGAAAATATTTTAGAAACCGTGATTTGGTAAAATCCCTATAAGTACACTTATATTTTGGCAAACTGTTTTTCAGTTTTTAACCCATTTTTTAAATCTCATTTTCAAACTTTTTGAAGTGGTAAAGGATTTTTAAAAATATTTGTAGTGAAACATTTTTCTAAACAGCTTATTTTAAGAATATGTCCACAATGAAATACATTTGAGCCTTATTTCAGTGTAACAAACATGAATAGATGACCATTTAAAAGAAACACATTTTTTGTTTTGCTTAATTTTTATTTATTGAATTTAGAGGAGAGAAGGGGAGGGGAGATTTGTTGTTCCATTTACTTATACATTCATTGGTTGATTCTTGTATGTGCCTTTACTGGGGATCAAACCCACAACTTTGGCATATCTGGACAATGCTCTAACCAACTGAGCTACCCAGCCAGCGCAGAAACACAAAAGATGAAATCTAAGATTGCCATTTGCTACATTTGTTGGTTTTAACAGCGATTTCAAGTCAATGGGGCATTGAAAATAAACTGTTGGTCCAGTAGAGACATGAAGATAGTGACGACTAGCACAGAATATAGTGGAAAGAGGATGGAATTTGAAATGCAAAGACTCAGATTGAAGTCAGTTAGTTTTATACCTTTTGTGAATTATGTCTGAGATTTAGTTTCCACATTTATAAATTGGGCAACAATTTGGCATCTCAGCTACCTCACAGAGCTAATGTGAAGATCAAATGAGGATAATAGATACCACCAACACTAAAACAATGGACAAATAGTTACCTGGGTGTTCTAAACATTCTGTATTGGACTTGGAGACATTTGGTTTTCATGGAAATTATTTCGTGTGTGTGTATGTGTGTGTGTGTGTGTGTGAAGGAAATAACTTTTTCATAAATGAGATTCATATACACTTGCATTTGTTTATGGGTAATAGCTGATATTAGAGACAACTGGAGCACTCTATAAAAATTATCATGTAGTAAGTACAGAAGATTCTGGTATATTCTAGATTTTGCTATGTTCTACGTATGATTCAAAAGCAAGGTGATATTTGTGTGTATGTGAAATGAAACACAAACTATAAAAATGAATAAGGAAAAACAATGCAAATATTTAATGAAGTATGTCTTGCTCAGTGCCCACTGTCAAAGGTTAAAAGAGGAAGATATTTTTCAATGACAATATCATTTGTTATTATTGACCCATGATAAATCTGAAGGATGAAGCAGCAACAAAAGCACATCTATTATTCTTGACTCCTTCATCCAAGTTTGAAATATTGGGCCAGCTGTTAATCAGCCTCCCAGGTTTGAGAACTGACTATGTGCAGAAAGCTATTGTGCACACTATGAATGGCAAAATAAATACACATCCATTTTCTCTCAAGGAAGTGAAAATCGAGTTGTGGGAAAGAAATAAGAAAAATCAGAGCCCTCACACATTTGTGAGTGAGCCTGCACTCTTTGTGAAGGAAGGAGAGCTGGGTGAGCAATGCCTCTTTGCAGCCTTCTAACAGACCCCGTCAGTATGCAGAGGAGGGTTTGCCTATGAGTCCGTCACCCTGGCCCTCTGCCATTATACCAGTACAATCCCATTCTCTTGAGTCCTAAAGTTTTGTGTGTTTTTTTAAAAGATTTTATTTATTGATTTTAGAGAGATGAGAGAGAGAGAGAGAGAGAGAGAGAGAGAGTGAAAACATGGGGTAGGAGCGAGAAGTATCAACTCATAATTGCTTCTCCTCCATGCTTTGGTCTGGCAAGCCCGGGGCCTCAAACTGGCAACCTCAGAGCTCCAGGTCGAGGTTCCATCCATCCACTGTGCCTCCTTTTTTTGAGCGGGGTGGAGGAGAGAGAGAGAGAAAGTGGAAGGAGCAGGAAGCATCAACTCCCATATGTGCCTTGACCAGACAAGCCCAGGGTTTTGAACCGGCGACCTCAGTGTTCCAGGTCGATGCTTTTATCCACTGCACCACCACAGGTCAGGCTACTGTGCCACCACAGCTCAAGCTAAAGTGTTTAATTTTCTAAAGTTGCTTCTTAAAATATAAATATCCCTGGGAGAATTGGAGATGGCACTTTAACAAGCATCAAAATAATCTTCTAGGCCCTGGCCGGTTGGCTCAGCGGTAGAGCGTCGGCCTAGCGTGCGGAGGACCCGGGTTCGATTCCCGGCCAGGGCACACAGGAGAAGCGCCCATTTGCTTCTCCACCCCTCCGCCGCGCTTTCCTCTCTGTCTCTCTCTTCCCCTCCCGCAGCCAAGGCTCCATTGGAGCAAAGATGGCCCGGGCGCTGGGGATGGCTCCTCGGCCTCTGCCCCAGGCGCTAGAGTGGCTCTGGTCGCAATATGGCGACGCCCCAGAGGGGCAGAGCATCGCCCCCTGGTGGGCAGAGCGTCGCCCCCTGGTGGGCGTGCCGGGTGGATCCCGGTCGGGCGCATGCGGGAGTCTGTCTGACTGTCTCTCCCTGTTTCCAGCTTCAGAAAAATGAAAAAAAAAAAAAAAAAAAAAAAAAAATCTTCTACCTGCTCAGCAGAGATTGTTCTTATCCAGCTGAGACCAGAAAAAAGAAAAGAAGCTTTGTTTCTGTGCTTGTGTGGCATTGGGCCAGGGGATTCCAGCCTCGGCTCTCAGACCTCCAGGATCTGCCTGGCTGGCCCCACCCATACCCCTCCCGCCTGTCATGGAATCCCGCTGAACTCACACTCGCTTGCTGGTGAACACGGTCCTGGAAGAAAGGCCAGAAGACATGTGTTCTTTCTGACTTGGAGTCTTTCAGACCCTCTGCAGACTGGTTTCCACATTGGTTAAACGAGAGAACAGAGTAACCTCTACCACAGGTGTTAAAAAATGTGGCAGCTCCTAAAAGATGGAAATGACCCTAATGTCCATGGGTGAATGGATAAACAAAAGGTTGTATACACAAACAACGGGATATAAATTGAGCCTTAAAATGGAAGGAAATTCTGATGTTTGCTACAACATGGATAAAACCTGAAGGCATTATACTAACAGAAATAAGTTATAAGCAAAATAACAAATGTTGTGTGATTCCACTTATATGATTTACCAAGAATAGTCAAATTCATAGAAATGGAAAGTAGAACAGAGCTTACCAGGGCATGGGGTGGTGGGGAGAGGGAATGAGGAGTTATTTTTAATGGGTACAGTTTTAGTTTGGGATGGTGAAAAGTTCTGGAGATTAATAGTGGTGATAGTTGCACAGCAATATGAATATAATTAAGGTCACCAAACAGTACATTTTAAAATGGTTAAAATGGGTTCTGGCTCAGTTAGCTCAGTTGGTTAAGAGCATCATCCCAAAACAAGGTTGCGGGTTTGATTCCTGGTCAGGATATAAGCAACCAAAAAATGCACGACTGAGTGGAACAACAAATGCTTCCTTTCCCTCTGCCCTCTCTCTCCCTTCCTCTCTCTGTCTCTCTAAAAATCAATAAAAATTAAGCCCTAGCTGGAGAGCTTCAATGGTAAGAACGTCGTCCCAGAGCGCAAAGGTTGCTGGTTTAATTCCCGGGTCAGGGCACATACAGGAACAGTTCAGTGTTCCTGTCTCTCTCTCTCTCTCCCTATCTCTCTCTCTCTCAAAAAAAAAAAAAAAAAGTTAAAACGCTACATTTTATATTATGTATATTATAACACACACACACACACACACACACACACACACACACACACACATTTTAAACAAACAAACCACTTGGAAGCCCACAGTGGGAACCCTGACTGAAGACCTATGTTGAGCGATGCGTCTAATGCCTTGCCCCTGACTTTGTTGTGCAGCTAGCTGTTCGAGTTTTGTTGTTTTTTTGGGGTTTTTTTTTATAAATAAATTTTTATTTTAAAGAGGGGTGACATCAATAAATCAGGGTACATATATTCAAAGAAAACATTTCCAGGTTATCTTGTCATTTAGTTCTGTTGCATACCCATCACCCAAAGAGAGATCGTCCTCCGTCACCCTCTATCCAGTTTTCTTTGTACCCCTCCCCCTCCCCCTAGCTGTCCGAGTTTTGACCCATCCACAGTCTCTTCTTGCATGACAGGACCCCTCCACATTCTTCTCCAGGGAACATTGCTTATCCATCCACAGTCTCTTCTTGCATGACAGGACCCCTCCACATGCTTCTCCAGGGAACATTGCTTATCCTGCCTCCACATACATGCCGCAGAACCTGCGCTGGAACTGCATTACCCCAGCTCTTCTCAAGCAAAACTCTCTGCTCTGCCGCTCTGTCCCCTCCCTGGAGCTGTCATTCCAAGCCCAGGTCTTGCTCTCCCATGTTCAGTAGGGACATTGCCTGCAATTGCCCAGTTCTGAAGTGTGTCCGTGTGTAGCCTACATCCATAGCCTCCATCCTATCCCATGACTTCAATTTTATTACATCTACTCTTCAATCTCAGGGAGACCCCATTCCCTCAGCCTCTCCTCCAGCACTTGCTCTGTCCCTCGGGGGGTGTCACACAGTTGAGTGTGCTGGTACTGCTGCACATTGGCTAATTATAATTATCTGCAACCCCAATTGAACCCAAAGGGAAAGTCAACCAGTCCTTTTCTGCAAGTCTGTTGGTGACTTCCTTTTACACTCTTAAAAAAACGAGACTATCTGGAATCCTCATTCCACATCACTTTAGGCCTCTAGAGCAGTGGTCCCCAACCTTTTTTGGGCCACGGACCAGTTTAATGTCAGAAAATATTTTCACAGACCGGCCTTTAGGGTGGGACAGATAAATGTATCATGTGACCGAGACAAGCGTCAAGAGTGAGTCTTAGATGGATGTAACAGAGGGAATCTGTTTATTTTAAAAAAATAAAACATCGTTCAGACTTAAATATAAATAAAACAGAAATAATGTAAGTTATTTATTCTTCCTCTGCGGACCGGTACCAAATGGCTCACGGACCGGTACTGGTCCGTGACCCGGGTGTTGAGGACCACTGCTCTAGATTACTTTGTGTCATGTTCCAACACAGTTCTGCATGAACAACCCTCATCTTTAATTGCCCTTCCTTCAGCCCTCTGAAGTCTATGCTTCCTCTGTTCCAAGTTTCTGCACCAGCAGATCCCACTGCTCAAGTCTACATCTTTCTTCTTTGTCTGCCAAACTCCCATTGGTTCTTCAGGTCTCAGGTGAATCTCAACTCTGAGAAGACATTCCTGGTCTTTACCCAGGCTGCAGGAGGAGTGTGTGTGTGCCCCTAGTACTCTTTCCTTATTCCTGCTATCATAACTCCATTACAGTTTCCCTAGATATGAGATTCAGGAGGGCAGGGATGGGGCTATTTCTTACAGCATCCTCAGAATTTGATACAGGGCCTGACACAATAAAATTGGCTGACTAAGTCACTGAATATACTTTTTAAAACACTGTTACCACCCTGACCAAATAGCTCAGTTGGTTATAGCATCCTCCCAAAGCACAGAGGTTGCCCATTTGATCCCCAGTCAGAGGACATACACGAACAGATCTATGTTCCTGTCTCTCTGTCTCTCCTTTCCCCTCTCTAAAATCAATAAAATTCACACAAAATTTTTTTTTAATTTTAAATAAAAGCATTGTTTTAGATTCTGTTTGATTAGCTCAGTTGATTAGAGCATTGTCCTGAAACACCAAGGTTGAGGGTTCTATTGCCAGTCAGGGAACATACAGGTAATGACCAATGAATGCACAACTAAGTGGAATAACAAATGAATGTTTCCTTTTCCCTCTCTGCCTCTCTAAAATCAATCAATCAAAGATAAATAAATAAAAATAAAACCATTGTTATAGGTTTGGTCTAATAGATAATAATTTGGCGTATAATTTCACTTCTGTGATTTTAATAATAATAATATATATATATATTTTAAGTGAGAGGAAGGGAGATAGAGAGACAGGCTCCTGAATGTTCCACCTGGCAACCACCATCTGGGGCCAATGCTCGAATCAACTGAGCTATCCTCAGCACCCGGGCTGACCCTTGAACAAATGGAGTGACTGCCTGAAGCAGAGGAAGAGAGAGAAAAGGGGAAGATAAGTAGATGTTTACTTCTTTTGTGTGCTCTGACTGGGGATCAAAGCTGGGATGTCCTCACGCTGGTCTGACCCTCTATCCACTGAGCCAACCGGCCAACACTAATACTATATTCTTATAAATACCTTTTATATGATTTTTTAAAACTAATGACTAGTTAATTTTAATACTTGTATATCAATTAGAATTAGGTTTGGCTGCACATAACAGAATCTCCTCAAATAACTTTAGCATAAACGAAATGGAGGTTTTGTCCCAATTCTTTACAAGTTCAAGTAAAGACAGTGTTGTCCTCCAAGGTATCTCACTCCACATCTGCTGAGATCAATTTTCTTCAGCTTCACTTGCCTCTCCCCAAGCTGTGCCATTGTCTTTGTAGTCCAAGATGGAGACTAGAGTTGAACTCCAGGGAGCATTGTAGAGGAAGGAATGAAGAAAGGTGAAGGGCACATCACAACTGTCTTTCTGGAAGTTCTTCAAAAGCTCACATCCAACAATTTTGCTTACATACTGTTTAGCCGAATGAATTACACTTAGCTGCAAGAGAGGCTGAGATACACAGTCTTTATTTTGAGCAACCATGTGACCAGCTAAAAATTTTATTGGTATGAAAAAAAAAGAAGAGATAAATAGAAAGGTAGAGCATAGCTGAGTTTAAAAAAATATATAGTCCACCCTTATCTACGTGGGTATATGTTCCAAGACTCCCAGTGAATGCCCAAAATTGCACACAGCACTGAACCCTATACACACTATGTTTCTTTTCTTTCTTCATTTCCCTCATTGATTTGAGAGAGAAGGAGAGAAGGAGAGGAAGTGAGAGAGAAAGAGAGAGAGGAAAGCATCAACTTGTTTCACTTAGTTATTCCATTTAGTTGTGCACTCATTGGTTTCTTCTTATAGGTGCCTTGACAGGGAATTGAACCCATGACTTTGGCATGCCTGGATGGCACTCTAACCACTGATATACCCAGCCAGAGCTGTTTTGTTTTGTTTTGTTTTTCTTAAATAACCACACCAGTGGTAAGGTTTAATTGATAAATTAGAACAGTAAGAGATTAATAACAACTAATAATTAAATAAAACAATTATAGCAACACTCTCAATCAGGGAATAAGGGAATGTGCAGATACTTCAGTACTTTCAGCCTTTTGTATAGTGCATTTTCATCAATGACATAAAAGTTGGTTTTGCATCGAATTTGCATAATTGAACAACTTTCTTTGACTTGTTTGCCTTTCTGATGTTCTCGTTTAATAAAAAAAACAAATGCTTCTTTTTTTAATCACTTTATATTCATTTTGAAATATCCTCTAATTTTTGTGAGCAGTATGTTTTAGTTCAAACCTATTCCTGAGTCTGTGTGCCATCTCTCACTTTCAAGAAATGGTTTGGTGTCACTTGCTTCAGGGGGATCCCTTGTTAAAGTCTTTCTACAGTGTTTTCTTTTCTCTCTCTCTCTCTCTCTCTCTCTCTCTCTCTCTCTCTCTCTCCTTTCTTTCTTTTATTTTTTTAGAGAGAGACAAGAACATCCAGCTGTTCCTGTGTGTGCCCTGACTGGGGAATTGAACTGGCAACCTCCGTGCTCCAGAACAATGATCCAACAAACTGAACTATCCAGCCAGGGCTTACTTTTTATTGACTTTTAGAGAGACAGAGAGAGAAAGGGAGATAGAGAAGGGGGAGGGAAGTATTCATTTGTTGTTCCACTCAGTCGTGTATTCTTTGGTTGCTTCCCATGTGAGCCCTGACCTGCTATAGAACCTGTAAACTTGTCGTTTTGGGACGACGCTCTCAACCAACTGAGATGATTAGCCAGGTCCAGGCTCAGTGCTTTAAGATGAAACACATGTGGTCATTTGGGACATGCTTTCTGTTCATATCTTCCACCATCAAATTTAATGTCTTTTCCATCTTAAATAAGCATTTATCATGTACTGTGGTCCTATTTTTTGCAGTTTGAGTATGTCAGCAAAACTGCTTGAATTTATTATTCCTTCTTTACAATTTCACAGAAGATTCATTTTTACCATAGATCTTAGCAACATCAGCATATGATTTTTTTTCTTTCTTTATTAAGTCAAGAAATTTTACCTTTTTACTTAAAGGAAGCAGTTTATGGCTTCTCTGAGGCATATTCGAGTTGCCAGCATCACTACTGTTGCACTTTGGGGCCATTGTTAAATAAACTAAGGTGACTTGAAGACACGCACTAGGATACAGAGATGTCCATCTAATCACCAAGACAGCTACTAAGTGTCTGCTGGGTGGAGAGTAGGCACAGTGTAGAGATGCTGGACAGAAGGATGATTCCCACCCCGGGTGGGACAAAGCCGACTATGAGAGATTTCATCATGCTACTCAGAAATACTTGCAAGTTAAAAGTTATGAACTGGCCCTGGCTGGGTAGCTCAGTTGGTTAGAGCAGTGGTCCCCAACCCCCGGGCTGCGAACCGGTACCAGTCCGTAGGCCATTTGGTACCAGTCCACAGAGAAAGAATAAATAACTTACATTATTTCCGTTTTATTTATATTTAAATCTGAATGATGTTTTATTTTTAAAAAATGACCAGATTCCCTCTGTTACATTCGTCTAAGACTCACTCTTGACGCTTGTCTCGGTCATGTGATACATTTATCCGTTCCACTCTAAAGGCCGGTCCGTGAAAATATTTTCTGACATTAAACCGATCTGTGGCCCAAAAAAGGTTGGGGACTACTGGGTTAGAGCATTGCCCCATATGCCAAGGTTGCAGGTTCAAACCCGGGTAGAGCACATACGAGAATCAACCAATGAAAGCATAAGTGGAACAGCAAGTTGAAGTCTCTCTCTCTCCCTTCTTCTTACTAAAATCAATGAATAAAAAGAAATGAAAACAAAAGCTATGCCCTGGCTTGGTTGCTCAGTGGATAGAGAGTTGTCCTGACACACCAAGATTGCGGGTTGCATTCCCGGTCAGGGCGCATATGTAAAGCACCCGATGAACGCACAACTAAATAGAACAACTAAGAACAAGGAGCTGATGTTTCTCTCTCTCCCTTCCCTGCCTCAAATCGATAGGAAAAAAACTTTTCAAGCTATAAATTGTCTGTCTGGAATTTTCCATTTAATATTTCAGCTGTAGTTGACCACAGGTAACGGAAACCATGAAAGGCAAAACTGCAGATAAGGGAGGCTACTGTATGTCAGCATCATAATCTGACGAACCTAGACTTCAAACAAATTATTCCCGTTTTTTTCTTAATTTTTTATTTATTAATTTAGTGAGAGAATAAAGAGCGAGAGGGACATCAATCTGTTCCTGCATGTGCCCTGACCAGAGATCGAACCAGTAACCCATGTTTTGGGACAATGCTCTAAACAGCTAAGCTATCTGGCCAGGACTATTTTTCCTATTTCTTAATCGTCTTTGTTGGAAGGTCATGACATTTAGACCTAGGAGTTTTACTCCAAGCAAGTCATTAAATATCCAGGTTGCTCCTTGTGATCAGGTAAAAATATAAAAAAACAAAACAAAAACAAGTACTATCATCTTGTCCTTAGGATGAGGCTCTGAAATGCAGCAAAGGGCGGTAGAGGTGGAGGCTGGAGGGTCTAAGTGGAGAGAAGGGCTCGATAGTGAAAAAAGGAGGATTTCACATTTTAGCACTTATGTATGAGCCCCGAATCTCACTGGCCGGATTTGCTTTATCCTGGTTTTCCCTCTGCTCTCTGGGGAGGTTCATATGTTTCTTCACCGAGCACCTGCAGTTCCACCCCAGGAAGCTGGAGGTCTCTATTCCACCATAGGCCACTATGGAGGTGGTTTAGCATGAGGTGTCAGTTGACACCCTTCTCCAATCACTCAAGGGGAGGTATCATCAAAGGCCACACAACAATCTCTGCAAGGGGACAGAGTGCAGATGCTGCTGCTCAGGACCCCAGTCTGCACCCCATAAACCTGCTCTAGTTATTACCAGCCTCGTCATCCTCGTCATCCTCATCCACTAGCCTGAATGTCAAGTCCTTTACTCACCTGTTCACTCTTATTCTCATGCCATACTTCTCCGTGCTTCTTCTTTCCTCATCTGATCTTTTTACCTTCCATTATTTTTCCTCTTTTACAGTTCCTTCTGGTGTCCTCAGAAACCCTGATTCCTCTTGTGGCTTTGTCCTATTTTTATTTTCCACTGTAAATCAGCTTCCCCAAACCTCTGAGCCCACCACAGGGCCTGTCCTCTATCTGTCTCCTCAGCTGAGGAGTCTCTGCTCCTGGCTCGCTCCAGGCTCCTCCAGCGTTCCCTCCCGAGGGGCGTCTTCCTCTCTCCCTGTAGACTCCCAGGCTTCCCTTCATTTGAGATAGGGCACCCTTGCCTTTGCTGTGCTATCCCTTTCCTCTCCTCATCGCCAAATAAGGAATACACAGTATCCACAGCTTCACCACCACTCTTAGTTCAGTTTCTTGTCATCAGGGTGTATCCACCACATTTTTTTTGAAACTGATATGTTGATGTCATCAGTGACCTCCAAATTACTCCTTGATTATAACATGACACCACTGTCATTGCCTTTTCATCAAAATTTTCTCTTGCTTTCTGTCATATTGCGTATTATGGTTCTTTTTCTTATCTTTTATGAACAGTCTAGTTCAGGGGTCCCCAAACTACGGCCCGCGGGCCGCATGCGGCCCCCTGAGGCCATTTATTCGGCCCCCGCCGCACTTCTGGAAGGGGCACCTCTTTCATTGGTGGTCAGTGAGAGGAGCATAGTTCCCATTGAAATACTGGTCAGTTTGTTGATTTAAATTTACTTGTTCTTTATTTTAAATATTGTATTTATTTCAGTTTTGTCTTTTTACTTTAAAATAAGATATGTGCAGTGTGCATAGGGATTTGTTCATAGTTTTTTTTATAGTCCAGCCCTCCAACGGTCTGAGGCACAGTGAACTGGCCCCCTGTGAAAAAAGTTTGGGGACCCCTGGTCTAGTTAGTTATAAAACAGCAATGTAAATAGCTAATGTTTAGTGAGTGCTTATTTTGTGTCATGCAGAATATAAGATGCTTGCCTGACCTGTGGTGGCGCAGTGGATGGAGCGTCAACCTGGAACACTGAGGTTGCTGGTTCGAAACCCTGGGCTTGCCTGGTCAAGGCACATACGGGAGTTGATGCTTCCTGCTCCTCTTGCCTTCTCTCTCTCTTTCTCCTCTCTAAAATGAATAAATAAAAAAAGTTTTTTAAAAAGCATATAAGACATTTTATATGTATTATTTCATTAAAACTGTATTAACTCTATGAGGCTGATGAAATTATTATCCCCACTTTACAGATAAGGGGACTGAGGCTTGTAGGCTTACAAAGGTAAATGATGTGCTCAAGGTGACAAAGCCAGTAAGAATTAGTAAGCTAGGTTTATTGGATTCTAAAGCACTGCTATTTTCCCAATATCGTGTATTACTTTCCCTCCAGTGGTTATTCTTCTTTTCTTTGCACATGCAAGAGGGGCGGCGCTATTTAGGGAATGTTTTAATCATCCACAATGATAGAATTGTGTGATGTCCCCTCACCCCCAGGTACTAGCACCCAAGCCCAAAAACCATCCATTTGTGGCCACTCCTTTTTAAAATTAATTCTCTGATTAATTTATTTCAGAGAGGGATGAGAGAGAGAGAGAGGAGAGAGAAAAAGAGAAAGAGAGAGAGAGACAAAGAGAGAGATGAGAAGTATCAACTAATAGTTGCTGCACCTTAGTTGTTCATTGAATGTTTCTCTTATGTACCTTGACTGGGGGGCTCCAGCCAAGCCAATGACCTCTTACTCAAGTCAGTGACCTTGGGCTCAAGCTAATGACCTTTGGGCTCAAACCAGTGACCATGGGGTCATGTCTATGAACCCATGCACAAATCTGTGACCCTGCACTCAAGCCAGATGAGCTCGCCCTCAAGCCTGCAATCTTGGGGTTTCAAACCTGAGTCCTCAGCATCCCAGGCCGACACTCTCTCCACTGTGCCACCACTTGGTCAGGCAGCTGATTCTTGAATGTGCTCTGACCTAGGATAGAAACTGAAACTGCAACCTTTGGCATATTGGGAGGGCGCTCTAACCAAATGAGCTACTTGCCCAGGGCTTTAGATGTCTTAATATTAAGATTCTCTTTCCCTCTATTTTTTACCCCTTGCAATTTGTTTGTAAAAAACACCAGCTAACTTGTCCTGTGCAATATTCTACATTCTGGATTTTGCTGATCACAACCCACGTGCTGTTTAACACATTCGTTCCTCTACTTTCCCATATTTCCAGTAAACTGTAGTCAGATCTAGTGGTGCGATCTGATTCGAGTTTATTTCTATGGCAGGAAAATTTCATACTTCCATCAGGA
The DNA here is from genome assembly GCF_036850995.1 of Saccopteryx leptura. NCBI lineage: Eukaryota > Metazoa > Chordata > Mammalia > Chiroptera > Emballonuridae > Saccopteryx > Saccopteryx leptura. The sequence continues at coordinate 314,173,207 of NC_089505.1, read as the reverse complement.
ATTTCATTTATTTAGGTGGCCTGTGAGTCTGTGTTCAGCTTTGTTCCTTTACCTTCAGGTAACTTCTGGATCATTCTACCTAGATATCCTCACATCATCTCAAAATCAACATGTCTAAAAACAAATTTATTTTCCCCTACACAAGAATCCCCTCCTGACACCGTCTGTTTCTGCATTTTCTCCTGTTCTTTTAAATCACTTGGGCCATGGTCCACTTTTCCTCAGTTCCCATAGTCGGTCACAAACACATGCCCGTTATTTCTCTATGGAGTGTCAGCAACCTTTCCTTTTGATTTTCACACTGATTATTCTATACAGGTTCATACCCCCCCCCCGGCCTCTTTTTCCTCAACTTCACTCCATAAACTGCTGCACAGTTGACTACTTATACATCATGTGCTCCTTACCATGTATCTCCTACTCATAGACCATTAGTGACGACCCATTACTTATAGAATCAAGTCTAAACCACTGAGAGTTCTCCAACAGTCTGATCCCCACCTACATTTCCAGCCTAACCCACACAGTTCCCCTTGTTCAGAATTGGCTGTTTTCCAGAGGTGTGGAAACCAATAGATTTAAAAAGGTTTAGAGCACTGTGGATATATTAGAAACTTGAATGAACAATTATCTTGGCACCAGAATAAGTAAAGCTTCTTTCTGAGAGTCGTCCTGGGTTTGTCTCAAGGGACACCAGGGGTTTCACACGAGGGGTAGAGAAGCTGCCTGTCACCCTGGCTAACTTCCTCAACTTTCCTAATAGGATATTTACACTACTACCCGTTTGTCTGGTCCTAAAACATGTGACCAGCCATGGGCAGCTAAAAGAGAATGCCAGCCACTTAGGCTCTGCCCTCGTGTCACCTGCTCTTTGGCTCTTAGTAAAAGCCAAGCACACAAACACCCAACAACACAAAGAGCTCTCAGTTGAGAGAGGGACATTTAGGGAAATTTCTCTAAGACTCATAACATTCATCTACTCTTCCAAGAACTTTTAAAGGTTGATCACTGAACATCTATCTGCACTGTAGATGACCTCCAACCAAGATGCCCTTGACCATTATCCTGGCTTACACCGATCCTGCCATGGCCATCGCTCACTGTCTCCTTATCAAATTTGACAGAAAGAACTGGTACTCAAAGAGCTGGTACACCAGCTTCCATTCCATAAGAATAAGCTATCTATTTTTAGTGTTTCTTTTGCTCTGGCCATCAGCAAACTGAGACACAATTTCAAAACCCAGTAACTGGTTAATCCTTTTCATTAGAAATTTTCTATTTGCCCTAGGTTCTGATTTCAGTTTCTATTTCTTTTTTAATGATTTTGTGTTGTTACTCATCTTACCATATGCATTTTGGAATGAGCCAGTGAATATATTAAGTAAATAAAATATGACCACATTCTTCTATCCAGGCAGTCAATTGATTTACCTCATATGACTCCTAGTGTGCTTATTTTGTGTATTCTAATTGGAATGCTGCCTCACCCTACTCTCCTATCAACTCTCCACCTCAAAGCCCATCCATCCCATACATTGCAGTTTGGAAGCTCCTCTTCCTCCGTATACAGCCCTGACTGCCCCAGCCTAGAGCAAGCCTTCCTTCCTCTGAGAGCCCTTCATGTTGTTTGTACACTGCTCATTATACCACTTCCTACACACTGTCTTTTATTGTTAGTTTTATATACATTAAAATTTTTTAATTGACTGATTTTAGAGAGAGAGAGAGAGAGAGCAAGGGAGAGAAAGAGAAAGAGAGACAGAGGGAGAGAGAGTGAAGAAAACATTGATTTGTTGTTCCGCTCATTTATGCATTCATTGGTTGCTTCTTGCATGTGCCCTGACAGGAGATAGAACCCCTCCTTGGCATGCTGGGACGACGCTATAACCAAATAAGCTACCTGAACAGGGCCACGTATTTTAAAACTTGAAGATATGTGGGAACACTAAGAAACTGAAATGTACAAAAAGGGTTGTACAGGTAAAAGAGGCAATTACCACTGCTAGCTCTTGTGTTCCATTCAGACATGCCTCTGCATTCACAACCACACATGAATCCTCATATCAGTATACACAGACATGAATGTGTATACAGGGGGTCCTCGGGTTATGACAGTCTCGACATACGATGTTTCGAGTTTACGACGATCACTCCCATAAAAACTTTAAAAAATTGAGATTTGAGTGTTTTGGCTTATGCTGTTAGTGTTGTACTTACAGACTATGTGAGTGAACTGGTTTGGTTGTGCACAGCGGAAGAATACACAGTAACACAGCATGTGAGTGAGGAAGTTGGTGTCCCCCAGTATGCTTGCCTCTGTCATTTTGGACTGTGAAAAGCACAAGTGTTCCATTTGTGTTAGGCTAGGATGTGTTTTGACTTACACCAAAATTTGGGTTACATCACTGTCGTAGGAAAGGAACTGTGTCATAACCCGAGGACCCTCTGTGTATATATATGTGTATGCTTATAAATCTTTGCATCCTTTTTTCTCACATCTTGGAACATACCATATACATTCATTGGCATCTAAACTTTCTTCATATAACTGTATAGCTTGATGATTTTAACAATCACTACATAAATAGCCACCTCATTCTGTGTAACTTCTATTGTAAAGATTATTCATACCTTATTTGAGTAGTTATGCCGTTATGGTTTATATCTGTCTGATTAAATGTACTCTTTCTGAAAGCAATAGAGGGACTATGTCTACAGTTTGTATACTCCTCTAGAACCCCTGAACATAGCACTTTCCACACAGGAGAAGCTTAGTAATTGCTGACTGTCAATGGTATCAGTAAATAGTCAAGTAGTAAGTAATTCTATCATATAAAAGATTTTAGGAGTAACTTAACTTGAGAAAGTCTTTTAGCATCATCCTATCAGGCACATGTGTCTTCTGTTGAAATTTTACACGTTATAATATACCTGTGGTACTACCTACAGCTCGGTTTAGAAAGGCTTGCCCTTGAGGCACACTAGGTTTCAGCTCCTGAAAAAAAGGACTGAGGGGCTGAGGTCCCGCATCTACAGGCAAGAGTAGGGACTGCGCAAGAGAACCACTCCAAGCAGAAAGCACAGCAGTACATGAGGAAGCCAGCCTTGACTCTGCTCACAAGAGACAAGGCTGTCACCCTGGGGCAGCAAAGGGAGGAGGGAAGCTGGCATGGACTGGTCTGAGGAAAAAAAAAAGAGTTACAAAGCACCAGGACCTTTATTAGGGGGGTTCTAGTCTTTAAAAAAAATGACGCTACACCCATGTTCATAGCAGTGTTATTCCCAATAGCTACAAGGTGGAAACAGTCCAACTTTCTATCAACAGATGAATAAAGAAATATATATATATATATATACATATATATATATATTAGCAGATGAATAAAGAAAGAAATATATATATATAATGGAATATAAGGTGCATTTATATAACTGAATAAAACATATATAGTGGAATATTATTCAGTCTTAAAAAGGAAGTGAATTCTGACGGATGTCTCAACATGGGTGAACATTGTCCTAAGTGAAATAAACAGATACAAAAGAACAAATATTGTATCATTTCACTTAGGTACCTAAAATAGGCAAATAGAGACAACAAGTAGAGTAGAGGTTACCAGGGCCAGGTGGAAGGGAGAATGGAGAGTGTTTCTTTAATGAGGACTGAGTTTCAGTTTGGGATGGTGAAAAATTTCTGGAGATGGATGGTGGTGATGGTTACACAATACTGTGAATGTACTTAATGCCATAGACACTTTAAAATTGTTAAAATGGTATATTTTATATTATGTATATTTTATCATTTAAAAAAGGCATTTTATTTAAAAAGGTATGATGCCTGACTGGTGGTGGTGCAGTGGATAGAGCATTAACCTGGGACACTGAGGTCCCAGGTTTGAAACTCTGAGGTTGCTGGCTTGTGCAACGGGTCACTGGCTTGGCTGGAGCCCCCTAACCCTGTCAAGGCACGTACGAGATGCAATCAATGAACAACGCGAGTGCTGCAACTACGAGTTGATGCCCCTCGTCTCTCTCCCCTCCGGTCTCTCTCTCTCTTCCTCTCAACAAACAAACAAACAAACAAAAAACATGAAGCAGGGGCAACACAAACACTTTAGAAGATAGTATTTTCCCCCTAAATTCAGTCATTCTTGTTGCACTGCCTTGATCCGTGCCAACTCTGAGCTCACATGTACTATCTTACCCTCCAGAGTCAGGGCTGGTGATGCTACATTTTCTTTTCTTGAAAGGGGTAGTAAATGAATACGCTGTAGGTAAAACATATGAAATCATACTTAAATGACTTTAGACCTAGGTGACTTAGGAGTGACTCGGGGGAAGGGCCCCACAGCAGCCCTGTGAGAATGGAAGTAGGAATGAGGACAGGCAGGGTGCCGCTCTGCGTCCGGTCAGCTCCTGCCTTTCGGATCCCACGTAGCTTTGCCCTGGAACTGAAGTTAGCAGCAGCACTACCCGCTGGAGATGCTCCAGGGAGGAGCTTAAGAGAGGGGTTCCTAGGAATTCTTGCTAGCTTTCTAAATGAAAAGCCCTAGTAGAGCAGCTTGCTCACATTATAAACACATTATAAATATATTAAAAAGTAATTACTTGAGTGGAAGTTAACTACGCTAAAATACAAATTAAGATAAAATTAGGAATGGTTCTACTTTCAGATTCAAGTACACAGGATAGTTTTTAAAATTTGTTTTTGCTTTCTGTGTGTATCCCACTTAATTCAGAGTATTAAATGCAACACTCGTTCCGGGAGCATCTGTCACGTGCTACATACACTCAGTCCTAGGTGCTGGCCCTGAGCCAGCCTCCCACAAATGGGCGTGCTGTACTGAATCTGTGGGTTCCTGTGACTGCATATTTCAACGTGGATTAGTTTGGTGGAGAGTAGTTAGTTTTCCAACGAGGAGAAAGGGATTAATTAAAACTGGTTGCATAATTCTCAAGTCAGTCTTATCCAGAGCTGCAGCCTCAAGCAAGATCTTGTGAAAATCAAGGTGCAGACTTGCCTTTTCAACAGGACGTTCTCCCTTTAATGCAGACGAAGGTGAACAACTGGATGTCAAGGAGCTGGGTTCATACTGAGTCATGAGAAAGGCAAGTAGACTTTTGGCAGTTACATGATTTCCGTCTGGGGACGAGCACTACACAGGATTTAGAAAACCGGTGTTGAATCTCGTCTCCGTCATTCATAGGAGGGCAGCAACCTCTCAAGCCTCAGATTCCTTATCTGTAAAAGTGGGTTGTATGTCCATGATCTGCAAAAACCAAATCTACCATTCTGTGAACCTTTTGACCAAGGAGGAAGAGGACTGGAGTGTCGCGTGCTAGCACAAGTTACTGGCAAATATCTAAACCAGAGTTAAATGTGGGGGCATCATGAGGTCCGATACATAAGTTATATAGTTACTTAATTAGCACACTTAATTAGCACCTGTTTTCATTTTACATATCGAAGCGCAACTCTGAATTTGACATTGTTTAGTGTAGAATTGTCTAAGAACTTGGTTACATTGATAATACACTGCATGACACTATTGAGATTACCAGAACAAAAACAGCACCAAAGCCTTGGCCTGGTTAAAACTGGAATACAACCAAATGAGCTAACCAGCTACCAAGGAAGTTAATGGAATAGCAGGAGAAGAGAAATGCTTAGCTACTTCTTTGTTTTTGCTACCATATTTATTTCCAAAGAGAAAGATTTGAGATGGCCAAAAGTCTCTATATATCATATGATAGCCATATATAACTCATGTCTTTCATTCAAACAAAAGACCCATCATTGTGGCTTTTTCATGGCTCCAGGTAACAATACAAACTGCTCTGGCTATGTGGCCACAGATCCTTCTGGGTCTCCACAGAGCACAGTGACTCCCCTGGCTTAATCTGGCAACTCACCATTGTTAATCCTTTTCTTCAGTGGTGAACGTCACTTAAGGAAGTTGTATGACAACTTGGTGCCACTACAACAGGAGCTAAGGACTCCAGGAGACTGAATAAGAATCCTTTCTTTTCGCAGTTTAGCTCTACACACTTTCCTCAAGTCTCCTGACCACCCAGAAACATCTTAATCTCAGTAGATGATTGACCCCTGAATAATAATAATAATAATAAAATAGAAGCTATTATAATTGAATTTGCTTAACTTTCTGACATCTCTTCCTAGCCCAGTGTATAAACTTATTGCCGTTTTCACCAGCCTTTCTTTGGTTTCAGAAAAAGAGGTGTCACTTCTCCCATCAACTCTGAGTTTGTAATCACATCTTCTTCCAATAAGCCCAACTCTTGTAGAGAGTTATTCTCTCTCTCTCTCTCTCTCTCTCTCTCCCCTAGCTTCTGTCTTTTAGTCTAAAATAATGCTTATCACTCTGCTATTTAAAAAACAAACAATACCCCCCAAAAACTACTATCCTCTTCTTATGTGAGTTCTCTAGATACTACTCATCTCTCTTCATTTCATAACCAAATGTCTAATTAGAGTCTGAAGTCTGCACCAACCATCTCCTATTACCTTTCTTACTCCCCTGCAATCTAGCTTTCACCCTCAACACTAGAAATTAAAAAGATGAACAAGATCAAATTTAATGAACAGTTGCTATTCCTTTCCTACTTGTTTGTGACATTTGACATGGTTGCCCCTTCCCCTCTAGAAACTCTTTTCCCTTAATGTCTTATTTTTCCTTTCAGATTAATTTTCATGAGTTTTCTTCAATGAAATCTCTTTTGATGTGTTCCTTAATTGTTTTTTTTTTTCCCAGTGTCTTAACATGTGATTTATACGGATAAGTAATGTCCCCCGATGAATCACTCCTCTGGGCAGTCACACAGTTTATACACACATCGATTCGAGGCTTGACCATGTGGCTTGCTTGGGCCAGAAGAACACCAGCCATACATGAAGCCGGCAGAGTGCTTGTGTTTGGGGGTTGCCTTCTTGGGACACTCCTCAGAGATTGCCATGCTATCTGGACGACTAAGATGAAAGATCAAGTTGAACAAAAGGAAGACACAGGAGAGGAAGGGGGGAATGAGGAGAGGAAGACAGTCAGTTCTCCTAGGTTTTCCAACTAAGCCCAACTCCCAGGAAACCGACCAGATAAATTATATATATATATATATAATAATTATATTATTATATATAAATATATATAAATAAATATGTATATAATTTATATTATTAAATATATATTTGTTTAAAGTTATTAAATTTTGGGTTGGTTTGATATACAATAATAAGTAACAGATAACATGTTATTTTAAAGATTCCTGTTGTCAGCCTGCTTTTGTCTCATGTTGTATGTTTTCCTAAGCAATGTCATCCTTGCCACTGACTTTAAGTACCATTTATAGCTCATGATTCTTATACCTACATTTCTAGATCAGATGACTCTGCTAAGTTCTCATATCTTAATTGGCATTCCACTTGAATATTCCACAGATCACCTTGAATTCCCACACCAAAGTCCTGTGTTCTTCCACAAACCACTCCAGTTTCTAATTCTTTATCTTGATTATCGATGCAACTACTATAGTTAAGAGTCACTCGAGGAGGAAATAGAGAAGTGAATCTCCACTCCTCCCTTTCATTCACTTGCCAGCAATCACTCACCAAAGCTGAACATATATGACACCTAAATCAGTGGTTTTCAACTGCAGGTCCTATTTTCAACTCCTATTTTTACTGGTCCTCAAGTGTAAAAATGCTGGAAATCATTGACCTAAATATCTTTCATATTTATTTCTTTATCTTCAGCACTTGGAATGCTGCCCTGGTCAAGGGTCTTGTCATGTCATGTTATACTTTGACCCTCACCAATGTCTACTCACTGCCTCCCTGCTTTGAGGTTTGGTCCACAAGCCAACATACCCACATTTCTGATCATTTTCCTGCTGACAGTTCTTTCATGGCTCCTCATCACCTATGGAATAAGGTGAAGATTTCTTCATATAGTCTAAAACCCTTCTTGATCTGGTCCTACTTACACTTCTGTTCTCATTTCCTGCCCTTTCCTATGTATGCTGTGCTGTGAGCCAAATTCCTTGCAATGCCAACACTAGCCATCTGCGCCATGGATGGTCTGGACAGTTTTCCTGCCTGGTGTACCTCCCCACCTCTGCCATCTGCAGAGTCCCTGAAGACTCAGTTTAAATTAACATCCTCTGTGAAGCTTTCCCTTCTATTCTGGGCAGAAGCAAAATTAGTTGTCCCTTCTTTTACGCGATTACTGTACCCAATATTAGCACTCTGGTACCCATTTTAATTGTAATGACATGCTTAAATGTCTGACACCCCTAATAGATTCAGAGCACTCCCCAAGGCAGGGGATTGCTTTATTTTTGGTTTTACAATTCCCAGCACGGTGTGTGATGCACACCAAGTGCTCAATAAGTATAGAATGAACAAGACACTGTATTTTCCCATTTTAAATGTTTTATAAAAGTATGCTATTGTAGTTGCTAAATTTGCACTATAAATTTCCATTCATTAGTCTAGAAATGGAGACAATGAAAAACTTTAGGTATTGCCTAATATTACTTAGGATGAGTTCAGTGACAAGTCACAGAATGCTGGAGATGGTAACTCAGGGGAGAAATGGGCAAAGTGTCTTGCTCCGGGTTGGTGGCAGGGGCACGTTGGAACCCATGGCTCCACATTCCGCAGATGGAGCACTGCCTTCCTTTCTCCACCACAGAGTAGAGTGGTTCTTCAGCTCTGCCTTCTTTTCCCTATGGGATGACAGCCTGCGTGACAAACTTGCAGTAACTTCTTCAGTCTGAACAATACAAAAGCTTTTACATTTTCCCTTTTCTTGTGTTATGAGGCCTTCCTCACTCTTCTCCCTGCTTCTGGTCTGCTTTCCCCCATTCTTCACCTACTACGGAGATCTTTCTAAGGACAGATCTGACTTGTCTCCTATTGAGCTCTTCAATGATTCGCTAAAAATCTTTGGGGTAGAGCTCTCCTTGGCCCTATCTACTTCTCTAGTCTAATCTACTACCTCCCCACCCCACCTTTTATATCAGTAAATATCTACTGAGCACTCTTTCTACGGAAGCCTCAATCCCACTGAGGGTACTGACAGACAACACACACAGTCATTGCCCCCAAGTAGCTCACATCCCAATGATAAGATAGAACAGGAATGAACTATAACTTAATAATTATAGTAAGCCAGTATCAGTGGAGACAGGTACCTTCGAGAAAACAAAGGAAGGAGACAACTTATACTCGAAGGGGGTTAGAGAAGACTGAGGAGAAAGATTGAGTCACCCTCCATGTTCCACTCACCGGGCTTTGAAACCTCCGGACCTCTTTGTGGTTTATTGGGAGTTCTTCTCTCCCTCGTTCCGATGAACTCCTGTGCCTACTCAAGACCCAGCTCAAGTCTCCCTACTGAGAAGCCTTCTCTGCTGTCCTAGGCAGCAAGGATCTTGCCTTTCTCTATGCTGCCACAAACCATGAATTTCTTGAGAATGGGAGCCAACTATGTTTTCCAATGCTAACAGAGAATCTGGCACATAGTAGACATTCAATAGAATGTTTGCTAAAAGTTAGTTAAATGTGCTATCTTTGGGAGCCAACAGTGGTCTAATGGTAGTCCTAGTGGTTTTCTTTTCACCTGATATCTTGACTTTATGAATATTGACAGTGCCAGCCAAAACTCAGAGCATGTGGTTCCATGATGAGTGGACTAAGGAGAGTGAGCTTACATTCCCAACTGGATTCTTTCCCTTATGGAAAGGGAAGTTGTGCTGCAATTCTAGTGGTGCAGTAAATGCTTTTTAGACTTTTCTATTTCATACTTTCTCTGGCATTTTAGACTCTAAATATGGCCTTCTAAATATCTATGCTTTAATTTTTCTATATATTTTCATTTCTTTTTAAAATTTGGAATACGTTATGAATTTGCAGGTCACCCTTGCTCAGGAGCCATGTTACTCTCTCGGTCCAATTTTATATGGACTGCCAAAGTGAGCACTCTATGTATTTCCAATGGCAGTAAATCTTCATCATTTAAAGGCAATACATTGGAGCTCACCTGAATTATCTGGCTGCAGATTTGGTAAATGATGAAGTAGAATGAGAAAGCTTTTAGTAGAAAGAAAGAGACATGGCTCTAAAGAGAGCTATTTTCTATGACTTGCAAATTGATTCTGAACAGTTTCAAACATCAGCTTCAAAAGGGCATCAAGGTTTGTTCTCAACACTGGAATTAGTGTAATTTACGTAATATTTTTAAGTGTACAACATTTGTAAGAACAGATAGGAAGATGTTCTAAAGTGGGGGTAAATTTCAGTTGTTTTGGATTTGCATATTATTCCCCCTCACCATGAAGTATTATTGGTTGATACATATGACTTCCCAAAGACAAGTATTGATTTGCTAAGGAGCAGTGTAGCTGAACTATATATAGATCAGTTAGCATGAGTTTGAGTTCTTGGAAGAAACTTTTCATTCATTTAATGAGGTCTAGAAAACTTTTTTGTAATGGGCCAAGTTGTCTTTGGTATTTTTCTCAACTTTCTGGGGGCACCCACTCCATTCTTTAATGACCCACTACTTCCCGGGTCCCTAGAACCTTTCCCTGTCCTCTGGCTACAACACACTCAGACCCCCAAATTACCTTTTTCTCTTACTACTAAATCAACATTATCAGCCCATTGGACTGTAAATTCCAACAGGGCAGGCGTTTTGGCCTGTTTTGTTCAGTACTGTATCTCCAGCACTTAGAACAATGCCTGGAACCTCTTAGGCAACTCAATGCTGAATTAATATCAATAGATCTTTAAAATGTGTTTGTGATAGCTAGTGTTGGAAGGAAAACAACCCGTTGAATTTACACTCATCTGTGAATGACCCCAGAGTCCTTTATCTCTCCCTAAGGTATTTGCATACTTAAAAGAAAAGCTTGTGAATTCAAATTATTCTCATTGGGAAAACTTCAATAGTGAAGCAAACGGAGAGGAAACATTGGAGGCTAAAGATAGTGGGGGGTAGGAGTTAGGATATAAGTAGGCCAGAGCCGCCTAGGAGTGTGCCCTTTAGGCACTCAGCTTTTCAATGCCCCTCAAGCTCTGAACCAGCACAACTTTGAAAAGCTTAGAGACTTCTTCCATTGTCAGGACAGTGGCAACGAGGAGAGAGGATGAATCCAGAGAAGGCTGCAGGGCAGCTCATTTTCACTATGAGCTTTGTGCTGTACTCTTTTACCACTTTCCATGTGTTTCAAAGAGAAGTGTCCTAACTTTCTAGTGAAATATACAAGGGTAAGGGATATCTCCTCATAGTCACTTAATACTATTTATTGATTAAATGTTAACTAATATGCTGTTACTATATGTAGATACCACTTTTTTTTTTTAAGCTTGTAAACTGACTTAAAATACATGTACATCTGACAGTGAGCTAGGGTTTTCAGTAAAAGGAAAGTCCTTTACCACCACTTTTAGGTTGTGTAATATAGTCAGGTACTAGTGTGTCCTGTCTTTAACCCACCTGCTTTCTCTTTCTCTCTCTCTCTCTCTCTCTCTCTCCCTCACCAAAGTATCCCCCTTATGCTTTCACTGGGAGATGTAAACTTAATGAAAATGTAAAGCTAACCTCAGAATTCTGATTCTTGGTTTATATAAGACTATAAAAAACATACAAGTTGACTTTAGTGTTTTCCAATTTTTTAATGTCAGAATTTTTTGTGGGGTCAATCTTCTCTGCTGTTTATCTGTGAATCCCTTCAATGAATCATTTATCTTTCTTAAAACACTCAAATATAAAGGGGGTGGGCAAAGTAAGTTTACTGGTATTAGTATGTGAAAGAGAGTTTATTCTTACATCATTATTTATTAATTATTGTATTATTTGTTTGTATTAAAACTGTAAACCTACTTTTACCCATGCATGTATGATGAAAGTTCAAACCAGTAGATTTTGATAAACAACAATAAAATGTAACAAATATATAATAGGAAAAATAAATATTTTATTGATTAAGACTAGGAATTCAAACTTAGTTATTGAATAGTTGTAATAGTTATATTACAAAATACCGTAGTTTTGATCACTCTTTTATCCAAATAGAAATATTCTGATTCCTAAAGTCTTAGAGCACAACAGGTGGTGAATGAAGAGAAAGTATATTTTGCATAGTTTTGTAATTTTTCTGTTTATTCTGGAATCCAATAATACAAAGTCGCTTTACTCTGCATCTATTTTAAAACTTCCTTTGGTTGTGTAAGTTCCTTAATTGATTTAAAAATATTTGTCATCCTTAACCTAATAAAATAATCTTAAAGTGTACAGTCGTTGACAGCTCGATATTTTGCACATAGAAAGAAGGTGCTTGATAAAGGTAGGTAGATTTATCGCCTAAAAGGAAAATTAGTAAAAGAAAATTTTCTCCAGGTTTAATATTTATTTTGCATCCGGAAGAGAATCAGAATAAGAAGCTTGGTTATTTAAGACTAGGAGATCAAATAAAAGTGCCATTTTGCCAGAGAATGATTAAAACATTCTAGTCCTGACACGTTTAATAATGGGCACACAACCTATTTCTTTGTTTCATAACCATTGCGCTGTCTCTCCCTTTTTTGGCACGGCAACAAATTCAACAAAAGCTACTGCATCTAGTTAAACTTTTTGATTTAGTAGTGGATCCGCTGTTCTGTCAAAGAGGAGGCAGGAAAGGCAATGTGGAGAGGCGGAATAAATGTATTTGAAATAGAATGTGTCCATTCTAAATAATTTCATATGGGAAAATAATTTCAAGTTGAAGGATAATTACAGAAGAGACATCCAAACCCCTCGAGCCGCTGCCGTCCGCGTAGCCTTGGAAACCCCTTGCTGTGGCCGGAGGACCGCTGCTGGCTCCGAGCCGCCGCTTCCTGCCCCGGGGCGGCGCACCCTGACTCAGGGAAGGTGCCGCGCGGGGAAACGTGGCACCCTCTCCAGCCCGCGCCCGCGGCGCTGCCGAGCGGCAGCGGAGCGCTCGGAGGAGCCCTGCCAGCCAGGCTGCGCGGCGGCCGCGCACCGGCCGGGTGGAAAGAACCGCCCGCAGAGCCGGCGCCCGCCCGCGGACGGGAAGTGGCGCCCGGCCCGCCCTCCGCCGCCTGCGGCCCCGCAGCCCCGCGCCGCCCCCTTTCTCTCGGCCTCTCCCTCGGCCTCCGCCACCCCGGCCGAATTCTTGCATAAATTATGCCAGGCGCGCCTGACGTCAGGTGGCGGCGCGCGGGCGCGGGCGCGGGCGCGGCACGAAGGGAACCGGCACGGGCGCGCGCGGCGTGCCGGGTGCGCGCAAGCGCTGGCGTGCTGGGGCCGCGGTGGCGGCGGCGGCGGCGGCGGCGGCGGTAGCAGCGGTGGCGGCGGCGCGGGGGTTGAGCCGTGGTAGTGCGGACGCGCTCGTGCTCGGGAACTATCGGATTAAACTTGAATCGAGTGAAATTACACAAAGGAGTGCCGCTGAGGAGGAGGCCCGGGGACCCGGAGACCCTGAAACTCGCCAGAGCCCCGTTCGCTCCCGGCCAACTCCGCGCCCGTGGTTTCAGCCCCCTGGCCGCGGCCGCCCAGCCAACTCCGGAGCCCGCTCTGCGTTTTGTTTTCCCCTTGGCACAGGGCAGCGAAGGAGCCCGACCGATCGACCCGGTGAGCGCGAGAGTTCGCCGGGCGCCTGCGGGAGGGGCGGCGGCGGCAGGAAATCGCTCCGGGCCGGGGCCGCGCGAGGAGTTGGGAGCGAGGAGTTGGGCGTGTGCGGGGCGAGGGGCGAGGGCGGGCGGGGGCCGGGGCCGGCGCAGGAGCGCAACGCCGCCTGTGCTCTGTCGCTAGTGTCGCCGTCCGCTGGGCCCGAACCCGCATCCCGAGCGCCGCCCGGCGCCCCAACTTTTGCCTGCGTACGCGGGGCCGGCGGTGGCGGGGGCGCGCGGTCCGGCCGAGGGTCACTTCCTCGCATGTAAATGGCTTTTTGTTGTGCTGCCGGCGTGGGGGGGGGGGGGACGGGGGACAGGAGGGAGCGTGTCTGTGCGCGGGGGAGCGCGAGCGCGTTTCCTCCCGCCGGCGCCGAGCACGAGTTGCCGGCTCTATTCGAAAGAAAAAGGAAGGAGGAAAAGTTGGGTTCCAACTCAAGTGCGAGTGGGCGATGGGCGCGCGGGCGCGGGGCGGTTGAGCTGCGGCGGCGGCTCGGGGACGGCGGCGACCCCCGCCTCCCGCCCCCGCCCCCCGCTCCCCGCTCCCCGCTCCGGACCGACCACGCCGCGCTCGCCGGGAGCGGCGGCCGCACCGGCGCGAACAAAGTGCGTCCCTCCTGGCGCGGCGGCGCCGGCCCGCGCGGGGACGGCCACCGGGCGAGGTGGGTCGGCGGCGGGGAAAGTGCGCTGGGTGCCGCGTGGGGCGGGGGCGGTGTGAACACGCGGCGCTGGGGGCGTCCTGAGCCCAGCCTGTGCCGGCCGCGGCCCCGGAGTTACGAACCCTGGGTCCGGGGCTCCCGGGGCTCCCCGGGCTTCCCGGCGGTTCCCAAGTACGAGAAGAGGAGAAGAAAGGGAGCGGGGCCGGGGCGATCGCGGAGAGGCGCGGCGAGGGGACCCCACCTTGCCGAGCTGGCCGGCGTCGGCGGCGGCTGCATAATAGCGACTCTAACCCCCCGAAGGCAACTCGCTCCCCCACCCTCGAGCCGGCCGAGGAGGGGGTCACCAGGTGGCCCCCGCGGTGGCCCGGGTGCGCTCTGCCCCCGCAGGGATCGCTGGTTCCGAGCGTGAACGGCGGAGGTGGCTGGAGGCCAATCGGTCAGCGGGGAGAGGAAGGAGGGCGGCGGGGGACGCGTTGTTTGTTTGGTTCGCACCGGGGACTGAGCTCACTGGGGGTGCGGGGGCGCGGGCACCCCGTGGGCTGTGGTGCCGGGCTCTGCGTCCGCTCAGGGCCAGCGCGGCCCGGGGGGCGGTGAGGAGGGCAGCGGACCCTGGGCGGGAAGGGGGGTCGGGGGGCTCCGGGGAAGGAGCCGCCGGCCCCGAGCAGCCATCATTACCGAGCCGCCTTTCTCCGAATGGCTCTGCCTCGAGGAGCCCAGCGCCGTGGGAGCGCACCCCAAACTCCCGGCCGGCCGCCCGCTTTGTGAGCGCCCCCATAGAGCGGGCGGCGCGGGGAGTGCTCCTGCTTGGGTCGGACGGTTTTCCCGGAGGTCACTTTTAGAGATTGTTCACGCCTTGATTTTAAACTAGTTTTTCCCCCCTCTTCTGAACAGACAATGGACAAAAGAAAAGTAGCAACCCACATGGAGAGTTTCCTTTTGAATTGCTAGAATTAGATACACTATCCAGCTCTCCACTTGCTAAGTATACTTTTTAGTTTCCCATTGTATATTATCTAACAATCGGTTTAAATAAGTTATCTTGAAATATGTACTTCTTTTGGGCTTGATTTTTGGGATGTATTAAACATTTTAATTTAATTTAAAGGATTGTGGGAAGGCCCTGATTTTGATTTTTAAAACATATTAATTTAAGCCGTCTTTGCAGTGGGTAAACGTTTCAAAAAGGTTGAGTGTATTTCCCCCCTATCCTCTCCTGATAAGGGGAGGGGGCGTACTCTCTATAGGTAATAATCAAATAGGAAAAAAAAACTTGTCTTTATTTCCTCACAGATCAATTCTGAGGATGACAAAAAATAAAAAATCTTAGTGATTATGACCTTAGCAGCATGGGAACTTGATTTATCCTAGTTATAATTCCATTTAGATTGTAGTAATGTGTAAGTACTGGGTCATTCTTATTTCAGAAATAACTTGAGCAGTGATTTTATGAAGTTGAATCCGTCTCCCAGCCCCCAGAGTACATCTGTCGCGGAGTGTTTTTGTCTTGGTGTTGCACAACAGTAGCCCTACAGTCTTTACCCTAAAATGGCAGCTTTCATTTGACTGGGGCCCATTCATTGACAATGATAATAAAGAGGCTGAAAGCTAGATGCTTGGGGCACGTGGTTTGCCTTTCTAGGTGATAATAAGTAGGAGACATTTTATGTCTTCCAGATTTGCTCAAGAAAAGTTTATTTTCCCTGAAAAAAAAAAATCTATGCTGTAGAAAAAGTTACTAAGTAAACAATTTGGAAATAGAAAGGGGCTTGCAGCAAGTTTTAGGAACTAAATTTTCTTATTTTGCCAAATAGTTGAAATACGGCATTTCCCCCTTTTTGGTTACCTGATAAAGGGACATAGTGGATCTTTGGGAGGCTTTAACAGGTGAATTGCCTCATTGTGGCACTCAAGAATTGTTTTCTAGCACTATGGACTTTTTATCATTTATGTCCTTTTGCTGTTTTTTGTTTTTTTTTCTCCCTCTGCAAGCCAATAAATTGAAGCAGGATAAAGTCTATTCTGGGTTTTTCAAGATTGAAATGAGTTTCTAGTTAAGAAGTAAGTAATAATAAAAGACTGATATGTGAATTCCAAACTCTAGTTATATTTGTTTAATCAGTTAACTTATTTTTAAATTAAGTTAAAAAATTACTTCCTTTTCTGTGTCTTAACGCGGAAGTCAGGATAGAGAAGTGATATAGGTTGTGTATATATAGGTAAGGGTGATGGTTAAAAACTCAAACATTACTTTCGTCTTTTGAGGAAAAAATAACTCTTTTTGCCCAAGGTGAAAATATAGAAGTCAAGTTTTAAATAACAGCTCTAGTAACTTAGCTTTAAAATAGTACGATAATAGATTCACCTGTACTTTTATCTAGTTTTTAATCAGTTTGGACTTGGACAATTCCAAAACTTTTTTCATGAGAGTGCTACTTTTGTTGAGTTAAAATGAATACATGAGGAGTACTTTCAAATACTGTATCAAAGAAGGGTTACAACTTTTCAAACAGATGCAGTCAATGTGATATTTATAGTATAGTTTTTAAGCAATTAGATGAAAGGGAAAATAACATTTTCCTCTAAAAAAGAATACTGTCTGAGTGCTCTTATTTTCATGCTATGTAACCCATAAGAGAGAACAGTCTACATGCTAAATTTAAAGTCATTATTTCAAACCTTGGCTTACAGCATTTCATTCTTCATGTTTAAGAAAGGTTCCTGCCATGCAGTCATATCCCTTTAATTACTTTTGTTTCAGCAATCATTGGCAAGCGTTGAGTGTGTAAACGACAAATGAAGAGGCAGTGCTTTCCCTCAGAGAGTTTACCATCTAATAGGAGAAAGTTCTATAGGTAACCAAATATATTTCACTTTTAAGATCAACTTTGGAGATAGTAGTTATCTTTTATTCTTTATTATCCATATATATTCTTTTGGGTTTGATAGCAGACACTGTGGTCATCTTATAAACATCTACAATAAATAAGGCATAGCAAGAATAAAAATGCTTAGTCAAGACTGAGCAAAGTGTGTGACTACAAAAGAATGTCCCTTAAAACTTTAGCTTTGTAATAAAGGATTTCACTTCCAGTGTTCAAATGCTTTCTAGATGTATATAGATAAGCACTAAAAGAGATATGGGTCACATAGCTACATTCACTTAAAAAGATGGAGAAGGGAGCATTTTGGGTGATGGTGAGATGATGTCAGGCACACATTGGCCCTGTGTGACTCTTTAATTGCCTTTTTCATTCACAGGGACACATTTGTGTATCTTTTTATGAGCTATTCATTTTGTGCCATTAGAAGTTTGGAATTTAGTTATTGTATCTTATTAGGTTTCTAAAGCCATTATACCTTTATTAGTTTGGGAAATAAAATTTCTTTTCTTGCTAGAAAACTTGATGATTTTGTTTTAGTTCTCAGAAAAACACATTCAAAGATGATAGATAAATAATGTTAAAATATAAAATAAATTGGGAGTAAACGATCACTTAATTTTTCTACAAAAATATGAAGATGTAATTATTTATTTTAATTACTCAGGTGAGGTTGCAATTATGGCAGAAGTCCATAGCTGATTATGGTGGTGGGTAAAAGCTGGGAAGGTAATTAAAAACACTACTACCGCTCTCTTATTATTTTACTTGTACTGACATATTACAAATCTTAAATGAAATTACACCTGTATGATAAAAATAACAAATAGGAATAGGAAATCATAATGATATTGTCAAATAGAAATTTATCTTACAAATCATTAATGAATCTTTGGATATTTAGAGCATGAGGACCTTAGAGAGCTAGTCTAACTTTCTCATTTTACAGAGTAAGGAGCTAAAGCCCAGAGAGATTAATTAAATGAGTTGCCTCTGGCTGGTCACCCAGTTATTGCAGAGCTGTCTCAGTCACAGCTGTCCTCCCGGTGCCTAGCTTGGTGCGGACAGGGCAGGTGCTGAGTTTGTCTTTGTAGGATGACTGAGCTGCCTCTGGAAGAATCTAGCTCTCTCCCTCTGATGTTCTGACTTCCAGTACCTTTTGAGTTGAGAATCCTATAGCATCTGCTAACATAGCTCTTAAAGGTATTCTTCAGCCAACAGTAATTTATTTGCTTCTATTGTGTAATGGTTTGGAGGGATTTTTTTGGGGGGGAGGGGGCTATGATTCTCCATCTATAAGAATGCAGAGATACTATTGCAGAATGTGATTACTGTTTTCATTTTAGAAGCATGTATGTATTCATTACCAAAACTAGATTCCTGTACCTTTTAACTGATGTTAGGTGACTGCGAACATGATCGTTTTCTCTAAAGTATTTTTGGAGGGTTCTGTTTTATTTTTACTTTGAAAGTTAAAGACTGTCTTTAAAAAAAAAAGTAGAATAGTAGTGAAGAAGCAGAACCTGGTAGTAAAAGGCTGATTGGTCCTTGGGTTTGTTTGCTTAGCCAATGTGGAATCAGAAAAGCTTTCTTTATTGGCTATTTTAGCTACACACTACTGCTGTAGCTGTCAGGCTTGGCTCTAGTGGCAAGTGACTCTGGATTACAGTCACTTTTCCTGCTCATCAATTCAAGTGTTTATTGAGTACCTGCTACCTGGAAGGTGCTGGGTGTGGTCTGAGTTAAGGATACAGTGGTGTCGTGAGAAGACATGGCCAGCCCACACATAAAATGGACAGAACTACTGCAGCATCATAGGTAGTGGATACTGGGAGGAGCGAATGAGGGATTCAGCCATGTGGGGTGTTTGTTACCTCTTAAGAAGTGGCTTTAGCATTGCCATCTAAATGATGGTAGAAGGGGGCAGTGCTGGCTAACCTGGAGGGGGAGGTCATTAGAGAGCAGCTAGACAAGACTGAAGGGGCAGATAGAAGCCAACTTGGAAAGGGCTTACAGGATATGGAATTTGGGATTATTTAAAAAGCAGCAGAGATGCCTGACCACGTGGTGGCACAGTGGATAGAGTGTAGGACTGGGACGCGGAGGACCCAGGTTTGAAACCCCGAGGTTGCCAGCTTGAGTGTGGGCTTATCTGGTTTGAGCAAAGCTCACCAGCTTGAGCCCAAGGTTGCTGGCTTGAGCAAGGGGTCACTCGGTCTGCTGTAGCCCCCTGGTCAAGGCACATATGAGAAAGTAGTCAATGAGCAGCTAAGGTGCCGCAATGAAGAGCTGATGCTTCTTGTCTCTCTCCCTTCCTGTCTGTCCCTATCTGCCTGTTTCTCTCTCTCTCTCTCTCTCTCTCTCTCTCTCTCTCTCACACACACACACACACACACACACACACACACACACGCAGCAGCAGAGGTCACCAGTGGATGTTAAGCAGTGCTGGACATGAGCAGATGTGAAGACTGAATTGGTGGGTGGAACAGAGGAAGGAGAATAGGTGGGGAACAGCATCCTGCCTGCTCTGTGGTCCATGAGATGGGGAAATAATGGTTTGTATTAGATTGGTGGCCATAGGGATGGAGAAGAATGGAAATATTTAGGAAGTTCAATGACTAGGACTTGAGGATAGGTTTGTTCTCAGGGAGAAGAAGGTGTCAGGGAATATAGGTTTCTAGTGTAGTCCCTGCTTGGCTGGCTTGGTTGGTGATGCTGTTTACTGAGGCAGGGAGCTTCCGATGAGATAGTTTATGAATTCTTGTAGCAAATGACTGATGTAGCCAGTAATGGACCATGGTACCATTATAGTAGCATTCCAAAACTTTCCAAAATAATTTGCTAGCTTCCCCCAAGATGTTGGTGCATGGTGAGCCAGCCTACCAAGGCTTGCTGGTAGGGATCAATGAAATGGGAGAGGGGAGGGAATCTTTGTTGCTTGTCTAACATGCTAACTTCATTTATTACTTGTATAATGTGTAGCACTTTGCTTGTTCCTTGCTTACTGTGTAGCACTTTGTATGAGTTCCCTCATCATAGACTGAGACTAGAATCTATGCTGAACAGACTTTTTGTTCTTCTGTATCTCCACTTTCTGCAATCTGCTTTTTGTTACCAGTTACATATTGGGACAAGGTCTTTTGGCTCCCAAAAGATAACTAGTGGGTCCCACTGTACTCTTAGTGGAGGGAGGGAGTTGAGTTTTAGGAACTGATTGCAGTCATGCATGGGTATGGTAGAAATGAATACAATACTTAAGTAATTGTGGAAGAAAATGCCGTCCTTGATCAGAATACTTACCCGATCTTTAGTGTATATGTAAACTACTTTTGTATGTAAGTTATCATAAAAGTCACTTTTTTCCAATTATTATGAAAGGGGGACTTTATAACATGGTTGATAGTAAATGTGAGATGCTAATGATAAATCCAGGACAGAAAAGCGTCTAAGTTACTTTCATACTTTATGAAATAAATTATGGAAACCTCGAGCACTTATTTGGAAACAATTTGTTGAGGAAAGGGTTTGCATTTTAGTTTTTGGCCAGTTTGCCTAGGCAGCACTATCATCCACTTATTTTTGTTGTGGTCAGACTTTGATCTCGGTATGCATCAAGCTATCCTTCCTGGGACTCATTGTCTTTGGCTAGGGGGTCTATTTCAAAGGTACTTTTATTAACTTTTTTCTCATTGGCTTTTCTGGTGGCCAGTATGACTTGGTCAAGTCCACCAGGGACCTTCCTGTCTTCTTTTTTTTTTTTTTTTTACACAGACAGAGAGTGAGTCAGAGACAGGGATACCTTGGGACAGACACAGACAGTAACGGAGAGAGATGAGAAGCATCAATCATCAGTTTTTCGTTGCGACACCTTAGTAGTTCATTGATTGCTTTCTGATATGTGCCTTGACCGTGGGCCTTCAGCAGATCGACTAACTCCTTGCTCGAGCCAGAGACCTCGGGTCCAAGCTGGTGAGCTTTTTGCTCAAACCAGATGAGCTCACACTCAAACTGGCAACCTCGGGGTCTTGAACCTGGGACCTCGGCATCCCAGTCCAACGCTCTATCCACTGCGCTACCACCTGGTCAGGCCCTTCCTGTCTTCTTTAGGGTAGGTAAGATGGTGTGGCTTTACAGGGTAATTTACGGACTTAAATTGGTTGTAGGGACATGCTTCATCAGCAAGTTTTACTTTCACCTTAGGTGGTTTTGAGGGCTGTTTGGATACGTCTAGAGGCAGTAACATTTCTATATGGTGGAAGAGAAGAAAAGCTCGGTGTGCTGTCTTAGCTTCAGATGGACTTGCACCAACTACTCTGTGGCAATTTACTTCTAATACTATTTCTTCAGCTTGCTAGTATAAAATTTTTCAAAATTCTTTAAAAATATATTCTCTTGTTTGGTTCCATCAGCAGTGTATTTTAATGGTTTAAGAAATCATTGCCTTCTCAAAGGCACGAATACTAAATGGAAAACGGTATTCAGGTTACTGTGATGTGGCTTTTAGTGGAAGAATAAAGAGGATGTTTATTTGGGGCTCTCTCTCCTCCACCCCTACCCTTCAGCAGTGGCCCAGAGGCAGCAGATTGGCTTTCCACCATGTGTCTCATCAACACGGGGGTGGGCAAAGAGCCACTGTCAACAAGCCTTTGTGTAGGAAAAGGCAGGGAATTAGACACGTATGTTAGTTTTGAGATGCTGCTTACTACTTTGATATCCTCCACTTAAAAGTCAGAGGTTTCCACACCCTGTTTTATTTGCATTATATCTGATGAAGGTATGTGGTACTATGGCCATTCATTTTCTCCCTACTTCTGTGGTAAGTTGGGGGACTACTTTAACTGATGAAGGTATCTGTTTTCTTTTTATCCTTCTGAAAGAAATGTAACATTTTAGAGTCTGTTTTACTGGCTTTTAAAACGAATGATCAAATGTACATATTTTAATATGGTTATCATTAACATGAGACTCAGGCAAGTAGGGAGAAGTGCCTTGCAGGACATGTCTTTCGTTTCCAAGGCCGTGCTTGTCATTGCAGTAAGTGAATAATCAGATCAATTTGAGCACAGGTGTATAGTACAAAATAGGCCTCAGTTGGTGATATATTTTAAAGTGTATGGGCCTCGAAATTACTTTATTTATAGATGGGACTAACAGTATATTGAAACTGTTAAGCCTAGATCCTCAAGGTGAACTTTAAAAAAATAACTATTCTAGTATTTTATATTCTTGTATACATGACCTTGTTTGTGCTTGAAATTTTGCTTTGGCCAGTTGTAGGTATATTGATTTTTGTCATCCAAGTCATGCAGACACATCTTGAATTTTAAAAATCTTGATTAGATTAAACTGTTTATTTTCTCTATTAGGTGTATTTTGGGGCAATTAGAATAGTTCAGAAGTAACACAGTAATGTTAAAAAAATAACAGTAATAACCCTAATGAATAACAGCTACTGGGCATTTCCAGTGAGATAGGTCTTAATGCTGAGTATTTTCATGGCTTGCTTTAGTTACTCAGCAGAGTAACTCTAGGAATAGGTAGAAATGTTATTTCTATTTTACAGATAAGGATATTTGGGCCGAGAGGTTAAATCGCCATGTCATGCAACTCCAGCAAGCAGTGGAGGAAGAATTTGAATCTGGATTGGTCATTCTTCAGACTCTGTGTGTGTAAGCACCATGCCACCGTGCTGTCTGGACCAGCTCCGAGACATGCATCTTTGCTGTCTTAATAGGCAAAGGCCCATTACAAATGCCAGCAACACCCTGTAATCCTATATCATACCCTGTTTCCATATCCTGTCAGCCCAGGTTATTTCTGTCCACACTTCCTCTATTTGCGCCCCCTGTATTTGTGTAGCCATATGTCTTGGGATGTTTGGCACCTAAGATGACCAAGTTCCATGCCTGTCACCCTTAATTTCCTTCCCCTGTGGAGATGAGAACAATTGTTCTTGTGAAGGTTTTATTCTGTGGTGGCTGAGACATCAGACAGATCAGCCAGTGAATTATAAAAATGGAGATAACAATATTGTCTACTACCCAGATTGATGTTGGAAGATTAAAGGAAGTACTAGGAGGTACTCTACCTAAAGTCATTAGTATAGCATTGGGCATATTTACTGAGTTGTTACTAGCTCACTCTTAACTATTGAACTTTTCAAACCCTGTATTTTGATTTTAATTTAAGGAGTCCCTCTAATTTTAGATCATGACTAGAAAAGAACGAGTGGCCTGCAGTGGTGACTTGGTACATAATTTTTAGTTTTTCTCAGGAGTAGACATCAAAATGAATATCTGTACGTGTCTTTGTTCTAGTGTGTAGCTAGATATTATCTAATCCTCTCAGTTACACAGAGGTGATTCAGATATCCCAGGTACTAAACATGACAACTTTGCGGAAGCAGCTCTTCTTTTATAGTTGTGAAGATGCTCATCTGCTAATTGCATATGACTGTCTTGGTAATGAACCAATCATTCCTTCTTTTCCCCAAACGTGCAGTTCTCCAGAAACGGGTGATGCTACCCAGACGATCAGTGCTGGGATGTATTTGATCAGTTCTGGAATGTTAGGCCTTTCCAATATAGATCAGAGTGGTACAGGTGTTCTTAAAGAACATTTGATTCAGCTCTTTCCCTCCAAATTTTGTTTATTGCTTAAGAAAGAAAATGTGATCTAAAATGAGAGTAGGTTTGGGGCTGGGTTATCAGATATGAGCCACAGCCAGAAAGTGAGAACACTCCTTCTTCTGGAAGGGTCAAGACTCTGGGCATCTTCCTTGGAATTCCACTGCTATCTAGATTGGCATGAAAATGGAAGTGTTGAAGTATAGACAACTTTCTTTCTTTCTTTTTTTTTTAAGTGAGAGGAGGGGATATAGAGAGACAGACTCCCGCATGCACTCCGACTGGGATCCACTCTACAACCCTATCTAGCGCCGATGCTTGAATCAATCGGGCCATCTTCAGCACCCGAGGTTGATACATTCCGACCAACTGAGCTATCCTCAGTGCCTGGGGCCAAGCTCAAACCAATTGAGCCACTGGCTACGGGAGGGGAAGAAAGAGAGAAGGGGGAGAAGGAGAGAAGAATATGGCTGCTTCTCTTGTGTGTCTTGGCCAGAAATTGAACCTGGGACATCCATATACCTGGCCAGCACTCAATCCACTGAGCCACTGGCCAGAGCTAGATTTTATTCTATTCTATTCTATTTTTATATACTTACAAGTGACTGTAAGGGAAAAATAAAATGGGGGCAAAGTATAAAGAGTTGATAAATATGGATATATGGGAGTTCTTATACTATTCTTCCAACTTTGCAAATTTGATAAGATGTATCAAAATCAAAATAACAGTGACTTTAGGACTTGATCTCAAGAGTTAACGCTGTAGACTGTGGATGTTTATGTGAGTTTGCATTTTGCTGAAACTATTTACATAACTGTTTTTGCTACCTACCAAACTAGGATTTTAAAATGCTGAGGTAAGAAGAATAACTGTCATGTGATAGGTGAGGAAATGGAGTTTTAGCGATTGTTCACTAAATTTACTCAAGTACACAGCTATTAATGGTAGAGTTGGGATTCAAATCAGGTTAGGCTGTAGCATGAACCTCTCTGCAGAAATTGCTTTGGACGGCCTCAGCAAAGTGTCTTAGATGTTGGATGTGTGGGAGGAACACACAAGAAGTTACACACCTGTGCCTTTGAGGGCTGACTCCTGGGGAGTAAGCAAAGGGCTCAAAGATGTCCCTTAATGGATTATATATAGTCAGATGCTGCTTTTCCTCAAGTCATATCTTACCAGTGGCACACTCTTGCAACCTAAGGCATATGCTCATTGCAAGACTTATTAGTGTTCCAGGCCCGTTTCCATTAATTGGTCTAGGATCAACATCAAAGTATTCAGCTTGCCTCAGAATTGGCTTTCCTCAAAGTTTCTTTCCAGTGTCTATCCAAGATGTGTTAATTTAGTTAGCTTCTTTTTCTCACTGCACAGGACCAGGATTGCCCAGAAAGAAACCCAGGATGCTGCTTACGCCCTTGTTCTTCACAGATATATGAACTTGGGTGAATGTGCTGCGTCCATGAAGCAAACTGTTCTGCTGACACATGAGGCCACCTCCGCAGCCATCAGTGTGCTTTAAATAAATGTAAAACTCAAATGTATAAATCAGTAAACTTCTGCCTTTTTTTTTTTTTAAAAAGATAAAATCCCAAATCTGAATACTACTTTGTGCCATAGAAATATCAAGTGGTGATATATTTCTAGGTTTTGTACAGGTTTACAGGTTTTTCCTTGACAACTGAATAAGCTGTCAACTAGCTTGAGTACAGTGAGTTATAATTTAAGTTTTGCTATTTTTGGTGCAGTTAAAATTTTAACTTTTGTATTGATGTGTGAAGTTTCAGAGCCAGTTTTATCACCAGAATTAGCATTTTAAGTTTTCTGTGTACCCTCTCACTAAAAAACAAAAATAAAAATTTGGGCTGGTATTTGAAACAAACTTTAGGTTTGGAAGGAACTTTGTGGCTAGTGCTGCTGCTAAGAGCCATTCCTTTTAGTTGCTCGGATTTAGCAGGATAAGGGAAACTCTGTCTTACATGCTGTCAAATGAGGACACAGTACAAAAACATAGGTCATTTCCCCACACAGCTGAGCCCACAGGTGGTGCCGCTGCCGTACCTGAGTTGCTGGCCGGCAGGCAGTGCCATGGTGCTATCGCTGGAAATGGGTGTGCTTGTGTTTCAGGCTCTGTGTGGTGAACAAAAGGCAATGTCTCGTCCAAGGATCTGCAGGGAAACCCACGCTCTGGCTTGCAGAATAGTTGACATTGAGGCCCTGCTATCATTCTCTGTGCTCAGGCTTTTTGGAACTTAGGGAAATGCCCACATCATTGGCATTATCCTTTGTGGATTATTGCCACCATCATCATTATCACTTTACAAACCTGAAAATAACTCTTTACTACCTATCTTCCTCTAAAAAAGACTGCTTGGGCTAGCTAATGAATCTAGTAAGCACTCTGATTTGTTTCACTTACACTATTTTAGATTCAAAGCATTACAGTATTAATTCATATCCTTAACAGAAAGCTAATGGAATAGTTGCTACTTGTCGTTGTTGGGGAAAGAGGGAACAGACAGCTGTGAGCCTGGCTGCTTGCCTTGATCCTGCAGCTTTTCAACAATGTTCTTTTTTTTTTTTTCTTCCTTTGGATGAAAGAAGAAGGGAGAGAGATGAGAAGCATCAACTTGTAGTTGTGGCACTTCAGTTGTTCGTTGATTGCTTCTCATATGTTGCCTTGACTGGGGGGCTCCAGCCAAACCAGTGACCCCTTGCTCAAGCCTGCGACCTTGAGCTTCAAGCAGTGACCATGTGGTCATCTTGATGATCGCACGCTCAAGCTGGTGACCTTGGGGTCTCAAACCCGGGACCTCGGCATCCCAGGTTGACGCTCTACCCACTGTGCCACTACTGGGCAGGCTCAGCAGTGTTCTTATCTCCCCTCCCCTTCCACCTCACTGGGATTCAGAAGGTACAAGGTTGTTTTGTAGATATAATGCACTCATTCGTGTTTAAGGAAGTGTGAAACACTGAACTGGAGTGAGGTAGCTTTCTCATCTGTTTTCTTCAAGGGACCTGCAAAATGGGTATGATAGATGATTTGGAGGATCTTATATAATTATTTTAAAAGTTCATCTGGTAATATGAAAATGACTAATACAATAGCTACTTATCAGGTCTTAGACTCAACACAGTCATCTGGGATACTTGTTAAAAATGCAGATTCCTCAACCCCACACCAGTTTAACTGAATTAAAATCTCTGAGGACTATTTAGAATCTGAATTTTTCTTTAGGTGCTTCTGATGTCTTCTAAAATTTAAAAAGCCACATGGTTTAGACCAATATATAGTGTGTCCATAAAGGAAAACTCTCCCAGTTTCATACCTATTCAGTGCAGTTCAATGTGGGCTCATGCACAGATTTTTTAGGGCTCCTTAGGTAGCTATCCTGTATAGCCTCTATAGACTCGTCACTGACTGATGGCCCACCAGAACAGGGTTTCTCCACCAAACTGCCGGTTTCCTTCAACTGCTTATCCCACTGAGTAGTGTTATTCCTATGTGGTGGCGCTTCGTTATAAACACGCCGATATTCACGTTGCACTTTGGTCACGGATTCAAATTTAGCAAGCCACAGAACACACTGAACTTTCCTCTGTACCGTCCACATCTCGACTGGCATGGCCGTGGGCTGCTCCGCTGTATACACAGTGTTACGCCATCATCTGCGCATGCGCACTTGCTGCCACATAATCCTACAGAAACTGGGAGGGTTTTCCTTTTATTTGGTGCAGATTTCACATTTCTGTCGTCTTTTGTTGCTTTCCTGTGACCAGTCAAAAGTGCACCATGACTTTATGGACACACTGTATATTAGTTACACAGTAACATGCTGTGGAAATATAAAACAATTTAGAAAAATGGTAACTCATATTTTTAGAATCATTTTAGAAATTTTGTAAGTATTGTAATTCTTTTACACATAAGTGAACGAAACTTAGCTGTGATTTGGCAGACCAGTTAATATAAAAGGTGAAGATGGACAAATGAGCATAGTCTGCTTTAAAGGTGATGTTAAAGAGATGGAGAACAGCATGTTTTGTATTTGTGTTAAATTTTTTCATTGCTGCCACAGAATAATTAACTTGTTTTGTGTGTAGTTCTAGTTTATGTGGTACAAAAAGCAAATTGCTTTAATATACAGCAATAATAGTTTTGGGCAACCCATTTCAAGCCAGCATTATTTCCAAAGGCATGTGATACATTTAAAATGAGAGTCCTGCCTGACCAGGTGGTGGTGCAGTGGATAGAGTGTCGGACTGGGATGTGGAAGACCCAGGTTCAAAATCCCGAGGTTGCTGGCTTGAGCACAGGCTCATCCGGCTCGAGCGTGGGCTCACCAGCTTGAGCGCGGGGTTGCTCTTTTGAGCATGGGATCATAGACCTGACCCATGGTCGCTGGCTTGAGCCCAACATCACTGACTTGAGCAAGGGGTCACTTGCTCTGCTGTAGCACCCAGGTCAAGGCACATATGAGAAAGCAATGAACAACTAAGGAACAGCAACGAAGACGATACTTCTCATCTCTCTCCCTTCCTGTCTGTCTGTCCCTCTCTCTATCTCTGTCACAAAAATAAAATAAAATGAGAGTCCTCCTAGAAGCTAAATTGGTGAGTGGGTTACTGCCATTCTTGAGGACTTGGCAGTATCATCTTTCGTTAGGGGACAGGATGTCAGATGGAAGGTGGAGGAAGGATGGACACGGTGCTCTTTCCTCAGCTCTCCTCTCCCTTCCTTTCTGATCTGTCCCTCCCTCACCACTGGCTTCTTTGGCACCCTTCTCGTCTGGGGACCAGGGCCCTGAGGCACAGTTAGGGTCCTGGGCGCGCCTTCCTGTGCTCTCTCAGTGTCTTGCTCCTCTCCTCCCCCCTGAACACAGCCTGTGCTCAAGAGGTTCCGCTTGGGCTTGTCTGGCTAGCTCAGGCCCACAGCTTCAGCTTCTGTTTCCATGTGATTAACTCAGTCTGCATTTTTATTCCCGGTATCACCACCAAACTTCTGTCCTGAATGTTCCCAGCCTCTCTAAAATCTGAAGTCTTCCTAACATCTCCTTTCTCGTAAGCATAACAAAAGCCTGAACAGCAGAGCATAGTTCTTTCCTTGAACCTCAGCTCCACACCTCCAGCCTGTGCTGATGTCCCCTGTCCCTGGCTGATGCCATCCTGCCTGTAGCTGCTCTGCAGGCTCATTCTCTTCCGTGGGTCCAGCATCCCTGTGTTCCAGCATCCTTGTTCTTTCTGCTACATTGCACCCGCCCTGACACCCACTTGGCTATTAGAGTGCAGTCCCAGGCCTGCTAGGCCATTGCTGACATTGTTATTTGCTGTGGAGGACCGCAGGGCAGTGACCAGTGTATGGGGAGCCCCTCTCTTTCTTCTTGCAGTTGTGGCCTCACCAGTCTGACGGTGGGTTTGCTTGAGCTCCTGCCCATCAGCCCCTCTCTGGGGTATGGCTGCCTGCAGAGAGGGGCCTACCTCTCTCTCTGCTCCTGGTGGGCCAAGGCTTGTGGGCCGGCCTCCATGGGTGAGGCCTCGGAGTGCAGCTGGCTGGGTGAGTTCAGTGTTGCGGCTGTGTCTCAGGTGGTGTGAGGCAGCCCTGCACCTGAGGCCTGTCCCCTCCCTGCCTCCTCTGTGACAGCTACCACCCCCTCCTTGGCTGTCTACCAGCTGTTTCAAAACGTGGGTGAACAAAGAAGAGGTGAGAGTTAGTCTAGCCTTCTCAAACCCCATCACCATGTTCCTTGCATCTGATTGGAGTGTTTTCCCACGGCAGCATTGTTTTGATTGGGTACTCTAGGTGCACTGTGGGTTAATCTAGTGCTCTTGTAGGTCAGTGTGCAGTAATGTCCATATTATAATATGGTGCTGGAGTGAAAACAAAGTAGCAACATAAATCCTTTTGGGAGAAAATCTGTTGCTGTGTAAGCATTTCCTAAGAGTTGGACTAGAGTGGGTCGTGTTAGCACGCAGGAACCATTTGGTGATTGAAGTTGGGGCACGCACCTACCTGCCTTGCAGGCCTGGGCCGGACAGCAGGCTCTCAGGAATGGGATTTGGGAAAACTGGACCTGTCCAAATTCATGTGACAGTGAGCTTTTTATACAGGGCCATAACCAAGTCATTTGTAGGAAGGACTTTAATGAATGCAAAGACATGGCTAGTAATGACAAGGAAAAAAATTCAATAATGTTTTTGTATTTATACCTATGAAGATTAAATGGCAATTTTTAATAATATCTGTTGGGGTTTTTTTTGGCTTTTGGAAACATGGATGTACCTGGTGAAAGCTATTTTCTTAACTCCTTTTAAAGCTGGATAAGAATTATGAATGTGCAGATGGTTAGAATATTCTTGCTAACTTTTTGGTATGATTTTAATGTAACATCATAGCTGAGCTCCTGTTCTATGGGATATACCGAGGATGTTAACATGCGTGAGGCTGTGGAACAGGCTAGCACAGTGTATGATTAAGAGCTAAACGCCAAGGTGCTATTAGCGCAGCAGCCACGGGGCGCAGCTGGTGCAGGGCTTGGTGGTGGAGGAGGAAATTAGGAAGTGTGACTTGTACTCTCTTTTGATAGATTGGAGGAACTGAGAAATAACATGAACAAAATTATGGAGGTACTGTGAGCCAAGGGTCCTGCCAGGAAACAGCCCAGAGCAACCTGCAGGGGTCAGGGCAGAGACCTTCGTCCCAGTGTCCTCCTCGGGAGAGCTGGACACACACCCAGCCCCTCCTCCTCTGGGCCTCCTGAGACAGCCGGCAGGCGGGCTTTGCAGCTCAGATCGGGAGGATCAGCCTTAGCCAGGAGGAGAGGGAGAGGCTGAGGGTGGGCTATGGCGAAATTGGAAGTTTAGACAGAGTGAGATCCCAATTTACATTACATGATGGAAATGGAGTTGAAAGGTTAGTTTAGCAACATGTGACGGATTGCAGTTGAAGAGGGACTAGAGGCAAAATGTCAGAGACTGTCGAAATAGCTGAAATAGCTGAGCCAGCAGGCAGAGGAGCGGTGACGATGGCAAGGAGAGGTGGAGAGGAGAGACTCGGAGGGGACGAGGAGATGGTAGCCTGTCCTTCCAGGGGGCCTCGGAGTGGCCCTGAGAATGGCTTTGAGGAGAATTTAGATTTGATATATTAAACTTAGATTAAATTAAAAAATAATGTATTCTAAGGGAGTAAGATATATGAAAAGGTAAAAAAAAAATCTCTTTAGAAAGGTTCCAAAATAAAGCTACTTCATTCACCATGAGGTTATGTAACTTGCAAGTCAAGAAATG
Source organism: Saccopteryx leptura (assembly GCF_036850995.1). Taxonomy (NCBI): domain Eukaryota; kingdom Metazoa; phylum Chordata; class Mammalia; order Chiroptera; family Emballonuridae; genus Saccopteryx; species Saccopteryx leptura. The sequence continues at coordinate 314,142,068 of NC_089505.1, read as the reverse complement.
CCAAAATATTAAACCTTTTTTTATTTTCAATAAAGGCCTCCAGATCTTATAAAAATAATTTTTGAATTATTTTCACGTGTAGTTCAGCTTTATTTTTGTTGATGCCCTTACAACATGGACACAGTCAGAATAATAGGACAGAATTTTGTAGAATGTTAATATTACTCTTTCAGAATGAAAATATCACAGTGGTGATTCGGTTAGGAGAATGGGAGAGGGCTGCACAAAGACTTACTACAGGTTGGAGGTAATCAGTCTATTCCAGGTCAGCTTTGTTGTGAATGTGTGAGTTCCAGCGTTAGGAAGAACTGTCTCATGTTTTATACTTCTGTTTAATGTGCGCATATGAGCCTATTCAAAAGACACACCAACGTACTCTGTGAGAGAATACAGGAGAGAAATAGTTGTAGCCCAGTAGAAAAGCAATAAAGGTTACAGGTAATGTGAAGAAAAAAATTAATTGATAATAAACATGAATGAAAAGTTTTAAATTATAGAGTAATAATAGAAATGCAAATTAAAATGAGATACTTCTATCAAGTTAGTGAATATTTAAAAAATATTTTCATTGCTCCTAGAATATAGTGAGACCTGTGTGCTCACTGCTGTCCAAAGTTCAGTAAGTCCAAACATTTTGGTAAAAAATGAGGGAATACATATATATGTATCAGGACCTTTTAAAACAGTCATTACAGTTGTGTCAGTCATCTGTCCTATAAAAACCCCCTGAAATCCATTCAGCTGTGATGAATAAGAAATCACAACATTATTTTCTGATAGAAATTGAGAATGGTTAAATTTGTGCTATACTTGTGTTAGAATATCATGCAGGTATCACAAGCATGTTTTTGGAAAACAGGAAGAGTAGGGTACAAAATAATGTGTTAATGGTGGTCCCAGTTTTGTACAAATTAAATCATAAGCACAGGAAGAAAGTTAAAAAATTTTAAATTTTGAACTGAAAGGTACTTTTTTTTATAAGCAGAAAAACAACAGCAATCAGTTCAAGAAGCCGTCTGGTAACTCATGTGGAGGGAGGGACTCTGACATTTTTTCAGTATTTTGTGGTATAGACAGGAAAATATTTTTAAAAATGTAATCTTAACTTAGTTATATTTCTGAAACAAATACTCCCAACTTTTGCTTCTTAGAGTTTTTATCTGCCCCCCCCCCCCCATCACTTAGCAGTATTTGGCTTATTTTCTTCTATGCTAAAGAAAATTTTTTCTGCAGTAAGTTCAATTTAAAAGACCCTCCCTTTTTCCAAAAAGTTTTCTGAAGTCAGAGAAAACAATCATGTTTTTAAAAGTTTCTATAGATGAAATCTGAATTTGGTTAATATTAACTGCACATTTAGCACTCAGGTTTCAGACATATTCGGTGCTAGCTTCTGTACATCTGACCTAATTGTTTAAATATGTGAGCACGATTTTGATATTTGGGAGGTGGACGAGAAACCCCTTGAGATTTTCAAGCTTGAGTTAAAAGGCTTATTTTGTCTTAGAGTCCGTGGATGTGAGCTGGTAGGAAGACTTTAGCATCTGGAACTCCTTCACCTTAGAATTGTGTCTTTCTCCTAGAGGGAACACATTTGGGCTGCACACAGCCTGGAGAGACTTTCTGGCTACATTTTCTTCACAGGAGGGTAACAGCTTTGCACTTCTAATAAAATAGCTTCAAAGCTTTGTCTCCTTGAAGTTATGTTACCTTTCATTTACCAAACATTCTTTAGTATATGTTCTGTGGCAAACAGAGGAGGAAAGAGAGACAAGTTGCTAACATCGTCCCCTAAATTATTCTTTAGCATTTGTTCTGTGGCAAACAGAGGAAGAAAGAGAGACAAGCTGCTAACATTGTCCCCTAAATTAATTATGGTTCAATGGTAGCAGAAAACTTGAAAACCATAGAATTCAGAATATACACCAGTACATTTCATTGTATTTTGTCAAATCTAAGTTTGTGCCAATTGTAAGATAAATCCTATTTCTGATATATTGAAATACAATAAAAGTATGTCTTAGAATCAACGAAATATAGTGAGTTAAAAAAAACAACAACCCCAAAGCACTTTAATTTGCAGTCAGTTGTATTTTTCAGTTTTGTTTCCTGAACAAAAAGGAGAATCACCTGAATGTGTCTGAAATTGGAATTTAAGCCTCTCGTGTCTAGCAAAAAGATTTCCTAGGCATTGTTACTTTAATTACACCTGGTGCCACCTCTTACACTCCTTGCTCCTTTGGTCATGAGTGCAGTATAGATGGACTCATGAATCAGGTATTTCAACATGACTCTGCTTGGCCACCAGACCTAATATAAGCAGACAGTGGGCGACTTTTTATGGTGTTAATCTGCCAGACTGCTGTCAACACATTGGGTACCATAAAGCAGTGTCACCAAGACCGTTCCACAAGAGTGATGCCAGAATCTATAAAACTCACAGTAAAACAAGAAATGTACTGCTAACCACTAAAAGCCTGACTTACCAAACAATTAAGTATTTGAGTATAGATTCTGAGCTTAAGCTAGGCTAGTGCCCACATAGTATATGTGCAAAAGTAGTAAATTCAGTGGTTTTGGTTTATAATTATTCAGTGATACAAAGCGAGGAAGGGTCCTCTTTAATTTTCTGGATCTAGGATAATTAGAGAAGACTTGACATCAGATAGTGTGAAGACAGTATGGAAAGAATACAGGGTAGGTAAACTTCTTCAGACACAAATGTGGACCTATTATAATGCTGCCAAAGATTTCTCTTCCACCAGCCACAAAAAAAAATTTCAGGCTGACCAGTGATGGTTCAGTAGATGCTGAGGTCCCAGGTTTGAATCCTCGAGGTTGCCAGCTTGAGCAGGGGATCATCAACGTGATCCCAGGGTCGCTGACTTGAGCAAGGGGTCACTGGATTGGCCGAAGCGTCCCTCTCCCTGCCCCGGGGTCAAGGCACCTATGAGAAGCAATCAATGAACAACCAAAAAGTGCCACAACTATGAGTTATGCTTCTCATCTCTCTCCCTTCCTCTCCCTTCCTCCTCTCTTCCTCTCTCTCCATCTCTCAAAAAAAAAAAGAAAAAAAAAAAAAGAAAAATTGGTAGCAATGTAAAGATTCCTTAAGTGTATAATTACAGATGAGAAAGACAGCGTGGCATATAAAGGTTAAAGCCACAGCCTGGGTTTAAAGCTTAATTCTGACACATAACTACTTTTGGGACCTTGGGCAAGTTAATTAACCTTTGTGCCTCAGTTTCCGCACTTATAAAACGGGGTTAACAATAGTACCTTTTTCAATGCCTGGCACATATCAGTTATTCATTGAAATGAGCAGTTATGAATATTGTTATGGTTTGCTTTGTTTCTTAGTAAAGAGAATATGAAAGTGAGAGGTGTAAAGATTTGAGAGCCTTGCTGTCTATTAGTATGACTGGAGGTTTCAAATAAAGATGGTAGATAACGCCTTTCTTGGCATCGTAGCTGCAACTTGTGAGCAATTAGTTATTAACATCTTGAAAAGAGAAGATTGAAAGTGTGATTATGACAGCTACCTGTAGAACATTTTGCTAGTAATATCTTGGTCAGGGTGTTCTGGATTTCCCCTTGTGTCATGTGGTTAAATAAGGAGTGGCTGTAACATGACAGTATGGATTTAGGTTATAACAAAGTGTAGTGTATAACAAAGTCTGTTTTATCACATAGATTTCTATGGCTTAGGTGATAATAACCAAATATTTTAATTTCATAAAAAATTATATGACCATCGAGAGAACTGAGATGATTTCAAAATTGTCAAATATTGATATTTTAACTATTTTGTTTCTAGTCACCTAGGGTGAGCGAGGACTATGTGATAGGTCCTGTTTTATTACCTCCCAGCACCCCCTTTAAAGAGTAGGATAGCCTGCTGTGCTGTAGCCAGCCCTGCATCTTGTCGTCTTCATTGCTGTGGAATATGTCCCAACTTCTCTGCTTCTTGAGAGCCTTCTCTTTACTGTTGGATGGGTGGGGGAGGTCATAGAAAACTAGAATAAGAAATAGTGCAGGGCCCTGGCCTGTTGGCTCAGTGGATAGGGCGTCGTATTGGCATGCTGAGGTCATGGGTTCGATTCTCGGTGAGGGCACACATGAGAAGCAACCAGTGAGTGTACAACTAAATGGAACAACTAAGTGGAACAATGAGTTGATGTTTCTCTCTCTCCCTTCCCCTATTCCTTTTCTCCCTTCCCCCATCTCATCTCTCTCTCTCTCTCTCTCTCTCTCTCTCTCTTTCTAACTCTCAAATCAGTGGAAAAAGAAAAGAAATAGGGCAGGAATTTAAGGAGCTTATTGTTGAATTAGCTTTCATTTCCTCACACTCTCGTCTCAGCTATATCATGGGTTAGGTAAAGTGGGTTTTTTTTCTTATAGAGATTGTGCCTGGGGAAATGTTTTAGATTCTAAACAGTCAGAATTTAAAAGATCAGGAATAAAAACAAATACTAAATTGATACTTGGCGATTGCTTGCCTTAGCCTCTCTCCAACCATATTGGCAGTTTGCACCTTCACAAATTGTGTCCAGGACGTTTCTAGAATGAAATGAGCCAGTGGCTGTTCTGCAGAAGGCATGTGCTGTCTGACCGGTTCTGGGGCTTTTCATTTGATGCTGTGCTGAGACTGGATATTGACCTGATGAAAACTGTCTCAACTGGAACTAGATGAAAACATGAAACCCCAAGGATTCAGGACCACCAAATGAGGAGATCACTGTGTTTGGCCTACCACGATGAAATGCTGTCATATCAGGTGACTAAGTAGTTTTAGAACTTAAAAATATTGCCAGTTCTGCCCTGTTTGATTGGCTCAGTTCATTCAAGTGTCATCTGGAAACATCAAGGTTGTGGGTTCGATCCCAGTCAGGGCACATGGGGAAGTGACCAGTGAATCACCATTAGGTGGAACAACAAATGAATGCTTCCCTCTCTCCCTAACTCTCTTTGTCTTTCTAAAATCATTTAAAAAGATAAAAATATTGCCACCTTCAATGCTGGCGAGGGGCCTGTTTATACTAATTAGATGGTCTATAAACACAAAACTGTCAAATGCTAGATCTGCTGTCGATAACCATTGGAGGCAGTGTAACCTAACAGTTACTAAGAGTGGGTTCTGGAGTTAGAGCATGGGTCTCATTCAGACTTCTCACTGGACCATGTGGTCTTAGGAAAACTACTTAAATTTTCCAGGCTCAGTTTTGCAAGAGACACCAGTGCCTGGTATACACACTCTTAAATGGACAATGGGGATGATAACGAGGTCGATGGGGCTGCAGTTTCCGCGAGTCTGTCATTGCCTCGGAAGGCAATACTTTCCAGAAATGGAAGGCTGGTTTCACAGATGAGAACAATATGTTCGTTTGAATTTTGAGCCGAGTGAGGTTTGTGAATAATGTATATTTGGGCTGGAAAGTAGTCCGCTAGAAAGTGAGCACACATATGCATGCAGACATAAACTTAAGGATATTTTAGCTCTGGCTGGGTAGCTTAGGTGGTTAGAGCATTGTCCTGAAGCACAGAGGTTATGTGTTCAATCCCTGGTCAGGGCACATGCAGGAGCGGATCTATGTTCTTGTTTCTCTCCCTTCCTTTATAGCTAATCAACAAATTAAAAAAAGAAAATCTTAATGTGGTAGGAACAGATACAGAGCTGCAGCCTGACCAAATCTGTAGACCTGAGGTAAAATAAAAAAGTTGCAATTAATATCTGTATAAGCAACAGCAATGGTTTAGTCACTATGTATGTGAGACAGCTCATGTAAAGTATCCATGTGGGAATACAGTCCTGAGTATTCAATGAAGTCCTTGGTGATTGTAGTAGTAGTTGAAAACACCACAGCTCAGAAAGCCAGTTTTTCAGAGATTCATCAATCTGTAGAAAGTCTTACATTCTCATATTTTTTTGAGGACTTCCTTTTTTATTTCTCCAAATAAGTGTAAGTCTCTTAAGGTGAAATAGATATTTTTCCTCTTCCTATTTTTCGACATAGTTACGCTTGGCCATTTGTTTGGGAATGGATGGGATTTACTAGTTATAATGCTGAGGGTGTTTCTTACTGAGAGATTATATTGTGGCTGTTTCACATATGTAGTAATTACAGCATGGGCTATTTTATTGTATCACAGTTCTTTCTTTTGTGTAGCTGTCTGTAATGGGAGTATTTCTTAATATGATTCTCTCTTGGAACAACTTTTTCTCAGGTAATTACAGTTTTTAAACAGTGTATTTTATTTGGAAGGGTGGATTTGGGTGAGAAAAGAAAAAAAACTGCTCATTTGAAAGGTATTTGGTTTAGCAACAGCTCCTTGTGAACTTATGAGATACTTTTCAGCTTCCTGGGGATTTTTAAAATTTTTACTGAATTTATTGGGGTGACATTGGTTAATAAAATTATATAGGTTTCAGGTGTACAATTCTGTAATACATCATCTGTACACTGTACTGTGTGTTCACCACCCCCAGTCAAGCCTCCTGCCATCACTGGTGATGCCCTGTTTGACCTCTTCTCCCTCCTCCCACTCCACTTTTTCTCTTGTAATCACCTTATAGTTGTCTTTGTCTATGAGGGTTTTTTTTTTCTTAATTCTTTCACCTTTTTCACCCAGCCCCTCCACCTTGCTCCCCTCTGACAGCTGTCAGCCTATTCTCTGTATCTATGAGACTGTTTCTATTTTATTTGTTAGTCTATTTTGTTCATTAGATTTCCACATATAAGTGAAATTAAATGGTACTTGTCTTTCTCTGACTGGCTCATTTCAGTTAGCATAATAATCTCCAGGTCCATCCCATGCTGTAGCAAAGGGTAAGATTTCCTTCTTTTTTTATGGCCGAGTAGTATTCTATTATTAAATGTACCACAGCTTCTCAACTTATCTAGCTACTTCCAAGTCCTGGCTATTGTAAATAACACCGCAGTGAACACAGGAATGCATATATTCTTTTGAATTAGCCTTTTGGGTTTCTTCAGATAAATTTCCAGAAGTGGAATCTCTGGGTCATACATAGGCAGTTCCATTTTTAATTTTTTGAGCTAACTCCATATTGCTTTCCACAGTGGTTGCACCAATCTGCATTCTCACCAACAATTCATGAGGGTTTCCCTTTCTCTACATCCTCGACAGCACTTGTTTGTTGATTTTTTGATGAGCGCCATTCTGATAGGTGTGAGGTGATATCTCATTGTGGTTTTAATTTGCATTGCTCTGATGATTAGTGACATTAAGCATCTTTTCACATGTCTGTTGGACATCTTTATGTTCTCTTTGGAGAAATGTGTATTCAGGTCCCTTGCCCATTTTTTATTGATAATTGGATTTTTTTTTTTTTGATGTTGAAGTTTATGTTTTTTATACATTTTGGATATTAACCCGCTATCAGATGTATCATTGTTGTTGATAGTTTCCTTTGCTGTGAAAAAAACTTTTTCGTTTGATGTTCCTTTTTTTTTCTTTTGTTTCCCTTGCTGAGATGTTTCAGAAAAATATTGCTACGAGGAATGTCTGAGATTTTTTTTTTTTTTTTGAGGAATGTCTGAGATTTTACTGTCCATGTTTTCCTTTAGGATTTCTAGGGTTCTGAGTTGAACATTTAAGTCTTTAATCCATTTCGAGTTTATTCCTGTGTGTGGTGTCAAAAGGTGGTCTAGTTTAATTTTTTTTTTTTTTGCATGTATCTGTTTAGTTTTCCCAACACTATTTATTGAATAGACTGTCTTTAGCTCATTGTATGTTCTTGCCTCCTTTGTGAAATGTTAATTGGCCATAGAGGTGTGGGTTTATTTCTGGGTTCTTTTTTCTGTTCCATTGATCTATATGTCTCTTTTAAAAAGCTTCTCTCTTGCTCTTTTTGGAGGTTGGTACCTGTTGCCACTGCGGCTTATTGAAGTTCTTTGCCGAGGAAGTTTACTTTGCAGTAGGATGGGTTTTTTTTTTTTTTTGCCACCTATGTAAATCTTAGCCTGTGGGGTGGGGCTCTGCTCACAGCTGATGGCGAGTGAAGACGTGCTTTCTGCGCCTGCAGTGTTGGCTTTGGAGGCGGGACAAAATGGCAAAAAGAAAAAACGGTTCCTCTGTTCACTAGTTTTGTGATTTGGAGAGTTAATTTCTTTGATTTCATTTTCCTCATCTACAAAGTATGGGCAGAAGATACTTCAGGGGGACTTGTGAAGATGACATATGTGTGTGTTGGGGGGGAGTTTAATAAAGCACTTAGCATAGTGCTTTGTTCATAGTAGGCACTTACTATGTTTGTTACTTTCTACCTTGCTGTGATGTTTATTTTTCAAATGTGGTGGGTATATAATCTGGAAAATAGAGGATTTTCTAATTTTAAATATTATACTTTTTAAAAAGATTTTATTTACTGACTTTTAGAAAGAGGAAAGAGAGAAAGTGGGGTAGGAGTGGGAAGCATCGACTCAAAGTAGTAGTTGCTTCTGGTATGTGCCTTGACCGAGCTAGCCTGGGGTTTTGAACTGGTGACCTCAGCATTCCAGGTTGACGCCTTATCCACTTCGCCACCACAGGTCAGGCAATGTTACACTTATTTTAAAGAGGGAGGTATCCCTTCTGATATGACTTCTACAAACGTGACTATACTTGTTGCATCCACATCACACCTCTGGTGGCTCTTCCTTGGGTTTCCCCTTCAACTTAACTGTGCACTCCAGCTCCATAGGACAGCTGGAATCTATTTAGTCCCCTAACTAAATAAAGCGTTTAATATTAAGTCTGCCCAACAACAAGCTTGTGAGAAGGTAGAGACTGTGGTTTTAGTTGTAAACAGAAACAGAACCCCTTAGACCATTTTTTTTCTTCCTATCAAAGCTTTTTAGTTGCTGGCGAGTGGAGCATGAAAGAGACAAGGAACTAGCTTATACGCTTAGACTCTTATAATTGGGTCTTCCCAGTGAATCTGTCCGTTCCCTGTTCACGTGGCTAGGCAGTGTGGGGAGCATTACTTAGTGAAGTGTGAGTGAATCTTCCACAGTGAATGTGCATATCTTTTAATTTTTTTATAAAGTGCTTTCGGCCAGTTGACTGGTGATGGTGCTGAGAAGAAAAGACAAGGGATAAATGTGTTAGAGTTTCATCGCTTTCTCGTTTCCTCTCATTGGTCAAAGTAGGGTTATGGGTAGGAAACAAAAGAAGAAAACACAACAAGCACAGGAGGCTATTTACGCTTTCATTTCCTGCATTATAGTACTTAAATCTTAGAAGTTGTTTTAGGATAAATTCTTAAAATCTTGTTTGGAAAAAGATGTTCACGATGCTTCAGTTACTAGAACCACTGCTTCAGCTCTCATTTTGTTTAGCTGCGTAATAAAATTAATGTTACATTCCTATCTTTGAGTGTAAACTGAATACTGTATTGTACCACCCCACCCAGAGGGGCTTTCCCATCAACAGTCCTGCCTTCCCGGTGTCCTCTTGGACACCTTCTTCAGATTTTAATCTCCCACACTGCTCTCCTTTCTATATTTGGCCAATATCGAGCCTGGTATGTTGTTCTGCCTCATCTTTGAAAACAGCTCATGACTCCCACCTCTTCCTGTATCTGACTTCATTCTGCCAAATTAATCTCGATTCAAGCATGTCTCAGCTCCTGGGTCTACAGTGTAAAATTTTCACTTACCTTTTCAAGACCCTCCACTCCCATCCTGCCTCTGTCCTAGCTCTTCCTCTCCGCTTTAGCGTGGCTCAGCTCCACTCTCCACTCATGCCAGGCCATGCCATGCTCCCAACTGTGTCCAGGCAGGGTCTTTTCTCCCCCCACCCCCCCATCTCCCTTTAACATATTAAAGCCAGTCAGAAGATTTTTCTCCCTTGAGTTTCCTCAGTGCTTGTGTACTTGATCATATATGTAATTCACCTCCCCCTAAGGTATTGGCTATAGAATTAGTTGTTTCATGTTTCTTTATTGATCCAAAGAGTAATTATAAATATCTGTGGGCTGGGTACCATGCTGAGTGTTGGGGATACAGAGGTAAGCAAAACTGTACCACGTGCCCAAGGCTAATGAGATAGATGCTTATTAATCACATAATCTCAAAAACAAATAAAAGTGCAACTGCAACAATTATTTTTAAGAAAGAAGAAGTATGAGGTGCTAAGGTGTGGCTAACAGGCATTTGCCTTAGATGCAGAAAAACTGACTTACCTGAGGAAGGTAAGTGTGAGCTAGAGTCCTCCTGCCTGGAGGCTCATTAGCTGCGCTGGGGAGAACTTGATCTGTACACCCAGAAAAATGGGGAGTAGTTACTCTGGTTATGCTATGTGCATAGATTGGAGGGGGTTGGAGATCGGGGTGGGGAGAAGACTACTGCTTCATCCAGTGAGAGGTAATGTGGTGATGGTGGATACAGACAGAAGTGGATGGCTCAGAAAGATTTAGTGGGTAAAATCACTGTGATTGATAGATTGGATGTGGGGAGCCATAGGAGGAAGAAGCCGTCTAGGTTTCTGGCTTGTCTAAATGGCTGGCTGGGTGACTGATGTTTGTGCGGCTACCCCTAGGCCATAGAGTGCCCTTTCCTTAGGGCACTGGGATGGTTAGTGGAGTAATGACTGGATGTTTACACGTGTACTTGCTTCCTTAGTCACTTGTGTAGTAAAAGGACTGTACAGCTATACTCTTGACTGTAGCAGCCCTGGTTAGTCACCATGACACAGGCTTACCAGCATCTTTTCTTTCCTCCCCTCCAAACCAGACATATACCCACTTTTTCTTTTTTCTTTTTTCATCAAATGGTAGAGACTTAAGTGTGTGAAAGTAAGTGGGAAGGCTCCATTTGAGAGATGGATTATATAGGTCTGAAAGAAAAGCAAAGTAAAACTGATGAAGTATGATTCTCTTTTTTTTTTTTTGTATTTTTCCGAAGCTGGAAACGGGGAGAGACAGTCAGACAGACTCCTGCATGTGCCCGACTGGGATCCACCCGGCATGCCCACCAGGGGCGAAGCTCTGCCCACCAGGGGGCGATGCTCTGCCCCTCCAGGGCGTCGCTCTGCCGCGACCAGGGCCACTCTAGTGCCTGGGGCAGAGGCCAAGGAGCCATCCCCAGCGCCCGGGCCATCTTTGCTCCAATGGAGCCTCTGCTGCGGGAGGGGAAGAGAGAGACAGAGAGGAAGGAGGGGGTGGGGGGGTGGAAAAGCAGATGGGTGCTTCTTCTGTGTGCCCTGGCCGGGAATTGAACCCGAGACTTCTGCACGCCAGGCCGACGCTCTACCACTGAGCCAACCGGCCAGGGCCTGAAGTATGATTCTTGATGGGGGAAGGTATGGGGTGCAGAGAGGGCGGGATGAGTATTAACTCGCAGGAGTGTAGCTGCTCGGTGGTAACAGGAAGGCCGGTGGAGTGGATGGGTGCACACGTTAGCGAGCACACTTAGACACAGAGGCCTTCTGCTTTCCTGTGAAGTAGGAAATGAGGTTACTTATAGCTTGCTGCTCCAACCAGAGTATAAATTCACTGAAGATGAAGAAATTTGTGTTCATAAACATGCTTACTTGTTTCTTTCATAGCACTCACTAGTTGATAGTTACTTAGTTGCTGGGTTTCATTAAAAAGTTGGGCTCGGCCCTGGCCTGTTGGCTCAGCGGTAGAGCGTCGGCCTAGCGTGCGGAGGACCCGGGTTCGATTCCCGGCCAGGGCACACAGGAGAAGCGCCCATTTGCTTCTCCACCCCTCCGCCGCGCTTTCCTCTCTGTCTCTCTCTTCCCCTCCCGCAGCCAAGGCTCCATTGGAGCAAAGATGGCCCGGGCGCTGGGGATGGCTCTGTGGCCTCTGCCCCAGGCGCTAGAGTGGCTCTGGTCGCAATATGGCGACGCCCAGGATGGGCAGAGCGTCGCCCCCTGGTGGGCGTGCCGGGTGGATCCCGGTCGGGCGCATGCGGGAGTCTGTCTGACTGTCTCTCCCTGTTTCCAGCTTCAGAAAAATGAAAAAAAAAAAAAAAAAAAAAAAAAAGTTGGGCTCATTGAAAATTTTAGACTTGTTACTTGGGGTTAAATATTACATCTGAAGGGTAATTCACTATTTTATCAGGTTGGCAAAACTTTAAATGCTATAAACATGTGACATACTAGGTGATTCCAAACTACTTCCTGAATGTTGCCAATCTAGTTTATAATAAGGTATTATAAGCAAATCTCCTAGAGTGAAAATGCAGAATTCTTGCTAATAGTTTGATACCTGCACCCACTCTTTGAGATTTAGATATCGTTAGTGCAGAGATAATGCTGACATATGTAGAAAACAGAGGAGGAGGAGCTACATGGAATAATAGTTCTTGACTTCAACCTCTATGCATTGACCAACATCACTTCATAAAGTGAATCACATTTGTAGTATGTTTTATTACTAACCATGCTCTTTAACACACATTGGATTGTAATCCATATGGCAGTTTATAGGAAAAGAAATGTAGGATTGACCCAAAGCCACATGCATGGGTGAGACATACTCATTCCAGGCCTCATGACCAGTCAAGCATTTCCACCGTGAACATCATGAAACAACAAATTACCTTTTTTTTAGGTGGACCCCAGCCCACAGACCTTTGTACATTGTGGTGATTATGCTCATTTGTTCTGATTGCTGTTGTGTGTGTGTAGGGGGGTGAAGTAAGTTTTCTGATTAATATTTTTTTTTAAATATTTTATTTATTGATTTTTAGAGAGAGAGGAGTGAGAGAGAGAGAAAGGGGGAGGAGCAGGAAGCATCAACTCCCATATGTGCCTTGACCAGGCACAAGTGCAAGGTTTCGAACCGGCAACCTCAGTGTTCCAGGTTGACGCTTTATTCCACTGCGCCACCGCAGGTCAGGCCTGATTAATATTTTTTCTAATTATGCTTATGCAAAATTATTTAAAGTGGTTAAAGCTTAAATTTAGTTTAGGTAGTTGAGCCATTATGAATTATTTAAGATGGTAACATTCAGGAAGTAGAAATAATTTAGTATGGCACATTTTATAGTATTTAATTATTTTAAACACTGGTAAAATAGTTTTATGAAACCAAGGAATATTTTTGCATGACTAGAATTTCCCATATAATTCAATAGGAACAATTTAAACAGTATGCTGAAACAGTATAGGTGATGAAGGAAAGAGGGGTAATGCTAAATCACTTGTTGTGTAATTACATGTCACAGTACTTCATGTTAATGGTGGATCTTGCTCTAATTATTGAATAGTGATAATGAAAGGTAAGACTTAGAATAGTAACACATAAAAAGATAAATTAGAGAGTAACACATTTATCTTCAAATTATATGACAGAAGTGTAGTAATTTAGCTATATTTAGTGATTTAAGAAGTTTTGAACCTGTCAGTTAAAGTATTTTTCTACTTAAGAGAGTCAACATGCTAAGTACTATCCTAAAAAGAAAAAACAAACAAGTAAATATGCTGAAAGTTTTTATACATGAAGGAAAAAGAAATTCTATTTTTTAAAAATTTATTTATTGATTTTAGCAAGAGAGAGAAAGGGAGAGAGAGAGAGAGAGAGAGAGAGAGAGAGAAAGGAACATTGATTGATCCGTTCCTGTATGTGCCCTGACTAGGGATCAAACTGGCAACTTGCAAGCTTCGAGACCATGCTCCAACCAACTGAGCTATCTTGCCAGGGCAGGAAGTCCTTTTAACATTGTTTACTAATCTACCAAGCTCTTCTAAAATATATATTAGTATTAGCATTCTGCCTAAGAGCCCTGAATCTGTGATATAAAATCTGATAACATGTTAATAAGGAACACCTTTTGATGCTGTCTAGTATAGTCTTAGGATTTTATTCTTGCCTCCGCAGAGGCTGAAATATGCAAATATTGACAACTAGATTTATTAATAAGTGATTTTAATTAAAATATTGTGAGTGTGCATCCAGGAGGCTCTCTTGACTGGCAGCTCTTTCTATGAAAAGGAATTTGCTTTTCTGCTGAGTGACTCTTCTGTAGTCCTGATAAATTTGAAGATTGTAATTTACTGTCTTACTTTTATGGCATACACTTATTCCCCATGTAATGTTTTGACTTAGATATATCTCTAAATGTAACAAATGTCCCATTTATTGATTAATGGATTGGATTCATGGAAAAGGTTTACAAGTTATCCTTCTATACGAATTTACTTTGAGGGATTTTCTTAGTAATTAAGAAGAACTGATTATCTGAAATGTGTAGATATTACTAGATAATTTACGGAGCACTTATTGACAGCTTGCTATAGCAAGGCCAGGTAGTACACATTCATATTCAAATAAAACTCTAAGGATATAGTCTATCAAAGCATTAAGACCATACATATTTATAATATTTGACCAGAGTTAAAGTGTGGAGAATTCTTGGGGGAATTAGCTTTTGTGCAGGATTTAAAGAACGGTTGATAATTGGAGAGAGTGGTGATGGAATGGGGGGAGGGGAGGAAAATTGTAGGAATAGGTAAAAGGTGATCTAGATGAGATAGAGTAGGTGTGAAATTAGCTTAAGGATGGCTTTTCAAATGAGCTTGGGTTTATTTCATAGTCAAAGGGAGCCTCTGGAGGTTTTCACACTAGGACAGAGGACACCAGACTTTTGCTGTGAGTGTTTCGTGTTCAGAATCACATCTGTCTTTCCCCATACCATTCACCCAGTCACCCAGGAATGCTATCTTCACTTTGTTTTTCATTTTTCTCTCCTGTTGCAATCCTCCAAATCCAGAACCGTGTCAAAGTTTGTAGATATATAGATTTTGTCTCCCTGACATGGTCTCCCATACCCAACCCACCTTTCAGTGTCTGCTGGGCTTCTCTGCTGGACTACTGCAACGACCTCTTATGTGAATTTTCTGCCTGTGCATGTTCCAGAAGCCTCTCTAATGGCCACATCTCCTCATATCACACTTCTGTACACCAGGATTTGTGTTTCCCCCTTGAAAACCAAGTTGACTGCCTCCAGCTGGCCCTTGACAAGGCTTCCATTCCTAATGCCAAGGTAACTTTCCAACTATAGCATCTACTGTTCTTTAAATACGTATATCCCACAATCAGGCTTAGCTGGATTGCTCACGGCCTTTAAACACAGCAGTTTCTCTCTCCTGTACCTCTGCTCTTGCTTGTACTGGTTCGAGTACTTTTGTCCACTCATCTTTGCCTGTCAAAATCCTGCTTGTCTTCAGATTCTGTTTCAAATACTACCTCTCTGTAAAGCCACTTATGGTTCTTTTCAACTAGATGCCACTTCCTTACTTAGATTGTCTTCTCTTTCCAGTTATTTGGGGTACATGTCCCCTTGTAGATTACTTAGTAAACACAAGTGAGGTGCAAGGGTAAATGTGGCAGTGTCTTGCCCTCCTGTCACTTGATTGTCCCTGTGAGGTCTTTGCTGGCCATTTCTTTTCCTGAGAGGACTCATCACTTGATTCTTGTTGCTTTCTGTGTCTGCCTGCAGAATACTTTCTTTCCTCAAACCATAGTTTGTAGCATTATTGCTGCTTTCATCCAGAATACACCTTACATCAGGGGTCCCCAAACTATGACCTGCGGGCCGCATGCGGCCCCCTGAGGTCATTTATCCGGCCCCCGCGCACTTCTAGAAGGGGCACCTCTTTCATTGGTGGTCAGTGAGAGGAGCTCATTGACCATCTCATTAGCCAAAAGCAGGCCCACAGTTCCCATTGAAATACTGGTCAGTTTGTTGATTTAAATTTACTTGTTCTTTATTTTAAATATTGTATTTGTTCCCGTTTTGTTTTTTTACTTTAAAATAAGATATGTGCAGTGTGCATAGGGATTTGTTCATAGTTTTTTTTAATAGTCCGGCCCTCCAACGGTCTGAGGGACAGTGAACTGGCCCCCTGTGTAAAAAGTTTGGGGACCCCTGCCTTACATTATCTGTGACCCAGGAAGTTCTTGGTATCTTCCTATCAGGATAAAGAAAAAGAAACAGTACAACACAGGTGAACTGGAGTATTAGAGCTAGAAGCTCTGTGTACTCAGAGAGGTATGTTTATGTTGTCTGTTTCGTAAGACTCTAATCCAGAGGCTCACATTTTTCTAGAGGTTAGTTTTCTGGTTCCGGATCAGAGGGCAGAGGCTCTGGGTTAGGGCAACTTCTTGGTGTTAGTGAAGTGGCTTAGCTGGTTGATAGGGAATCTGTGTGACAGGTGGGGTGGGACTTGGACTAGCTGATTTTCTTTGTGGCCTGGGGCGTGGCCATGGCCACGTAGTAGGCCCCCCACCCCCAACCTCCGGTCTCCAGGAGGCATATCCTATTCTGCTTCGTGTGAGAAGACACGGTGCGCGGCCGCGGTTGCTTCCGGATCCTCTTCTGGTCAGGGGTAGGGTTGCAGGGCAGGAAGAACGTGTAGCCTGCACTGGGCTCTTAAGTCCCTTCGCAGGTTGCTTGCACGTCAGGCCTGCTGACGCCCGTGCTGCAGGCACCCAATGCGGGCTGACGCTATACGGCTGGAATGCCGCGCTGGCTGATGGCTGTGCCGCGGGCACACAATGCGGGCTGACGCTATACCCTGGAATGCCGCGCTGGCTGTTGGCTGTGCCGCGGGCATGCAACGCGGGCTGACGTCACCGCGGCTGACACCCCTGCCCTGATGCCGCGGGCATGCCGCCGGCTGACACGACGCCCGCTGATGCCCCTGCTGCTGCACGCAATGCTGGTAGATGCCAGGTGTGGTGACGCATCCTGGAAGCCTGCGGTATGCTTCTGTTGCAGGATTTCATTATATTCCTGTTTTCTTCTTTTATGTTGTAAGCTCTTTGCAGGCACTCGAGGGCTATTTTAATATTTTTTATTAGTGTTTTTCTGATTATGCCTATTAAGGGTGTTTGATTTCTAAAATTCAGTAGGTAGTTATATTGTATATTCCCTAATAAGTATAGCTTTTTTGGGGTACAACTTGTAATTTTTTGATTAACTTGTTAAAATGATAGATTCTTTTAAAGGAGAGAATCCTATGTATATTTGACTAGCACTTACTATCAAGTTAGAGGAGGGTCGAGATGGTAGTGATAGTATGAAAGTCACTGAAGCCTATTAATTTTATTCGTATATCCCCATAGCCCTGCTCACAGCCTATGGCAGGAAGTTTATGTTTTGGTTTAATTGAAAATTATATAAAAACTCTTAGGTCAAAGTTACCACTTTATAACTATGTTACTCTAGTGCTAAATCACGTGTCTTTGTTATTGTATCTTTGCTTTTCTAGATTAGGTTCTAGTCAGAATTTGTTACTTTTTATTCATAGGACCTAGCACAGTATCTCTCACATCCTATAACATATTTACATTTTTTAATAAAAAATACATTGTATTTAAGGGTGAAAGAAAACTTTAGTTGCAATATTTGTCTCTAGTAGCAGTGATAGTAGAAAATGATATTTAAAGAATGATTCTCTTATACAGGAATTTAAGAGGTATCTTATAGTAATTTGTATAAATTAAAGTATTTTAAGTTCATTAGTGGTGGGTTATTTAAGGCTGGAGATGTACATAAACAGGTTGGGAGATTCTTTGAAAGCTCAGCTTTTAATTCTGTTAGTAATGTTGTTTGTGATAGTTTTTGAAGTGATTACAAAAATTCACTCTTAGTTTTTGGGAAATAATTCTTTAATACCAGTTTCTAGTTTACATCTATTTGGATGAAAGGTTCTCTTTTGTTCATAAAATGAAAAGTAAGCAGGATTCTTGAAAGATATTTTAGATATCAAAATGCATGTCCTTAATTTATTATAATTCTTGTGTACACATTTTAATTTTTAAAGTTCATTTTTGTGTCACTGGTTTTGTTAGCCTCAGTGGCAGTATTCTTTCCCATAGTACAGAGCAGCGCTCATCCATGAAGTACTAAACTGGTCTGGTAGAGGACAGATGCCATGACTGCCATTATATTGTCAAGTAATGAGCCAATCTCTGCCTCGTGGAAAATGACATCTTCTTTACTACCAATGGTTCTAAAGTTGGTAAATTAGCATCCTAACTTACAATTGATTTCTTCAAGTTTAAAATCAAGTTCTAATCAAGATTCAAAAACTCAGCCTGACCAGGCGGTGGCGCAGCAGATAGAGTGTTGGAGCGGGACACGGAGGACCCAGGTTCGAGACCCCGAGGTCTCCAGTTTGAGCGCGGGCTCATCTGGTTTGAGCAAAGCTCACCAGTTTGGACCCAAGGTCACTGGTAGAGCAAGGGGTTACTTGGTCTGCTGAAGGCCCATGGTAAAGGCACATATGAGAAAGCAGTCAATGAACAACTAAGGTGTCACAACAAAAAACTGATAGATGCTTCTCATCTCTCTTTGTTCCTGTCTGTCTGTCCCTATCTATCCCTCTCTGACTCTCTCTCTGTCTCTGTAAAAAAAAAAACAAGCCCAAAACCCCCCAAAAAAACAACCCCCCCCCAAAAAAAAACTCAGTATCCTTTTTTTGTTGAGAATACAGTTCTATTTTTATCTGCTTTCCACTTGTTTTGGCATTGTTTTAGGAATCATATAATGCCATACCTGAATCCTTAATTTTGAGGTATTTATAAATGTGATTATTTATGTCATGGATGATTGGCTTGAAACTTTTAGTATTTTTAAATGGTGCATTTTTTTCCCTAAGAGTAGAATGGAATGTACATGTAGCCCCCCCTTATCTACTGTTCTGCTTTTCATAGTTTCAATTACGTGTGGTCAACTGTGGTCCTTAATATTAAATGGAAAATTCCAGAAATTTCATAAGTTTTAAATTGCAGGCCCTTCTGAACAGTGTGATGATATCCCAGGCTCTTTGGAGGGAGACTTGATTTGGGGTGGTGAATACACAATGTAATATATAGATAATATATTATAGAATTGTATGCCTGAAACCTGTATAATTTTATTAACCAATGTTACCCAGTGAATTCAATAAAAAATTTAAAAACAGAAAGAAAAAAATAAAGAACTATACTCCCACATCTTCCAGCTTCAGTATGGAAGGCCCCAGACGCCTGCTAACAGGATCCACTGGATGACCAAACTTGGTTTTAGCACCGATGAAGATGACCCCATGACTGACGGCAGCAATGCTGCCCTAATGAAGCCGACAGGACAACGCCCTGCGTGGAAGTCGTCTAAGCTGTGCCTGAAGACTGACTTGTTCAACACTTCTTCTTCATTTCCTCTGATAATCTATTTTCAGGGGACTTTTCCTTTATTTTATTTTTTTTAACATTTAAAAAATCACCATGTTGTAATAATAACTACCTAAGAGGAAGATAAGGTGTCTTCCTACTAAGTGTGGTATTGTACAGTACTTGGTGTACTAAAGCAGAACCGATTCCTCTTTTCTGGCTTCATGTTGGCTTCTTGTAACAAATTGGGGTAACATTTGCTGTAAGATGTATGTAACCTAAGGTCAACTTTGTGGTCTAAAATGTTTCACTAACAGATTCCTTAGCAGGCCAAATCTTTTGTCACTGAGATCAAGATACCTTGATATTTAAAAGAAAAACATTTTTAAAAGCAGCATATGTGTGTGTACGGGTGCAGGTCTGAAGAGAGAAAAATAAAACAAATGTAAAATTCAATGATTAGTGAAATATCTTTCTAAGACTTTATATTTATTCATTTTAGAAAGGGGAGAAAGAGTGAGAGAGAGAGAGGAGAGGAGCAGGAAGCATCAACCCCCATATGTGCCCTGACCAGGCAAGCTCAGGGTTTCGAACCGGTGACCTCAGTGTTCCAGATCAGCACTTAGTCTACTGCACTGCCGCAGGTCAGGCTTCAGTGGTTAGTGAAATAGATAAAGGATATGAGAGTGTTCCTTGTAATTCTTTCTTTCATTATACTTGCAACTTTGTTGCAAACAGAAGTCTCAGGCTGTCTCGCTGCATCCAATTAGGGAAGTGAGTCATCACCCTTTTGTCCAGAGTCTCCTCACTGTGCTATAGATGCTCCCGCCTGCCCTTTAGTCACTTAGTAGTAAAACTGGAAAAGGCCGTCACTGTTCAGCTTTATAGAAAAGTGTAAGAATTGATTAATTACTGTTTACCTTGCATTAAGGACTTTTTACTAATAGACTTATGTATAGTGCCACATCACAATTTTAAAGGAAAAAGATAGGGACTCCTGGGGAAAGAACGTCTGAGGCTGCCCGATTCCATTTCTGTGTGGATAAGATGAGGGGGCTATAATGGAGTATAAAGCAGTTCCAAGGCAAAGTGTGGCAGCCTCATCAGATACAGCTTTGCGGCCTAGTGACTTATAATGAGGGTGGCATGTAATTAGAAATTGTCCCTGTCTTTTCTGAGTACTGATGAAAACCATGGCTCAGAGGTTAATTCAAATAATAATTAATATTGGTTTCTGTCAGTACAGGGTGGTAATGAAATCTTTCGTTGTTTGATGACTTTGACTTTAAATGTTGAACGAGGAGTGGAAATGGTGTTACTCCTCATAGTAATTGTAGAGAGGCTCCAACAGCCCAACACAGTGTGGTAAAGTATCTTAGAAGGTGTTGAGCACAAAATGTTTTTGTAGCTTGTAATTGCCTACAGTAAAAGCTTTAACATGACATAGAGATATTACTGTTATTTTATTTCCTAAAGTGATAATTATTTAGAGTGAGATATTAGTGATTGATCTGCCATTGTGGATGGAGGAAGCTTTTCCTGGTCCTTCCCAGTTTCTACTGTATGTAGTGTAGGCATTAAACGACCCACTGAATCTTAACAGATTACATATGTGCATAAGTCTAAAGACAAAAACAGCAAATGGCTGGTTAACTAGAGAACCTCTCATGTCCTTTTCTGCCTAGACAGTCAATGATTCTGTAAGTCAGTGCACCACCTTTACTGAACATTTCTCATAGAGTTGGGGGTTACAAGAGAAATAGAAGGTGGTTGCCATAAGATTATTTGGAAATGTATACATATCTGTTAGCACAAATCAACTGGAACCTTACAAAGCTGTCCATGCCAAGTAGAATTGTTTGATTAAAATGATTTTGGTGGGAGGAAGATGTTTATGCAGGACTTTTTTGTGTGAGCAAGAGAGAGGGATAGGAAGGGAGAGAGATGAGAAGCATCAACTTGTAGTTGTGGCACCATAGTTGTTCCTCGGTTGCTTCTTATATGTGCCTTGACTGGGGCGCTCCAGCTGAGTCAGTGACCCCTTGCTTAAGCCAGCAACCTTGAGATCATTTTGATGATCCCATGCTCAAGCTGGCAACCCTGTGCTCAAGCTGGTGAATCGGCAGTCAAGTCAGATGAGCCTGCGCTCAAGCTGGCTACCTCGGGATTTCAAACCTTAGCGTCCCAGGTCGATGCTCTATCCAGTGTGCCACCATCGGCTAGGCACGATGGTCTTAAAAAAGTAATTACGAATGCTTTCATTGAATAACTTGCTCTAATGTCAGTTTTCTTTATTGAAACATTTGCTGAACAATCACTATAGTTTAATGTCTGAGGGTTACGTGTGGTATTATCCTAAGCAGCAGTTTGTATAAGAGAAAGTAACAGAACAAAAGAAGAGAGCTATATGAAGTTTGAGGACTGAGATGCTTCAGATGCCCAAATAGTAGACCCTCTCTAGTATACTAAATAGACAGTAGAATCAGCCACCGAGGACCTTTCACCAGGCTCATTAACTCACAGACCATCTAGTTTCATTACACACTCAGCACCTTTTACTGTCCTGTGTGGTATTTGGAAGCAAATCTCAGCTTATTAATTTATTTTGAAATACTTGAGTATGTATCACTAAAAGTTGGCTACCTTAAAAGCTTGAGGAAGATTTTTTAAAATTTATTTAAAAGCTGTGCTGTATTTAAGGAGTCATTTGTATGCATGTTCTTGAATATAGTGGGTGATAGGCAGTGGCAGGACAGTTGAGATCGTTAGGTTTAATTTGATTTCAGGAGCAATTGCAATTCTGAAATGAAAATGACAGTATCAGAACATTGGTTTATTTACAAAGGCAGTGTTCTCTATAGGGTGTGTGTTGGTTGTTGGTTTGAAGGCTGGATGGATGGAGGTCTGGGTTGATGACAAGTTCACATAGGGCTGTTGCTGTATGGGGCAAATCAACAGCAATGCTGGGGAAAGAAATCAAAGAAAAAGCATCACACTTTAATCAAAGTAACCCTTTCCCCCAAAAGCCTCATCTTCTCACTTCTTTGCTTAGCACCGTACGCCTGCTTCTCACTGCCTTCATACAGGCCAGGAATTTTGACGTGATTTCTGAGCCTCACCCCTCAGCCCCGCTAGGATCCGTGTCTTGCACCTCCAGCTCCCCCTTAGCTACATGGCTTTCCTCAGCCTCGAGTGTTTTGCTCTCAGCCTCGGCTGCTGTAAGGCCACCCCCTCTGCTGAGATCCCTGCCCACCTCCTTCCCCCGCCCTGCTGGCTCCTGCCCTTCCTTAGCCTCTGGTCCTTGCTCGGGGAGACCAGCCCTGGCTGTAGCCCTGCGTGGGCACCCAGGCTGTCGGCCTCCAGCCTGTTCTGCTTTCATAGCCCTCATCCACTTGTCATTATGTGTTTCATGACTGCCTGCTGGAGGACTGGGATCCCAGAGCCTAGAACAGACCTAGCTCCATTAAGGATGTGCTTAGCGAATGAATGGATGGATGGAAGGACTTAGGCTGGTGAGGGTGGTGGTGGGGCATGGAGGGCGCAGGTGGCTCAGTGGAGAGGGAAAGGAAGGGAAATTCTGGCAGTGACAAAAGAGTCAGAGATATTCTGTCTGAACCATTTGATTTGTTGAATTTACAGATATGTGTCTCCTGTGATCAGTGAGAACTGTGACTGGAGAAAGATGTTAGAATTTTACAGATGATGTTGAGAAACAGCAGCAGCATTGACAGCAATTTTGCCTCCTAAAAGAGAGCAGGATGAATAGTTGTCAACTTGGGGCTAAACTTTGGAGCTCATTTTTGATTAATAGGGATGGATGAACCATTACTGTTCCAGTTGTACATACCCCATAAAGAATCGATTAGACTCTAGCCGAGTGAGGGGACTTTTCAGCATGCAGACATCTCCACATATATACAGCTTCTGTTTGGTAAAGAGAGCTTCCTGACCTCAGGCTGCAGATGAGTTCACATCAGCGAGTTCATGGGTGCAAGCCATGAACCCCAGAACAAGGTGTCTTCATTTTCTTCCACATGGTAGCACTCTGCCTTAAAAAAATGAAAAACAAAAAAATAGCTGTATGATGGAAAAAAACCCCTAAATTTGGGAAGGAAATCTAGACTGCTGGGTTTTTTCCCCCACAGACTACTATGTATGGACAGAACACCCATTGGAGCCTCATTCCTGCATTTATAAAAGGTGTTAACACTGAACCATCTGATGATGCTACTTCATGGGACTGTGGTGCAAAGTGAGGTGGTGCATGACAGAGCTTGCTGATGTCAGCATTGCTCTCAGGATCTCTGTGGCTGCAGCCTCCGCTGGAAACCTCTGACTCCTCCCTGCCTTCCCTGCTGCGTCACATTCCTCCTCCTGTCCCACTGCCTCTGCCGTCAAAGTGTGTGCAGACTCGGACCACTTCACTTTCCACTTCTGTCACCTGCCTGAGTGGCCACTGTCCCCTGCTGGCATTACTGCAGTCACTCCCCCATTGTTCTCCCAGTCTGTCCTGCCATTGTCTTCTTTTTAGGCAGAGCAAAGGATCGAAGCTGAGTCAGGTCACAGTGCTGCCTAGAAACCTTCCACAGCGCCCTTGGCCTCTCCGAAGCAGCAGGCCTGTGTCCCCTCCTGTGGTCCTTGGGGTCCTCATTCAGTCTTTCTCCAGGAACTCGTCCCTGCCTCCTCCCCTTCCAGACCCACAGGTGTCCCTGCATCTCCCACTTAAAATCACACCCCTTCCTTCAAACTTCCTGTCCCCTCCTCTACGCTGTAGTGTTTCTCTTGTTTCTCTTATTTACTTATGTTCTCCGTTCAAGTCTCTTCTCACTAGAGTACAGTTTAGCTCCATGAAGGAAGTTGTTTCTGTGATACGTACTGACGTGGCCCCAGAGCCCAGAGTGGAGTGTGACATGTGAAAGGAGCGCAGTAAAAATTGGTGTGAAAGGATGTTGAAGTTAATCATTGGAGGGGAAAATGTCATCAGCTTGCTTTTTGCAGTATACATTTTTTGGCATGGAACAGCAGATGAAACCTCACAAGAGATAGTAAAGATTGTTAGATTATAGTGGCTTTCAGAAATAAACATCCCTTCTATATATTTTAGGTGGTCAATAAAGCAACCTAATTAGCAAATCAGATTTTCCCTTCCTATTTAGGCGGAGGGTAGGTAAGCCTGTTTCAGACCATAGTAATGCGTATGCACTTGTGTGTCTTTGCTCAGGGCATCACATTAGGCACTTGACTCCTTCTTCTTCGTCCTGTTTCCTGGTGAAGTTTGGTTTGAGCATTTGGTGGAGGTGATACATTCTGTCTTGGAAAGGAAATCATTAGAATTCTACTTATAACCATAGTGTGTAGTCAAGTTAGAATTAGGTAATTTGCCTGCTTGAAAGTGAAGGAAAGTATATCATTGGAGTGCTTTCATTTAGTTACCCTTTGTTGGTTATAATGCAAACACTTTGGTTAGTTCTTCCACTTGGCAGTAACTTTGTGTAGAACTTTTTTGAGAGCTCAGAATCATTTTACATTTGTTACTGAACTATTTTGTTCATCTGGAGAGGGAGTTACTATGGCTTTGATGTAGTAGATGAGGCCTCGGCCACCACACAGTTAAGTTTTAAGGCTCACATTCTAAATGGCTTCTTTCCTCTCGGTTCTTCCGCCACCCAGGTGTTTACGTAGCGATGCCCGGGGCTGGAGGGGGTGCAGCGAGCTCAGAAATATAGAACAACAAGCTGTAAAAATGGGTTGACTAGAGTCTGATCATATGTTCATGCACAACATCGTGCATTCTGGACCACCGCTTGACTAATGCATAGCACTGTTTGTATATAGGAAAGAACTGATCGTCATGGGCTAGGGAACTTTGGAGATTAGTAGAGTGAAAATAGTTTCTAAACTTCCAAAGCAGGAATATGGAAAATCCTGACATTAATTTTTTAAATTGATTTTACAGAGAGAAGAAGTTGTGTGTGTGTGTGTGTGTGTGTGAGACAGACAGGCAGACAGACAGACAGGAACATAGATTTTGTTCCTGTATGTGCTCTGACTGGGATCAAACCAACAACCTCTACAGTCTACACTTTGACCTGATGCTCTAACCAGTTGAACTATCTGGCAAGGGCTGGACATCTTTTATTTTGAACTTCCATAATTGTTAAGAAATTTGGAGAAGTAGATCAGTTTTATACCTTTAAAATATTTTGAGTGTGTTTGGAGTTTCTCAGATTCATAAACTTTTCCCCTCCAGAGTTCCCTTGAAAGTGAAATATATATCAGCTTCAGACCAACACATTCTTAGTTTATTGGCATTGACTAAATCCACTAGCTATAGATGGTCTTGTTTCTGAAGTTTTATTTGATCAACTCTTTGTACTCGTACTCCGAGGGGCCCTGTGATAACAGGTGCACAGAGCACACGGCCTGCCACCAGAAAGCTCCGTTCTGACAGACCCTCCCCTCCCGCAGGGTGCGCGTGCCGCTGGGTGGGCGCTGTCCTCCTCCCCCACTGTTCCCGCTCACCTGTGAGGAACCAGGGCTTAGTGAGAGTTAATCCAGCCAGGGTTACCGGCTGCCAGAATTCAGATCTGTTTGACATAGGAAAAAGAATACTGTAATAAGTTATATTTCTAACATCTGGCTGTTTGTAAGTGTGTTTATTCTAAAATATTCACACTATAAAACATGTATAGTGTGGGAAGTGAAAGCTCCTCTCCTCCATAAACTCTGGAACATTATTTATTCCTCTTGGTGAGAAAATAATGTTTTGGTGAGAAAAGAGTTTTGATGGTGGGAACATATTGTACATGTCCCCCCCCCCCCTTCCAAGTACTGTGGCTGATATTTACCTATCAATACATAGAGCTCTCCTTTGCCTTTCCAAATAGCTCAAATAATGACTCCAGTTTCAAATAACTTCATTTACCCATCAGCTTTTAGTGGACATTTAGGTCATTTCCAGTGTTTTATTGTTGAAAACAGTGCTGCTGTCCAGATTAGCCTTTACTTAGCTCTCCATGCACCTGTAGGACACATTCCTGGAAAGGGGGACTGTGGGGTCACAGCTGTGTTCACTTTCTCAGGGTGCGTGTTGTTGGACTGTCCCGAAGGCCATCGTTCATAGTCACTTCGATGCTGTGTGAAATGCCTATTTTTTTCTGCACTTGCCAGCTCATGACGGTCCTGTCCCTTGCTATTTGATAGGTGCACTTCTTTCATTATCAGCGATGGATGGAGTATCTTTTCGTGTGTTTTGGTCTTTTGTGTTTCTTTAATGCCTGCCCCCTACACTGTTGTGTTGTGGGGCCTCCAGCACCTGGAATCCTCCATGTGATTGAGGTGGGATGTGGGCCTGTATTCTTCTCTCCCTCCTAGTAGAGAGTAGAGGTTAAGACCGTGGCTCTGAAGGCTCTCGTGAGGATGATGCCCGCTGCTGACGCCTGCCAGCAGTAGCTCCTTCACAGGCTACTTAACCTTGAAATCCTGTTTTCATCCTTGTGAGGGGGTAATGAGAGTTAAACAAAGGAGTTCATCAGAAGGCTTCACACAGTGCCTGGCACATGAGTAAATGCTCAGTAAATGCCTTTATCAACATCAGACACCAGCCTGGGAAATGACTTCCCTCTCTCCTCTCTTCCCTTGGGAATCCCCGTGAGTCCTGCTCAGCTGCTTTAGGTCCGTGTCTGTGCTGGGATTCCCTTGACATTTGCTGCTTTTCCAAGTGAACATCTTTCTCTTTGTCTTTCCCTCCACGCCATGGGCTCTGCAGGTGATGTGCTGGACCAGCAGCAGCAGCAGCCTTAGCATGAGGCCTGGGTATTTTTCTTCTGGAGTTGGTTAGGGACTAAATTGTGTCTCCCAAATTCACTGATTGAAGCCCCAGTCCCAATGTGACTGTATTTGGAGATAGGGCCTTTATGGAATTATTTTGGGTCATGTGAGTGGGGCCTTAATCTGATAGAATTGATTGCCTGCCTTATAAAAAAAGGAAGAGGGAGATTTTTCTCTGTCTCCTTGTGTGCACAGAGGTCCTTTGAGCATACAGTGAGATGGTGGCCATGTACAAGCCAAGAGAAGAGACCTCTCAATGAAACATATCTGGCCAGTGACTTGATTTTTTTTTTAAGCACACAAGAGAGGGAGAGAGAGACAGGGACAGAGAGGAAGAGAGATGAGAAGCATCAATTCTTCGTGGTGGCACCTTAGTTGTTCATTGATTGCTTTCTCAGATGTGCCCTGACTGGGGGCCTCCAGCTAAGACAATGACCCCCTGCATAAGCTAGTGACCTTGACCTTGAGCTCAAGCCAGAGACCTTGGGCTTCAAGCCAGTGACCTTTGGTCTCAAGCCAGTGACCATGGGGTCATGTCTATGATTCAGTGCTTAAGCCAGCAATCCCACGCTCAAGGTTGTGAGCCCACACTAAAACTGGATGAACCCTCACTCAAGCCAGTGACCTCGGGGTTTTGAACCTGGGTCCTCAGCATCCCACGTTGATGCTCTATCCACTGCGCCACCACCTGGTCAGGTGCCAGTTTTTTGATCTTGAACTTCTAACCTCCAGAACTGTGAGAAATAAATTTCTGTTGTTTAAGCCACCCAGTTGTATTTTGTTATGATGGCTCTAGCAAACTAAGATGGTTATTCTGGTGAATGAGTGCGTGCTTGGTGTACCGTTGTTTCTAAGCCATTGGTTTATAACATTTTTAAAAGATTTTTATTTTACTGATTTTTTAGAGAAAGACAGAAACATTGATATGTTCCTGTATATGCCCTGACTGGAGATTGAACTGGCAACCTCTACATATTGGGATGATCTAACCAACCAAGTTATCTAGCCAGGGCAGTTTAAAAGATTAAGATGACTGGAGGGGGAGGAGCTTACCCCGAGATTTTAAATTTAGCAGGTCTGGGTTGGCCTGAGAAATCACATTTCTAACAAGTTTCCCAGTGGTGCTGATGCAGCTGGTGCAGAGAACCACTGTTGCAGTGTGTGGAAGGAAAGAGGGCCCAGAGCCTTGGGAAGAGATACTAGTTCTTCCACCAAACTGTGGAAGTCTTTTAGACTCTCAGAGACTCAGTCTCACCATCTGTAAAATGGGCATATTTATACTGCTTTTCCTAGAGGGTTATTGGAGCTAAGGCACATAAATAAAAGCTTTTGGCTCCTTCTCTGCTCTTCCTACAAAACGGTGTGTGTGTGTGTGTGTGGGGGGTATTGCATTCTTGTAAAAAGAAAAGAACAAATGGGTGAATGCCAAAATATTTTAATAGTTAACTACTAAATAAAGGTAAGTTATTCCTTTTCTTTCTTTAACGGACAGTGAATCATCATTTGATTTGCTGGCTGCTGAAACTTTCTCTACACCAGTTCTCTTTTTTTACTTTTTTCACCCCCAACTTCTCTTGAAAGCCAGACATTTCAGACAAGCTGCCTTTATTCTGGAGTCTGTGGCTCCTTGTTCTGGCTTTCTCTTGTCAGGGGTACCTGTGGCTTTCTTGGTGACTGCGGCAGTGGGAATGACTGAGGTTCTCTGTGGTTCTTCATGGGTGAGACTTGTGGCCATGCTTTCGTGTCCAGGCTATCATGTTGGAAAGTTCTTTCTTTTTTTTGGCCATGTTTAAGATGTTTTATGAGTATACATTATTACAGGTATATTGCAGATGGTCAGTAATAATGATGCTGATTTTGAGCTGTGGTTCTCAAATTTTGTGATTCTAGACTCTTATTGGGAAACCCAAAGAGCTTTTGTTTCTAGGCTATATTTATTGATGTTTATACTCCATTAGAAATGAAAACCTTAATATTTTATTTAATTCATTTAAAAATAACATTAAATTTATTACATGTTAACATAAACATAATTTTTATAAAAAGGAATTATTTTCCAAAACAGAATTTTAATATGAATGAAGCATTACTTTATATTTTTATGAATCTCTTTAATGCCTGGCTCAAGAGAATATCGTTGAATACTGAGAGCTGCTTCTGTATTCCATCTGTTGTAATATGTTGTTTGGTTGTAGGACATGAAGAAAATCTGACATCAGATTTGTAGTTGAAAAGGGAGGAATATTTGAGTAACCTTTTCAGATAATTTGATATTACGTTGAAATTTTAAGGAGTGATTTCTTAAGCTTAGTTGCAGTGTAAAATCTGAAATTATGTCTGTGAAATTTTTGTACTTAGTTTCATTAAAATTCGTTGATGTATCTTACTCTTTGAATGGATCTCTTATTTGTGCATAGTTTTTTAGGTAATTTGGAAAATACTGGGTCAGTGAGTTATATAAACCTTTTACATGTTGACACATTTCATTATACAGTATTTTAAAAATCACATTTGTTAATATCACTAGCTAATAATTGGAAAAGTCTAAGTATTAGGAAGCTGTCAAATTCAAAATGGTGGATACAAGATTTTCCAAAACGATAATTTTGTTTGAAAGCTCACATTTTATCATTGGCAACAAAACTGTCAATTGTTTTTCTTGAAGTGACAGTCTTATTTTGTTCATTTTTAAGAAAATGCCTGATAAATGCTCAAGTCTCACTAACCATAATTTGTTGATCTTTTTTCTAACCAAAAAATGGTGTTCTTTGAAAAAAGCTTGCAACTCATTTGCACCATCTTTTTTTTTTAATTTTTTAAAAGTTTTTCATTGATGAAAGAGACAGAGGAGCATTAAGACATTACACTTAGTTGCTCCATTTGGTTGTGCACTCATTGGTATGTGCCCTGACGGGGGATTGAACCGGTGAACTTAACCATGCTGGGATGACACTGTATCCACTGAGCAACATGGCCAGGGCCTATACAGTCTGTTTCTTAATCTACCTGGAACTCGGTGGTTTATGACATGATTCACCATCTAGGAGGATGCAGATGTATAGAAATGGTGACATAGAGGGCAGATGTTTTTTGTGCATAGAAAGATTACTCAGGTGTTTTGGGGAAGCAGGTACTTTGCTGGTAAACCAAAAAAATTCTCATAACATAGTTGACTTAATACACCAGACATTATGGACATTCTGCAAATGAATGTTATTTCCTTAAGCATAGTGACCTTGGAGGCAGGACACCAAATTCAGTGATAATGCCAATGGTTAAACCATTTTTAGAATGCCACCTTATTTGGAATTGCTTCAAGTTATGATTACTCTATAGATTGTGTTTGAATGTACTGTTTTAAAATTGTATTGCCTCAAATGTCAACATTTTCCCAGTGATATATAAATACAGTTGTCTAGTCTGAGCATATGTTGTTGCCTGAGAACAAGGGGCACACATCCTTGAGCAACATAGGATATTAATTACAGTAGGACCCGGCTCTCGTCTTGGAGTCTGAGATGTGGGGCTGAGTCTTAGCTCTCTCTCTCATTAGTTGGATGGTCATGAACAAAGCACTGACCGTCTCACCATTTCTCTTGAGTGTCAGTGCTCATGTTCTGTGATTCCCAGATTCTAGAGGCATGAAAGCAGGATTCCCTTCATAATCTGGGAAGGTGGCCCACCGGGACCTGCTGCAGCCTTCCTGTCTCTTTCCACCAGCCCTGTCTCTGCCTTAGCATGGTAGCCGGCTTCCTGTGGTGGTGATCCTTAAAAATTTTTTTTGATTCTTAATAGGGCAGAAGAGTTCAGAGCTTGGTGCAACACTGCATGGGTTTCATACTGTCAGCTCCACAGAGATACCCAGTATAATTGGCGGGTGAAACTGGGAGCAGGGAAATTTGGTGCCTAGGCTAGGGTTGGTGCAGAAGGGGGAAGAACAGCTAATGTTTACTGTCTGTCTCCTTTGTGCAGGCGTTCTGTTAATGGCCACTTGGGATGATTAAGGGAAATCACTTCTAAGCAGCCCTGTGAGGGGGATGGTGGAATACTTATTTTCCTGATTTCACAGACGAGGAAGCTGAGGTCCAGGAGCTGCTTCAACAAGCCAAGGTAGAGACGATGTTTGAGCCAGGTCTGCTGGGCTTCCCGACTGGTAGTCCCCAAACCTCTGGAGGCTGACCCTTTCTACCTCCCTCCACAGCCCTGATTTTTCTTTCTTTACTTGTTCTCTATGATTATTTTTAACTTTTCTAAAGTGTTGAAGAGTTGTCATAATTTGCCATCATTAATCTTTGCTGAGAGGTGGTGATTTTATAAATACAGTGGTACCTTGAGATAAGAGTTTAATTCATTCTGTAACCAAGCTTGTAAGTCAGTCAACTCGTATATCAAACAAATTTCTCCCGTTTAAAATAACTGAAATAGATTTAATCAGTTCCAGCCCTGTGAAACATCCCCAAACCATCCTAAATTATGAAAAAAGACGTGTTTTTAATTAAGAAACACACATGTATACTTTACCAATGCATAACAAAATATATGAAATAAAAGAAAAAAGTGTTATTTAATATTGTGTTCTCACCTTGGAGACAGACGAGTGTGGCTATCAGAGGTGAATGGCGGAGGGGGAGGGAGGGAGGAAGGGATGCAGGCACTGAAGACACGTAAACTAAAACTGCACTTTCTTAACACAAAATGTAAACTAAAACTGCATTTTCTTTATTTTAAACAAAACTAAAACTGCACTTTCTTTACTTAAAATGAAACCACAAAAACTTAATTGTAAAAAAATGCACTTTCTTAACTTTAAACTTAAACTAAGCTTAACATTACATATTTTTCATTTAATCATCACCTGTTTTTGCTTTTTTGGCTGCTCTTTCGGCACTTTCACTTGCAGGACTTTGAATAAAAATCTATCCAAAGAGGTTTGCTTTTTCCTGCCTTTTAAAATGTTATAGAAATGTGACAAACAAGTGTCATTAAAAAGTGCTGAAGTACGACCAGTTGAAACTTTTTCTGGGTGTTTCTTTTCAGTGAAACTTGAAAGCTTCTCCCACATTGCCAGCATGTCTTTAATTTCACTTGTAGAAATCACTTCCTCCGACTCTACCTCCTCCTCTCTACTAATCTCTTGCAGAAGCTCCATATGTTGCATCATCTGTAGCTCCTTCAACTCCTCAGTTGAGAGTTCCTCCTCATGTTCCTCAACTAGCTCATTTACGTCACCCTCATCTACCTCCAGACCCATCGGCTTTCCGAGAGACACAGTCTCCTCCAGTGCTTCTACCTTGGTCTCGGTCTCTGGTTCGAATCCTTCAAAGTCCCTGTCTGCAACAACATCAGGCCATAACTTTTTCCATGCAGAGTTCAAGGTTTTCTTGTAACCTCTTGCCATGCCAAGTCAATAATGCATAAACATATCATGATGTTGTAGTGATCTTTCCAAAACTCTCGAAGGGTTAGATTTGTATTCTCAGTCACCTCAAAGCAGCGGTGGAACAAGTGCTTTGTGTAAAGCTTTTTAAAGTTGGAAATGACCTGCTGATCCATAGGTTGCAAGATTGAAGTTGTGTTGGGTGAGAGGTAGAGGATTTTCACGAATTTGAACTCATCGAGAATGTCATCTTCAAGACCAGGTGGGTGGGCTGGAGCATTTTCAAGGATTAGTAATGCTTTCATCTGGAGTTTATTTTCTTGAAGACATTTCTTCACTGCAGGACCAAAGATGAGATTTACCCATCCGATAAAAAACTGCTGCGTAACCCATGCCCTAGCATTGGTGCGCCACATAACCTGCAGTTTTTCTTTAAGAATCTTGTGAGTCTTAAAGGCTCGAGGATTTTCGGAATGATACACTAGCAGTGGCTTTACTTTACAGTCACCACTAGCATTTGCACACAATGCAAGGGTCAGACGGTCCTTCATGGGTTTATGGCCTGGCAGCTTCTTCTCCTCTGCAGTGATGAAAGTACTCCAGGGCATTTTTTTTTTTCCAAAAACAACACTGTTTTGTCACAGTTGAACACTTGTTGGGGGATGTAGCCTTCCTTTGCGATAAGCGCAGCAAAACATGCAATGTACTCCTCAGCTGCCTTAACG
Organism: Saccopteryx leptura; assembly: GCF_036850995.1. NCBI lineage: Eukaryota > Metazoa > Chordata > Mammalia > Chiroptera > Emballonuridae > Saccopteryx > Saccopteryx leptura. The sequence continues at coordinate 314,109,031 of NC_089505.1, read as the reverse complement.
TCAGCACTTGCAGCTTCACCATGCCTCACCACTGAGTGGATGCCAGATCTCTTCTTGAAATTTTCGCAACTGCTTCTTTTTTTTTCTTTTTTTTATATATTTTATTTATTGATTTTTTAGAGAGAAAGGAGTGAGAGAGAGAGACAGAGAGAGAGAGAAGGGGGGAGGAGCAGGAAGCATCAACTCCCATATGTGCCTTGACCAGGCAAGCCCAGGGTTTCAAACCAGCGACCTCAGTGTTCCAGGTCGAGGCTTTATCCCACTGCGCCACCACAGGTCAGGCCTCTTCTTGAAATTTTCAAACTAGCCATGACTTGCCTTAAACATATCTTCTGCTGCCTCTTTTGAAGTTGATGGTTCTTTCTTCTTCAAGTCACCATAAATAATACGTGCCTTTTCGCATATTACAGTCTCCGCCACTGTATCTCCTGCCAGCTCTTTCTCTTTCACCCACACCAGCAGAAGCTTCTTCATTTCTTCATGGATATTTGTCCTTAATTGGGACAGGATTGTAGTTCCTTTCACTGGATTTGCGTGTTTGATGGCATCCATTTGTTTAAGGATGGTACAAAATGTAGATGTATTGCAGTCGTACAGCCTTGCCAGTTCAATCACTCGTACACCATGCTCATGTTTTTCTATTATTTCTTGCTTTACTTCTGTTGACATCATTCTCTTCTTCTCACCACTGTCCTTTACACTCACTTTCTTCGGTCCTATGATAGCACACAAAAAAAGTTAGTAAAAAATGCAAAAATGATGCAAGAATGAATATAATGCATGAGATTTGACTTGATTCTGCGGGTAACACGTGAGAGAGAACTAGATGCTGGTGTTGTGCTTCCGATACTGGACCCGTGCGCCAACGTGCTAACTAGTGGCAGCTTCCTGAATCATGACTCGTATCTCAGAATTTCGCTTGGATATGGAACAAAAATATGGACCGAGTCGCAGCTCGTATCTTAAAAACTGTCTATGTTGGTCTGCTCATATCTCAAGGTACCACTGTATTTAACATTTATAGACTTAACTTTTGACAATGACCAATAAAAGATAAAGATGAGAACATGCTGATCTGAAATCACAAACTTGTGTTGGAATGGGATCCTCCTGGGGCAAATAGATACATAAAATTGAGGATGGATCAGCTGTGGGATGGGTTCAGCTATAAATGATAGGCTGTACAAATGCAACATTCAAGTGCTTCCAATTTACCTTTTCATATCAAGAGTTAGAAATTCTAATGTTTTTGGATTATTTACTGAAAAGAACTCTTGTTTTTTAATACTTTAACAAGCATGTTCGTGTACCTGCTTTATCTTAGCCACATTGATAAGTACCAGGGATAAAGAGTGGCACCAAGCCACAGTGGTAAGTACCTGTGGCGGTGGGCATGGGGCCCTGCTGGTGACGGTGGAAGTCTCCCAGCTCCTCCTGGCCTGGGCGGGGGGAGGTGGGGAAGCATTGGGCGTGAGTGCTGAGACCCTGCAAACTGCAGAAGTGGTGCTCTGGATTCCCGAGGGGCCACATACTGAGGGCGGGCTGTGAGGGAAAGAGGTGTTTTAAGGAAATGTTCTGTGATCTCTTCTGAAGGTGTTTACAGTTGTTGAGGCGGAGGTTAAGGATGGTTTGAAGATGAAATTTCCTATGGTTTCTTGATGACAGAGCTCTTCCACCTGCAGGGAAGTCAGGGTGTCTGAGGGAAGGAGTGTCCCAACAGCCAGACCTGCAAGACTAATCACAGTGGTGAATACGCAAGTTATATGTTTTTATATTACTAAGCATATTTTGGGTAGGATTTCGAGGTAATTAAGTCATCCTCCAAGCATCCCTGAAGAGGACAGTTGACATGAACCTATTTAGTTACTGGAAAAAGAAATTAAAGAGGTTACTTCTCACTCAGTTTTGCTCCGCATAACTGGGAAATGGAAAGAATATATTTAGCATTTGATTTTTACTTCAGATCTTGATAGGATGCCTTGTAGCTGCATTTTGACCCTTAAGTTGTTAATTTAATGGAAGGATGGCAGTCATGTGGCCAAGAGCTTCTATTGTTGGTCGTTAGGGAGAGATTGTGTGCTGTCAACCCAGTTTAGAAATAAAGGTAGGTGAGATGTTATTTTTCTGAAGAAGTTCCTGCAGGTGATTGCTTGGTCTTTGGACTGACACTCCAGACATTCAGTGGAGGACCTGGGAGGCACCTGAGACCTGTTTCGCGAGGGGCTGCCTGCAGTGTCCTGCTGCCCTGACTTTGCATTCTGTAGGTGGGCTGCCCCTTCATAGTATTAGAAGTGAATGAGTCCTGAGAAATGATGGTTTTGTAATCTGTGTAAACCAGGTGCTAATTTGCCTGTAGGGAGGACAGTTATTGTAGAATTATCAGTGGTTCCTGAGTAATTTTACATTTAGGACTGAAGCTTCGCTGAATTATTTATATAATATGTGTGTTTGATTTATCTGTGTGATCGCTTTTTATCAGTTGTCTGTGCTTCTTGAAATTTTGATAAGTTTTCTACCCCTAAAAGTGTGAATTTCACGAGAGGACAGCTGTATTTTGTATATTTCTAATTGTAGAGCTACTTAGGTTAGTGGCTTAGAGTGGAGGGTATTCACTATTTTGTTCAGCTACCATTCTACCTCCCGGCCTCCCCTCCTCCCCACCTCCCCGCTCTACAGATGAGAAGCCAAGAACCAGAGAGATACAGTCTCATCTGGTTGACATATTTTGTGGAATTAAATTTCTCATATTACAGGAGAAAGTGATCATATGCATTGTATTCTAATAATATGTCAGGTACTGTGTTAAAGTGCTTTATATCTACAGTCTAACTTAGCCCTCATGAATTAGAGGTGGGTGGTATTATCTGTATTTTAGAAATGAAAAGAGGAAGTTCTGGAACAGGATGCATTTCAGAGTTGACCTCAGAACTTAGTGGGTTTATAGTGTCTTCTGACTATGCCACTTTGTTCTGTTTATTCTCAGGATCTTTTGTGGTCCTAAACAAATATTAGGATTGTTTGTTCTGTTTCTATGAAAAATGCCATTGGAATCTTGATAGGGATTGTATTGAATCTGTAGAGTGCTTTGGGTAGTATGGACATTTTAAAATTATTAATTCTTCCAACCTGTGAGCATGGAATATCTTTCCATTTATTTGTTGTTGTTTTTTAATTTCTTTATTTAAAACTCAAAGTTCATAACCATCACCTCTCTCTGAGTTCAACAAGCCACTTGAAGCCGTTGCAGTGAAACCACCTTCACTTCCTGTTCACTTTTTTGTATCTGCACCTCCTTCTCCTTGTCCCAGTGGAAGAGGCAGATTCTGCCCCTGTGCACTGGGTCTGTTCCCATTTCCCTTCTCCAGAGGTGCATGCCCTTAATTGTCCCTGCTTTCTATGTCTCTTCTTAGACCTCTTCTTCTCCATGCCTCCTCCTGTGGGTGTTCATGTATTTTATCTAACAAATGCTTATGTAGTGCTTATGAAGTAGCAGACACTGTTCTAAGTGCATTGCAAATATTAATGCACTTAAATCTAACAACCCAATGAAATAAAAACTGTTATTATCCCTGTTTTATACTGAGGCACAGAGAGACTAGGGAACTTGACCAGGGTTACACGCCTTGTGTTTGGACCCAGTTCCATTTCTCTCATGTTGAGTAGACAAAGCTCATCCTTCATCAGCCCCCTCCCCCTGCAGCCGGCTTTCTCTTCACTTGCTCAGGCGGAAGTTGGGAGCCACATATACTGTCTCTGTTCACCCGTTATCACCTTGAGCCCTGGAGCTGCTGCCTCCTCTATTTTGTAGAAAGTACTTTTAGAATTAGTAATATCTACTCATGGAGTCTGATGGACACTTTTATCTTCTATTTCTAGGGTATTTGAACTTGTTGATCACTTCCTTAGAACTTTCTTTTGGTGTTTGATTCTGTCTTGCTGGCGTATTCCTCAGCCTTTCCTCTAAGTGTCAGCATTCTTCAGGATTCTGTCCTGTTCTTTTCTCTTATTACTGTAAGCATGTTTTCTGGGTGATCTCATCCACTCCAACACTTTGCCTTCCTTCTGTTTCTCAATGGCTTGAGCACTGAAGACATGTCTTCAGTTCAGCTTCCTCTCTCAAGCTCTTCACTGTTATATTGTGCGGCTAACTGGATAGCTCCACGTGGAGTTCCTCGGCCCCTCCCACTCACCCCACATAACCGCTACTTCTGTTCCCCATGTTTCAGTCAGTGGTGTTACATCTGCTTGGTTACCCAAGCCAGAGTCCCATCATTCCAGACTCTTCATTCTCCAACATCCAGTCAGAAACAAGGTCAAATGGTTGGGTAGTTCTGTCTCTTGAGTATCTCCATTTTCTCCTTTGCTCTACCTTCATCTCTTACCTGAACTCCTATAGGAGTCTTCAGAATGGCTTTTTGATCCTAGCCTTGTGCTAGCCTCACTTCTTCTAGTCTGTGATCCACATTTTAGAGAGGGGCATTCTTTTTAAAATGGACATCTTTCTAAACAGCATAACTCAAAAACTTTTAAGTGACTTCTTCATGAATTCAGAAGGAATTCTCTGGCCTTTCATGGGCGGGCCTCCTTGTAAGCCATGGAGACATTTGCAGACATCTGAGTGTATTCTGCTTGCCTAAGCCTCAGAAATGAATGGTTCAGTCCTCTCTGCTTCCCTCTTGCTCAGAGTCTCTACCTGCCCGTTTCCTACTTGTCCTTTACGTCTCAGCGTAGACAGACTTCTCTGGACCAGCATTGTCCTGTAATTTTCTGTCATGATAAAAACTCAAGCGAGCTCTGTATTTGCTGTGCCCATTTTAGTAGCCACTGGCCACATATGGTTGTTGTGCATTTGAATATGGCTAAGTGTTGCAGAGGAACTGGACTTAAAATCTTCAGTAGTTTTAATTAACTGAAATTTAAATAGCTATGTGGGGCTAGTGGCTGCTGCAGTGGGCAGCATAGGGACTGTGGTGGGGGTGCCGTGTGCATCTCAGCATTCTGTTCATATATCTACCTAACACTTTTCCCAAGAACAACAAAACAGCTGATAGTACTGGAAGAGTAAGAAAAATTCACAGGAAAATGAAGATGTAAGAATATTATCATGCAAAAAAATAATTTTTACCAAAAAAAGACTTTGACTTATCAAGAATCAGTTATTTTCAGCATATGGCTACTACATTTATACTGGACTTACACCTGAAATTCTGTGAACAGAGGCCAGGTGAAATTGACAACCAATATACTTCAAACTTTGTATTGTTTGTGGTTGCCAGAGAGCATTATATACTGCTCACAAAAATTAGGGGGTTTTCAAAGTGAATATGAAACAAAAAGAGAAGCATTTTTTTTTTTATTAAACAAGAACATCAGAAAAGCAAAGGACAAGTCAAAGAAAGTTTTTTGATTATGCAAATGAGATGCAAAACCAACTTTTAGTTCATTGGTGAAAATGCACTTTCCAAAAGACTGAAAGTACTGGAGTATCTGCATGTTCCCTGATCCCCTTGTTTTTGTGAGCAAAATTATTATTTAATAAAATTATTTTTTTGCATTATGATAGTCTTACATCTTAATTTTTCCTGTGAATTTTTGTGAGTAGGTTTTCATGATACTAGATATTGGATTGTTAGCAAGTACCGTACTTCCCCATGTATTTATAAGATGCACCTTAATTTTGGGGCCCGAAATTTGGAATAAAGTATTACATAGTTATTGAACTCAAGTTTTAGTCATCATAAAATTCATAGAACTCCTCATCACTGTCGAAACTCCTATGCATTAGCTTGTCCTCATATGTGTCTGATGATGAATCACTGTCTTCATATATTGCCTTGTCCTCAGTTCCCTTTACGGCATTTGAAATGCCACACTTCTTAAATGACTTGACAACGATCCCAATCTTGGTATTATCATAGGATCTTTCACTCAGGTACAAACTTCTCCTATAGTTGGTTTCTTCACTTTTCCTGCTGGTGTCAAATTGTTGACAACAGCGCAAAAACAAGCGTGAAAAAGCAAGAAATGCAAGTAAAAGAAAAATTACAACTATTGTATAATATAAGATGCACCCAGGTTTTAGACCCCAAATTTTTCTAAAAAGGGCGCATCTTATACATGGGGAAATACGGCATCAGTGGAACTTAAAATAGGTGAGAGCACTATGCAGAGATCTTTGGACTTCTTGGGGAAAAGATGTTCATATTTGTAATGGGTAGCATTTACTGCATTTCTTTTTTAGGTATTGTATATGTTTATATAGAATGGAAAATTGAGAAGAGATCGCTTAGTTCTTTGCACCCTGTTGATGGGAAACTGCCCCAGGCCACACTGATCCAGGAGGTCCTCTATGGAGGCTGGAGATGGTCATTACAGCAGGGAGTTGTAAAGCTAGAATAGTGTTACCAATGTGTGGTTCTCCTTTTAAACTGGCATAATATCAGTGGAGAGATGGGAAGAGACTTTTAACTTCCTGGCCCAACCCAGCTGCCTAGTGTGAACAGAATCTTAGGGAGGCAGTGCAGCCTACTGACTCTCCTGCGTGTTTGCAGCCGAGGGGGTGCGGTGTTAGTAATATACCGAGATGTTATTTAATGGCCATTCCTTAAACATTTTTGAGGCACTGGGTCTGGCATTGGGATTACAGAGTGATAAACATAAAATGCAGGGTCTTTCTCAATGTGCTTACCTATCTGGGCAGTCCAGACATATTTATAGAGGTGTGATAGGAGGACATTTAAATGGTTCATGATGAAAGAATATTGACATATACTCTATATTCACAAATTAACCTTTCAAGAGAACATCATTTATTCTAAGAAAAATATGGAAAGTTGAAAAGAATTCTTTGTAAAGTGACAAATTTTAAATTCATTGTATGAGAAAGTTATAAATGATTCTGATAAGTAAAAAAAGCTACTAACTGCTAAGTTTGTATGAAAACAATAAAAATTATTTGGAAATTGGTGATCTAAACAATTTCAACTACCAAATGGTATTTATACCACAACGAGAAAAAATGTTTCTCACTGTTTTAGGATGGCAAAGTTTTAGTGCTCAGGGACCTTGGCAGTTGAGTGCACAGAGCTCTTGACAAGTGACCTGATAAGAACTCAGAGGACTTGTGAGTATATTTTTGAAGTAGAAACCGGAGATACATGGTCTGTCAGAACATTTTTCACTCTTTCTAGGTATAAGATGCAGTCTGAAGATGTATTTAGTATAGGCAGTAACATACTTGTTTAATGGGGCACTTTGCTTTACTTACAGAATCTTTAAGGCTGTTTCAGAAACTTGGAGATATGTTTGTTGTAGCCACTGGTCTTAAAGGGGCAGAACTTTTTTTTAACTGATTTTAATTTATTGTGTTTACATAGATTCAAGTGTCCCACCGAATACATCTCCTCCACCCCAATGTTCCCCTCAACATTTCCTTTGCCCCCCTCCCCCAGCGCCCTCCCCCCTTCACTCCAGGATTTGCTTTCCTGCTCTCTGTAACCCTGTATTATGTATGTATATATAATTTCACCAATCTCTTTCCCTTCTCTGATCCTATCCTCTCATCCTCTTTCCCTCTGTCCACTTTCCCTCTGCTTCCCTTTGATCCCGCCAAAGGAGTAGAACTTTTGGTAGCATAGTTAGAAACCTTTATTTATATTTTTCAAATTATATATAGGAAAATTGGACTATTTTCAAATCATCTCTGAGAAATGGACATGAAATAGAGAATTTGGTATGTTTAGTGATCTAATAGATATGGGAGAGGAAGTTTGAAAAATGTGGGTAGGTATAATATGATGTAAATACTATCACTAATGAAATTTAATTATTTAGATTTCCTTATCTGTATCATAATTTTATTAGCAACTGATGTATAGTAGTTAAACTTATAGAAACCATACAAATAGGTAGAGGTAGCAGTCTGAGGCTTAGTAAATTACTTGAAAGCTATAACCAAAGGCTGATTTAATTGGTCTGGTTGGAGCCTGAGTGTGGAAATTTTTAAGAACTTTCTTGGTCTGTGTAAACTCTGTATTTTGAAACTAAGTGTCTGATCCTTTCTGTATTCTTTGATGAAATCAAGTACAAATTCATTTATAAGGCTTCATTGTTAGCCTTAAATTATATTGCTCACCCTCATTACTCAAAACAAATGTTGCACCTGGTAGCAGCTCATTTTCTCACTTTTCCTTTTTCTTATGTTAGAGTCTCTTACTTGCTAACTTGAGGTGAACTTAATCTGTGTATTGAAATGGACACTGTAGAAATTTGTAATTGCATAAGTAAGATCTCTTTTCAAACTGAAATATAAAGTTTACTTGCAAGTTAGAATGGAATCCTAATATCAGGAATCTGGTACACTCATGGTAAAAGTACTTAGAATTGGCTAGTTGAATGATATTTAGGGGAAATATGTGAACTAGGTCATTGCAAACAGTTTTCAGTGACATCAGCAAAGCATGGTGTAGCAAAATAGTAAAAGACTTTGTTACAGAATATATTGTAGTTTTTTTTAAAAAAACAGATTTCAGTTATGAATTAATTTACTTAGAATAGTATGAGTGATATTTCATAAAGTTAGTTTTCTCCACAGTGCACAGCTCATCGGGGGAGGGGCAGTGCAGATTTCTGGGTAAAGAGGAGGGGTCCAGCCTCGGGTTGTGCTTTGCTGTGGGTGCGAGGAAATACAAAGTTAAACATACAGTGTTTATAGATAATAGGTTTGTCTTTTTATCATCTTCTAATATAATGAAGATATTTAATTTGGCTAAAAGATAAAGCAGGCTTACTTAGCTGCATGAAATTGATAGCTTTGAGTACCAATAGTTACTTTATCGTAATAGTTTTTCGTTTATAGTTTTGATTATCACATAGCGATTATGGAAGCATTGTAGAATCTACTCACATTAATGATAGCGTAGGTGTACAAAATGTTTTCAGCTTTGTTGTAAGCCAGAATGGTCATGAAACAGTAGATGCGAAATTGTTTATCTTCTAACCTTAAGTCCATTTCCTTTGTCAGCTGTAACTTAATTGCAATAGAAATGTAACACTGTGGTCACAGAGTAAGTTATATTTTTTTCTCTTTTTTTCTATAGATTTACATTTTTATGACTATGTGCAGTTCACCACAGTACTTTCTCCAGTTATCTTTTAAAGACCTCCTCAACCATTTTTTTTTCTGTTCCACTTTTATATTGCCTCTTTCCCTGATGGAAATTTGAAATTTTGTAATTCCTGTGTATTTCTTCTTTTGCATAGAATATGGCATCTTAGAAAACTGTTGGAGGTTACTGTATGACCTCTGCACTCGGTGTCCTGTGACACTTTGCCTGCCCCTGCTCAGGTTTATTCATGATGGATAAGTTCCACTCATCACAGGCTCTAGCAGAGAAAATAGATTAATTATTTTCAGCTGTGGAGCTGCCAAAGCTTTTTTTTAAATTTTTTTCTTTAAGGAAAAGAATGTTGGTAGTGTGAGTATCAGAGAAGACTACATACTTTTTCTCCCTGCATTTCAAACTAGGCAGACTTGGGGACAGTTTAAATTCGCCCTGGAATATGAGACAAAGTACCCTTTCCAGCTTTCCAGAAACTTTTAAAATGCAAAAGAATGTGGGAAATTGCCAGATCAGTTAGTTCACCAGTGACAACTGTAGTGATGCAGAAAGGATTTGCTGCTGCCCAGTCTGGGCATGGTGCGTGTCCTTCTGTGGGGTGGGGGCAGCTTTAGGGCAGTTCGTGATTGCCAGGTGTCCCTGGACAGAGGGTGGCCATGCAGCTCCTTCCTGCCCTTCTGTCCTCTCACTTTTTGTAGGCCTTGACCTCACCCTGATGCCGGTGTGTGTGTGTGTGTGTGTGTGTGTGAAGTCAGTAGCTTGAGACAGGTCTAGAGTGAGTGGGAAAATGGCTTCAAATGGTGATTTTTTTATTAGGCTAATAAACATGTGATGTAATTTGCCTTTATAGACCAGTCAAGTTTTGTTTGTTTAAACTATCCCAGGATATTTTACAATATTAAGCAAGACACATTAGCGATTGCCAAATTTTGTAAAATTTATATTATTCTTCTGTTAGTCTGCACTGTAAACATCCTTCAAGTGGGTTGAAATGCATTTTTGAAGTTTAATTTCTTACTATCCCAAGTAAATTACACTGAAAATTTTCATTTACTTATTTTAATATAGGGTAGCAATAAAAAGCTATGGGATAGATCTACATATCGACATAGAGTCATACCTTATTTACATATGTAGATATGCTGTGTGTGGGCATGTATATACGTCTTCGTCCACATTCCTCTCCTGCCATGTAGTGTTGAGTGCTGTCAGTGTTATGAGAATGTGTGCTGGTCTGTTGCTGGCCACACTAAGCTGTGAATGGAAGGATCACCCTGGATGTGTTTTCCTAGTCTGACAAGCAGGTCAGCTGTCTGCTGGCCATCTTCTTGGGGGTTTAGTTTTTGAAGGAGTTAATTTCAGGGAGTGATAGTTCAGTCTTGAATTGCAGGGTGTACAGGTTGTTTTGTAAAGGACACTGTTCTCCATGACTCTTGGCACAACTTATATATAGGGTGATATGTGCCTTTTGACCCATTTAGAAAAAAATATTAGTGCTGTGGTTGTGCACTTTGTATAAACTGATAGTTGAGTGCTAGTTCATGAGTTGTCTTGAAAGAAAACATATTCACCCCATTTTTACATTAAAAAAAACATTATCTGAAACACAGCTCAAAATATTCAGACTCCTTAAAGTTATGTAGAAATAACCGAACAGTTTCTGCAAGGAACCTGTGAAATAGTTTGTTATGTAACATAGCATTAGAGATTATTGTTAACTGCATTTTCTTTTGCCTTGCAAAAATCATTGGCAAGAATATGGACGTATCTTTAAAATTAAACCACTTTTAGGTATCCACTCTTTGTAAACCATTACTAATTAAAACTTGTCACTAAGGGTTATTCCTAATTCTTTGGATAAGTCTGTATTGTTTTTTTTGTCAGTCACAAATGCCAAGGCTACCTTTCCTTAAATGGAAGATGGCATTTCTTTGTGACACTTGCTTTGTAATTCTTTGGGACGATTTCTTGTTGATTATTTATTCTCCCATTAATTGAGGAGCATTTGGACCTATAGTAAAGAGGAGCTTAGAGTCTGAGAGCAGGACTCCCGAATGTTCACACATGCAGAAATCACCAGGGGCCATTGTTAACAAAATGCAGATTCTAGGTCAGGAGATCTGGGCTAGGCCCAAGATGCTGCATCTCTCACCGGCTCCTAAAGGATACCAGTGGTCCCAGGACCCCCTTCAAATGACAAGGCTCGCATCAGCAGGGAGAGAGGCAGGTAAACAAACAAGAACAGCCATGTGTTTGTTTTTTTAGCTCCTCCCTCTGGTGCAGTAGAAATCCTAGGAAGGGTTTCAAAATCAGCCTGAGGAGCAGAGGGCTGAGGGTCAGGAAGCTTCGCTGGATGCTTGGTGACAAAAGAATTAAGACTGTAAGAGGCCAGACTGCACAGGGTTAAATAAGGAGGCAAGAAAGGTGTGAGGAAGTGAATGCATCATCAGTAACTCTATTGGTTGACAGACTTCGCCTGGATGATTGTGAATGTTCCATATAAGCGGAGGGAAGGGAATTTGGGGATCTGATTACAGAGTGCCTCCCACTGTGCTGGAGCATTTGGACTTGATCACCAAAGCTATTGCAACTCCTTTAAGGATTTTAATGGGGGGGGGGGACATAATGCATTTTGTGTTTTATTCAGTCAGCTGTGTGAATCTTTTGGGATCAGAGTTGGGCGAACCAGTTAGCCTGTACTGCTTTGTCATTCACTAAACCATGAAGGCCTGACTTCGTGAGAGGTAGTGTGAATCGAGAGGAGGTTGACTGGCGTGATACATGAGAGGCAGAATCAGCAGGTTGGTGGATGGGTTGAACATGCAGGATATTTGGGGCATTATTAGAACAGCAAGCTGTACAGTTCTGTATAACCAGTGTCTTTGAAATGCTTTATACAAAGTAGGGAATCATTAAATATAAGGTCTACCGGAAAGTTCTGTCTGTTTCTATCACAACAAATTTCGACATGTAAGCACGTTTATTTGGCGCATGTGTGCCTATTTTTATCACTTAATGTATACATACTGACGTAACAAATTAACTAAAACAAAGTTGATTCACGTTAGTCTTATGTGTGAGGCGATAGTGTACCCATGACTACTGATAAAGTTCATTTACGCCACTGTAATTTTTACGAATTTCAACAAGGAAGAAATGCTACAGAAGCATGTCTGTCGCATCCACCATATTCCCCGGACTTAGCACCCCCTCCGACTATCACTTGTTTTTGTCCTTACGAAATTTTTTGAAGGGCAAAAAATTCAAAAATGAAGAAGATATCAAACAAGCACTGGTTCAATTTTTCACATCAAAAGATAAAACATTTTTCAAAAATGGGATATACAAATTGCCCTCACGCTGGCAAGAAATCATTAATGATGCAATTATATTATTTAATAAAGTTTATTGATGGTAAGAAAAATTTGTATTTTGTTTTCTAAAAATGGACAGAACTTTCTGGTAGACCTTATATATTTTTTAAATGAATGTGGGATGGGAAGATTTGAGGGTTATTTCATCCTTTGGCTCGGTGGAAGGTATGGATGGAGATACCCATTAGCTGCTATAGGGAATGCTGACATAAAGCATAGCGTTACTCTCTACAATACCAGTTCAGAGCATAATCTTCTCTATTCAAGTAAATATACCTTCAGTTAGCATCAGCAAAAATAAAGATTACCTAGTGACATAAATGGAAGCTAACTATAAATGCAATTCTTATTCCTTTTTTCTTTTTTCATTTAGTTCTTGGACTAATATAGACCTTCCGAAGGACTTCACATCATTATTCTTCCTACATCTTTTTCTCCCAGTAAAATAGTGAATGAAAATAATGTGGCAAAGTCACTAAGAAAAAATACTGACCTTACTATAGTTATATAGATTTCTAGTTGTAAAAATTAAGCTTGCAAATTGTTAAAGGGCAATGTTAATATGGCAATTGTAAGTGAAAACAACTCTGAAATCAACTATTGCCAAGTACCTGAAATTTTTATAGTTGGGAGTCATTCCTAACATAATAAAAATTATTTATTAAGAAATAGAGATATATGTTGTGAGTTAATACAGAAAAGAGATAGCTTATAGGTTGAAAAATATAGTTAACGAAATATGATATATGGGAAGAATACTGTAAATTTCACCACAGGGGAAGATGTAGACCTTTGAAAGAATACTCATCTCAGAGCAGGAGAAAATATTTCTCATAAAAGAGGATTGCTACTGTTCAATAGGGTCTTTGTCTAAAAATGTTACCTCTGAGAAGAAATATATAGTCTAGCTGTCCATAGAATGTTCTGCAATGATGGCATTGTTCCATACATGCTCAGTAGCCACCAGCCCCATGTGGCTGTTGAGTATTTTAAATGTAGCCATGCATTCGAGCAACATGAATTTTACATTTTATATAGTTTTAATTAATTTCAATAGCAACATGTGGCTAGTGGGTGCTGTGTAGGACAGCACAGTGACAGCAGATTGGAACTGCTTTCCACACATAATCATGAGGAAGAAAATGTGGTCTTGTCCAAAGGGTTCAGGAAGGGTATCATCTGGTCCATGAGGCAAATCTGGAGCTGACTCTGGTGAGCCGATGTTGGTAATTTGGAGGCATTTTCTGATTCTTTATCTGGGTCGTTGTCCCTTGGATTGATGCCTTCTCCCATGGCAAGCTTTGGCCTGGCTAGGTTATTCTCTTCCCCCAGCTGCAGGGGCCGGGGGGGGGGGGCATCTGGTGGGGACCACCATCCGGCGGCTTCATGATCTGGCTGAAAGGACTTTCAGTTGGAACAGAAGCCAAGCAGTGCTGAGTCCTTTATCTTCTTTGTGTTCACCTATCAGCTCTTAGATCCTTTCCCCCTTTCGATATGATTTGTACCCTTGACGATCGAGAGACTTCTTTGTGGCTTGTGCTGAGGGTGATGATGTGTGTTTTTCCAACTGCTAGACTCTCCCTGCGAGATGCTGACACAGGTTTCACTGGTCCCAAGCATCATTGTGGCGGTTATGTTCTATACCTCAGATGCTCTGGAGGTGGAGGAAAGGAGTTTAAAGACAGCTAGTAGAAATGAAGCCGTGAAACTGTAATGGTCTTCAGAATTTGAAAGGCAGTCATTCTTTTACTCTGCGCTTGCACATGTGTTGGATGTTTATGAAAAAAGCCTCCTTTGGTTGGCATTCTTTTTACACAATTGGCTAAGAAATGGTTGAGGAAGTGTCTTCTTGCATGTGAAAGGTTTTTGCTTGCTTTCCTGTTCACTGGGATACTAATTAAAACATGGCTACATAATAGTTAAGCATTGTCTCTGTAAGTTTTCGTAGGTCAGAAATTCACTTCAAAATATATGTATTTTTACACAACTTACTTCTTTGATTTGTTTTATACCCTTTGCTTCTGTCTCCTTGTTTTTTAAAATCTGCCCCTTTTTTTTATTTTTTAGAGAGAGACAGAGATAGAGGCAGGAAGGGAAAGAGATGAGAAGCATCAACTTGTAGTTGTAGCACTTTAGTTGTTCATTGGTTCTCATACGTGCCGTGACCAGGGGGCTCCTGTTGAGCTGGTGACCCCTTGCTCAAGCCAGCGACTTTGGGCTCAAGCTAGCAACCTTGGGCTCAAGCCATTGACCATGGGATCATGTCTGTGATTCCCATGCTTAAGGTGTTGACTCCACACTGCAGCTGGTGAGCCTGCATTCAAGCCAGCGACCTTGGGGTATAAATCTGGATCCTCGGCATCCCAGGTTGATGCTCTATCCACTGCACTACCACCAGTCAGGCTACATCTACCTATTTTTTTATCCTGCTTATTTCAAGGAAATTGACTAATCATTTTAATGGTGGGACTAATATGTGTATGTGCTGCTTCCTAAAAGTTATAGATAGTATAAATAAAAAAATTTTTTTAAGGAAAGTCTTCTATTTGCTAGTCTCACTAATTGTTTAGTGACTTATCTCTGAGTAAAATGGACCAGCTTTGGCCCTTTAATATTTTGCCCTCTCTAGGAAGATACCGCCTCATTTCTATAGTTTCCTTTCACCTTTGGGAATTGTTTGCCATTAAAAATTTTGTGTAATATGTTTGTGCTTCTCAGTCTACAAAAGATTTTTTTAAAAATCTGTTAAATGAAGAGGGCTTTGGATTAGAAGTTCTCCAAAGTGCTTGACCCTCTAAAAATGTTCACAGTTGGTTTCACAGCGAGCCTCTGCAGGGTGGTGATTCTGCTAGCTGAGCTGTCTCGCTGTGGTCCCTCCTTACCCCAATACATGTACCTTCTGAACCTAGTTTTTGTCTCAGAAAATACTTGCCAGCAGGGCACTGAGCAGAAACTTAAATTACTCTGTCTTTGTTTTATATATCTGAACTGTTTACTATGATATATAGTATCACCCATGGTTAAAACACTTGCCAACATAAATTAGTGAAAAATATCTTGTAAAATGATATTCTAATTTTTACTACATAACCTCCAACTCTTAATTCTTTAAGAGGTCCATCACTTACAATAAATGTATGCTCCATGAGGACAAAAGCCATTTTTTTTATTCAGACATATCTGCAGCACCTAGATCAGTGCTTGGATCATAGTAAGTGCTCAGTAAATATGTTTTAGATAAAAATGTGATTTGAGATTTAATATGGTTTTTATTTAATGGCAAATGAGACAAATACAACTGGATTATTTATTACCCAAATGATAATTATGAGAATTATTTGAACAAGACCTAAAGCTTATATTTCTGTTTCTTCTTTTTAACAATCTATGAATATGCTATTCAATATGGTGGGCACTGCCTCCAAGTGTACATTTTTGACTTGAAACGTGGCAAGTAGGAATTGATATGTTGGTGTGAAATACATACTGGGTTTCAGAGACTTAGTAACAAAAAAATGTAAACTATCTTATTCATTTTTTAATATTGATTGCATGTTGGAGTATTTTGTATATATTGGGTTAAATAAAAATTGTTATTAAATAATTTCAGTCGTTTTAGGGTTACTTTTTAAATGTGACTATTAGAGATTTTTTCCATGAAATTTATTTTAATTTATTGTATTTACATAGATTCTAGTGTCCCCCAGAATACATCCTCCCCCCATGTTTTCCAGTACATCCCCCCTGTCCCCCTCCCCGTAATGCCTTCTCCCCTTCCCTCGAGGATTTTCTGCTCTCATCCCATCCTAAATGTGACTATTAGAGATTTTAAAATTACCATTATGGTTCTGATTTGATAGCTCATTGAAGAGTGCTGATCCTAACATAGAAATGTAGATCTCGAATGTAGAGAAGGAAGCAACCTTCTAGAGTTTTAAATGAACATCTTTGAAAGAAACAAAATTATATGTTGCAGCTGTGACTTGGGAATGTGGGGTATTCAAATGGTCTTGATCAAATTAAAAAAGGCCAAAATAAATTAATTAGATTAGCTCAAATGAGAAATATGAAATCCAGCTACCAGATGGATTCCTAGCATAGTCGCCAGCCAAGCCTTGAGGTCAGAAAAGGGGCAGGAAGGCGGTGGCGGCTGCCCGAGCAAGTGCGAGCAGTCGGCCGCTGATGACAGACTAAAGCCATAGTGTTTGAACTTCTCTTCCCAGAGCTCACCTGGTTGTGGTCACAGTTGTGGTGGGCAACATGTTTACTTGGTTCCAGGTAATGCTATTGTTTTTCATTCCACTGGGAAATGGACTGTCAGTGGGAGGGCGTAGGGTTGTCAGGTAGGATATTTTCAGTGAGTGTTGTTTTGTCCCTTCTCATGCCTGTTGGCAGTTTCTTTCCCCCTCTGCTCAGCTCCGTCCTGCTTCTCCAGGCTGGCAGTGCCTCTGCCCAGGTCAGTGGGCCCGGCCATACCCTGTGTCTGGGCTCTTTTTCCCTGGAGCTGCCTGGGAACCCCATCCCATCAGGAGCACACATGGTACACCCTGGAGGATAAAGCCGTTATCCTATAGAAACAAGGCCATCTAGGACACAGAAGTAGCCATCACCTTCCTTAAGCTAATTTGAAAGGTTATTTTGGTTAAGTGGTTAGTCTGCATGGCTGGTTTCAGCTATTATCAAGTCCATTTGAGTGTTTACTTCCTTGGAAGGTAGCATGAGCTCTGAATAAATGAAGACTGACTGCTTAGGCTTTATAGGAGTAAATTCAATTTACAAGTATTTGTTTTATTTGGCACTGGAGATTTCTGCTTCTCTTTCTTTTGGACTTTAAAGTGTAGTAAAGCAGCACGTCTGTGAATGAAACGGTCTCGTGCTCATCTTACTCTCACCCATCTGACCTCTGTTTTTGGAGAGAGTACATCAGAAAATTCACGGCCGTTAGCGGCACAGTGAGGAGACCTTTGACTTTATCTGACAGCTGTCACCTGAAAACTGTAGACCTGGAGACCCCCTCCGGTGTTATGTCTGTATTTCTGACAGTGAACAGGAATGTTGTTTACATTTTCTGTAAGCAAAATTCTTCCCTTGTTAGGAATGTGTTAGAATAAGGCAGGCAGAAACTTATTTTCTCTCTTTTTTTATTGGTGAGTTCTCAGCAGTGTTGGGTGGCCCATTGTTCCTCCTTACGTTCACAGAGAAGTGTCAGTGGGATTTATGGCCAAGCCTGTTTGTAACATCACTTTGGAAAGTCTTCTGTAGACATTGCTTTCTCCAGTTGGACAGTATCACACAATGCTTAATGTGCTTTTGAAAGAGGGAAAAAATGAGTTAAATTCCAAAGATGTTTAAGATTTCAGACATTTTTTCTGTGTGAATTAGCTCTTTATTAGGTTGTTCATTTTTAAATTAGCATTCAACAAAAATGCTTTCCTGTTTTGCTTGCTGAAATATTCTTTAAAGTAGTTATTTTAGTTGGGCACAAACTCAGTTAGGAACTGTTTGAATAAAGTGAGGAACGTTAGCCAGTGTCTAATGTGTGCTGTGAACACAGGATGCAGACGGATGTGCCCGCCCACCTTCCCCTCACCTGCTGGGCCCTGCTCTGTCCCTGAAGAGGTGAGGACAGGATAGGGCTGCATGGATGCTTTGAACTTCGTTCTCTCAAAGGGGGTTTCAGTTCTCACCAGTTTTGGGGAAAGTTTTCTGTTTTTTTTTTTTTTTTCATTTTTCTGAAGCTGGAAACGGGGAGAGACAGTCAGACAGACTCCCGCATGCGCCCGACCGGGATCCACCCGGCACGCCCACCATGGGGCGATGCTCTGCCCACCAGGGGGCGATGCTCTGCCCATCCTGGGCGTCGCCATATTGCGACCAGAGCCACTCTAGCGCCTGGGGCAGAGGCCACAGAGCCATCCCCAGCGCCCGGGCCATCTTTGCTCCAATGGAGCCTTGGCTGCGGGAGGGGAAGAGAGAGACAGAGAGGAAAGTGCGGCGGAGGGGTGGAGAAGCAAATGGGCGCTTCTCCTGTGTGCCCTGGCCGGGAATCGAACCCGGGTCCTCCGCACGCTAGGCCGACGCTCTACCGCTGAGCCAACCGGCCAGGGCGAAAGTTTTCTGTTTTTATTGGTAAGAACAGTCATTGCCGAGACATGGCCCCATCCAGCTAGAGTCAGTCTGAAGGTCAGATGGGCCCCTGGTTCATCACCAGAGCCCAGAGCCTCTGGGTGAATAAAGGCCCAGGGACCCTGTGACTGGACTTCTCTGCCGGCCATGCAGACCAGGAGCGTGGTAGGCCCAGAGCTGCAAGTGAAATCGGTCCTCTTGGAGAGTCAGAGCTTTTCTTCTGGTCCTTTCTGAATCTTGTATATCTCTGCTGTAGTAAACATAATGAAATCATGCATTTGTCATAGTCCACAAACTTGTTTTTCAGCATCACCAACGGACACTTTTTCATCCGATGCCTCTGCCGCTGTTACGTAGTTGTACGTGGGCTGCAAATGTCTAATTTGTACAAAATGACTGATTTTGGTATTTATATAATCCTCTAGTCAATTTAACTAAGTTGAGCTTTTCACAGCCCTCGGAGCTGCGGCTGCTCATCTGATTACACTGCTCAGGGGAATAAGGTTAAGGGCGGGCTGTCGGTAACCAGAGCATTTCCAGGGCTTCAGTTCAGCAGATGGGCTGCTTGGCGATATTCATACATCTGCTTGCCTGCTGTGGCAGCTGCTGCTGCTTCATGTTGTGTTCTTTTGTTCTGTTCCATCCAAGAATGGAATGCTAGGAAGTGTAGTGAATGGATTAATTTAAGGTTAAGGTTAGTGTTTTGCTTGCTTTCTAAGTAACCGATCATAATAATGCTTTTGGTAGAAGCTAATGAGTTTCTCTTAAAGTGAACTAGATTTATAAAATACAGCTCAGTGAGGGGGCTAGATTAGTATTGTTGATGGAAACCAAATTAAAATGCATAAAATACTGGCAGTTTTTGTCATTTGTTCCTAATTCTTTGTTTTCTTCCTTCCTCCTCCCGCTCCCTTCTAGGACCTATATCCAGACGTTGCCTGACACTGCAGGGTCCAAGAGAATTAAAGAAATATGGAATGACATGAAGAAGATTAGTTAAGGATTACAGGCTTTGAGGACGAACACCTCGGTGAAGTGAAGCACAGACAAGCTCCTGAGCTGTAGTTTGGAGGAGCCGTGTGTTGGAAGAAGATGGCGGATCCGGGAATGATGAGTCTTTTTGGCGAGGATGGGAATATTTTCAGCGAAGGCCTTGAAGGTCTTGGAGATTGTGGTTACCCCGAAAATCCAGTGAACCCCATGGGTCAGCAGATGCCGATAGACCAGGGCTTTGCCTCCTTGCAGCCATCCCTTCACCATCCCTCCGCTAACCAGAATCAAACCAAGTTGACCCATTTCGATCACTATAATCAGTATGAGCAACAAAAGATGCACCTGATGGATCAGCCGAGCAGGATGATGAGCGGCACCCCTGGGAACGGACTGGCGTCTCCCCACTCGCAGTATCACACCCCTCCCGTTCCTCAGGCCCCGCACAGCGGCAGCGGCGGTGGACAGATGGGAGTCTATCCTGGCATGCAGAATGAAAGGCACGGGCAATCTTTTGTGGACAGTGGCTCCATGTGGGGCCCCCGGGCTGTTCAGGTACCGGACCAGATCCGAGCCCCCTACCAGCAGCCGCCGCAGCCGGCTCCGTCGGGGCCCCCGGCCCAGGGCCACCCTCAGCACATGCAGCAGATGGGCAGCTACCTGGCACGTGGGGACTTCTCCATGCAGCAGCACGGTCAGCCACAGCCGAGGATGAGCCAGTTTTCCCAAGGTCAAGAGGGCCTCAGTCAGGGAAACCCTTTCATTGCCACCTCAGGACCCAGCCACTTGTCCCACGTGCCCCAGCAGAGCCCCAGCATGGCCCCTTCCCTGCGCCACTCAGTGCAGCAGTTCCACCACCACCCCCCCACTGCTCTCCATGGAGAATCCGTTGCCCACAGTCCCAGATTCTCCCCTAATCCTCCTCCACAAGGGGCTGTTCGGCCACAAACCCTTAACTTTAGTTCTCGGAGCCAGACGGTCCCCTCACCTACTATAAACAACTCAGGGCAGTATTCTCGATATCCTTACAGTAACCTAAATCAGGGATTAGTTAACAATACAGGGATGAATCAAAATTTAGGCCTTACAAATAATACTCCAATGAATCAGTCCGTACCCAGATACCCCAATGCTGTAGGATTCCCATCAAACAGTGGTCAAGGACTAATGCACCAGCAGCCCATCCACCCCAGTGGCTCTCTTAACCAAATGAACACACAAACTATGCATCCTTCACAGCCTCAGGGAACTTACGCCTCGCCACCTCCCATGTCACCCATGAAAGCAATGAGTAATCCAGCAGGTACTCCTCCTCCACAAGTCAGGCCCGGAAGTGCTGGGATACCAATGGAAGTTGGCACTTACCCAAATATGCCCCACCCTCAGCCATCTCACCAGCCCCCTGGTGCCATGGGAATTGGACAGAGGAATATGGGCCCCAGAAACATGCAGCAGTCGCGTCCGTTTATGGGCATGTCCTCAGCACCGAGGGAGTTGGCCGGGCACATGAGACCAAATGGTTGTCCCGGCGTTGGCCTTGCAGATCCACAAGCGATCCAGGAACGGCTGCTACCTGGCCAGCAGCACCCTGGCCAGCAGCCGTCTTTTCAGCAGTTGCCAACCTGTCCTCCAATGCAGCCCCACCCAGGCTTGCACCACCAGTCTTCGCCCCCACACCCACATCACCAGCCTTGGGCACAGCTCCACCCATCGCCCCAGAACACCCCGCAGAAAGTGCCTGTGCCGCAGGTAAGGGAACACTGATCTTGCCTTCTTTCTGGTGTAAAATGTAACTTGAACTTATTATCTAAGAGAATTTTCTTTTAATCTTCACAAAACCCATTTTCATTATGAGCTCTTTAATTTTTATCTTGTGAAGCTGCCCTAGAATCTTAGTTTTTACTGTTACTCCCTTTTTTACTCTCTCACCTATTGGCTGATGCATTTATTCACTTATTTAAAAACTCTCGAATCCTGTTCCAAGAATTGTGCTGGGTGCGAAGGATGCACAGGTAGCCAAGTGCGGACCCTGCCTGCTAGTCTGTTGTCACTGCCAGCAGGAGGCGGACGGTCGGCTCAGCACAAACGTCTTCTCCTGTTCCTTCTTTATTTCTCTCTTCCTTTCTGTTTGTAGTTGTCCCTTCCAACTCTTTTAGGAAATTATAATTTCTTTCCTTGGCAAAGTGCAGAATGTGTTCTTCTGAAATATTTATTTTTCTAATTGTCGAATGTTAGTGTGAATTTAAATTGCAAACTGTAGACCATCCTAGTAAACATGACCCACAGAAAGAGCTTGCTCTCTACGGGACTTGGGTGCCCAGCACTGAAACAGTCTTCCCCTCTGTAAGCTGGGATTTATATTACCTACAAGATTTATAAGCAAACAGATTGAAGTTTGAAGTTCTAGCATTCACAAGGATGTATTTTCATTACAAGTGTTGGTGTTTTTGTCCTAGGTCTAGGAAAAGTAAATTAATATCTATGTGTACAGGTTATTCCAAGTGCTAGTCTGAAATACATATTGATCTTCCACTGTAATGGCAATTCTGAGTTGGGATGGCACAATGGGTGATTTCATTGTTGTAAGGCACAGTGCTTGTCCTTAATGAACTCACAGTCAGTTTGGGAAACACGACTAATATGTGAAAATACAAAGCACAGTAAAAGAGTGCCCATGGTTATGTGACAGGTGTCCAGAGAGAGCAGAGACCTGTGGATGAGGGTGCCTGGAATTCGGCTGGGACTTAGCCACAGAGAGTACTCTGAGGCTGACATTTCAGGTTGGGAGATGATTGGTTAGACGGGGATGGGAAGTCAAGCTTGCTGCTGGTCAGGGCCAGGGGGTAGAGGTCTGGTGTTCTGTTCTAAGGAATTTGGACTTCAATGAAGAACCAGTGAAATTGATTACACAGTTCACAGGGTGGCTTGGGGACCAGAAGATGAATTCTGAGCCTGTGGTCCAGGCCTGTGAGGACAGTTTGGACCAGGGATCGGGAGTGGAACAGAAAGGATTGAATCGATGTGAAAGTAAAAGGGTTTGGCCAGGAAACGAAGCCTTTTGGGGCATCACAGCTGGAGAGGTGTTTAGAACAGAGACTCCGGAGCTGACTTCGGGGTGTGTGTATGGGGGGACACGACGGGGGATGTGGAGGTCAGGAAGGACCTCAGGACTCAGGCCACGGAGGGGTTTGGAGCTGACTTCGGGGTGTGTGTATGGGGGGACACGACGGGGGATGTGGAGGTCAGGAAGGACCTCAGGACTCAGGCCACGGAGGGGTTTGGAGCTGACTTCGGGGTGTGTGTATGGGGGGACACGACGGGGGATGTGGAGGTCAGGAAGGACCTCAGGACTCAGGACACGGAGGGGTTTGGGGTACGCTGCCCTCAGAGGTCCGGCACACTTGCAGATTCTCAGGAGGAGCCCCAAGGTCAGTGGGAGTCACCCTGCTCGCTGTCCGTCACCTAACCTGTAGCCCGGGGAGAAGGCTCCTGGGACCTGTGGTACCTGAAGGACCGGAAAGGGGAGGTTGGGAAAACAAAGTGCAGGAAAGAATGGGGAAGGTCAAACCTAGCTAATTTGTTTTTCTTTATCTCAACGTCACAGCAAAATGTCCCTCAAAATTGACCAAAGTGCTGTCCCTGGGGTCTGTGGACCTGGGTGGCTTCTAGGGCAGAAATGAATGTGACCTTTCCAGGAATTATTATTGTTTGTTCCTTGGGAAGTTTCTTATTAAGCAAGGCATCTTTTCAGAGCAGTGGTTCTAGATTTGTTTTGTCCCAGCCTTTTCCCTGGAGAGCAAGCGCAGTTTGAGAGAGACACCCTGTGAGTCTAATTCCTGGATGGGGATGGTTGATTTCCAGCCCCGCCAAGTAGTCAGAGTACAGGTATCTCAGTGGGCGTTTCAGAGGATGAATATGAGGACAGGTGATCCTCGGGTCATGACAGTCTCGACACACGATGTTTCAAGTTTACGAAACTCACTTCCATAGAAACAAAAAAATTGAGATGTGAGCCTGACCAGGTGGTGGCACAGTGGACAGCATTGGACTGGGATGCGGAGGACCCAGGTTTGAGACCCCGAGGTCGCTGGCTTGAGTGTGGACTCATCTGGCTTGAGCACGGGCTGACCAGCTTGAGCGTGGGGTCACTGGCTTGAGCATAGGATCATAGACATGACCCCATGGTGCTGGCTTGAGCCCAAAGGTCGTTGGCTGGCTTGAGCAAGGGGTCACTTGCTCTGCTATAGCTCCCCAGTTAAGGCACATATGAGAAAGCAATCAATGAACAACTGAGGAGCCACAATGAAGAATTGATGCTTCTCTCTCCCTTTCTGTCTGTTTGTTCCTATCTGTCTCTGTCTCGCTCTGTCTTTCTCTGTCAAAAAAGAAAAAACAATGAGACGTGAGTGTTTCCGCTTACGCTGTTAGCATTGTACTTATGTACTATATGGGCAAACTGCTTTGGTTGCAGATGGTTAAAGAATAGGTAGTATTATTTTTCTGTGCCTTAGTTGTGTTTTTATGTTCTAGATTGTGATTTTAAAACTGTGTTAGGATAGGCAAGTGACTTAGGCTAAGGGTATGTTTCGACTTATACCAAAATTCAGGTTATGTCACTGTCATAGGAACGGAACTGTGTTGTAACCCGAAGACCCCCTGTATGTGGTGTTTGGGTCATAGAATGAACACTGGACTGTCTCTGTGTGCTGTGCCCTGCCAGATGCTGAGGAACATGAGGTGTAGTTCCTTTTTCTCCAGCCTCAACTTCTCAAGGGTGCCTGATAGACCTGGAACTGAGTAAGGGATGTAAACAAATCATTTAAGGTATTTCCATTATGTAAGTTCAGTTACATTTTTAAGTTTCTCTCATGGTATTTGCTTTCTTATTTCGGCTTAAGTTTGCATCCTCTTCAGATTCTGAAGCTCTCAGTTCTGAAAATAATACTGGGGAGTTGTAAAGTCTTGGGAAGAGTATATAGACTTTAAAGCAAGGAAAGGGTTTGAATCCCAGCTCTACTGTTTATTAGTGTGAGGCCTTAGGCAACATACTTAACCTCTCTGAATGTCAGCTTCTTTAGAAAAACATGCTCAACTCCAGAGGTGTTAAGACCAAGTAGGGTAATAAATACCACATGCTTGGTATCATGTTCAGCCTATGGTGTATATGCACATATTAATGCTCCTCTAGGTTTAATTTCTGATTTCCTGCAAGTCTTAACTTATAATTATGTCACTGCACATGTAAACTCAATGTAAAATGATGTACTTTTATATTTAAAGAACAGGTTCAATATTATGAAATATAGCCTTAGTTATGAAACACTGAATTTGATTTGTGCAAATATCACCTCCCCTCCCATGTTGCGGGTGTGATGAGGATAATGATATGGGTAATTCAAAGTGCTAGCACAGAATCCTAAAACCTCTCTTTTCCTGTGAATAACTCACATTCTACTCTGGTAGATATATCTATCTAGTCATGTTTTGCTTATAGGACTATTAAAAGCATTTTTCCTTCCATGGGTGGTAGAATGGCGGTTCCACCTGCGCAGGTAGAAGCACGGATGCACTTTGCTGAAAGCTCACTCTCAGAGGGCTTGCCAACACCTTTATCTTGAGTACTTCACTTTTTAAAAAATAAAAGTTAAGATTTTAAAATGTTTCATTAGTTCTGAACATATATTTTCTAAATTATGTAGCACACTGAAGTATGTTTAGAGATTAATTTAAGTTTATATGGCAACATCAACAAAAGAAAACATTAGAACAGAAAGTTTATAATTCATCAGTCTATAATGTTAATTGTGGTGTGTGGACATATTTCATGGAAGCTCAAGACTTTTCTGATTACTTAAAAAATTTATAGGGTAAAAAGGTCTAGCTTATATTTTTTATCAATAGTTGATCAGGACCTTGTTTCCTGAACCTTTTCATCTCAGACCCCTTTATACTCTTAAAAATTACTGAGGACTCCAAAGATCCTTTGTTTATGTGGATTATCTGTGTTGATATTTACTGTCTTAGAAATTTAAACTGAGGACAATTTGAAATATTTATTCATTAATCATTTAAAAATAATAAACCATGTGTTAACATAAATAACATTTTAAAATGAAAAATAGCTTTTCTAAGACAAAAAATAATCATTGGCATTGTTTTCCATTTTCTCAAATTCTAACATCTGCTTCTGCATACAGTCTGCATGTGAGTCATGAGCCTTTGGAAAAGTGCACTTCTATTTGGAGAGAATGAGAGTGAGAGAGGCTGGTCCCAGCTCCGTGTCACTATGAGAACAGTCTTGAGCTCACAGATCCCAGAGCCCCCCATACTCACTCTGAGAACCCTGAGTGTATAGGGAGGGGTGCAAGCTTAGGGGTGGAACCCCACCAACTGGTTCTGACACCGTGACCTGGGGCACATGACTTCAACCTCAGGGCCCCGATTGCACTGTCTCTAAAATGAAGGTTGATGTGCCTTTCTATTCGGGGCAAAGGGAGATTAGCAAGAACATCTTTCAGTACTTACTATAGTCGACACATTATCATCGGCACAAGTTTAGAATTGCTTGTTGCAAAGTTTAAAAAATAACCCCAAGCCCTTATTTCAGTGTTAACTGTTGTCAGAGTTGTTTGACTTCATTTTCATTTCCTTGGTTATAGGGAGCAGTTATCAAATATCGAGGCTCCCTATATACTGCTCATCGGGAGCCATAGAGGGGCCTCGTTGGAGGAGTGGGGAAGAGGTGGTACAGGCAAGCATCTGCCAGGACGAGTATACCCTAGAGATAAACACTGCATGCCTTGGGGACAGCTCCTGCCCCAGTCTTCAGGTAGGCAAGGTTGAGGTCTGGGAGAGTTGCTGGGTTAAGTGATATCTTGGCTGGTGTGAAGGATAGGTCTGAGTTGGGAGGAGGGTGCGTAAAGGGGGAAGAAAAAGTCTTAAGGCTTAGAAAATGTCCCTCAGTGTTATTGAAATGTCAGGGCGGGGGTGTGGCTGAGAGAAGGCTGTGTGGCTGGACCCCCGTGGGGCCTTGTAGTCATGGTGGGAAGCTCAGACCAGGTCCCATGGACATGGTGTGCTGCAGGTGTTTGGCGGGAATACGCTTTGCAGCACCTCAGGAGAGGTGGAGCGCAGTGAATGGAGTGTGGAGGACGGAGGTGAGCACATTGTTCTGTTCATGTAAAGAGCTTATTTAAGAAAGACTGGTTAAGTGGATTTTTCTTCAGTTTACAGGCAAATCCCCGACTTCCTGAATAACTTACAGTTCACAAGTCTACACAGGTATATCAGTTCATGCAGTACACTCTCAGATGAGCAAGTTCTTAAAGAATTTTTAGGATCTTCAACATTGTGTCCTCAGGTTACATGAGTTTCAGATACATTTGTGTCCCTTTCATTATTTGGTCTTGAATTCTAGTTGTGGTGAAGGAGAACAGAAGCAGAACAAATTTTAAAAGCATCATTGAGATTGAGGTGATAGGTAATAGTGTCTTTATGTCTCAATTTTCCCCTAAGACATTAAAAGAGAGAGAGAGAGAGAGAGAGCAATCAGTGGTGCAGCTTTTTCAGTTCTTAGACTTTTTCCATGTCATGTTATGAATATCTTTTTTTTTTAAATAGCCTTTCCGGGAGAACTGTTTTCTTGGTAAGTCCCAAGTAGACTCACTATTCTACTGAAATCTCTCATTTCACTCAGTAAATACAGAATTCTTGATAAGAGCAGAGTAATTGGCAACTACTTAGTAAATTTTATGGAGAAAATGTTCATGCATCTCAAACTTCTGTTACGCAAATTGTGATTAGAAGAGAGACTTAGACGTATCTCTGTGAATACCACTGCTAACATACTTATACTTTCATGCCCCTAAGATGTCTCATGGAAATGGGGCAAACAAAATATCTCTAAAGGAAACCTAACTGTGATCTCTGAGGCATTCAGGGGCTGTTCAGAGAACAGGCCCACAGAGTGAGACGTCAGTGGGAGATGCTCTCCCTGCAGTGCTCATAAAGAGACAAGGGAGAGAGGTCCACTTTTTCCACATGTTGGTGGCTCCCTGCTTATTTGTTCAGGATACCTTTGGTTAAAGCAAGCCATCCTTCTTTGATTACTCTCGACTTTACTGGTCGGTTGGGTGCTCTCAGTACTCTGTTGTTTTTCATAAAGACCACTAAGGTACTTTTTTCTGACCACCTCCATTTGTATACAGTACAGCCTAATGAGCACCTTGCTGCCTTTGCCTTCAGCACAGCTGACTTATGCCAGAAGTCAGGGTTTCAGTGGGTTAAAGTGGAAAATACCAAGTATAGAGTTAAAGCAAAGGAAACAATTTACTCCATTTGTCCTTTCGCCTGGTGGTCTGAAAGCATGAGCTGAGCCACATGCTCAATGGTAGCCTGGCCTCTCAGTGTCTTGTACTTTGTAAAAGAGTATTGCTTTCTGCGACTATCAAAAATGTTGTGGGCAACAAGGAGTTTTTTTAGTTTATTTTCAATACTGCATTTTAATCTTGTATCTTGGTTACCTTTTTTAAAAAATTTTATTTAGAAAATTAAATTTAACAGGGTGACATTGATCAATAAGAGTATATAGGTTTCACGGTTCGAAACCTTGGGCTTGCCTGGTCAAGGCACATATGGGAGTTGATGCTTCCTGCTCCCCCCCCTTCTCTCTCTCTCTGTCTCTCTTTCTCACTCCTCTCTCTCTAAAAAATCAATAAATATTAAAAAAAAAAGAGTATATAGGTTTCAGGTAAACATTTCTATCACATTTGAACTGTTGATTGTGTTGTGTGCCCATCACCCAAAGTCAAATCATTTTCTGTCACCTTATATTTGTCCCTCTTTACACCTTTCCCCATAGCCTCCCTCATGTTCCCTTCCCTCATACCTCCCTCACCCTCCTCCTGGTGACCACTTCACTTTTATCTATGTCCATGAGTCTCAGTTTTATATCCCACCTATGTGTGAAATCATACAGTTCTTAACTTTCTCTGATTTACTTATTTCACTCAATATAATATTCTCAAGGTTCATCCATGTTGTTGTAAATGGCAATATGTCATCATTTCTTATGGCTGAGTAGTATTCCATAGTATATATGTACCACATCTTCTTTATCCAGTCATCTATTGAGGACACTTTGGTTGTATCCATGTTTTGGCCACTGTGAATAATGCTGTGATGAACATGGGGGTGCATGTGTCTTTATGTACCAATGTTTTTGAATTGTTGGGGTAGATACCCAGTAGAGGGATTGCTGGGTCATATGGTAGTGCTATTTTTAGTTTTTTGAGGAACCACAATACTTTCTTCCATAATGGTTGTACTAATTTGCATTCCCACCAGCAGTGAATGAGAGTTCCTTTTTCTTCACAGCCTCTCCAACACTTGTTATTACCTGTCTTAAACTAAAAAAATATGTATTGAGTGCCCATTATGGACCAAGCACAGTTTGACAGAGATTGCTGGCGTGGTGGAAGGCAGTGAGAAGATAAAGGCCTTCCCTGAGATGGATAGGGAGTTTTGTTATTTCAGCATAATCTCAAGCTGGTATTTCTTTCTGTCCCTACAATGTTCTAAACTAGGATTGTCCAATCAAAATGTAATGGGAATCGCCAAAGCAAGCCACACGTGTTACTTTAAATTTTTTAGTAGTGACATTAAAAAAAGAAGCAAGTGAAACTAATTTTAATAATTACTTAATGAACCCAATATAGCCAAGGTATTATTCCAACACATAATCAGTGAAAAATTACTAATGAGATATTCTGTACAAGTATTGGAACTCTAGTGTGTGTTTAACAGGCAGAGCCTGTCATTTTGGTTTCACTGCATTTCGAGTGTTCTGCAGTATGTGGCTGGTGGCTGCCATATTGAACAGCAGTGCTAGACTCTTTCCATAGCACTTGCCGCAAATTCTTTTTGAAAACAAGTCTGAGTATAAGTCAGTTTATGCACATAAATAATTTAAAATTACTCAGTCTGATTATGACAGTCAAGCTCTAAGACAGGTGTTGGTACCCTCGTTATAAGGTTGGGAAAGCAGTAGCTTTTTTTTAGGTACCAATAGTACACAGGGTCTTGGAGGGATCTGTGTTGTACAAGTATCAGTTCATGAAAAGATAGATTAATGAAGTGAAATTCCATTTGTTTGGATTTCAAAGAACACTGTTGAATGCCTTCCGTTGTCTTGTAGGAAAAAATTGCCAGCTTCTCTGAAAGGTGGATTATAGCCATTCTCATGATTGTGGTTTCTAGTGGTGTTCAGATACTTTTAGTAGTCACGTAATTGTTCTTTTCCCTATAACTCAGAATCTCTCTTTGTCCCTCTGTGGTTAATTCTTGTTTCTTTATTAAATTGGTTCTCCAAGAATAAGGGAGAAGGCCTTCATTTTTACTATTACACACGTGCACCCAACACCCCTCTTTATTTTTTTTTAGCTTTTTCTATCTCTGCTGCTCCTGCTACTCCATTTTATCGACCACCCAAAAAGGCAGTATTTGGCACTGTGGAGCAGTAGTTAGCTGGGGAAGGAGAACTGGTAAATGGGTCAGGGGGACAAGCAAGGGAAAAAGTTGCTAGACCTAACTAGAAGAGTTTACTTTAATCTTTTTTTTTCTTTCTTTTTTTTAGGTGAGAGGAGGTGAGACAAGCAGATTCCTGCTTGTGCCGGGATCTACCCGGCAACCCCATCTGAGGCCAGTGCTCAAGTATAGAGCTATTTTTAGCACTTGAGGCTGATATACTCCAATGGAACTATCCTCAGTGCTCAGGGCCATGCTCAAACCAATTGAGCCACTGGCTTGGGGCCACACTGAAACCAATTGAGCCACTGGCTGTGGGGAGGGAAGAGGGAGAGAAGGGGGAGCAAAAGGAGGGAGAAGCAGATGATTGCTTCTGCTCTGTGCCCTGACCGGGAATCGAACTCAGGACACCCATACACCGGGCTGATGCTCTATCCACTGTGCCACTGGCCAGGGCTGAATTTACCTTAATCTTGACGTTTAAATGTTAATCTTTATTTTTAGTAGTTACAGCTGTCATTCTATAGATAATCTCTAAGTAACCACAAAGAGATGGTCTTTAGTCTTCCTTTGTTACTGAATGCAGTTCTTTTCTTATCAGGAAAGGAAGTCAGTAGCCTACTTGTGCTTTTGCCTTATAAAACTTTAGTAAGTGATGGTGCATCACCATGAGTGAGGTTTCATTTTTTTAATATAGGAGAACTTCTAGGGCCTGGCACTAGGTGTGGTGGTGGTAGTAGAAAATTTAAAGGGACTTTACAGAATGCCAAGGAATTGGCATTATTTTAAAAAACCAAAAGTCAGCATACGTACAGAACACTCATCATTCTGCTTGCTTCTTCTGGTTTAGATTAGATGATGAGAGTGATGGCCGGTAGGGCTGGAAGGTGTTTTCTTACGTCTTATTTAATGATTCAATCAGAGTTATTACTCAGGCAGTTATTTGAAGGAAACATGCCATATTTTCTTGATGCTCATTCATGAGCATAACATTTCTGATCTGCTTTATAATGCATTTGGCTTGTTCTCTTCTACTGCCTTCTGTGTTTTACACTAAATAATTCTGTAGCACAGATTTCAGGAGAACTCTTAGATTTTAACACTAACCACGTGTGAGTAATAACAGTTGTTTTAAGCTGTGTACAAGAGGTATTGATCTTGAGAATTTTTGGTTTGTTTGCTTTGGCCGTAGGCATAAAGAGTTAGAATATTGAGGAAGTGCAGGTAGTGATGTTGGAAATGTTAAGAGTTTCTCATATGACATTGTAACTTGTGAGCTGCCTAGTTCCTCATAGGCTGGCTGGAGCAGGTTTGCAGCCTTAGCAAAAGAATCCCACCCTCACACATTTGGTGGGCCGTCAAGTCCCTCACTTTTGCTTAGTTTAGGGATTTGGAGCATCACCGTGTGGATGTCCCTGCTAGTGTGTATGCAGGGACTTTTACATTTTTTTTTTCTGAAACTTTTTTTTTGAAGTTATATTTCTAAACATGCTCTTTACTGAAGGGACTGTATATAGTCTTAAAGTTTTAGTTGAATACAGAAATATTTGGCCCTGACTGTTTGGCTGAGTGGTAGAGCATTGGCCTGGCGTGTGGATCTCCTGGGTTTGATTCCCAGTCAGGGCACACAGGAGAAGTGACCATCTACTTCTCCATCCTTCCCCCTCTACCTTCTCTCTATGTGTCTTTTTCCCTCCTGCCGTCAAGGCTCCTTGGAGCAAGTTGGCCCCGGGGACTGAGGATGGATGGCTCCATGGCCTCACCTCAGGCACTAAAATAACTCAGTTGCTAAGCAGTGGAACAGTGACCCCAGATGGGCAGAACAGTGTCTGGTGGGGGGCTTGCTGGGTGGATCCTGGTCAGGGTGCATGTGGGACCTGTTCTGCTACCTCCCTGCTTCTCACTTAAGAAAAAAAAAAAAGAATACAGGAATATTTGGAATTAAACTTCAGTTTTTAGACCATGCTTCTCAATGGACTCTTAAAGCCTGAATATTCTCTTTACTTTAAAAAAAAATCATATAAAATTGTGGGAATTACTCAGAGTTATGATGTGTTTTTGCTCTTAATGTTAAAAAACCACATCAAATTGTCAGTCAGCATGAAGATATGACTAAACTTTAATATCATTGTGGGGTTGACAAATGGGCAGAGGGGACTAACGGAGAATTTACCTTAATGTTGACCTTTTAGTGTCACTCTACATTCGGTGTAGTTATGGCTGTAACTCTACAGATAATGTGTAACCATCAGCAGAAGTGGACCTGGGACCATAACCAAGTAGGATGTGGCTGCTTTAAACTGACCTATTACTATGGTAACTCCATTTTTGGGGACTCTTATCTTGCAAAGACATTTTCACAAAGAAGCACAGTTGAAATGCAGGGAGGCAAACCTTGGATCAAAGGGTGACAAGTTAGAGTTCTTCAGGGGAAAAGTTTGATGCTTTAGTAAGGAGTTAATTAGCATTTCATTTTTATCAGCGAGTCTGTGAATGTTCTCTCTTTTCTCTTTACCCAAACAATGGGAATTGTTAACAGAACTCACTTGACCTCCACATTGGGGGGCAGATGCCATAGCAGCTCAGAGTCTGCTGACTTCCCTTCAACCAGGTGTCCCTCCCTCTTATTCCGAAATAATGGTAAAAGACTTAGCCTAAGGAAGGAAATAGTCCAGAGTCTTATTTTGGAAAAGATCTGTTCTCGTAAACCAACTTTAAAGCTCACAGCTTTAGTTTTTGAAAGAAAGCTAAAGACCAGTATTTACATAAAAATAAGGTCTGGGCTTTAAGTTATGGTATCATTGGTGAAGGGGAGGGAAAAAAGAAAGCTCAGTAAGAAACTACTCATTCATGAAGCAAAAATGAATCAGATCATAAGATCAATTTTAATAAGTTTTTCTTGCTGAAGACTTGAATGAAAATCTTTTCAACCATGCCATCTTAGATGCTAGAATCATAATTCATATTAAATATAAATTAAATTACAAGACTAAATTAATGGGGAGAGGTGACTGTCAGCTTACTTGTATCATTTAGTGTTTCCGTTGTCATTTTTGATATGCCTCCCACCTCTGTTCTGCCCACTGCCCATTGATGGCTGACAGAGTGCAGACTGGTGAGACCATGGGCTACATAGGCATAAGAACTGCATTTGAATCTCATTCTTCCAATTTTTAACTTAATGAAACCAATGGATACTTACTTAACTTTCCTGAGCCTTAATTTCCTGAGCATAACTATTGTACCAGTTGCACAGATTATTATGAGAATTAAATGAGATAATGGCTGTAAAGTTTTTATCACAGTTTGTGGCATATGGTAAGTCCCCAATAAGTGTTAAAATATTTTATTATAGCTTCTGTTAGTGTGGTTGTTGAAATGAACTCTTGGAATTTTTTCCTCCAGTCTACCCTTTCACCTTAAAGTAGAACAAGTTTCCCTAGTTTTTAAAACAGAACATTATATATCAATGCTTTAAAAATCAACTGATCAGATTTTCTATAAGGCAAAAAATTCATGATTTTTTTTATGGTAGAAATTTCTGTCACATTACTGTAATTGTTTTTCATTGAATCCCAAGGAAATGGGATGCTATATGTAAAATATCAATCTCTCTGTGTCTGTTTTCTTCCTATTTTCGATCAAGGTGAACATAATCATTTGGTTTTTAGAAACTATAAATAGCAGAGGTTAAGTTGGCATCCTGTTCTGTATTGGAAGGGAAGTTCACTGGTATTCCCTCCAGCATGAAAGAGGTTAAACTACTGAACTGTATACACACCTGTATACAGGGTGGGGCAAAGTAATTTTACAGTTGTGGGTTCACAGAACAATTATTCTTGTATTTATTGATTATTATTTTCCATAAAAATAACTATCAACCTACTTTGCCCAACTCTGTATATTTAGTCTTTGTTAAAAAGAAGCTTATAGCTGTTAACCACAGATTCTGTGGTCAACTTCACCCTTGTTGTTTTTAACAGCATCTTTCTGTATTTTCATGGTGTGTTCTTACACACCTTCGATGACATTATAATTGTAGTAAGTAGATTCCTGTTGAAGAGCACTGATGCCAGTTTTTGAAATCAGTTGGTTTGTTAGTGTCATACCATGTACAATCTTTTAAATTTTTTTAATCCTAATCTATTAACAGTAACTTTATACACTTTAAAGTGAGTCACAAAAGAAGATAAAAAGGATTGTTACAGTTTGATTTAGTAGGTAAAATAAAAAAAAAAGGCAAAGAAGGTGATTTACATTTTTGAGTATATGAAATTTACAATTTTGGGGACAAGTTTTATGGAACTCATAACACTGTTGCCATTTTAAAAAGTTTATTTTTAGAGCTATCAAAATTTAGAGTTAGGAGACTCCTGTTGTAATGAGCCTGGAGAACACAATTTTATTCTTCAGGAAAGATCAGTTATATCTTTGCTCCAATTTGAATACAAAGGAAAGCACTTTTGCTTGTTATCTTCAAACTTTATACGGTACAGTTTTTCCTTTTTATTTTACTTTTCAGTTAGCTAAGATTTATCTCTATGCTTTTAAAAAAACTGAATTAAATGGTATAAAGAAAAAATAAGTCTATTTAAGAGAGGGGAAAAAAACATGCAACACTTTCAATATTCCTTGAAAAAAGCATCATATAGTGACACTCCATCATTTTGTGTCCTTGTCACCTCCCTCATGCCATCCCACGAGATGAAAAGGGACCCAGGACTGACTAAAACAAGGCTCTCCGATCTGATTGAATATGGTCGCAAATGGAAGCTATATGGTGATGCAAATAATTATAAAATGCACAAGCCTTATAAACTGGAGTTTTACAGTTCTCCTTAACTGAATAATTGAAACAATTCAGCAAATGTTAGCTTATAAAGCCACAAATCAATATACCACAATTTAATCATCCACATCCCATCAACTCTCCACTTTCCTAGATCCGGGGTTTCCCTTCTTCCTGCCCTGCTATGTCTGCTTGTCTGTATGCCAGTCTGTTTATGTCTCTCTCCATGTCTCTATCCACTGTTGTCCTTTCTTGTGTTCCCCTTCTCCTCCTTTGCGTTTTCTCCCCTTTTCTCTTACAATTAAATATGTTTCAGCTTCAGTTGCCTTCTCACTAATCTTTCTGATGGTTCCACGTGTCTATATATCTCTGTCCCTTTCTTTCCCATCTCCCCTGTTCCATTCTGTCCTTTCTGATACACACGTGTGGAGACTCGTGGCACCCCAGCTGGCCAAGCTCTCAGTGCTGTTCTCCCCTCTGCCTTGCTTCCCCTTCTGTTTATGCACTTTGGTGCCCCCACCTCTTCTAACCAGTCTCTGCCTGGCAAGTACCCTGTCCATTGTCGCCCATGTCTGCTAACCATTGGCCCCTCTTCCTTGTTGCTTTTGTTCATGTCTCTGGAGCGCGTCCCTTTTGCCCACATTTCTCCATTTTCTTTTTCCTCTTGCTCCTTGCCCCAGTGACTCTTCACTTTTACAGTCGCTGTACAAGTCCCTCCCACATCCTGGACTTTTCTTGTCTTTGTGGACTTCTTAGTGACCTTTCTTCCATCACGTGTGCATTTCTCTCATTCCCTGCCTTTCTCGCGATCCTCGCACCGTGGTGCTCCCCTGTGCCATCGCCGCGTCCACGCCACTCCCCGTGAGTGACGGGGAGGCCACCTCTTTTTGTCACCCCTTGCTGACAAGTATGCTCCTCCTGGGCTTCGGGGCTCTTATTAAATGGGTGTGTGTGGGGTGGGTACGCGTGGGGTGGGTACGCGTGGGGTGGCTGTGAGTGTAGGGTGGTGCGCGTGTGTGGGGTAGTACGCTTGTGTGGGGTGCGCGTGTATGGGGTGGGTGTGAGTGTGGGGTGAGTGCGCGTGGACTGTGTAAGGGGTGGAATGGTGCGCTTGTGTGGGGTGGGTGTGCGTGGGGTGAGAAAGGGGTGGGGTGTGTGCGTATGGGGTGTGTGCCTGGCATGTGTGAGGGGTGGGGTGTGTGCGTGGCGTGTGTGGGGTGTGTGCCTGGCGTGTGAGGGGTAGGGTGTGTGCGTGTGGGGTGTGTACGTGGCATGTGTGAGGGGTGAGGTGTGTGTGCAGAATCCCAGCTGGGGTGAGGTCGGCTCTGTGGGCGCAGGGGTTGGGGCCGCCACCAGGACCTGACATGGCGCGGGCGGAGGGCCGGCGGAGCGCTGGCTCCGGGCCCGTGGGTGGAAGGATTTCAGGTGGACTGGCGTCCACGAGCGCTGACCGGAAGCTAATGCGGATGTTCACTCGGCAGCGAGGCGGTCCAGGGACCCACGGCCCGCGGTCGCTCTGGGCTCGTTGTGGCGGGGGGCACAACGCGGACGTCGGGTCCCTTGATACCTGCGGCCTCAGGTGTGCAGGGCGTGGCCGCGCTGGTCTGGCGTGGCGAGGGGATCGGGGACCAGGGGACCGGGGGCCTGGGGCCGGGACTCCTTCGCGACCTTCCCTCCGCGCCAGCCGCTTCCGGGTCCGCCCAGTGTTTTTCCTTTCTGTGTACCGACTGAAGAAGAGATGAGATTGAAAAACATAAACAGACACCTGTTAGTTATTATCTAATGTTCATTAGAAATAATGTGCTTAGCCAATATAGCGTGCGGTCTTTTATATTTTAGCTTCTGGAACTGTAATTTGTCCACAATCTGCGCACGAAATGACCGCTCCCTTCCGTTTATGGAACTCCTAGAGCGGTTGCAGTCAGGTCTGTTACAGTCTGTCATATAATTAAAGGTTGAGGGAAAAAAACTTTGAAGTGTACTTAAGTGCTGAAGTTTGCGGAATTACCTAGTGTTTTTCAAGTTACTTTTTTCAAGGAAGTTTGCTATGTTCTTTAATAGCACGTTGCCATGTTTCTAGAAAATGTAACTTTTCTGTGACACGACTGCTCTGTCCAGTAGCCACCAGCCACAGGTGGCTGTTGAGCAACTGAAACGCAGCTAGTCAGACTAAGTAACTGAAGTTTTCGTTTTAAAAAAATTAAATTTAAATAGCCATGTGTGGCTGGTGACTTATATACTGGACAGCACTGGTTTGATCAAACAAGACAAATTATTTAAATCACCAGAAAATAAGAGGTAGAACACAATTCGAACTAGAAAAAAATTTTTGTGGTCTGTGTAGCCAAAGTAAGCTTTGTGTTTCTTCTTTTGTTCTCTTTCACCTCCTACCAGATGGCCTTATAACCACCAACACTCTTATCTTCTGGCCCTGCTAGGTAGTGATAGGATTTGTTATTTTTGAAATAAATCTTTGCTGTGTAGCAGCCAATTTGTTGCTAAACACAAGGTACTTTTTAAAGTAATGTGAATAGTGTCTTGTTTTAAAGTATAAATGATACTCCAGAAAGTTATTGTTTAATTCTTTCCCCAAAGAAGTCCTCGTCACAAGTGGTTCATATAAAAGCATTTATTATTATTTGGTTTCATAAGTTAAAGGCTATTATTGATAATTTTTTTTCCCTTGAAAAATATTTCTTAAAATTTAATATTAAATTCAGTCTCCTCATTCCTGGAAGAAAATAATTCAAAGTATTTCCTCAAGTGCTTATGGCAGATAGCTTTATCTTGTGTTTTGGTCTCTGCACTGCACTTTCCATGTTTCCAGGCAGAAGGCACTGGCGTTGAAGTCAAGCAGAGAAATGTTAGTTGTTCTGAGATGTTACTTTAGGGTGAATTAGTTCTGTGTTAAGAGAGATATTGTTGCCCCCAGATTTTATAATGTATGGCTAGTGGTAGAGAGTAAATGAAATTAATAGAAATTTAGGTGATAGTCCTTAGATGATGGTTTTCCATAAAGGGTTTGAGACATTCTGACAGAAGGATGTGTTTGTGTTGTATATGTGTATGTGCATGCTTGTGCATGCATGTGTGTGTGTGTGAAATAGAAACAGGAAATTGGGTCCTGGAATGGAAGAGCAGGGGATTTATGCTAATTACAGCCTCCGTTGCTGGGACTGAGCATGGAACTATATTTTGAGTTTCCTGGTGAGTGTGCAAAGGGAAACTGAGAAGATATAATTCTCATCATTACAAAGAAAGAAATATATATATTAATTTCTTTTTTCTCAGAGGTGTTTTTTTTCTGGCATCAAATTCTAAAAGAAATTTTCGTGGTATATTTTATATGTAGGAGGTATTGAAACATATCACAGATACTTTTCTTGTTAAGACTAGATTGACAACAAGTATTGAAATAGGGCTTTGTTTTTGTTTTTTTCACATGATAGTTCCTTCCGTGCCCCTTGATGATACCATCTGAGTATGTGACATTCAGGGCTACATGGTGGAGGCCATCCTGTGAGGGTTACGTTGATCTGGCCTAGGCTCCAGCATCCCGGACTTCCTGCTTGGTAAAATAAAGTGATTTAAGATGCCTGAGGTGGGTGGATTGCGTACCTTAGGCAGTCTCTCTGGATTTTTGGACTATTAATTAGGTCATGGATAGGACCTTGATAGACGATAACTTGACAAATTCTTTACGTCATTGAGTCTAAATTATTGCAAATATACTGTCTCACTGACTCTTTCACTTTAAAATGTCATATGAATCTCAATTCAATAAAAACAAGTCTGAAGTGCTAATTTTGTATCTTATTGGTGGAGAGCAGAGCTCTGTTCTTTGAAAACTGGATAAGAGGATTGTAGAATGAATGTTCTGTTTAAAAAGTTGATTTCTTAACATGCATTGTTACCTGAGTGGAATTATGTCGCCTGCTTGCACTTGAGGCCATGATCATAAGTAAATCCAGGCTTTACTGCCGAAAAATTCTTTATTAACTAGTCCAATGGAATTTTCTGGGATGATGGAAATGTTCTCCTAGTTGTTCCTTATGGTAGCCTGTAGCCACTCATGGTTCTAAGACAGGGGTCCCCAAACTTTTTACACAGGGGGCCAGTTCACTGTCCCTCAGACCGTTGGAGGGCCAGACTATAAAAAAACTATGAACAAATCCCTATGCACACTGCACATATCTTATTTTAAAGTAAAAAAACAAAACGGGAACAAATACAATATTTAAAATAAAGAACAAGTAAATTTAAATCAACAAACTGACCAGTATTTCAATGGGAACTATGGGCCTGCTTTTGGCTAATGAGATGGTCAATGTGCTCCTCTCACTGACCACCAGTGAAAGAGGTACCCCTTCTGGAAGTGTGTCGGGGGCCGGATAAATGGCCTCAGGGGGCCACATGCGGCCCGCTGGCCGTAGTTTGGGGACCCCTGTTCTGAGATGTTCAGCTATCTGAATTGTGGTTGATGTAACTGTGCAACTAAATTTAACATTTTTATTTAATTTTAACCATTTTAAACTTAATTAGCCATATTTAGCTAATGACTACCATATTGAACAGCACTATTCTAGAGTCATAATTGATAAAGCCATAGTATTTAAACTTTTTTTGTCCTCTAAAAGAATTTTGAATTTTGAAAAAAAAAATTAAAACTTACTTTCAGTTCAGTTAAATGTATTAAAATGTATTTGTCTTCATGACCATCATCTCACTAA
The DNA here is from genome assembly GCF_036850995.1 of Saccopteryx leptura. Taxonomy (NCBI): domain Eukaryota; kingdom Metazoa; phylum Chordata; class Mammalia; order Chiroptera; family Emballonuridae; genus Saccopteryx; species Saccopteryx leptura. The sequence continues at coordinate 314,069,379 of NC_089505.1, read as the reverse complement.
ATAGGTATTTGTCCTGTCACTGGCCCCTTTGATATTTTTTTTTACTGAAACTCTTTGCTGACAAAAGACTCCTTCATTTGGTTGGTGCCCTAGAGGGATGAGTGAAAGGCATTCTGGACAAAAGTGATTGTGAAAAAGAATATGGCAAAGGAGAAGCAGCGGAAGGCTCATTAACTTTAGTAGAGAGTTTATGTGGCCCTAAGGAAACTGGAAAATGACCCATTAAACTATCCCTGTCCCTTAGAAACCCTTTTGAGTCCTCTATTGTTTCACTTATCTTGATTTGAAGACTACTACAGTGATCAATTATTATTGGTTCTTAGTATCTTTTGTACACCAAAATCCTGTTCTCTAGATAACGCAGCTTAAACCTCTGGCTTGGGCCTCATGGTTCTTTGTGCATCAAAGGCTGAGGAGAAGGGCCGCACCCAAGTACCGTGGAGATAGTTTTGGCCTGGAAAAGCTTCAGCCAGGTTCCACCACCTCATGGTTTATCTGTGTAGAAAGTTTTTAGTAATTTTTCCATAGGTTGTTGAATAGTATAGCCTGTTTATGGATCTGCTAAGATGAATTAGTAGAAAATAGGCCCCAGTAAATGAACAGGTTGATTTACTGTATAGATTTATTTAGGCCTGAATCATTAACTTTTAGAGAATAGGTATCAAAGGTAAATGTGTTAGTTAGATAGAATGTACTTTGAATGATTCCCTTTTGACAAGTAGATTCCAAGATCATTCTAGATAGTAAAATATGAGCACAAGGGAGAGCACTTATCCTCCTGTTACAGAGGCAGAGGGCATGTGTCCAGATCGTTCTGTAAATGATACTAATATCTACAGGTAACCATTCATCTATTTACAACTACGTTTTGCTTACAGCAATGCTCTTAAATATTAATCCCAAGGAGTTTTGTTTATGAGAGTTTCCCCCCCCTATGGGTATTTACTATGTCAGAAATTAACATTGGGAAAAATTTAAGATATTAATTTATCTAAAAAAATAATAAGCCCATTACATTAACATAAGTAACATTTTGAAAATAAAATAATTATTTCCCAATAAGAAGTGTGAAGAGTGGCATATTTTATATTTTTTCTAACATTTAATTTCTGCCTATATAGATGACAGCTGGATCCTGTCTCTGCTGCCGCATTCTGTCTGTTATAATATATTGTTTTGGTTGAAGCATGTGAAGATAATGTGTTCTTACACATATTATTTTGGTGAACAAAAGAGGGAGGAGTATTTTGTAGTACCTTTTTAGATACTTATGGGTATTTTTTTTTATTTTTAAAATGGACTTTATTAGGGTGATAGTATTTAACAAAATTGTATACGTTTCAGGTGCAAAATTTCAATTATGGATTTTTAAAAATACTATACCAAGTCAACAAGTGGTAGTTTCTTAAAGGTTAGTTGGAAAGTGGGATCTGAAGCTGTACCAATGAACTTGTCATACACTGTTAAAGTCCTTGTACTTTGAATTAGCTCTGTTTTAACAATGTGTGATTTTGTAACACCATAGATGGATCACTTGGAAAATATTGGCCTGTTGAATTGTGCTCATCTTCTAAATATTGATGCATTCTAGTATACAATATTAGAAATCAAGTGTGCTCATCTATTATCTTATCAGAAGCCTTTGAAAATTGGGAAGTTGTCAAATTCATTCTTGTGGTCACAGGTTTTCCAAATTCTGCATTTTGCTTCAAAGTTCACATTTTAGCATTGCATTGGAAATAAACACTGTCGGTTACTTTCCTCGAAGTGACAAGCTCACTTTGTTTATTTCAAGAAAAATTACTGGCAGTTTACCTGACTCTGAGTAACTGTGGTTTGTCTTGCAGTCATTCTTTCAAGTGAAAACTGTGTTCCACGAAGTGGCCAGCCAGTTCGACGCACAGCTCAAAACTGTGTGAGCGCTTTTCCTGGCGGAGCCTTGCTGCTTCAGTGTGCAGCAGAACTGCTTCCTGTTCCTCACAGAGGAACAAAAGGATGTGCATTCAAGAATAATCCAAACCAGTTTTTACTGTTTTGTCAAGGACATTCTCAAATGAACTGGCTTTTCTTTCCCTCTCAATGTGAGTCTGTGGCCACAAGGAAATAATGACCACTAACTAGTACAGTTGGCTGTCGCTGCTTTGATTGTGTTGGCCCCATCAGTGCAAATAGCAACACAGTGAAAAAGGCAAAGAATGTCTTGGTGTATTTGAAAAAGATTTTATGAGTTGTCCTGAAAGGGTCTTGGGGACTCGCATGTTCCCATGGCCTACACACTGAGTATAGCTGGTTTTAAGGGAAATTCCAAATAAAGATTCCTTTTAAAATTGGAAATCTGTTTTTATCTAGAAAAATATCTAAATTGTGTTTGGGAGTGGGAGAGGAAAGCAGGAACAGGGCACGGTTGTCGCTCCCAGGCCGCGTCCTGCGCTGGGGACAGTGCAGTGCCCGCAAGAGAGAGGAGCAACTCACTGGACTGATCTTTGCTATTGAAGGACCTGTGGTTTTTGGGGCTGTTGGCTTCTTTTTTTTTATGGCCTTTTGATGAGAAAGCATTTATAGTAAAAACTCATATTAAATTGGAGCCTGTTACTGGGCAGTTGGGAAGCATTTCTTCTGCTACGCCAAAAGGAGTCCTACTCAGTCGTGTCAGCATGCCTGCTGCCCCAGGGTCACAGAGCACAGCGTGCTCACCTCTCCTCCCCATGTCTGTCGTATGGAGCTTCCGCCAGTGAAAGTCAGTATCACAGTACTTGTTTGAGCCAGCTGTGAAGACAGAGGGCTGTTGAGAAAGGAGGGCGGTTGCCCAGGTGGGCCTCAGCCTCAGAGAAAGGCTGGATCCGAGTGGGGCTGTTGGTTCCGTCATTTATTCATTCCTTCATCAGGTGTTGAGTGACTGTGCAGGCCTCTTTTTGATGTCGAGGTCCAGGGGGCCCAAATTCATAACCAGGCCTCATTAGGGCTAATACAGTAGGAACAGAGGGCAGTGACTGTCGCAAGGGTTATTTTATCTAGGAGTTTCAACCGGGCTTCCACGAGGTCTCTGCCACAGAGCAGAGCTCTTTTCGGTGGAGAATTTCCTGATTCCTTGTCTCCGCTGGATCCTGTTGGCTAAATGACGAAATTAATGTTTTTTTGGGCCCTGAGCAGACTGTACCCTTTCTGCCAATACTTACTTTCTTTTTTGTCAGGTTTGGGTTTGATAAAATTGATTATTGTGCAACTTTTAACTTATTTTTCTTGAGTGCATGTGACTTTTGGTGTTTCCAAAACTCACTTTGGTACCTCTTTAGTATTCTTTGGGGTATGTTGCTCTGGTAGATATTTCTTTCATCAATTTATACTGCTCACAAAAATTAGAGAATATTTCAAAATGAATATGAAGCGATAAAAAAAAAAAGCATTTGATTTTTTTTATTAAATAAGAACATCAGAAAAGCAAAGGACAAATCAAAGAAAGTTGATTATGCAAATGAGATGCAAAACCAACTTTTATTTCATTGGTGAAAATGCACAATACAAAAGGCTGAGAGTACTGGAGTATCTGCATGTTCCCTGATCCCCTAATTTTTGTGAGCAGTGTGTTTTTACTAATTAAAAAACACTCAACAAATATTTAGTAAACAAGCATAGGTATAATTCTGGAGCTAAATTTCTAGTGAGAGAGGCAACCAACCCATTAATCAAGCAAAGTTGTGTGTGTTTGTGTGTGTGTGATATTAAGCAATGAGTTATGAAAAAAAGTAAAACTGAATAAAGGGATAGTGAAGTGTAGAGAGTGATATTTTGGATAACTTGGTTAAGGAATGCCTCCTTGGGAGGTGACACTGAGCATAAAACCTGAATAAAGTAAAGGGTGTGTATCATGCAAATATCTGGGGAAGAGTGTATAGTCTGTGCAAAGACCCTGAGTCGAGAGTATGTTTGAGAGGCAGCAGAAAGGTCAGTGCACTAGAGTATAGTGAGTGAGGGGGGAGAGTGGTGGGAGCTTTGGTAAGAGGAATAACTTGGGGGTGAGATCAAGTAGGGTATTGTGAACTTTCGTTAGCACTCTGGATTTTGCTTTGAGTGTGATGGAAAGCTGTTGAAGACATTTTGAGCATGAGAGTGACGTGGTCTTTTGTGTATTTTCATAGCTCACTTTGTTCTTCTCGATGAGGAACAGGGAGGATGGCAAACATGGTAGTACAAGGGGACAGTTGATCAGCAAGACAGGCTGGTGGCTTTGACCAGGATAGGATGGTGGTAGTAGGAAGAGGAAACGTAGTTGAAGGTAGCAGTGACAGGATTTGCTGATGGATTGCAGATGGGGTTTGAGAGGATGGGAGACGCCAGTGAACAGCAGGAAGGTCTGGAGCACTGGGAGAAGCAGGTCAGGGCAGAAAACTGGTTTGGTTCAGACATGTTAATTTGAAGGTGCTTTCACTAGACTCGTGCAGATTTCAGATAGGCTGTTGGACACAGGAATTTAGGGAAGGAGTTGGGCTGGAGGTCTGAATTTAAAAATTATCATTATGTAGATCAGGGGTCCCCAAACTACGGCCCGTGGGCTGCATGCGGCCCCCTGAGGCCATTTATCTGGCCCCCACTGCACTTCCGGAAGGGGCACCTCTTTCATTGGTGGTCAGTGAGAGAAGCATAGTTCCCATTGAAATACTGGTCAGTTTGTTGATTTAAATTTACTTGTTCTTTATTTTAAATATTGTATTTGTTCCCGTTTTGTTTTTTTACTTTAAAATAAAATATGTGCAGTGTGCATAGGGATTTGTTCATAGTTTTTTTATAGTCCGGCCCTCCAGTGGTCTGAGGGACAGTGAACTGGCCCCCTGTGTAAAAAGTTTGGGGACCCCTGATGTAGATAGTATATTCTGTGATAGGCATGATGAGGTCATTATCGTAGATACGTAGAAGAGAAGTGTGGGGATAGGGCCCTGTGTAGCCCATCATTTAATACTACTCTAAACGAGAGGATCCAGGAAGGCTTAATGGGAAGACTAGTCAGGAAGGTAGAAAAACACGACCCGGGTGCACGTCCTGGAACCTAAGTGAGGAAAGGGTTGTGAGGAGTGAGTAATCAGGTGTGTCAGATGCTACTACTGTGAGGCCCAATAAGATGAGAACTGAATCTTAGCAGTTTGAATTTTAAAGATTAACCTCTTTCATATTCTTATATGCTTTTCCACATTGTAACAAAGTAATTTTTTTCAAGTGTCAAATTTTAGCAGATTTCTGAACTTGAGATAGCAGATCACCAAGAGATATTTTAAAAGCAGTTAGACATCTACCATGTATCAGTCTACAAAGAGGAATAAGAAAACCCCCTGTAAACGTCCTAGCCTTGCTGTAATCTTAGGAGAGAATGTATGTAAAATTGTAGTGCAATGCCTGGCATGATAAATATGTGAAAATTGGATGAAGCTAATAAGAAAACAGTTAGGGTTAACTAACTGTTAACCACATGATGGCGAGACCAGTATTAGTACCAAGATGCCTTGATTTTCGGTCTCTACTCTCCTTCCTCCAGCTGACACCATTGTCACACATGTAAAAAACAAACAAAAAACAGTCTTAAAGCTTGCAGAGATATTTATGGGAAAATATCCACTTGAAATCAAAATTATTGTACTTCCAAGATACCACACTTGAGTAGAAATTTTTTGGTCAAGACAAGAGATCAGATTCCCATGAGGGTCATGAGTGGAGGGTCCTGGCAGTTTCTTTGTATCGCTTGTCCTAACTTTCCTACTGTCTGCTGCCACAAAGAGTAAGGAAGAGTGAACCTGTGTGTGCCCCTGTGTGTGTGAGGGGCGTCTGTGGTGGTGACTGAATTAGCAAGATAAACATTTCTTTTAAATCTCACATTTTACCTTTATAATGATTGTAAATTTTGCACTTAAAATATATCATGTGTGCTTGATAGTTTAATTATTTAGTATCCTCCTGCCTCAAGCCTTTAAGCAAAGATTCTGATGTGCTTTTTGATTTTTTTGAATCCCCATTGTTCTACTTGCCACTTACTTTTGGGGAAATGCTTAGGCTGGCGGTTTTGTAACATTTCTACTTCACAGCCTTACAATCAGAAATTTTCTTGAAGTCTAGATGTATGTCTCAGGTGGATAAAGTTAGTAAAATCTTCTGAAGCCCTTGGCCAGTGCCAGTGGAATTCCTTCTAGCGGACTGGGGACGCCTGGGTTTCCCTGGGGGAGAGGTGTGGGCGTCCTGGCTGGGCCTGTCTGGATGGGGGCGCGGGCTATGGTAGTCTCTTCTTCTTCCTTCCAGGTGCAAGGCAGGGGCCCCGTGTCCCTGGGTTTGCTTAGTCCTTTATCAGAACTCTGGTCTTGGCCTGCCTCTATGTTCATGGACTCTGCAGGTTCTCTTAAAAGTTCCTCCTTAAACCACAGTGAACAATGTGCTATCTCCCTCTAGGACAGCCCTCTCTTTCTCCTCCCCAGGCATAGTAAGTAGTTCTAGTCCTTTCCACCCCAGAGCTTTGGTGGAGAACATTCACCTGGCGTTCAGGAATGATGTCCTTTCAGCACCTTTTCTGACCTCGCCCGTTGCGGGGTCTAGGCTCTTCTGCGCCCGCTCCACAGGCTGTGCTCTCTCCACACTGCGAAGGCTCATCTTGGAAGTCAGCACGACACAGTGTTTAGGAGTGTGGTCTTGGACTCCTGGTTTGGTCACTTACGAGCTATATGACCCTGGATGAATTGCATAGCTTCTCTGGATCTTAGTTTTCTCACTTCTAATATGAGAATCATTAGTACCTATTTAACAATGTTGTTAGGAAGATTAAGTGAGATAATACATGTAGTGTGCTTATAATTGTGCATAGTACATAGTATACTGTCTATAAATTGCTATTGTGTTAATGTCATGTTATGTTATTACTACTACTGTGACTACATTTTTGCTAAAATATTGTTGCTCTGCTACATTCTAAGTCGATTAAGGTCAGGGTTCCTGTCCGTCATCTTCTCTTGTCATATCTTCTGTGCACGGCACATAGTTTTTTTTTTGTTTGTTTTTTTTTTGTATCTTTCCAAAGCTGGAAACGGGGAGGCAGTCAGACAGACTCCCGCATGCGCCCGACCGGGATCCACCCGGCATGCCCACCAGGGGGCGATGCTCTGCCCATCCGGGGCGTCGCTCTGTTGCGACCAGAGCCACTCTAGCGCCTGAAGCAAAGGCCATGGGGCCATCCCCAGCGCCCGGGCCATCTTTGCTCCAATGGAGCCTCAGCTGCGGGAGGGGAAGAGAGAGACAGAGAGGAAGGAGAGGGGGAGGTGGAGAAGCAGATGGGCGCTTCTCCTGTGTGCCCTGGCTGGGAATCGAACCCGAGACTTCCGCACGCCAGGCTGACGCTCTACCACTGAGCCAACCGGCCAGGGCCTAGTTTTATAGGTGCTTGTCCAATATGAGACATGCTACAACAGAGGTGTAGGAGCGAAGAGGTGACTGGTGGTGGTGGTGGTGGGGTTATGGGGAGAATTAGATTCAGAGACATCCTACTGGAGGTGCCTTCTGGGCTGAGTTGTATCTGACAAGTAGAAGCCATCCAGGACTGAGGGTCATGGTGCAGCTACCTGGAGGACTCTGGGTGGGGGATGGGCAGAGAAGATGAGACTGCAGGGCTGAGACCAGCATAGAAACTGAAGGTGTCTTGAGCAGCACTGTCTGTTGGGAACAGGATGTCAGCCACGTGTCCTGTAAAATTGTCCAGTCACATTAAACCAGGGGTCAGGAACCTATGGCTCGTGAGCCAGATGTGGCTCTTTTGATGGCTGCATCTGGCTCACAGACAAATCTTTAATAAGAAAATAATAACGTTAAAAATATAAAACATTCTCATGTATTACAATCCATTCATTTCCTACCGCTCATGTTCATGGTTGCGGGTAGCTGGAGCCAATCACAGCTGTCCTCCAGGACAACACCAAATTTTTATTGGATAATGCATAACGTACACGGATCGTTGTATGGCTCTCATGGAATTACATTTTAAAATATGTGGTGTTCATGGCTCTCTCAGCCAAAAATATCCGGAACCCCTGCATTAAACAAACAAAAAGAAACAATGAGAAATAGGTTTTTAATTGAATATTAGAGTGACATTGGTAAAAAATTATAGATTTCAGGTGTACAGTTCTATAATGCATCACCTGTATATTGTGTTGTGTGTTCACCACCCCAAGTCAGATCTCTTCCTGTCACCATCTATCCTCCCTTCACCCCTGTCTGCCTCCCGCCTCCCCTCTGGTGATCACCGTACTGTTATCTGTGTCTGTTTTTGTTTCTTTGATTTGTTACCTGTTTTTTTTTGCTTAATCCCTTTCACCTTGAAATAGATTATAGTATAGTTAGTGTAATATTCAAAACATTGTTTCAGCATGAAGTTTTTGAATATTTTTCCAACAAACAATATTTAGTATAAAAATATAATAGGATAGTTTCCATTCTTTTTTGCTGTCCTAAGTCCTTGAAGTCTGGTGCGATTGTGCGCTTCTAGCACTTCTCAGTTCAGGCCTGCACGGTTCAAGTGCTCAGGAGCCACGTGCCTAGTGGCTGCTGCCTTGCAGGCAAGGGCTTCGGGATGAGACAGCCAGGAGGGCTGGGCGAAGCCGGTGTCTGTGTGCGTGGAGAGGTCGAGGAGGAGTTGGATCACCACAGTTCTTGCTTAGGCACTAGGTCAGGGTGGTTGGTCTCAGAGTTATGTAGAAGAATTCAGGAAAAAACCCTCAAGATTGTTTTGTTTTCAGAAACAGGGGAGGAGGTAAAAAGATGAATAAAGATTGGAGTTTGAGGTTCAGACCAATATTGGGTTTCATGGACACAGTTTAGTCTCAGGCTTTATGATCTTGGGGCCTAGAAAGTAGGAATGAAGCCCTTTAAACAGAGCACAGACCCCCTGGACTCTCCATTCTCCTCCCACCCACTGCCCACGCACACCTCTCTGCCTCCTGCCCTGTCCTAGCTCAGGGCCTGTCCTTGGGCTTCAGTGGAGTGTGGTCAGAGCCCGAGGAGAAGCACACGTGTCAGTGTTTGCAAATATGCCTTCATTTCCATCTGAAATATTTCCCAGTTCAAAACATTAGAATTTTAAAGTTAATTTAAACATTTCCATAGATAAAATTATAAGCCATTTTGATTAAAAAATACTTGATCAATGTAGTTCAGCAATTACTGGAAAATGTTGGTACCTTTTTATTTTTGGCAGTCAGATTCTGAGAACTTTTCCTAGGCCTCTCTCCAGGGAGTGCGTTATTTGTTGGGCAGCCTCTCTGGGAACGACGGGGGTGACCACAGGTACTTCATAGTGGAGAGGGAACAGTGCTGGCCTGTTGATTCTATTTAGGATATTCTAATTTGAGGTGAGAACCTTATCCATCCGTGCACCCATCTGTCTTTTCATCAGGCAACATTGTTGAGCATTTACAATGTTCCAGTCACTATGTGAGGTTGTGGGGGTATAAAAACAATCTATTTTCCCCTTAAAAAATTCCAAGTTTGGCAGTGATGTAACTGCAGTTGAGAGACAAATGAAAATGTGCATGGGGGTAGATACACACTTATTTGCAGGGCCAAGGTGGCACTTGAAATCAGGGGAAGTGGAATGATGGAGACATTGGTGCAGGCACAACAAAGATCATGGTCTTTTCAGAGGATGGCCAATGTCTCAGCACTGCCTTGGGCCGGTCAGTAAAGTGTCATTTGCATGAGGATTTGTTAGCTCCGCAGTAGTTTCCGGCACTCTGTGGGACACCTTGGAGGTGCAGCGGCTGCAGGTGTAGACGGACGGGGCAGCAGGAGAGTCCGGAGAACACCTGTGGGCAGAACAGGGGGCAGGCACATGATAGCTGTGTTAGTATTTGAGGGGGGTTGGGGAAATCTTGATACTCAGTCAGTAAATACTCAGTCTGTGGTATATATCACACATACTCTCCTGTGCATATATACTCCTGTATGTATAAGGTCAGCAGCATAACATGCCGCTGTCCTTCAGGGGCTCAGAGTTCAGAGGGCTGGAGAGACCTGTCGTCAAGCAGTGTGATAAATGTCACCATCTCCACCTACACAGCTCAGGGAAGGCCTCAGGAAGAGGTTGTTTCAACTGAGATTTGAAGATTAAGTAGAATTTATCTGGGAGGAGAGAGTAGCAGTGACATTCTAGGCAGGAGAAGTGACGTGTCCACCAGCACTAAGTTGGGAAGACAATGCATTTATGTGACTGCAGCTGTTACCAGAGGGAGCCAGCATGTGTGGGGGAGAGAGGCAGGACGTGGGCTGGAAGGGCCATAGGGCAGACCCTGACCAGCCTCACAAGAGTCTCAGTTTTAAATGTGGTTGATGGAGAATCGTTGACAAATTGTACAAAGAGAAAAGCATAGGTGATTTGTGTTTTAGAATGATCTCTTTGTTATGATACAGAAAGTACAGTAGTCCTTCCTTATCCACCGGGATTTGTTCAAGACCCCCAGTAGATGGCTGAAAATGTGGATAGTCTCAAACCCTGTATATAAACTACATTTTTCTCTTTACATACATACCTATGATAAAGTTTAGTTTATACATTGGGTCCAGTAAGAGATGAACAGTAATAAACTAATAAAATAGAACAGTTATAGCAATATACTGTAATAAAAGCTATGTGAATGTATTAAGTGTAGTAGGGATCGCTGGAGGACGAGCCCTGCGATGCTGCACCGCGAACCTGCTCCCTGAGATGGCTGCCGAGTGACGGTCCAGCGGGAACGTGCACGGCATGGAGACCTGACAGACGGGTGACTCACATCTCGGGCAGGACGGGGCAAGATGGAGTGACATTTCATCACACCACTCAGAACCACATGCAGTTTAAGACTTAGAATTGTTTATTTCTGGAATTTTCCATTTAAAACTTTCGGGTGATGGAAACCATGGAAAGTGCAGCCGTGGACAAAGGGGGACTACCATACATTGAACCTGGAACCTGGTCAGTGCAACAGGAGTAGGACTCGCAGAGGAGCCTGTGGGTGCAGGCTGGGACTAGAGAAGTGGATGGGGAGGCAGGTCTTAGCCGCCAGTTGACTGGCCAGAGAGGATGAAGAAGAAACAAGGTTGGCTGACTGAGCATCACAGTGACATTGACCGAAGTGGGAAAGCTGGGCTGTTGCTAGAGGAGCGTGATTTTGATTTTTGGCCTGGTGAGCTGAAGGTGCTGGGGCAAACACCCAGTCTCAGCTGCGGAGGAGCATGTGGGTCTTCCGGACTACGTCCTGTGGACAGTGGAATCCAGAGCAACACCAGAATGTAGGAAAAACAGAGGAAGGGAGTTAGGAAAGGGTGAATGAGGGAGGAGTAGTCAGCCGCAGATACAAAGAAGAATAATGTTGTGGTTGTAGCAAGGATTTCCTCCTCCAACTTTGATTTTTGAAAAAATTTTCAATTTACAGAAAGGTCGAAGGAATAACAATTGCAATGAGCACATGCTTATCCTTCACATAAAATCACCCATTGTTAACATGTTGTTACATTTTCTTTAATCTACTGTTGCCTAAAACCACCTGCAGAAAGCAAGGAGGGAGCCCTGGGGATGTTTGGGTTGGAGCTCTGTTAACAGAGGAAGCCTGTGCAAAGGCACTGAGGTAGAAAGGCCCTTGCCCTTTGTTGGACTGTAAGCAAGGAACAGTGTTGTTGGAGTAGAAGAAAGCAAGGGGTGAGAGTCATAGGAGATGAGATTAGGGAGGTTGCAGGAGTCCATATCATTTAAGGCCTTGTAAGCCATGGGCAGGACTTTAGATTTTATTGTGACTAAAGTGAGAAGATAAGGGAAGTTTTAAATAGATGTGATGTGGCATGATCAGATTTGCTTCTTTAAAGCATTATTCAGATTGTATAGCAAATTGGGTGGAGGACAAGGCTAAAAATTAGAGTCAGTTATAGGGGCTCTTGCAGTGGCCCAGGCAAGGTGTTCTGGTGCCTGGACAGGACAGTGGTGGGAGAGGTCATTGAGGACGTTTCCTGTCTGTGTAGAAGGTGGAGCCAGTAGAATTTACAGATTGGACTGAAGATGGTACATGAGACTAAGAAGAGTCAGGGATGACTCCGTCCATGTATTTGACTGCTGCTGCTGGTGTAGTAACAGTTTACGAAGATGGATTTTGGTGGAGAAATCAGGAATGTTTTAGAAAGCATTATGTTTGAGATGCCTATTGGCCCTTGCCAGTGGATATATTAAATAGACAGTTGGATAGAGAAGTACAGAGCTCAAGGAGGTGATCTGGCCTCAATACAGAGCTTTGGGAATCGCAGCCTATAGGTAGTATTTAGGGCAATGGCATCTGATGAGGAAGGAAGCATAGGCAGAGCTGAGAGCCAAACATGAAGGCTCGAAGCATCTCAGAAGTGACAGGGAGAAGTGATGAGGAACCAGTAACAAAAGAGCCTACAGGTAGCAGGTGAGAGGGCTGTCCTGGAAGTACTGTGAAGAAGCTGGGGGTGAACAGCTAGGCCTGATCCTGCTGGCAGGCCAGGGTCAGTGGGAGGGAGAGAGCAGCCATCGGAGGTCACTGTCATCAGAGAGCGGTTTCTACAGAATATTAGTGTGGTTAGAACAAATTCAAGAGCGAGTGGAAGGAGGAGGACAGCAAATACTGTCACTCTTGAGGATTCCTCTCTAAAGGGAGCAAAAGAAAGGTGGCGAGAGCTGGAGGAAGATGTGGGGTCCAGAAAGCCTCCATAAGTATTTGAAAAAGAGTGAGGGTGGAAAGATACACCCTGTAAGAGAAGAGAACTGCGGAAAAGCAGGAAGCACATCAGAAAGTAGATTGGTAGATAAATGTGGAGTGTATGGTTATTTAAATCATTTCATGGGGTAGACTTCTTTTAGATGACTATTTTCAAGAGCGTTGCTGCAAGGGTGTCATGTGTTGGGGGTGATTTGAAGCCAGTGTAGGGTGCACCTCGGCTGGTGCTTCTGGCTTTCGAAGCTCACGGCACTCTGGTGATTGCCACTGCTGGCCACATTCTCAGCTGTGCACTGAGGAATTCGGGTCCCTGAAAACTCCCTGTCCCTGTGTCCCTGAATTCAGCACTGTCTGTCTCTGAAAGTCTCAGCAGACCTTCCCTGGCTTGGCTGAGACTATCCCTGTGCAGTGGCTCTTGTGTGTGATTTCTCATGGGGGGGGGGGGGGGGGGGGGAGGCCTTTAAAAAAAAAATCTCTAATTCTTGCCCTGTCCCTGTCTCTTCTCTGTAGTTGATTTGGTATGGATCTGTGACTTCAGAGGTTCCCAGATATGATATATGGACATTTGTTAGGTATATGAAATGAGATTATGTATTATTGGAATACTGTTCTGAAATTTTTCCTTTTTTATGGGGAAAGTAAATTGTGTATTTTAAGATTTTGTTGTACCAATTCTGGTATTTCTTACTTAGTTTGAGGTTTCTACTATGGATTTTTTGATCAATTTTATTTATTTATTTTTTTATGTTTATCTGAGAAACTTCCTTAATATTTCCCTCTGAAGTTATGTTCACTTCTCTACTTCACCTTACAAACACTCATTTCTTTCGGAGCATGCAGGGTAGTTATCATTTGAGCCGTACTGCAGCCAGATTTTAGCAGTAGAGACCAAGTCTTAGGGTTAGGAGGGAATTGTCAATCAGTTTACCCAACTTGATCTCACAGATGAGGAAGTTAGGGAATCTTCAGATGCTTGTTTTCCCACCTGATTTTTAAAGTATCCATAGAGTAAATAAATGGTCAGAAACGGACCCTAACAGTTACTCCTCTAGTCTGTCCTATTATCTCCTTTTGAGAACTTACCTGAAAAAATCCACCGGCACCTAGAGGAACGCACCCAGGTAAGCACCTGGTGCTCTCTACCTAATGCTGGTGGAGGCTGCACTCACATAGCCCTGAGCCCTCTGGGCCACGGCAGCTGTGTGCCTGTCCCTATCCCTGTTCCTTTGGTCCTTCTGGTCGAAGGTAAATCTGTTCTGAGCGTTGTTTCCTGTTTGCCAGTTGTCCTTGGGGATGATGGTGGTAACGTACAAAAACTTGTCAGATTGTTCCCGAGATAATTTCTATTTATATTTCTGATTGTGCTCTAGTAGAAGCTGAAGAGAATGTTTAGATTCTTGAATTTGAGAAGTGGTTAGTGTTGGATGTTAGTTGATTATTGAACTTTGCAACTATAGAGCTTATTATCCTAATATTTTGGATGATGTTAAACTATGAAAAAAGCTCCACTTCTTTGCTGATGTCCAGACATAAATTTTGATAAAACATACCATCTTATTGCAAATTACATTAATCCCATCTAAATTGTGTTTTAAAAGAGAATATCGGAATATAAATATTTATTTTAGGCACAAATGATGATATTTTGTCAAGTCATCTGCAGTTACACATTTTTACAATATATGCATGTTTAATGTAAATAAATTAAAACAGAAATTAATTACTCAAATATAAATGATTACATAATAGCATCTTTGTAGCAGTTTCAATTTGTTCAAATATTTTTAAATAGATACAAGTATCTAAGATCTATAAAGAAGGTGCTGAATGGCTGTTGACATTAAGGCACAAGGTAAATCACACAGCAGTTTAAACTAAAATAGTTTAGTTCAGAGGGTACTGCTGTTTTATAACCATATTTAAAAATCTGTTCCTCTCACTCCCTCAAACTGAGTTCAGGGATATAATGGATCCCATTATAGGTAAAAGGTCTGTGACTCAGCCATTGAGCTACTCAAACTCTTGGCTGTTTTAATTGCCACCATTAAAGGTTTAGTACTTTTATCTCATAAAAATAGATATCATTGATGTAAAATGTGTGCCTGTTGAAGATACATTTTTACCTCTGCCCTGATCGTTAGCTAATCATCCATTTTGTTTGAAGTTAGTTAGGTTTTATGCAGCTGGGAACTTGACATAGATCACAAAATTATTCAGATTTTAGTAAGGCAATTAAGAAAAATTTTCACGAAGGAATAAGAGTAATATCTAGCTATAATATCTTCCAAAAAGAAACTTACTTTGTTTTGGTTTACATTTTGACCACATTTAAGTGATGGAAGGATGGTGGGTGGACTTCTACCAAACTCATTCTTGAGGGCAAGAGAATAATAATAATATTTCTCTGAGTCTAATGCTGTGACTTCAACAATTCAAAGGAAATATAGGGATCACTTTTTGTCTCTACATGACACATATGTGTAAACTTAAGCATGGTAATCAGCAGCATTTATCTGCCTATATTCTCAAAGGGGAAAATGCCAAGGTGTGAAGGAAACTCCAAGAACACTTTGTTCTGGGCTTTTCCCTTCAAGCATGCTTGCTAGGCACAGTCATTCATTGTTCATATGGCTGCATGTAACAAGGTAAAATGTCTCCAGTAGAGGTCTAAAGTGATTTCAAGAAAGTTGAACTTCTTAACCCCTAGGAATACATTCATTTCTCCACATAGTATAAATACAACAGCAAATAATTGGTGGGGCAGTTCCTTAAGTTTTGTCTGTTCTATGGTTGTAATTGTGGAATTATAATATATTTAGATAAGAGAAGAAAATCTGACTGTAAAGGGGACTCAAATCTGAAACAGTTTTAAAGCTAAAACCTACTACACAAAGCATTTGTGAGCTAATATATATAAGCAGGCTTCTATTTGTGCCCAGCTGTGTAGATTCAATTATAATAATTTTCTCAGTTGCATAACATTGCTGTTTGTTTATTACTGTGTTATTAGTCAGTGAATGAACCTCCCTCTTTTTGACCCTTCAGCAGTGTTTATAAAATGCTTAATTGCTTTGGTATCTTCTGTTTTGTGTGTGATTCCAGCTGGTAGGAGTCATGGGGACACCATCCCCTTTAAGAGTTAAATGGACTGTTTCTGATGTGCAATAGACTTTCTTTTAAAATAAGTATCAGGAGCCTTTAATATTGTTTATAGGGCAGTTTCTTATGTTTTTTTCTTGAAAGTGAAGTTATTTTCTTTTTAAAACCCCCTTTCTGATGGTTTGAGTGGCAGTTAACTAACAATGCCAGGCAGCAGCTTTCCCACGGTGGCCACACCCTTTATTGCACTTGGCCCCTTCATGTCTGGGTGGGTTCCACCTCTGTCCAGCGGTTCCCCTGCACCAGCTCTCTTTGCCATCACAGCTCCCTCCTGCGGGAGGGCTTCAGCAGGCGTGCACGAGCTCCAGCGATCAGGCACGTGGGCGGGATGGTGGAGACGGGGGTGCTGCAGAGAGGCTGCCTGGGTTGCATCCTGACTCTTCTCAGAACTAGGTGTTGGTGGCTTTGGGCACATTTCCTAACCTCTTTGTGTGCCTTAGTTTTCCCATTTATAAAACAGATAATTTCAGAAGTTGGTTGTGAACCTAAAACAGGGCTTGTCACAAAACTGCTCATTGTTACCAGCAGCAGCAGCACTACTGCACAGGTCCAGGGAGATGCTGCTGAGCGGTCTGTCTTTATGTGGAAGGACACACGTCTAGCATGGACAGGGGGGCTCCTGGGTGGTAAGAAAAGACTGAAAAAATTTCACATGACAGTTGCAGAGGACGGTGACGGGTGTTAGTTGTTTATTGTTGCAAAACAAATTCCGTGGTCTAAAACAATATCCCTTTCTTATCTCCCAGTTTCTGCAAGTCAGGGTTTGAGCACAGCTTAGCAGGGGCCTCCGTCCAGTGTCTCACCAGTTATGGTCAGGTCTGTCAGGACTGCGTTCTCATCTGGAGTTCTGACTGGGGAAGAGTCTGCTTCCAAGTCCATTCAGGTTGTTGACAGAGTTTGTCTCCTGCTTCTGTGTGACTGGGGCTTCAATTCTTGCTAGCTGTCACCTTGCCCTCTGCTCTTCAAGGCGACTTGCAGTTCCTCACTGTGGTGGGCTTCCTCTGTATTCACTTGCTTCTTTCAAGTCAGCAACTGAGAGTCTCCAACCCTCCTGGAGGGCCCTCCCACTTTACACACCGTCCCTGATGGAGTCAGTCTGCTGCCCAGGGTAATCTCCCCTTTGAGCAACTCAAACCAGTGGATTTGAACCTTATTGTATCTGTGAAGTTCTCTTACCTTTGCCATGTGCTGTTGCCAAGCCAACTGTTCCCCGCAGTCAGGAGGAGGGGAAAACATGAGGCCACCTTAGAACTCTACCTCCTACAAGATATTGGTGAGTTTTTATAGGACCAAAGTAGTCATTAAGCATTTATTGCTAACTCAATTTGTTAAAATCACACTCTCTGAATCCTGGAGAACTTGCCTGGCGTGTGTAAATTAGGTTTATCATTAAGCTCCTAAAAATGGACTTTTTCCACCCTCAAAGATAGTTCCTGTTTCTACACAAACCCCTGCGGTTGTTCAGTGTTAGATAAAGACATACCTTCCTTTAAGTCCTTTGAAGTTTGACTTTTTCAATTCATAGCAATAGCATAGTAAGTTGCTTTTAATATTGACCTTTATAGGGTAGCAGAAACCTAATTGCAAACAGAGCCAAACTCCATACCTTTCACCTTTCCAGTTTAGAGATCAAACATACTATTGGGTAACCAGTGATAGTAAAATACATTATAAGTCTACAGCAAAGAATTTTTGAATTGAACTTAACTTTTTAGTATTTAGTTTAAGTTTGGTCTTCGTCTTGACTGTCATTGAATAGGTTCTACTTATGCAAAATGTTTTGGCCAGCCCAGAAGAAATGTTGTCTTGTGTTTTGCTGAGTCTGGTTCCTAGTAAGCCGGATAATTTCAGGTCTAAATGGTTGTTGCCAAATTCAAGCCTCCATATATGTCTTCAAGAACAATATGGGTCTAAGAGCTAACTTGAAATTAGCAAGACAAGTACCTGTGAACTGTGAGTTGGGCCTATAGATTCTCATTCACTGATATTTATTGAGTCGAGCCAACTAAGGGAACTTCTGTATTTCCCCATGTATAAGACACACCTTAATTTTGGGGCTTGAAATTTGAAAAAAAAAAAGTATTACATAAAGTTATTGAACTCATTTTATTCATCATAAAATTCATACAGCTCCCATCACTGTCAAAACTCCCATCCATTAGCTTGTCCTCATCTGTGTCTGATGACAAGTCACTGTTTTCATATATTGCCTCATCCTCAGTTCCATCTATGGCCTTTGAAATGCCACACTTCTACAACCACTGTATAAGACACACCCAGATTTTAGACCCCAAATTCTTTTGGGGAAAAATGCATCTTATACATGGGGAAGTATAGTACGTGCATGAAGGTGAAGATAAGAACGAAGAAAGAGGGAGGAGAGAGATAGTAAAATTGACTTTGTTAAGGACCCTGAGCATATTCATTATTTTTTAAGATTTTTACTCCTAGAAGGTAGTGTTTGGTAAAACTTGCAGCAGTTGACGTACTGTGTTAAGGCACTAAGATTTAAGAATAAGTGAGTTCTCAGACTCCTCTCATGGGTGCATATCTTGGTTTGCTTGTTGTAAATCAGAGACACCATGATGCCCATGTTTCCCGCTCTATTCGGGGGGGGGGGGTGCTGTTGAAAGAGAATGGGTGTCGTCTCTAAGCAGGTCTGCTCTGTACCAGGGACTACCCTCTGCTTGTGGCCCAGGACACAATGAAGAGTCCCTCGTCATTACTACTACAGTAGGCTTTGAATTGTATCAAATTTGTAGTTGTTTCTGTCCCTCCCCTGCCCAAAGTAGTGGTAAGGCCTATTGGCCCCTCTACATTTTCCCCCCCTAATTAAAAGTACTTCAAGAAATGATTCTCAAGTTTAGCAACACAGTCTATTTACCTGCATACACCTTTTGGAAAACTAACACATGTAAAAACATAATCAAGTCTTATATTAACAATTACGATAACCTTTCCAAGCATTTATGAAGCAATGGAGATACATCAAAAGTATGTTTGGTGTAACATTGGTTCAGTTGTATGCCCTGAGCATGTGTGCGTGTAAACACAGTATTTCAGTGACGTCCTTACATGCAGGCCTGCTGCTTCACCTGGTGCTTTTCCTAAGAAGTAGAATGATCTGTTACCAAACTGGAGAGGAGAATTGACTCTTTTAGATTCCTTGAAATATAGTAGATTAGAGATTATATATATATGCTGTTTCTTTTTTAAAGTTGGTTTTGGGGGAATTTTCCAGAGAGAGCAGATGGAGGGTTACCTTTTTCCTTTTTCTGGTTCTGGAACGCTCAGGTCAGGTCCTGGCTCAAAGCAGGCTGATTGAACTGACTTCATCTTCTATCAACAGGGTGACTTTAAAATCCAAACTGGATAATGTCTGTTAGCTGCAAAGTACAGTATGCATTTCAGTTCTTAACCACATTTTTATCTTTGGGGAAAAAAGTGATTCTCTACAGCTTTAGTTTGAAAGTAAACTAGAATTCTCTCCTGACCCTTTGAAGGCAAAAAATTTCAAATTTATTTTAAATTAAAATTTAATTAGTGTGTTAGGGTCTTAAAACTAAGACCTTTATGGTTTTGGGGAAAGGTAGCCCATGGCTCCCCAGGCTTGTGCTGTGGCAAGAACAGGGCTTGGAGACCACCCGCTGCCCCCTCCACAGCCGTGGGCCCGCAGTCACCTTCCCACTGGCTTTGTAGCCACATCCAGGTTAGAATTCAGGTTTGCCATTTTCTAGCTGTATAACTTTGGGTCAGTTCATCTTCAAGTGTCATTTATAAAAGAGCAATTCTATCACCACTCACCAACCTCGTGAGATTATTATAGGGAGCTTGGAGAAGAGGTAGGTAAGATCCTTAGCAGAGCACAGGGCACATTCAGTATGGTGGCCCAGGATGGCTGCAGGACAGCCCAGCTCCTGTGTTGTCTCTTCCTGAACACCGGCTGCACCTGTACCCTTGGCCCCGTCGCCCTGAGTGGGGCCAAGCTGGAGGCAGTCTTGCGGGTCCCACAGCACGGGTATGACAGCCTGGTCAGCACAGAGAGCAGGCCCACTTGGGCTTTCTCAGGGACCGCGGCACAGTGTGTCACACGTTAACAATGCTATCTGTGACAGTGCTACAGTAGGGTTTCAGTCCTAAATAACCTAGAAGATGGTCAGTTTTTTATATATGATGTGAAGCTTTAATATTAAATTTAATGTAACCACTTCATTCATTACTTTGGACTCTAATAATTCAAAATGTGTTTGTAATTTAGATGTCATAAAAGCAGCTCATGTTCATGTGTAGCTGTTGACGATTTCGTTCGAATGGCAGATCTATTCTAAGGACAGCTTAAAAACATAAGCCGAAAGTCAGAGGTTCAAAAATGCCTTCAGATGATTTTTAAATGAGATATTTCATCAATAATTTTAAAATAATTTTAATTCTGAATTTAATGATTCTGAGTTACAGGCAGAGATAAATTTATTACACTATAATATTTCAACATTTACTTTATTTAACTTGGTAATTATCTTGGCTGTGTATATAACAGAAATTATATGTCATCTTTATATGATTATTCTAATATTTCTATTTTATTCCTACCAGTGACTAAATTGCACATAAAAGAAACTGCCAATTCAGTAAGCTAAGTGCAATTTATATAACGTTACATTTGTCTGTAGAGTCATATGCTGTCTTGTAAAACATTTGATAACACACACAGACAAACACACACACACACCGTAACCACCCATCACCCCAGGAGCAGGTGGCTTTGCCCAGCTTTAGCTTGTATCAGTAAAGTATATTTTGAAGAACACTAGGACACTTTATTCAAGATAGTCTTGGAAAAATGGGATGCTGCAGTGAAATACCTCAGAACGCTGCCATCTCCCCTTGGAGTGTAGGATAGACTTGGGAAGTTTTGTAGTATAGAACACTGTATGATTTTGCTCAGCCCAGAAGTCTCTAAACTGATGTGACCCAAGTCTTCTTTCCATGTAACAGCTTTTAATGTCCTAAGCTTAAAAATATTGTTCTATACATTTTACCTTCTTAATTAATTTATATGACAAACAGTCCCAATATTGTTCATTTGTTTATTTGGTTCATAAATGTACTCATTCAACAATTTTTCCTAGAAATTATTAAGAATGAGCTGAATAAAACTAATATAAAAGGTTTGAACTTGAGACCCTGACTCTAATACCAAATTTAGCCAAGCAGAAAATCTTACAATCCTTGAATGTATTCTTAAGAATGTTTTCACACTTATGTTATTCAAAGAATCAAAGTTAAAAATTATTTTAGTTGACTATTTAAACTAATACTTGCTCATTTTGATCTGTTCCTTCGCCAAGAAGGTTTCAAAGGCTTGCTTGTAATGGCATTTTTATGCCTTCAGTAACCCAATCTTAGGCATGATTTACTGAAGTCTGGGTCCGTGGAGGAAGTGACCCCGGGCCAGCACCTTGCTGGCATTTCCCAGGGAGCCTCTCCTCAGTGCTGCCTGGGTCAGGTGCTCTGCTCCCCCTGGCAGCTCCTGGCTGCCTTGATTACTGTTATATCCTCAAATATTTGTTGAATGAGTAAATGAATTGGACACCAAATTTTGAGTGCATCTTCTTTTCATCAATGTCATGACAAGACAAGGGCGTTAGACTCTCCATAGGTCTTACTGAGCCCTTGCTAAATGCGGTTTTGAACACTTGTTCACCCTTTGGCTGAAGATTGAGCTTCAGTCTTTATACTGGAATTTCTTTTTCTTTTTTTTAAATATTTATTTATTCAATTTTAGAGAAAGGAGAGAGAAAGAGAGAAGGGGGGAGGAGCAGGAAGTATCAACTCACATATGTGCCTTGACCAGGCAAGCCCGGGGTTTCAAACCGGCGACCTCAGCATTCCAGGTCGACGCTTTATCTACTGTGCTACCACAGGTCAGAATGGAATTTCTTTTTAAAAGTTTGTCGAGGGATCAAGAACCTGGGAAGTATTGGAAAAATAAGAGTGAAGAAGGTCAGTAATAGAAATGTGTCTCCAAGGCCATTAAAAAAAGTAAGTTTTTATCTTAAATGAGTACTTAATATTTCTGATTTTACAAATCATTTAAATCATAGTGTGTTTTAAGCGTGTATTTGTTGTTCCTTGGGTCTTAATCAGTTGGCCACTTCTCCGTCATAATCTTGGAGTCTCCAAGAGGCCCAATGCCTCCTCTTAATTTAGTTTGCGGGGAAATGTGTCTCCCGAAAGGACCATGTTACTCTTGTCCAGTTGGTAATATTTTTTTTTAATCATAAATTAGTATTTTGATTTTAGACTTCTTTGTATCACTCAGTAAGCAGAGTGTCCATGTGTGTCCTGTATCGTAAAATGTCAGTTTGTAGAGATTGTACATGTGGGAAACATTGCACCCTGTTAATATTATATTGCTCACTCATATTACTTGACATCGCTAACAGGTTTGAGGCTTCAAGAATATAATGAAGGAACAATATGAGTAAATAAGATTAAATCAGAAAATACTGATGGAAGTTGGAGGAAAAGCACGCTTGAGATAGATGAAAAGTTTCTCCTTCCTTTTTTATGCTCCTGAGCACTTTGGACCCCCTTTGCTTAAGAGTAACAGAGGGATTGCCCTCGCTTCCCCACCACAGCTCAGCTCTCCTTTGGTTAAATTTGCATCCTATTTATACTGCTGTTTCATGTAAGATTTTCTGCATTTGTCTAATTTATATGTTCTGAAAAATGCAGTAAGGATACAAACAATTACCTTTAGTTTATGATTTTTTTTTTTTTTTGACAACACACAGCTTGGATCACTTTCATTTATACTGTAAATATCAGTCATTCTCTTTTAGGTCCAAGAGTTCATGGCATAATCCTTCTATACCTATATTCCCTAACACTCCAACAGACATATGAATGTGTGATAGAAAATGTGTCAACCAGAAAGTCTTATAGGGTGTATTTAAAAATACCTTTGATATCTAACATTCTCCACATTTGCTCTAATAAATGAGCGGTTTTAGGAATGCCCTATATGGTAATATCAGATGTTAATGGCATTGATTATCTGTCAGGCAGTGGGAATTGATGGGAAAATGTGCTGTAAAATTAAATAGCATTAGAGAAGACTGCCGTGCGGGGAGGGGGCAGCAGGACACGCCGGCTTGGGAGCCTTCGTCAGGGTATTACTGTGAGCTCCAGGTTCTCCCCCACATGATTAAGGCAGGCCATCTGTTCTTTGTTAAATGTTTACAAAAACAGCTTTTCTCTAAAAGATTTAAGGAGATGTAGGTTTGGTAAACACTATCATATTTCTGAGCACCTTTTTCACCTGATTTCAAATAGTACCAAAATATAATTCTGCATTTCAAACAGGATTAGTAGTTTTTTGTATTCAATCTTTATGTTTTCTCCTCCTTATGAAAGATTAAGTTTTTAAAGGGATACTAATTTATGGCTTCATTTATTACAGAAAGGAGCAACTAAAATCATTTGTATGCTAAAGTGTGTAAATAAATCTTCAGCCCTTTTGTATTTGGTGTTATATGCTTTTTCTAATTCGTAAATGTGTACCAGGCATCTCTTATTAGAAGCCGGCACTTGGCTACTAGAGTCAGTACCATGCGGATTAAAGACAGGTGCACATACCTGGAATTAATTTGCCATTCTCAGCTTTAAGCATTGTTTACTGGTAGATTTCTTTTTTCTCTTTCCTTCCCTTTCCAGGAAAGATTTTTTCTTCCATTTCCTGAAAAATAGCTCGTCCCAAATAAATTTGATTTCTATGTCCCTTACAAATAATAACAATAATACAGCATTTTCCTTTTGAATTACATTAGAAAATAATATGTAACAATTAATTTGACTTTAGCTTAAATGTAAAAAAGCAGTTAACTCAAATAATTCCCAATAATCCCCAATAATTCTCAGGTAATGATAATTTGAACAGTGCCTCGGTTGACTCTTACTAACCTTTTGAGTAGTACGAACATTCATGGACGTCCTCACTGAAAGGGTTAACAAAAACCTCACTACTCAAAGGGTTAGGAGTGTTTGTGAGGGACGGGTAGAGGGCAGGGGTAACTTTCCTCAGTGTCTGGTTAGCTGCGCGGTCCCTGTAGGGAACCATCCATGTGCTCTTCTCAGACTTGTGCCCTGTTTCTCTCTCTTCTCATAGATCCTCACTCTTTGAGGTTCACTGACTCTCCAGTGTTATTAAGAAAGGGCACTTTGTATTTTAAATTCTCCTAATGCCATAGGATTTTGGAAAGGACTTTGGAAATCATCTAACCCAAATCCTTCATTTTGCAGTTGAAGAGAATGAACCCCAGGTGGAGTGCAGTGATTCCCCCAGGTAAAACAGCTAATGGCAGTGCTTGGATTAGAATCTGTATCTCTTGCCTCACCATTCTGGGCTGCTTCTCCTACACTTGTGCTGATGAAGAATTGGATGTAGGTTTCTTTAGTAACCATGGTAGGTTTTAATGAAAACAGTGTAACTACTTCCTTCTCAGGCAGTGAGTTTTTAAAAAAGGTTTTTGGGTCACCAAACACTTTCGAAATCAAATGAAACCTGTGGAGCCTTTCCCAGGACACCTATGTATAAGATTTCAGAAGATTGAACAGCGTGTAGATTTAGGAAACTTCGTCTCAAATCTCGTTCTGTTCCCTGCTGTGTGGCCTTGGGTGGTCATGTAACCTGTTCAAGCTTTCCTTCCTTTCTGAAAGATGGGGGGAAATGATCACATTTTTCTTGAGATTCAGCTGAACTTACTCTGAAAGCACCCAGCTTAGTACATAAAATAGATGCTCAATAAGAGTTAGCTGTATTGGAATCTAATTTATAGTTCTTACTGATGGTAAGCCGTAGTTTCTGAGTTACTCTCGTTCTCTGCAGACCTGGACCTGGGCTCTCTCGCCTTCTCCCTTTGGAGGGGCTGTGGTGAGGGGTGTGGGCTCTGTGGCCATCAGCTTGGATACCATTCTTAGTTCTGTCAGTTATGTCTGTGATCCTTACTGCATCTTAGAGTGACTGCATACTTAGGTCTAGGGCTAATGTGGCGATTGCATGGTGTCAGGGGTGTGACGTACTTAGAACATGTTCAGGACATAGTGAGATTGTTCAGTAAACACTAGCAGCTTTTATTGTTGTTGCTGTCTATATTACAGTTACTATTAAGTGTCTGGAGAATATGTGAAGAAGGCAAATATTGAGGGACACTTGCAGGTGTACCATTTTCAAATATCTCATTAGAATATATATCAAGGTTCATGGAATGTCATAATTGACAGTGGAGATAGCACTCTGACCCTGCCCTGGTTTGCATTGTGAACTGCGAGGCTGAGTCACTGACTCTGATCTCAACTGACCACTGAGCTTCCTATCCCATTGTTGTTATTTTTTCTGGTGGGGGGGCACAGACAGGAAGGGAGAGAGATGAGAAGCATCAACTCATAGTTGTGGCACTTTAGTTGTTCATTGATTGCTTCTCATATGCACTGTGACTGGAGGGCTCCATCCGAGCCAGTGACCTTGGGCTTTAAGCCAGAAACTTTTGGGCTCAAGCCAGCAACCATGGGATCATGTTAATGATCCCCTGCTCAAGCCAATGACCCTGTGCTCAAGCTGGAGACGTTGAGGTTTCTAACCTGGGATCTCAGCATTCCAGGTCAATACTCTGTCCACTGCACCACCACCGGTCAAACTGTTGGTATTCTTTATAGTATTTCTGACCATCTCTGGGTGAACACCTAATGACTGTCATCTCCTACAAGACACAGTGAAATGACTATCTGGATTCTCTTCCCATCGCTAAAATTTGGAAATGTAAAGCAATTTATGGAAAACACTATCTGCATTTCATAGTAGCACAAGGAATCTAGCCAATTCAAAGCTATTAAGTTTGGGTGTATGCTTTTAATTTGACATTTTGATGTTTTTTAAATTAGAAATGACCTGTATTATGCAAGATTTATGTGTTCATACTTTGATTTCAAACTTCCACAGGACCTGGAACTTGAAGTGCTTACTTAGTACACTTGTTCTTTTTAAAAGTAGCTTAATTATGTATCTTTAATTTGACTTCCCATTCCTGCGTTGCGGAAAGAATTCTACATAATTCATTCTGAATGGTTTAGCTTTTGCTACCATTTTTTTTATATTTAAAAATATTTAAGTTTTTGAGTAATTTGAATGCCTTACACAATATAATCTTAAAACAAAACAAAGACAGTTATAAACCCTTAAACCTTATAAAGTTAATAAATTAAACATGAATAAACTTATTTTAAACATTAAAATAATTTGTATATTTAGTCAGGTTTTATCTTTTCTAACTTCACATCACAAGTTTAATATCAAAGACATTTCAAATTTAAGTTTCAGGATAACATGTATGAAATGGACACCAATAAAAAATATACTGTGTTAAAAGTGTAAATGTTATGAATAGGAGAAATGAGAAGTTAATTAAGATGGGAACATTTGAAAAAAATGTTGTAAAGACTTTGTAAGAGTTAAAATAAATGTAATATATAATTATTTAAGTTTAAATTTGGTCATTATTTTAGTAAAACTTAGCATTTATCAGCATACTTAAATTTATTCTTTTATAAAAACCTGCTAAAATAAAATATTTATTTATATTATACTTTCTTAACCAGGAAGTGACAAAATACAGCTCAAGGGTAGAATCCAACCACCTTATTTATCATTGATGGCTATTTTATAATAGTGACATATTTGAATACTGTAACTGCTTTTGCTACTATTTTGTCATTCATCATTTCCTATCCAGGCTGCTAAGGAAATGGACGTTAGTCTTTAGCCTAATGAGAATTATTTTCTTCTTGAACTACATTTTTTTTTACTGTATTACCAAGTTGCCCCCTTTCACTCTTTATTTAAAAGCTTTCTTGTTTAAAAAATAGGGGATTTTTTTTTTGGATGAGAGAAAATGATACATTTTACAACTGTATAGTATGGTAAAGTGTTTGGTACCTTGAGTATAGAGTAAGTTTTAGAAATATCAGCCTGTAACTTTCAGTTCCTTTCCATCACTACGAAGAACAACGATATACTAATTTCAATTCCTATTTGTGTTTCTCAGCGTTCTCCGTCGGAGCCCTTTCTAGAGAAACCAGTGCCGGATATGACTCAGGTTAGCGGGCCGAACACGCAGCTAGTGAAGAGTGAGGATTACCTGCCGTCCATAGAGCAGCAGCCCGCACAGAAGAAGAAGAAAAAGAAAAACAACCACATTGTTGCAGAGGATCCCAGTAAAAGTTTTGGTAAAGACGACTTCCCCGGTGGGGTTGATAACCAAGAACTGAATAGGAATTCACTAGATGGGTCTCAAGAAGAAAAAAAGAAAAAGAAAAGGCCGAAGGCAAAAAAAGATCCGAAGGAACTGAAAGAACCCAAGGAGAAAAAAGAGCCCAAGGAACCCAAGACCCCAAAAGCCCCTAAGATTCCCAAAGAGCCAAAGGAAAAGAAAGCAAAAACCGCCACGCCAAAACCCAAGTCCAGCAAAAAGTCAAGGTAGGCCACGCATGGAGACGCCCCCAGACCGTAGCTCAGAAGTGCGCAGCCGTGAGGAGGGCGGGCAGAGGGAGGGGGCAACGCTTCAGTTGTCCTTGTTTTCCTTGTCAAGTTTCTTTCTCTGATATCCAAACTCAAAGTTAAGATTTTTTAGGCATTCTGAAATTAAGGCTCCGTTATTACGAGCTATTGATTTGAATGAGAAATTTTAGACTTCACTGTATAACAATTACTATTTTAAAATGACTGTGTTGTATTTTGGTAAAAAATTTGTCATTTAACACACAGAACCCAGTTACCAGCACAATTATTTGTAAGTCTAGACGAACAACCTCATTGCCAGTGACAGTCCAAAACTGGGAATGAGGACTGTAGAAGCAAGACAGGTCACGCTGTTTCACTACACGTTCAGCCCCGATTCCCAAAGGCCGAGACAGTTAATGCTCTGCACTTGGAGTAAGGCTTCCAGGGGCCGGGTTGAAGTCCTGGGCAACACAGGAGAAATCAAATGGCAGTTATTCCGAAAATACCCCTTCAAGTATAGCATGAAGTTCAGGCTCTGGGAAGTAGCCCTCTCCCCTCCATGGTTCCCTTCCATACTTCCCCACCAGCTCTCTGACCCCCCAGAAGGCATATTTACTCAGTTAGAAAAGCTGAGAGGAGAAGACATTGAAGACTAATTTTTTTCATTTGTACTGAACATTTCTTACAACTGTTCTGAACCAGTTCCAAACATCTGAATCTATTTTTCAGAATATGGCTCATGTTAGAAAATATAGTTTCCAGATGGAAGTATGGTCAGACTTGGTTAATCTGAACCTGTTTGCAAACTCCATTAGAAAACAGGCTCCTTCCACCGCCTGCCCCCATGTGCACGCACATACATGCATGCTCTGTTCTGCCAGTGACGTGCCCAGTGTGAACTTTTGAGCTCAGTGGCCTGTAAACCTTCTCTTGCAGGTTTTTCCATGCTGCGTGTGCGGGCACACAAAGAGGGGATATGATTTCTGTGACTGTAGGTGCTGCAAAGTGAAAGAACAAACTTGGATATTCAGCCTTCTGCTGAAAATATCTAAACAACCCCAAATACATTATTCTATAATGTTTTGAATCACAGTCATTTAAAGGTCTTGGCCATCAGTACTTTTTATGGTGTCAAAATAACTGAATTATTCAATACCTCAATCTTATAGGCAGCTTAATAGTTGCATTTATTTATGAATGTTCTTGGTTGCCTCACTATGTGGTTTCTTCACTGAAAACCAGTATTGTTTTCTTATGAATATTCTTCTAGTCTTACAATCCATCATTAATTGTTTTTATTTATTTAAGAAATATTTCATTAAGTACTTGCTGTTTGTAGGTTCTGCATTAATTTTAGGGATCTGAGAAAGAGGACTTGGTTAAAATTTCAGTGTGACTTAGGAAGGGTTTTGAAAATATGAATTGGCTAAATCTAAGCATTGTGCTTTTGGTAGGAGAAAGCATGTGCTTATTTGGAGAAAGACATCAACGCAAAATCTAGGAAGAATGTATTTTTTTTTAAACCTAGTATGTAAAAGTCCTCTAAGAAAGTTTTGAGAGCTCAGAAAATACAGCACCAAGACTAGGTTTAGCCTCAAGATGTACTTACTGTCTTCAGTTTCTATCTTAATTTTTTGAACATATCACCTAATGGTAAAAATTGATAAGAAAGAAAAGAAAAGCTCACTAATTCATGGATCTGGTCATAAATTTCCAAGTAATATTCTTTCAACTTCTGAGTCTAATTAGAACTGTCCCTGTCTTTAAAAACGTACTTTAGCATACCCTAGGATACATTGGGGCAGATATTATAACAATGAAACGTGTTAACATTTTCCTAACAACTAAGCAACTCTTAGGAATTTGGGGCATCAAGTCCAATGAGTACCGGCCACCCCATGCCTCCTTGGTACAGGTACAGGTACAGGTACAGGTGCAGGTTTGTCTTCATCTACCACGGGAACCTTCAGCACAGGCCCCATCTGCGTGCTCTCAGCTGCCCATCCTGAAGTTTGAGCTGTCTGTGCAGAGTATGTTTTTGACATTGCTGAATCTGAGTAATGACTTTGCACTAGAGTCGCATACTTTTGGTAGGAGGAAGAGCATGCAATTATTTTCTCCAAGAACAAAGTCTAGTCATTTTTTCCCCCATTCTATTTTTTTCACTGTTTCAGTCAATGCCTCCTATAGGTCGTTCCCTAAGCAGTATGAAAATACTAGGGGAACACGTCTGTTGAGTGTGGAGATGTGCAAGTGCAAAGGGTGCTGATGTAACATGGCTCAGAGGCTTAGGAGGCCGTGTGGAGGGTCACCAAGAGAGTTTGCGGCACCTCTGTGGCCCTGGTGACTTAATCATTTGTAGGGCCCCTTGCTGATTTATGATGAATTGTGGTGAGGATATTCCTGAGAGGTTTTCTGTCATTGATAGGGATGCCTGTCCAAGAATATTGTAATGAAATAGGGATTTTCAGTAGATTAACAAACCAACCCATTACTTTGTTGAGCCACAGGATTTCTATTGGTCAGATGAATTGAGTATGTCAAATTGTGGGCTCATTGTTCTGCTAAGTCTGGAAAGGAAATAGCATCCTGAAGCAAGGATAAGTAGAATGCATACAACTACATGTAAATTCTGAATAGCATAGCAGAATAATTATGTAAATTGAATATGCAGTGATGAAGGTAATAGGGGGTTTGGGTTATGTTAGTACTGGCGTTGAATTGCCATAGCAGTCTGCTTTTAAGCACTGGAATACAGCAGTGGCAATTTTGTTTTGCAGAATGTTACATGATACCAGTTATTTCCATCCTTGAATAAGTTAACTTGATGAATTTGTTTATACAGAAAATAATTTTCCTACAGAGGGCTCAAATGGAGGGAATAAACAAGTGAAATGAAAAAGGCAGCGCAGAACTGCTCACATCTTTCCTGTTCAGGCCTGTGTGCCGTGTCGTTGGTGCACTTCCACAGACAAACCTGTTGTTCTCTGAGTGGTGGTGATGGAAGGGACCCACTGTCGGGCTGGCTATGCACTGTGTCTGAGCTTGTTTGGGGAGAGACACACAGGGAGAGAGCTTGTTCTGCGCTGTTCACTCACTTTCAGTGATAGAGGCCGTGAGAAAGGGTGGCTGTGTGCCTTTATGGTGTCCTCTTATTTCCTGTCGTCCTACCTCATTCCATAAAGTCGCCAGAGCTTGAATTTGTGGCCCATTCCCAGGGAACTGGCCTTTTTGGCAACCAGAATGTCATTACATCGCCTGTGCAGGAGAACCTCACAGATTTGCCCAGCAGCTGTTACATAGAATGGTAGCAAAGTAGAAAAAGGTGTTCAGCATTTCAGAAAAAGATGTTTAAAATCTTAGTGATGAGACAAATGGGCCATATTTCTCTTTTCTACTAGAAACATACTGTTTTTTTCCTCTTTGCCTTTTTTGTTAAATACCGGTATATATTTTTCTACCTGTTTTTTCTAGTGCTCTTCCCAGGTGTCCTTAAAGCTTCCAGATATTGGCAGTTAATATTGAAAATAAAATCTAAGACATTTGTGGGCTGAGGGGATGTCATTTTGCATATGGAGGATTCCTGGAGCTGAAATATGGGGGGTTGCATTCTTCTTTTCAATGCATGTTCTGTTGCGTGTGCACGGCCCTGTGAATGAGCAAGAATGTAGAGGAAGTGCTTCCTTTGAATGACTCTTAAAGGATTTAGGGGTCCATTCAGCGATATAAAGATTCTTTGAGTGTACATACAGAAGGGAACTTGGCCAGAGGTTGTGACTTGACTGTTGAAGCCTCAAATGAAGCCATGGAGACTCGCTTCTGCTGCAGCGACTAGGGACACAGTTTGGCCCTTGCTGTTTTCCACTCTCGCCCTTAAAGTTAGTCGAAAACTAAAATGTTATTTCTCAATTAAGATTGAAGACAGTTTATTTTAAACTGAAGAATACACCCACTGGCATTATTATTTTTTAAAAAAACATATTAAGTATCAAAAACATGTAAAGTATGCTTTTTGCAAACTGCCCTATCATTATCATTAATATTTATGTGGCACCTTTCTTCTGAGGAACCTGGCTTTTCAGATACTGTTTTCTCCGTGATGAGCTAAGAGAGTAGCAGCATTTTACCCAAGAAATATTTTTATTCAGCCAGCAAGCCCAATGGTGATATATTTTAGTAAACTAATGCATATTTTATAGTGTGCTCTTACATATGTAAAATTTCTTTGTAGAGATTAGACCCAAAAGAAAACCATTAAACTAGCTTTTCCAAGGAGGAGAAAAGCCCAGATTGTTAGATATTTCCCATCAGGTACATAGGTAATAAAGTAAATTAAACCCACAGTTTTTCTTCTTTTTAGTTTCTTGTTCTTTCTTTTACTCACATGCTATGATTTAGCCTTGACCCAAGACTTCAGATAATTGGAAAAACTGAATTAAGTGTTTTGGACACTGCCTGCAGAAGAGGCTATAAATTTGCTTAACATGTGGTCACAAGATGGACTTCTGAGCCATTTCAGTGTTGGAGAGGAACGAGGAAGAAACAGTGCCCATGGGTAGAGGTTGTGTGTCTGTGCCCACCAGCCTGCCCGCCCCGCCCCATCTCGGGTTCATTAAATACAAGCGCCAGGTCAGGGATGGGACTAGCTGCCCTCTTTTCTGCTGGTCTCAAAGGTTATCTTCTCTTTGACAAAGGGCCATCATTTCTTCCTTCAAAATAACTGCCTCAGTCTTTGCATTGTCACTGACAGGCCACATTGTAGCCCTTTGACCCTCTGATTTGTCTTAAATCAGCTGCATGAACAGGGAGGGAGAGTGGTTAGCTGCGGATTCTGGTATCTTTGACTTCATGTGGCTCAGTTTATACTCACTGGGGGAAGAGACTGCCTAACCGCATTGACCCCGAGCAGCGAGTTCTGCCAACTTGTGCGCTGTGCTCGGTGCTGAGTGGACTACACTGGGCCTGCTGGAACTTCATCTCTGCCTGCAGGAGCGCTTCAGTGGCTTCGGAGCAGTGGCCGCTGCCACCGTGGTTTATGTGGGAGCGGGTGATGGAGATCCCACTTTCAACTCTCGTTACTCACCAGATGAAAGTTGAGAGGTGAAGAGGCCATGGCAACAGTGGGGCATTGAGGGGTTTTTTTTTAGAGACACAGTTTTCTGAAGTCTTTAAATTGAATTGTAGGGTGGCGCATGTGTTGTCATAGTATATGTGGTTGCAATGTTAGAGTTGGAAGTTAAAAAGCAGAAGGAATCAGCTGATTTTTAAAATGATTAAAAGTATCTCTCTATAAAAATCTTTTGAAAAGTATGAAGTTCTATACAAATGCAAAATTTGTCCTATGATAATATAAACTTCTTTTGCTAGTGGTCTTCTGCCTAGATAAAGGCTCCTTTGAGTCATTGGTTGTTTGTGGAAACCACCGTAGAGCATCAGTCATCTGAAATGCCAGCCCTCATTTCAGCCATCTCTGCATGGAAGTCTGTGTGGCTTCAGCTTTAAATGCTAAATAGGGAAATGGACAGTGTGAATTAAGAAAAAGGGCACTGTTCATTTTTTGAAATTGAATTTATTGGGGTGACGTTGATTAATAAAATGATACAGGTGTCAGGGCTACAAACTCGATAGTTGCAGTCACCTGCATATTGTCCTGTGTGTTCACCACCCCAGGCTGTCTCCTTCCATCACATTCTCCCCCCCCTTCACCCCTCTCGCCCTCTGGTAATCACCACACTGTTGACTGTCTGTGAGGTTTTTTTCTTTTTTCTTTTTTGCTTAATCTTTTTATCTTTTTCACCCATGCCCCCTCTTTTTTTTTTTTTTAATGTTGAAAAGACAACACCTTTGAACTTCCCTTACAACACTAATTTTAATGTAGCCCCGATTCCTGCAGGAACATTATGATTTTATGGCACTTGGACTTCTGTGAGGGTGGGCGGTGCTATCTCCTCCTTGTTGGCTTGCCATTTGCTCGCTTACTTCTCTGTCTACCTATAGCACCTGATGAAAACGTGGGTGGGCAGCACATTCCGTGTGTTGTATTAGTGTCCTGGCTGATCAGAGAAGATAATTATAAATGTAGGAAGTGTGGCTCTGCTTGACAGAGTTACCTGCACTTGTCCCCCTTTCTGGGTCATGGGAATGCTGCACAAATAAGAATAGCCTCTTAGAATCTGGCACTGCAGGCAAATGTCTGCCTTGCTGTTGCCGCTTGGAAGAATATTACTATATATAGCAAAAGGGCATTGAAAGGCATACCTTTGGCATCAGTTTTGCAATGTCTGATTTATTCAGGTCTGTTGCATTGTAGTGCTGTATAGCCTGAGTGCCTAATGTTTATGTTGGGCTTGTGTGGTGAGATAGCATATTAGCTAACTAGGCTTCTTTTCCATGTTGTTACTTCTGGCAGACCTTAATTCAATCCATAAAACTCAATAACCCTTAGATATCCAGTGGCAGTTCTGACTCATGATGAGTCTTTTGTTTTTTTCTCTGAATATGTTCAGTATCACAAATGGACATGGCTCTTTCAGGAGAGCTGTCTTACTGTATCTTTCTTTCATTTTTTTAAAACATTTTTCTTTTAAAAATGGTCAGCACTGGAGCTATCCTCAGGACAGGGTCCTAATGTTATTGGAAGGTTCCCCAGGGATGACCCCAGGTGACAGATTACCAGACAGGGTTTGTGAGGCCTGAAGGACAGTGCTTCCTGGACTCCTGTGGAGATCTGAGGTTAGAGTCCTTAGCCCAGTCCGGAACTCAAACGTGGGCTCTGCAGCCAGGGGTTCTGGCTCTAGACAGTCCCTAGAAGTGCCACTTCCTCTAACCTGTTTGACCTCAGTTTCCTCATCCTTGGGCACTGGATCCTTTACATTACTATAAAATGTAATGGTGAGGCATGTTGAGTTTGAAATAATGCATTTTAAAATGAAAGCAGATGAGGTTTCTGTTACCCTTCTAACTTTCTTTGCTATTCCTTTCCTAAAAATTTAGCATAGTTAATGTACTTAGAGAGTACTTGATGCTACAAGAGCTACTTAAGGTAATAATTTAGATTAAATTATTTGTTTTAGAGGTATTCTGTCCAGTGACTTTTAGCAAACTTAAAAATAACCCAAAATATTAATAATCTGTTACTGAAAACATGTTTGTTTTTCAGAAATAGAATCCCTTCCTCTCCTTTTCTCAACTCTTCTTCTTTCTGTTTCTCAACTAGGAAAGTAGGGTGAAGAATTTGTGGGTGGACTTTAGGAGTTGCGGCAAGGCATCTGCTTGGAGTGAAGCGAGTGGGTGCCCGACTTGGAGCACCCGAATGTTGACTGTGCTTGGAGCAGGCAGGCATAGGGGTGGGGCCAAAAATCCTTGTTCCTGTCCCCGAATCCTGCCCAGATGCCCTCTGCCAAAGGCTGCATGTGGAGACCATCCATGGGAACTCCCGGGGCCTTGTCTGGGGAATTCTGATTGCCTTTGTGGCAGGTATTGACCACCGGGTTTATTGTTTGTCACACAGAGTGTATTTTGTCTTTTTCCTTATTAGTTTAATTTGTCATCTGCATTTCACTACATTCTACTTTAGCTGTTAAATTTTATTTTAGTCTTAGGACTTTATTTAAAATTTTTATTTTGTTGGGCTAATTTTACTTTCTGGTATATCATGTTTTAAGATGCCTTAATTGATCCTTTTAAACTTTTACTACTTTATCTCGTCTCTTTTTTAGTTTACCTTTTTATCTTTTTTATTATTAATTTATTGTGTTTACATAGATTCTAATGTCACTCGTGTTCCCCAGTACATCCCCCCTGTCTCCTTCCCCGTCCTTTTTATCTTTTAATTTTCTTTTTCATTGCTTAAAAACTCAGAGGAAAATCTTACACTCTTGAAGTTGAGAGGCTTGATACTTTTCTCTGCCAGCACTGAGTCCTTGACCCTGATAGCTTGGTATGTATATAATTATGGCAGCTTATCCATTAGGTTCATTTCTTTTCTTAAACACCTTCTGAACATACAAAATATAAAGACATTCTTCAATACCTTTTCCTCTTCTTCTAGAAGATTGTAGTGTGACAGTATTTAGCTTGAGTCCGTGGAAACGAATCTGTTAGTCTTTACGATCCAAACCTCAAGGTTGATTTTGCCCAATGTGATTAGAATCTCCACTAACTTACACCATTCGAAGGGTCTGTTTGGTTGAGAACTCCCTCCCATTGTGCAGACATCTTCATTAACTGCCCATATTCTTCTCATCACATTTGGTTCCACAATAGGGTTCCTTTTTCAACTATTTGTTTTTTTAGAAATTGGGTTCCTAGGCTGATGTTGATCAGCGTTTCGCTGCAATCCATTTTATAATAAATCAGGGCAGTTAGCTGGCTTTCTGTAAGTAAGTTCTGTCCCTTTGCATAAAGACTTGTTTAAAAAGCCTGTACTCTTTCTCACCAGAAATACTGGGTTACTGATGTGCTATCTTAGCTTAGGTGAATTCATCCCACACCATTTCAGGTGGTGTCACTCAGCCCGTGGTGGTGGACTTCTAAACTGGCTGAATCCTTCCTTAGGGTGGATTCCTTAAAACAGTATTTTTCAATAATTTATAACCATTGGGTTTTTAACCTTCATACAGCATCAGGGTGGTTAACTCTTTTGTGGACCGGCATGAAATTTCTGGTGGACTGACACCAGTCTGTGGACCAGTGGTTGAAACCCACTGCCTTAGAATGTCCCTCCATATGACAGATAATCATTTCTGAACATAGAGTTTGTGTTTTCTAATGCAGTTCCTCGTCAAGTTCTCACTGAGTTCTCATCAAGATGGTATATGCTTTGATCACATTAATGACAGTCACAACTTTAGAGCTTGGGGTGGCAGAGGTGACCTAAGTGTCATGTAGGTTGGACCATGAGCACATCTAATTGGTCACCAGTGTGACCTCACTCATGATGAAATGTGGAATGTAAGTAAAGCGGAAAAGGGACAGTGGTCCCGACACCGTCAGCACCCTCTCCAGAAGGATGTGCTCCTTCTACGGTGACAGGGCTGTCTGGCCTCAGGAGTGGGCGGCTCTGCGTCTCACACCAGCAGTGATGGGCGATAAGGATCAGGAAGTGAACGAATTTTGTGAGTAGCGAGGGGAAGTATATGCTATACTGGGTTTGAAAAATTGTTAAGGTTCATTCTATTTTGGTGGTACTTTAACTCCATTTTACTGGGCTTCATAGGTGTTTCACCGTAAAGATAGAATCTGTGTGAGGTTTTCTAAAATGAGTTAATGAGAGAATCACTTTAGAGTAGTGCCTGCTACATAAGAGGGCAGTCTTTGTGTTGTTACTGCTGTGACTTGTACTGTTTAGTTAAATTTATCAGCTAACATTTATAGTAATGTATCAGATCAGACACTAGAAATACAAAATAAGAGACAGTTTCTCCTCTTGAGCTTACAGGATAGTTGGACAAAGACAGACAGACAAAGGCATACAAACTCAAGTGCTTTGGTTTTAGTGCATCACAGTAATGTTTCCACTCAGTGTTGTGTATTTTAAACATCCCTGTGTGGGGTACCTCATGTGGCATGTAGGTA
Organism: Saccopteryx leptura; assembly: GCF_036850995.1. Classification (NCBI taxonomy): domain Eukaryota; kingdom Metazoa; phylum Chordata; class Mammalia; order Chiroptera; family Emballonuridae; genus Saccopteryx; species Saccopteryx leptura. Next base: position 314,032,362 of record NC_089505.1, on the reverse strand, counting down.
GAGTGAAACCTTAATAGTTCAGACTGCAGTGTCCAGATAATGCTTCCCTGAATGAGTGATGTCCCAGCTAAGACTTGCAGATGAGTAGACTGGGAGGAAGTGCGGGTGGAAGAGTTAGGTGCATGTTTTTTTTTTGCTTTGTTTTTATTTATTTATTTATTTATTTATTTATTTTTTGTATTTTTCTGAAGCTGGAAACGGGGATAGACAGTCAGACAGACTCCCGCATGTGCCCGACTGGGATCCACCCGGCACGCCCACCAGGGGGCGACGCTCTGCCCATCAGGGGGCGATGCTCTGCCCCTCCGGGGCGTCGCTCTGTCACAACCAGAGCCACTCTAGCGCCTGGGGCAGAGGCCAAGGAGCCATCCCCAGCGCCCGGGCCATCTTTGCTCCAATGGAGCCTCACTGCTGGAGGGGAAGAGAGAGACAGAGAGGAAGGAGAGGGGGAGGGGTGGAGAAGCAGATGGGCGCCTCTCCTGTGTGCCCTGGCCGGGAATCGAACCCAGGACTTCTGCACGCCAGGCCGACGCTCTACCACTGAGCCAACTGGCCAGGGCCAAGGTGCACGCTTTAAGGAGTGATTCTGTGAGTCTGCAGCATGTGCAGCATACAGGGTTGTGGTGTGGGAAAAGTAGAAAAAGAAAGTTAAGGTGGCCAGTTGCAATAATTGCAGAAGGCCTTTTTGCCAGTGCCGAGAGTCTCCATCTTTAACATATATGGGATTGGACTTTACGCAGATGATTGGAGAGTCAGATTTGCGTTAGCTGGTCACTCTCCTGATAACCTGGAGGATGGGTTTGTGGATCAGGTTCTGGTGACAGTACCATGTCACTGAACTAGGAAGTGGGGGAGGCAGAGAAGGTTCAGGAGAGGTCTGAGGGCAGACACAGCTTCTCTGGGGCTGAGGCCATGCAGGGCCAGAATCATTATAGAAAGGGTTCTCTGCACAAGCCTGCTCTTTCTCGGTCTCAGCCCTGAGCAGCCATCACGCCTGCTGCTGGAGGTGCGTCAGGTTCTGTGTCTGTACCAGGCAGCTCAGTGGCCCAGTCCTCAATATTGTAGTGTCAATTTAAGGGACATTTTTTTTCAGTAATATTCTTTTCCCCCCAATTGGAATAGCTGCCCTCTTTGTGCATTCCAGCTTTCCAAATTACAATTTGGAAGAGGAATGTCTGTATGGCTATACTTTGACTTTGACATTGTGCAATACTACCTTTGAACCTTATGGATTTAAATAATAACTGTGGATGTGGAGTATGTGTCCTTTCTCCAGTCATCTGACAGTGGGTAACCCAGCCCGGGGATCACGAGGGTGGCGAGGTCAAGAGGCAGCTGTAATAGCCGAGGTAGGAAATATGTGTCTGAATCGGAGCAGTGGTCCTGGCCATAGAGAGGAGTGGCCTTTGGGCTTGCTGCTTATTTGTCCTTGTAGTTGGTATTGAGGAGTGTAGATAAGGACTTTCCTTCTTGTCATGCTGCTTGGATGAAGTGATCACGATGAAGTGGGGTCCTGTCCATATAGCTCTGCAGTTAATTCAGCCCACGTGGGTCTAAGCCAGAGCCAGAGACCGTGTTTCCAGACTTCCCAAAATACAGAACTAGCTGCTTGTGTTCCAGGTGTGTGTGAATGTTGGCCATTTCTGCCAGACACTGCCAATGTCTCATCCATTATCTATCTCATTTAAACTTTATAACAAATCTTGGAGGAAGATAGAAATACCAATCTCATTTTATAGATGTGGAAACTGAGGATGAGGGAAATTAAGTGACTTAATCAAGGGTCACAGACAGGTTAGAAATGGCAGAGTTGGAATGTGCACTAAGAGCACTGTCTGAGTCAGTTCCTTTCACCACCACTCTGCATTACCCTCATGTTAAAACAAAAATTCCGACTGGCTTTTGTTGGGCAAAGCAGTTTTTGTATAACACTTAGTTGAAAATCCAAATTAGTTTATTGCAAAATAGTAACAAAGGCCATTTCATTTAAATAACTTCATCTTGACCTTGATTGTAATGTCTTTGGGGTGGACATCGAAGGTTTTGTAGCTTTTTTGACTCGTTAGCCTGTTTTTGATTTGTATATTGGTGTCATGAGAAGACATTAGTGTGGAAATGCTTTGCTGTCTCTGAGCAACATTAATAGTGCAAGGTCTAATGAGTTTAAAAATCTCTCAGTAATCAGATCTGGGCTGAGTGCTTGCTTTGGCTACAGGCTTTTTGTCGAAGCACTGGGAGAGGTGCTGCGACTTTGAGCAGTCTTGCAGGTTCTGCGTAGCCCGTTCTTGGGCAGGGCAGATGGAAAATCATTAGCACGTCTCTCCTGCAGCAAATTGATATTTCTTCAAACCTGGGGTCTGGTGGGCTTCAGGACAGTAAGCCTTTTGCTCCCATAGGCTAGTTCACACAGGGTGCATGCAGTAACCCCACTGAATTAAATTGTGTGCTTCGCTCTGGCGTAGAGAGGTCACCATGGAAAGCGCTCACTGCCAACTTACTTTACCTGGCAGTGGTTCAGCTCTGTGACAGGCCTACCTCTGATTTAAACAAATTTGAGAAATATGTAAAGTTTTGGAAGCAGTTTTGCACTGATTTGATAAAAGAAACCACAAAACACTGCAGCGCAGGTGTTGAGAATGTTTGAAAGCTGATTGAGGGAAGCAGATGGCTTTAGTCAGTGGCATCCAGCCAAAAGAGCAGGTGCTGGTCATGTGACCGCTGGTTACCAGGGTAATCTGATTGCTCTTGGCGTGCAGATGAAAGGGAAGGGGCCCAGCGTTCAGCTGTAGTATTGTATAATTTGTGGCAGTTAGAGCGGAAATAAATGCTGGAAATGGAGCCTCATAGTGGGGGAGACTTCTGTCCATGTGTAGCGTAAACACTAGGACAGTTGGATGAGGAACTGTTGTATGGATTTTTTTTTTTAATAAAAAATATTATTCTTTTCATGAATCTTTTAGGGGCTTAAAGTTTTTAGTACGTTACCCCCCCCCCCATTTTTAAAAAATAAAAACACTCTAAACTTAACTGCCATTTACTATAATCTTGACTTGTACATTATTTCCTATGTGGCTATTTACTATGATAAAATGTTAACAAAACAAAATAAAAACAAGCTTTCAGTACTTAAAAATAACTGGGTTAAGATTTTCAAAGATTTTATTTATTCATAACAAAAATGCATTTTAGGTGTGTGATTGATACTTTATTACATTAACCAGTACTTTTGAAATATTTTACGTGACATGTGCTTTACTTAAGTACAGTGTATAGATGTCTTGGCCTCTTTTCCTTTTGTAGTAGCTGAGGCTGACAAATGCTATTTAATGTATTGTGTCTGCATAATCCTGGAAATTTACAAACTTCAGTAAATAAACATTCAAAAAGTTTTAAAATATAATATTCTTAGTTTTAAATTTTCAGGCCCTCTAGATCCTAAAATTTTACTGAGGTTGGATTATTTTCAGTGTTGGATAGCAAATGATAATTCCTAATAGAAAACTTTGGGGTCAATTTGGAAATTGGAATGGAAGTTAACACTGAGTGTATATTTTAAAAGAATGTTAAAGTTTCTAAAGGTTATGATAAACATAAATTTAAAAAAATGTCTTTGTAGAGGTTATTTATGACTTTTGAGCTAGAATATTCAAATCCTATTAATGTTCGACAGAAACATACTATGAAACATGTATTTTAATTACTGGGGTTGCTTTGCTATATTTTTGTATTTTGGAGACCTAGGTTTTTGTGGGGTTTTTTTAAAGGCTGTTGTGACTATCTCAAATTTCTTGCAACAAAATAAAGCTTATTTTTAATTAAGAACAGAGCATTAATTAAAGTTATCTAGAAAATGAAATTGCTATATATTTTGTTATATTTGGAAAGAGTATAAGTTGGATAAACATGGAGTTGGATGATATAAAAGGGGACACCCAATAGTACTGGTCAGAAAAAACTTAAATGGGAGTATTTATAACTATCTACAAGAGACACACATAAATGATCATTATATTCTAGTTTCTTTTGACAATTTTTAAAAGCATATCCTGTACCTTAGATACTTTATGGTAAAACTTGACAAATTTTAAAAACATATCCTGCACCTTAGATACTTTACGGTAAAACTATCTCATCTAATTTTTCATTACGGCTTGATGTATTGGCAGAGATGTTTGCATTGTCTAGATCAGGGGTCCCCAAACTTTTTACACAGGGGGCCAGTTCACTGTCCCTCAGACCGTTGGAGGGCCGGACTATAAAAAAAAACTATGAACAAATCCCTATGCACACTGCACATATCTTATTTTAAAGTAAAAAAATAAAACAAGAACAAATACAATATTTAAAATAAAGAACAAGTAAATTTAAATCAAGAAACTGACCAGTATTTCAATGGAAACTATGGGCCTGCTTTTAGCTAATGAGATGGTCAATGTGCTCCTCTCACTGACCACCAATGAAAGAGGTGTCCCTTCTGGAAGTGTGGTGGGGGCCAGATAAATGGCCTCAGGGGGCCGCATGCGGCCCGGGCCATAGTTTGGGGACCCCTGGTCTAGATGAACAAATGTAGTCTGAATGATAATAGGAGCCTTTGCATGCAGTTTCTTTTTAATTAGGTCAAATATTTGCTAAAGGTTATCAATTTGGAGTTTTGTCATAAAAACTTACTTGGGAGTACCAGTTAGCCATAAATGGCCAAAATGCATTGATTTATCAATTGTCTTTGATACTTCGGGGATATTAATGTGGGAAATGTATGGCATGGGACATGTGGGAAACCTCATTAAAAAGTGAGCACTAAGTGATCCACTTTGAATTCTAGTAATAAGAAACCTGATTCAGAAGCAAGTGCTTTGAAGAAAAAGGTCAACAAGGGAAAAACAGAAGGTTCTGAAAATTCAGACTTAGACAAAACGCCCCCACCATCTCCTCCTCCTGAAGAAGATGAGGACCCAGGTGTTCAGGTAATACCATTATTCTGATCCTGAGCCTTGGTTACTTAGCATGGGTAACTCTAGCTGCATATCAAGTACACTAGACCTTCGCTGTCTTTGTTATAGCGCTGCTTTAAAGATGGCTTTATTGTTGCCTGGAACATTATATCCACAGTGATGAGAGCTGGGGGCCAACGTGAAATTAAACTCCTGACTTCTTGCTTTTGCCATCTTTGACTCTGCTATAAGTAAAACTGATAGTCTTCACTCATTTCTGTAAATGTATCTTTTGATGTTTATGTAAATGTTAGTTAATGCACAGCTTCATTCACATTTCTGATTTTCTCTGAAGTTTGATTGCTTGTCACTGTTTTGCAGCACAAACAATCAAGATGTAATCTGTAGCTTGTCTTAAGGTTTCTGATATTCCCCGGTGAGAGTTGAGATACATGTATAGTTTCCGTGAACATGTTAGGGACTTTTTGGATGGCAATGCTGTAGAATTTTTCAATGAGTTTTGAAGAATTTCATAGGAATCAGCTGAAAAAGTAGCCTTGAACTAAACATTAGGAATTTAGGTTTCTGTGTGTAAAGCACACCACTGTCACTGATTGGATTGTAAGGTAAGGGACCCTTGAACATGATAGTTAAAAATTATTTCCTGGTTATGTTCCCTGGAAGCATGCCAGTATGGTCCACTGGGATGGCTGGGAATGTAACCTCTGTGAATGACATCTAAGTTATCATGAAGCAGTTACTGAGGAGTCCTTCTAGAATAGGAAGTCAGCCACAAGAAACTTGCTTGATTTTTTTTCTAATCATTCAGGACACTAAATACTTTTTATCTACACCTCAGCCAATTAATTCACTTAAAAGTTAGAAACAAAATATTTGCAGTATACAGCTCTATGCTGAAGAATTTCAGATAGTTTTTTTTTTTTTTTTTTTACTATTTAGTAGGACTCCCTGAGAATATATGTAACTTCACAGAATGGCCTCATCTGAGAACTGAAAGAGAGGTGGGGGAGAGGGAGAGGGAGAGAGAAAATTTGGTTTGGGTTGGTTTGGTTCTATAACTAACATAGTGATACCTCTGGCAGTTCGAGTTACTTTTTTAGTTTAGTTTTCATAGCAGTGAAAAGATACTGGGAAGGTAAGTAGATATCTTTTTGAATTGCTTAGGGAGTTTTAAACTAAAGTACTTTAATGATTTTGAATTTCATTTTTATGCTCAATGGTGTTTTTTTTCCCTGAATTGTGTTTGCTTAAACTAAGACCTTTATGACAATAATATTTGGACAATATTAAGAAGATTTATTCACACGAGTCAAGAAAATTCTGTTCTTCCACAAATACTGCTGCTGTTTTTTAGAAGTCTATTTGTTTTAATACAGACTCAAAAGGACTTTATGAAATACTAATTTTGGGAGTTTTTATTCTTCTGCATTTTCATGATAGAAAAGTGATAGTCCATTCAGATGAACATTGATACATCCTTTCTAATTGGCTAATGTTTGACTGCTATTGGTTCAGTAGGTAACACAAGCAGCTACGCAAGTAGATCTGATGAGAAATGCAGGCCTCTCTTGGTGTCTCTGACACAGGAAGTGATGCTGACTGCTGTTCTTGTGTTTCTTCCTGTAGCACATGCATGAAGGGCTTAAAGTTCTTGAGTTTTGTGATTGGTTTATTTAAACCTTAGTAAATGCCATATAATTTTAATGAACTCAAAATTTAAAGCACTATACCAGTGAGATCTTGGAAACACATTTAAATTTTCTCTTCACTTATACCAATTTTAACTATAAATAGCTTTTCTAAAGCAATCCAAGTTTAACAAGTTGACCTATGATTTTAGTGTCAATTCAAAAGCTTTGAGTTATGGTTTAAACATAATTCTTACATTTTATTTTGATTCACAGAAATCTTTCAAATAGTAATGTTTTAACAGACCATAATAAAGCATCTTATATAATAAATAATTTTATATTGGGAAATTGTAATAGAAACTTTTACACACAAAATAAATGAACTTAAGATAAATTATTATTTAGAAAGTGGAGAAGCAATAATACACTTTAAAGTTTTAGCAAGTTGAGTTCTGATTGTATTTCTTGCTATTATTAAGTGGCCTTGTATCCATTACTAACTAAGCCCATCCCTATTGCATAGATTTATAGCACAAACTTGATATGAAGAGAAACTTCCATTATTCAAGGTATCTGTCTCTACCACTATATAATTGTCTGCTTAAAATGAGAAAATCCCCCTGTCTTATTGTACTGGAACATTTCTTTAATATCAGAGTGATAGTCAGTGTAAAGTGGATTTATCTGAGATGTATTATTGGCTGTTTAGTTACCTGTGCTGGAAGAATACTGTGACAATGTGGCCTTAATGATGGAACCCTGAGAAAACATCATAGATACAGCATTAGTAACACATTACTCCTTATAGTAGCAACATAAAGATGAAAATATAGACTAATCCCTTTCAATTTTGTTAAATTGATATATCAGATGAAATACAGATATTGTGCTAAGTATCACAAAATTAAAATATTGTTCCTGATAATAGCCTTTTATATCTTAAGGAAATTGACAGTTGTCTTGAGAAGGGAGAGATGGTAAAGTTAACAAGAGAGGAGTTTAGCCTAGATCAGCTTTGGGAAGAGAGAAAGGTGGCTATGCAAAGTAGCTACACCTGATAACCTTATTGCTTTTGGATTTTTCTTTGGAAAGGTGGAGTTAATTAATGATGAATTTAGTCCTACTAATTCCATTGGATATTAATATGTACCATGAATTCCTTTATGTGACCACAGTCTACTCAGGAGATACATAGTTACTATCATTAACCCATTCTACAGACCCAAGAAAGAAAAGTCCACAATGTAACTCTTCTAACATCACAGAATGGGATTCTGGACTCATTTAAACATGTACATTTAGCTTCAGAGTCTGGGGGTCCCCAAACTTTTTACACAGGGGGCCAGTTCACTGTCCCTCAGACCGTTGGAGGGCCGCCACATACAGTGCTCCTCTCACTGACCACCAATGAAAGAGGTGCCCCTTCCGGAAGTGCAGGGGGGGGGGGGATGGCCTCAGGGGGCCGCATGTGGCGCAGGCTGTAGTTTGGGGGCACCTGGTACAAGGTCAAATTGCCCCTTGTGATGTGGGGAAGGGTGGCAGATGGCAGAACCCCTGCTGGTTTCTGCCCCACTTTGACCTGGAATGGTTTGTTCTGGGCAGGGCTGACAAGGGAGGGTCAGAGGAAGAATTCCCCTGTGGTCTAAGCCACTGGGAAATCTGTTAATAAGATGTTATCCTAAATACCTTGTGTCAGAAATGTGCTTTGCGTGTTTGTAGCCATGACTGTGTAAGGCTAAGAGCTCACAATCTGAAACAACTCATTTGATGGTCATAGGACACTAAGTTTATATTTTGAGCTGCCTCGGATTCCCTTTTGAGAGTGGAGAGAGCAGAAACCTTGTCTTTGGGACAAGGTGCTAGGGTTTATTGGTCTTGGCATCAGCCACATAGGTGCTATGCTTGTCCCCCTTGGGTCCACGTGGTGAGGTAATTTGCCACTCTGCCTGATTGTCTAATTTTAGAATCCATGAGGCTCTTTAAAAAGTTTTATTTCATAATTCTTAGAAAGTTTGAGGTACTTTTCTTAATATTTTTATTTCTTCTATGGGCTTTGCGCACTCATTTGTAGGTTGTAATCTTGTATTTATCAGCAATTTTAAAGTTATCTCAGATTGTATCACAACACATTAATGAAAAAATTATTTTCTCCTCATTTTTAATTAACTGACAAAGCTTTTTTTTTTATCAAAAAGATTAAACGTACTTTCCTTCTCCATTTACTTTCCTCCCCAGAATTAAGAGCTATTTACCATTTGTGGTGTGTCTTTTCACTCTTTTTGTTGTTGTTGTTACTGAGTATAAAAACATTATACATTCATTTTTTTAGCAAATACTCATTGAGTCATAAAGTAGACAAAACATACAGTATCTTTGTCTTGAAGAGTTATATACAGAGATGGGCCAAAGTAGGTTTATAGTTGTGAGTACACACAACACAGTTTATTCTTCTATTATTTATTACTATATTTTCTTATATTATTTATCATCTTATTATTATTGTTGCTATTATTTTGTATCTTTACTTATGGTTTACCTTTTAGGTAATGATGGCTAGTAATTTAAACCTTCTTTACCCATGCCTGTATTGATGATCCACACATATGAATAAATACACAAGGTTTTTTTGTTATATTAAATAGAATTATAAGCGACATACTATGTGACTTGCTTTTCTTTTTATTTCACAATTTATCTTGCAGATATTCTGAAGATATGTTATGTAGCTTACTAGAAGTGCAGTTGCCGGGTCAAAGGGTGGGTGTGTTTTAAATTTTGATAGATATAACCACAATGTCCAGCAAAGGTACACTGGGATCTATTTTGACCACCTGCATGAGAGAGGATCCATTTTGCCAATAATCTGACTAATATTAGCTGTTATCTTTTACATTATAATCACTGTGGTAAAATTTTTTTTTAAATAAAATTATTTTTTATAGTCGTTCATTATAAATTCAGTCCTTCATCTCTTCAAAATTTTTCAGATTATTTCTTTTAGGACCAAGATTAAAATGCAAGACTTTTTTTAAGTGGCCTTCTGAAATATTATTGGTACCTTGGATGATATTACAATAGTATTTACATAGACCTTTATAATTAGAAGATAATACAGACTATCTTTCAATGCCTTCACTTCTTTTGGACTTTTTACTCTGGGTAAAAATTTAAATGCACAAAGGTAGAGAGAATAGTATAATGAACCCCTACGCATCCATCACCCAGTCTCAATATTGCTTTCACTTTTGAGCGGTGCATTGGCTGAGTGGGGAATAAGATTTGTGGGCACTTCCATCTCCCAGCTGAAGGTCAGGCGGCCGGGAGGGGCAGATCCACAGCAGTCCTCCTCCCCTACCCCCCACACCTTCATTTTTCCATTATAGTCATTGCCACTGGGATCTCTTCTGTGATTTAACAGGTTAAAACTGGCTTTTCTTTAAGATTAATTTTTAAAGAAATATCCACCTCCCCATCCTGAGAGGCTATAAAGCTCATCAATGATTGCTTTTAAACTCACTTTTTTGGGTTTGGGTTTTAGAAGAGACGGTCCAGCAGGCAGGTGAAGAGGAAGCGATACACTGAAGACTTGGAGTTCAAGATTTCGGATGAGGAGGCAGATGATGCAGATGCTGCTGGGAGAGACTCCCCCTCCAACACCTCGCAGTCCGAGCAGCAGGTCAGCGCCCAGCTTCGTGTGGCTCTCACTGCACTGGGAATGGTGGACTGGGAGTTCTGTAGCTGGAACCCAAAAATTTGGCTGAAGCGTTGGAGCTGGAGCCGGGGGACATTCATCTAATGTTGACTAACGTGCTCTGGGAAATGAGTTGTTCAGCAGTGTCGTTTAAAAAGCTTTGTTCGTGGAAATGTAGTTTCATGTAAGCCTGTGATATGTAATTTGACACAATTTTGGAGAATTAATGGTCTGTGTTGAGGAAGAGTCAGAACCTGGATGCAAGGAGGCTGAATTTACCCCTTGAGAATTCAGTGCTGTAGCTTCTGGGACTTCAGTAAACCACTGAAGCTTGTCTCCTGCTGTTAGGCACTGTTGGAACCCCTCTATGAAATTACCGCCTTGTAGTCCCCAGCAGGGCATGCTTTATTCTCAGTGCAATGTAAATGATGGATAAAATAGTTTGTATAAAATATGGGTAGTGACTTAGGATTGATTATTGTAAAGATCCTTTTTTTTTTTTAAATTTAAATTCTTTGTATTATTATTACTGTACTTAAACCCATGGAAGAGTATATTAAATAGAGTTTGGTATTTTATTTGCTAATTTGTGCTCTGTTAGATTGTTATGTAACATTTTATGTGACCTCCATAGATAAAAGCTGCCTACAGTACCAGAATGATGAGTATGTTTACCCCATGGCTATAGCTGAAGAAAGTTATGTTTTTGACTGCTCTCACGCAGAGATGGTTTCTTTTGGCAGCTGGAGTTTCTGAGTGCTCTCTGGCTTTAGGGATCTGTGCTTGGCCACGCAGTTAAACCACATAATCATGAAGGAATAAGCAGATCTTCCTTTTTGCCTTTGTGTGGAGTGAGATTTTTGTTCTTTTCAGGCATGTTTTTTCCTACCGTGACTTTGTACGTAGTGTTTTAAAGGATACGAATTTAAAGGGAATGGAAGTAAATACAAAAAGGGAATGATGTCTTGCTGCTGTAGCTTATAATGAAATATTTTCCGTTTAGATGGATTCATTCTATTTTATTTTTTAGGAATCTGTTGATGCAGAAGGCCCAGTGGTAGAAAAAATCATGAGTAGTCGTTTAGTAAAAAAACAGGTAAGCACCATTTGGAGTGATCAAAACCTATGGAGTAGATATGATTCTTAAATTATTTGTTGCTTTATAATTTCTTTTAAAAATTTCACTATTGGAAAATAAAACTTCCAGTGATATTTCTAATACTGTCTGATGTATATAGCCCAATATAAATCTTTGGGATATTTAGCTCCAAATAAAATGAAAGTATATCAGTGCTTTATGACACCATTTAGAATAAGCAGGATACTCAAAAGTCTCAGACAAATGTCATAATTATTATTTTTAATAAGTATTATTCATAAAAAATCATAAACATGAATTGACCACTCATCTTCCTTTAGAAAAAAGGGTCCTTGCCCTCTCCTACCTCCCCAACCCCCATGGAAGTTTATCATTTTAGGAAATGGGTGTTTTGTGATACTTTTCATATACAATTAAAATATTCATTAATACCTTTTTGTCAGTGCTAGGTGAAATGCAGAACTATTTTTGGAATAATTTTTAAAGATGATATGACTTCTTTAAAATTATTAAAAATTCATGTTGATCTTCAAAGGTGAGCTCTAAGTACCTGTCATCAGCCTGATGACTTTGTCATTGAGGGACACATACTTTGTGAGAAAGAATTTCAGCAGCACTGTGTTTTCTTGTACTGATTTAGACCCCTGGTTTCATCCCAACGACCTCTCTCTTTATTCAGTTTAAGAATTGTGTAGGCATCCAGATGCATTTACATATTTCAGTATGCAATTTTTGTTGTCTCTAGAAAGTGGTCTTCTTTAGATATAGATGTTGTCTCTCATCTTAAATCATTGTCAAATGCACACTTTCAAGTTTTTTCATTGATTTGAGGGGGAGCAAGAAAGAGAGAGAGAGAGAGAGAAAGAATGAGAGAGACAGAGAAGGGAAAGGGGAGAGAGAGAGAGAGAGAGAGAGAAGCATCAACTCGTTCCACTTCATTGTTCCATTTAGTTGTGTACTCATTGATCGCCTCTCCTGTATGCCTTGACCTTGAATCAAACCCACGACCTCAGGGTGCCAGGTTAATGCTTGATACACTGAGACACTGGGCCAGGGCCATAGTGTTTTTTTGTTGTTGTTTGTTTTTTAAGTAAAATATATACAGAGTATAATTTCCCACCGAGAGAGAGAGGAATGGAGGGATTATAAAACTTAGAGTAAGATCACAGATTCCTTACCAAATAGGAAGTTTACTATTCAAATACTGTACTCTTTCTATATAGAGGTCCTTGTAAATAGTATAGCACCAGCAATAAACTTCTCTTCACCTTATTGCAGTACTGTTCGCTTTTCTGTTATTCAAATTCAAATTGAGTGTAGGGGGAAGGGGAGGAGGGTGTATGGAGTGGCTATCTGGTGACTCTTTGAACATGAGGATTCCCCCTCTGATGAATTAAAGCTCAACCAAATTTCCCACCTGTTTAAGCAGAAATGAGTACTATTTAACTCATTAGAAAGGTTGTGTTTTTGGTCCTGCTAATGACTCTAGAACTGCTCATTTGTGAGTTGTAGATATATGGTAAAATTTAAATACTTGACATGCTTTGAAGAATAATCCCCTTCACTGAATTGAAGTGACTTGTTTGAGTAAATAGCTTGTGGTCTGGATGGGATATATTAATTTTCATTCAGTTAAAAGTGCTTCAGCAGGCGTATTCAGCAGGTTTGGGAGTTGCAAATTATAATTAGCTCTATTATTCAGAGCTACTTAGACTATGCATTATGTAGGACATTGCTCTTTTCCTTCTGTTTAGCCCACTTTAGGGATTTTTTTCTTCTCTTATTTTTCTTTTTACTACCCTTTAATGATAGGTACCCACAGTTTAGGAATAGGTATTACCATTTATAGATGACCAGGTTTATCTTATCAGAGGAATTTAAAATTACCATAATTGTATATGAGGGTGGAGTATTTGTTGAGTTAGTGAATTTTAGGATGGAGAAAATTAATGGAAAAATTTCTATGGAAAAGGAGATAGGGCTTGAGTTATGATTAAAGGAGAGAGGAGATGTGGAGCTCATTGAATTGCTTGGAGATTACCAGTATTTCATAATGGACACACAAAAAATTAGAAGGTTGTACACATTAGCAGGTACTTAACTTTTTAAACTGCTAATGTTCTCGAAATAGTTACGTTATCAGTTTTAATAACATTGGAGGCAAGTGTGGCATATAGAAACAAAAGGAAATTTGAGATTTTCCTGTGGATTCTAGCTATGCCTGCTGGTCTGTTTCCTATTACCATGAATAATTGAATAAGTGGCTGTGAGAAGGTGCCTTATCTCCCCCCACAGCACTGTAGAAGCTGGCTCTGAGTATCAGTGCCAATCCCGCCGGTGTTGACACGTAGTGGGGACTCAGTTCATAATTTTCAAAGTCAGCTGACCTCATCTCTGTGTGGTGGAGTCTGCAAACTCACAGAGCTCACCCGGCATCTCCCTAGTTCAGCTCCTCATGTTAAATTGGGATGACTCTCAGGCACTTACGTTGTTCTACACCCAAGTCAATGTGCGTGAGACCCAGTGGAAGGGATATAGTTGATTCTTGTATTTGGATTATGAGGTCAATTTAAGAGCCGGCTTTTGGATGGCATAAAGGGTATTTTTTTTGTTTTCCACATTTAGTCATCGTGTAGCCCTTTCTGCTTTGAGGAGAAGTCAAATCATTCTTGTATCAGAAGGTCAAAATTATTTTAAAAGTCAATTCTGACTATTCCTTAAAGTTCTTTATTTTTCTTTACATAATATATTTTCTTTTTAAGAGCTTATTTTAAATTCCAAGGTGTTTGTTTTAATCCTCTTTAGCTGGACTCAGTAACAAAAAAATGGAGTATAAGGAAGGCAAACTCTTCCTTCCATCTGTTCTGATGTCCTTTTCTCCTCAACTGAACCTGTGATTTGACATCTTTGGTAGAGTATGTGGTGGGTTGGGCCAGAAGTAGGAGCAGCTGAGATCTTTGCCTTATTGATACTTTATTGAAGTACTTATTCTTTTGTGCATCAACAGAATTACACACACACACACACACACACACACACACACACACACACACACACACACACACCCGCTATAGTGTAGCTTTGTTTTCCAGAGTGACGGCCTACTTTAGTAATAAATGGTTAGTAAAGATCATTCATTCTTTCGGACTACAGGATTATCATTTGCTAGATGGCTGTTTTAGATTCCAGGTGACCAGAAGGGTCTCTTCATTGCCTGATCAAGGTTTTCTGGTTCATGTGAACAGTGAGACAAAGAATGGCTTAATATGTTTGGAACATTAATTATATGAATAATAATTTTGATAGACTAGTTTTGGAGTCTGTGTACACATTTCTCAAATTATTCTATTGAACACATAAAATTACTTTAGAGGGCTGTTAAATTTAATGGTAACTGCAAGGAAAACATTTGAGTTGATTTTTTTGTGTGTGTGAAGAAACAGTATTTTGTCTTTCTTTATTTATTGTATATGCCTATTATAAAATGGCTTCTGAAAATTAAGGCATTGTGGGTAGGGGTTGGAGTTGTTTTCAACTATCACCAAAGGCTGGTCAGACTGAACCATTTAGAATAATTAAAATAATGTACTGAAGGCTTATGAATTCTCACACTTTTGCTAATTGTTTGCTATTAGTAATGCAGAGGTGGTCGGCATGACCATATTTATGTGAAATAAAGGTTACAAAACAGTTCTATTTATAGTTGTAGGGGCAAGAAGGTGATTCAGTATGTGTGGCATTAAAGCACAGGCTCATAATTTGGGACATCCAGAACGAAAGAGATAGCCCTGGGACAATTCTGCAGCATCGCCAGGGTCTTACTAAGTGCAGTCTCAGAACCTAATTGCTTCCTCCAAGACAGCTCTAGACCCGGTTAGGCATCTCCACAGCAGGCTTCTAGAGGAATAGCTGATCATGACACAAAGGGTACCGAGTCAGTGACAGACAGTCGATGCCTGCAAAAGTCGGAGCGTTCCAGGAACAGAACTGAGACAGGGGAAAGCCATCTCTGGTTCAAGAATTGAGTCTGTGTGCTTTGGCCCCCACTTTGAAATTATGGGATAGTGCAGGAAATTATGGAAAGGACTGTGCAGGAGGAAAGATCGGGAAGAGGGCAATGAGGAAATAATAGAGCATAGAAATGATAAAGTTGGTCTTTTTACTACCTCATATACACATAATTTTGAAAAACCCTTTTGGAATTGAAAAGATATAGTTAGCATCAAAAGAGTAAAACCAGTAGATCAGACAAGTGGTCAGCAAACTCATTAGTCAACAGAGCCAAATATCAACAGTACAATGATTGAAATTTCTTTTGAGAGC
This sequence comes from Saccopteryx leptura, assembly GCF_036850995.1. Lineage (NCBI taxonomy): Eukaryota > Metazoa > Chordata > Mammalia > Chiroptera > Emballonuridae > Saccopteryx > Saccopteryx leptura. Next base: position 314,016,666 of record NC_089505.1, on the reverse strand, counting down.
CAAATTTTTAAACTTAAACTATATAGGTAGGTACATTCCTTACTGAGGTAGCGCCCGCACATGGTAATTTGTGGAAGAGCCACACTCAAGGGGCCAAAGAGCCACATGTGTCACGAGCTGCAGTTTGCCGACCAGGGGACCAGACATTTGAATTCCATTTTAGGTTGGAGTTTCATGATAGGCATCCACAGATGCAGGTGCTCCTTGGCTTTCCCCTTTCTCTGGTTGTCTCCTGTCTCGTCTTTGCCTTTCTACCAGAATCTCCTGTTCTATGTAAAGATGACATACCTTGAAATCACTGCTGAAAGGTGGGAGTAGAATGGGGTAATATTGGGGCTGGAAAAAAGTCAGGTGGGTCCTGGATGGATTGTCACTAGAACTGGGTAGAATTTATCTCTAAATTAATTCTAGGTTTATGTTGCTGGCTCTTGAAGGCATGCAGCAAACATTTCTCTTCATTGTGGATAACTAAAAGTATGGAACACAGACAGTCTTCTGAACACATTGGCTTAAGGAGCTGTTTTATGGTTATGCCCATTTTTAGATCCATTAGAGCAGAACCAGCTATTAATGGGTTTTGACCACATGCTTGAAGACTGTCTTCTTGTTGGTGATCTGTAGGCAGGTGGAAAACTGTTTCAAATTTACGTTTAACTAATACATGTGAGAGTTTCGAAGAAAAGTTCAAGTTCACAGTCTTTGGCAATAGTTTGAAGATTAGGTATTGAGAGAAATGGTAGTGTCTTTGAACAGATCTGTGCTAGTCTGTAATCCAGTAGAAGTCCACTCCTTTATTTGTCCTCTGTTGTGTTCCTACTTGCCTTAATTTTCTTTGCAACATTTCTGAGAGAGCTTAGTCACATATGAGCCTAAGGCAGGCCTGGGTTCTCTGGTAAGAGTGTAAAACCAATTCCTAAACTCTGTAAAGTAGTATTTATATTTACATCCTTGATTTATCTGTTCAAATGTTCCAGAAGAAAAACTACATATTATGACTTGTTTAATGGCCTAAAACCAAAAGGAAAAGAAACATAATGAAAGATATGCTTTATTAAAATGTCATCTGAGTGGTATCTTCTGACTGATAACGTGACCACTGAACTCTTGATTTGGCTGACGTGTATCACCATTTTGACCTTACCTAAATGTCGTATTTGGAGTGTTAATTTTATTTGGCTGCTATGTATGTGAGACATCTTGTCTGAGAGGTTTTAATTGTACCATTGAGTAAAACTAAAACTGTGAATAGCGATGCGCTGAAATTACAGAACAAGCACAAGGTTTAGTTTTATATGGTTTCTTGTTTAGAGTTATTAACTATATGGAGGAATAAATGTCTTTTAAATATTTTAAAACATTACAAAACCCACAATGTAAAGTTGCCATGAGGCAGCCAAAAATAATACATATGGCATTCAGGAGAGCAGTTGCTAATTGGCTGCTGCCTGAGAAAATGGTACACTTGGCGTCTACTTAACACTGTGGGTTTGGCAGAAAGCCAGATTTGGGGTCAGGTTGTTGTGAATGAAGCTGCATGTGGTTAGGGAGGAGTTAAAATGATTCATGTCTTAGAAGCCCGTAGCATGTTGAGTAACGTGCAAAGGCCTGAGTGTGCCGGTCTGCGTCTCACTGGCTGCCTACAGCTCACAGCGTGCTCATCTGCACAAGAATGTCCGGGGCTGCTTTTGTCATGACCACTGCAGGTTCATATGGGAGCACATCATTACTTTTAGGATAATCTAGTAGATGGTTTTAAGTATGTGTCTGAAAATTTCTTTTTTTTGCAGAAGGAATCTGGAGAGGAGGTAGAAGTTGAGGAATTCTATGTGAAATACAAAAACTTGTAAGTAGGTTGTGCTTTTTTTTTAAATTGGGGAATATATTTTCAGAGTACTACACAATGGTTTAAAAATATTGGGAAAATAAAAATAATGGAGAATTGGGATACTTTGTTATGATTGATTTAGAACTTTGAAGGTCATTGCCTATAACTTGAGATTTTATGAATTTAATTTTCCTGGAAAATGTGTCATGGGTATAAAAGTGACTAACTTTCATGTATAACCAAGAAGTTGTTTTAGAGGGGATCAACCCTCCTGCAGTAAGGGTGAGTAAGACAGTACTCGCCTGTCCTCTGAGAATGACTCTGACCCTGTGGGGTGCCCTTCCTCTCTTCATCTGGGCCCGGGCTGCCAGGCACTCAAGATGAGAGCTCTACTGTTCAGAGAAAGCTCTAGAAAACTGTGACATCACGGTGGCTTTGAAATGCAGTGAGCGATGTTTATCTGTTTTTCTTTCTTTTTTTTTTTTTATACATTTTTATTAATGTTTTTCTTTTTTTGATTGTTTAGTGAGTCTGAATTGCATGACTTGTAAACAACTGAACTGAAAACTCACGAGTTCTGCATTGTTGCTGTAGGCAGTGAGTGCGCCAGGGCCAGACACACGTTTGGTTGAGGATCAGTAGTCATCCTGCTGAAGAAGACGACGAAGAAAATGATTGTCATTTTCTAACCTAAATAACAATCACAGAACAAGGACACAAATGTCCTTTGATGACATAAACCTTAAATTGTCTTTAAATGTAAGCAAGTAAACAGTGCAGGATAATAAAGAACTAGGACCTTTATTATGACCTATTATTAACAAGTTCATTTGGTAATTGTTTAGATTTTTGAAATTTAGCCTGAAAGTATGGAGGTTAAATACTTTGTTTAAATTTCCCTGGGTTAGTTCTTTTCCTCCTCCTGCCCCCTTTCCGTGTAGTTGTTATTTACTTGATATTCAGTTTGGTTCATTAGTTTCTGTTTGTATTTGTGTTCCATTTTAGCTACCACCCCCATCCTTATTGATATATATAATTCAGGTTCATGAAATAGTCACTGGTTCAAAAGTCAGAATTGTACATAAAAGGATACTCAAAGAGAAGGAACTCAAGTACCGTATTAATTCTGGGATCTAAAGAGAGGCTTTTGGGAGTTACTTTCAAAATGGTCTAAGAAAACTTACCCTACCCTAGCTAATAAAAGCATCAGGCCTCTAGCTTTCTGTCATTCTTCCTTGTTGTACTTGGCGTTATGTTAATGATCTGATGCACTTCTGAAGTTCTGTGAACAAAAACCGTTTATCAAGTAAGAAGATGAGGAAGTCTCTTGTCAGTCTTACTGTGAAAGTACAAGCAAATACAGAGTCTGGCAATAAAAAATGTTCAGTAAACATTAGATGTCGTCATTATTTTATACTCAGAGCTTGATGCGTTTACACAGATGGAAATTATGCACATGACATGATTTTATATAGCTGTATAAAGAAAGTGGTAAGCATAGGGAAGGAGGCGATAATGAAGTAAGCCAGAGGGAGAGCGAGTTCTCCAATACCCTTATCAAATTAAACTCGGAGCAAAGATGTGTAAGTTTTGATGGACAGAAAGGGGTACTACGAGATGGGTACCTGCCAGATCAGTGTGGGGCAGTGGGACCTGGGGTGCCAGACTCATGGGAAATGTCTAATCTGGGCCCACACAGAAGCCCAAAGGCGCTCCCAGGGTTCCTGACCAGCACAGCTGCAGGCCAGGGAGGCTGGTCATCCTTCTTAGTCACGTGAGACAGGGCAAAGGTTGTTTTAAAAAATAGCTTTCCTGTCTGACATTATTGAGATCTAAGGGAAATTAAAGTTTCTGTAAAATTAACAGTTTCTATTAACCTTTTATTTTCATATAATTTCAGATTTAAAGAAAAAATGCAAAAATAGTACAGAGAATTTGTGTGTTTTTTGTAATTAAAACATCTTGTAGAAGGACACGTTGAGGATATTAAATGTGATAATATCTGCTAAGTGATGATTTACTAATTTCGTCATTCCTTCTAAATTTACTAGTTGGTTTTCAATTATAAGGAAGAGCGTTACCCATTCACTTATTTGTAGCAGTGTAGACTTTTTGGCACTTTACTTTATTCCGGGGTCATAGTTCTTTATTATCCCAGCACTGTTGACTTGCTCACGTTATCCCGGAGTCGGCCTTCGGGGCCCTCAGGCTGCCCCGCTCTGCTTTTGCCACGTCCTCATCCTTCTTTGAATTCTTCCTTACTTTCTGGCACAGGAAGATGCTCCAGACTCATCTTGTAATTTCCCCCTTTAAATCTTGGAATCAGTTAAATCTCCAAGGAGCCTTGGTTATTTCTATTAGAGAAGGGCATTTAAAAACCAAGATTTGGGCACTGGGTGTGCTCATTGCTGCTGGAGAGCCACTGTAGGCGCCCTCTTCGTGGTAGGACTGGGGGTGTGTGTATCATGTGTATGTATACATGACATATACAAACATGTTAATTACATATATGCACACCTTTACCTGCCTACCAGCCTAATGTCAGTAAAAAACAGTGCCTTTATATTAATAACTTTCAAATTTTTTTCAACACCACGGTGTTCATTCTATCCTTTCCCTTCTTTGACCACAAGAAACCTGGCTCTTGTTCTCCATAATGTTATTTGCTTATTCGTCAGTCTTAGAATATATAGGGAGCGATGTCTGAATTGCTGGAACGTACTTTGATGAAAAAGAAGCCTACTAACAAGTTCATTTGGTAATTGTTTAGATTTTTGAAATTTAGCCTGAAAGTATGGAGGCTAAATACTTTAAATTTCCCTGGGTTAGTTCTTTTCCTCCTCCTGCCCCCTTTCCGTGTAGTTATTATTTACTTGATATTCAGTTTGGTTCATTAGTTTCTGTTTGTATTTGTGTTCCATTTTAGCTACCACCCCCATCCTTATTGATATATATAATTCAGGTTCATGGAACAGTCACTGGTTCAAAAGTCAGAATTGTACCTAAAAGGATACTCAAAGAAGTGGTATCCTCCCTTTCCACCCCATTCCTGTTTGCCGCTTTAATAATCCCAGATTTATCCTTTCCAGAATTTTGCCATGAACATGTGTCTATATCTGTATGTAATATATATATGCTGCTCACAAAAATTAGGGGATATTTCAAAAATGAATATGAAGTGATATTCATATTTTATATATGTAAAATATAATACTGTATCTTATTTTTCCTTTTTTTTCACACACAAAAGAATAGCATATTAGCACTTTGTGTTTTTCACAATACTGTATTCTGGAAATTATTTGATACTAGTTCATAAGGTCTTCCTCATGTTCACAGCTGTGTAGTACTCCATTGCCTGGCTGTATCATATCTTTTCAGCCAGTCTCCCATATATATGGCTTCTGATATTTTACAATTATAGATAATGCTGAAGTATATATTCTCATGCTTATATATTTTCTAATTGTTGTAAGCATAGCTTTAGGGCGAATTCTTAGAAATGGGATTGGTAGGTCCATTCGAAAGGATCCATTCCAGCCCACAGTGGAGGAGAGCACCTACTGGTCCCACAATCTTTCCATCATAATGTAGTTTACCTTGTGCTTTTTGGGAATAATTGTATTTCAGTGTAGTTCCAATTAGCATTTTCTTTTATGAATGGAAAACATTTTCATAAGTTTAATGGCAATTTTATTCTTATTTTGTCAATTATTTATGTCTTTTTCCCATTTTTCTGTTGTGCTCTAAGAGTTTGTTATCTGTGTAGGATATTTGTCCTTTATCTGTGCTGTATGTGACAACTACCTTTTCTTACCGTCCAGTTTTAATTGTCTTTTGACTTTGTTACTTATTTTATTGCATTGTAAATTCTAGAAAATACATTTATATAGTTATATTTATTAATCTTTTATTGGATCTGGCTTTTGAGTTATAGCTAGACAGCCTTTCTTTACACCCAGGTGAAAAGGAATTTGCTGTGTTTTCCTCCAGTGCTTGCATGGCTTCCTTCCTGTGTTTAGGGACCTGATCCACTTGGTGTTTGTTCTTATGTACAGTGTGAAGCATGGCTCTCAGTTTATTCTTTTCCAAATAATGGTCTAGCAGAGCTTTTAAAAAGCTCATCTTTGCCCCAGCTATTTGAGATGCACTAAATAGTATTGTGTACTAACATTACATATTTATTTGATCTATGTCTGTATTTTATTCTAATCCTTTGTCTATTCATGAGCAGCGGCACACGCTTTTCTTTATGGAGGCTTTACAGTGTATTTTAACGTCTGCTGTATCTAGCTTCCCCTGAGAACAGTTCCTTTTTTATGTTTTCTTGGATATTCTTTCCTGTTTATTTTAATATATAAGTTCGGTATTAACTCGTCTCACTCCATAAAAATGGTTGTTTACATTTTTTATTGACATTGTGTTAAATTTGCAAATTTATAATGTTGCATCATGCTGTTGAAAACAAGGATGGGCCTGACCTGTGGTGGTGCAGTGGATAAAGCGTCGACCTGGAAATGCTGAGGTTGCCAGTTTGAAACCCTGGGCTTGCCTGGTCAAGCATATATGGGAGTTGATGCTTCCAGCTCCTCCCCCCTTCTCTGTCTCTGTCTCTCCCTCTCCTCTCTAAAATTAATAAAGAAAAAAAAGAAAAAGAAAAACAAGGATAGCTTTCCAATTGGTTCAACTCTACTTTTGTGTCAGGAAAGTTTTAAATATTTACTTATATTAAGTTTTACACATTTCTTATTAAACTTTTGCTAAGTATCTTGTTTTGTTGATATTATAAAAGAGGTTTTCTCTAACATTATATCTTCTCACTGGTTATTGTTTGTGTGAATGGAAACTGTTGACTTAATTTTATATCCTGCTCCATTATTGGACTTCCTTTATTTTTTGAATTAACTTTCTAATTGATTCTCTAGGGTTTTCCAGTTATATAATCATATCATCTGCAAATAAAGTTAGTTTTACTTTTTTTGGGGGGGGTATTTTTTCTGAAGTGAGAAGCTGGGAGGCAGTCAGACAAACTCCCGCATGTGCATGACCGGGATCCACTTGGCATGCCCACCAGGGGCATGAAGAGAGACGGAGGCCATAGAGCCATCCTCAGCACCCGGGCCAACTTTGCTCCAATGGAGCCTCGGCTGCAGGAGGGGAAGAGAGAGAGAGAGAAAGGAGAGGTGGAGGAGTGGAGAAGCAGATTGGTGCTTCTCCTATGTGCCCTGACCGGGAATCAAACCCAGGACTTGCACACGCCGGGCTGATGCTCTACCACTGAGCCAACCAGCCAGGGCCTAGTGTTACTTCTTATTTTCCAATTATTTCTCCTCTTGTTTTCTCTCATCTAATGGAGTTGGCTAATAATGCCTTGAATATGATATTGAATAGTATTACTGGAGAGAGTGCTATCCTTATCTTGTTTCTGATTTTGGTGGAAAAGTATGGTTTTTCTCCACTTAGTAAAGCAGAGTCACTGGCCAAACATTTCAGCCCAGTTTATATGGAGCAGAAGTGCCTGTGTCCACCTCACAGTGATGCTGGTAGTGCCCGGAACTTCAACCAAGACGAGAGTACTGACTGCACATGTTCCTTTTCTACCCTGTTATTAGGAGACTAGATTAGGTTATTTTTGTATTTGTTTCTGTTATAACAGTATTTAGTAGTATTTATTGAAAATTTGCAAATATTAGGTTGAAAGTAGAAAATAAAATACTTGGAATCTTACCACCCAGAAATGATCATAATGAACATTTTGATATATTTTCAGCTAGTCTGTTTTCTCTGTGTACATGTCCGTGCAGGATTGATATCAATTTATTATGTAAGGTGTATATATTTAAAGTCCTTAACCTCCCTCAGTCAATTGTAGGACTAAATCAATCCTCCCTTTGAAAATGCCTATTAAACATGACATAACTATAAATGATACGATACTTAATATCATAAGCATTTCCATATCATTAATCTTGTTTGAAAGATTTTATGATGGGTGCACAATTTCTTTTTCTTTTTTTTGGTATATATATATATATATATTTTTTTTTTTTCTTCTATTTTTCTGAAGTTGGAAATGGGGAGGCAGTCAGACAGACTCCTGCATGCACCCAACCGGGATCCACTTGGCATGCCCACCAGGGGGCGATGCTCTGCCCATCTGGGGCATCGCTCTGCTGCAACCAGAGCCATTCCAGCACCTGAGGCAGAGGCCACAGAGCCATCCTCAGTGCCCGGGCCAACCTGGCTCCAATGGAGCCTCAGCTGCAGGAGGGGAAGAGAGAGACAGAGAGGAATGAGAAGGGGAGGGGTGGAGAAGCAGATGGGCGTTTCTCCTGTGTGCCCTGGCTGGGAATCGAACCCGGGACTCCTGGGGTGCACAATTTCTAAGAGTAGTACCTTGATTTTGGAAAAGGTACATATTCAAGCACCTCATTTCTTTTTAATGTCATCACTAATAAGAGATATAAGAGGTATCTGAGGCTATCTGGGCAGAGCAAGAATGATGGTGCAGAACAATATTGAAATACCAAACAAAATAATGTCAAAGGTATCAAAAACCAATAAGTATATACCTGAAAGTCTTGGGAAACAGAAAGGGAGGGTGGAGAGTGTTCAGGTTACGGTTAGAGAAAGCACAGCATGTATGTGCTCAGAGCAGGCTGGCGAAGAGTGGGAAAGGCAGGGGACGTGCCCACTGCAAGGATAGAGTAGGTTTTGGAGACTGGACATTCACAAGGGAGGCGGGGCTGCCATTTCAGAGCTGGAAGAACTGGACTGGGAGGGAGGAGCTGGTTGGGAGCTGGTTTGGGCCTGGGTGTTCAGAGAGCAGGTGGTGGGCCTTTCTTCCGTGATTGCTCTAGAAGGACAAGCTAGGTTTATCTTTGCTGTTTAAACTTGAATTTTTGAACTTGGCAAAAACCTTTTATTTCTCAATTAATGGTAAAAGGCTCAAAATATAAATTCATAATTAAGGCTACCCTGTAGTGTTAATTGTTTTGTATTGAAATGTAACCTATTTATTTATGAAAACATCTTGTTATTAGGTCTTTTATTTTAATGGGAAGTGGACAAGAGAGCTGGGGGCTTGGTACAGAAGGCAAATTTTAGGCCCTATTATTGATTTTCTTTACTTATTCTCAAACATTGGTAATTCTGTTGAATGTTGCTCAGCAGCCTCTATGAGTAATTAAACAGGTTATTTTGCTACTTACCTGTTTAGTTGGGTTTTGGGGAACAATAAAGACATAGAAGAATTGATTATTTTTGACATATTTCAAGAATATTATTTTATTCTTTTAGCTCTTATCTTCACTGTCAATGGGCATCTGTAGAAGATCTGGAAAAAGATAAGAGAATACAGCAAAAGATTAAACGATTTAAGGCAAAGCAGGGCCAGAACAAATTCCTTTCAGAGGTATGAAATACTTAATTAATTTTCTAAAGTGTTCACTTTATTAAAATGTTCCAAATTTTGAATTATAGTTCAGTAAATTATTAAGAAAAATTAGTTTGCCTCATTTGGTGCTGTTACTTGCATATTGGTAACTGGTTATTGCTAAAAAAATTTGTAAACAGGAAATTTCTCATTCTTCCTGTTACTTAGTCTAGAAGATACTGGTCCTTATGATATTATGTGGAAATATGATGGTATGATTACAACCTTGTAATGAAAGTACAGTTAGTAGATGGTGAAAAAATGTAAGTAGACAAAAGTCCTATTAAAATTTGGCAGGTTGAAAACTATAGTAAGTATTAAATACAAGTTCTAAGAAATAGAAGTTTATTTCTATTGGAGATGGTATGAGGTTATTTCTTGTTTTAGACATGCCTCATTACAGAAAGTTTACTAAACTCATTTTCAGAAATGATATGCTGTAGAATAGAAGTTGGTATAATATCTTTGCCATGTCTCCCTAATCCTAGTACTTAGGGCAGGGAAGAAAAATCCATTGTTTAAGATGTGCTGTGTTTCCCTGTTCCCCCAACATAATCAACTACATTTAAAAAAGATGCTTTCACAAACTGCTTACTAGAGTCTCTGGACTTTTGATCACCAGTTTGGTTTCACTTACAGCCTTAAGTAGATAAAAGAGAAACCTTCACTCTGAAAGATTAAACTTGCTGATTTATTAGTTTTCTTTTCTATAAAGGAGTTAACAGAATGTAAAATGTAAATAAGTGTGAAATTTGATGCAAAATAATACCTGTTTAATAGCATACTTCACATCCCCGCCTCATTTTAGAAGAGTGTTCAGTACTTTTATGTCATAAAATCCTCATAAGCTCAGGTGGTAGTCTGTGTTCCCCTGGAATCTGATTTCCATGCCCCCAACAGGCAGATTGTAAAGTTTGTATTAGGTGGAGGGTCAGTGGTGGTTGTTTCACTGTACAGATGTCTGATCTCCACTTCTGCTATCCTGAGTGTTAACCTTCTTTGCCGTGCCATAGTTAGCACTGAGGGGAATGGAGATGTGACTCACTCCTTACATCTTGGAGAATATTTATTTAGGTGATTCTTTGAAAGGGCAGTTTCTAAGAAAATAATGGGAAGTTATATTTTTCATGCCCTTCTTAAAGAAACTAAGGTTAAATGTCTATGACATTGGGCAAGTTGAAATCATTTAGCTTCCTTTTAGAAAGAGACATTGTATGTTCTGCTGACCTTTTCTATGGATTAGTGGCAAAAAAAAAGAAGTTGTCCTATGGTAACTTCCCCCCACAGTCTTGAATCCTGGTTCTGTTCAATAAGTTTATTTGGACTGTGTTTCTGGGAGTCAGACACACGTTAGGGACTTGTGCCCAGCCCTAGCTCTGTAGCCTGTGTATTTGGATTTATTTTTGTGAATCACCTGCACCAGGTTGAAATACATTATCTTATTTGTAACTTGTGGAAGTCTGAACAGAGAAGGTTAGCAGAGAAAGATAAAGGATATTCCCTTCCTTGTTCTCTTTTAAACACACACACACACACACACACACACACCCCACACCCCCACCCCCTGTTTGTCCATATCCCATCAATGGGCCTGGATTGAGGTTTTCCAAGCAAAGTTATGACTACATTTTTATTCTTTGTTTCACCTAAAGCTTCTATGAGTCTCCTGCAACTAAAATCTCTATTTAAAGAGATTATCAAAACTGGAAATTACATCACATGCATGATGGCATACATAGATTACTCACCTGAAGGATAGAAATGTTTAGGAGTAAAGTTAAGGATTTAAATTTGGCAACAACAGCTTCTATTTAAGAATAATTTGTCTTAAAGACAGCATTTGTAGTCAAAATTAGTTAACAGAAAGTTTTAGTGTTACTGCTGTCTGTGAATAATATATATTATATTCCTAAATCTAGAAGCTTTTGACAAAACCAGTGCATTAATATATTAACATCTTAAATTAACGAAATATTTCAATGAATTTTTTGCCTTATTAATCAACTCTCTGTAAAGGCCTGAAGCAGTTGAAACACATTTTTGTATTTCTGTTTTTTGTTTTATAATTCACAGTTCAGAACATCCCAACCGAGTGTTTTAATGGGAACAGTAGCCCAGAGAATGTTTGTTATCTTTGAGCCAACTGTAATCAAACAGCTTATCTTTCTGAACCTGTAATTCGGGGGATATGAGTGGTGTCTTAGTGACTTCTCATATGTCCTTGCACAGCATTTTAATGCAGTTATTTTACTGATAAAATTAATCAATGGAAATACAATAATGTGACTTCTGTTTTCTAAGTCATCTTAGACACATTAGAAGTATGGCTTAGCTTGTAACTTCCCTTTGAGTCATATTCTGTTCTATAACTTTGCAGCTTGCAGTATTACTTTCTTTTGTAAAGATTGTTAATAAGCTGGCTAAATAAACCAATTAGTCAAGCCTAATTTTTTATCCCTAATACTTTTAGCTAAATGCTCTATATTCAGTACAAATAAATCATGAGAATCTTTAATGACTAAACTGTATTTCAGTGAGGTGCTAATATTGATTGACAAAGACAACCCAACATCATAAACTCTGTTCACACTAAAATATGAAATTCACTGGTTTCAGTGTTTTTAGCTTTTGAATAACATTCTGTAAATGATGCTATAAAGCATCAGACAACTCCAGTAGTTAAGAGATTCCAATAGCACTTACTGTGCATGGCTCTGGTACTTTATTGCAAGCTGTAGTTTTAAGAATGCTAAATGCATTGCATGCCGTAAGCCTTTTGGATTGCTCATTAGTGAATTGTAATTTCACACTTCATTTAAAATATTCTTAAACATTCTCTCACAGTAAAAAGGTTTCACACAGTAATTAAAAGACCCAGTTAACAAAGTCTGAGAAGTCTGATTTCCTCATGGGGAATGATTTTGCTAACTTGTAGCATTTCAATTAATATAAAAGAATTTGCCAAATATAAATTTTGTATCGCTGTGACCCAGAGTATTACTGCCTGATGAAAAGTGAAATACTGTTTACTCTCAGAAATTACATAAACATTTTAACTTTTTTCCTTTGATGCAGATTGAAGATGAGCTTTTTAATCCAGATTATGTGGAGGTTGACCGGATAATGGACTTTGCACGTAGCACAGATGACCGGGGAGAGGTAACAGGAGATCATTTGTGCGGGGCGGTGACTCAGACAGCTTATGTGTGTTTACAGAGAGTGATCGTGGAAATCCTAGATCTGGTCCTGGTCAGAGCCTTGGATCGTGGCACACTTGATCTACGTTTAACTGAAATTATTGATTTACTGTTGGTTTTATGACTTAATAATAGTGCTAAATGCATTTTATGTTTAGTTGGAGAGCTTTTTAAAAGAGATCAATTTTCAATATGAAACAAATACTTTGACATTTTGCACAATTCCAAAATATGATCAATAAAAAATTCAGTACATTTTGGTATAAATCTGTTATGTAGCACACATTTTCCTTATATAATTAAAAGTGCTGTTGTAGCAGAATGGAGTTTAATGCTATTAACATTGGATATCCTTAGTGAAGCTGATGCACTTCATTTAATGCGGTGCATAGAGGACATATTTTTTTTAGTTTTGCTTAGTTTTACTTTAAAAGATGTTTCACAGCCTGTTTGCATAGTACAGCAAATGGTTTTAACATCACAACCAGGTCAGTGTACCTTGGTCCTGAAATGAAGGTTAACAAACCCAAGTATTTTCTAGAGGAGAAGACAAAGGAAAGTCCAGTGTTCTGTATTACCCAAAACAGTTTGCTCTCCAGTCTTCTCGAGCTCAAACACATTGTTCTAATGTGATTGGATACACACAGTATTCTCTCTTTAAGAAAAAAGTTGAGATCCTAATAAATTCAAGCCTGTTTCTCATTCTTTAAGAAACTAACCAATTATGTAAATATATAAATACAAAAAACAATATACCATAATCAGTCACTTGGTGAATGATTTGCACAGGCTCAAATACAGCTGTTATTTACTGGATATATTGGCTTTCAAACATTACTTACTAGTGACCTAGATAAAAATTAATTTGTTCTGACAATACTCAGTAATACTGTTTCCAGTTTAGACTTGAAATTCTATAACTAGGGGCTTTATTTATTTATTTTACTTATTTATTTAAAAAAATTTTTTTCCAAGTGAGAAGAGGGGAGATAGATAGAGAGACAGACTCCTATTTGCTCCCTGACTGGGATCCACCCAGCAACTCCTATTTGGGGCCAATGCTCTGCTTATCTGGGGCCATGCTTGCAACTGAGCTATTTTTAGCACCTGAGGCAGAGGCTCCATGGAGCCATCCCTTGTGCTCAGGGCCAATGCACTCGAATCAGTTGCACTATGGCTGTGGGAGGAGAAGAGTGAGAGAGTAGAGGGAGGGGGATGAGGGGAGAAGCAGATGGTCGCTTCTCCTTTGTGCTCTGACCAGGAATTGAACCTGGGACATCCTCACATGGGTCCGATGCTTGACCACTAAGCCATCTGGCCAGGGCCAGAACTACTTTTAAAACTTCTATCTACTCAGTCTTACTGTTGCTGGGGTGGCATCTATTGATAAATGAAATAGAGCACATTTTCCTTTATCCATATACTTTTTGGTTAAATGAATCCAATTCTGATTTCTTTAAACCTGGCCCAGCCTGTGACTCACTATCTGGTGAAGTGGTGCTCACTGCCTTACGAAGACAGCACTTGGGAGGTAAGGCAGGACATTGATCAAGCAAAGATCGAAGAGTTTGAGAAACTAATGTCCAGGGAGCCGGAAACAGAACGTGTGGTAAGAATTGGCGAAGGGCAGAGGATTTAATTTGAAAATAGTATCATGGTGTTATCTTTGATAAACCACTAATGGGATTTACTATGTTTAAAACAGGAACGACCTCCTGCTGATGATTGGAAGAAATCAGAGAGTTCCAGGGAGTATAAAAACAATAACAAACTCAGGGAATACCAGTTGGAGGGAGTAAACTGGCTACTTTTCAATTGGTACAACATGTATGTAAACCATGTTTTCTTTGCTCTTAAAAAAGCCTGTACTTTTTCTTTGTAGTTATTAAAAATAGTATATAAATATAACTTAGTAACATTGTAACTCATTTAATAAGAGTTATTAAAAAAGTGAACATTAGAAGTATACTTATCTATTTAATAAATAATACAGAGATTGATAGACTTATTTGGAAATAATTGTTACTCCTGAGAAGATTTTGTTTGAAAATGTATTTTACTGAATCTAAGAGAATACTGAAGATAGGCATTTGTGAATGTAGTAATTTATGTTTTGTGAAAAGAAAGCAGTGACTAATAGCTGTGCTCATTAAACTTTCTTTGTTTTATTAATTTTCCAAAGGCGAAACTGCATTTTAGCAGATGAAATGGGTTTGGGAAAAACTATCCAGTCCATTACATTTCTCTATGAGATATATTTGAAAGGAATCCATGGCCCTTTTTTAGTAATTGCCCCATTGTCCACAATCCCCAACTGGGAAAGGGAATTCCGTACCTGGACAGAGTTGAACGTGGTTGTGTATCATGGGAGTCAAGCTAGTCGTCGGACCATTCAGTTGTATGAAATGTACTTCAAAGATCCCCAGGTAAGACATCACAGGTGTTTTCCCCTATGCTTAGTATGTGCCCTTTGAGGCAGTGGGATTTAAAATGGTCTCAGTGATTTTGTGGAAAGGTCTAGATTTTGCAAAGTTGAGAAATTTGCTTTGGGTTTGTTACCCACTATATGTTCATATTATATTTCTACATGTTACGATTACAGCTCTTTTATTTTTATAGCTTTGGCCATTCTGATTATTAGGTTAAAAACCAATGAAATATTTTTACCTTGGAAGATCACTGAAAATCATTTAATGTGCTGATTTTCTAATTGGCTTTCTTTTGCAGTTCTAAGAGAAAACTTAACAAAAAATGGTGTTACTAAATGTGAATAGAAAGAATATTTTGCTATATTTTTGTTAGAAATGAAAAATACTAAGCATGTAATATTGATTGACACAGTGAATGAAATACATCCAAAGGGAAGTATTCATAGCTTGGGTCTTAGTAGTGATTACTGTGAATTGTTAGTTATTTTAGTTATTCTATAAAACAAATTATGAATGACTTGATGAAGAAGAATAGTATATGTTAGATGAGTTTTAAGCTATGGGTAGTAAATGGAAATTCTGTAAACAGGTAGAGTTTTGTTTTACATGTGTTTGATTTAGGTGTAAAAATCTGCCCTATAACTGATTAAAGGAGAAAAATACTGAAATTCTTTTTTTGTATTTATCTTTAAATTTGGGAAATTATTGTAAGTTCTTATCTTAAGTGAATATTTTTTGTTTTAGCACTTTAAAAAATAAGCTACATAAGTAAGAATGGGTAACAAGTCTTTAAAAAGTAAAATTGTTTGTTTGTTTGTTTGTTTTGAGAGAAGGAAGGAGTGAGGAGCAGGAAGCATCAGCTCATAGAAGTTTACTCTCATATGTGCCTTGACTGGCCAAGCCCAGGGTTTTGAACTGGTGACCTCTGCATTCCAGGCCAACACTTTACCCACTGTGCCACCACAGGCCAGGCTAAAAAGTTTTTTTTTTCTCTCTCTCTCTTTTTTTTTTTTTTTTACAGAGACAGAGAGTGAGTCAGAGAGAGGGATAGACAGGGACAGACAGACAGGAACGGAGAGAGATGAGAAGCATCAATCATTAGTTTTTCATTGCGACACCTTAGTTGTTCATTGATTGCTTTCTCATATGTGCCTTGACCGCGGGCCTTCAGCAGACTGAGTAGCCCCTTGTTGGAGCCAGCGACCTTGGGTTCAAGCTGGTGAGCTTTTGCTCAAACTAGATGAGCCCGTGCTCAAGCTGGCGACCTCGGGGTCTCGAACCTGGGTCCTCTGCATCTCAGTCCGACGCTCTTTCCACTGTGCCACTGCCTGGTCAGGCCTTTTTTTTTTTTCTCTTTTTTTAAAGTTAGCTTAGTATACAATGCCTCTGGCCTTGCACCTTTTGGAGTATGTAGGCTGTGACTAGAATGGACACTTCTCTAGTAGCTCTTTAATGGCCTGTGAACTATAAGGGAATTGGATCAGAAATTTTACTAAAATTTTTCTAACTTTCTTTAAGAAGGGAAGAGTTTAAAGCCTTGTTTTAGCATCACAACTTAAGACCTCCCATATACCCTGAAAATAAAATGTGTTACCCATAATAAAGATGTCTCCAAAGGAATAAATCCACGTCTTAGGCCCTTTATTCATCCTCAGAGTTGTTAGTGATCTGTAATACTAATTAATAATTCAGAGTTGTTCCTGTAGGGTCGTGTGATAAAGGGGTCCTATAAGTTTCATGCCATCATCACTACCTTTGAGATGATTCTGACGGATTGTCCCGAGCTGCGGAATATTCCATGGCGCTGTGTAGTCATTGATGAAGCCCACCGGCTGAAGAATAGGAACTGCAAGCTGTTGGAGGGACTCAAGATGATGGACTTGGTCAGTGATCATTTGGTGCTTCCATTGAACCTGAACAGAATTGTTACTGGCTCAACATTCCCACTGTTCTGAGTTTGCTTGGTGCCTGTGTAGGGTGTTTGCAAAGCCTATCAAATATCGTGATACATTCTCCGGAGCCTTTAGTTACTCTAAAATGGCTGCTGTCTTCCTGATTCTAACATTGTTGGCTGGTATTTCTGTACAGTTGTTTCCTATCACAGCAGAGAGTAGTCATGATATTTTTACTAAAATGCGTTTCCAGTATTTGCTTTTTTGTTGTTTGTAAATGCCGCCATTATGATCCAGTTGTATTCCAGGGCTCATAGGTTTTGGCATACAGGGGCCAGTAGGGCTTCTACATGCAAGTTCTCCTAAATTGAGCCAAAACCAGGACTTGGTCCAGTTTACACAGACACTTAGAAGTTTGGGGCAATACAAGACCTTGAAATTGATCAATAGCTTTCGAACACTCTTATCTTATACTCTTTCAGTTTCCTAAAGGACGGTCAGGTCTTCCTTACTACATTTTTCTAGATCTTCTCCAGTAGGAGTGTGATGGAATACTATCTGTGGGAGTGGTAGACTTGCACTGACTTTCATTTCCGTGCCTCTCTGCTGGCAGCACGGGCTGCGGGGCCTCAGTCACTGTCACGCTCTTTTCACTCTGTGAGTTACGGTTGGGTTTTGATCACTTGTTTTCATTTTTAACGTACATTGTTAAATCAAAGTTATTTAATATGTGTTTTGATCAGTTTCAAAAAACTACAAAAAGATTTTTCAAATCCCTTTAGTGTTGGCTTCCGTAGATTAATTTGATCTCTTGTTCATTGCGAGTTTGAGATGGGAAAGGGTGTTCTATATGTTTGTGGCTACGTGTTTTATTTACTAAAGACTGGTATTACTGAAAAGAACACTTACAGCTTTCTGTCACACAGGTTCTTGGAAGTAACTTCTTTAATTCTTAAATTAAGGGGTTGGAATAGTCATTCTTTTAATTAAAAACAAACAATTTCTAGTTTTGTTTAAAGAAAAATGTTTGAGTTATCCTAGTTAGGATTACATTTCCCTTTTTTCTTTCCTTAATAAATTATTTAGAGCTAGCCTAAGACCTTTCTTAAAACATTGTGTGTTATTTGGTTGCCAATTAGAATGCTTAGAAATGGTCATTGCCTTTAAAGATGTGGGAGAGCATATGGAAAAGAGAAAAGCAATGGCTGCTGTTTGGTCTCTTCAGGTGGTACGTTAGCATTACATTGAAGTAAACCTGTATTTACAGGTAACCACTAATGCTCTTGAAATATCTAATTTTATCTTCTGAGTAGGATCCCATCCTCTAAGTCAGGGGTCCCCAAACTTTTTACACAAGGGGCCAGTTCACTGTCCCTCAGACCGTTGGAGGGCTGCCATATACAGTGCTCCTCTCACTGACCACCAATGAAAGAGTTGCCCCTTCCGGAAGTGCGGAGGGGGGCTGGATAAATGGCCTCAGGGGGCTGCATGCGGCCCACGGGCCGTAGTTTGGGGATGCCTGCTCTAAGTGGTCCACATAAGAAACAGTTACAGCATCATTTCATGAAGCCCAATAAATAGTTACCCAAATGAGTTTATTTTTTATTATTAGCTTATATGTTTCCAGACAGTAGATTCTTGCTGCAAAACAGTCTTCCGTTGGTTGAATTTTGAACTCTGTCAGCATCAATCTAATTGTCATTAGGAGACTTCAAAGGTTTTTCCATTGTTTATAGTAACACTTCATTAATGGATTAGATAATTTTTGTTACATATTACAGTGTTCCCTAACCTTTTTAGCATAATATCATATATGAAAAATGATGTATGTCACACTGGGGTAAGCTGAGAAGGCTGCCCACTGCCACAGGAGACCTGTGCTAAGACCTGTCTTTCATAGCCCTGCCGGCTGCCCCAAGGACTTCACGTGACTAACTCATTCGGGATGCACCAACTGGGTTAGTTCTGATGAGCAAATGAACAAAATGCCATTTTTCTGATAATCAAGAATTTTTATTTCAGAAAAGATATTTTTGAGATGGAGTACATAATTGTTGTTCAGAATTAGAATATAATTGTATTTGTCCAGTTCTGAGCAGGTCATTGCCTGGTTTTTAAATCCTTACTTTAGAATAAACAACCCTTTTTAGTCTTCTTTCCTAGAATAAATCACAATGAAAATAGCAAATGATAACTATATCCAACAACAGAGCAGAACATAGGAACTGCTGTTACGTGTACTAAACCCAGTTAGGATGAAAATGTACTTAATGAGGATTATCTTCAGGTGCATTCTGAGAGGGAGAAGACCAGTGATCACCTTCAGCTCTCCCATCACCAAGGAAATGCTTGTGAGATGATAGATACACTGAGGGACAGTTGTGGTTATCACTGTCCTCCACAGGTACTCTGAGGAGCAAAGCCATCTCCTTGTCCCTCACTGACCAGGAGGGATTCTCTGGAGGTGGTGGTAGTTCTTCCATGACCTCATTGTCCATTGTTAGGAAGCCTCACACAAATTAAATGAGTGCTGAAATGAAAGCAAATGGCCCTCACTCCATCAGAGCTAAAGAGAATGGTAGCATTTTCAAGCAAAAAGCGTATCTGCTGGCATAGTGGAGCTTGGAGGTGATAAGCTTGGTAGCCCTAGTTTCTTGCCTGATGTTTGGGGACCTGGTGTTTCCCTCATATGTTATTTTGTAGTTAATCTGTTTCACATGGAGGCCTGGTTCCGTTCCTTCCACTACTCCTATGCAACCTTATAAAAGGGTCATATGCGTAAGTAGTCATTTGGTGTCGCTGGCTTTAAATCGCCCTTGCTAGGAAGCAGCGTAAAAAAGGAGTTTCTTTTGTTTTTTCAAATAAGTTTATTTTGCGATTAATATGTATATTTCAAGGCTTGTTCTGAAGTATTTCATAGGAGGTTCAGGATTTAACTTGGGAATACAGGATATGGAAAAACGAGGAGACAAGTTAGTATCAGTAGGTAGTCTCTTTCCCTGCAAGGATTCTTTCCCTGAATCTGTAACAGTGTTGTTTTTTAAACTTGGATAAAGTGATTCAGGACTTGACTGTGCCCGAGATTGTGGTCTGTGTTACCCAACAGTATGGTCACGCATTATAAAATCTCGATTTGCAAACTCTTTATTCTTTGTGAATTTAGTGAGTCTGAAGATGATGGTGGTCTGAGTGTCTTCTGAATCAGAGAGCTTTATTCAAATGGGAGAAAAGGAAGAGTAAAAGAAAATTGAACCGCCTCACCTCGCTTTCAAAGAGCCTCACTGATATTTAAGAGATGGTCAATATTAAGAGAAATAGGATGTTCTTAGTTTTATCATTCACCTAATATTTACTGAGCTTGGCAACCGGATCTAGTCAGATTCCAAGTTAAGTCGGATTATTGCTTTTGAACCTACTAGAAGACATAATCACTCTTTGGAGTAGTTTTAATAGTTGTACTGTGTATCAACTGCAAAGTAGAAAATAAAATAAAACCTTGAGATGAATAAACTCACTGTTACTAAGACTGGTCACTGCTAAACCTTTCTTCTTGGTTGGACGTATGGAAACATGGCAAGGGCATGAACACACCAGGAAGGCTGGAGAAAGAGCTTGTAAACAGGAGGATTGTTTTAGAGAATTACCTAACTTAGTTCAAAGACACAAAGTTAGAAATAGCATCTGTTTAAAATAAAAAAGCGATTGTGGTATTTAAAACCAAGCTGACCCCTTTGCTAGTCTGAAAATTTTTGCAGAACAAAATAGTTTTTTGTGTGCTGTTGTGTGTAGAACTTCTTTTGCCTCCAGCGTGAGTCATGCAGGAAGCAGATGGGGAGACGAGCACGTTGATGTAGAGAACAGAAAGAATCATGTAAGCTTTATCTGAGTCTGGGGATTTTAGGAAGAAACTTCAGCTTTGGTGCAGAAATAGCAGAGACGTAGGGCACTCATGAAGCCGTGGCGCTAATAACCCCAGGAAGGTACGAAACGACAGGACATAGTTAACACTGGGTCTGCAGAGTTCTAGAGAGGCCCCTCCGTGTGTATGTCTGAAGCGGAGACCATTTTTTTCTTGTATCTCCACCTTTGTGCCTCATTCCTATACTTTACATAGGGTGGATGCTGAGTTAGCTTTAACGAGAAGTAGGAAGGTGGATCTTTAGAAAGAGACTTTGTTTCTAAGACACTATTCTTGTTATGATTTGGTCACTTGCTTTTCTTGTATTCCTGTAGGAACACAAAGTGCTGCTGACGGGGACCCCACTACAGAACACTGTGGAAGAGCTCTTTAGCTTGCTTCATTTCTTGGAACCAAGTCGCTTCCCTTCTGAAACCACCTTTATGCAAGAATTTGGTGATTTGAAAACAGAAGAACAGGTATTCACCACATATACTTTGTATTTCAGTCATGTAATGGAAGATTAACCCCATGAAATGGCAAAGGATTAGTATTTCACTATTTAAAAATGTAAATGATGTCCATTTTTTCCCCCCGACCAATAGACATGTGAGCTGTACGCTTCCTTTCCTTGGAGAGCCCAGGTCTTCCTAATAGAGTTGTTCTTGTTTGTTGTTTGTCCATTTGCCCTCTTGAAGGGCTGTTGGGTTTGTAGAGGTTGCTGCCTGTTCAGGTGGTTTTCGGAGACTGCTGTGCTGTTCATGGTGCTGGTTTTCTAGGTAAACTTTTCAACTTCGCAAACATTTGGGTCAGTGTCAGACGCCACCGAAACTTGTAGAGCTGTTAGCCTCCTGGAGCTTTTAAAGTCGAGTCTTATTTCTTAGCACCTTGCTTACATTTATGAGTTTACATATTTTCATGTAGAAATATGGGTCATAACTACCCCAAAGGATTTCTTTGAGAAATAAATGAGGTATTGTGTATGAAAAGTCGTTGGTTATTTTACACATGATAAGAGTTATGTGGGTATATGAAGTAAATATGGAGATATGCTTCCCATCTTGGTCCTTATGACCCCGTGCCCCAACTTACTGTCTAAAACTTCTCAGTTTAGTTCAAAGTGAAGCCTGGTTCATTTTGTTTTGCTTTTCTGAAAATAAAACTCACTGGTGTGCTATGTCCTATTGCCAGCCACCAGAAAAGAGAACTGGAAAGAGATATTTCTGCTTGCAGGGAGTTGGTAACTCCTGGCTTATTTGCTCTTCTAGAAAGGAAGAGAACTGAAGCAGAGGACTCTTGACACCATCTCTCCCTTCTTCCTTATCCCCAGGGCTTATGACAAACAAAAGGGAAAGAAAAATGAATAAATTCAGTTCTTTTCTGCTGTGTGCTTTTTTTCAAGCTTTCTGGATAGGCAAAGTGGTCTATTTGAAATGGAATTATTCAGCCTTCATGCAGCTTTTTATGAAAGCTGAAAGATTTGTGCCTTTCTATCCTTACCGGACTGACAAATGGAAGTGATCAATAAACAAATAGGATAGTAATCCCTGTTTTCACCTTATGATATGTTTTAACATGCAAGCAAATCATGACACCGGTATTTACTTAAGGTCCTTTTTTAGGTGCAAAAACTCCAGGCTATTCTAAAGCCAATGATGTTGAGACGTCTCAAGGAGGATGTAGAAAAGAACTTGGCCCCCAAAGAAGAAACTATTATTGAAGTTGAGCTAACAAACATTCAGAAGAAATATTACCGAGCCATCCTTGAGAAGAATTTTACATTTCTTTCCAAAGGTGGTGGTCAAGCTAACGTACCTAACCTTTTAAACACTATGATGGAATTACGAAAGTGCTGCAATCATCCATACCTTATTAATGGTAAGCCTGGCTGTTTGTCAACTTATTTAATGATGATCAAAGCACCAGAAATCTTGTTTTCCCTCCAGACTGAAAATGTTTGGTTTGTAGTCACTACTGTGTCCTGTCCTCTCAGTGTGGCTTTCGCCACCTTCCTATTCTTTGTGATGCCGCCTTCTCTGGTGTCTGAGGGCCAAGGACCTGCTCCTGCTGGTTCCTGAAGTGGGACTCACCTCACCTTTCTCCTTTGTCCTTACATCTGTGTCTCACTTGTTGCAAGGAGGTGTTAGTGCCCCATGGCTAAAAACCATCAAGAGCCCACAATTAGCCGGGTTGAGATTTTCCTGCTGTGTGTATTTGGGGAGCAGTGTTTACCTCAGAGACATTATAGAGGAGCTTTGGTGTGAGAAGGCAGCTATCAGCTGTCTCAAGTCTATGGTAGGAGAAAACTTCTCTCAGTCTAGAGGCCTTTAGCACCTATTCCCTAAAATGAGAGATTATTTGATGGCATTGATAATTGTTTGTCCCTGTTACTAATGAATACTTTATGGTCTTCCTGTTTTCCCAACTAAATTGATAGTGTTATGTAACCGATATGCACAAAACCTGTATTATATACTTCCAGAAATCATTAAAGGAATAAATATTTCATATCTTCCAATGATGTGGAAGATACTCGGGAGAATATATGAGCCTTCTTCTGTGAGGGATGGAGATTAGGAAAGCTGTTAGAAAGGGGTGACACTGAGATCAGCCTGCAGGGCTGGGAAGGACTTTGCCAGTCAGAGTTAGAAAAAGGAGGAGCATCGTGCTGTTGTAATAACATGAGCAAAGTAAAGGAGTCAGGTAAGTAAAGGGGAACCTGCCCAAAGTATAAAGTACGTGGAAAAAACCGTGCGACGGTGAGCCTAGATGTGCTGGGACCTTGCTGTGGACAGCCTCAAATGCTAGGTCATGGAACTGGTCTTTCGTCTGAAGGCAGTGGAGACCCACAGCTAGTACTGAAGCTGAGGAATGACTAGTAATGTGAGTCAGGGTGGTGGATCTGGCAATATCATGTATGGCAGGTGGAAGCAAGAAACACAGGCAGGCAGAAGGGCTGGCTAGGAGGCTATTGCTGTGGTCCGGGCGGAGTCAGTGTTCGGGCAGGGAAGGTGATGGCCCGCTAACTGGGTGCTCGTGCACAATCACAATTGGCCCACAGTGCAATTGGGCTCCTTTCCAGGGGAGAAGGAACAAGCCTGATTTTGTCTTTCTTACAATCCATGAGGTTCAAGGGCAACTCATTTAAAGACTTCCTAATCTTTTTCTTTCTTTCCTAACTTATGCACTATCAGGTACCGCAGATCCAGAAGTTCCTGTTACTAAATAACAAAGGTCCACACCTGGAAGAGTCTCAGTGTAGCACCTGAGGTCACTGCTGTGGTGTGACATCAGTGAATTTCCTTTTCAAACTTTGTGCTTTTAGCTTTGTCTTTTAAAGAGAGTCTCGTGTGATAATTACAGGTTAAGTGCTGCCAACCAGCTAATCACCACTGGCATTTAAGAGCCTGAGAGGCTGTTTATGGTGTCAGCCAGCCTGTCCCTGGGTTGGAGAGATGGAGTTGGGGCTGAGGGCAGTTGATAGCATAAGTAAAGCCACACACACACACTCTCTCTCTCTCTCTCTCTCTCACTCTTTTGCATTTAATATCTGGTGAAAAGAAAACAAGGAAAAGTAACATCCAAGGGGAGAGAAAAGGCACTCACCAAAGAGAATAAGCGCTGCCAACAGGATGTGTGTGAAAGGGATGATCTTAGCACGGTTGTTAGGTATCCACTCCCAGTTCCATCAGGTTTACCTCGTTTGGCTACTTGCTAATTACATGCACTGAGCATTGGGGAGGGGAGTTCTCCCAAAACACAGTTGGTGGGTTTTCAGTAGCTGATTGTTCTCCACGTCATCCCATATCATGATTGTTCGCCAGGAGGCTCTTAGGACTTCCAAGGCTTGGATCTATGGCAGTTGTTCTAACTGGTCATACCTTGAAGTCTGCTTTTCTGTTCCTATAACAAGTCATGAAGTGTCTGTTAAGCAGGTAGACTTACATGCCCTTATGTTGGGAAATTGTGCGCGCGCGCGCGCACACACACACACACACATTAGGTGTTACAACCTCCCAGGTAACTTATGTAGACCTTGTGTTTCACAGAGGTAGCTCCAGGGCCAATGCTGTCCATTCTCATCCACAATCTGGAGTGGAAATAATACTGACACGGCACCACCTGTAGACACATTTTTTGAGCAAATAAAGGAAGTCTTCAATTTTCATGCTTACATTGAAATTTGTATTGGTTGTGGCAGAGTAAAGCAACCGGAATCAAACCAAACTTGAGTTTAACAAAGCACAGCGTTTCGTAAATATGGGAAACAAATAACTATATGCATAAGTTGAAAGGGGTAATGTAAGCAAAGCAAAAGAAAAGAAATGGGAAGTGGTGGTAGAGCACAAGTTGTATATAAATGAGAAGTATTTTTAATGTGCATTAATATATATAAGTGCTTAGGTGGTTAAAACAGGGTGTGGTGCACCGTACATGCTCAGTAAGAGTTGCTAATTGTTTTGGGTTTTTTTTGCTAAAAGTTAAGCAGGTGACTGGTTAACATAAATGGAGGTACTATTATTAGCTCAAGCTTTATTAGAATGGAATGTCCAATTTTAGTCACTTTATGAGAGTAAAAATAATGTTGAAAACTTGGTCAAGTTTCCCTCCTGGTTAGGGGTGACCTGAGACAATTGTTATTGTTGCAGCAGGAAGAGTGTAGGGAATCGTGAACAGAAAGAAAACAAGACAAGCTTATATGATGGCATGAATTTCAGAGAGAAAATAGTAACTTGTCTTTTTTCTGGTAATCTTCAAAAGAATATGATTTCTTATTTGCTTCTGGCTAATATGGTTAGGTAACATTGCAGGTACTTCCCTCCCAGTGACCGTCTGTTTAAGTGGAAAGTCTCCCACACTTACTTCAAGAACACCCCTGATCCGCATGCACACATTTTTAAGTGTAGTATGAGTGGTACTTCAGTTTAGGGCAGTGCCAATAGACTCTGCATTTTGGCTTATCATCACCTATTTCCAGTTCATTTTCGGATTGGTATTTACAAATCTAACATCAAAGTAAATCTAACTGATAAACTTGGAAATTTGGTTATGACATCAGAAGATAGAAGTCGCTTTTCCTCCCCAACACCTCCCCTACCCACTTCCCTTCAGTCTGGCCATAGTAAATACAGTTCTGAAGGAATCATATAGGAGGAAATATGCTTTCTGATGTTATAAAATGAAGTATTGTGAGTGTAAACTGGCTGCCATTTAACCAGAATTTATATCAAAGATGTGAATTGATTAATTCAGCAGTAGCTTTTGTCAGTAAGAGAGAATATATTTTAATTCTTTTGATTTTGATTTTTTTATTTTTTCCATTGATTTGCGGGGGGGAGAAAAAAGGGGAAAGAGAAAGAAGCATCAGCTTGCTGTTACACTTAGTTGTTCCATTTAGTTGTGTACTCATTGATTGCTTCTTGTATGTGCCCTGATGAGGATCGAACCCGCAACCATGGTGTGCCAAGACGATGCTTTTTGCACTGAGCCACTTGGCTAGGGCAAGAAGGAATATATTTTAATTTTGACTATTCTTCATAAGATGAAACATTATTGGTAACACTGAAAAAGCAGACAAGTTATTTTTCTGATTTTTGCCTAAATTTAAAGTGAAAAAAAATTGAATTTATTAATTTAACTGAATGATATATTTAAAAAAAATTTTACTAAAATAACCTAAACATGTCTGATTTATTTTTTCAAAATGATTATTTCAATTTTGAAGTCTATTTATTGACTATTAACTTGTTTTAAACTAAAACACTATATTTTATTTTGGGTATGGATTATAATCTTGATGTGGACAAAATGCCCAAATATCATAAGAGTAAAATCTGTCTCTTCCTGAATTTCAAAGAGCTTATGAATATATTGTCCAACAAGAACAAACTTTTTCAAAAGACCTAATGTAGTATATGGACTTTCATCTGTTTCTGCTGACTCCTGAGGGCCTTCTTGTCCTGAATATAGAACTGGCATTTTTAAATTTTACGTTTTGCAAAACATATTTAACTTTATTCAGGAACCTGCCTGCTAATTCTCTTAAATAGCATTTTGATTTTTTTTTCCTTTTCCTAATAAAATCTTTGTCCTTTTTTTACTCAGAGGAAAATCCTGAACTCATGTGGAGAGGAGGGTGCGAGAGGAGGGTGGGAGACGGGTGTTTTCTGCCAGCCGGGCCCCCTTCAGGAGGAAGAGCAGTGCGCTTTCCAGAAGGCCTCATGGCTCGGGAAAGGCATTGAGTGAATTTCATATGTTCTTTTTTTTTTATTATTTATTTATTTTTTTATTTATTCATTTTAGAGAGGAGAGGGAGAGACAGAGAGAGAGAGAGAGAGAGAGAGAGAGAGAGAGAGAGAGAGAAGGGGGGGAGGAGCTAGAAGCATCAACTCCCATATGTGCCTTGACCAGGCAAGCCCAGGGTTTTGAACCGGCAACCTCAGCATTTCCAGGTCGACGCTTTATCCACTGCGCCACCACAGGTCAGGCTCATATGTTCTTAGTGAGATTCTTTGTCAGTTAATAATTAACAAGCGTTATTTCTGCATATGACCATGTTACACCTTAATTTCTACAAGTGCCTTTAAAACGGTAATAAAAGACACTTTTGCTGGATCGACTCCTGCTTGCAGAAGGGCTGACCATCTGAGTGGCTTGGTGGCCTACCTGTCCTAACCTTTCAAATCCTTCTGAGGTTTATGTATCCTCATCTTGTGTACAGTAGTTGGTTCACATGTTTAAAACCAGTGGTATGACTAGCACTTTAAAGTTTCTGATGCGATTGAAGGCTGGGCACCAATCCCATTAGGTGGGTTGGTCTATTTGTATTTCCGAGAGAATAGGTGACTGCATCCCTGTTCTTAGGGGGAGGAGCTGAGCAGGCAGCCATGCCCTGATTAACCCCAGAAATGGAGGAGGCCAGACGCTGCTGCATAATTCTGGTTAAGCCACCTAAGCAGTTGAAGGAAGCTTAGCCTGCTGCTCCCCTGATAAGCGTGTGTTTGGGGTCAGGGAAGGAAGCCGTGAGAAAGATGTCATTCTCTTGAGGCTTCTCTCTGTTGCACCCAAATCTTTGAACAAGCAGAAATCTACATGGGGCTATGAGAAAAAGAGGGTGAGGTGTAGAAATCTTACATGAAACAGCTTTATTTTATTTTTATAAAGTTTTTCAAGCTTTGAGGAATACAGCATAGAATTTTTGTCCCTTATGAAATGATCAGATGAGAACAAATACGGAAGGAGATTTAGAGATTGCAGTAGAAGATCTGTACTGTCTCTTAAAAAAGAATCCTAAAAATTATCCTGAAAAATGAACTTCCTTTTGTTACAGTCCTTTGGGCTGTGTTACTATATAATTATAAATACAGACTAGTGCCCTTACACTGTAATTGTTAGAACTCTAGCTCCTTGTTTCTTAGTTTCAGAACAGATTTTGTTGTTTGTGTTTATGTTCAGCTAGTAAACAGTTCTTTATTCCTTCAGCAATTTAGGTTCCAAATTTTCGGTAGGTATCTGGCCCTTGGCTTGTTTCTGCCACTTCTGGCTTGACAGTCTGTTGTTGAAATTCAGTTTCTACAATCAGCAAACATTTGTTTGTTGGAAAATGTGGTTTTTCCCTCCAAATGCCTAAACGTGTTGTACTTAAAACTTTGATCCCATTTATGCTTTCCTGGTTTTGTATAGACCCAACTCTGCGTAAGTGGATGGATTCATGTCCATAAACATGAGTGTGGTGTTCTGGTTCCTACAGTTTGCAGTGGGTTTTGAAAGCAAGCTCATTGTTTTTGGTAATAAAAACCTTTTACTGTATTCATGTTATGCTGTCCAATCTCTGCAGGTGCTGAAGAGAAAATTTTGGAAGAGTTTAAAGAAACACACAATGCAGACTCTCCAGATTTTCAGCTCCAGGCGATGATCCAGGCTGCTGGCAAGCTAGTGCTGATTGACAAGCTGCTGCCAAAACTGAAGGCTGGTGGCCACAGGGTGCTTATCTTTTCCCAGATGGTGCGCTGCTTGGACATACTGGAAGACTACCTCATTCAAAGACGGTGAGGCCACAGTGCCGTAAGAATAAAAAGAAAATTAAAAAGTGACCTTTCACAGGGCTCTACGTGGTTCACCTCCAAGTGATATTTGTGATGAAGGGGATAGAGTAGGGGAAATGTGTCACGTCTCTTATTTAAAAACTGGGGAGTTACATGACAGTTATTCTGTGGAATGACAATAGTGGGTCTGCATAATTCTGTGGGCAGTTTTGCTTTCCATTTCTTCCATTTGACTAGGGGAGAAGAGCTCTTACCTAAAATTGAAATGGTTTGTTATTTTCCGGTTGGAAGTGTCAGGTTTTTTAGAGTTTAGATCTTTCAGTGGAGAGAGAAGAAAATGTAATCTCTGGGTGTTCAACCAATTGTGTGAAAGACTGCTTTGAAATTATTGCTGCTACATAATATCATTCCGTTAATACATATCCCAAATTGCATTAGTGTCTTAAAAATACGAAATGGAAAAGGTACACTGCAGCTGTCTGTCAGGCCACCTTGTTAATGCTGACATTTTCCAGGTACCCCTATGAAAGGATCGACGGCCGAGTGAGGGGCAACCTCCGCCAGGCGGCTATCGACAGATTCTCCAAACCTGACTCTGATAGGTTTGTTTTCCTCCTGTGCACACGGGCAGGAGGGCTAGGCATTAATCTTACTGCTGCTGATACCTGCATCATCTTTGATTCTGACTGGAATCCCCAAAATGATCTCCAGGTAAACATGCAAGAAAATCCTCCTGATGCTTTTTTTTTAAAAAGTCATTCTACTATGATGGAGAATCCCCATCAAACCAATAAATTAAAGTCATGTAGTCACTCAGGCAGTGTCCCATGATCTGGGCAAATGAACCAACTAGTAATCAATTTATTAAGGATGTAAAAGTCATTTCTTTGTACGTTAACCCTCTTCTAAACTGCACCTGTTTACTGGAATGGATGCCCCTATTACTGACAGTTGAGCCTTCCTTTCTTCGGTAGCCATTCATTTCCCTTTTCTTCCAGGCTCAGGCACGGTGTCACAGAATAGGACAGAGCAAATCTGTGAAAATCTATAGGCTGATTACAAGGAATTCGTACGAACGAGAGATGTTTGACAAGGCTAGTTTGAAGCTCGGTCTGGACAAAGCTGTGCTGCAGTCCATGAGTGGAAGAGAGAACGCCACCAATGGGGTAAAGCCGCACCTGCTGGCCATTCATTTATTTCGGCTCCTTCCTGATTTAGCTAATAGTGAGAAACCCTGCAGCATCAGATTTTTTCTCTTTTATTATTATTATTATTAAGTGAGCGGAGGGGAGGCAGAGACAGAATCCTGCATGCGCCTCGACCAGGATCCACCCAGCAAGCCCCCTGTGGGGTGATGCTCTGCCCATCTGGAGCCACTGCTCTGTTGCTCAGCAACTGAGCCATTTTAGTGCCTGAGGTGAGGTCATGGAGCTACCTCAGGACATGGGACAACTTGCTCAAACTGTTTGAATCATGGCTGCAGGCGGGGGAGAGAGAGAGAATGAGAGAGATAAGGGGGCAAGGGTGGAGAAGCAGATGGTTGCTTCTCCTGTGTGCCCTGGCTGGGAATCAAAGCTGGGATTTCCACACAGTGGGCCGACGCTCTACCACTGAGCCAACTGGCCAGGGCCTAGATTGCTTTTCAGCATCACACTTCCTTTGTTAGAATTTAGATTTATCCTCTTTGAGGGAAAAAAACCAAAAAAATGAAACCCACTTGTTTAATCTAAAAACATTTCAGTTCTAATTTATTTTAAATAATTTCTGTAAAACAGGTTCAACAGCTTTCCAAGAAAGAAATAGAGGATCTTCTGCGGAAAGGGGCCTACGGCGCACTCATGGATGAGGAGGACGAAGGGTCTAAGTTCTGTGAAGAAGATATCGATCAGATTCTCCTCCGGCGCACGCACACTATCACCATTGAGTCCGAAGGGAAGGGCTCCACGTTTGCTAAGGTGCTGCCAGTCGCTCTGGGGAGGCGGCTTTCTGTGGAGGTTTAAGAGTCACAGCACCTTGGGAAGTGCTCACGAGATGCAGACATAACATTTGCTTTCTATTCTGAAATAAGAAATGAATTATTCACTCCCTGTGCAGCCCCTAATGCATAGAACATTCTTTTTTTATGTTCTGTGTTCTGCTCTGTTTATGTGGCACTGGTGGTCACTCTCTCCTTGTCCTCATATCTGCTTCCCAGCTTCCCAGGCCAATCCTTTCCCTGTGTCCTTGACCCCATCCTCTCTGCTTCTTAAGATCCTGATTCCTAACGTAACCTATAAGAACAGTCAGGTCACTCCTCTCAGCCTTTCCTGCCCCTGCCCCAGTGTCAGTTCCGGAACCCTCTTTCATAGCCGAAGTCCACACAGACAGGATTTACACCAGGTGTCTCCGCTGCCTCCAGCCTACACCCCTCCCCCACCTCTTCATCAGATTAGCCCTGGCAAAGGTCACCACTGTGTGCCACTCCTAGAGCCCCTTCTGAGCTTCACCTGCACATAGATTATTCACCCATCCACACCCAGGCCCAGTTTGCACTTTTAACAGCTTTATTGAAATGTAATTTACTTACCATAAAATTCAACTATTCTACATATACAATGCAGTGCCTTTACATTGTTTACAGACTGGTGTAGCCATGCCCACATCTAAATTTAAAACATTTATATCACCTCTAAAAGATCCTCATGCCCATGAACAGCCAGTCCTGTCAGCTCCATCCCACCCCCACCAGGTCCTTGGCCACCACTAATCCACTGTCTGTCTCTGTGGGTTGGCCTACCCTGGACCTTTCAGATACATAGAACCGTCCAACATGCGGCCTTGCTGTCTGGCTTCGCTTACTTGGCATGGCGGTTTGAGGTTCATCCATGCTGTAGCATGAATCAGCACTTCCTTTTCTGTGCTGAGCCATGTTCTGATCTGCATCTGCACCTGTTCGCCAGCTGATGATAGACATAGGGGTTGTTTATTCAGTAGTTGGTATGAAATTTTTGGTTATTATGAATAATGTTATGAATATTGGCATGCAGGTTCTTGTGTGGACATATGTTTTTATTTCTCTTGCATATATATATATATATATTCGAGGAGTGGAATTGCTGGGTCGTGTGTTAACTCCGTGTTTAACCCTTGAGGAACTGCCATGGTGTTTTCTAAAGTGTATATCCCATTTGCTCTCCCACTGGCAGTGTTTTTAGGGTTTTAATTTCTCCACATCCTCAGCAACACTTCTTACTTTCTGACTCTTTGATAATAGTCATATTCATGAGTGTGAAGTCAGAGCCCACGGGGGTTAGGGATCTGCATTTCTCTGATGCTATGGGGCACCTCTCCATTGCTTGTGGCTGTTGTGTGTCATCTTTGAAGAAATGTCTCTTGTAATTCTTTGTTGACCTTTTGAGTTATTTTGTCTTTTTATTATTGAAGTTTAAGAGTTCTTTATTCTGAATAAAAGCCCCCCATCAGATAATATAATTTGCAAATATTTTCTCCTAGTCTTTTCATGAAGCCCAGTTTACCCTTTTTTCCCCTTTTATTGTTTGTGCATTGCCTAACTTAAAGTTTCAAAGATTTGTTTTCTTCTCGAGTTTTTCAGTTTTCGCTCTTACATGCAGATCTGAAACCCTTTTGAGTGAGTTTTCGTGCGTGGTGACATAAGATGGGTCCATCTTTCGCATGTGGACATCCAGGTGTCCCAGCGGTTCCTCTTCTGGGCTCTGTGTCCCCACTCGGTCTCTCTCATGTCTGTCTTCCTCTTCTCAGGTCTTTCCTTACTCTTCACAGACACCTCGTGTTTAGTATGTGCAGAAACACATCCATCGCCCTGTACCTACACACACACACACACACACACACACACACACACACACACACACACCTGTTTGCTCACCTGAGCAATCCCATTCAGGTGCCAGAGTTGGAAGCTGCAGTGTTTTCCGGCTGCTGCTTCCACCTTCATGCTTCGCATCCACCTGCATTCTCACTTTTTCAGTTTCACTTAGTAAAGAGTATCTTTATTCATTTCTGCTAGAGCTGCTTTCAGTCTTCATTATTTCCTCCCTCAACTAGAGTAGCTTGTTCTACACCATTTTACCCTCCATGCTCTAAGACAGGGGTCTCAAACTCAACTCAGCATGTGGGCCACAGAGCAAGATCACAGCCGTTCGGCGGGCCGCACTAGGTCTACAAAAGGCAACTGTTACGCAACACTTTTCTCACTGCAGTTGAAAACAAAAAAAAATCAGTACAACAAGCACAATCATACATGCAGGTTACTCAGTGTCACAAAACGACCAGAAACTGTAGTTCGCATCACAACTGCTGTTAACTAAGCTAATATCTAGCTAGGATGCTAGAGAAATGAAAAATACAAGTAGGCCCCTAGGCTTACTTAATTTTATCCAAAATATTTTGAACTTCGTGGATTAGTCTGTGGGCCGCACAAAATTGTTCGGCGGGCCGCAAGTTTGAGACCCCTGCCCTAAGACATCGGCGCCTTTGGATATGATGGTGTTCATCTTGATATCCCAGTCTCAAGGAGTTTAGTTGCTGCTCAAGGAGTTCAGACTCTGTTAATAGGCCACACAAGGTCCTGTTTGACCTGCTTCTGCCTGCCTCACCAGCGAGATGCTTGGCTACTCTTCCTGAGTACCCTTATTGCCAGCCGTAGGACGCATTGCCTTCCTTCTCTGGGCCTATGTCCGTGCTTTTCTATTCTTTGAGCTTTTAGTAATCTGGTCCAGGCATTCTTTTCTGTAGAACCTATTCTCTCTCCTAGCAGTGCCCTCCTGTACTCCCACCCCCACCACGACCTGACCCTGATTAGGGCCCTCCTCCATGTATTAGTTGCACCTGTACATCCCTTTGCTATCTAGCATTTACTGTGCTGCACAGTCCTATTCTGTTTCCTGATCTGCCTCAACCCCTGGCCAGTGAGCTTCCCGCGGAGTAGTCTTCATCCTAGTGGCGGCCACGGCAGCCCGACACGGCGGGAGATTGCATACGTGTTTGAGTGGATGAATACGTGAAAGCTGCTTTGCATTTTATCTTTGGGAAAAGCACAGCAAAATAATGCATAATTTTTCCCCTTTTAGGCCAGTTTTGTTGCATCTGGAAATAGGACAGATATTTCCTTGGATGATCCAAATTTCTGGCAGAAGTGGGCTAAGAAGGCTGAATTGGACATTGATGCCTTAAATGGGAGGGTGAGTGAGAGGTTCCATTCAAACCCTGTCTGATCTAACCCAAGGTCACCTTTACAGAAGTTTCACATGCACTGCTGTCTATTTTAGAACAACCTGGTTATCGACACTCCGAGAGTGAGGAAGCAAACCAGGCTGTACAGTGCAGTGAAGGAAGATGAGCTGATGGAGTTTTCAGACCTGGAGAGCGATTCTGAGGAGAAGCCTTGCGTGAAGCCCCGGCGGCCCCAGGACAGGTCCCAGGGCTACGCGCGGAGCGAATGCTTCCGAGTAGAGAAGAATCTGCTCGTCTATGGGTAAGTCAAACTCATGAGAAACAGAATTTTATTTTAAAAATAGAATTACAGTTGGCATAGAAAAACAATATTAATATTTGGATTTCTGTGATTCCCTGTAGTCATGCAAACTATGCAGTGACTCTGGTGAGGCCTGCGTTATTTGGTTAAACTGCTCAAAGTCGTTCAGATCCTCATGGATTTGAAGGAGCATGAATTTATTCCTTAAGGAATTATGTCAAGCCTGCGCAGGAGGTGGCTCAGTGGGTAGAGCTTCAGACTGGGATGCGGAGGACCCAGGTTTGAGACCCTGAGGTCACCAGCTTGAGTGCGGGCTCATCTGGCTTGAGCAAAAAGCTCACCAGCTTGGACCCAAGGTCGCTGGCTTGAGCAAGGGGTTACTCGGTCTGCTGAAGGCCCATGGTCAAGGCACATATGAGAAAGCAATCAGTGAACAACTAAGGTGTTGCAATGAAAAACTGATGATTGATGCTTCTCATCTCTCTCTGTTCCTGTCTGTCCCTGTCTATCCCTCTCTCTGACTCTCTGTCCCTGTAAAAAAGAAACTATGTCAAATCTAAATTTACTTGTTGATTATTAACATCTCAGAGCAAAGTCTCAAAATTACAAAATCTTTTTTTTATACTTTACCTTCACATAAAATGTACGGCAGTAGTAATCTTTTAATGCTTTTCTGGTATAAATGTTTCTGAAAGGCAGTTACCTCACTTGTAAAGCTTCTCCAATCGATGGTCACTTTAGGTCTTGAAAGTGTCACCTCTGAAATCTCTGTGGCACTCCATACAGTGCTTTGAAGGGCAAGGAGCTCAGTAAATATCTAAATCTGTAAATACAATGTAAATCTAGCATATTGTGGGATTGACTGTAGGCAAATTCTACTCAAATAAAAACTTGCCACCAGAACAGAGGTTCTCTATATCTGATGATATCCTGTCTTGAATTTTTTATTTTCCCCAGTGGATCATCATTAGTTTCAGAATAAATGCAAACATTCTGTTTAACGTAGTATACAGGGCTCTGAGCTGGCCTTTGTCTTGTTGGCCTGTTCTGTGGGCAGTCCAAACTTCTGTTAGGACAGACCTCTCTTTCTGCTTCAGTATGCCACACCCTGTCTCCCCTCTCTTTCCATCAGTCTTCCCGCTGCCTAGAGCCAACCCCACCCTTCACCCCCCACACGCAGGCTTGATCTGCCTGACCCCTCCAGCCGTGACACCCAGGGCAGGCATCGCCTCGGCACCGTGCACCAGGAAGTCTGCCTGCACTTTCCATCACACTCAGCGTG
Organism: Saccopteryx leptura; assembly: GCF_036850995.1. NCBI lineage: Eukaryota > Metazoa > Chordata > Mammalia > Chiroptera > Emballonuridae > Saccopteryx > Saccopteryx leptura. The sequence goes on along the minus strand of NC_089505.1, from coordinate 313,981,169 downwards.
TTATTCTATGACTCTAAGTTGTTAGCTTCTCCTGCTAGACCCACTTAGCGGCTCCTTGAGGACTGGGGCTCTTTCTTTATGTCCTCAAGGCAGAGCACAGTGCCCGCGACACAGTGAGTGCTGAATCAGTGATTATTTGTGGGATAAATGAAGTTCAGCTGAAGCCCAGACTATGTCTAGTAGTTCTGTCCCCTCTGCTATCACCTGTGCAAGCTGGGCATTCGTTCCTGTCTGTTCTCACATGGCAGGGAGACTCCCCCACCCTCTGCTAATTGCACCTGCTTCCATGTTTCAGCCTAATGATCCAAGTTGAGAATTTTGCCGATACCTTCAAAAATGGAACATGTTAATAATTCTTGAAGCTAAGAAGTCTGCTTAGGGCATACTGTATTTTAGTAAAGCCCTTCCCTCCTCCCACAGGCATCCCTATGTGTTGAAAACCTACTATGTGTGGGGCACTGGGCATAGGATACTCTCAGACACCAGAGACACAGCTGTGAGCAGGGCAGTCCCAGTCCCGCCTCAAGGCAGGCAGGTGAACTGTGACAGTGCCTCAGCAGGGCAGCTCTCTGCAAATGGAGCAAGGAAGCAAGTCTCCTCTCCTTTAAGACACAGCTCAGATGGTCTCTCTCTGCCTCTGGGAGTCAGGGGAATAAAAGAAGGAATTCCACAGACAGTGATGTGTCAAGTCTGACCTGGTGGGCATCGTGAGTCAGCCAGGGTAAGAGGGAGTGCTGGGAGTTGGGTAAGGAGAAGAGAGTTTCTAGCAGAGAGGGCAGTGTGCCCAGTGGCCTAGACATGAGGGCCAGCCTAATGATTTGAGGACAGAGAGAGGTTTACAGAAGCCAGAGAGGCCCAGCCGGGGGTTGGGGGGTGGGCATTCTGGGGTATGCACCACGCTTCTCAGCCAGGATGACTGCCCACTGGCCATGCACAGCTCTCAGTCAGATAGAAGGCAGTGGAGGGGCTCATTCCTACTTTCCCCGGGGACCCGTCAGCGGAGCCCTTGGGGAGACACAGCTTGGACAGCCTGCCTCTCTGTTGTGTGCACTACCTCTGTAGTGCCCAGGTGGAAGAGACAGCACTGCGTTAGACCACGATGGTGACCTTGACCAGCCGGTCCCCCTTCCGCAGTGTGCTGTTGGGTTCTAACCACAGTCCCTCTCCCACCCACTTCACGTAAGGACCCGAGAGTCGGCCGACCCTTTCTCCTGTGTTGGTTCTTGTACTTGGAGTTAGGAGTTAGCATTCTCTTTTTCAAAAGGAAGCTCGAACCTGTTCACAGTCTTTCATTAGTTATCATGGCATCCCTTTAAGGGGGGTTGATGTAACCACACCTCTCAGCACTGCATCCTTGACGTGAGGGCTGTCACACCACCTCGAGTGCCATTCATTCCGAATGGTTGGTCAGCGTCACAGCATGCAGACCGTGACAGAGTGAAGCAGAGGATAAAATGTCCAGGTCCTGGCTTGCTTTCATGTCCTCAGAGTTGCTGCTGGTCTGGATCTGAGAGGGATGGCCTGTGTCAGCTCCACAGGCGATGTCAGTGACAGCCCCGCTCCTGCACGGAGGAGCAGGGAACCAGACCCCACGCTCTGACAGTACCTTTAACTCTTGACTCTAGATTCCTTCCCTCTCACCTGACATAAATATTGCTAGTTTTTGACCCAAGATTTCCTAACACCGCCACCTGACTGTGAAAACAAGCCCCAGCTCTAAACTGGAAGGCACCATGGACATACTCAATGTTTACTTTGCAGTTGGGGCCGTTGGACGGACATCCTTTCCTACGGACGCTACAAACGTCAGCTCACTGAGCAAGATGTGGAAACCATATGCAGAACGATCCTTGTGTACTGTCTCAACCATTACAAGGGGGATGAGAACATCAAAAGCTTTATCTGGGATCTGATCACACCCACGGCTGACGGCCAGACGCGCGCCTTGGTCAATCATTCCGGTAGGTCGTCTCTGTGCTGCAGGGTCACAGAGGGCCCGGGGGACCCTTGCCCTGCAACCTAAACCCCGTGTTTCCCTGCTTTATGTTTCAGTATCTGGCTCTGACCCTAAAATGGGAATTGTAGAAAGCTCCTCTTATTATCACAATAATAATTACTACCATTGTTGTTATCATTATGAATCTAGGTTTATCAGCCCCGGTGCCGAGGGGGAGGAAGGGAAAGAAAGTGAAAGCCCAGAGCGCACACCCCATGGTGCAGGATGCCGACTGGCTGGCCGGCTGCAACCCCGACGCTCTGTTCCAGGAGGACAGCTACAAGAAGCACCTGAAGCACCACTGCAACAAGTGGGTTTCCCCAGAGGGATGCAGTGCTGTCTGTTCCCGTGTGTGCGCACGCGCGTGCATTTATGCATATATATATAAAGACTATTAAGCTGTAGTTACAAGTTTTACACAGCCTTAATGTTTTTCTTCAAACATGATGCCAAGTTATATGACAGCATACCTTTAAATAACTAGTTTTTAGAAATTGTAGTAAAGATACATAACACACTTTTAAAATTTTACTGTTTTAACCATTTGTAAGTGTACAATTCATTGACATTCATTACGTTCAAAATACTGTGTACCCAACCCCATGATCGATACCCAAAACCTGTTCGTTGACCCCAGTATAAACTCTGTAGCATTAAACAGTAACTTGCCTTCCCCACCTCCTTGTCCCCAACCTCTGGCAACCTCCATTCTCCATGAGTTTGCCTGGTCTAGGTTCCTCATGGTGGAATCACGCAGCATCTGCCTTTCTGTGTCTGGCTCACTTCACTTAGCATGATAATTTCAAGGTCGATCCATGTTGTAGCTCATGCCAGAATTTTATTTCTTTTTATGCTAAATAATAGTCCACTATATGGATAGACCACATTTTGTTTATATTTATACATTAATCTATCAGTGGGCACTTGGGTGGATGGATACCTTTTGACTATTGTGAGTAGTGCTGCTTTGGCATTGTGAACAACTAAGTTTTTTGGTGTGGTCCCCCCCCCCCCCCCCCATTACAGTTTACATTCAGTATTATTTTGTGTTAGTTTCAGGTGTACCTGTGGATAACTGAGTTTTAACCAGTATGAGTATGTTTAGGCAATTATGGTTAGCTTTCCATGACCCTGCCCTCGGCTGCTCAGGGCAGGGACTGGGGTATTTTTGTGTTATTTTTTCTTAATAATACCTTAGTTGTTGGGTTTTTTGTTTTTGTTTTTTGGTTTTTTTGCTTACCTTGTGAGTTTAGAATCATATCTAAATTTATTTCATTTCTGGAACCTCTGCTGTCTCCTTTGTAAACTATTATCTGCATATGTAGATTCTTTCCTGGCTCTGGGCACACATTATTCAGCAGCAGGCTGCCCTGCCTCTGCCGGCCCCACCCCCAGCTTTGCACCACCTGGGGCAGGTTCCCAGCCTCCGTAAGCCTCACTGTCCGTGCTTGTCAGTTAGGGCTCTGCAACAAGATCTCAAGCCAATGAGGAGGGATATAAATAAATGTATCTGTATCTCTCTTTTTAAAATTAGCAACCAAAGTCTGAGCACATAAAACTGCACTGTGCCTCTCGCTTCATATGGGTTGTGTTTGAGTTGTCTAAGATAAGTAGTGCTATTTTATCCTCCTCTTCCTGACAAGGAAACAGAGACTCGGATACTTAAGGTCCCTAAGCTAGTTAAAGGGCAGGGCCAGATGGAGGCCCAGACCAATGAGGCAGCCCCCTTGCCCGTGACCACCCCGCCCACCTTAGAAGCCTGCCTGCCCCTCAGAGTTGTTTGAGCCCTCACATGAAAATGAAGTAAGTCCTGGAGAGCACCGCCCCCCCCCCCCCCCCCATGCACTGACTAATGGTTCTCACCTCTTTTTAAATGAAAGTGTTTTCAGGGCCTAGCTTTGATTGCTATCTTTAGATTTTGATGGACAAATATTTTTCTTTCTTAGCCTTCAAAATCATTACCTCAAACCATTTTGATGCCTCAGAAACTTTGTTGTTACTGTAGCATGATTGTTCTCCCTAACGTCCTGCCCCGCTCCTAGCTGTTGGGAGAACTTGTTTTCTTGTGGTTTACATGAACTTTGGGTCAATAACCTTGTGAGTTCTGGATTCAGACTGTAAGTGAAGTGGGCAAGTGTGGGAACAGTGGCTGCGGTCCAGTGCGTGTGGTGGTTTTTCATTTCGTCTTCTCTGTCAGTAACAGACTTCTATAGGGTGCCCTCCCTGATGGGTATGTGAGGTGTCCCTAGCGGTCTGCACACCTGTCCCCTTGGCCTCAGGAGTGGCACTGCCTCCCATCTGCTCTCTCAGACAAGCCTCTTGGAAGAGGCTCACTTCCCAAGACTGAAGGAGCTCAAGTGAGGAGCTGTTAGGATGGGTCAGAGAGAAAATGAGACCCAAATGGAGAACCTTCTAGAAAACAGCTGGCCAGTTCTCCTCAAAGTTCAAGAAACGAAGTAAGAGCAACTGTCTCTATTAGAGGAGACAAAGTAGACAGGACAGTTTAATGCCGGGTATAGTCCAAGACTGGGTGCTGGTCATGAAAACGGTCCCGAGTGTGGCAGCCAGTGCAATGTGAGTGAGGTCTGGGGCCCCATCCTGTCCTGTCTGACTTACCGGGTGTAAGCTTCCTCAGGTCAGAGGCTCCCGTCTACCCCCTTATCCTGCCAGCACCTGCCGTGTCTTCCTCAGGGGCATTGAGCTTGCCAGTTGTATTGGTTTTAATTTTTACCTTCAGAAAAAAGATGACATTCAGTTAGTTCATAAAAGCCTCCACATAACTGAAATTCCTCCTGGAGTAGAAAACTTTGTCTTCTGTCAAAAGACAGCAGAAACCGTTAGGATCTCTACCGCTGTGCTGAGTTTTTGTGAATAAAGGGGAATGCAGCCCAGGACGGAGGGCGTTTCCTTTGGAGTGACCTTTCTGAGCATCCTCTGCACATTCTCAGGAGATCTGGCCCAGCAGCCCCCTCACTGGAGAGACACAGGTGCCAGCCACAGAGGCCCATGCTGTCACTTTTTTTTGCTGTGTCACGTGCCGCGTCATGTGCCACGGCTGATTTTAAATATTATAAAAAGAAAGAAATTAAAGAAAAAAGGTTACCCAGAGTGATGTTTACCTTGGAGTGTATTCACACATTGACAGCCTCACACTTTGCCCGGCTGGAGCCCACGCTGGCCAGGAGCAGCCTCCGGGGGGAGAAGAAAGTCCCTGTTTGTTTATGGACAGTAGTCTGGTTTGAAGCTGCCCCGAGTTGTCACTTGATATTTTCAAGGACAGTTGCCATGTCCTGAAAGTCAGTGTGAAGTGATGTAGTCAGAAGCCTAATTTTGCATGATCGATGCTCAAGGTGACTGTGTGACCTTGGCTATGCCACTTGCTTTCTATTAGCCTCAGTTTTCATGTTTGTGAAATGGAAACTGTAACTTGCCACACTCTGTCCTAGTGTCATTGTGAAGATGAAATGAGCTAGTATATATGAAACGTTGGTTTTAAAGTGTGTGTTGGGATTACCCTGCAGGGGAAATAGCACTTGGTATTGTCATTTGCTCAGGGACAAGGAAGTAGTCTCAAATATCAGTCCTGCCCAGCAGGAGATGTTCGACTCGGAGTAGACATAGGCCAACAGGACTTACCAGGTGGGCTTTATTGAAAAAATTATGTTTAATGCTATTGAGGAAATCCAACTGAGATTGAAAATCTGGTTCCTAGCATTCCAAGGGTGTTTAAACACTGCTTCCTTGAAAATGACTAAAAGCTTCAATGAATTAAACATATTTTAATCGCCTTTGTAATGTTTTATTATTTTTAAGCTATAACTTAGACTCCCAGGTTATATAAACTAGAAGAAATAAAAAATATTTAATATTCCTTAAGGGAGAAGAATGAAGACCCACCCGCCATTGCCATCTTCCTTTCTCGGAAGCAAGGTCCTATAATCTGAAAAACCTGACATTCCATATTGAGGGTTTATTGTAAGGTAGTAAAACCAGATTTTATATCGCGTTTATTCCTACAACTTCTGATGTGCTTCCAAAAATGGTATTAAGGCAGCAGCTGAGGAAATTTTATGAGATAATGAAGCAGAACAGTTACTGAAAGCCATCTGCTCAGTTGTTTACAAACTTGCTTCAATACTTCAGAGGCAATGGTAGGGTACGTGTCTAAACTTCACAAGCTGCACTAGGTAGAACTAAATGAAGTGCGCCTGGGCTGGGCTGAGCTCGGTCCCTCTCTGTGCAGTGTGAGCCGTTGCCAGGCAGGCCTGTTGGAAGCCAGCAGAAAGCACCACACAGAGGTGATTATGTGCCACCATCTGTCACGCTTCAAGCCTACCATACAGCATGGCTAATCAGCCTTGGCAGGATGATGGATGAACAGCAGCAGCTGCCAAAAGCCACTGTTGGCAAACAGTCCTGAAGTTAAGAACTTTTTCCCCCCCTCTGTCTTCCTCTCCAGGGTCCTGCTGCGTGTCCGCATGCTGTACTACCTAAGACAAGAAGTTATAGGAGACCAGGCAGATAAGATCTTAGAGGGTGCTGACTCAAGGTTAGTGCACGAGCACGTTGTTCTCTGCCTCCCTGCGATAATCTGGGTAGCCGGAAAACATCATGGATCATGTTCCAAAACCTTCATAAACCATTAGAAGCACACCTCCATTTGTGCATCTTGAATGCTGTGTTTGTCCTACAAGCTGGGGAAGTGATGAGAATCAGGGAAAGTCTCTGTGTGTGTGTGAGCGTGCGCACACGCCCGTGCGCACATAGCAAGGTTATGACTAAATCACTGGTGTTCTGTGATGACCTTTAAAATAGGACCCTGGGTGATAAAGTTCATTTCTGGTCATGGCAGAAAGTGACTGACTTATGCCTTCTTTTAACCTTTGCCTATTTCTCTCTGTGATGCCCAGGTGCTTATTTGGGGGAGGGGGCACGCGAATGCGTGTGTCATGTTCATTACTTGGAATTCTTTTTTCATATTGGTATTTGTTTTAAATATTATGCAAACGGTTGTCTTTCTAGTGAAGCCGACGTGTGGATACCTGAGCCTTTCCACGCCGAGGTCCCCGCAGATTGGTGGGATAAGGAAGCGGATAAGTCCCTCCTAATTGGAGTGTTCAAACATGGTAAGTGACATGTGTGTTTGACCATATCTTGCCCGTGTGGCTTTGTCTTTATTTAGAACACTTTGAATACTCTTTTTCAAAGTCATAATATTAACAAGGATAGTTCCAAAGGACTCTTGGCATCTACCATTTTCCTGCACTAAAATTCTAATATGAACTGTAAATATCAGATGCTGTTTTTGAATGTTTGTGCAGTATTTGAGAAGAAAACATTTCTTTCTTGGCTGTAAATAAAACCAAAACCATATTTGTTTTAATAATAGCCAAATTGTCCTATAGCTCTCCCTAAACTTTGCTTCCAGCACGGCTCCCCTTGCTAACTCTGCCAGCCCGTGTCAAAGTGGACGGTGGGCTTAACCTCTGCTATTAATCTGTACAAGTGCCTCCTGGGCTTTGTTCCAAGCAATATTTCACAAATGTCAGTGCTGAGAACTCTCGGCTCCCCTGAGTGGGATGCAGCCTTGTTAACTTTGAAAGGCTGGGGATGCAGAACTGGCATGATATATACAGTGAGCGATTCCTGATTATAATCCCAATTCTCAGGAGGTCACCGAGGTAGTCTCAGCAGCCCAGCCTGACTAAAGGGGAGAATGATGGCTTATAAAACCTTTCATGATTATAGTTTGGCTTGCGGCTCTACAGCAGTTAGGAGCGGGGTGTTGTAGTACACATCCTAATTGAATTGTGCTGCTCTGCCTACGTACCGCAGCCTCGTTTTGTGAGCTCAGCCTAAAAATCATTTTTCCCGCACTGCACTGTTGGGATCTGCCATTTCCCATCTAGTCAACTTGGGCAGTCAAAAAGCAAATTGCAGTTTGAAAACCATAGAGGGAACAGTGTCATCTTGCTGACATGCATCATCCTAAACCCAGTAAGACAGGTTCGCTGGCCTGGGGTAGACAGGGGTTTTCAGCTGGTAGTGGAAGCTTCTGCAGAACTGAGGGTGCTCACCCGGAGGACGGGGTGGACTCGGAGTACCTCTGCGGAGGTCATACAGGAGCATTACAAAGCCCTTCGAATGTCAAGCAAAATTAGATCCTGGGCAAAATAGAGTCAGAAATTTTCCCAAGCATCTTGCAGTTAGTTATTCTGAACGTGTTTTTCTCTTAGTATTTGTGGTCATTCTGATAACATCCCTGGAATGTAACTTGACCTCCCCAAATCTGCCCTGGAATTGAGTGTTCCATAGAATGATGTACTGAAGTAAGGTTCTTTTAAACACAACATAAGTGATCATCTTAAGTGAGACACAAAGCTTGCGTGTTGTGGCAGTGCTGTGACTTTGTCAGTGACGGGCCTTTCATTGTCTTTGTGTGTGTCCTCTGGGCTGGTGGGGGCGGCACAGGCTACGAGAAGTACAATTCCATGCGAGCTGACCCCGCACTGTGCTTTCTGGAACGAGTTGGTATGCCTGATGCCAAGGCCATAGCTGCTGAGCAGAGAGGAACAGACATGCTAGCAGATGGCGGTGATGGGTAAGAAGGACATTTTAAAATTTTAATAAACTTTACATCAGTATTGCATCCACTGGCAGGGTTCAGTGCTTGCACTGCACTATGCACTATATATTGCGTCTGATTTGAACTAAGTGACTTTACCAGGATAGCCTGTGTATATATCATAATGATTATTTCAACATGTAGTATCTGCAAAACCTGTAACTTGTTTGTCTTTTCTAAATGACAGTTACCCTCACCCCCGATCCTCCCACAACCCCCCTCCCGCTACAACTGCATGTTTTAATACTGATATGTAGAATGGCTTTTGATGTTAAAGCCAGAGTTAAAAGTTGCATTAGGTAGTTCACTTCAGTCTGTTTGTATCAGTATGATTTAAACATTAAAAATATTTTTTATATAGGGGAGAATTTGATAGAGAAGATGAAGACCCAGAATATAAACCAACCAGAACACCATTCAAGGATGAAATAGATGTAAGAATCTGAGTCTGTTGACTTTTACAGCACCAGTAAAATAGTATCTGCCCACACAGGACTTGTTAAACTTTATAAATAATGGGCTTTTCTTTATTAGAAGAAAGCAAAATGAAATCCCAAATTAAAATAATTCAATTTCTTGCTTTGCTTTCAAGGAATTTGCCAGTTCTCCCCCCGAAGATAAGGAGGACTCCATGGAGATCCGCACCACAGGTAGGGCGCCATCCGCAGGTGTGGGCACGAGTGTGCCATGTGGGCGGTGGCCCTCGTGACGTGGGCCTCAGTGTGTGATTTCATCTACACTGATCCTCTCTCTCTCTCTCTTTTTTTTTAAATTGAGAGGCAGGGAGGCAGAGAGACAGACTCCTCTTGTGCTGCAACTAGAATCCACCCGGCAAGCCCCCTACTGGGTGATGCTCCGTTCCTCCGTTGCTTGGCAACCTAGCTATTTTAGTGCCTGAGGCGAGGCCATGGTGCCATCCTCAGTGCCCGGGCCAACTTGCTTGAATGAGCCATGGATGTGGGAGGAGGGGAAGAGAGAAAAAAAGAGAGAGGAGGGGGAGGGGAGGGGTGGAAAAGCATATGGCCTCTTCTGTGTGTCCTGTTTGGGAATCGAACCCGGGACTTCCACACACTGGGCTGGCACTCTACCACTGAGCCAACCGGCCAGGGCCTGATCCTCTCTTTTGTGAAAAGTTTTGATTCTTGTTTAGTATTGGTTTTCCATTATATTGAGTTTCTTTGATAAAATAACTACTTTTTTGGATTAGATAATTTATATATTTGTTTTACACCAGTTAGTGAACACTTTTAAGTGTTTTTAGAAGTATTTATCAAAAAAAAAAAAAAGCACAAAGAAATAATAACTCTTGAGAGTTGGGCATTTGCCAAGTATCTGAAATATTACCACTTTATATAAAATACTGACTTTCTGCCTAAGGTCAGATCATTAGCTAACAATTAAGTGATTTTTTTAAGCTCAAGATTATTATAAGAGAACACCCTTATAATGTAGTTCATGATGTAAAGTATGTTTCTTTATGTAGGATTGATAAGTAAATGTTCCCCCCCCCCAAGGATTAAAAAAAAATAGTTCATAAGTTTCATACTAATATTATTTTTTATATTTTGAAAATGAAGGCACTGTGATCCCCTTTCTACACCATCATTTGAATGTTAATGAGTCATCTTGATTTGATGGAAAACCCTGTGTATTGCAAGATTGCAGCTACACATTTCAAAAATATTTTTTCCAATTCCCCAGGCAAGCACAGTGAGAGTAATGCTGAGTTAGGCCAACTTTACTGGCCTAACACCTCAACCTTGACCACCCGTCTGCGCCGGCTCATTACTGCCTATCAGCGCAGCTATAAAAGGCAACAAATGAGGCAAGAGGCCCTAATGAAGACTGACCGGCGGAGACGGCGGCCCCGGGAGGAAGTGAGAGCACTAGAAGCGGAAAGGGAAGCTATAATATCTGAGAAACGGCAGAAGTGAGTTTTTTCCAGGGTTTTACTCAACTCCTGGTACGTTCCTCTTTGCTCTGCTCCTTTAGGTCTGCCTGCAAGAGGCCGAAACCACATGCGACATAATGACCATTGAAGCAGTCTGTCTCCTCACCCCCAAAAGGAGTACGGGGTGTTAAGTTTAGGACAAAAGAGGAGAAGAAATAATAATCTTTGAAGCCTTTTTACTCAATTACAATTTAGGCTAATGTCTTCTTTCCTAATAGGTGGACGAGAAGGGAAGAGGCTGATTTTTACCGTGTGGTATCCACTTTTGGGGTTATTTTTGACCCCATGAAACAACAGTTTGATTGGAACCAGTTTCGAGCCTTTGCCAGACTGGACAAAAAGTCTGATGAAAGTTTGGAGAAATACTTCAGTTGCTTTGTGGCCATGTGTAGGCGAGTGTGTCGAATGCCCACTAAGCCCGACGATGGTAGGTACATTTTTAGTAACAAAAGTTCTATTCTAAAAGGCTAATGAAGTGAAAAATAAGAGAGTGGACAATTTAAAGCCTTCTTGGGTTTTTCCCAAATAAACACGATTGTTTTCATGTTTTCAGAACCACCCGACCTCTCCATGATCGAGCCAATTACAGAAGAGCGTGCCTCTAGAACTCTCTACCGCATCGAGCTGCTCCGGAAAATACGCGAGCAGGTTCTCCATCACCCCCAGCTCAGGGAGAGGCTGAAGCTCTGCCAGCCGAGCCTGGACTTGCCGGAGTGGTGGGAATGCGGACGCCATGATAGGGACTTGCTCGTGGGCGCTGCTAAACACGGGGTCAGTCGGACTGACTACCACATCCTCAACGACCCTGAGCTGTCCTTCTTGGACGCACACAAAAACTTTGCTCAGAACAGAGGGGCTGGCAATATATCAACCTTGACCCCACTGGCCGTTGGATTTGGCCAGACTCCTGCAGTCATCTCATCCACTCACGTTCAGGAGGAGAAGGTGGTGGGACAAACTGAAGGCAAAGGGGAGGAGTCTGAGAACACAGCCGCCCTGGAGAAACCTGCAGTGAAAGAGGAGGAGGAGGAAGCTGAGGGTGCGGAAAAGGACAGGAAGCCGGAATGTGAGGCTGAGGCCAGTTCTGTGAAAAGTGAGCTGAAAGGGATGGAGGTCAGCACGGACACGGGGCCCAAGTCCATTTCCGAGAAGGGCTCTGAAGAGGACGAGGAGGAGAAGCTGGAGGATGATGATAAGTCCGAAGAATCCTCCCAGCCCGAAGGTAACGCCTGACCACCTGAGCCTCTCTCCTGCACGGCGGCAGTGGCAGCGTGCCGAATTTCATGTCACGTGACAGGGGCTCTTTTTGTTTCACATTTTCCTCTGTAAAGGCATAATTTTAGGTTATATTTAGATGTATGTTCTGCTCTGATAAGGCATGGAAACATGATACTCCAAAGAGTTTTATGCACACATAATTTCTGGATTAAGAATAAGGGTTAACTTTGTAAGGAGCAGCGTTAAAATGAAAAATTCCAAGTGATTTTAATTTGGACAGTTAAATGTGAGGGAGAGGAGTGATCTACTGAGTAAATACTGATAGTTATTTTTAAACAAATAATGCCTAATTGAAAGTTATGATTCAAAAGCAAAAGGTAGGAGTAGAATCCGAAAATAACCAGTTTTCTTTGTAAGTCACAAGATCAGGCATATCGTGGTGTTCCGTGGAGCTGGGACTTTGCACGTGGCTGATACGCTAGCCTCTTTTTTCTTTGGGGGACATGTGTTCCTGAGTCAGAGGCTTAGTTGTCCTCCAGCCTCCTCTGAGATTTACTTGTACAATGTCGGACGATTAGTGATGTAACCTCCTAAGCCTAAGCCTCTGCTTCCTCATCTGTAAAATGGGAGTAACCGTTCACATGAAAGGGCGGTTACAGTCTTGAAACGACAAGATTTGTAAAATGCATAATGCTATTCTAGCCATATTGTAGGCACCCAGTAAAATGGAGCTTGGCTGGCATTCACCTTTCTCAGCTTTTTCAGTGATAGTCTGGTTGTGAGTAATGCACGTTCGTTCATTTCTCAGCAGGAGCTGTCTCCAGAGGCAAGAACTTTGATGAAGAAAGCAATGCTTCCATGAGCACCGCCAGGGACGAGACCCGGGATGGATTCTACATGGAGGATGGAGATCCTTCGGTAGCTCAGCTCCTCCATGAGAGAACATTTGCCTTCTCATTTTGGCCTAAGGTTGGTGGATTTTTTGTTGTTTTGTTTAGTTGACCAAGAAAGGGTGGGGTGGAAGAAATTGTTCTGGCTTGATTTTTGAAATAATTTTAAGGCAAAATTTTGACACAGTATATCTGGAGAAGCCCAAAGAAAAAAAGTCATTTGTGATAGGATAGGAAAGGTGTGACATGAAGAAAGCGAATAAGAAATAGAGCAGTTTATATGGCTCTTTGCCCCTGGAGGTTTCTGAGGGTGATAATGGTGTTATCCAGCACATACGGATAATTGCTTTAACAGACTTAACCCTTGGACAATACAAAATGTGTGGGCTTGAAAAAAAATTTTTATTGAGGTGAAAACTACATAACATGAACTTTATGTTAAACAATTTTAAGTGTGTAGCTCTGTAATCTTAAGTGTATTCATACTGTTCAGCAGATCTTCAGAACTTTTTATCTTGCGTGACTGAAACTTTATACCCATTAAACAGCTCCTTCCCCTACCCCTTGGCAACCACTATTCTTTATGTTCCTGTGAATTTGGCTCCTCTTAAATACTTCATATAACTGGAATTATATTATATTTGTCCTTTTGTGACTGGTTTATTTTATTTAGGATAATGTCCTCAGGTTTATACATGTGACTGGATTTCCTTGTTAGGGCAGAATACTATTCAGTTGTATGTGTATACTATGTTTTCTTGATTTGTTCATTCCTCCATGGGGCATTTGGGGTCCTTCTATCTCTGGGCTCGCTGTAGTGCTCCTGTGAGCAGAGCGCGTCAGCATCCCACTGAGATCCTGCTCTCAGTTCCTCTGCATGTGCCCGGAAGTGGGTTGCTGGGTCATATGCTAGTTCTAGATTCAGTTTTTTAAGAAGCCTCCATACTGTTTTTCTATACTGATGGTTATACCATTTATAGTCCCACCAACAGTGCACAGGAAAATGTGTGGACTTTTAAAACCATGTGTTCTATCTGAAGTAGAACTCTCAGATTTGAGACAATTTTTACGCATTTGGAAACCTAGTCTTCTTCACTCGGGAAAAGGTGGGCTGTTAACCCATTTGATCCAATATGTTATTCAGTAATTCCAAATGTAATTATCTATAACCAAAAGCAAAGTGGAAATTACATTTTTGGCTAACTAGCATAATTTTATAATAAATCCCTTTGTAATTTGGTCTGGTTTTTTTTTGGGGGGGGTAGGGAAATAATTATTCTAATTACTGTAGCAGGGCTGTCTGGTTTAAAACAAACAACACAAAAATGGCTCCAGTTGACTCATCCCTCGGCTGGCCTTCCATACTGTTAGTTGCATAAGAAACCATGTGAAATTTTGAACTAAAAAGTACATTGTCAAAGACATCTTTTTCTCTGTGTGCCCTCTCAATTCCTTCGTTATGCTAATCTCCCTTATCGAGTATAGAAGGGAGTTCCCAGATCAGTCAGGTCTATAGTAGAAGGCAGGCACTTTTAATCTATGGAAACTGGGTCTAAGAGCTGTAATTAGAAAATTTTAATGTACACGCTTCAATGAAATTTGAAGTGATAATAGGTGGGGAATGCAAATTGACATTCATTAGGTACTCCTAGGTTGGTGCCCATTTCGTAATGCTGAACTTTATTAATAGTGACGCTAATGATGTTTCACTTCCCGGGACAGACTGGGATCCCGCCTGTGGATCTGAAGCACCAGAGCGTCCAGAGCTAAATGCATTGTTATCTGCAGACATCCACCAACAATCCTTTAGCTTTAGTAAAAGTTACTTCTAAAATATGGGCACGTTTCAGAGGCGATGGTCACGTAGTGTTTCCTAATGTATGTGCTTACAGTTCACAACTGCAGAGAGCAGGTTTTCTGTACTGGGACTGCTGAGCACCTTCCGCCACAGCAAGCAGTTCGGTGCAGTTTATTTACTGGCTTGTTTGTTTCCTTTTACATGTTGTCCAGCAGTTGACTTTTAAACCTTTTATGCTTTTTAGAATCTTTTTTGTTTAGAGAGAGAGAGAGGGACAGACAGGGATAGACAGTCAGGAAGGGAGAGAAATGAGAAGCATCATCATATAGTTGTGGCACCTTTGTTGTTCATTGATTGCTTTTTTATATGGGCCTTAACCAAGGGGCTCCAGCCAAGCCAGTGACCCCTTGCTCAAGCCAGTGACCTTGGGCTCAAGCCAGCGACCATGGGGTCATATCTGTGATCCCATACTCAAGCCGGTGACCCCGCGCTTAAGCCGGATGAGCCTGTGTTCAAGTCGGATGAGCCTGCACTCAAGCCAGCAACCTCGGGGTTTTAAACCTGAGTCCTGAGTGTCCCAGGCCAATAGTCTACCCACTGTGCCACCTGATCAGGCTGTTCTTCAGCATCTTGATGGAAATATTTACCTAGTCACTTTCACCAGGTCTTTGTTGCAGTTTCATGTGACTTCTCTTCTCCCTCCAGGATCGAGTGATGATAAACCGATTAGATAATATCTGCGAAGCAGTGCTGAAAGGCAAATGGCCAGTAAATAGGCGCCAGATGTTTGATTTCCAGGGCCTCATCCCTGGGTACACGCCGCCCACCGTGGACAGTCCCCTGCAGAAGAGGAGCTTTGCCGAGCTCTCGATGGTCGGCCAGGCTAGTATCAGCGGGAGCGAGGACATCACGACTTCTCCGCAGTTGTCAAAGGTGGGTCAGAGCGGTGGCTTTCGCAGTTTAAAGTTCAGCTCTCTGAATCTGCCTTCGGTTTGGAGGCTTGTGTTTCACTGGTCCCACTTAGAAATACGGCTGCTGTTTTCTCAGCTTTGTTGAACAGTTGTGAATGTTTTGTTCCTTAAGCTTCCCTTTCTTTAGTTCTGGACGCCAGCTCGCATGGCAGATACAGTTGGGCTCATTGTTTTGTTGGAATTTCTCAATAGGAAGATGCCCTCAACCTCTCCGTCCCTCGTCAGCGGAGGAGGAGGAGGAGAAAAATTGAAATTGAGGCCGAAAGAGCTGCCAAGCGGAGAAACCTCATGGAGATGGTCGCCCAGCTTCGGGAGTCTCAGGTGGTCTCAGAAAACGGACAAGAAAAAGTTGTGGATTTATCAAAGGCCTCAAGAGAGGCGACAAGCTCTACCTCAAATTTTTCATCTCTCACTTCAAAGTTTATCTTGCCTAACGTCTCAACACCAGTGTCTGATGCCTTTAAGACTCAGATGGAGCTGCTCCAGGCAGGGCTGTCACGCACACCCACGAGGCATCTGCTCAACGGCTCCCTAGTGGATGGGGAGCCTCCCATGAAGAGGAGGCGGGGAAGGAGGAAAAACGTGGAGGGCCTCGATCTGCTTTTCATGAGCCACAAACGGACGTCATTGAGTGCAGTAAGTCCAGGAGCTCGCTCCCCTTGTGTGTGCCCGTGTTGACAGCCGGGGTGCCTGCACTGCCCGTGACCCTGGCCTGTGCTTCTCTCAGGGACGGGGCATGAGCGCTGGCTTCTTCCACCAGAGAAACAGAATTACCTGGTTCTGAGCTGGAGAAGTGTGTTGAACATCGATACAGATCACTCAGCCTGAACCAGCTGTCTCTGGGAGATGCACTCTTCCCAGGATTCTGATGTATTGATTACTCTGGGAAGGCGAGCCCCAAACAGACACGTGTTCTTTGGAGCCTGTAATCATTATCTCTGAATTCTTGAGGTGGAAAAAGCGTTTGCTCTTAAAAAAAAAATACTGCTGTATTTTAAGCCTCATGTCTATTAGCTTAGGATAAGTGTTTAGCTTCAGACGTAACATATGTATTCACATACCAAGTTAGGGATTGCAAATTCTCCCACCCCATAACTAGATAGTTAAAAAATCTCAACTGAATAAGGATCTGTGCTTGTTTAGGTTTGAATGAACTATGTATGCCAATGGATTCTGACATTTTACTTTCCAATTCAAAGGACACGAGTGCAGTGTAATCAAAACTCTCTTCCCTAATCTGTGTCAGCCACGCCACCTAAAAATGTGCTACCTAACGACAAGGGTTTTACCCAAAGAGCCTGATTAGATGTGGCTCCCCTTTAAAGGCTGATGAGCACGAGCTGTCTTCTGCCTGTTGATTTGAAATCCTAATCTTCCTAGTGGCACTGGAGCTCCTTGTGTGTGTGCAGGAGGGGCCGGCGCTGCGCGGACCGTGAGCCCTTCCCCTGGGCAGCAAGACACACTCTGGGAAGCTCTGCAGTTTGAAACTGGGGGAGCGGTTGTTTGTTTTAATGGGGTTTTTTTCTCACTCTTTTCCATCTCTATGATTATTTGCCCATTTTCTGTTCTTAAAACTAGAGAAAGCTTAGTATCTTAGAAGAGTAAGAAAAGGCATGGTTGAATTAAAGTCTAGAAATTACAAAATAGCATTCACTGAATTAACTTTGCCCCCGTGGTGAGTTCTGAGTAAAACAGAAGCATCCAGGTGCTTTAAGTTAATTCTCAAAATTTATTATCAGTGCACAAGTTACAGTAATGGTTATTTTTGCTGAGCACATCGATACTTTTCAAATCTTATGAAAATGAGTCTTATAATGGATCAGCTGTTTGCTCCATAAGTTAAAATGCTATTTCTAGGTGTGTTCTTCCCCAAGTTGTATCTCTAGTGATTAATCTTTCTACCTAGTTAACACTTTGACAGATTTTGTTCACCAAAAATCCTTTCTTTGTCAACATCAACAAATTGGGGGTTTTCTGTAGCTCACATCTCTTCATTTACTCTCATGTTTAATACTTGAATCACAGCACCCACAGGAATGAATAGTCATTGCAACTGGTGCCGTTTCAGTGGTGTAATTATATAGACCTATAAACTTAAGGCTCACGTCATTCATTTCATATATCGTAAGCTGTACCTTAGAATTTATTGATGTTTTTATTTTTCTAAAGTCACATTTAGCTCAAAACTCCTTATAAATGTTAGAGAATATATTTAAATTTTTTTTCTTTTTTTCTTATCGTTGTTTTGATGTTGTGGAGGGTTATGCATTATGTCGGCATTCAAACTGGAGACCATTTTGTGCTGCCATGAAAGTCGGGGAGCAGCCACCCTGCATTCAGCAGTGTTGCGAGGGCTGGTCCTGCCCCTGTGCCACGCATTGGGATGAGAAAATAAAGGCTGGACTGATGCTTGCACTAGACAACTCAGTGCCTAAAATAAATAATGATGTATTATAGTTGTGAGCCATGGTTGGAGAATTTTGGAGCCCAAAGGAAGAATGGAAATGGAGGGAGAAGGATATAAGGAAAAACAGAAGGGAAAATATCCCTAGTGATAGTCATACTTGGGTTAAGTTTAGAAGATTATGTAGCATTTATAAGGAGCTGGCCACTTGAAAAGAGGGGTATAGGAGAGCATATGCAAAGGACCTGAGGCCAGAGAGCCAACCTGTCATGTTTGGGAACTGAAAGCTGTTGGCTGGGGAATTGGCAGAGAAGAGTTTGGATATAAGGTAGATGCAAATCATGGAGGGCGTTGATTGCTATGCAAGGGCCTGGATTTTATATTGAAGGTGGTGGGGATTCAATTACCACAATAGTTTAAATAGGAGAATGTGACAAGATTTTGAACTGAGAAAAGTGCGTTTTAGATAATTGACTCTAGTATAGCAGTGTGGAGGTTAGGTTAAAGAAGGGTGGAACGGAACTAGATCAGGGAGACCATTTAGGAATATTTTAGTAATTTGGATGGGAAGTCAGAGCAGTAGGAATGAAAAAAGGGCTGACATAAAAGATGTCAGGAAGTTGGCAAACCACTTTGAGAACTAGTGGCTGGGGGATGGTAGAGTCTAGACTTCAGTTAAAGTTGATCTTTTTGGTGTTGCCCCACTAACCTGACATAAAATATTGTACCTTACCAACAAAACAGTACTGTTCACAAAGTGCCAGAAAGCTGTGTATAAACTTTAATTAAATGTTTTTAATGGTGCTTATCTGTGGATCCTCGAGAGCCTGAGAGGCTGCCTTCTGTGCACGTGAGACCCGAACAGTGCTGGTCATGCTCTTCCCAGTGGCTTGCTTCAGATCGCAGACTGGAGCATGAGAGAGTGTAAAGTTTCTACCTTATTACTTAAATTTGCAACTTCTAGCATAATAGCTGTTCCAAAACTGACATTGTTTCAAGTAACTCTTTCCCCTTTCTGAGCAAAGATCCATTGGCCTAGGATAGCATTTTCTTGGGATAGTACGTCACCAGAATCAATCTCTTCGTGTAAGGATTCAGACCATTGTCAACTTTCTGCAGGAGGATGCCGAGGTGACCAAAGCTTTTGAAGAAGATATAGAGACCCCACCAACAAGAAACATTCCTTCTCCTGGACAGCTGGACCCCGACACACGGATCCCTGTTGTAAATCTTGAAGATGGGACGAGGCTGGTGGGGGATGACGCTCCTAAAAATAAGGACTTGGTTGAATGGCTAAAGCTGCACCCTGCTTACACTGTTGATATGCCAAGTTATGTACCAGTAAGTATTCCAGAGCTTGGACTGGGAGGAATCTCGTAGGACAGTCCATTCTGTTCTCCTCTACAACATAGAAATCCCTGGTCCCTCTGCCTTTAGCTTGACTTTTCCTTGAATGTTTCCCAGTTTTTGTTATTTTATAAATCTAGAAATGAGCTGCAGGTCTATCCCACATGAAGGGCAGCCTTGTAGTTACCTGAAGACACCCATTATTCACTTTCTTACTTTCTCTATCTCTCACCAAACAGACATGATTTCTTCAGTTATTCTCTGCCTGGTGTGGTTTCCAGGTGCTCTCATTATTGGGATGACACTCATGAGTGCGTTTTAATTGGTCTCCAGCCCTGGTCTAACTCGCTCAGAATACTATGAAGATGTTACTACACCAAGATTGTGGGTTCAATCCCAAGTCAGGGCACATACAAGAATTAACCAGGAATGCATAAATAAGTGGAACGACAAAGTGATGTTTTTTTCTCTATATATAATATAAAATCAATAAATTAAAAAAAAATTTTTTTTAAAGAGGTTACTTACAGAGATTTGACCAGCTAATGCAGCCCACGACTTTATTGGCTTCTTTTTTTAAGCAGTTGTTATGCCTCAGATTAAACATTAGACAGTATCTCCAGATGATTTATCACAGAAACTGTTTACTAGGTAGCAACGCAGAGCTTTTACTTCATACCTATGTGATTGATTTTTAAAAACTTAAGTGTAGGATACTGCCTTTCCTTTTGTTCAGTCTGAGTTGGGTCCCTGCCATCAGAATGGCCCTCCTGTGAAGGTCCTGTCAACCTCGGTCGGTTCTCCTCTGTTGCTGATGTGCTATCACTCAAGTCACCGCATAGAAATTAGCAAAGGTACTAGAGAAAGTTTCCTTTAGAAATGCCATGACTTGGTACTATCACTCAAGTCACTGCATAGAAATTAGCCAAGGTACTAGAGAAAGTTTCCTTTAGAAATGCCATGACTTGGTTAAGCATTCAGAGAAAAGGCTTTAAACAGGCTCATTGCTAGACAAAGGAAAAGCAGATTCTCAGCTTCTGTGTTTTAGTTCCTCAATGTATAGGGGAAAAATAGAACTTTTTCCTTTCAGAGAAAATTATGGTTTTTAGTAATTAAAATAATTCTTGAAACATACATCATAACTGAAAATGACTTGATATTTGTACAGGAAAAAATAAGTATTAAATATAACTTTACTAAATATATATATATTTATTTTTATTTTTTTGCAGAAGAATGCAGATTTGCTGTTTTCCTCGTTTCAGAAACCGAAACAGAAACGACATAGATGTCGAAACCCTAATAAATTGGATATAAACACTTTGACAGGAGAGGAAAGGGTGCCTGTTGTTAATAAACGAAATGGGAAGAAGGTAAACGTAGGGAAGAGGGGAATCGATCTCTCTGATTTTTTATATACTAGAAAGAGTTTATTCTGACATCATAATCCCAGTTCTTTCAGAATATATGTATATAAGTAAGTGTATATGTGTATATTTAAAGATGGTAGAGGGAGATGAAAGAACTAATGTGTTATAAAGCATGTTCCCCATGCCTCTCCCAGATGGGTGGAGCTATGGCGCCTCCAATGAAGGATCTACCCAGGTGGCTGGAAGAAAATCCTGAGTTTGCAGTTGCTCCAGACTGGACTGAAATCGTTAAGCAGTCTGTAAGTACAAGCTCTGCCTATCTGTCAAGGAAGGCTTCTAAACAAAACTGTTATCCTGAATTTAAAAAAACTTTCTGTTGACCATTAACAGAAAGACATAAAAGAATAGCTTAAAAGAATTGACATGGCCCTGGCTGGTTGGCTCAGTGGTAGAGCATTGGCCAGGTATGTGACTGTCCTGGGTTCGATTCCCAGTCAGGAGAAGCGCCCATCTGCTTTTCCATTCCTCCTCCCTCTCGCTTCTCTCTTTCTCTTCCCCTGCTGCAGCCATGGTTCAATTAGAGCGAGTTGGCCCTGGGCACTAAGGATGGCACCATGGCCTCCACTTCAGGTGCTAAGAAGAGCTCAGTTGCTGAGCAATGGAGCAACGCCCCAGATGGGCAGAGCATTGCCCCTGGTGGGCTTGCTGGGTGGATTCCAATCGAGGCAAATGCAGGAGCCTGTCTCTTCCTCCCTTTCTCTCACTAAATTAAGAATTGACATAATACATCATTTGTATACATCATAAATACCGTATATTTTGCTCCGTAAGACACATCTGATCATAAGACGCACCTAGGCTTTTAAGGAGGAAAATAAGAAAAACAATATTCTGAACCAAATGGTATGTTAAAATATTTAATAAAATATACTACAACAATGTAAACCCAACAGCAGTATTAACAATCATTAGCACTGTTATTAACAAATGAGAACAGACTTTAATGTTCAAATACTCTTCTAGTTGTCTGAGAACCTGCAGAAGCTAAAAAAATGAGCATTTGCTCCATAAGTCACACGGGCATCTCCCCCTCCTCTTTTGGGGGAAAAAATGTGTCATATGGAGCAAAAAAATAAAGTACATTGTGTCTTGTATCAACGCATCATTAATCCAAAGTATGTTAATTAGCTTTGATTTAAAAGGATTGTGTAGAAATGCACATTCACAGTCTTGGAGGTGAAGTTCCAACAGGGAAGAATGCCCCAGGTAAACCCAATACACTGCTCACAAAAATTACGGGATATTTCAAAGATGTATATGAAACTGAGACATAAACTGAGCGGAATGGAATCTGAGCAGCGGTCCCCAACCCCCGGGCCGTGGACCGGTATCTGTCCCTGGACCATTTGGTACCGGTCTGCAGAAAAAGAATAAATAACTTACATTATTTCCGTTTTATTTATATTTAAGTCTGAACAATGTTTTATTTTTAAAAAATGACCAGATTCCCTCTGTTACATCCATCTAAGACTCACTCTTGACGCTTGTCTCGGTCATGTGATACATTTATCCATCCCACCCTAAAGGCCGGTCCGTGAAAATATTTTCTGACATTAAACCGGTCCATGGCCCAAAAAAGGTTGGGGACCACTGATCTAGAGTAGTAAGATTAGCTGTGATATCTGATATTAAAATAAACTAGCAACTTTCAACCGTTTTTATCTCATGATACAAATAAACTATTACTAAAATTCTGCAGTGCACCAATATATATATATATATATACATATATATATGTATATATATATATATATTTGCTGATCTGACAAAAACAAATAGTGCAATTTTGATTGATTTACAAAAAAATAATAATAATAATAGTAACTACTTACTCTTTTTGCTTCGAAGTAACTTTTTAAAAATGCATGTGCCTGTACTTGTATGTAAGGATTTCTGGTACCAAAAATTAACCAATCAATGACAACCTTATTATGCAATGTGACCAGTAAGATGCGACTCTACGTTATATGGCCTGTATTGTTATGGTTCAAGACAGGGCATTCACACTGGATGGTTACTGTGTTGGCTGTTATTATATTTTTATGTGAAAATCTAAGGGAAAAGAGGTCAATATCCCTGACTACATATGCAGGTATTGCATGTTTTAAAAGTCTTGGCACACCAGTTGAAAATCATTGAAATAAACAAAAAATACAATTCTGCCTAAATTTTTTTCAGTTTCTTTACAAAATTAATTTGTTAGTGTTGTCTTTATTCTTTTTGTTTATTTTAAAGCTTGTTTTTCTTTCTGTAATACCAGTAGTGGATGTGAACTGCCTGTTATCAAAGCACACAGTTCCCTCCCCCCAGGATTCTCGGGTGTTCCTCTCTCCCCCAGCACTGCTGGCCCTGACAACTGCTGATCGTCCTCCATCCCTGAGGGCTGTTTTTTTGAGCATGTCATAACAGAAGCAGAAAGTGTGTACCCTTTTGTTTCACTTATATTGAGATTCATCCAGGTGGTTGCATGTGTCACGTTTGTTCCTTTTCATTGCTGGGCAATCCTCTGGTTCTGGATGCAGATAAATTGACATCGATCTCACTGGCAGAGTGGCCTTTAACAGTTTTATGCAATTCAGCATCATTTAGTGAGTTTAATGTAATACTGAAATATAGAATTTTTGCTTTCATAGGTTTGATCATTGAGCTTTTAGAGTGGAAATATTTGCTGGTGTATTTCCACTCAGAATGTCAGGTTTCAGATAGTCACAAAGGCCCACGTGGAAAGTGCGCCTTCCCGAGCAGCTTTGTAACCTCTGTTTGCCTCTGCCTTCCCTTCAGGGCTTCGTTCCCGAGTCCATGTTTGACCGGCTGCTCACCGGCCCGGTGGTGCGGGGCGAAGGGGCCAGCCGGAGGGGAAGAAGGCCCAAGAGTGAGATCGCCAGGGCCGCCGCCGCCGCCGCTGCCGTGGCCTCCACGTCAGGGATCAACCCTCTGCTGGTGAACAGCCTGTTTGCTGGAATGGACCTCACGAGTCTCCAGAACCTCCAGAACCTCCAGTCTCTCCAGCTGGCTGGTCTCATGGGCTTTCCTCCAGGACTGGCCACAGCCGCCGCTGCCGGAGGCGATGCGAAGAACCCTGCTGCCGTGCTGCCCCTGATGCTGCCGGGCGTGGCGGGCCTGCCCAACATGTTCGGGCTGGGCGGGCTGCTCAACAGCCCCCTGGCGGCGGCGGCGGGGACCGCCACTCCGGCCTCCAGCCAGGGGGACCCGGACGACGGCACTTCGAAAGGAGAGGAGAAGGGCCACGAGAACGAGGAGGAGAACAAAGACTCAGAGAAAAGCACAGACGCTGTTTCGGCTACTGACTCCGCGAATGGATCTGTTGGTGCTGCTACTGCCCCGGCCGGCTTGCCCTCCAACCCGCTCGCCTTCAACCCCTTCCTCCTGTCCACCATGGCGCCCGGCCTCTTCTACCCATCCATGTTTCTACCTCCGGGACTGGGGGGATTGACGCTGCCCGGGTTCCCCGCATTGGCAGGACTTCAGAATGCCGTGGGCTCCGGCGGGGAAAAGGCCCCCGACAAGGCCGAGGGGGGCACCTTCCAGGAGGAGGAAAACCTAGAAGGCAGCGACGCCGAGGAGACCCCGGACAAGACTGCGGAGTCCTCCATCCTAGAAGACGAAATGGCACAGGGTGAAGAGCTAGACTCACTTGATGGGGGGGATGAAATAGAAAACAATGAAAATGACGAATAACCAGTACCAGTTCCCGTTGAAGTGTTTAAAACTTTTGACAAGTGGTAGTCCTACTGTTTACACTCACAGTTAATGTTCATACCTAGTTTTATAAGCTGTTCTGTAACATAGTGTAGCAAAAAGAAAAAAAAAAGAAAAAAAGTCCAAGTCATGTTATACAGGTGTGTCAAAAGGTATCTTGGTCATTAAGTATTGTGCAGTGCATTATTTATTATCCCTAGGAGAGATGAAATTTGAGAGGTGATCATGTCTTTTTAAGGCAACTTACATAATGCTCTGCTTTTTTTTCTCTTTTGGTACCATTGGTATTATAATAAAGAGCAATTTGTAACTGAGTGGCACTAATGGAAGGAAGTGCTGCTCAAAGGAAGTATGAAGTTATATATTTAATTTGTTAATTTTAATTTCTTTGCTGTGAAGGTCAAGATGAAATTTACCATACATATCATACTTGCTCATTTGTTTCCCTTTTTGACTGTATGGGGGTTCCCACACTTGCGCAGACACACACATCCATACACTCTGACAATCTCTACGTTAGTGTGAACGTCTCCGTCCCGAGGCGCAGCAATAATAAGGCAGCTGTTGAATGTGAAGGGTCCCTTTGGAAATTAACCTACTGGGAGGGTTCTTGCCAGACAGAACTACAGTTCCATTGTCTCGTGGTCTTGTAATGCACTGGTATAAACAAAATAAATAGATGAATAAATAAAGAGTGAGAGAATAGAGAATCAGGTACCTTTTTTAAATTAAAGGACTTTGTTACTTTAGCCACAAAGCTAAAACAGCATTACCTCAGCTCTAAACTAGCCTTGAAGTTTACAGACATGACTTTGTAAATGTATTGTTTTTCTTTGTTGTGATGTCCTTTTATTTTTTTCTTTGAAAACTGCTATCATGTAAGATAAAATGTAAATTGCTGCCAACTGTAGTAATGATGCTTTTAATAAAAGTGACCCATGATATGCAGAAATGTAATTATAGAATGTAGTATGTAGGGGAACTGGTGTTCACTCTATTTTTTGTAATCGCAATAGATGCAAATACAGCATTCTGGCCTTTGTACAGTTTCTTGATATATCCTCTTTGACTAGATTAGCTGTTAGTAATACGCTAAACTGATTGTCTTCAGACTAGACAGGAAGAAAAACCTTAAATTACCTTCACATAATTCCACTCCAGATATCTCAGCAGAACCACACACAAAAACCTCCCATTACTCCCTCAAAAGGGCATTTGAGACCGAGAATACTTATAAATGTGTGCAGCGTCTGATAATGTGGTACACTGCAGAACAAAAGGGCAAGAGAGAAATGAGGCTTTAATAGGCACAATATCTAGGTCATTTATCCTTGGTTAATGGGTAGGAAAACACAATGCCAGAGTGTCAGCAAGGGACACAAAGGCGCTCTGGTGTCCTGCGGACCAGTGCTCGATGCCAGAAACTGGAAAACAGTGCGGAATGAAAAGCAACCCATTTAAGCACTCCAAGTGCAGACGCACACTCGTGTAGACTTGTGAGCTGATTTGTGCACCCCTGTGTGACCCTTGATATTTGAGGTAAAGTCTAATTTGAAAGCTACTGTTTTTACCTTTTTATGTCACCTGGCTAAACACAAAGCCATATTTCCATTCAGTGAAACAAAAGAGGGGTGTCTGCAGGCCTGTGAATGTCACCTGCCTCACTCTTGTGCACACAGCCCTCCCCCATCCTACATGGTACAAGACATACTGTCTAAATACCTTCTAGACAATGAGATTTGCTTAGTTTGTATCCCAAAATGAAAATTACACCCATTATGACCAGGAAGAGGAACAACTTGAAACCTCCACCTCATAGAGCCTGTGGTGGCTCTTATCATTGTTCCTGTTTCACTTTACTTTAACAAGTGGGTGGTCTGCCTTGGAAGAAAGTGCCTTTAAGAGAATACCCTCTGAAATTGAATTATTTGAACATGGAAAATAAAACTAGATCTGCATGAAGTAGAGGGAATTTATTTAAATAACTGATTTTTTTTTAAGCCTTAAACTTTAGGTAGGGAGACTTCTATTTAATGAAATGAGTCCCAAAGGGTCTTTTTCTAACATTCTTTATAGTATTGAAAGTTTTCCTATGACTGTAAATAGAGTGTATGATGTGACTGTCACTGTTGGAAGAAAATGCTAAGAGCCATGCTGGTCCTTTTCAAAGCCAAGGCGCCGGCTGCTTGTGGCCAGAAGGAACCCTGAACAGAGAGTGAGTCGCCAGCTCTGCGTTTTCTGCAGTTCATCTGTTCACACGGCTTTAAAGTCATTCATTCAGTTTCCCACGTTTGAAAATGCTTTCCTTTTTCTTCTTCTAATAAATGAATTCTTGATATTGGGTCTTGAATGGACCTAAGCTAGGACTGTTCTGATGCAGTCTGGTACTAAGTACCTGTGTTCACTGTGCACTCCGTGGAAGTGGAGCGCTGAGGTGCTGAGTGCTCTCCAGGGCACTGCTGCTTAGTCGTCGCTTCTCTGAGAGGGAACTGTGGTTTTCTAGAGGAAACAGACTTGGCAGTGTAAGTAACTGGCCAACGGCAAATATCATATAAGAGCTGTGTTTGAATCCAGGCAGCCTGACTTGAAGGCCCGCTTACATTCTCCTTGTGCAATCTTAGGTCTCTGGAAGAAAATCACATAGTGAGCTAAAATGTTTGCAGCTTCTCTGTTTTGACATTTCCCCCGGAATCCCCTCCATAAGGAATCTTAAGTTTGAGGTTGGGAATTAAGAGAAATTCTATATGAAGTAGAGCCTGGGATGGTGTGAGTTCTAAGGAAACTTGAGTCCCAGTTAATTGACATTTGGATTTATCTTGCCCTATGAGTATTTCTGTTTTTATAAAGAAGTCAAGGTTTTATAAAAAACAAACATACTCAAGCTTCAGAACTACTCAGTTGCATACCTGGTGTTTGAACCCAGATAGATCCAACTTCAAAGTCCAGGCCCTTGACTGCTGGGCTGCTATAATTAGCATTCTTCAAAGAATTGGGTGCTATAGATGCTGATTTAGTAGCAAGAATACAGCAATGAAAACAAAGACTAGTTCCCCACTGTCATGGTGGAACTAGTCTCTAGTAGGAAGAGAACAGATGAAAAACATTACAAATGAAATGTCTGTAGGTTGAGGAAAATACTAAATAGGGTGATGAGGTGGTTAGGGAGGAACCCTCTATGGAGTGGACAGCTTTGCTTACACCTGAGTGATGAGAAATGGGAGCTAGACAAGAGCTGATTAGAGAATGTTCCAGAAAAAAGGAACAGCCAATGCAAAGATCATGAATTGGGAGGAAGCTTGGAAGAAGAGGGATGTGGGGAGGCTGTCTGCCTCGAGGAATTAGGGGATCACCCTGGTTGAGGGCTTGGATTTCCCTTTAAGTGAGGTACAGTCTTTGGGAGGATTTATGCAGGAAAGTGACCGAATCATATAAATGTTAAAGAGAGCCTCCCATTTATATGACCGCTCTTTAGAATTACTCCTACTGAAATATACCTAAAGTAAAACCAAGAGATGAAGAAGGTTCCCTGTTGTTGTTTTTAAGAATTACACGATTAGTGTTACAAGATACTGGGAGTAGATTTTCCTTCCATGCCTTGTTACAAAATTATTTTTTTTCAGTTCAATGAAAATTACTTGTTAATTACGTTTGGGAAGAGTTTAAAGAAATTATTTCTAACAGCGGAGGTGAGACCATATGTGCGTTGCTGAAGTGGTGTGTGCGTGCAGTGCGCATCACTGTGCCCTCAGAACCGTCAGTACATCTAACTTAGGAAACAAAACAATGTAAATGACTTCTACTAACAAGCTCCTAAAAGTTAGAGTGTATCTAATTCCTTTAACCTGGCTCTCTAATGAGCAATTTTTTGTATTTTCTTAGCACAGATAAGATTTACCACAGTTTATAGACATTTTGTAGTAAAGTAAATTGCATTTGGCAAAATAGATGAATAAATTAACTTCTGGAATATTTAATTGAATGTAAGCCTCTTTTGGTGAAAAATCTTTCATCAGTGAATTTTTTATTGGGAGAATCACACAACTTGGAAATTTTTCTGGTTAGGGGTAGGATGGTGATTTTTTAAAAAGTATTTTGAACTAATAAGTTTTGGGGTTTTTTGTTGTTGTTTTAATTCAGTGAGAGGAGGGGAGGCAGAGACAGATCCCGCATGCACCTGGACTGGGATCCACCCGGCTAGCCCACTAGGAGGTGATGCTTTGCCCATCTGGGGTGTTAACCTCATTGCTCAGCAACTGAGCTCTTCTTAGCACCTGAGGCAAGGCCATGCAGCCATCCTCAGCACTCAGGGCCAACTGGCTCCAATTGAGCCCTGGCTGCAGGAGGGGAATAGAAAGAGAGAGAAAGAGAGAGAAAAGTGAGGGGGGGTGGAGAAGCAGATGGGCACTTCTCCTGTGCTCCCTGACTGGGAACCCGAGACATACACACGCTGGGCAGATGCTCTACCACGGAGCCAACCAGCCAGGGCAATAAGTCATTTTTATGTTTAATGTTTCTGTTCAACTTTTCTGTTGCTCCCATTCTTATTGAATCTAAACACACAGACGCACACACATGCATATATGTTGGTAATGTGGCTCTACCCTCCTAATGGGTCTGTTGGTCTGTAGATCTTATTTTGGATCTACCAATGTAGACTTGACTTTTAATATGCATCTCCTTAATCAGTGAATGTTTACCACCTAATTTAAATAAAATTGATGAGTAGGATAACAAAAGTTCAAATATTCCTTTATCTAGCTGCTTCACCTTGAGAACAGATAACTCTCAGAATTTGTTTAGCTCCTAAGCAGGCCAAAATTTTCATCCAGTGAACAGACAGCCATGGCAGGATCTTTCTCTAAATGCTCACAGGTATGTTGAGGGTAGCGGGGCCTCTTTCCACAGGTTCCTTCCTGTGAACCTCTCTTAATCTTGAGGTCTTGACTGGACTCTGAGATACGTTTGTCATGGTTAATTTTAGGTTATAGCTAAAGGGACAGCATAATAGATTTAGTATGTATAAGAAAGAGAAATACTAAGTCAAAGTATTGTTCGGGAATCACTTAACTACTCTACTTGAGGTGGCTTCCTCCATTGTCCCTTGCCCACCTCTGCGTTTTGATCTGAAAGCTTGATTTCAAAATTACAAATGAGAGAAACCGGATTCTCTTCTGTGACTGGGGCCAGGTCCTTCAGTGGCTTTGTATCCTTTGCAACCCAAAACCGGTTTCATTGCCAGTTGCAGCTCGACACCTCAACGTGGAGGTAGGCTGGATGACTGAAACCCAAGCAGGCTGTGAATTTAATAGTTTGGGGAGTACGCATCACATCAGGAACAGAGGATCCTTCCTGTCCAGCATGTTTCACCATGTTTCCTTAGGAGTCAGGAAGCTCTTAACATTTTAGCATTCAGCATTTTTGTTTGTTAATAGGCCCTTGTGAGTTAATCCGTGCCACTCCCCAGGGTTCTTGCCACCACTCCTGGGTAAGGCGGGGTCATTTGCCCAAGGCCCAGTGGTAAGACAAGTGTGGTGGCCAGAACTAAAATCTAGACTTCTCCAGTGTGGGCTGTGTATAGCTGTGGACCAGATGTCTAAAGTAGAAACCTGCCATTCATGTTAATTTGGGACTACATACAGTCTCAAACAAAATCCCCAAACCTAAAATAGAATAAGCTACAAACTTGAAATAACAACTGATATTATGATATGAGGAAGAACAAACCAGAGGTTCCAAAATCTCATGTTACGGGACAAAGGTACTAATGAAGGATGGCAGAAAGATGTTTTACGTTAAAAACAAAAAGTTTAAGCAATTATGAGCATGCTTTACATCTGTGCTGATTTTCTATTCCTATGCTACTGATAGCCTAATTATTTTTTTATAAGTTATTCGGGCTTATTTTGTAGGATTTGAGGTAGTGAATTAGCTCTGAATTTCTGACCTTAAGAGGCAGCCCTAGTTGGGTCTGAAACTTGAAGTCCCCCGCAAGGATGGGCAGTGGCCCCCGCAGCCTCGTGCCAGCGTCCTCCATCTCCACCCGTGGGGCTTTCTGGGCTGACTGCTCAGATTTGCATATCTGTAGCTGCAGAGCTAATGTTCTGTCACTAGGTTCAGGGGCACTGCGAGGCAACTCCAGGATTCTTTCCACCTTATTGTAAGAGTTTCTGGAAAGTGAGAGGCGGCCATTGTGTCTGACTGCAGAGGCATTGTTCTCCCCAGATGACGCTGGCCTGTTTCTCCGCTCCTGGGTTTCTGCTCCTTCAGCCATGGCCGGCTCCTGAGGAGCAGATGGGCAACTCAGAATAGCTGGAAGGGTTCCCGTACTCTCCGTATTGTAAAGTTACAAACAAACCCCAAACCTCCTGGTCTTTAGAGTCTGTTGTGTACAGAACCTATGTGTTCTAAGCGAGAGGACAGAGACTAACAGCAATGGCAACTTGGTGACAAGGTGCTTGGCCCTGCCCCTCAGCGCCCCCCTCCCCCCTCCAAGAAATTTGAGAAAAGAATTCCACGGGCCATCAGAGTACACAGGGGCGAGAGGGAAGGAGAAAACAAAGCTGAAAACTTACATTTGAATCCCAAACCTGTCTGTTGATACAAGTATCAATTGTTGATTACTGTTAAAATCCTGTTGGAAATAATGACTGCAAAAATCTGAAAACTGTTTTTATGATGTCAGAGAAAAAGTCTTTTTGTGTTTGTGGTTGTTGGTTTTTTTTTTAACGTGGTTTGGGAGCAGGCTGAATGAGCAAAACAACCGCTGACCTGTGAAAGGTGGGGAGAAACTAAGAGACAGTGGTGTGAAATTTTTGCAAGAAGAAAAGCAACTTTGAGACTCATTTGCTTTTCTCCTTGTATTTGGAGCTCATGTGACTATGTGGCTGAAAACTCATCTTCAGCTGACATGCTTCAAACATGCCTGTAATGACGCATGTCTGCGTGTATCTGAGTGGTTTGCTCTTGCACTTTGCAGTGGTTTAGCAGTGAGGCATGAAGTCGAGAGGGCTGATGGCATTGCACGCTCTTGGCCACGTGCCCGAGGATCTGCAGGGCTGTTGATGTGGCACATTTTTTCCCATGGACGATGATGCAGGATGCCTCTCCCTGCCTTCAAGGAGACACTGAAATCCACCATAACTTGAGGCTTTAGGCAGACTTACAGTCTGAATAGCTCGTACCAGCTTGACATAGGCTGGCCAGTTGAATGTCAGTTGCAGCTAAATGTATTGCATAATTGATAAGGCTCCGAGCCCATAGATCCTGGGAGAGAGCAGGTGACCTCGGCTGCAGGTAATTCTAGCTCCCTGCCCTTGATAACCTCACGCGGAGCATAAAGAGCTTAAACTCATCTGGTTTTACCTGATGGCGAGGCCATCTAGGCTTCTGAATTATTGGCAAATAAAAACAAAGTTTAGAAACTTCAGTTGAATGACTCACCTATCAGCTTCTCCAGCATGAACATGGTCATAATGCCACTTCTCGTGAAAGTGCCACCAACAGTGTGATCTAGAAGTGATGGCAGCAATGGCTGAGGTGAACACCCCTGCTGCTAGTGTCCACGGCCGATTTTCTCCTGGGATTGGACAGGCACCTTGCCTGAGGGTCTCGAGGCAGACGCTTTGTGCTTTGGGCCTGTCCTCTTTCACGAGGACAAATGCCAACGAGTGTATATTAAGAACACTTTTTGTTAAGTTCACTAGGGAATAAGAGGCATTATTCTTGTGCTTAAGCAGCAATCAGTTGGTAAATATCCCATTGCAGCTGGAAGGTATGCTGGGACTGGAGGTAAGGGACAAAGAATGGAGTCAGGGTTTTTTTAACCTCAAGGGCCGCAGCATGTTGCTGAGATAGTTTATATAAATAACAAATATGCCTGCAGTTTCTAGATTTCAGAACATGTTGTATGCATTATCTCAAGTGATACAACTTAGAAACCCCAAGTTTACACATGAGAGATAGTAAGGCCCAGCGACCCAAGGCCAGGGGGAAGCTTGGTTGGGGCTTGCAGGCAAGTTTGCCCTCTGAACCCAGAGGTCTTTCTCTCTGTCGCACGCTGACACCGAATGGCAACAAGCAACAGGCAGTTCCACCATACATGTGGCAGCCCTGCAACAAGAGCTTGGGTTTCTCTCTGAGCCTCACCTGTTTTGCTTGTAAATTTGGAGTAATAATACTACTCAGCATGGTAATGCCTTCCTGGTAGTGTTTGTTGTGTGAGGATTAGAAACGGTGAATCTGCAAAGCCTTTCGCGTCCTGTACTGAATAGACACGCTATGTAAAGCCTCGTCTAATGAGTTCCAATGAAGTGTCCTAGCAGAGCTCAGTGAGAAGCACTGAGGAGGTGGCCGGTGCTCTGGTCTGTAAGCAACATCGACCGAAATAAGGCTGGTGCATCCTGAGAACAGGGAGTTCTGGCTGGCGAGCCAAGCAGGGCCTGGAGGAGCCATCAGTGGGCATGAGCGTTGTCTCTCAAACACCAGAGAGAAAGGCAGTTTCTCTGTGGACCTTGTACACATTCTTGTTCAGATAAGGATTGGTTAAAACTTCACAAAATGCAACATGTTCTTTTTCCCTATAATGCACCCAAGTCTTTTCTTGCTGTATTCTATTTCATTAAAAAAATCTATCATTCCTCTCTAAATTGATTTTGAGACTTAATAATGGACAGTGACTTTCTTTTTGAAAAATCATGCTTTAAAAAAAGGATTCTTCACCTAGGACCATGGATGGGCTTTGAGGAAGGAAGGTGAAGGCAGCCCCAAGTCCTCTGAAGTTGAATGCACAATTGTATGTGAGTGTGTATGTATTTTTCTGAAAAGAAGGTCCCTAAGTTTCATCTGGTCTTCAAAGTATCTATGAATCCCTCTTTGGGAGGGTAGTAAGAAAAACCTAGAGTTAGATTTGAATAAATTTGGAATTGCTTTTATTTTTAAAAATTCTTTATTATCTATTTTTCACTGACAGTTGATCTACAACATTGTATTAGATTTAGGTGTACAACATAGTGGTTCAGTGTTAATGTACTGCGCACAGTGGCCACTAAGTCTGGTACCCATTGGACACCTGACATAGTTATAGCCACGTTATCGCCCGTATTTAGGGTGCCGCAGCCACAGTTGGGGTTGCTTTAAATGCCACTTAGAGATGGAAAACTGATGAAAGACAAGTCTCTGAAGAGGAAAACCCAGTTTACAATAAGAGGGAGTGTTTCCCCGCACATGCCTCCTGCACAGAGGACTCCTGTCTCCACTGTGTCCCAGCGAGCAGTCCTGTCGGCCTCCTTTCTCTCCTGCACAAAGTGGCCCTGGTAACAGCACCTACCATCTAGGCCTGAATGAGGTAATGTGTGTGACATGACCGAAAAGAACTGGCACAAGATAAACGCTTTCACAATGTCAACTATTGTGCCTACTGTCCCTGCATGCTGGTGGTACCACAGGGGAGGTTGTCCCCATTGTGTCTGCCCCATCCTAATGTGAGTGTGTTTGTCTTAGTGGGATGAATTATTTCCCCCAGTCATCAGCATCAAGCTGATGGAAATTGAGAGCAATCTAGTGTACGTCTCGAGACCTCTCTGCTCAGGCCACATGCAAAGCTAGCAGATGGAAATGAGTCCTTTTCTCCCTAACTGCTGCTGGAAGCTGGCCTGGGACCTGAATGGCATCCCTGCCAAGCTAACCCCAGTTCTTGTATACACAGGTGTGCCCACCCCTGCCAGATGGCAGACAGCACCTTAGTCAACCTCTGTTTGTCCCAGAAAGCTTGGGACCTCCCCAACTATGTTGTGCCTTCGGGTATAAAAATCAAATTATAAAATATAACAAAATACAGTGTGTCCGTAAAGTCATGGTGCACTGGTCACAGGAAAGCAACAAAAGACAATAGAAATGTGAAATCTGCACCAAATAAAAGGAAAACTCTTCCAGTTTCATACCTATTCAGTGCAGTTCGATGTGGGCTCACGCACAGATTTTTTAGGGCTCCTTAGGTAGCTATCCCGTATAGCCTCTACAGACTCGTCACTGACTGATGGCCTACCAGAACAGGGTTTCTCCACCAAACTGCTGTCTGCTTTCTGTCTTTATGAGGAAGAAGCTGAGGTGAAAGGGAAAAGGCCTTTCTGCATAAGAAACTTGCCTTTAGGAGTCAGAATTTCCGCTGTCTTATTTTTAAGGGCTCCACCAGCTGCCATGCTGCTCAGCATGGGGGTCGGGCGCCATGCAGCAGGACTCATGGGTCCGCAGTCAGGAATGCAGCAGGTGCAGGCTATGCAGCACCCAGATGGACAGTGGGTCTGGTCCCAGCCTCCAAGGAGAGGATGAAGGCCAGCAAGCAAGGTCTCTGCCAGGAACCAGCTCTTCTTTTCCAAAGCTTGGTTTAAAAGGACATGGAGACAAAGGCTGTCCTGGTTTTAATAGCTCACACCTGGTAAAGAATGACGATTTGTACACCTACAAGAACTGGACCTATTTATTTGTAATCACAGGTTTTTATATGTAGGTTTTCTGTTGGGAAAAAAGGCATACTGTGTGTTACAAGCTGAATTTCATATCCCCCAGTGCCTCAGAGTGTGATTATTTGGAGATTGGGTCTTTAAAGCAGTAATTAAGGTACGATAAGGTCTGTGGATGGGCCCTAATCCAATCTGATGGGTGTCCTTATAAATTGAGATTGGGACACAGACTGGCAGAGAGAAGACCATGTGAAGACACACAGGGAGAGGACAGATATCTACAAGACAAGTAGAAAAGCCTCAAAAGGAACCAACCCTACCGACACCTTGACCTTGGACTTCCAGCCCCTAGAAACATGCAAAGACAAATGTTTGTTTTTTAGACCATGTAGTTGGTGGCACTTTGTCACAGCAGCCCTAGCAAACTCAGATCTGATGTTTTTGTTTTGTTTTGTTTTGTTTTATGAATTCTGATAGTAACAGTTTACAAATCTGGCCACCCATATCCGAAAAGGACAAAGTAAGAACACACCACGTGGTTACAGAGCAGTAGTGTGATGTTGTAGTTAGGAAAATGGGCAATGGACTCTGGCTGGGCTGAGCCTGATTGAATTCTGCTCCACCAGTGACACAGTGTGTGCCCCAGAACAAGCTACCCTACCTCTCTGGGCCTGTTTCCTTAGATATAAGTAGACATGAAGATGAGGATGAGGATGGTGATGTTAGTGCTCACGTGCTAAGCCTGCAATAAGGATTCAACGGTGTCAAGCATTTGCACTGTACCTTCACCTCGAAAGCAATCTCCGAGCGATTGTTTTGTTATTACGAACCTGCATCATAGGTTCAAATCTGGGACCCCCTCCTTTCCAGATGCCCTATGTGACCTTGAGGAAGCCACCACCTCCCTGGGGCTGCTTTTGCAATGGCAAAGACTACAGTGATAGTTGAGGACCCTTCTAGCTCTCATATTTTATTATCCTAATAAATATTGATATGAAGCCTTCTGCAGGGAGTAAGGGAACACTTTGGTGAGTTGCAAGAAGCATAATACTTTGGGGGGTATCTGTATTCTATGTGTTCATGGTTGAAGAAGCCAAGTGGATGGGGATGCCTTTAAGGAATGACCTTCCAAATGATTCCCTTAAAAAAATGTATCTGTGCCCTTGGAATCTGTAGACATTGACACAAAAAGGAAAAAAAAAAGCAAACTTCTACTTTTAAGCGGTGCAAAGTGACTGCAGTAAATCTGTTTAGGTATCATCATGTTTGACTTTAAGAAAATGGCTGAGCTATGGGCAAGGTAATTCAAGAAGATATAAATGGCTGCATTATAATAAGCAGACACCTATTTTAAGCATGATCTATGTTTTTGAGAAAATTCATTACAATGAGTCTTACAATACCAACCTCTTCAATGAATTTTTCATGTCTGCATACCAAGATATATATAAAACGATCGTAATCATGTACCTTTGGGGCAATGCTGAGCGCCAGCTGTTTCGGGAATGATTTATAGGTTGCCACACTCAAGGTTAATAATCAGGAGAAACAGGTTACAGTATGCAATGTATTTATGTCAGGTTAGAAGTTCAGTTAGTGGAGATAGCATGTTATAAGGAAGCACACACTTTTAATTATTTTCTAACCCCCCCCCACACACATTTTTCTGCAATAAACTAAAAATAAATGATGTTTTATACAGGGAAACCTCTCTGCGAGAGTATCTTCTGGTTACTGTTGGCTTTATTTAAAGGGAAACCACAGCTAGTTATTATTAGCTATGTATATGAAAACACAGCTTGAAGGTACTTGAACATCTGTGCAGTGGGCCTACATATAGGGTGTGATGGCATTTTATAAACATCAGGGTAATTATGCCCTTATTGAATGGCAGCATTTCACTGCTAGTAGGTTTTCTAGCAGGATTTTCGGAGATGTGACACACACAAGCCATAAGTCAATATCTGAAAGAGCTAAAATGTAACTTGTCTCCCTTTGGAGACAAAATTATTGCACCAATTTCATAAAAATCTCAGAAATCAAGAATAACATGTTATTTTTGTGAATCATACTTTGGTGTAGGGAGTAAACTCTATATTCTGTTCCCCTGATTTATTTGTCTATCTCATGATGCCCAAATCATACTGTCTTGATTACTATAGCTCAAAGTCAACTAATGTAAGTCCTCCAACTTTATTGTTTTTCAAAGTTGTCTTAACTATTCTTGTTCTTTTGTATTTTCATATAAATTTTAGAATCAACTTTTCCATTTCTACAAAAAAGGCTGGTGATGATGATTGGAATTGCACTGGATCTTCCAACCCATGAACATGGTATTTTTTTAAAAAACTTTTTTTCTTTTAACATCGAAAAATTTAAGATTAATTTATGTTGCTATGTGTATATATGTACTACATTGCTTCTAACTCTTGCATAGTCTCAGTGTACATTAGTTTCCTGTTACTACTGAAACGAATGATACACACTTAATGGCTTAAAACAACATGAATGTGCTCTCTTCCAGTTCTGAAGGTCGGAAGTCTGCCGTCAGTTCCACTGGGCTCAAGTCAAAGTGGCAGCCAGTCTGGTTCCTCCCGCAAGCTCTGAGGTGAGAATCCATTTCCTTGCCTTTTTCAGTTTCTAGTGGCTGCTTGTATAAACGCACCCCTCCAGCCTCTGCTTTGGTCATTGCATCTCCCTCTGGGACTCTGACCCTTCTGCTTCCTTCTTATATGGACGGTGGTGATCACATCAGGCCCATCCAGACAATCCAGGACAATCTTGTTCCCTCAAGATCCTTAACTTTATCACTTCTGCAAAATCTCTTTTGCCATGTTAACTAACGTACACAGGTTTCAAGAGTCAGTTTGGGGACATATTTAGGAGCTATTCAGCCATGTATCTACCACATTTTGGGTACACACTTCCCCAGTGATGGACACCAGACTGGCTCCTCCTCCTTGTCACTATAAAAATGCTGCAAAGGGCATCCTCATTCATCTCTTCTTATGGTCCAGGATGAGACTGCTGGGTCACTGATGCGTGCGCACACTCATTGTGGCTGAGAAGTGACTGGTTGCTTTCTGGTTAACGTGCCACCAACCATGAAGAAACACTCCTCTGTCTTTGTGTCTTTACCAACATTGACCATTGTCTGTCTTTCTCATCATTGCAGGTTGTAGTTATGTCGTGTGGTTTTATTTTGAATTTCTCTAATTACCAAAGAGTTTGAGCATCTCTTCATGCTTATTAGCCTTTTTGATTTCATTTTTGTAAACTGGCTATTCAGCTCCTTTGCCCATTTTTCTTTTAGGGTTGCTTTTTCCTGGTTAATTTGATTTTATTTAGAAAGTTAACCTTCATGTTTACCTTAGGTCTTACCCTAGATTTATTAATTCTGTAGTTTTATCTTTCACATTTAGGATTTCATCTATCTGGATGTTACCTGTGTATGTTCTATTAAATAAGAATGCAATGATAGTGATATTTTTCTGCATCAAATGAGCCAGTTTTCCCAATACTAGCTACTAAATAAAAATTCCATCATTTCTCCATTGGTGAGTAATGCGACCATCATCATATATAAAGCTTCTGTGTGTGTGTGCATGTGTGTAGAATTCCATTAGCATTTTTGTTCTTGCACCACAATATAACACCTTTTTCTTTTCTTATTACTCTGGCTTTGTGGTATGCTTTATTTTCTAGTGTGGAAAATCCTCTCTGTTATTTTCAAGATGGATTTAGATGTTTTATTCTTCCTCATACATGTTTAAGTTTAATTTCCTCAAAAATTGGATTTCCAAGCATGATTATGGTTGCCTTGAAATGATGAGTTAATTTAGGGACACTGACTTACTTAAATTATTAAGTCACCCATCTAAGAGCATGGACTATCTCCCCATTTCTCCAGATCACCTATGTTCTTCAGCAGGGTCGGTGTCCTCTATAGAATACTCCAAGATTCTTGGTTAAGTCCTAGACACTTCTTAAGAGTTTTTTCCACTTTTATGGACAAAGGATTTATTTTTTATTATAATTTCTACTTGCTTATTTTCTGGCATAAAAAAAGTGTTATTGATTTAGTAGGTTAATCACACTGACAACCTTGCTAAACTCTTGATTAGTTCTAATGGTTAATTGATGACCCCTTCCACCTTGGTAGATGATCATATTATCTGCAAACAATGCCAATGTATTGCTTTATTTATGTATGTATGTATTTATTTATTTATTTGCTTTTAAAATTTATTTTGATTCTTTGTATTGCTTTAGAAAACATTTTTTTCTTCCAGAATCCAATGAAAACTTCATTGCCTTAATTAGGAAGTCCCTGGCCCTGGCCTATTGGCTCAGCAGTAGAGTGTCAGCCCAGTGTATCGAAGTTCCTGGCTCAATTCTCAGTCAGGGCACACAGGAGAAGTGATCATCTGCTTCTCCATCCTTCCCCTCATCTTCTCTCTCTCTCTCTCTCTCTCTCTCTCTCTCTCTCTCTTTCTTGTTGCCTCCTGTAGCCATGGCTCGAATGAGCAAGTTGGCCCCAGTGCTGGGGATGGCTCCTTGGCCTCGCCTCAGGCACTAAAATAGCTTGGTTGCTGAGCAATGGAGCAATGGTCCCAGATGGGCAGAGCATCAGCCCCAGATGGGGGTTGCCAGGTGGATTACAGTCCAGGCACATGCAGGAGTCTGCATCTCTGCCTCTTTGCCTTTTAGTTGATAAAAAAATGAAGTCCCCAATTCAAGATTCCTCTCCTTTTTTTGAGTATAATAACATTTGAAATGTACTTAATGATCAGTCTCTTACTGTTATTTCAGTATACTGGTGAGGAAGACAAGAAAAGTAGTATTTTTGCAAAGATGTAATTACTTAAAATTATTAAATATACTTTCCTTGCTCACCTTTCTCTTTATAACTTTTGTTTAGTCAACACTTTAAAATTTAGAACATATAATGCAGGAATAAAATTCAGAAAACTTTCAGAATTAAAGATACATTTATAGTAATTATATTACATTCTCAGTAATTACCTTCTTTCAACATTCTGGGGATCAATAAATCTTTTCCTTTCTCTTCAAGTTCTTATTCAATATAGTCAGTAAACTACAGAAATCTAGCCTATTCTATAAAGGTTGAATCATTTTTTCCAAGTCAATTTCACATCCTATTTTTTTAAAGGGAACATACAACTTGGAACATTTTTTGAGCTGTACACATCTAGAAAATGTGTGGTATCATAGTGTACACTGTGTGGTTGTCCCAAGGTTGTTCTAAGTGTTGGCCATGTCTTAGCTCTTTTGAAAGTTAATTCTTTTAACTGAAACATTTGAGAGGTCTATCATTAGGTCTGGTGTAGGGAAAAATTGAAATCTGAATAAATTTCTATTTTATTCAACAGCTCTTAACTACTCCATTATGGGACATAGTGAGAGGCTCCTAACCCTTCCCCTTAAATCTGAGCATGTCAGAGCTGGAAAAAAACAGAGGAAATCAAGTCCGACCTTCTCAAGTTACAGACAAAGAAAGTGACTATCTCTAACCCATAGAGCGAGAGGCAGGCATTAACATTCAAGTGCACTAGCTGTCAGTCCGAGACTCCTTCCACCAGCACACGAATGTCCTGCCTCCGACTTCTATATAGGTGAAATCCATGTGAAGACAGGAGGGAAAAGAAAAAGTCAGATACATTGTAAACAGTAATTAACACTGTCATGTTAGGTATTTTTCCTTAAGACCCACATCAATTCTGAAAAATATTGATAATGATAGCTAACATCATTGCTATATGCATTTTATTTTATTTTTTGTGACAGAGAGAGAGAGAGAGGGACAGATAGGAAGGGAGAGAGATGAGAAGCATCAATTTTTCATTGCGGCACCTTAGTTGTTCACTGATTGCTTTCTCATATGTGCCTTGACTAGGGGACTACAGCAGACCAAGTGACCCCATGCTCGAGCCAGCGACCTTGGGTTCAAGCTGATGAGGCTGTGCTCAAACCAGATGAGCTTGTGCTCAAGCTAGCAACCTCAGGGTCTCGAATGTGGGTCCTCTGTGTCCCAGTCCAATGCTCTATCCACTGTGTCACTGCCTGATCAGGCATTCTATGCATTTTTATATGGATTATTTCATTTAAGCCACACAAAAGCCCGATGATATGAGTGCTATTATCGTCATTCCTATTTTATAGATGACAAAACAGGTTGGAAATGTCAAGTAACATGCCTAAGATGCCACGACCAGAAAGTGGCAGGACAAGAACTAGAATTAAGAACTGTCTGATATGGAAGTCTGTGTCCTTAACCCTTACCTTTAAGTGGGCCATTTTCTTACCTCCATATTACAGCTGTGGACCTGAAGCACAACCCAGTGTGGCAAAGTTCTTAGTGACAAGTTATAACAACAGTCTTGCCTCATTTAAGCAGAAGGAAAATAACTCACCAACCACAGGTTCCAAGAGGCACCCCATCTATGCTGGGTCTCATGTCCCATTGAGGAGCCGAAACCCCATTTCCTCACCATGAGCACATCAGTTACTTCAGCCCAAATTCATAACACTTACAATCACACACACACAAACACATACACTTCCCTTCCTCCCTCCCTCCTTCCCTCTCTCCCTCCTTTCCTTCACTTCCCTTTCTTTCTTTCTTTCCTTCTTCCCTCCCTCCCTCCCTCCCTCCCTCCCTCCCTCCCTCCCTCCCTTCCTTCCTTCCTTCCTTCCTTCCTTCCTTCCTTCCTTCCTTCCTTCCTTCCTTCCTTCCTTCCTTCCTCTTTTCACTC
Source organism: Saccopteryx leptura (assembly GCF_036850995.1). Classification (NCBI taxonomy): domain Eukaryota; kingdom Metazoa; phylum Chordata; class Mammalia; order Chiroptera; family Emballonuridae; genus Saccopteryx; species Saccopteryx leptura. The sequence continues at coordinate 313,939,586 of NC_089505.1, read as the reverse complement.
AGTGGCAAGTGTGAAGTCTCAGCTCCAAATAAAGTGGAACCATTGCTACCTTTCATGGAGAAAGAATTCTTCTTTTGTTTATTAAGACCTCTAAACAAAGCTCACAGCTGTGAGGTTGGCAAACAGAATGTTTACAAGTGGTCACGAAGTCCTACCATTTCTGTGTCTGCCCTGTTCACAGGAGCACTGCGTGCTGATAGCTGGTTCAACACATTCTACAATACATTCCCAAAACCATTGGGTTAAAAGGCACGAACTCACCATTTTTGTAAGTCAAAAATGGTTGTATGTTGACATCATTTGGATCAATTTAAGAGCAAGGTTTTTTCATTGTGCTTTTACTGTTGCTAGAATGGAGTCTTTTATAGGTTATTCTGTTCCACAAGGGCAGCTGCTTCTGAGAAATGAGCTGCCTGGTGAGATTAGTGAATCTGATCAACATTGGCCCATTGTCTGTCTTCTTTCACGCAGGAGTGTTTGGTGAGTTAGTCAGTTTATGTGAATGTGAGGTACCATCATGATTTAATGAGGTATCCATTAAGACTGTGTGAGCCATGTAGGAAGAAGATGGTAGAAGGAAAACAAATGTAACCCAAATACAGAAAATGTGTTTATTCCAGTGAGGAGGGATTGCTACCTCTTTGATTTTGGAAGGGACCTAGTGAAGTTGGACGGCTCCCAGGAGGCTGGCTGCCCCTCCTAGGTGTGGCTCCACTTGGCATCGGGGCTCATCACCGCTGCAGACAGTTGGGATCCCCAGCCAGCTGAGGCCCTGCCCTTGTTTCCGAGTCCGTACACGTCTTCCCTTCCACCCTCCATGGCCACTTCATGAATCTGCTGAGCAAGCACTGAGCTGCTGGGGACTGCAGCTGACCAACACCCAGGGAATAAGTCATCATGCCCCTTTATTAAAGAGAGACTCTTCCTCTCCAAGGGGCTTTTGGTATTTACACTGTGCTCTCTGTGCCTGTTCTCAGAGCTCAATCCATATTCTTTCCCTAATCTGGTCACCAACTCTTAAATTCTGCTCCTTCTTATTTCTTTACCATACGCCTAACAATGAACTACTGCCCAGAGAGCCTGACGTTAGCTTCTATCTCCTTCGAGGTTAAATAGACAATGAGAGAACCCCAAAATTATATTGACTAGAAAGATTTCTTTTCTTTTTTTTTTAATAAATTTTTATTGATGTTAATGGGATGACATTAATAATTCAGGGTACATATATTCAAAGAAAACATGTCTAGGTTATTTTGTCATTAAATTATGTTGCATACCCCTCACCCAGAGTCAGATTGTCCTCCGTCATCCTCTGTCTAGTTTTCTCTGTGCCCTTCCCCCTCCCCCTAACTCTCTCCCTCCCTCCCTCCTGCGTCCTCCCTCCCCCCACCCCTGGTAACCACCACTCTCTTGTCCATGTCTCTTAGTCTCGTTTTTATGTTCCACCAATGTATGGAATCATGTAGTTCTTGTTTTTTTTCTGATTTACTTATTTCACTCCGTATAATGTTATCAAGATCCCACCATTTTGCTGTAAATGATCTGATGTCATCATTTCTTATGGCTGAGTAGTATTCCATAGTGTATATGTGCCACATCTTCTTTATCCAGTCTTCTATTGAAGGGCTTTTTGGTTGTTTCCATGTCTTGGCCACTGTGAACAGTGCTGCAATGAACATGGGGCTACATGTGTCTTTACGTATCAATGATTCTGAGGTTTTGGGGTATATACCCAGTAGAGGGATTGCTGGGTCATAAGGTAGTTCTATTTGCAGTTTTTTGAGGAACCACCATACTTTCCTCCATAGTGGTTGTACTACTTTACATTCCCACCAACAGTGTATGAGGGTTCCTTTTTCTCCACAGCCTCTCCAACATTTGCTATTGCCCGTCTTGTTGATAATAGCTAATCTAACAGGGGTGAGGTGGTATCTCATTGTAGGAAAGATTTCTTTTCTTTACCATCTTGCGTGTAAGCTGTTAGCAGTCTGTTTCTGGCTGGCACCAGCATAATGTGCAGAGACCAATTTTCCTTTTTTTCACTTTTAGTCAGCTGAGCAGGAGATTCGCACGGAGGCCCAGGTGTGGGTTGAGGTAAGGGTCATCGTATAGTAGGAGGATGCAGACTGGGTGTGTGAGCTACCTGCTCATACAGTTTTTGTGTGTCTTTTGTATCTGTGCAGCCTGGATGATGGGTGCTTCTGCGAAACTTGAGTTTCTGGCCACTTCATGACGTGCAGTTCAGGCTTACATAATTCTTATCGAGACATCGATGCCACCTGCTATTTCCAGCTCTGCAAGTTCTGTTATGATGGTGTTTCCAATAAAGTCGACCAGTGTGATATCTCTGGGGGAAGAGAGATCAGTGACCACTTGGCATAGAGCCCTGAAACAACATGGTGACAAGGTGCTGCTGCCCAGCCAGGCAAAAGCAAACCTCCGACGTTCTTGATTTATTGGGGTAGAGAAAGATCATATTTTAAGATCAGTACCTGCACAGAAAGTACCAAGGGCTATGTTAATTTATTGCAGCAGAGAAACCACATCTGAAAGAGTGGTGTCACAATAAGAGCACCCCTTTATTTTATTTTACTTTTTTTTTTTTGTACTTTTCTGAAGTTGGAAATGGAGAGGCAGTCAGATAGACTCCCGCATGCGTCCAACCGGGATCCACCCGGCATGCCCACCAGAGGGCGATGCTTTGCCCCTCTGGGGAGTCGCTCTGTTGCGTCCAGAGCCATTCTCAGCGCCCGGGCCAACTTTGCTCCAATGGAACCTTGGCTGTGGGAGGGGAAGAGAGAGACAGAGAGGAAGAAGGGGGGAGGGGTGGAAAAGAATATGGCCTCTTCTCCTGTGTGCCCTGGCTGGGAATCGAACCTGGGACTCCTGCATGCCAGGCTGACACTCTACCACTGAGCCAACTGGCCAGGGCCTTATTTTACTTTTTAAGCTCTCACCAACATGACTTTTATTTCTGTTTGCCACAGAAACAGTGAGCAGTAAGTCATGGCACTTGGTAATTTGTCCAGACATGAAAGAAGGTGCATGAAATCAGTAAATGCCATTTTGAAGAGTCTTCTGTAACAAATTCAAGAAAAGCCTATTCAGCAAAATCTAATACTATTCCTTCAGTACTTTATAAATGGAATTTTCTACTGGTACCCACTTCCCAGAGCTTATGAACCCATTCATAGTCTTTACATTTAGAATCAAAGGTTCCTTTCTGAAGAGATCTTAATTTTCGGGTAAAATGTGGGAGTCCCACTGTCTTTTCACCTTTGAATATATATCTGTGAAATGTGAAGAAGATAGATTTTGGAATGTGCAACCTGCCTTCCAATAAACTGAGGATTATGGGAAAAGAGAGATGCAAGTATTCTTCCAACAGAACTACCCAGGTGTGCTGTAAAATTATTCAGAATTATTTCAGGTGTGTATTCTGTGGGGTCCTTGCCTCTTTTCTTTATTTCTTTATGTAGACAAACACTGCTCATTTAAAAACGAGCAGTTGGCCATCTGGCAAGTGACTCAGAATTAATCCATTTGGTGTTTTAGGATCTTGGTTAATAACAATCAGGTCTGTGAAATCTTGAGATGCACTGCGGAATAATCTTTTTCAGAGCCAGTCCTCTTCCGTGATAAACACGTGAGCTTGGTCTATCTGTGGACAGCTGTTCACAGAGCCGTCCTGTTCTCCCATTAGGTCCATCTGATGTTGTAATGAGAATCTTGGGAGAAGTTTGTCTTGAAGTCAGAGGGAAATTCGTCTGTAGCTTCATCACAAGCGACTCTTCATCGTTAGGGTCTACTGCGGTTTCATCGCACACCCGCTGGTCATCAGTGGTCCTGAGCACGGGCTTTGGTGAAGTCCTATCACCAAAAGCCTCTCTTTCTTTTTGAAGTCTTTTCTTAGCTGCCAACTTTTCCTTCTGCTGCTGCTGTTTCCACTGCGTGAACGTCGCGTCGCGCTATTTTTTTAAATCCTCAGAATGCTGAAACCTACAGGAAAGGCAGATGCTTTTGGGGATTGGACCCTGTTTTCTGTCACCCTATCCTCAATGACTGCCACCTCCTGAACTGCTTCGGGAGGGCCTCTGCATTGTAGGCCTTCCTTTCTGCCCCCACCAGTGTTCTCCCTGGTGTTTGTGCCCTGGCATCTGTAGCGAAGCAAGCAACCATTCTATTAACAGTGTGATAAGTCCCTGTCATTCATTCTCCAAAACCCATCTATCCTCTGCCTCACCCTGAGTCTGCTGCTATAACCACTTCTGGTTCCAATTCCTTTATCAATGCACATCCTTACTCAGAAGCAACAGTAACCGACTCTGGCTGACTTACATACTGGACCATCTCCTACAGCTTTGTGGGAGAATTCACTGTATTTCCCCGTCTATAAGACACTCCCATGTATAAGACACACCTTAATATTGGGGCCCGAAATTTGAAAATAAATGTATTACATAAAGTTATTGAACTCAGGTTTATTCATCATAAAATTCATACAACTCCTCATCACTGTCAAAACTCCCATCCATTAGCTTGTCCTCATCTGTGTCTGATGGCAAATCACTGTCTTCAACAGCCAGCACAAAAACAAGTGTGAAAAAGCAAGTAAAAAAATCCCTACAACTTCTGTATAGGACACACCCCGTTTTTAGACCTCACATTTTTCGGGGGGAGGTGTGTCTTATACACGGGGAAATACAGCACCTCTGCAAATTCCCCCAAAGATAAAGCATGGGTTTTTGGTTTACTATCTGCTACGGAGAGTCAATCTGCGTTAGAGGCTTCCATCCACTTCTTTGACCATAGTGGCCTTTACTTCACATCTTAGAGCGAACTACCTGTTAAGAGAACTTGGAGAGAACTCTTCATTGCTGAGATGACACAGCAGTAACTGCACAAGGCCTTCAGATTTCATGGACTCTCCTGGGAGAGGATGGTGGTCAGAACTCTTTTTTACCTCACTCCCCCAAAGCTCCCTGTGCCTAGGGGACTGCAGCAGTGCTCCTCATCGTCAGGAGCGGACATTTCCTGAGGCCACCAGCCTATAGAAAATGGCAGACACAGACACTGGCCCTCACCGCATGCATGCATTTCTCGATGCCCTGATGAAGAGACTGTTTTGTGTTTCATTGGAGACGTGGTAAAGTCTGAGGGAATGTGTTTCACTTATTCAACATTACTCCCTCTCTAAACTCTAAGTGTTCAGATTCCTTCAACTACACTTTATCAGCCCATTTTTGACATCTCAGTCACCTTCAGCAGGGACTGTCGGTGAGTACAGACTTCAGTCGACTAAACAAATAAACAACTGAAACTCTTTTAGCTGCCTAAGCTAGCTCACTAAACCAGACTCTCTGGAAAACACACCTGTATTGATTAAATTCAGTTCAGCCAGCAGGTATGACCTTCTTTCCTTCGTGTGGCTCTTCCAAATACATCCCCATATGTATTTGCCAGATTTGTGAGGAAATAAATTACTTATAAAATTATTTATTGGGTTTGTAAGTCTTTTCCGCTTAGGTTCGGTTTTATCCTGTAGCTTGCTCTCTACCAGAGCTAACAGAAGTCTAGGAGTGTGGTAATGGTGAGGCTCAAGGACAGTTTTTGCTTAGATGAAGCATGAGGAGTTTTCTGCAAGGCAGCAATGGCTTCGTCAGGGATGAGGGATGGGCAGTCACCACCGCCTTTGTGGAAGGTTCAAGGGGAGCTGGAGGGTCCGAGTTCTTGGAGCCCATTGGATTCCCCTTCAGATCTCCATTCCATCTTATGGGCTTTTCCTCTTTCCTCATCAATGCCCTAGATATTGCAAAAGAATCCAACAGGCTATGAATTTAACTGGCAGTGTAAGTGTAGTGTGTCAACCTGCAGGATCCGACTCTGAATTTGGCTTTTCGCTTGCTCAGGCATATGACTACAGAGTAAGAGGTTACTGTAACAGTCATACAAGTCTCACATTTTTATACTATACTTTGCATCAAGAATTTACATATTCATGTTTCCTTTGATTGTCCATCCCTAGAGACACCCACCCTTAGAGCTTTCATTCCCCGTGACCTTCATACCCTTGTTTGGTAGCAGTCATGTGTCCCCTGAACCTGCCATGAATGAGCACTTTATCAGAGAACCATTTTGCCACCATGCCATCTGAGCTGACAGTCACACCTTCAGCTGCACTTTCTTTCTGCCATCTGCGCCGACTAGGCCCTATAACCAGCCCCAGATTTCCCTCATTACCTTGAGGTCTGTTTCCTATAACCACCTCTGGTTCCAATTTCTCCATCTGTGAGCATTCTTCATTGTAAGCAGCAGAAACTTACTGCAGTTGATTTAAGCAGAAAAGAAACTCATTAAAAGAGATATCCAGAATCTCAGAATTTCTAGGAGGGTGAGAGAAGAAGGAACAATACCTCCAAATTACATCACAGAATCTATTCAATGGATACTCCAAGGTTATTGTCTCCTAGTACTCTCTGTTACAGTTACCACCCCTGGCAACATTGGCCACAGACAGTCATGAGATATGAGAACTGGCATTGATTTATTTTTATTTTTATTTATTGATATTAAAGAGAGAAGAAAGGGGGGGAGAGAGAGAGAAAGAGAAAGAGAGGGAGAGAGAGAGAGATCAGTTTGTTGTTCCACTTATTTATGCATTCATTATTTGATTCTTCTATGTGACCTGACTGGAGATCAAACCCACAATCTTGGCATATCAGGACAGCACTCTAACATACTGAGCTACCCAGCCAGAGCTGGACCAGCACTGTTGAATCTGCTTTTGCATTTGTCACTGTGCCAGGGAGAACTTCTATACCTCCTGATATGATGCACTGTGAAGAATACATGACCTCAAAAGCATCTTCCCAATAACGCGTGAACTCAGGCTAATCACAAGGAACAGTCTACAAAATGGCTGACCAGCACTCTCAAAAGCAGGGATCCCCAAACTATGGCCTGCAGGCAGCATGCGGCCCCCTGAGGCCATTTATCTGACCCCCACCACACTTCTGGAAGGGGCACCTCTTTCATTGGTGGTCAGTGAGAGTACTGTGTGTGGCGTTGCTCACATACAGTACTACTTCTGGTGACGCGGGACGCACACGTCAGGGCTCCGGAAGCGTGTCATATCACTTATTACGGCTAGCAGTGACAAATATGGAACTGGACATTGACCATCTCATTAGCCAAAAGCAGGCCCATAGTTCCCATTGAAATACTGGTTAGTTTGTTGATTTAAATTTACTTGTTCTTTATTTTAAATATTGTATTTGTTTCCGTTTTGTTTTTTTACTTTAAAATAAGATATGTGCAGTGTGCATAGGGATTTGTTCATAGTTTTTTTTATAGTCCAGCTCTCCAATGGTCTGAGGGACAGTGAACTGGCCCCCTGTGTAAAAAGTTTGGGGACTCCTGCTCAAAAGTGTCAAGGTCCTGAGAGATAGAGAGAGACTGAAGAATGGTCATCAGTTGGAAGATAGAAGGAGACATGACAACCAAACGCAATCTGGGATGCTGGATTGTGTCCTGGATCAGAAGGACAGAGTGAAAAAACTGTTGAAATCCAAATAAGACCTGTGATTTAACTAATGGAATCATGTTAACATTGATCTCTTGGTTTAGTCCTTGTATGGTGGGTACAGAAGGTGTTAACTTAGGAGAAGCTGAGTGAGGAGTACACCAGAAGTCTGTTCTTCAGCAATTCATCTGTACATTTAAAACTAATGCAAAATGACAAATTAAAGCCAAAAAACCCCCCAATATTATGCCTTATAGCCAATGGCATATTTGAGTGGAAGGAAAATGCTATATTTTCTTCTCTCCATCTGCTGTTTCCCGGGATTACCACATCAGGGTTAGTGGACCCCAGTGATTAGCAGAGAGGGGAGGCATGGTGGGAGGACAAAGAAGTGGACTAGAGGAGGCAGGGGGATCCCGTAACAAGCTCTTGGAGAAGATATTTTCAAGCAGGGCTTTAGGATGCTTTAAGTTCTGTCCCCAAGATGACTGTTTGCTAATGGGACTGAATTTGGAGATTGTAGTTTATCAGTCTGGAAATAGGAGAAAGAGGTAGTCTCTCATTTAGAAATGACTTTTCTTCTAATTACAATATTGTCCCACAGGAATTCCTGTGATGATGGAAATGTTCTATATCTGTGCTGTCCTATACTACTGCCACTAGCCCATATGACTGTGGAGGACTTGAGATGTGGCTCGTGTAGTAGAAGGACAAGTTTAAATGTAGATAGCCACATGAGACTAACACCTGCCGTATCACACAGAGTGTTGTAGTAACAAGCTCAAGCCTTTTTTCCTCCGTTGATCATAATATGGCCCAATACAAGTAAAGAAATATAATTTTCAAGATGTCTATTATATATGTCATCAACTACTTATACCCCAAAGACAAGTTGACGTAACGAGTAGCCAAATTAATATAGTTTTTCAGTAGATAAATCAGCAAATTAGTAAATCATGGGATTTTATAGCTGAAAGATACCTTAGAGTTGGTCTGTTCTAATCTCCTCATTTTACTGCTGAGAAAGTTGGAAACCATAGGGACTAGGTAGTTTTTCCAGGAAGCAGAACTAGAACCAGCCCCACCCACCCACTTTTCCAGGGCTGTGCATGATTGCTCGTGACCTCACGCACTGGGAGCTAAAGATTACACTTGCAACACCATTCATTCTATACCTGCGTACATACTGATGAACTATGGATGTACCCCACTCCTCTCCTCCCTACCCCTCTTGTTTCTCCCTGGTCCGCTCTGTTTAGCCTCATCAAAATTTCCCAGAGCCACTGTCTCTCAGCTACAAGGTCTGTCTTCTGGCCCTGAGGGAGGAAAGAACAAAATAATAAATCCTCTAGAGCAATAGTTTTCCACGGCTCTAGAGGATACAGAACCAAGGACACCAGAGAGCTTTCTCATAAATTGCCTCTCCATTACAATTTGGGTATATTCACAATGGAGAACTCTAAATAAAACGAGGGAGAGGCTAATTCATTTTATAAACATCGCTTTAAATCTCTTCGTGTACCTGAGCCATGAAATTAATTACGACTGTGATGAAATGGAAAAGAGAGCGTTGTTTAAAACTGTAATGAATATTACCAGAGCTACTTTCTTCACCAGTTTATTTTTCAAAGATGAGTAGATGACTTAATGAATCTAAATCTCCTTATGCAAAGGCAGAAGATGGCAAACCACAATTAATTGGGCAATTCAACAGAAAAATAGATGTGATATTCTTATCATCAAAGGATGTCCTTTTGTTCTTCTAAAACAATCAACACAGTTTACCCCATGGGACCAACCTTGGGGAAACCCACTCTCGATGGAAATATGAAATTTAAAGATATGTATAACCACATTGCAACACGTTTGCTTATGACAGAGCTGCTATGAAGATATCCTAGATGTTTTCTCTCTGGTATGAATTTCGGGTCCCTGACAAAGCCCATTTCTTGTAATTTCTCTTCTGGAATGTAAAGACCAAAATTTCACCTGATTATGAAGAGAGGTCATTCCAAGAAGTTTCACATTTTATACTATTTCATTTAAATAAAAGCCCACTTTGGTGAAAAGGCTGATTCTCTTATTGATATTGAGTGTTTTTATTTTATTTTACTCAAGGTCTTTTGTGATTGGGACTCTGAAGCCTATGGCAATTGACAAATCTGGTATGTGAATTAATTTCTGCTGACTGTAAACACATACAAGCTCAAAGTGATATCCTAAGCATTCTATGCAGCTTCGTGATGCCCAGAAGAAAATGGTGCTTTGTCAATAATCTATACACATATCAATTACCACAGGTATTGTGTAAATACTTAAGGTTGGGAAAGACAATATCACCGCAGGAACTAATATTTACTGAACATTTTCTATGTGCTGGGCACCTTTCATCCATCATCTTTTATAATCCTCTGAGATAGAGAGTATTATAATCATCTTCATCTTCATTGGTGAGAAAATTGAGGCAAAGACAAATGAAATGAGTCCAAGTCACGCAACTAACTGGTGCCAAAGTCAAGATTTGAATTCAGGTGTATCTGACTCAGACCTGGAACTGAACTATTCTATTTGTCTGTTGCATTTTGGAGGAAGGCAGGGTAGAGAGACCCAGAACAAACAGTCAATAGGATCCTAAGATTTCTGGCAAATTACTCTGTCAATCATGTTCCTTGGGACCTGGCCAGGTGGCTCAGTTGGTTAGAGCATTGTTCCAATACACCAAGGTTGTGGGTTCAATCACCTGGTCAGGGCACATACAAGAATCAACAGATGAATGCATAAATAAGTGGAACAACAAATAAATCTCTCTCTCTCTCTCTCTCTCTCTCTCTTCCTTCTCGGTCTAACATCAATTTAAAAAAAAATATATATATATTTCTTAGATCCACTCACCATCCCAGCTCCTAGCTCTGCAGGTGGCAAGTGTGGCTTCAGAAAGCTTGCTGGAATGTTTGCCTTCGATGCCTTTCACTCCTTATTCACACTCCTTCCTTTCAGCTCCTCCCCATCCCCCATGCCTCCTCCATGGTCTCAGTTTGTCCAGGTCCTCTAGCACCTCTGAAATCATATTAGGTCTCTACCTTTCTGGGATTAGTATGTAAACAGGGTGCTAAGTGAACCAAGTCTCCTCCTTTGAGGTGAACGTAGGCACTCTGGGGACACCTTCACTTCCTGTATGTCTCCATGGTGGGCATTGTCACTAAGCTGTTTCCCCTCGGGCAGGGCTCCCACGAGAATGCTCACTTTGTGGGGTCAGTGGTGGTCACGGAGGAAATGATATGTGTGCCAATGTTACTGTCAACTATTAGTTTTCTGGGGAGAGCCAAAACTCTCTGTAATGCTTAAACTCTTACATTTTGAAGTATCCAAAGATGATTTTAGAATTTCTACAAAGTTTACTTCCTGAAATAGCTTACTTGGCCCTGGCCAGTTGTCTCAGCAGTAGAGCATCGACCCAACATGTGAAAGTCCCAGGTTCGATTCCTAGTCAGGGCACACAGGAGAAGTGACCATCTGCTTCTCCACCTCTCCCCCTCCCCCTTCTCTCTGTTTCTCTCCCTCTCTTTCTCTCCCTCTTTCTCTTGCAGCCATGATGCTAATGTTGTCCCCAGTAAGTTGGCCCCAGTCACTGAGGATGGCTCCATGGCTTCACCTCAGGTGCTGGAATAGCTCAGTTGCTGAGCAACAGAGCAGTGGCCCCAGATGGGCAGAGCATCGTCCCGTAGGGGGCTTGCAAGATGTATCCCGGTTGGGGCACATGCGGGAGTCTGTCTGTCTGCCTCTCTGCTTCTCAATTAATTAAAAGAAAGAAAGAAAGAAAAAAGAAAAGAGAGAAAGAGAAAGAAAGAAAGAAAGAAAGAAAGAAAGAAAGAAAGAAAGAAAGAAAGAAAGAAAGAAAGAAAGGGAAAATGCCTCCTTTAGTTGTCCTAACATGTTGGGGGAAAGACAATCCCAATGTCAAGGTGTTTCCCAAATGGGTTTACCTGGCAGTTGATATTTGGTTGCTGGTCCACATAGTTGTAATTTGACAGTGATAGCAGCCTGTATTGGTGGTAATATTACAGCCTGATAATCATAGGCACATATGCACTCAGGCTGAAACAAACAATAAAACAAACAAACAAACCCAAGGTAGAGGGGCAACACAACAATCTAATAGTGCAGGCAATGTCTGAGCGACACCGCTAGAAGGCTGATGTGGGAGTCAGAAGTCCATCCTTATTTCAGTGAGCCTCAGATGTCATCTGCCTTCATGGTGAGCTCTGTGAGGTGGTGAGCCTGTAGAGACAGGTTCTCCACAGGCCCATATGCAAATACAACCCCAGGTGGTGCTTTGCTGCCAGAGCAGTGATTTGTCCAGAAGTGAGGAAAATCTATAGATGTATTGGAGCTACTAACTCTCTCCAACATGGCAGCTTCCTAAGGGATTTTCAAGAGTACTCTTGAAAATTTGTGACTCTGCCCTGCAACCCTGAGAGAGGACTCTGCTGGAGGATAATGAGTGTATCATATCCTGATAATAGGAGCTATCACCTGCTAAGAAGCAACTATATTCCAAGCTTCTTTCTTTCAGCAAGTATTGTGTTAGTTTTATGTGGTGTACACTAGAAATAATGAGGGCTGGTCCTCCAGAGCTATACCCAATTATGCCATTGTCCTCAGAAGAAGTGTCCGGCAGTACTCACTCAGCAGGTGTCCCATTATGGCACTTCCACTGCTTCAGAGGGGCCTGGAGGTGAGCCTCGCTTTCATGGTTTGGGCGGCCCCCCTCTACCCCAGCTCTGCTTTTCTATGGGCTGACTTAGCTTTTGGGGCTGACTTTCTCCACATGGTGGTTCGTGGCACTGTTAGATTCCCAAGTGCAGCAAAGAAAGCTTCTCTGCAGAGTATAGTAACAGGTCTGGAAACCAGTTCCATTGGCTCTCAATGATGGGGTTTGGGTCACAGGCCCATCCTTGCACCAGTCCCTGTAGATAGGTGGCTGTGATGCTCTATGGGGCCAGTACTGGAGCTGGAGCTCAGGTAGAGCTAGGTTCAGTCCACTCCCTACAAAACCACAGCAACCGAAAGCAGGGAGGTGGCGCACTCCATGGAGAAACATGCTGCGGCTCCCTGAAGGCAGGACCATGGCTGGTCACAGGCTAACGCAACCGCTGTCAGCTTCTCGGGCCCTCTCAGCCCCCACGCCTTGCTTCTGTTTCTCCTGTCACTACCATCTGGCTTCTCTTTCATCCTCCTTCCCTCTACCTCCTAGATGCTATTAACTCACGGCTTTTACTGCCTCCCAGCTTCCATGCCTTTATGTCTTCTCTTTTCTTTCTTCTCTAAGCCTCTCTCCACTAGCGTTTCTCCTTTAATGACTCAGGCTACAGTTCCCTGAAAGTTGATCTGACTGGATTTGTTCACCTCTAGTGCAGAGTGTCCATATTAAGCAGTGTGGTCATGTCAGGCTACCTCGTAGCCACCAACCAGCCTACAGATGGTTTCCTTCAGGTCAGACCCCTTTCCTCAGACAATCAACCAAGATAATAAAGTCGTGTTATCAATCAAGGGGCCTACGTAGAAGGTATAATCTTTGTCTTTACTCAGAGAGCACAACTAGAGCTTGTAGCCTAAAGACCATATTTAGTAATTTTTCTAAAGGATCAGTCCTCATTAATTCTAATACATACTGTATAAATCTAAAACAACATTTGCTGAAAGAAAGATCTTGTAGTTCCATGGCTAAATAGCTTGGTGGGTTAGAGCATTGTTCTGAAGCACAGAGGTTGCTGGTTCATTCCCTGGTCAGGGCACATACAGAAACAGATAGATGTTACTGCTTCTCTCTCACTCTCTCCTTACTTCTCTCTAAAAGCAACAAAATAAATATATTTTAAAAACGAAAGATCCTTCGACTATCCAAATGATGTGGAGATGTTTTCTCTAAATCTATATACTCTAGCTAGCTGACCAATGTCACCCTGTTAAATTTAATTGTCTAAATAAAGATAAATAAATTTAAAAATAAATAACTATTTGCTTAAATAAATGTAAAAGTCTAGTCACCTAAAAAAAGGGAGGGAAAGATCTTGTAGAGACAACGATTTTCCTTTTCCTTTTTTAAACTTGAGGTTTGCTCAGACACTACTGTTGGGCGTGTGAGTGGATGGAAACTAGAAACCAACAATCTCAATGACTAAAGGAAAATAGGTTTGATAAGAAAAGGTGAAGGGGGTTGCGAAAGGCTAAAAGGTGACCATGAGACGTCTTTAGGAAAATAAAGATTAAAAAGGATGTTGCTGAACTACTCCACACATACACAGCGAGTGCCAAACACGGCTGAGGGGTTTCAAGAGGAGCAAGAAACCACCTTATTAGACCACAGCTTGCAGTACGGAGGGAAGCTCCTGAAAGCTTCTCAGAGCATATTTTTGATGAGGTGCTGGAGTAGAATAGACGCCTGGCTACTTTAAGGTAGTCAGGGATATTAAAATGTATTATTTTGTCATTTGAGTTCTGAAATGTAACAGGAAATTGGAAGTCCAGTACCTCATTGATTTCATTTTAATAAGAGACTTCATTTTATCTGTCATTACATCTTCCTTCTGTCCTACTGTGATCACTAGGAGGTCAGAGCTAGGGAGAGATGAGCACATAATTTAGGGCGGCTCTCACTCTCAGGCGCCAACCCTGCCCTGGCAGGAGCCCGAGAGACCGTGCCCCCTTAGCTTTTGTGCCCTGGGCTCCTCCTGCCTGTCTCACCTGAGTCCTGGCCCTCTTCACAGAAGTGTAGGGGTTTCTTTTTCCTAAAAGCAAAACATTTTGGTGGTTTAGATGAGATGAATCACTTTATTCTGGTTTTTTTTTTGGACCCTAGTAGTAGACTTAAACTTAAAAATAAAGACTTTTGTTTGTAAGTGCATGAGACAGAGAAAGTAAAAATTTAGATTTTCCTAAATGTAAAAAAAATAATTAAAATATTGATTTTATGTTAGCTCAGTTAAAAAAAATTCCTGTGAAACCCCCTCCTCTCCTGTCTGGATTGTCCCCAGGCTGCCAGGTGGTCACCTGTGCTCTGGGCACCTTCACATCTGCAGTCTGTTTCCTACAGTCTGGACGCTTCTCTAGACAGCGCGTGTTCACCTGTCCTATTAATAATTGGCTGCAACCCTTTCAATTTTCCCCTCTAATAGGCCGGCAGAGCTGTGTTACTTATCACTTTGTGAGCTCATTCCTTCTAGATTTTTATATTAGTCCTCTAATGCCTTCAGGTAAATTGCAGGATCACCCGAGTAACTCGATGCTGATGAGGAAGGCTGTGAGGCAGTCACCCACTGAGACCAGGATGTCCTCTGAAAGTCTGGCTTGATTTTCCTGAGGCTGCCTGACCCAGTGGCCTTGTGTGTGGCTCTATGCCCTGACATAAGTCCTGAGAACAAGTCAGTACTTCTCCCCACAAGAGAGTGGGACCAGTTCACCCTCATTTTCTCACTGAGTAGCACCGAGTTCATTCATTCATTTAGTCATTCTTCCACTTCTATGAAGCCTTACTCAGTAAACATGGAATTTCCATGGAAAATATTCCAGCCTTCTTGCCCCACTGGAAATAGTTATATTCATTCAGGAAATTTCTTCTTCAAACAGGTATTCCTGGAGGAAAACTTCTAGAAACCTTGACTTTGAGGGGGTGTCTATTTTTAAGATTATATTGAAAAATAACTGTTTTTTTTTTTTTTTTTTTTACTAATAGCTATAAATCATGTAAACAAACGTATCAGATGTTGGTGGTGTAACTCTGGTTGGGGGATCGTGAAGAAATGAGCACTTTCCATCTAGCTCTGGGGTCACCATGTCCTGGGGTTTCATTCAGTCTGTTTGTTTCAATGAGCGTCAAGCCATTGATGTCATCTAGGGGCTATCTGGCTGGTAGGATGGT
This sequence comes from Saccopteryx leptura, assembly GCF_036850995.1. NCBI lineage: Eukaryota > Metazoa > Chordata > Mammalia > Chiroptera > Emballonuridae > Saccopteryx > Saccopteryx leptura. The sequence goes on along the minus strand of NC_089505.1, from coordinate 313,924,146 downwards.
CTCCCAGGGAGTACTACCTCGGCAAGTCCTCAGTCTGGTCTCGGGCTTCTCGGGACAAGAAATGATTATTACTTAGGGCACTTGGGAGGGTTTGGCTTCAAATTGCCTCTGCTTAACCACCAGAAATGGACATTACAACCATATGTCCAGTTAGTTCATATTTAAGGCAAAATATACCAACCAAATGGTCAAGAATATGTACAACCCTGGTGGCTGCTGAAATCTGTCCATAAAAACCTCCTGCCTCCATTTCCATCAAAGAGGGGTGTATCCCAGAGTGAATAATAATAATAATAATGTTATTCTGTGGCCAATATTCCTCTTTCCCCCCAGCAGTATTGGGGAGGGAGTGACAGTTTTGGGGTGTAACTCCCATTAAAATTTTCATGCAGATCATTTCAACCTTGTGAAAAGTCTTCCTTATTCACTCACTGTGTTTGGTCTAAGCTCCTATTTGGTGACTTGATATTACCTTCCTGAGAATTCAAGCTCATCACTCCGTGGGGCTGGGGTTCTTAAATTTCTGGAAGCCATACATTCACCGACTATTCCTTAGAGGCTTTTGTATCTACGAATATTTATATTAAAAAACCCTTCTGGTAGAAAAGTAGATGATGTCTCATTTATGCTCCAAGTAACATACTGAAAATGCCTATCGATGCCAGTCTGTGTGGGCAGGATTGCTTGTTAAAACTCTCACAAAAGGCAGAGATGATTGATAACAGGACCAACTCTAGGTTGTTTCTCTGTAACCCTTTTCTTCCCCTCCCCCCACCTCCTGCAAGTGTAAGTTGGCTTTCTTTCAATACTATGAAGACTCAAAGCAAAAAAAAAAAAAAAAAAAAATTGCACTGATTAGTCAGAATGCTCTCCTTGCTGGAAAACCACCAATGGAGGGCCAGGAAATGACAGTTTCAGCCTCCTGCCATACGTGAATTATAAAGCATACACAGTGTCATGTGAAACCAGGGAAATGCATATATTTCAGGAAAATCTCCCCCTCCTCCTGGGGTTGTTGTGTTTTGTCCTATGTGAATCTAATGTTTTCCTATAGAGCACCTGTAGTTCCTGCCGGAAGGAAGCAGAGCACTTCAGTTCTCTGAAGGGAACCCCCTCTGCATGCAGCATGCTGGCCTGTTACCGGAACCCTGTTTTACTGGAACCCATTCCCTTGGCAGGACATGCAGGTTAGCTTCACTGTGAAAGCAACACAAAGATAAGACCCATGTTGTTTTCCTTGTTGCAAAAAAGCTGTCTGCATACTGTCTGGAGAAACAGTGAATTGTTGATTTTGAAGGGATTCCATCAATGTAAGATTAAACGCGGTCCCTCCTCTTTTATTTGAATTTTGCCTTACCCTTGGGTGAGGGCTGCTTATGAGTTATTCAAAGATTTAAAAGTACTGGTAGAATATGTCACTGGGTTTGTGGCTATGTTTGGCTGCTACTATTGAGCAATAAACCATGTTCTGCTGATTTCCTTAGGTAAAAACAGAAATGGCTGGATGGAATACCCTTCTGCCTATACATAGTTTAAATGCTCAAATACTTTGACCCTTAAAAAATTTGTTGATTGATTTTTAGAGAGAGAGGAGGGGGAGAGAGAGAGAAAAAAACATCAATCTGTTTCTCTATGTGCCCTGACCAGGGATCGAACCTGCAACCTCCTCTAACACTCTAACCAACCCACCTCTCTGGACAGGGCAATATACTTAGAAACTTAAAGAAAAATCAGGAGTAGTAGGAAACATTGCATCTAAAGTCCTAGAATATTTCATGTTAAACTGTGTGGCTGGAATAAGTGTGTAAGTATTAATCTCTGATGCATTCTACCCTAAAATATTACCTGATGTAAATTTAAATTGTTCACATGGTAAGTTCATCTCTACAGACTCCAGACTGATTTTAAAATTTCTTCATGACCATGTGTGTTTGTAATTTTGCTTTTGGTTTCAAAATAGTATCTACCTCTGAGATTGCTTCTTTATGAATTTAACAACTATTGTAGGTTGTCCTAGAAGCACCCTTTGTAGTACGAATGTTCATGTACGTCCTCGTGCCTCCTGACCTTCCAGAGTACAATCGATTTATTTTAAAAATGTGTAAGGCAAAATAAAAAAAAAGGCAAATGTATGCTCTTCTTGTTTCCATAAATTGGTTATCAAACAAACATGATTTTAAGTTAATAAACTGGAACTGGAACTAATATAATTTTTTGAAAAAAACAAATAAACTCTCTCCGGGGGTCAGCATGCATAAAAAAACCTCACAACCCAAAGGTTTAAGGTTGGAGTGGAGAACAACACTGAATGTGTGGCCCTGTCTTCCTGGCTCTTATGGCTCAGAGAGGAAAATGAACAAGTAAGCAAACAAAATATAAGTTATTTTACATGATGTTAAGTGCTGTGAAAGAAAAGAGTGCTCAGGTGATTTGATTGGTTCCAAGGAAGGTCTCCAGGACATGGAAACATTTAAATAGAAGAATGAAAAAAAATTAGCTGAGCAAAGGCAAAATATTTCAGGCAGAGGGAGAAGCATATGCAAAGGCCCTGAGGTACAATGTCTTTAGCGAAGCATAAGCTCCAGACTCATGGTTGGAGGACTGTGTTGTGGGCAGCTGGAGTAAATAGGCAGTAGGCTTATTCAGATGGTGCCGGCTTGTAGGCTAAGGGAAGAAATTAGAGTTTTCCTGAGCACTTTTGGATGCCATCTGAGGACTAACCAAAAGCAGAACTTGGTTTACATTTTTAAAAGAGCTCTGGAGAGCCTGGCCTGTGGTGGCGCACTGGATAAAGCGTCAGCCTGGAATGCTGAGGTCACCGGTTCAAAACCTTGAGCCTGCCTGGTCAAAGCACATATGGGAGTTGATGCTTCCCGCTCCTCCCCCCTTCTCTCTCTCTTTCTCTCTCCTCTCTCTAAAATAAATAAATAAAAACTTAAAAATAAATAAATAAAAGAGCTCTGGGGAGAAGGTGGAAAAGAAGGAGTGGAATCTAGGGCTTTCTTAAAGATTAAATGAGATAAATAAATGCTTAGCATTTTGGTGCAATACTTAAAACATAACAACTGCCCAGTTCATGTTAGTGATTGTTATTAATAATTATTATCAATATCAATTGCAATAATGCTTCAGTTTGACATCATAATCTGATGGTATAAATTCAACATGTACGTCTAAAATTAAATATGTTTCTAATTTCATTAAGTACAATGTCAAAGAAATAATTAGATCAAGGAGTTGGGAAGTGAGTTTATTGGGACTCAGATGTAAAGCCAATTTTGATTCCTAAACTGTTTACTGTATTATTCTTCACATAGTAAGTTGTATGTGTTGAGTGCAACTTTTTTGTGTGTGTATTTTTCCAAAGTTAGAAGTGGGGAGGCAGTCAGACAGACTCCCTCATGCACCTGGCCAGGATCCACCCCGCATGCTCACCAGGGGGTGATGCTCTGCCCATCTGGGGTGTTTCTCTGTTGCAGCAGGAGCCATTCTAGCGCCTGAGGTGGAGGCCATGGAGCCATCCTCAGCGCTGGGGCCAACTATGCTCCAATGGAGCCTTGGCTGTGGGAGGGGAAGAGAGAGACAGAGAGGAAGAAGAGAGGGAAGAATGGAGAAGCAGATGGGCGCTTCTCCTGTGTGCCCTGACCAGGAACCAAACCCAGGACTTCCACATGCCAGGCCTACGCTCTATGGCTGAGCCAACCGGCCAGGGCCTGAGTGCAACTTTTTAAAGAGCAAGTCTGTGAAACAATTTTTCACTAATTAAATTAGTATACCAATTTATAAAAGAAGACACTTTTTTCCCCCCAAGTTCTGTTGACATTCAATATTATATTAATTTCACATAATATAATAGTGGTCATAGTGGAAGACATTTTTTGAACAAACTTGATTTTGCAGAAATCGTAACAGTTTCTTCTGTGAGATTTACTTCTGACTCAACCAAAGATGTATATAGAGAGACTGTGTTTGGGCAACTGGCAATGATATACTAAATCTCAAGCTTTGGGAAAGGATCTTTACAGGCCATAGAAAACCAGAATGTAGTACTTCACTCTCCTTGCCCTCTGGGTCAGTTTTGAGAACCTAATTGCACTTCCTCGACTTTTAGGCAGTAGGCAGAACTGAAAAATGCTGAGGAACTTTGTGCACTCTTCTGGACCTCTCTAAGCCTCAGTTTGCTCATCTATCAAATGGTTATAATAACTGTGTGCTCCTTTTAAGGCTGAGAAGGTAAAGGAAGGGAATTCATTCAAGTGCTTTCATTATGCCTGACACAAAAAGAACTCAACACTTGTTAACTGGTGAGGTCATTATTATTATCTGAAGACCAAAGTACCTACTCTTCTTTATTTGATTCCTTTAATTCCAGATAAAAAAAGATAGTTTTGCCATTTCAGGTAAAAACTGTTTTGGTTATCAGAAAAGTTCAGTGTGATGACTTTTGATATTTTATCTGTGACCCTAGTCTGACCCTGGAGCCGGGATGAGACCTGGAGAAGAGCCTCACCACACTGGCTCCAGCTGTCGAGTCTGAAGCTGCAGGCCCCAGGCTTGCAGCTCTATGAGAGGTGTCCCTCCAAAGGCTGCTGGAAATTTGACTTGTAACCTGGGAGTTTGATAAGCCACAGGGTCTGGGGTTTCAATTCCCTCTGTCCTCTGCATTTCTAATTGGCAGTAATTATCTTTGTAATACCCTAATGCTAAATAATGATGGTGCTAATGCACGCATTTTCGCGCACAGGTGCCAGCTGTTACCTAGCCGGGCAGCTGACCGCCTGGTGCACACTTGGGCGCATTCACAGGCCCAGCCCCAGCCGACACAACCAAACAAAGACCGCCCCAGCCTTCCTACCGATCAGTCCAGCCCTTCCCCCTCAGCCTGAAGGAGGCCCTTCTCCCTCCCTTCCCAGCCCTCTCCGCCCTCCCCCCTCCCTCGCCCTTCCCCTCACTGCCCTCCCTCCCACTGATGGTTTCTTCCTGCAACAGAAATCCAGGAAACCGCCCCCCACACTTCCTCTACCCACAATTTTCTCCAGGGCCTGACTCACACACAATTCAGCTTGATTTGGAGTTCCCTTTTTTCTGTCCCATGAGAAACCTCAACTCTCCCATTCATTTCTGGGAGTACCGGCAGGCCAGATAAGGTTGCTTATTTTTGAGTTCCATAATTGACCTTTCATCATTAAAAAAAAAAAAAAAGGCATATTGAAGACAAATTACCAAAGAACAAATGTGAGGCTCTTGGTTTTACACACACACACACACACACACACACACACACACACACACACACACACCCCTTACACATGGTCCAAGGAGCAGCCTTCGGCAGACACATCTGCAGGACGAGTGGGTTTTCAGTAACTTTAATCTCCTATAATTCATTGTTTCTGTGGTGCCAGTTACAGTCGCTAAGAGGGCGGAACAGCAGGCCAATTTGGCACACAAACAAATTTAAATGTGAACCTAAGGGTTTGCCCACCTTATGACAAGCGGTTGACTTGCTGCCAAAAAAGAAAACAAAAACAAAACAATAGGTGGGGTTGGTGAAGGTTGGGGACCAGAGTTGCAGTTTCTAAACAGGGTAGGGGCTCCTTTAATCTTGACAGCATGAATAATACGGGGGTCACAGCGCATCTGCTCCAGAGTAAGACAAAGAGCAAGGTGGGGCTGTGTGGCCTGCGGCAGAGCTGGGAGCCAGTGGAGGGGCCTTGGCTTTGCGCACCCACCGCAGCCCCCTCCGCAGCATTTAACCTTGACTTCTCCCTCCTCGCATCTGGCACGGGAGGAAAGCTGGTCCAGATGGGCGTCCTGAGTGTGACCACTCCCGCCCGCCTCTGTGCTCTCTGCGCAGATGTCGCCCGCCAGCCCGCCCGCCTGCGGCGCGTGTGGGGGGGACCACACCACCCACTGCGCTCCACGCCCTGTGCTCCTGGGGATGGCGGGAGCAACCCACATATCCCCGCATACCCCTAGTGTCCCCTGGCCAGGCCCCGCTGGGAGCTGAACGCTGAGGCCATTGCCGAGTGCTCCTGCAGGGGTCCCAGGGAACAAGGACAAGCCAGCGCTGTTCAGTGGGAGCTGGGGAGGGGGGGGGGGGTATTCCAGCGGCTGGCTGGCGCGTCCAGCAGCGCTGGGCTCCGAGCTGTCCCAGGGGCCCTAGACCCGGGCATCCCTCGGGGCGCTGAGGGCGACCCTTGCTCCCAGGACAACAGTGTTGCCTGCGCCCCGGCAGGTCCATGGAGACAGACCACGCAGTGACAGGCCGGAGGCGGCTGGAAAGATCCATAATTTATGATGTTGTTCTTACCACTCTGGTTTGGGATTTCACCAGCTTTGTCTGTTCCCTTCCCATTTGTTGCTTTCATCGTTTCATAGAAGTCTCTTTTTCCCCTGCCTGAGACAGTGATGGTTACCTCCTGAATCAATGTGATTGGAAAATAAGTGGGTTTCTACTTAAAGGATGGCTGAGGGGGACACAGGTAAGGGGAGGGGCTGAAAGAGACTGTTTTGTCCCCTGAATACCTTTGACTAATTTTACCCAAACTCTAGAGAAAAATAACTACTATATTTCCAAAGAGTGGACTGAGGCATAGTGAGAACATATCTTCCCCAGCCACCCCCCCCCCCCATCATTTTCCTCATTGATAAATGAACCTCTTGGTCCTAAGTGATTTCTCTTAGCACTGTAGTCCCACAAAAATTGTGACTTAGGTCTCAGAAAGGGAAGGGCTTAACTGCTCCCCCTTGCAAGGAACAAGGACACCTTGAGGGACTCTTTGGCAAAGGATGCTCCTGTCTTGGAAGTTCCTTAAATTACTGTAGTGATTGGGGAAGGATTTATGGGTTTTATCAAGTTTTAGTGCAATAAATGAGTAAGTGATAGGAACCACAAAGGACCCCAAACTAAGTTGGGGAAAGTTTTCTTTTTTCTTCTCTTTCCTTTTTTATTTCCTTTTCTTGAAAAGAAATTCATTCTAAGAGCCCTCTTTTTCCCATTTGGATGCAGTGCTGCTCAGTGGAGTGCAGAGCAGAGCGCATGCGCTGCAAATGCTGGCTGAGGTGGGAGGCAATGGGTGGAGACTTGAGTAAGAAGAGGTCTGGGGTAGTCACTTCCTGCCAATGGCTGCAAGTGCCCAGAGGTCCATTCCACCTGGGCTGAGGAGGGAACAGGCTTGAGATGATCTGCCAACTCCAGAGCCAGCTGCCCCTGCAGATGGCTGGGTCATTTTGTGGTTTACAAATGACCATGTCAGGTTGAAGCTACCGTCGCTGTGGTTACAGGCAACTGTGATTAGTCACATAGTTAGTGGCCCAGTTATGGCACACCCTCTTTACAAAGAACATTATTCAACATCTCGCTAGCTTGATTTCAGAAAGCTTCCACGTGTACAAGGAAAATGAAGGCTGCAAGGAATAGGGGATGGAACCCTAGGGCATGTGTTCACGATGTGAGGAGTCTGGTTTTCTGAAAAGGAGCAAATCTAGGGTGTGACTTTTGAGACACATAGAATTTCACTGAACTTTGACCAAAGATGACTTTCCTCATTCAAGTATGGCATTTTGGGAAAGGAGTGTGGGAGAAATAGAAAGCACCTTCAGGTTACCTGGGGAGCTTTGCCTTGGTCTGTCTGTTCACGGCCATCTGTAAAATGAAAGTAGGGAGGCAGGAAGGGGAAGAAGAACCCTACATGTGGAGGCTTATGTGGGTTTTTACTTTTTAAAAATAGCATTTCTTTTTACCACAATGGCACAGGAACTTGTAAATATGAATCCCCAGCAATAGTAAACAAATTAGCTTAGGTTCTTTTATCTGAAAAGTAAGTAAAGCAGGTCTGTCTCTGTCTTTGGCTCTCTCTCTCTCCCTTTTTACAAAGAGGAAATGCAAAACAAAATTCCCCCTCTTCTTAAAGGCTTCTTTGCTGGTGAGTGTTTGTCCAGGAACAAATAGTCTTCTATTTGATGGTCTCCAAAAGTTCATAAGCAAAAAAAAAAGTGTCCAACGTCTGGTTACCCACAATACAGTCTCCGTCTGCATAGTGAAGCTTTTCTGTCCTGAATTTGTGATCTGCTATCAGAGTCCTTTAATTTCTCTGAACAGAAGGCTCTTTGGGAGAAGAAAGCTGGGGGATGGGGGTGGGGAGTGACATTGGAATCGGTCTTTGCCCCTTTTTTCTGTTTTCTTCCCGTTGGCCAGTAGTGCTTGAATTCTTCTGATCTTTCCCAGCATCTTAGGGAGGTGAGGGCCCGGGAATGGTGAACCCAGGCCACAGGCAGCTTTCCCCGCTGGCCTGTTTTACTGGGGCGGGGCAGCTGGCCAGGCACCACCTAGGAGCAGTTCATAAAAAGGAGACACCCTACTCCTGATGCTCTTTATCTCCTTTAGAGATTTTTCTTTACAGCCGGTTTTATACAATCTTCAGAGATGACCGTCTTTATAAAGGCATAGGTTCCTTTTAACCATTGGGAGTTGACAGCCATTCTGGACCTTCGAAATGTCGCCTCCAGTGAGATGAAAGGGACGAGGCAAATAATTAGGGAGAAGGTGGACAACCGTGTGGAGGGTTGGGCAAAAATAATTGTAACTAAACTTTAGTTGCTTCTAAACAATTTTAGACACTGGGTCACTTTTTGTGGGCGGCAGCTTCAATTCAAATGAATTTAATTTGTCACACTTTTACTGAGCAGCCTCAGTAGGAGACAGGCATTCTCCTAGGTGCCAAGGACAGGGGAGGGAGCAAGGCGCCCCAAGGTCGTGCCCTCCTGGAGTTTATATTCTAGTCGGGGAGAAAGCTATAAGTAATTTTGAAAATAACTTTTGGATAGGAACATGTGCTTTGAAAATAATAAAACAAGACACAGAGAAGGCCTCTCTCAGGAGTTGATATTTGAGCTGATCTAGAAACCAAAGGAAGGCAGCCACAGCAGGCAGCTGCTTGGGAGAAGGCGTCCAGGCAGAGACTGGTGAAGGCCTGGGGCTGGAGGGTGCTTGTGGTGCACAGACAAAAAGAAGGGGGACAAGGAGGGTGGAGAGGAGCCTTAGGGTTTTTTCACTCCTAGATTCTTCTGTGCTCTCCAGGGTTGGTGATTTGCACAACTCCAGGCGGCGCTGTCCTATCTCACAGCCTGCCTGCAACCAGCATCTGCCCTGACCGATTTCCACGTGCAAACCAGCAGAACAGCGGAGGGGTCAGAGGCAGCCCTTTATCTACAAATCTTCTTTGACTTGACTTGAAAGCCAGAGATACTGATTGAAAGCAGAAGACACAGCTATTGTAGAGAAAAAAAAAGTGTCTGAGGTGGGGGGAGGGGAAGTCGAGGTGTGTGTCATGGAGTTGGCCCACTGGTAGGGACAGGCTAGGGTTACAAGGCTCTGAGGTGAGACAGCCTTGACACAAAGCAGAACCAGCTGTGCCCCTCAGGAGAGACTTGCACCACCAGCAGCCATCCGCCAGCCCTGGGGTGGCCCTCATTTCTCCTCTTCCTTTTTTTCTAACTGTACACAGCCCAGGTCCTGACATCCCCGCCCAGACCTGCTTCTGACTTTTTCCAGGAGGCCTGGGGCGTCCCTCACTCACTCTCTTAGGCCTGTCACATCCTTCAGGGTGTGAGGTGACAGATTTGGTTGTTTGCTACCATAAAAGCACCAAGTTGCCTCCGAGTTTCCTAGGAAAAGTGCCTTCCCCCTTTTCTTTTCCTGCTTTACTCTTTTCTAAATTTAGATTTTTGATGGGTAGGGGTTTTCCCATTTGGGGGTAGAACATGAGGGAGAAGAGGAAATAAAGGAACCATAAATGAAGCAGCAGGAAGAACAAGACCTAAGGAGGAGGTGGGGGGAGGGTGACATCTCCTACTTGAATCCCTAGATCTCTAAATTTGAGGAAAAGAATTGTTTTTTTACCTATAAGCAAACTCATGTGCTTCACGGTTGACTTTTTCTGGCTTTTATTTTTTATGGAGCCCATTACTCTCCCCCTCCCCCCACAGGGCTGAATGCTCAGGCGAGCCCCCTGGGGCTCTCTAGCTTGGCGGGGCTGCCCACCTCCTGTTCTCTCAAGGTCTCAGCCTCCTTCCTGGGCTACAGGTGGTGTCCCGACAGGGGCTCCGGGAAGGGAGTGAGGCTTCTCCCTGCCTGCTCTGTCCTAGCTCACTGGCTCCTTGGCCATTGACAAGCGTCCACAGCGGTCACCCTGGGGCTGCACTTCCCTAGGCAGGGAGAAGGCTCTGAGGAGGCCTCTCCTACTCAGGCCCAGCAGAGGCAGCCGCTGAGCAGAAGCAGGGGCCTGTGGCCAGGCCTGGTGCCTTCTCTCACACTTGCTCCCTAACCTTGCCACACTTAATCAGAAGGGTATTCAGGGTATTCAGGCTTCCCCTCTCTTTCAACTTCAGTTCTCATCCACAATAGGGACTTCTGTTTTGTTTTTGAAGCTACCCAGAGTCATACCAAACTGATACATATATACCCTATTTCATTTTCCCTTCAGCTCCCAAGATCCAGCTCTGGCTTCCAAGACAATGGGTATGAGTCCTAATTCTGCCTTTTACTGGCCACATGGCCCTGATCAGTTCTATGATTTCTTGGAGTCTCAGCCCATTTGTCAGATGAGGATAATAACACCTCTTAATTCAAGAGCTTCAAGAGCTGAACCAAAGGAGATCACTGATGAAGAGCTCCTTCAAATATGCCTAGCCCCTGGAAAGGGCTCAAATCAATGACCAGCATTGACTACTGCAATCCAACCACCCTTAAACTCTCTCCTGCCCTGTTTTTTATAACCTCCCACTACCTGTGTTCCAGATGACCTCTGATCTCGGCTTTCCTCTTCATCTCCTAGGAGTTTTTAGTCCGGTCTTCTCTGCTCTTTTTTGACTTAACTGGGGAGCTCCTGTTGGCTCTGTACTTGGCTCACCTTGAGTCTCTCTCATCCGTCCTGCAACTATCAGCTCTACATGGGCTACTTCCAAGTCGTCATCCCCCATCCTCACTTCTCTGCAGCCAACTTCCTGGGACTCTAGTGTCATCACAAACCCAATCTGCCTTAAAACCAAATTGTCACCTTTCCTCTAAATCAGAAATCCTGTCCCAACTTCCAAATGTATGACTCTATTCCTGGAGCTACTGTGGCTTCACCTTCTACTGAATACCCTTCCTCCCCACTACTGCCTCCATCATCTGGGACTGACTCTGAAGCATCTTCATTTTAGTGTTCCCATCTTATAACTATTTTCTTTCCAAGACCATCATAGGCATCTAGTTCCTGAGAGCTGTAGCCTGTAATGTTCTAGTGGCTACCGAACCTGCCCTACCCCAGCCCCCGGTTCTCTCTGACCTGTTCAGCAGTAGACAGGCTGGCCCCGCAGGCAGCCTGTGGCAGTGAGGCAAGAGTCTGGTGTCTTAACTCAGCTCACTGTGCATGACCTTGATTTCCTCATCTGAACCACATGCTCCTGCTTGTGTGTAGTGGAGATATTTAGGCTTATATCCCCCTAACTTGGATGTTAGGAGGAGGAGGGACTTCTGGAAAGGCCTGTGAGGTTTAATTTGCATGAAGATCCAAGAGTGTCCCAGGTAAGGGCTCAGTGTGAGGGCTCAGAGAGTCAAGGTGGTACCAGAACAATGAGTGGGTAAGCTACAGGTCTAGTGCAAAAACGGAGGAGGAATTTCAGGTGCGCTAGTAATAGTAAGAGTCAAAGTTGTTATTATGTTGTTCCCTAGCCTCACCACCCATCTTCCTTTTCAGGACTTGAACCGGGTCCTCAAAACGTGTCAGTTATAACAAAGAGCTGGTTCACAAAAATATCCATGTGTCCTGAACATGAGAACAACACTTTGATGCACAAATGCATTCATCCCTCCAGTAGTCTTTAAGCATGGACTGTGGGCTCAGAAGTAGGGTATGCCTACATGGGATTTACAGTCAGGCAGGGGAGACGATAATGTAAACTAATAATGACCATGAAGATCATCAGCATGTGCTATGGGCGGGCAGGTACAGAAAAGGTCATAGGATCACATGCTGGGGACACCCCACCTGAAACTGGCAGTCAGATGAGGCTTTGCAGAGGCCAAGGAAGCTAAACTGAGGCACTAGAACAGAGTGGAAGTCAGCTAGGTAGAGGAAAAGTCCACGCAGAGGCGTACAGGATACACAAAAGTCCTTCAGGCGGAGAAGCATGACACTTTTGAGGAACTGAAACAGGTTCAGCCTGGGTAGCGTGTCGGCAAGATACTGAAAGCCAGGGATGGAGAGGGAACATTGAGCAGGGCATTGGAGATGGGGCATGCGAGTTTTGGTTTTACTCTAAATAGTGAAGGAAAGCCATGGGAAGGTTTTAAATGCTGGTGTGTGCGTGCGTGTGTGTGTGTGTGTGTGTGTGTGTGTGTGTGTGAGAAAGGGTCAGGCTTGAGTATTAGAAGGGTACTGGAGAGGGCCAAAGCCGAGGCAGGGAAACCAGGTAGGATTGCTGCATATGCCAGATGTGAGGTCATAGAGCATGGACTGGGCCAGGGCAGTGGAGGGCCAGGGCAGTGGACGGATTTGAGCAATATTTGAGAGGACTTGTAATATTGTGGATATGGGAGGTAGAGCGGGGGGTGGGGTGGGGAGGTCAGGGTAACTCCTAGGTTTCCAACTTGGACAAGTGGGAGGATATTAGTGACATTTGCTGAGTTTGGGAACACTTGGGGAAATAAATGAGTTTGCTTGTGTGCGTGTTAGATTTGAGGTTCCTGAGACACGTCCAAGTGGATGTGAGTTTGGGGACCCTGGTCAGTATTGGCAAAGCCAGGAGAGACTTGAGAAAACCATTCAGATAATTGGTGTGTTACTTCTGCTACAGTCTGGGACTTTTTGGTTGTAAGAAAAGAAATTTACTCAAGCTAGCTCAAATAAAATGTGGAATTGTTAGGATACAGAGAGTGCCATGGGCTGTTGCTCACAGGGAAGCTGTGAGGATGGGCCAGCCTCTCTGAACCATTCAGGCGACGTGACCCCTCACTCCTTCATTTCTGCTTCATGCCCGCTGGGTAGACCAGTCTTCTTTGCTCGTCCACGAGGCCTCCATCCTCCATATCCTTGCTCTCTCTAGAGCTGACTCCTGCTCTTGCCCCACAACCAGACCTAACATCTAAATTTAAAAGCTTATTATGGACTTCACATTTATATATCTCTTCACTGAAATTATTATTTTTTCTTTTTTATTTTATTTTATTTATTCATTTTTAGAGAGGACAGAGAGAGGGAGAGAGAGAGATAGAGAGGGAGAGAGAGGGAGAGAGAGGAGAGAGAGACAGAGAGAGAGAGAAGGGGAGAAGAGCTGGAAGCATCAACTCCCATATGTGCCTTAACCAGGCAAGCCCAGGGTTTCAAACCGGCGACCTCAGCATTTCCAGGTCGACGCTTTATCCACTGCACCACCACAGGTCAGGCCTATTTTTTTTTTTAGTATGTTGTGCGTGTGCGTGAGAGAGAAAGAGAAAGAGAGAGAGAGAGATAGAGAGAGGGACAGGCAGGGACAGACAGGAAGGGAGAGAGATGAGAAGCATCAACTTGTTGTGGTACTTTAGTTGTTCATCAATTGCTTTCTCATATGTGCCTTCACAAGGACGGGGCAGGGGGTTGCAGCTAAGCCAGTGACCTGTTGCTCAAGCTAGTGACTTTTGGACTCAAGCCAGCAACCATGGGGTCAGGCCTATGACCCCACACTCAAACCAGTGACCCTGCGCTCAAGCCAGATGAGCCCACGCTCAAGCTGGAGACCTCAGAGTTTCAAACCTGGGTCCTCAGTGTCCCAGGTTGATGCTCTATCCACTGTGCCACTGCCTAGTCAGGCTCTTGATTCAAATTCTTGAGAACAGAGGCTCTGATTGACACGAAGAGGTGAATGGCATGGCGACTTTAGCTCAGGTGATCATCCTTGCTCCAAGCAGTGGCAACAGCATTTGTGTGTATGTGTGTGTATATGTATGTGTGTCTCTGTGTGATATATATGTATGTGTGTTGTATGTGTGTGCATGTGTGTGTATGTATGTATATGAGTGGGGGGTGATTATGTGTGAGGGGAGTGGCCAGGCCAGTTGCACTGTTGTGTAGAGAACTTTTGGTTGGATACAATGTTGACACATTATTCATTTACTTGTCTAAACTATTAAATGCTGATTCTGCTGTTTTCATGTGTCCCCTGTAGCAGGAGACCACAGGCAGACAAAACTGTGTCTGCGTGTCCCCTTTCCCAGGAAGATATTTGGAAGTTCACGTATTCACCCTGAACTTCATTTCTCCGCTATGTAAAGACAGTGATTCTGCCTGCCTCTCCAGGAGAGAGAATGAATTGAGATAACACTGTGAAATGCTTGACAGACTGCAGGAAGCACTGTGCTACTGCTCCTTCCTTTCTTTTACTTCTCCATTATGCTTGCTGGTTCAAATTGCTGTTTTCCCAGAGAACAGAAATTGTACTTGTTACTTAAATTTTTTTTTGTATTTTTTCAAAGTGAAAGTAAGAAGCGGGGGAGGGTGGGGGGTTAGGCAGTCAGACTCCCGCATGCACCCAACCTGGATCTACCTGGCCTGCCCACCAGGGGGCGATGCTAAGCCCCTCTGGGGCGTTGCTCTGCTGCAACCAGAGCCATTCTAGCGCCTGAAGCAGAGGCCATGGAGCCATCCTCAGCGCTTGGGCCAACTTTGCTCCAATGGAGCCTTGGCTGCGGGAAGGGAAGAGAGAGACAGAGAGGAAGGAGAGGGGGAGGGGTGGAGAAGCAGATGGGCACTTCTCCTGTGTGCCCTGCCTGGGAATCGAACCCAGGACTTCCACACACTAGGCCGAAGCTCTACCACTGAGCTAACCGGTTAGGGCCGTTATTTAAAATCTTTTAAAAATGTATTTATTGATTTTAAAGAAAGAGAGTATGGGAGACAGAGAAACATTGATTTGTTGTTCTACTTAGTTATGCATTTATTGGTTGATTCCTGTATGTGCCCTGACAGGGGATGGAACCTGCAACCTTGGCATATTGGGACAATGCTCTAACCCACTGAGATCCCGACAGGACTGTCACTTTTCAATAGTGATTCTTATACCTGAATATTAATAAATGTTTATAGAATGATCATGTATTTTATTCCATTAAGAGTAGTTGTAGGCCTGACCTGTGGTGGCACAGTAGATAAAGTGTCAACCTGCAATGTTGGGATCACTGGTTCGAAGCCCTGGGCTTGCTTGGTCAAGGCACATATTGGAGTTGATGCTTCCTACTCCTCCGCGCCTTTTCTCTCTCTCTGTCTCTCTCTACTCTTACTCTTAAAATAAGTAAATAAAGTCTAAAAAAAAGTAGTTGTAATCACTCAATAACATTTTGGAAAATCGAACCGAAGAAAAATCATTTATCTACAATCCTGCCCTCTAAATAAATACTCAAAGTACTTGATGTATTTCTTTGCAATTCTTTCCCAGGGCATTTTTAAAATGAAACAGAATTATGATTTACATATAATAAAATGCAGTATTTTAAAATGTTTAAATAAATTATTTATAGGATAAAAATATATATACTTTAAAAAAGCATTTAATTTCCATCAGTCTGGAATATCGATTGGCATCTTAGTCTAATTTCCTCTGTTTTGTCCAGAACATCTCACAGATGGGGCAATGTTGTTAGAACAAAATTTAATTCTGCTGTGTTACAAATATATTCCAGGCAAGAGCTATGTCCATTCAACTGTACTTTGACAGGTTAGGTTTAAGGTAAGGCTAATGAGGCAACACAATAGGTTTTATTCTCCTCACATCAGCTGATGCCGTACTAACTTTGCAGCCATAGAGTTCACGTCAAGCTTGGTGAAATGAGTGGCAGGAGTCGGCAGGGAGATTGAAATAGAACATGGAGCATTCAATGCAAATCCATTACTAGGACCAGACAGCCAGCTCACAGGCTTCATCTTTGAAGCTTTATGTGAAGTAGGTGGGGATGCTTAATGGGCACAATTAGAATATTTGATGATAGAACAATTGTTGGATTCTAGAATGAACATTCTAGAAGCCACTAGAATGCAACTAGTCCAGAGACAGCTCTTTTCAAGGATGCTAGATATATAAAAATAAATCTGTCTAGTTTACAATTAAATAGGGGTCGACAGCTTCAAATATGGACGGAAGCTATAGAGTTCCTTCCGCCGGCTTCCTTTTTCCTAGCACCGCCGCAGACCATGGGGTGGAGTAGTAATTCCGAGACAATTACAATGTAGCTACCGACTGGGCTATGACATATAGGAATACCTTGGGGAAGATCCTGGAAAGTATTTGTGAGAGGTTGAAGAGATTTAGAAATATGCCCATTAAATTGTTTACCTTAGATATTCTTACAGCAGATACACAAATTTCAAAAATACTATTTCAGAAAAATACATCGTGCTATTGAGTAAATTTCTACAGTGATACAATATTTGCTGCTGAAGGTTTGCACTGAGTCATATTGACAGAACACCTTACCCTCTGTTTCAGTGCTGAGGGTGGAGAAGACAGGACCTTAGTTCCTTTGCATGGTGACTGTTGGTCAATACTCACATCCCCATACAGGCTTAGTCTCTCATTAGAGGACAGAATCCATACCACCAAAGCCACTGGGCTTTTTTGGTAGCCTCTGGACTTTTTTCCTCCAAAGCCCTCTCTTTTCTCCTCCTTGCAAAACCAACCGTACAGTTTGGGCTCAGAGCTCATGTCTGAGGAACAGTTGAGCTGCTGTTTGAGATTGCTCTCACTTGTTACCACGTTGATGGCATCAAATGTCCATATTGATTTTTTTCCTGATTGGTCCAACCTGGAACAGGATCATCTTCATAAATGGGACATCTTGTGGTCTGAAATACGATATTTGTTTTAACAAATCATCTTAACCAGCATCTCTCCTAGGGAACCAAGCAAAGGCAATTTATGAATTTCTTTTTGGCTTTCTGTCCAGTAACAATAACCCTTCTGACTCCCCCTAAGTGATTCCCTTTTCCTCCCGCTGCATTCTCCCACTGCTTACAAACAAAAGCTCCAAACAATGCTCACTGAACTCTCAAATCATTCCCTGGGCCCTGGAATCAGACAGAACTGAGTCATGCGGGCTGCAATCAAGTGGAGGATGCTGGAAAGATGTACCATTGTGCAAGTTAAGGGTCAGAGAACCCAAAAGACTGCAGCTGTACTAAAGGGTTTCTGTGTAGGGTTCTCCTTTTAAGCTCTCCAAAGGCATAAATTAAGGGCCACAAACTCAAAGATGTGGCAAGTCAAAAAGAACATTGTTTGTTGTTGTTGTTATTGTTGTATTTATAAATGAAATTCTTCCCTTTCTCGGGAATTTCAACATGAAGCTTTACATATTTTTCATGCCAGCTCTCTTCCCCGACACCTTTGTTTTCCAGCCTGCACGCCTGCCTCCCTTAACAGCTGGACACATCACCATTCCATTTTTCTATTGGTTGTGACTGAAGTAGCTTGAGGTCAATTCTTTCCCCAGCAATTGACAAAGAGTCGTCTTGACGAAGAGGAAAGTGACATTGTCCCTTAAACAACACTGGTCCCCCCTCCCCCTGCCCTCGGGTTTAGGGGAGGGCAGACTTTCCTTTTGCAAGGAGCCCAGCAGGGCAGTGGCGGCTGGGTCTGTGGAAGTGCGTGGGTAACATATGGCAAGTGGAGAAAATATTTATATTCATGGGGAAAGAGCAGGAGAAGATCCAAACAAGGTCATTCCACAGAGATTTCAAGCAGGGGACTTGCAGACTTGATATTCTGTCTCTGGCCTGGATACAACACAGAAAGAAAGAGTTTTGTTTTGATTTGTTGTTTTTCCTGCCTCCTTCGCTCCTCTTTAATCAAATTGTTGGCAATTTGAAAAAGGCACCTATCCCTCCTCCTAAGCGCCATTCAAGTATCACACTAGACTTTCCCTGGCCCTGTCAAGCCCCCCCACTCCCCTGTCTCTGACCTCCAGACTCTGGTCACTTGGGTCTTGGACCTGTTGGTGTTTCCTCCCTTGTTGTTCTGATTGTGGCGTCAGTAAAGGAACGCCAGGCAAAGTGGGCATTTGGGGCAACTGGGGCTTGATCATTAATCGGTGTTATGTTTACTTTCTGATGCACCATGTGAAACCTCTTATACCTTTTCCAGGGCTTTCCAGACCCCATTTTGCATCATAGCTTCAAGATAAAGAGCCCTCTTCCAGTTCCCTGTGGGAAAACTCGCACTGTCCGCAGTGCCACCGTCACGCGTGCGCTGAGTTAGTCGGGTGAGAGCGCCAGCTGGGCCGCGGCGCAGATGTGTCCACGCAGTCCCTCTAATCGCAGACACGCGGACCCACGGCCCACGTGTGCCATCTGCCCCGCATCCTCGAGGCGCTGCTGCGTGTGGCCGCAGGGTCCCCTCTGGCCTGCCAGAGCTTACTCCTCCTCCCTGGGCTGTGCAGGAAGACATGCCGCAAGGGCAGGGCGGTTTGAAACTGGGCGCTGTGGGGGACACCCCGCAGAGCCGCAGAGCTCCTGGACTTGGCCATTTTAACTCTTGTTTGGCTTGGGCTCTTCTTACTTTTCACACCCCGCACATTCCAGCTCCGGAGGGGTGATAGTGAAATGGGGTCCAGGTGCTTCTGGGTCCTCGCTGCCTCTAGGGTCTCCTCTGCAGCAGAGCGGCCTGTTGACTGAAGCCAAGCTTAATGGATTCTTGCAGATAAAAGAGTGGGGCCACCTTTCCTCTTATAATGGCCCCTGAGGCTATCGTCTTAAAGAGGAGACAAAGGGATTATTTTACAATAAGGGGGGTCGACATTCGAGGAAGGGGGTGGTGCTCCCACTCTTAACCCTTCCCCTCCAGCAGTGCCTGGTGCCTCCCCGGAGCGGAGCAGGGGGAGGAGACAGGGGTGGTGCTGGCAGCCCTCTGTCCAGCCTCGGCTTCTCTCTGAAGAACTAATGCAGGGGACAACGGAAAAGACCAGGGCATCTATGTCTTGTGAGCTGCAGTTTTGAAAGTCAGTTTAGGGGATGTTTCTCAAGAGCTCCAGGTGACACTCTCCTGACCCCAGGATCCACGCATGGCAGTGCCATCAAGGGCCGGACCCGTGGAAGCCTAACGCTCATGCCGTGTGCCCTCCGAGACCCTGGGAAGGCCTTTTCCAAATGGCCTGCACCTGGCCCGGGGCGGCTGGGTGCTAAGCCCAGAGGACACGATTCTGCAGGTGTCAGTGGCTTTTGCAGCCCAGGAGACTCTTAAAGGAAGTTTACATTTGCAGACTGCTAGGGAGAGTCCTTGTCGTATCCTCTTCCTGGCTTTTTGTACTGGCTTTAGGAAAAATCAAAACAAAGTTAAACAGCAAGTTGAAGACAAAGTGTTGTTAGAAATAAACAACTCAACAACAAATATGCCCATAGGGATGGTTTTAAAAAGTCTTTATTATGGAAATAATCGCACAAACACTAGTGGGGAGAAAATCGTATTATACAGTGAGTCTTAAATTTGAGAAAGTATCAGAATCTCGGAACAGAAGCCCCTGGAGGGCTGGTGAAAACACAGCTTGCTGGGCCCCACCCTCAGAGGTTTTAATTTGGTAGTTTTGGGGTTTCTTACTCCAGTCTGAGAATTTGCAACTTGTTAGAATTCCCAGGTGCTGCTGCTGGTGGTCTGGAAGGAGCTCTGTGATGTCCATTGGTATCATAAATTCTCTTGTAACCTGCACCAGCTCCAAAATGTATAACATTTAACCCATCATGCTTCTTCTAGCCTCTCCCCTAACTTTCGGATTTGTTGGAGACTTTTAAATATATGCAAGACCTCCTGTCATTTTACCCGTATCGATGATCTTAAATTCAGTAGTTACTAAAGCCAAGAGGACTAAATGCTCTGAGGTATCAGAAAAGCCTTTACATGCTTCTAGAAAGTTCAGTCTACCCTTTAGTCAGTTCACCCTGGGGCCAAGTCCAGAGCCACCCTCTGTGAAAGCCACATGTACATCCTGGTTCTGAGGCCACCCTAAAGGAGTTCCTCGCCAGCAAAGCTTGTCCAGTCCCCAGAACACTGTGGGATTTTCCAGCAAGCTGGCCTGGACTGGGGTGCCACCTGGTTCCCATCTCTCAGCTTTGGGTCATTATCCTAAGTCTGTCATCACATACTTCCATGACCATAAGTTACCCTCAAGTGTTTTCCTAACAAGGCCCTTTTCCCAGGACAGAGCTTTGAATCTCAGGGGTTGCGATGGAACCTGTAACAGTGCAAGCCAACAAAGATATTGTGAATCTTTCAAATCCTTCTCTAAGAATCTTGGGCTTATATGCCAAGGGAAGGTGCTATGGGCTACCTGCCCATCTTGTACTTCCTGGTATTGGATAAGGGGAGATTTCAGCTCAGAGCTTCTGGGAAAGGCCATCAGCGAGGCCCAGCTTAACCACCCTTCACATGCGGTGACATAAAGGTATGTGGCGAAACAACTGCAATTGCTAAAGGATACAGTAACTGACAAGAAGATGGGAGACCATCATCCCACCTGGTTTATGGAGTTAGAGCTTAAAACTGGCAGAGAGTAGTGCAATTCAAGATGGTGACAGATTTTACCTAATGGTAAACCCTAGCTTCATTATATACTTACTCATTCACTGTAATATATTAACATGTTAAATGAGATTCCATGCACCCCTATGATTAGAAATGGAAACTCCCTATAAGGACACAAAATGGCTGACTGAGCTCCTCCAAGAAATCACCCCTGTCCTGGGAAGATCCTGAATATTCCTCCCCCTTACTGAATACCCTACCCCCATTAAATGAATCTCAATAAAGAAAACAAGTGAGCTAACCTGTGGAGTAGGCCATACTCTGTCTCACTGCTTCATCAGTAAACTCACTTGTACCTTAGACTCGAGGCTGGCTCACATTTGAATTCTTTCCTGCATGAAGCCAAGTACCCACAGTGGGTCTTGAACCCTGGGGTCTTCAGACACCTGGAATGCTTTTACCAGCGAGTCCTGTAGAGTCTGGCTGTGAGGACAACTCTTGTTCAGAGAGGCATGGAGTTCTTCTATTCCACTTGGCTAGTCTTCAATGTGATGTCTCTACTCGGGCTCCTCTTCCCTTCTTCAGATGACTCCAAAGGAAGCCCTCCACCCCCAGCTTTCTCATACCAACCTCTTGAACTCCCATCCCATGCCAGCTCTCAGAGCTTTCTTAAGCTGGTAAAAAGTTCACTTTCTTATATACTAGTTGCGCTCTGTCCTTTCCTGACTCTCCAGGAGGCAGAATGAATTACTCTTTTTTTCCCATCTGCTCTTAAAGAAAACCTGAGGGGATAGGTACACTCCACCACCCCAGCTTCATTCCTGTTTTCA
Source organism: Saccopteryx leptura (assembly GCF_036850995.1). Classification (NCBI taxonomy): domain Eukaryota; kingdom Metazoa; phylum Chordata; class Mammalia; order Chiroptera; family Emballonuridae; genus Saccopteryx; species Saccopteryx leptura. The sequence goes on along the minus strand of NC_089505.1, from coordinate 313,902,793 downwards.
TTTTGCCCCCTATGTCCATGTTTTCCTTCTTTGGACATCCTGGAATCAGTTGTCACGTTTTTTTTCTCATGGGTCCTTCAACTTGTCTTTGCTTTTTTAACCTTTCTCAAAGAAAATGTAAAAAGCATATGTTTGTTCCTTGGTGGGTCCTATTGCACCTAATTTCGTTTGGTCTCCATGTCCCATGTTGCCAGCTGATATAACACTCTGTCCACTTCTGCCAGGAAAGAAGGCCGTGTGATGGCGGGGAAGGCTTCCCTGAGAAGTTGACCAGAAGGCCAGAAGGAGGAGGGAGCCTCTTTGGCAGGACAGGATGGGGGAACGAGTAATTTACCACGTGTGAGGGGTCAGTGGGATGATGTGAATGGAAGGTGTGCCCACGGAGGTAGAGCCTCTTGCCTCTGTCTTGTCTGTGCCTTCTTCTGACATTGCAGGTGTTATCATCTACTTCGAACAAGTGCAAAGCTAGGGGCCCCTCTGAGGGCTTTGCCGCTGTTTCTCTGTTACCTGCGTCTGGAGATTAGCCCTGGCCAGAGGGACGCCTCTGCAGAAAGCCTGCTGAGTGGCTGCCCAACCCTGCGAAAGACAATGTCACTGTGGAGGTAGTCGGACGTGCCAATGGGCAAGGCTAGTGGGTGTCACTCTCTCCTTTACGTTTTTGTGGCCTCAGTGACAATGCAAAGGAAGTGATCATGCAGGCTGATCTTTAATGAGAGGAGGTAAAGTTTGGTCGTGGGAGATTTCCCCTTGAGAAGAAGGAGGAACTGTCTGGCTGAGGCAAAAGCTGAAACTCAGTTGTAACCGCAACAGTTGGTTGTCGGTGTTCATTAAAGTTGCTGTGCCTTTCAGCAATAGTCCTAGGAGCTGCTACTGGTTGTTTGAGGGACCAGATGCCTTGGGGGTGTTCAGGCCCCACCCTCTCCTGCACAGGGTTGTGTTTAATGCTCATTCCTACTTCCTACCTCTTTGAGGTCATCCTGGGTGCTAGGCTGCAGCTATTTTCAGCAACTCATTTATGCAGTTTGGTCCAGAGGTGGCCACATCCTTTTCAGGCTCCACTCTCTCTTCAGAACGATGCAGAAATGAGGAAAGGGCGGATTGCTTACCTTTCCAACTCTTGGTGGTTCCTGGTTATACCCACTTAAAGCTGAAGTGACTTGCGGCCTGCTCCCCTGAAGTAAAGCAGGCTGACTTCGTTCTCCTTGCTGCTGTTTAATGCTGTACTGGTCACAGTATCCTAGAGTCTCTGCACAGCTGCCATACCCTACATCCAGGTCCGCAAGGGGAAGCTGGTGCTTTAAATCCAAAAGCAAATGCTACCGTGCCACGGGGAAGCATCCTTCCCATTAGGTGGTGAGCGAGGCTGTGCTGGCAGGTCAGCGTGTTTATCAGGGTGGAGCTGGAGGAATGAGCCATCAAAGGTCTGACCCCCGGAGAATGCTTCTTGCTTCCAACTGCTCTATAGAATCTGCCGGCACGGGGTGTATGTGAGGAGATGTTTCTCATCTCTTTTTGGGAAAAGTGGATAGATTTAACCAAACCTTCTTCAAAAGGCCTGAAGAGGCAAGCTCACTTGGAGGGAGGTATTTCACTTACCCCCTTGTCCTGGGCTCGCTCGTGAGCACCTCTGAGTTTATCAGGCTGGCAGGAAGGGAGAAGCAGCCGGGGGAGAGGATGTGGTTACTTTGCAAGACTGTGTTCTGTTACAGGATCAAAAAAAATTGTTGCGAAACACACTCGTATGTTAGACTTTAATAGAACTTTAGCCATTAAAACTCTATGTGTGTGCAGGTGTTTTCCTGGGTATCACTACACGAAGGGCCTTGTGATCAGTGACCTACTGTTCGTTCAGTGTGATCAGTATAGTTTACCAAGAAACACAGTCATGTGTCACATATTACTCCGTTAGGGCTGCCATACAAATCGCCACAGGCCGGGTTGCTGAAACAACAGAAATTTGTTTTCTCACAGTTCTAGAGCCAGAAGTCTGACTGAGATCAGGGTGTTGCAAGGTCAGTTCCTTCTGAGGAGACTGTCCCCAGCGCTTGTGCATCCTCGTCCCTGTGTCTGCACACGAGCCTCACTCTGCGTGTCCCTCTGTGTGTGTCTGTGTCCTAAACCCTTCGTAGAAAGACACCAGCCACGTTAGATCCCAACATGATGACCTCATTTTAACTTAGTTCATTCCTTTAAAGACCTGACCTCAAATATGGTCACGTTCTGAGGCATTGGGAGCTAGGACTGCACGTGGCGATGTGAGGGGACACCTTCCGCTGGGAGCTAGGACTGCACGTGGCGATGTGAGGGGACACCTTCCGCTGGGAGCTAGGACTGCACGTGGCGATGTGAGGGGACACCTTCCGCTGGTGGCGTTCTCCAGGAACCAGCATGACCTAGAACCGGCCTTGGGGTTCAGAGAGCGTGAGGGCTTAACCATGAAAAAGCAATCAACTGTATGGATAAGGTTTTTTTTTTTTCTGAAAAAAATCCAGCTGAAACATTTTAGTGTATTTCAAAAGCAGTTCTTCTTTGTTAAGTTACACTGCAAGGTTTAAAACATTTTAAATATAAAACCAAATGGCTTATAGTAGAATTGTAGGGTGGGAGGTGATTAAATGTTTCCATTTCATGAATTTGACTGTTGTTGTATCACCTTTAACATTAAAAAGTATCAACGCAAAATGAATAAGAGATACTGCACACATAGAAGCCACCTGTTTCAGCCTCTTCCCTTTGGAGAGAGGAGATGCGGCCTCAGCCCGGCCCAGCCCCCAGCGCGGGCTCTGACTGCGCCAGGCGAAGTTCGCAGGAGCTAGTTGGGTTGGCTCTGAGATTTATGCAGGCCAACGGAAATAGACAGGAGGGATTAAATGAGATCCTCCTCTGATCCTGAGTTGGGACTTTTGCTACATTTTCAGAGAATACTTTCCTTTGTTTGTTTTTCTGATAAATCTTGAAACCAGTGCAGGCTCTTCCGCAGCCCCCACAATACCTAGATGAGACGTGCACTGTCTCATCTCCCTTCTCATCTCCACCCACAACACCCACACAAACAAGAGTTGAGACGGGTTGAATATGAGAGTCCTTCCTGATTCTTCTGAACAGAGTACTTTATTCCTTTCTCTGTAAAAACAGTGTGAAAGCATTCCATCGGGGCGCTGCTTGTTTCAACAGGAGGCAGGCGAAGCACCCAGAAAGCAGTGAGCTGGCACTTGGCCTCCCTGCAAGGGACAGAGCTCCTTTAAGCCACCTGCAAAAGACTTCCCCGTGGTCAGCACACATTTATCGTGAGCAACACAACACTGTATTATAATGTCAATAGTTGGGAGCTGGTGTGAATAAACATTTTAGATTACTTGAATGTCCCCTAAAGGCCAAGCAGTGGCTCCATAAGTCAAAGGTTTCCTTTGCAGTATGATGCACTGATGTCTACTTACAGGTTTGAGGATGGATACTGTATTGTTTGGTGTGTGAAAGGGCTTGTGTGTCTTGTTTTCAAAGTAATTCCCCAGAGTCCTGAGATAGATGGTTTATTTCCCAATGACATGGAATCCCTCTGCTCGGTCCTTGCTGTCATGACCGAACTTGCCATCTGCTCTGAGATACTCTGGGTCTGTGCCCGGGACAGTCCGACTGGACTGCATCCTCTGTGGGCTCCGCCTCCCCTCTTCCAGCACATGAAGCTCTCCCCTCTCAGGCACTCACCGCATCCAGACTTCCCAACTGGACTCCTCATTCTGCCTTCGCCCAAGTGTCAAAAGGTTTCCTGTTTTTGCTTTGGTATGGCATGATTAGTCCCAGATAATTCTTTGGAGATTTTAAAAACTGTGATACAGTGTACGTGACATGACACTTAACCATTTTGAAGTGCACAGTTCAGCGGCATCAAGTATATTGCAACTATCACCACAGACAGGACTATACCCATCCTTCCCTCCCTCCAGTGCTTGGTGATCTCTAGTCTACTTTCTGTATATATGAATTTGCCTATTCTAGGTGCTTCGTATCAGTGGAATTGTACTGTATTTATCCTTTTGCGTCTTGCTTACTTCTCTTTGCTTAAGGTCTTCAGGATTCATTCGTGTTATAGCATATATCAGAATTCCATTCTATTTCAAGGCTGAATAATATTCCATTTTAAGTCTATACCACATTGTGTTTATCCATTATTCTGCCCATGAACATTTGTGTTGTTGCCATCTTTTTGGCTAGTGTGAATAATGCTGCTGGCAACATCAGTATACAAATGTCTGGGTCGCTGCTTTCACTTCTCTGAGTACCTACTGAGCAGCGGAACTGCTGGGTCATATGGTCATTTTATGTTTCATTTTTTGAAGGAGTACCGACCTCACATCACTTTTAGACATTTTATCATAGAGCATGATCCCTGAGCATAGTCCCATTGTGTACTTATTTGTGAAAGCAGGGTCATTGCTCTTAGGGACAGATCTTCAGAGGTCATATGGCTACTTATTTCCATTGACAGATGGGGCTGAATGGCACAGGGTTAAGGGCTCCCTGGAGCCAACCAGACAGAGTTGAGTTCCAGTTCTGATACTTCCTAGGTCTGTAATATTGAGTGAGTTATTTAAACATTCTAGGCAACAGTTACTAGTGAGGAAAATGACACCTACTTTTTTGGGCTGTTGGAAAAATAATTAAGACAATGTGGTAAAATGCTTGGAACAGATCCATTTATAGGCAAGTTCTCAAGAAGTGGTGGCCATTGTTGTTTCTGTGACCATATTTACAAGGACCCTGAGGCCCAGGGAAAGTAACAGTTCTCTAGTTGCTTCTTCCCATAGCTGGTTCTACATTTCCCTGCACATGGCTGCTTTCTATGTCCATACGTTATGATATAGTTTCAGCTAGCATCCTCCTGTGAACCTTGTTCATCTCCTCTGTAATTCATGGATATGGTTAGCCAGTGACTTGGGTTCAGGAAGCCGTGTGACTTAGCCCCATCCCACTTTGCTACTTACTAACCATGTGCTTGGAGCAGGTAACTCAGTCAGTCTAGTCCTTGTATTCCACCATTAGTTGGAGGCACCCTACCAAATGCACTGGGTTGTGGTTAGACCTGTGGAACACTTAAGTAAAGTCCCAGCTCTGAGGCACTCACTGAAGGGTAATCTCCATAGTTTATCAAAACACAGACATTGGTTGTCAGATGGGCAGTTTAACTGGTACACAAAGCTAAGGTGCCATGGACTGTAAAATGTACCCCCTTCCCCATTTCCCAAATGTTAAAATCTGAGGAAAATGTGCTTTCTAGAACTGATGAACTATGGTAAATGCCTTTTAGTGAGTTCCTAAGTAAAAGGTCATTAAAGGAAAACAGAAGCTCAGAAAAGCCTCGCCTTTTGGAAAAGGAACAAAGAACCTGGGGCAATTCTGCTTTCCTGTGATTAAAATGAAGCCTGCACCTGAGACAGCTCTCTAACCTACTCATGGTGGAAGAATTCAAGGAGAAAAAGCTTCTTTGGAAATGCAAGCTCAGCTCTGGCACACAGGGTGGAAGAAAGAATGCTTTGAAAAAAAAGTGCTCTCCCCTTTTGGCTTGATATATGAAATGGAAGCAGTGTCCTTAACTCATGGCCTCGGCTGGTGGCTGGTGGTTTGAGTGGGGAGAAGAGTCACCTTTGGTCTTCCCAGGTTAACTAAGTCCATTGACCCCTACTCTTGCTATGCAGGTGTCTTACACAATGGATCTATTTGAAGGTGCCAACTGTAGGCTAGTGACTCACTTCTGATCCTTTGAAACACCAACGTGTTGGGTCTTGATGGAACTTTAGAGGTGACCTGAATAATGGCCTTGCCTGCAAAACACTCACCTTCTCACAGCTGGTGGTGGCTCCTGTGTTGGAAGAATCTAGGATTTTTGCACACACTGGCTCATAGGATTTCACAAACAAGGTTGACCTTCTGTTCAAGGTTGAAGAGGGTCAACTAATGATGTTCTGCAGATTGCCTGGACTGCAGGTGACTGAATTAACGAGGATTTTACTTCTTTGGGTAGAGAATTAAACTTTAGTAGCAGTGACCTATTAGCAGTTCTGTGGATAATAGTCTACTACAAATATTCTCTTCACTCCTCAAGTAAGCAAACACTGCCTGAGCATTTGCTGAGTTTCAGGCACAACTCTAAGCACTTTTGTATCGAGAAAGGTCCTTTTGTTCTTCCCATCTATAGGCACCGGTTAACACTGGAGTAACTCATCCAACATTATCCAGCAAGTTTGAACTCTAACTTGGGAGACTGAATTCTCAACCTCATGTTAGAGCTTCCCTTGACTGACTTGTTACCTTCTCCCCAGACAAATGGAAGGCATCAGATGGGAGCACACACATTTCCTTCTGGAAAACTTACAAACCTCCCTACATCCTGACCCGCCTTCCTTCCCTGTGCCCGCCTTGTGCTTTTCTGCAGCTACTGGAACCACCTGTGATCAGAATCCCACCCCTGGTCCCCCTTCTTAAGGACCCCTCTTGATGACCATATACCCTTTGTCCTATATCTCTAACCTCCTATTATTTACTACTGACTCTTTCCTCACTTAAGTATCTCCCATATTAAAAAAAGAAATGTATACCCCTCCAAACACCCCCACATAAGTGCTTCACACTTACTGAGTGGGTTGTGTAAGTTCCCACACTGCTTTCCCCACCTGGCATCCCCACCCCTCTGCAATCTGGCTCCACTGTTGGCACTTCACATAGTCTCTCCAGTGTCATTCTAAGGTCACAGTGGCTTCCCTGGTGCTAAATCCAGCGATGCACCTTAGTCCTTATCTTCTCGACTTTTTTGAGCATCTGACGGCATTCCCAACTCTTTCATGGAGAAACACTTTGGCTTTTCCGGTGTGCCTGCTATATCTCCAGAGTAAATGCTGTTTGGGGCTACTTACCTTCTGATCCTCTCCCTTTGGATAAAGAGCCCTTTTGTCCTTTTGGAAATTCTCAGCCTTACTTATGGCACTGTCCATGAAAAGGTTGGCCTCCTTCAGAGATCCACCACCTGCCTGGGCTGGCTCAAGTAAGTGTACCTGGCTAGCAAGGACACTCATCTCCTCCTCAGTCAGCATCTCTTGGACACAAGTTAGAAATGCAGGTTCTCAGGCCCCGCCCCGGACCCACTGACTTAGAAATCTTGGGGTGGGGCCCAGGAATCCGTTTCACAAGCTCTCCTGGTGATTCTGACGCATATTAAAGTTTGAGGACTAGCACAACACCCCCTTTTTGGTGTTGTTTGTTTTGTTTTAAGTTTATTGAAGTTTAAATTACAAACAGTAATATTCACTCTTTTGACACACACAGTTCTAGGAATTTTAATGATGTATACAGTTGGGTAATCACTGTCATTAACAGGATGTTATTTCCATGACTACAAAAAGTTCCCTTATTTTCCCATTGTATTTAATCTCTCCCTCTATCCCCAACACTTGGTAATTGCTGGTCTTATATTTGTTCCTATAATTTTACCATTTACAGAATATTGTATAAATGAAATCATATAGTACATGGCCCTTTGAGCCTAGCTCCTTTAACTTAGCACAGTGATTTTGAGATTCATACACATTGTGTATCAGTGGTGGGTTTCCAAAAATTATTTAATTTATTTGTTTATTTATTTATTGTTGGGTAGCATCCATTATGCGGATACTAGTGTTTGTTCAATTATTCACCAGTTGATGGGACATTCGGATGGTTTCCAGTTTGAATGAAACTTCTGTAATCATTCATGTACAGACTTTTAGGAGAACATTTTTTTTTTATATATAAATACTTAGGGGTGGGATTGCTGGTACATTTGGCTTCATAGAAACTTTTTCAACGTGGCTGTACTATTTTGTACTCCTATCAGCAGCGGGTGAAAACTTCTCTCATCAGCACTTGATATTATCAGGTTTTTAAATTTTAGCCATTCTAATAGAAGTGTACCTGGGATTATTTTCTTCTACTTCGTTATTTCCTAGGGGATGGTGAAGGGGTGTGAAGGTATATAGAGATGTGAGCCATCTGCTGGGTGAGTTTGGGAGAAGGGCTGTGTGGCTCAGCTCCCTTCCATCCTTTTGTCTGTCGAAAGGTGCATTATGGTGGGAATGTGCAATATGATTCCATGTGGGAAGCTGAGCTGGGCAGGCTGTGTTCCCCGGGTAGGCCCCTGCTGGGCCGCCAGTTGTCCAGTGTTGCTTATGGCCGTAACTTCGTTTAGGTGCAATACTAGAAAGCCCAGTTTTCCAAATGCGTACACCAAGTCTTTACTATAGCACCCTTCCTCACTTAAATCTGACATGTGGGCTCTATTTGTCTGGCTCTTGCACCCATCTCTCAAGTAATGCTAAATTTTGGGTGAGGGAAGGGGAACTCATCTATCGGGACCCAATAATTGGTTTAATGTTAGCAAGTGACAGGAGAGGAACTATTGTATGAAGATAATGTCGGGCTAGGCCTGCTGGTAGTTATCTTTGCCATCTTGTCAATAGAGAGTGTGTAAGAATAAAGCCAACACAAGGGAAGCCAAGCTGAAAGATAGAGAAAGGAAGAAAGGGGTGAGGAGGGGAGCAGAAATGGAGGGAGAAAGAGAGAGAGAGAGAGGGAGGGAGGGAGGGAGAGAGAGAGAGAGAGAGAGAGAGAGAGAGAGAGAGAAATTGAGACATGGCATTGCTCCATTCATCACAGGTATACATGAACTTTTTATACATTCGACTTCTCATTTTTTTTAGTTATGGTGAACTAGTAAATTCCTGCATATGACTAAGTCAGTTAGCCTGGGGTTTCTGTTCCTCAGAACAGAAAGAGTTGATTTGACATAAATGGGTGAGAACATGGACTTTGGAGGCAGCTACCTGAGTTAGAAGCCTTGTTCTGCTGTTTACTAGCTGTGTGACCTTGAGCAAGTTACTTACTCTGTCTTGAGCCTCAGTCACCTCATCTGAAATGTATGGATACTAACATAATAACATCTCATAGAGGAGTTGTACATTAAGTAGCTAGAACAGTACCTGCACATAGAAAGTTCTTAATGAATGTAAGAACCCAATACTTAATACAGCCATATTCTCAGTTTTCCTCTTGCCTTGCTGAGTGCTCTTAGAATCCTTTGAGACTCTTTCTCATCTACTCATCAACTGAATGTAGGTGGCCCCTCAGGTTTCTGTCTTAGAACGTCTCCTCATCACCTCCTACTCTAGCATGGCTCCAGCTACTATCTGCATGTTAATACTGGCCCAGTGTGTACCTCTAGGCTAGACCTCTGTCTTATGGTACAGACCCAAATATCCAATTGCTTGTTTGTTATCTGCAATTAGATGCTGTGGATTTTATTTTTGTTGTTGTTTGTTTGTTTTTATTACTGCATAACAAGTTTCTATACACTTAGTGTCTTAAACCAACCTACATTTATTATATCATTGTTTTTTTTGGGGGGGGGGAGTAGGAGTCTAGCAATAGCTTAGCTAGGTCTTTCATGGATACAATTAAACTGTTGATTAGGCTATGCTGTCACCTGGGGGCTTAACAAGGGGTAGGATCCACTTCCAAACTCACTCAGGTTGTTGGCATAATTCATATTCATGTGTCTATGTGATGTAGGGCCCGCCTGTTTGCTCTCATGTTCTAGAAGCTGCTAGCTGTTCTTCTAGAACTCTCAGGTTCTAGAGGCTGCTAGCTGTTCCTCACCATGTGGGCTTTCCCAACATGGCTGCTCACATCTTCAAGCCTATCGGAAAGTTTTTGTTTCCGGTTGGTTAAGAGAGAATCTTCTATAACAGTGTAACCACAGGAGTGACATCCCATCCCCTTTGCCATATTCTGTTGGTTGGAAGGAAGTCACACACAGGTCCTGCCCACACCCATTATACAGGAGCATGAGCACCAGGAGGTTAGATCATGGATCACTCTAGCATTTGAGTGCCATAGAGGTTGATAAGCATCATCAGCATGCCCCAAATGGGACACATCACCTCCTGACCACTCTGCTAGTCTTCTGTCTTCCCTGTAGTAGGAAATGGTGCTGTCCTTCAAACCAAAGGCCCTGAAGTCATCCTCATTACTTCTCCTAACCAGCCTCTTGTATAATTGACTGTAACACCCTATTGATTTGCCTCCTAAATACCACTTGATTCCCTTATTCTCTCCACTGTTCACTGTAACAGTCTCCTGCTTACTTTCTATTCTTTTCCTTCCACAGTGGCCAGAGTAATATTTCTGGATTGCAATTATGACTACATTGTACCTCACTTAAAACCTTTTAATAACTTTGCATTGACCTTTGGATGAAGCCCAGGTTCCTCATCAGGTTCATCGGACCCTTTGTCATCGGGCTTCCAGCCCCTCTCCTCTTCTCTCGCTTCTGGCCTTTGTAACTGTCTCTTTCACCTGGAACATGCTTGCCTTCTGTCTGCTTGTTAGTCTTACCCATCAGCCAAGATTCAGCTTCTGTGTGACAGCCTTTTGGGGGCTTTCCTGACTGCTCTACCATTCTCTGCACTCAGCATACAACGTGGTCATTTCTTGTTCACTGATCCTCACTCTCCTCTAAACTGTAAGCTCTGTGAGGCTGGGGGCATCCTCTGCTTTCAACACCATCAGCTCACAAATAATTGCCAGGTGAGTAAAATGGTATAAGACTTGGATCTCAGCCTAACCTGACAAATATTCCCACCCTTCCCATGCAGCAGCAGCGGCTTTTGCTCTTGATGGGCTCTGTTCCAGTTGGCAGCCCATTTTGAATCAAAAGTAATATGTTGCCTGACCAGTCAGTGGTGCAGTGGATAGAGTGTAGGACTGGGATGCTGAGGACGCAGGTTTGAGACCCCGAGGTCACCAGCTTGAGCACGTTCTCATCTGGTTTGAGCAAAGCTCACCAGCGTGGACCCAAGGTCACTGGCTCGATTAAGGGGTTACTCAATCTGCTGAAGGCCCACAGTCAAGGCACATATGAGGGAGCAATCAATGAACAACTAAGGTGTCACAATGCGCAACGAAAAACTAATGATTGATGCTTCTCATCTCTCCGTTCCTGTCTATCTGTCCCTGTCTGTCCCTCTCTCTGACACTCTCTCTGTCTCTGTAAAAAAAATAGTAATATGTTAATAATGACACCTTCGTTGCTAGTAATATTTCTTTCCTATTATGGCCAGTTCAGTTTCAAGATATTTTCTTGCTACTGATATACTCCAATGACATCAGCACTGGGACATCACCTATTTCCTCCATATGTGGTGTTTATGCTTTTGCTGTATAATTGGAATTTTGTAAAAATAGCTGACCAACTACAGTACAGATAGTGCTATAAACTCTCTGGGAACAGGCTTCTCTGTCCACTCTGAGCAGGGGCCCACACCTGCTCCTGGGACATTCCAGGAGACACTCTCATCCACTGAGAACAGAAGAAGCATTTGTTCCCTTAGCCTGCTTTGGAGGGACAGCTGAGGCTGGGTCCAACCCAGCCAGGTCTGCCTGCTCCTGGGTGTTGGGTTTATTTTCACACAACAAACTATTGAGCTTAATTGACAGGTGTGAAGAGTGTCTTTCTAACCCATCTCTAATCACTTTTGCTTGTAGGGGTAAGGCAAACTCACATGAGAGATTAATTAGCATGTCATGTTGTGTGTGTGTGTATGTGTTTAGTGTGAGAGAGAGATAGAGGGGGGAGGGAGGTGTGTGTGTGGTGTGTGTAATGTATGAAAGAAAGATAACAAAAGAAAAGAAAAATAAACTTAGAGAAAGGGATGGAGAGAGAGAGAGACTCAGAGAAGAGGAGGGACAGAGAAGCAGACAGAAGGAAACAAAGAAAGAAGCAGAGAGTGGACATAGAGAGATGGACAGATAAGAGGGCTTGGGAGCGTGTCCAGACGGGCACTGTTGGTGGCCTGTTAGTTGGGTTAAGTGCATACAAATGGAAAATGGGATAGTGTAGAATGTCAGTCCCATCTGGAGAACCATGTGTGAAATAAGGGCGAAGTGAGCATCTGTGTGGTCGTTAGTATTTCCCTAATGGACCGGGAGTGAGCTCTGGGAGGAGGTAGGCTGGGAGACCTGGGTTTCCACAGCAGGAAGCTTCACCCCCAGCCCGAGTCATCTCTCTTGCTCAGACATGAGGCTGGGGAGATGGTAGAGCGCTCACCAAGTCATTTTACTGGGGCTAAGATGTGAGTGGAGTCAAAATCATTGAATTTTTAGGGGTGGCCCTAGTATTAGAAATCCTGGAAGCCCAAGTGAAGCCTTTTTGAACCATTGGGGTTACTGATGGACTCCAGAACCGTACCAAATGGGGCAAGGTGCCAAATGTGCTTAAAGCATGAACCATACATACTGCATGTTCTTCAGATATTAACTCATTAGTCCTCACAACACCCTTATGTGGTAGATACTATTGTGGTCCCCATTGTACAGGTGAAGATAGGAGGCACAGAGAATTTACCAGCTTGCTGGCTGTTATACCGCTGGCAAGTGGTGGAGCTGGACTTTGAACCCAGGAAGTCAGGTTCCATTATCAGTGCTCTTAAACCACCAACTGAGATTCCGCTCTCAAACTATATTTAGTTAGTTTTTTTTTTTTCAAATTTCTTTCCAGAGCAGACAGAAGAAGTAGTACAGTATAGTGGAAAGAACTGCTTCCTGTCCAGCTCTGCTGTTTGAAGCTTTGTTTCCAGACACCCTCTCTAAGCTCCAGTTGGGGATAATGACTAAGTGCCCTGACTCTGGAGCAGGTGGGATCCGGGTCACACCCTTTGGTCCGCTGCTTACCAGCTAGCTGTCCTTTACTTAGCTGACCGAGGCCATAGGTTCTTTCTTCCTCTGTAACAGGAGGACAAAAACAGGGGTGCTAAATAAGGTCTTGTATTTAACATGCTTGGCCTGAAGTGAGCCCTCCAGAAAGGTTACCTATAACTATTATCTCAAAATGGTGGTCCTTTCTGTTTGATATACTTACTATAATGATGATATAAGAATGAATGTGAAAGTGCTCTGTAAAATATTCTGCACTGTTAAAATGTTAGATATTATTATTGTTATTAAACACTGACTGAGAGTAAGGCCTGTGAATTCATAGCTTTAGCATACAGTTGGCAAGACAAGGACAGCACCATGGGGAAGGGGTGTTGGAGGGAGGGGCTGAGAGAGAAGGAGGAGAGAAGTACTGTAATACCAGATTGAATATGGAAAGTCCCACAAAAAAAAATCCCAACGCCACACTCAGGGGTTCAGTAGAGAAAGGATCACGAAAGGTTAATTAAGAAAACTAATTTTTGAAAAGGATATGTAAGTCCATTTAGTTAATGCAAGTTGAGGCTCTACCCTTTGCCAGTTGTTGGGGTAGATGCTGGGGATACCATGACAATTAAGACGTGGTTATGGTAATCTCCAAGAAGTGGTTTAAGGATGAGATTTCATCTGGGATTGGTTGGGAATGGCGTTTGAAGAGAAAGAAATTGGGTGAGTAAAGACGGAGATGAAAAAAAACAACAACAAGCAGCCTTGACTGGGTAGCTCAGTTGATTAAAGCAATGTCCTAATATGCCAAGATTGTGGGTTTGATTCCCCAGTCAAGGCACATAGAAGAATCAACCAGTGAACGCATAAATAAGTGGAACAACAAGTTGGTATTTTTCTCTCTCAAATCAATCAATACATTAATTTTTTTTTTTTTTTTTTTTTTTTAAATAAGCAAGCTTTTCAAAGTGATCAGGAGTCATCTGTGGCCGGGATGAAGTTTGTGGAGCAATGAAAGGTAAATTCAGAAAAGGTATTTGGTGCCATATTTAGGCAAATTTGTAATTAATTTGAAAGGCAATGGGGAGCCATTGAAGGGCAATAAGACGATTGCAGTCACACAAAGGCCACTCTCAACTATGAATTCACATTTGTGCAAATTATTTAAGTAGTTTAGCCCTCATGTCCTAAACAGATGCTAGCCTTTCCCAGAAAAGACCTGCTCAAAACTCTTTCATGGCATAGACATGTACATTCAGTCTTTGAGGGTGAGATTAAGTCAGCGCAATAAGCAAACACTACTTTGCACTTGTCACAGATTCACTGTAGCACACACACATATTACTAGGCTACATTTTCAAGTCAGTTGTGCATTTGGGGGTATTTACATGTGTCATTTTCTCTTTCAGCTCCCAAATTTAACATGTCAATATATAAAATTCAAGAATCAATGTATATGGCAGAGTAATTGTTCAAGAATTAAAATATATGCCAACAGTACATTATAAGGCTTTATTTCGTGACATTTGTGGCTCCTTTCTTTGCAGTGTTTCTTTGTGGTAAAAGAGGCAGATTAAAGATCATTGTAAATCAAAGTGATGCTTTCAACTTTTGAAGTGAACGCTAACTTGTCTTTTTCCACTTTTTATACATTTGCATACATCTGTCAACTGAATTCTGAATTCTTTTAAGAGCAATGTTTAATACAAAGCTGTGAACACCCGCGTGCCACAGAATTGCTTTGCCCCTCTCCTTTTCGCTTCACACCCCCACTGCCCTTCCCGTCACCCTCTCTAGAGCACGTCTCTTTCTGAACTGCTTCGCAGGAGCTTAAAGAGGTAGAGAATCAAAGCCTTTAAAACAAACCAATAGCTGCCAAACAGAACCTGCAGTAGAAACTGACCCCTCCCTGTCACTGACCCTTCCGTGTGAGTTTCTGTGTTTAATTGCCATTCTGCTGACAGTTGGGAAAATGTGTTTTCAGAAGTTTCCCAGTGAAATGCCTGGTCCCTCCTGGTGGAACCTGAGTGGTCAGGTGCCTGTGTTCTTCTACAGCAGGGGAGAAGACCTGCTGTTGGCATCAGCAGGGTTAAAAGGCCTCTGTGTGACAGAGCCCTCAGCAGCGTAGGAGGTGGCAGCTTGGCTCCTGAGGCCTGTCATCCCCTTTAAGTTCATTTATGGGGAGTCACAGTGATCCAGCGGTGTGTTTGAATCTGATTGGCTGCCAGCTGCCAGGCACCACTCAGGTTTGCAGGAACAGTCAGCTCTGCTGGCAAGGGGTTGCTGACCACAACTGTCAAGAACTTGAAAGGGGGCAGTCAGGGTCTTGACTTGGTATATGTTTTGTTCTCTGATGTTTTAATTCCAAATTAATAGCACAGATCAAGCCCATAGTTAAAGAACACATCTGCCTGAGGTTTGGGTAGTGATTCACAATAAGTTTTTATTCATTATTGCTTTAATTATGGCTCAGAATTCTTTTGAATGGCTCCCAAGTAACAGGTGGTTTTCTGACCATGATAAATGCTAAATGCTGCAGAGGATAAGGAGTTAGCCATTGTTTTCAGCTGTGGTTACACCTAGGCCTCAGGCAGCTTCTGAATGAGCAGCATGCAACAGATTGGAACTCCTGGGGGACTTCACTTAACCCTTAGTTCTCCCAAACCTGTTTTTAATGCACTGTGGGGCGGGGGCTCCCGGCTACACCCAGTGAAGCTTGGCAAATGTACTTTTTGTACGTCTTGGGAGGTAGCAGGAGGATTCAGGGCAGGTCAAAAAGTTAATATGTCAGTGTTCTGATGGGTGATGGGAGTAAGAACTTGGTGTGATATTAAAGATGATTTGAATTTAGATTTTTTTAAAGAATAAAAGCATTCTTTTATATACCTGCAATAGCTGATAACAATTAAATAAGTCACACATGAATCATAGAAATTAGAGCGAGGGCAAAGACCTATTAGATCATCTAACCAATTCCCTAGCGAACACAGAATTATTCCCCACAGTGTTTTCAGGAGAGCTCTGTACCGTCTCTTTTGTAAGATTTGAGCAAGTGGGGCCTTCAATTATTTCCTTAGGGAGACACTTTTCCTTAAATAAGGCCATACTGTTTTTCTCCTTAGCGTGATAGTCAAGCTAAAAAAAAAAAGTCTATATGTTACATGCAAAATCACTCGCACAATGAGACTGATCAGAGATAGAAACTATACCCACAGGCCTCCCAGAAAACTGCATGTACTTGGCTTTCTCCTGCACTCTCCTGTCTGGTTTTTATGCTTGAGATTGCATACACCTTGCAAAGACTTGGACTGAAATATCCCTTGGAAACCTCCCTGTTTCCAATATCACTATCACAATCTGGTCAGAGGTAACATGGAACCCCTTAATTTGAAACAAGGGAGAAAAGATGCTTTAGAATAAATTCTGTTGAGACTGTCCACACTGACAGGATAAATAACTACTCAGTCATACAGGAAACAGCAACTGCTTAACATTCTTCTTTCTTTGGAACAAACTGGTATTGTCTTTCCGGGCTGTTTGTATTGGAGAGGCAACCGACTGTGCACATGTGACTCTTGCTCTGGATTCTTAGTAACCCTGGGCGCAGAGCTGCTGGTTTGGGGCCAGCGGGCGGCACACACAGCTTCCTGTTGAGTGACCATGGTTTGTGTCCCCGTGCCCTTAAAGGGCGTTTGAGTCTAAGAGGTAAGAATTTGTGTTTGGAGAGTTATAGACACTAAAAGGGACAAATTGTATAGATTTCCTGAACTCAGGAATGCTGTGATTTGAATGTTTTCTCCTGTTCCATTCCCCTCACGTTTCTTTCATCAGAGTCTGGTCCATGTGCCAGGCACTGGGCACAGAGGTGGGGAACAAAGAATCAAACCTGCCACCCAGAGGGACTTTGGATAGTTGAAGCAGGTGTGGAAATTATCTCAAAGTACTGAGGTAAAGGTTTGAAAGAGGTGTGCAGGGGAGGCCGCGGGCACCTGGGAGTGAGTAACATCTGTGCAAGCCGGGGGAAGCTGAACGTGGAAGGGATGCTAAGACAAAGAGTAACGTGGCCAAGGTGGAGAGACATCCGAGAGTGAGTGGGGCGGGGACTGGAGAAGCTTCGGGAGGCCCTACCTACCATGCCAGCTTCAAGAGTCTCTGAAAGGGGCTTGTTGTCCTCATTTTGCAGATGAGGACACTGGTCCAGAGAAGCCAGATTCCTTGTCCAAGATCACCAAGCTCAGAAGCAGAGCTAGAGTTCCGATCTGCTGGTTTTGCTGTCTCAGGGCGACAAGGTCGCTGGAGTAGAAACTCAAGGTGTACACGCTTGTGGCCTCCTGGAGGGGGCAGGTGGCCACAGGAGCTGCAGAGCCTTGGGAAGCTCCAAAGGTGGTCAGGACATTTTGGATCCCCTTTGAAAGGACAGAGGCAGAGACCTCTGTGTCGGAATTCATGGGAGAGGAGACATAGGTTCCCTCAGAGTTCATCAGCTCTTGTAATTACTCAGGATGACTCATGTCGGGGCAAAACTAAGTGCCTTCTGCAGACTGACCATGTTGACCAAGGCTGAGTCAGCTGGGCTGGTGGCAGCCCCACTGAGCCTGTGACCGAGGTCAGAGCAAATGGGTAGCTTTGTGGTCATAGCCTTCTAACAGGCATGTGACATATGGGGAAGGCATGGGGAGCGATCCTGTGGAAGGGTGGGGTGGGGGGATGTGTGGAGAGAAAGGCACAGGGCAGTGCAGCGGGAAAGGCAAGTACTGGCCTGGTGTATCAAGTGTGGGCACTGCTTCCTCAGGAGTGACCCTCCTGCCTGCTATGCTTTCCTCATTCCTCTCTCAGCCCAGGTGTGGGGGTACTTTTTCTGATTGCGGAGGATATGAGAATCTACCCTGGCCTCTTAGCGCTTCTCCCTTCTCAAGTATTTGCTGGCTTCAGATATCCTGGGTCCCCCACCCTTGCCCTGATCTGCTGCCGAGCGGCAGGGCTTGTTGCTTGCTGTAAGCTGGGTGTACTGAAGAGGGTCTCAGACAGTAGTTTGGGTTGTCTTCAGGTCTAGACTTGGCCTACCATTAGAAAGACCCAGTTGTGGTCATATCTAAACTGTGGTATAAGATTCACACTTACTTGTAATAAAGATGCAATTTTGGACAACAGTGTCTACTTTGAATTGATTCTAAACTCAGTGATGGAGAGTTGTGATTATCATTGCTAAAAGGCTTAACACTGTAGGATTTAATGCGAGAATTACAGAAAGCGATCAAGTGAGGATTAAAGTTTGAGTTGGGGAAAATGGCTTACTGAGAATAAAATAGACACCTTAGATTATAAGCTCAAAACCAAGACAAGCTCAGTATACAACAGTATAATTTTGGTTAAATAAATTATTGCATATCAATACAATATAACATGATAAGATTAAAAATATATGTGTATCTAGAGTGTCATAAAATATTCATATTTTATTAGAGGTCAAAGCATATTTTAAGACAGTGTAATTGCATTTATAGTTAAAATATGCAAAAGAAAAAAATCTGGGAAAATATAACCTAGAATATTAATAGATCTTCTCAGGGAGAGGGATTATATGTATTTTTTTCTAATTTAGTATGTTAATTTTTCATAAAATGAATATGAATTTCATGAGTAATTTAAAATGGAAGATTGTGGACATCTTGTCATAAGAAAGAGACGGTCTGGCAGAAGGGTCTAGCACTGGGTCTAGAGTGGTTTTGAATCCCAGCGGTGCTCCTACTAATGAGGTGGCCTTCGCCGTGGGTCTTCTGTTTCTTACTCCCGCTGGTGAGGGCTCACAGTCAGGCTCAGTGCCGTCATCTGGCAGGTCCCTGAGGTGCCACCGGTTCTGATGTGTGAACAGGGCTTGGTCCCCACACGTTTGCAGGCAATATATTTTGATTTTGCTATCCCCCAAGAATGGGTGCAGAATTGACTTACACCAACCAACTTCATAAATGACTTGTGTAAATTAAACTCTATTTTTATTTTTCTTGATAATGTGCTGGAATGAGCTGGCAAGAGGGAGGAGTCTTGAGTTCTTCATTTTGGTGCAATTTTTCCATGTAGTCATGAGAAGCCAAACTGAAATAAAAACGGTACTGAGGTCCTGGACAAATACCTCACGTTGATTAGAATGTCATCCCCATACGCAAAGGTTGTAAGTTTGATCTCCAGTCAGAGCTCATACAGGAGCAGATCGGTGTTTCTGTCTTTCTAAAATCAATCAATAAATTTAACAAACAAACAAACACAAATATAAAAACCTTGCTGAGTGAGCAGAGGCTCTTCCACATTTTCAACAAACAATTTCTGATCAGCTAAGATATGCTAGGTTTGGGGCTAGGTGGTGCCGGTGGAGTAGTGGTCACCTTGACATTTCCTTAGTGGAGAGGGCATTAGGATATTAATGACTGTGTAGGTTAGTGCGAGGAGCTTCAGAATCACGTGGTCCAGGACTCAGCCTGTCCGCTTCCTCACTGTCTAGCCTTGGATCAGTCATGCAACCTCTCTGAACCTTGTATTTTTTCACCTTATCATCTTGTCCTGAGAATTAAATAACCTATGTGAAGTGCCAAGTATAATAATATCTGGCGTACAAATGTGCTCAATAAGTGGTGGTTTAACAACTGCTTATACATTATTTTAGCTCAATGCCTCTATTTTTGCAACCGGTCCTACAAGGGTTTGTTAAACCTGGGCCTTTACCGCCTAAGTTAATATTCATATAGATGCATCTAGCTTTCATCTTTTTTTTTTTTTTTACTTTTTGATCTCTTAAACATCCACTGACCTTTCTAATTATTACATATTTTAAATAATATGTCAATATCATCATTTGTGCCAGGGGTTTGGCAAAACACTTTCTGCAAAGGATATTGCTGATAACAAATATTTGGGCAGAAAGAAAATGGAGCAGAAGCAGCAGAAGGTGGGGCATTGGGGCAAATGGATCAAATGTGGGTGTTGGGGACGCTTGTTGTTATGCAGGCACTGTTCCCTCTGAAATAACAGTTGCAGCCTCTTTACTCAGACTTTATGTGTGCATCCCCTGCCCTGTCATCTCTATTGCAAATATTCTGTCACTGTGGGTCAAAGCAGCCATGGGCTATGTGTAATGAATGGGCATGGCTGTAAAACAATGACATTGCATGGATACTGAAATTTGAGTTTCTTATAATTTTCACTTGTTGAAATATATTTTTTCTTTTTCTTCCCCTCTTCAACCACTTAACCATAAAAATATAAAAGTCAGGTAGTAGGCTGGATTTGCCTGTAGACTGTGGTTTGCTGACCCTTGATTTAGACAATAGTCTAATTAGAAAAGTTCTTAGGTCATTGGTTTTATCCATTATGTGCTGATTTTCCAATGTAAATAACACTTATTTCCATATTGTAGAACCTGTCTCATTGTGGTTGTCCCCTTCTCCATGTAATGGCCCCACATGGCTTGTAGACTTCCTATTGCTTACATGAGAGGGAACGACACACTGTGGGAAAGGAGCAGTGAGTGCACAGCCCCTGGTCATGTGAATGCTCAGTACTATTCCTTCCCCTGAGGCTGTGCTTGGAAACTGCCACCAGTGACACTGAGACCCATCCTTAACGGAAATGGGGGTGCTGCCCTACCTGTTCATTTGAGATAAGAAGGGAACCTCCTTTACTCCATAATTCAGCCTGGTGAGTAATCCCTTGTGCTTATCATGAACAGTGTGGAGAGAAAAGTGGTGACAGTAGAAACAATACCAGTAGAGCTTCCCAGAAAATACTTAGGTTGTCCCCACTAGAGCTAGGGACCACATCTAGAGTGTGCCCTTTCCCCTACCAATATACCACATATAGGACTGTGTAACCCTGTTCTTGCTTTGCCTACCTGTTAAGCATGTGTCTGGCTTTTTAAAAAATTATTGATTGATTGATTAATTTCAGAGGTCAAGGAAGGGAGAAAGAGTGAGAGAGAAACATCAATTTATTGTTCCATTTATTTATGCATTCATTGATTGATTCTTGTATGGGCCCTGATTGGGGACTAAACCTGCAACCTTGGCATATTAGGACAATGCTCTAACCAACTAAGCTACCCTGCCAGAGCCAATGTATCTGGCTCTTAATCTCATGTTGAGGAATAGATTCAACTCTATAAAATACTTAGAAAAATGCACACTTCAGCGATGTCAGAGAAATGGCGCCGTGAAGAATGCTCCCAATACCTCTTCCTGAAACTTCAAAAAATTCAACAACTAGAGACAGAAAAACAATCTCAGGAGAATCTGAAATACACATACATCAAACAAAGGTATGATTGGGCAAAAAGGTGGCTGAGGGAATTTATCACCAGAAAACCCCAGGAAATACTAAAGGTGGTTTTCTGACCAGACATAAAGAACAAAACAAAACAAAACTACAAGTAAAAGTTCCATCAAAATCACAATAAAAACAAGATTAATCTGTGAAAAGAAACAAAAAAGGGGAGAGGACAAAGATTAACAGTAGCAAAGGAGGATGGAGTGCAGAAGCACTCAGGAGATAATGTACTACAATGAATATGATATGTATTCTTTCCATTACTTAATGGTAACTACCCCTGAAAAAAACCAACACAGAAGTATATGGCTTGAAAAAAGAAGTAACAGAGAAAATAAGTATGGATTACAACCAAATAAAAACAAATGATAGAAAAATAAAAGAGAAAAACCAAACAAGATACAAAACTATCAGAAACCAATATATAAAATGTCAGTCGGAAACTCTCAAGTGCCAATAATTACACTAAACGTAAATTGATTAAACTCACCAATAAAAAGACACAGAGTAGCAGAATGGATTAAAAAAGAAAATCCAACTGTATGCTGCCTACAAGAAACACATCTAAGCTACAAGGTAAAAACAAATTCAAAGTAAAAGGTTGGAAAACAAAACTCAAAGCAAATAACATCCAAAAAAAGCAGGTGTAGCAATACTTATATTTAACAATGCACTACAAGATAGCAAAGATAATCAGAGACAAAAACAGTCATTTCATAATGATAAAGGGGACATTGAATCAAGAATACATAACACTTCTTCATATATATGCACCAAACCAAGGAGCACCAAAATATATAAGACAGCTACTGACTGACCTAAAAACAAAAACCAACAAAAATACAATCATACTTGGAGACTTCAATATACCGCTGACAACTCTAGATCATTCATCCAAACAGAAAATCAATAAAGAAATATTGGCCTTAAGTGAAACACTAGAACAATTGAATATAATAGACATCTACAAGACATTTTATCCCAAAGTGCCAGAGTATACATTTTTCTCTAGTGTATATAAAACATTCTCAAGAATTGACCATATGTTGGGCCACAGAAATAACATCAACAAATTCAGAAAGACTGAAATTATACCAAACATATTTTCTGATCATAAAGCCTTGAAACTAGAATTCAACTGCAAAAAAGAGATAAACAAACTCACAAAAATGTGGAAACTAAAGAACATATCAATACTTTAAAAAAAATGAGTGGGTCAAAGAAGAAATAAGCACAGAGATCAAAAGATACATACAGACTAATTAAAATAACAATAACATATCAGAATCTCTGGAATGCAGCAAAAGCAGTAGTAATAACAGGGAAGTTCACATCACTACAAGCCTATATGAACAAACAAGAGAGATCCCAAGTGAACCACTTCACTTCACATCTTAAGGAACTAGAAAAAGAAGAACAAAGACAACCCAAAACCAGCAGAAGAAAGGAAATAATAAAAATCAGAGCAGAAATAAATGAAATAGAGAACAGAAAAACTATAGAAAAAATTAATAAAACAAGGAGCTGGTTCTTTGAAAAGATCAACAAAATTGACAAACCCTTGGCAAGACTCACCAAGGAAAAAAAAAGAAAGGACTCATATAAACAAAATCCAAAATGAAAGAGGAGAAATCACCACAGATATCATAGATATACAAAGAATTATTGTAGAATACTATGAAAAACTATATGCCACCAAATTTAACAATCTAGAAGAAATGGATTAATTCCTAGAACAATACAATCTTCCTAGACTGAGTCATAAAAAAGCAGAAAGCCTAAACAGACCCATAAAAAAGCAGGGAGGAAATAGAAACAACTATTAAAAACCTCCCCAAAAATAAAAGTCCAGGGCCAGACAGCTATACTAGTGAATTCTATCAAACATTCAAAGAAGACTTGATTCCAATCCTACTCAAAGTCTTCCAAAAAATTGAAGAAGAAGTGATACTGCCAAACACATTTTATGAGGCTAACATAACCCTCATACCAAAACCTGGCAAGGACAACACACAAAAAGAAAACTACAGACCAGTATCTCTAATGAATACAGATGCTAAAATACTAAACAAAATACTAGCAAGTCAAATACAACAACATATTACAAAAATAATTTATCATGATCAAATGAAATTCATCCCAGAATTACAAGGATGGTTCAACATACGTAAAACGGTTAACATAATACACCATATCAACAAAACAAAGAACAAAAACCATATGATCTTATCAATAGAAACAGAAAAGGCATTCGATAAAATACAACACAACTTTATATTTAAGACACTCAACACAATGGGTATAGAAGGAAAATATCTCAACATGATAAAGGCCATATATGATAAACCATCAACTAACATCATATTAAATGGCATAAAACTGAGGAATTTTCTCCTAAAATCAGGAAGAAGACAAGGTTGTCCACTCTCTCCACTATTATTCAATGTAGTGCTGGAAGTTCTAGCCAGAGCAATCAGACAAGAGAAAGAAATAAAAGTCATTCATATTGGGAAAGAAGAAGTAAAGGTTTCACTTTTTGCGAATGATATGATACTGTACATCGAAAATCCCAAAGACTCCACAAAAAGACTACTAAAAACAATAAACCAATACAATAAGGTTACAGGATACAAAATTAATATACAAAAGCCCATTGCCTTCCTATATGCCAACAATGAAATATTAGAAAACGAGCTCAAAAAACAATCCCCTTCATGGTTGCAACAAAAAAAATACAATATCTAGGAATAAACATAACAAAGAAGGTAAAGAACCAATATAATGAAAACTACAAAGCATTGTTAAGAGAAATTGAAAAAGATATAATGAAATGGAAAAATATTCCTTGTTCTTGGATAAGAAGAATAAATATAGTCAAAATGACTACATTACCCAAAGTGATATACAAATTTAATGCAATTCCCTTCAAAATTCCAATGTCATTTTTTAAAGAAATGAAACAAAAAATCATCAGATTTATATGGAAATATAAAAAACCCTGAATAGCCAGAGAAATCCTAAGAAAAAAGAACGAAGCTGTGGGCATTACAATACCTGACTTCAAATTATATTATAGAGCCACAATAATCAAAACAGCATGGTATTGGCAGAAAAATAGACACTCAGACCAATGGAACAGAATAGAAAGCCCAGAAATAAAACCACATGTATATGGTCAAATAATTTTTGATAAAGGGGCCAACAACACACAAGGGAGAAAAGAAAGCCTCTTCAACAAATGGTGCTGGGAAAACTGAAAAGCCACATGCAAAAGAATGAAACTCGACTACAGTTTCTCCCCTTGTACTAAAATTAATTCAAAATAGATCAAAGACATAAATATAAGACCTGAAACAATAAATTACATAGAAGAAAACATAGGTACTAAACTCACGGACCTTGGTTACAAAGAGCACTTTACGAATTTGACTCCAAAGGCAAGGGAAGTGAAGGCAAAGATAAATGAATGGGACTAAATCAGACTAAGAAGCTTTTGCACAGCAAAAGAAACTGACAACAAAACAAACAGCCAACTAAATGGGAGATGATATTTTCAAACAACAGCTCAGATAAGGGCCTAATATCAAAATATACAAAGAACTCATAAAACTCAACAACAAACAAACAACAATACAAAAAACAAAATAGGAAGAGGACATGAACAG
Organism: Saccopteryx leptura; assembly: GCF_036850995.1. Classification (NCBI taxonomy): domain Eukaryota; kingdom Metazoa; phylum Chordata; class Mammalia; order Chiroptera; family Emballonuridae; genus Saccopteryx; species Saccopteryx leptura. The sequence continues at coordinate 313,878,095 of NC_089505.1, read as the reverse complement.
ACACTTCTCCCAGGAAGAAATACAAATGGCCAACAGATATATGAAAAGATGCTCATCTTCATTAGCTATTAGAGAAATGCAAATCAAAACTACAATGAGATACCACCTCGCACCTGTTAGATTAGCTATTATCAACAAGACAGGTAATAACAAATGTTGGAGAGGCTGTGGAGAAAAAGGAACCCTCATCCACTGTTGGTGGGACTGTAAAGTAGTACAACCACTATGGAAGAAAGTATGGTGGTTCCTCAAAAATTTAAAAATAGAATTACCATATGACCCAGCAATCCCTCTACTGGGTATATACCCCCAAAACTCAAAAACATTGGTACGTAAAGACACATGCAGCCCCATGTTCATTGCAGCATTGTTCACAATGGCCAAGACATAGAAACAACCAAAAAGCCCTTCAATAGAAGACTGGATAAAGAAGATGTGGTACATATACACTATGGAATACTACTCAGCCATAAGAAATGATGACATCAGATCATTTACAACAACATGGATGAACCTTGATAACATTATACTGAGTGAAATAAGTAAATCAGAAAAAAACTAAGAACTATATGATTCCATACATAGGTGGGACATAAAAATGAGACTCAGGGACATGGACAAGAGTGTGGTGGTTACCAGGAGTGGGGAGGGGAAATAAAGAGGTGGGGGGAGGGAAGGGGCACAAAAAAACCCAGATAGAAGGTGACAGAAGACTATATGACTTTGAGTGATGAGATGCAACATAATCAAATGTCAAAATAACCTGGAGATGTTTTCTCTGAACCTATGCACCCTGATTGATTAATGTCACCCCATTAAAATTAAATTTTTTTTGGCTTTTCTGTCTTTGATTTTATTTATTTTATTTTTTTATAAATAAATTTTTATTAATGTTAATGGGTGACATCAATAAATCAGGGTACATATATTCAAAGAAAACATGTCCAGGTTATCTTGTCATTCAATTATGTTGCATACCCATCACCCAAAGTCAGATTGTCCTCCGTCACCTTCTATCTAGTTTTCTTTGTGCCCCTTCCCCTCCCCTCCCCCTCTCCCTCCTTTCCTCCCGCGTCCACCCTCCTTCCCACCTCCAGTAACCACCACACTCTTGTCCGTGTCTCTTAGTCTCAATTTTATGTCCCACCAATGTATGGAATCATATAGTTCTTGCTTTTTTCTGATTTTCTTATTTCACTCCGTATAATGTTATCAAGATCCCACCATTTTGTTGTAAATGATCCGATGTCATCATTTCTTATGGCTGAGTAGTATTCCATAGTGTATATGTGCCACATCTTCTTTATCCAGTCCTCTATTGAAGGGCTTTTTTATTATTTCCATGTCTTGGCCACTGTGAACAATGCTGCAATGAACATGGGGCTGCATGTGTCTTTACATATCAATGTTTCTGAGTTTTGGGGGTATATACCCAGTAGAGGGATTGCTGGGTCATAGGTAGTTCTATTTTCAGTTTTTTGAGGAACCACCATACTTTCTTCCATAATGGTTGTACTACTTTACATTCCCACCAACAGTGAATGAGGGTTCCTTTTTCTCCACAACCTCTCCAGCATTTGCTATTACCTGTTTTGTTGATAATAGCTAATCTAACAGGTGCGAGGTGGTATCTCATTGCAGTTTTGATTTGCATTTCTCTAATAATTAATGAAGATAAACATCTTTTCATATATCATCTGTTGGCCATTCGTATTTCTTCCTGGGAGAAGTGTCTGTTCATGTCCTCTTCCCATTTTTTTATTGGATTGTTGTTTGTTTGTTGTTGAGTTTTATGAGTTCTTTGTAAATTTTGGATATTAGGCCCTTATCTGAGCTGTTGTTTGAAATATCATCTCCCATTTAGTTGGCTGTCTGTTTATTTTGTTATCAGTTTCTCTTGCTGAGCAAAAACTTTTTAGCCTGATGTAATCCCATTCATTTATCTTTGCCTTCACTTCTCTTGCCTTTGGAGTCAAATTCATAAAATGCTCTTTAAAACCCAGGTCCATGAGTTTAGTACCTATGTCTTCTTTTATGTAATTTATTGTTTCAGGTCTTATATTTAGGTCTTTGATCCATTTTGAATTAATTTTAGTACAAGGGGACAAACTGTAGTCCAGTTTCATTCTTTTGCATGTGGCTTTTCAGTTTTCCCAGCACCATTTGTTGAAGAGGCTTTCTTTTCTCCCTTGTGTGTTGTTTTCCCCTTTATCAAAAATTATTTGACCATATATGTGGTTTTATTTTTGGACTTTCTATTCTGTTCCATTGGTCCGAGTGTCTATTTTTCTGCCAATACCATGCTCTTTTGATTGTCGTGGCCCTATAATATAGTTTGAAGTCAGGTATTGTAATGCCCCCAGCTTCATTCTTTTTCCTTAGGATTGCTTTGGCTATTCAGGGTTTTTTATAGTTCCATATAAATCTGATGATTTTTTGTTTCATTTCTTTAAAAAATGTCATAGGAATTTTGATGGGAATTGCATTGAATTTATAAATTGCTTTGGGTTATATGGCCATTTTGATTATATTTATTCTTCCTATCCAAGAACAAGGAATATTTTTCCATCTCATTGTATTTTTTTCAATTTCCCTTAACAATGCTTTGTAGTTTTCGTTATAAAGGTCCTTTACATTCTTTGTTATGTTTATTCCTAGGTATTTTTTGGTTGTTGTTGCAATCGTGAAGGGGATTATTTTTTTGAGTTTGTTTTCTAATATTTCATTGTTGGCATATAGAAAGGCTATGGACTTTTGTATGTTAATTTTGTATCTTGCGACCATACTGTATTGGTTTATTGTTTTTAGTAATCTTTTTGTGGAGTCTTTGGGGTTTTCGATGTATAAGATCATATCATCTGCAAAAAGTGATACCTTTACTTCTTCTTTTCCAATATGGATGCCTTTTATTTCTTTCTCTTGTCTGATTGTTCTGGCCAGAACTTCTAGCACCACATTAAATAATAGTGGAGAGAGTGAACAACCCTGTCTTGTTCCTGATTTAAGGTGGAAAGTCCTTAGTTTTATGCCATTTAATATGATGTTAGCTGATGGTTTATCATATATGGCCTTTATCATGTTGAGATATTTTCCTTCTATACCCATTTTGTTGAGAGTCTTAAACATAAAATTGTGTTGTATTTTATCAAAAGCCTTTTCTGCATCTATTGATAAGATCATGTGGTTTTTGTTCTTTGTTTTGTTGATATGGTGTATTACGTTAACCGTTTTATGTGTGTTGAACCATCCTTGAGATTCTGGGATGAATCCCACTTGATCATGATGTATTATTCTTTTAATATGTTGTTGTATTTGATTTGCCAGTATTTTGTTTAGTATTTTAGCATCTTTATTCATTAGAGATATTGGTCTTTAGTTTTCTTTCTTTGTGCCGTCCTTGCCAGGTTTCAGTATGAGGGTTATGTTGGCCTCATAAAATGTGTTTGGAAGTATTGCTTCTTCTTCAATTTTTTGGAAGACTTTGAGTAGAATTGGAACCAAATCCTCTTTGAATGTTTGATAGAATTCACTAGTATAACCGTCTGGACCTGGACTTTTATTTTTGGGGAGGTTTTTAATAGTTTTTTTTATTTCCTCCCTGCTAATTGGTCTGATTAGGCTTTCTGCTTTTTCATGACTCAGTCTAGGAAGATTGTATTGTTTGTAAGAATTTATTTATTTCTTCTAGATTGTTAAATTTGGTGGCATATAGTTTTTTGTAGTATTCTACAATAATTCTTTGTATATCTATGGTGTCCATGGTGATTTCTCCTCTTTCATTTTGGATTTTGTTTATATGAATCCTTTCTCTTTTTTCCTTGGTGAATCTTGCCAAGGGTTTGTCAGTTTTGTTGATCTTTTCAAAGAACCAGCTCCTTGTTTTATTAATTTTTTCTATAGTTTTTCTGTTCTCTATTTCATTTATTTCTGCTCTGATTTTTATTATTTCCTTTCTTCTGCTGGTTTTGGGTTGTCTTTGTTCTTTTTTTTTCTAGTTCCTTAAGGTATGAAGTTAAGTGGTTCTTTTGGGCTCTCTCTTGTTTGTCCATATAGGACTGAAGTGATATGAACTTCCCTCTTATCACTGCTTTTGCTGCATTCCAAAAATTCTGATATGTCGTATTGTCATTTTCATTTGTCTGTATATATCTTTTGATTTCTGCACTTATTTCTTCTTTGACCCATTCATTTTTTAAAAGTATGTTTTTTAGTTTCCACATTTTTGTGGGTTTTTTCCCTCTTTTTTGCAGCTGAATTCTAGTTTCAAGGCTTTATGATCAGAAAATATGCTTGGTACAATTTCAATTTTACTGAATTTGCTGATGTTATTTTTGTGGCCCAACATATGGTCAATTCTTGAGAATGTTCCATGTACACTAGAGAAAAATGTATCCTCTGTCACTTTGGGATGAAGTGTCCTGTAGATGTCTATCATATCCAGGTGCTCTAGTGTGTTGTTTGAGGCCAATATATCTTTATTGATTCTCTGTTTGGATGACCGATCTAGACCCGTCAGCGGTGTATTGAAGTCTCCAAGTATGATTGTATTTTTGTCAGTTTTTGTTTTTAGGTCAATAAGTAGCTGTCTTATATATGTTGGTGCTCCTTGGTTTGGTGCATATATATTAAGGATTTTTATGTCTTCTTATTTCAGTATCCCCTTAATCATTATGAAATGACCATTTTTGTCTCTGAGTACTTTTTCTGTCTTGTCGTCAGCATTATTAGATATGAGTATTGCTACACCTGCTTTTTTTTGGATGTTATTTGCTTGGAATATAGTTTTCCAGCCTTTCACTTTGAATTTGTTTTTATCCTTGTTGTTTAGATGTTTTTCTTGTAGGCAGCATACAGTTTGATTTTCTTTTTTAATCCATTCTGCTACTCTGTGTCTTTTTATTGGTGAGTTTAATCCATTTACATTTAGTATAATTATTGACACCTGTGGGTTCCCTATTGCCATTTTATATATTGTTTTCTGTTAGTTTTGTATCTTGTTTGATTCTTCTCTTTTGTTTTTCTATCATTTGTTTTTGTTTGTTTGTATTCCATACTTTTTTCCTCTGTTGCTACCCTTTTTAAGTCATGTGCTTCTGTGGTGGTTTTTTCAAGTGTGGTTACCATTAAGTAATGAAAAGTGTACCTACCATATTCATTGTAGTACCCTATCTTATGAGTGTTTCTGTACTTCATTGTCCTTTGCTACTGTTAATCTCCATCATCTCCCCTTTTTTTTGCTTGTGTTGTCACAGTTTAAATTTGGTTTTATTGTGTTCTTCTTGGAGCTTTTACTACTGGCTTTGTTTGTTTTTTTGTTCTTTGTATCTGATTGAAGAACCCCCTTTAGTAATTTCTGGAGTGGGGGTTTTCTGATGATAAATTCCCTCATCTTTTCTGTATCTGTGAATGTTTTTATTTCTCCTTCATATTTGAAGGATAGCTTTGATGGGTATAGTATTCGTGGCTGAAAGTTCCTCTCTTTCAGGACTTTAAATATTGGGGTCCACTCTCTTCTAGCTTGTAGAGTTTCTGTTGAGAAATCAGATGATAATCTAATGGGCCTTCCTTTATATGTTGTATTCTTCTTTTCCCTGGCTGCCTTAAGAATTTTTTTCTTTGGTGTTGGTTTTGTGCCAATTTCATTATGATGTGCCTTGGAGTAGGTTTGTTGGGGTTCAGAAAACTTGGAGATCTGTTTGCTTCTTGAATTTGAGGCTTTAGTTCTTTCCACAGGCTTGGGAAGTTCTCATCTATTATTTGTTTGAGTATGTTCTCCATTCCATTTTCTCTCTCTTCTCCCTCTGATAAGCCTATTATTCTGATGTTATTCTTTTTGATGGAATCAGACAATTCCTGTAGGGCTTTCTCATTTTTTTAAAATTTTTGAGTCTCTTTCTTCTTTTCTCTGTTGTGCCTCAAGTTGCTTGTCTTCTATTTCACTAATCCTATATTCTATCTGGCCAGTTCTATTAGCTAAGCTTGTTACCTCGTTTTTCAGCTCATGAATTGAGTTTTTCATCTCTGTTTGATTTGTTTTTATAGTTTCAATTTTCTTGGAAATATATTCTTTGTGTTCATTGAGTTGTTTTCTGAGCTCCCTAAATTGCCTTTCTGTGTTTTCTTGTATATCTCTGAGTATTTTTAGGATTTCTACTTTAAATTCTCTGTCATTTAACTCCAAGTTTTCCAATATATTAAATTTTTTCTCCATAGATTTTTCCTCATCTATCTGTGTTACCTCTTTTTCTTTTGTATCCATGATATTCAATTTTCTCTTCCTTAATGGCATCTGAGGGTGGTTTTGTTGATAGTATTAATGAGAATTAATAAAGAATAAAAAGTAAAAAAAAAGATAAAAAAATAAAAAATGGAAAAAATTTTTGAAAAAAACCCACAAAAAACCCCAATAATAATTTATTATTTCCCCCCCTTTTCTTTCTTCTCTTCCCCTCCTCCTTAGTTAATCATGATGAACTGTGAATTATATTATGCTAAATGGAACAAATATTGCCTATAATGGAGGGCCTGAGTTGGGGGGAAGTGTTCAAAAGGCAAAAAAGGAAGTAGGGACCCACAAAATGCAAAAAAGGAAAAAATTTGTGTCAATTATAAAATGATTTGCTTGTAAGTGATGGTTGACCAAGAGATATAATGAGAGGGATAAGAGGAAAACAGGAAATAGAAAAAAAAACTATTGTAATAAGTGGAGCAAAGACTAAATAGAATGGAGATTCTGGGTTGGGAGGAATGCTAATGAATTAAAAGCGAGGTAAAAAGCACCCAAAATGTGACAAAAAAAAATTTGAGTCCCAAAGTAAATAATTTGTTCGGGAATGAGGATTGAATGAGAGGAAAAGTAAAAGGAGAAAAGAGAAACTAATAGAAAGGGAGAAATAAGAAAAAGGGGAAAAGGAACGGAAGAAAAAAGAAAAAGAACAAAAAGAGAGAGAGAGTTAAGGGTTTTGGAGTGTAACCCTCATGGAGAGTAAGGAAGAAGAAAAGAAATAAAATGTAACACTTATGGGTAGTGTAGTTCAAGAAGAGGAAAGAATAAGATGGGCAGAGAATAAAAGGACCAAGGTGGAGGAAATAGAAATAATAATAATAAAGGCAAGAAGATGAAAGAAACAAAGAAATAGTGGAACAAGTTATAAAGTCTGTGGATTTTTCTTGATTTTGAGAGGTTAACTTCTTCTTCCTTTTTCTTTCCTCTCCCTCTTCCTGGTCGGTGACTCTGTACCCCAGGCTCTGCCCTTGTGGCATACTTAGGTAGGGATTTGCAGTTGATGAGATTCTATGGCAATGTCATATATTTGGCTTTAGTCTCATTGGTAGTCAAGGCTTGTTAGCATTTGCAGGCTCCGACAATGAGAGAGTCCGTTTTCCTGGAGCCTCTCTCCTAGTCTCTCCTTCCTGAATTAGCAGCCTGATGATCCAGCTATGAGGCTGCCGCTGCCTCTGCCTGGGGAGTAAGAGGCTCAAAGAGCTGGCAAATCCCCACTCTATCCCCACTCAGCACAGGGCTCTGGGTAAGGCTTTGGCAGTCAGAGCCGCCAGCATAATCAGGTGGAGCTGGGAGCCAATTGCTCTCAAGGTGACTTTCTATGAGCCTCCAGGCCTGTTCAGCACACCTAGCACTCTGTGGGACCACTCTCTCCAGGCTTTTCGCACTTCGTTACCTGTTTTGGCTGGGAAGAAGATGCCCTAGTCGCTGCCTGTAGTACAGGAGATCTTAACATCTGCCAAGTCCCTCTTTTTAGCATATATCCCTGAGTATGAAAGCTCTGCCAATCAGAAGTTGCCCCCACCCCTTTAGCAAGAGGCACTAAAAAATATCATGCCTCTTGTCTTAGGTCACTGAACTGAGAGAGATCTTGTCAATTAGAGCTGCGTAGGTCAGTTGGGAGGTGAGCAGACTGTGGGTTAAGCTAATTTCAGCGATTGGATCCACCGATCTGCTCCAGAAAGGACTGCAAGCTGCCCACGTGCCCCTCCCCCGATGCTTGATTGTTAGGTTGAATGGCTGGGTGAGGCGCCCCACCCGCCTAGAGAAGCTCGGGCGTAGGGAAGTTCGCTTTGGTGCACTCCCCGCGTGCTGCTGGCAGCTGCTGCTCATGTGGCGGGTGGTTGCTTGCGGTGCGTGGGCGGCACGCGGGTGGTTGCTCGCATGGGCTGACCCACCACAGGCACACTCTTTCCTTGGCTTGAATGAACGTCCATGCCGCAGCCTAGCCTCCTCCACACCCCTAGCTGCCCCCGACTCTCAGTTCCAAGTGAAGGCAGCCTTTGCTCAGATTAGTGAGGAAGGCAGAGTATTTCTTTGTCTGACTTATTTCCTTCAGGGTTGATTATATATTTAGTCAGTTTTTCACTTGATCCTACCTTCGCCCTTCAGTGTGTGGAACTTCCATATGCTCCAAGGGTAGATTTTTCTGTCTCTGGTTGATGAACTTGTTGAAATTTTGGGGAGATTTGTCAGTCGTGCTCCTCATGGCGCCATTTCTCTGACGTCACTCTAAAATTAATTTTTAAAAAAGTAAAAATAAATTCTTTGTGGGCAGGAAAAAAAATGCACAATTTACTGAAGATATTGTGGGAACTAAGGAGGAAGAATTCAGACTATATTCCACACCGAAACACATAATAAAACATTCTATTAGAGATTTCTTTTGACTCCCGAGAAGTGTTTCTTCTTTGCCAGGTCTCGTCTCCCTTTCATCTTGTGTCTCAAAATCCACTCTGTTTTCCTGAGAAATCCAGCTCAGTATTTCTTCTTTTATTCTGGAGCATCCTTTTAGAACCATTTTCTTCTTCTGGATATTCATTCTTTAGATGTAACTTTGCTAAGAGTCTGTGAGTGGTAAAATGTCTCACTTTTTTTTTTTTTGCCATTTAAAATCTTTTTCTATAATTCTTGAAAAATAATATTTCTGAGAACATAATTTTAGACAGTTATTTTCTTCCGGCCTTTGAAGATATGGTTCCATGGTCTTCAGCTTTGTTGCTTCTGTTAGAAGTCTGCCATCAGAATTGTAGTCATTCTATAGTAGGTAATCTGTTTTTCCTTCCTTGTTACTTTCAAGATTTTCTCTTCAGCTTTGGTGTTTTACAGTATACCATAATGTGCCTAGGGTTTGTGATTGTTTAAAAAAAGTTATTCTCCCTGAGATATATTATACTTTCTGTCTCTGAGAATTTATGTCTTTCATTAGTTCTAGCATTTTCTTAGCTATTTTCTCTTCAAACAGGGTCTCTCCCTCATTCTTTCTATTCTCTCTTGTGTAACTTTGGATATATGTCAGAACTTGTCATTCTTTCCTTTCTCTTTCTGTTTTCTATTTTCTTATCTTTTTGTGCTATATTCTGAGTATTTTCTTAAAATTTGGTTTCAGTTAACTAATCTCCTCATCCATGTTTATTTTGCTGTTTTACCTATCATTATACACATCTATCTATCTACCTACCTATCTATCATCTATTATCTATCTATCTATCTATCTATCTATCTATCTATCTATCTATCTATCTATCTATCTTTCTATCTATCATCTATCTATCTATCTACTATCTATCTATATCTATCTATCTATCTATCTATCTATCTATCTATCTATCTATATCTATCTATCTATCTATATCTATCTATCTATCTACTATCTATATCTATCTATCATCTATCTATCTATTGTTTTTTTTTTTTTTGCAATTTAAATGTTAATGTTTTATTATTTTTTTTTATTTTTTTTTCATAGTACTTTTTATTTATTTATTTTTAATTAATTTTAATGAGGTGACATTGATAAATCAGGGTACATATGTTCAGAGAAAACATCTCTAGATTATTTTGACATTTGATTATGCTGCATTCCCATCACCCAAAGTCTAATTGTCTTCCGTCACCTTCTAACTGGTTTTCTTTGTGCCCCTCCCCTCCCCCAACCCCCAACCCCCTCCCTTTCCTCCCCCACCCCGTAACCCCCACACTCTTGTCCATGTGTCTGAGTCTCATTTTTATGTCCCACCTATGTATGGAATCATATAGTTCTTCATTTTTTTCTGATTTACTTATTTCGCTCAGTACAATGTTATCAAGGTCCATCCATGTTGTAAATGATCCAATGTCAACATTTCTTATGGCTGAGTAGTATTCCATAGTATATATGTACCAAAGCTTTTTTTTTTTCTTTTTTTTCTTTTTTTTTATTTTATATAATTTTATTTTTTTAATGGGGTGACATCAATAAATCAGGATACATATATTCAAAGATAACAAGTCCAGCTTATCTTGTCATTCAATTATGTTGCATACCCACCACCCAAAGTCAGATTGTCCTCTGTCACCTTCTATCTTGTTTTCTTTGTGCCCCTCCCCACCCCCTATCCCTCTCCCATTCCCCCCTCCCCCCCCGTAACCACCACACTCTTATAAATGTCTCTTAGTTTCACTATTATGTCCCACCTACGTATGGAATAATACAGTTCCTGTTTTTTTCTGATTTACTTATTTCGCTTCGTATCATGTTATCAAGATCCCACCATTTTGCTGTAAATGTTCCGATGTCATCATTTCTTATGGCTGAGTAGTATTCCATAGTGTATATGTGCCACATCTTCTTTATCCAGTCATCTATTGATGGGCTTTTTGGTTGTTTCCATGTCCTGGCCACTGTGAACAATGCTGCAATAAACATGGGGCTGCATGTGTCTTTACGTATCAATGTTTCTGAGTTTTTGGGATATATACCCAGTAGAGGGATTGCTGGGTCATAAGGTAGTTCTATTTTCAATTTTTTGAGGAACCACCATACTTTCTTCCATAATGGTTGTACTACTTTACATTCCCACCAACAGTGTATGAGGGTTCCTTTTTCTCCACAGCCTCTGCAACATTTGCTGTTACCTGACTTGCTAATAACAGCTAAACGAACAGGTGTGAGGTGGTATCTCATTGCCGTTTTGATTTGCATTTCTCTAATAGCTAAAGAAGATGAGCATCTTTTCATATATCTGTTGGCCATTTGTATTTCTTCCTGGGAGAAGTGTCTATTCATATCCTCTTCCCATTTTTTTATTGGATTGTTTGTTTGTTTGTTGTTGAGTTTTATGAGTTCTTTGTATATTTTGGATATTAGGCCCTTATCTGAGCTGTCGTTTGAAAAAATCATTTCCCATTTAGTTGGCTTTCTGTTTATTTTGTTATCAGTTTCTCTTGCTGAGCAAAAACTTCTTAGTCTGATGTAGTCCCATTCATTAATTTTTGCCTTCACTTCTCTTGCCTGTGGAGTCAAATTCATAAAATGCTCTTTAAAACCCAGGTCCCTGAGTTGAGTACCTATTTCTTCTTCTATGTACTTAATTGTTTCAGGTCTTATGTTTAGATCTTTGATCCATTTTGAGTTAATTTTTGTACAAGGGGAGAGACTGTAGTCCAGTTTCATTCTTTTGCATGTGGCTTTCCAGTTTTCCCAGCACCATTTATTGAAGAGGCTTTCTTTTCTCCATTGTGTGTTGTTGGCCCCTTTATCAAAAATTATTTGACTATATATATGTGGTTTTATTTCTGGACTTTCTATTCTGTTCCATTGGTCTGAGTGTCTATTTTTCTGCCAATACCATGCTGTTTTGATTGTCGTGGCCCTATAATAGAGTTTGAAGTCAGGTATTGAAATGCCCCCAGCTTCATTCTTTTTCTTTAGGATTGCTTTGGCTATTCGGGGTTTTTTATAGTTCCATATAAATCTGATGATTTTTGCTCTATTTCTTTAAAAAATGTCATTGGAAGTTTGATGGGAATTGCATTAAATTTGTATATTGCTTTGGGTAATATAGCCATCTTGATTATATTTATTCTTCCTAGCCAAGAACAAGGTATATTCTTCCATCTCATTATATCTTTTTCGATTTCCCTTAACAATGGTTTATAGTTTTCATTATATAAGTCCTTTACATTCTTTGTTATGTTTATTCCTAAGTATTTTATTTTTTTTGTTGCAATCATGAAGGGGATTGTTCTTTTGAGTTCCTTTTCAGTTGTTTCATTGTTGGCATATAGAAAGGCTATTGACTTCTGTATGTTAATTTTGTATCCTGCGACCTTACTGTATTGGCTTATTGTTTCTAGTAGTCTTTTTGTGGATTCTTTGGGGTTTTCGATGTATAGTATCATATCATCTGCAAAAAGTGATACCTTTACTTCTTCTTTTCCGATATGGATGCCTTTTATTTCTTTGTCTTGTCTGATTGCTCTGGCTAGAACCTCTAGTACCACATTAAATAAGAGTGGAGAGAGTGGACAACCCTGTCTTGTTCCTGATTTAAGGGGGAAAGCCTTCAGTTTAGTGCCATTTAATATGATGTTAGCTGATGGTTTATCATATATGGCCTTTATCATGTTGAGATATTTTCCTTCTATACCCATTTTGTTGAGAGTCTTAAACATAAAATTGTGTTGTATTTTATCGAAAGCCTTTTCTGCGTCTATTGATAAGATCATGTGGTTTTTGTTCTTTGTTTTGTTGATATGGTGTATTACGTTAACCGTTTTACGTATGTTGAACCATCCTTGAGATTCTGGGATGAATCCCACTTGATCATGATGTATTATTTTTTTAATATGTTGTTGTATTCGATTTGCTAGTATTTTGTTTAGTATTTTAGCATCTGTATTCATTAGAGATATTGGTCTTTAGTTTTCTTTTTTTGTGCCATCCTTGCCTGGTTTTGGTATGAGGGTTATGTTGGCTTCGTAAAATGTGTTTGGAAGTATTGCTTCTTCTTCAATTTTTTGGAAGACTTTGAGTAGAATAGGAACCAAGTCTTCTTTGAATGTTTGATAAAATTCGCTGGTATAGCCGTCAGGGCCTGGACTTTTATTTTTGGGGAGGTTTTTAATGGTTTTTTCTATTTTTTCTCTACTGATAGGTCTGTTTAGGCTTTCTGCTTCTTCTTGACTCAGTCTAGGAAGGTTGTATTTTTCTAGGAATTTATCCATTTCTTCTAGGTTGTTGAATTTAGTGGCATAAAGTTTTTCATAGTATTCTTCAATAATTCTTTGTATATCTACGGTGTCCGTGGTGATTTCTCCTCTTTCATTTTGGATTTTGTTTATATGAGTTCTTTCTCTTTTTTCATTGGTAAGTCTTGCCAAGGGTTTGTCAATTTTGTTGATCTTTTCAAAGAACCAGCTCCTTGTTCTATTAATTTTTTCTATAGTTTTTCTGTTCTCTAATTCATTTATTTCTGCTCTGATTTTTATTATCTCCTTTCTTCGGCTGGTTTTGGGTTGTCTTTGTTCTTCTTTTTCTAGTTCCTTAAGGTGGGAAGTTAAGTGGTTCACTTGGGCTCTCTCTTGTTTGTTCATATATGCCTGAAGTGATATGAACTTCCCTCTTATCACTGCTTTTGCTGCATCCCATAGATTCTGATATGTCGTATTGTCATTTTCATTAGTCTGTATATATCTTTTGATCTCTGCACTTATTTCTTCTTTGACCCATTCATTTTTTAAAAGTATGTTGTTTAGTTTCCACATTTTTGTGGGATTTTTTTCCTCTTTTTTGCAGTTGAATTCTAGTTTCAAGGCTTTATGATCAGAAAATATGCTTGGTACAACTTCAATTTTTCTGAATTTGCTGATGTTGTTTTTGTGGCCCAACATATGGTCAATTCTTGAGAATGATCCATGTACACTGGAGAAAAATGTATACTCAGTCACTTTGGGATGAAATGTCCTGTAGATGTCTATCATATCCAGGTGCTCTAGTGTTTTGTTTAAGGCCACTATGTCTTTGTTGATTCTCTGTTTGGATGACCGATCTAGAGCCGTCAGCGGTGTATTGATGTCTCCAAGTATGATTGTGTTTTTGTCAGTTTTTGTTTTAAGATCAATAAGTAGCTGTCTTATATATTTTGGTGCTCCTTGGTTTAGTGCATATATATTAAGAACTGTTATGCCTTCTTGATTCAGTGTCCCCTTAGCCATTATGAAATGGCCATTTTTGTCTCTGAGTACTTTTCCTGTCTTGTAGTCAGCATTATCTGATATGAGTATTGCTACACCTGCTTTTTTTTGGATGTTATTTGCTTGGAGTATTGTTTTCCAGCCTTTCACTTTGAATTTGTTTTTATCCTTGTTACTTAGATGAGTTTCCTGTAGGCAGCATACAGTTGGATTTTCTTTTTTAATCCATTCTGCTACTCTGTGCCTTTTTATTGGTGAGTTTAATCCGTTTACATTTAGTGTAATTATTGATACTTGTGGGTTCCCTATTGCCATTTTATATCTTGCTTTCTGTTAGTTTTGTGTCTTGTTTGATCCTTCTCTTTTGTTTTTCTATCTTTTGTTTTTATTTGGTTGTATTCCATACTTCTTTCCTCTGTTGCTATCTTTTTTAAATCATGTGCTTCTGTGGTGGTTTTTTCAATGGTGGTTACCTTTGAGTAATGAAAAGGGTCCCTACCCTGTTCATTGTAGCGAACTATTTTGTGAGTACTTTTGCACTCCATCGTCCTTTGCTACTGTTAATCTCCATCTTCTCCCCCTCTTTCTTTTTGTTGTTGTCACAGTTTAAATTTGGTTTTATTGTGTTCTTCTTGGAGCTTTTACTTGTGGCTCTGTTTTTTTTTGTTCTTTGTATCTGATTGGAGAACCCCCTTTAGTAATTCCTGGAGTGGGGGTTTTCTGATGATAAATTCCCTCATCTTTTCTGTATCTGTGAATGTTTTTATTTCTCCTTCATATTTGAAGGATAGCTTTGATGGTATAGTATTCGTGGCTGAAAGTTCCTCTCTTTCAGGACTTTAAATATTGGGGTCCATTCTCTTCTAGCTTGTAGAGTTTCTGCTGAGAAATCTGATGATAATCTAATGGGCCTTCCTTTATATGTTGTATTCTTCTTTTCCCTGGCTGCCTTGAGAATTTTTTCTTTGCTGTTGGTTTGTGTCAATTTCATTATGATGTGCCTTGGAGTAGGTTTGTTGGGGTTAAGAAAACTTGGAGTTCTGTTTGCTTCTTGAACTTGAGGCTTTAGTTCTTTCCACAGGCTTGGGAAGTTCTCATCTATTATTTGTTTGAGTATGTTCTCCATTCCATTTTCTCTCTCTTCTCCCTCTGATATACCTATTATTCTTATGTTATTCTTTTTGATGGAGTCAGATAATTCTTGTAGGGCTATCTCATTTTTTTAAATTTTTGAGTCTCTTTCTTCTTCTCTCTGTTGTGCCTCAAGTTGCTTGTCTTCTATGTCGCTAATCCTCTCTTCTATCTGACCTGTTCTATTAGCTAAGCTTGTTACTTCGTTTTTCAGCTCGTGAATTGAGTTTTTCATCTCTGTTTGATTTGTTTTTATAGTTTCAATTTCCTTGGACATATATTCTTTGTGTTCATTGAGTTGTTTTCTGAGCTCCCTAAATTGCCTTTCTGTGTTTTCTTGTATATCTCGGAGGATTTTTAGGATTTCTATCTTGAATTCTCTGTCATTTAGCTCCAAGGTTTCCAATATATTAAATTTTTTCTCCATAGATTTTTCCTCATCTAGCTGTGTTACCTCTCTTTCTTTTGTATCCATGATATTCGATTTTCTCTTCCTTAATGGCATCTGAGGGTGGTTTTGTTGATAGTATTAATGAGATTTAATAAAGAATAAAAAGTTTAAAAAAATAATAAAAAAAAATCGAAAAAAGTTGTTTTTTTAAAAAAAAAATTAATAATGAAATAAAGAAAAATAAAATAAAATAAAAATTAAAAAAAAAAAAAAAAAAAAAGGAAATTATTCCCCTCCTCCTTTTTTCCTCTCCTCTCCTCTCCTCTCCCCTCTTTCTTGATAAAATCTTGTGGTGGACTGTGAATTATAACAAACAATGCCTGTGATGGAGGGCCTGAATTGGGGAAAAGTAATAAAGGGGCAAACAAAAAAAACAAAAAAAACAAAAAAAAAAAAAAAAAGAAAAAAGAAGAAAAAAAAAAAAGAGCGTATGGACCCACAAAAAGCAAATAAGGAAAAAATTTGGGTCAAGAATAAAATGATTTGCTTTTAGGTGTTGGTTGTCTAAGAGTTATGATGAGAGGATTAAGAGGAAAACGGAAAAATGGGGGGACAAATTAAAAAATTACTATTGTATTTAGTGGAACAAGAACTAGATAATATGGAGAGCCAGGGATGGGAGCACTGCTAGTGAGTTAAAAAGGTGAAGTAAAAACCCCCCAGAATGCCACAAACATAAGTTTGAGTCCCAGATAAGATAATTTGTTTGTTATTGAGGTTTGAGTGAGAGGAGATGTAAAGGAGAAAGGAAGAAACTAATATAGAGGGAGAAAAGAAAGAGAGAGAGAGAGAAAAAAAGAGGGAACCACTAAAAGAAGAAAAAAGAAAGGAGAGACAGAGAGAGAGTTAAGGGTTTTGGAGTGCAACCCTCATAGAGAGAAAGGAAGAGAAGAGAAAAGATAATGGGAGATGTAACACTTATGGGTAGTGTAGTTCAAGGAGAGGAGAGAGTAAGACCGGTAGAGAGTTAATCGGCCAAATTGGAGGAGGAAAAAAAAAGTATCAAGAATGAAGATAAGAGAAACAAACGAACAAATATAATAAAATGGGATAGGTTATAAAGTCTGCAGATTATTCTTGATTTTGAGAGGTTATCTTCTTGCTTTTTCTTTTCTCTCCCTCTTCCTGGTCGGTGACTCTGTACCCCGGGTTTTGCCCCTTTGCCACGCTCAGGTGGAGGTTTGCAGTTGATAAGTCTCTATGGCAATGTCATGTATTGTGCTTTAGTCTTGTTGGCAGTCTAGGCTATTAGCATTTATAGGCTCCGACAGTGAGATAGTCCGTGTTCCTAGAGCCTTTCTCCTAGTCTTTCCTTCCTCAATTAGTAGCCTGATAATCCAGCTATGGGGTTGCTGCTGCCTCTGCCTGGATAGTAAGAGGCTCAAAGAGCTGGCAACTCCCCACTCTATTTCCACTCAGCACAGGGCTCTGGGTAAGGCTCAGTCAGTCAGAGCTGCTAGCATAATCAGGCGGGCTTTCCGGCCATTCAAAGACCTCTGGCTCTGCCACTCTGTCCGGTAACACAAGCGGGTGCCCACTTCCGGGGCGCTTGGAGGAAACTCTCACTCACTGCGTGCGCAGACCAGGATATCCGGCCAGCAGTCTCACGCTCTGAGTGAAACCCCCAACCGCAGGGAAAAATTGCAGCGTTGGAATTGAGTCTCGCTCCGTCCCCGTGCGCGAATTTTGCAAGGCGCTGGGGCGGCCCGAGATTCCGCTTTGGCCCACACAAAGGCCCCTGACTCTGCTCCTCTGTGCGATGACACGGGCGCGCACTGCCGAGGCACTCGGAGGAATCGCTCACTCCTTATCTGCGCGCGCAAACCAGGATATGAGGCCGGCCGCTTTCCCTCTGAGTGAAACACCCTCGGCAAGGAAAATCTCCACCGTTGGAATTAGTTCTCACTCCCTCCCATGCGTGGCTTTCCCAGGGCGCTGGGGCTGCCCAGAGACTCTGCCCTCGGCCCACAGAAAGGCCTCTGACCCTGCCTCTCCGTGGGGCAACACGGGCACCCACTCTCGGGGCCTAGGAAGAAATTCTCGCCCACTAACTGCGCACCAACCAGGAGACCGGGTAAAATGGCCGCGCCGCTTGTCTTTCTTTGTTTGGGTTTGGCGCGAGTGTTAGCTTGTATTGCCCGGGTTGCCACAGGATCAGATTTTCCTCGGCTTGGATCTCTGTGCCACAGCCTGGTTCGGCTGTTTGTTTCACGGCCTGGATGTATTCACCCCCTTTGCCCGCCTCAGTTTCTATATTCACAGTTACCAGAGAAAGCCGCCCTGTTTAGGTTAGTGAGGAAGGCGGAGCATTTCTTACTCCCTATTTCCTTGGGGGTTTGGTTATATATTTAGCCAATTTTTCACTCAATCATACCTTTGGGTGTATTGCGAAGCATCTGGAAGCTCCAAGTATAGGTTTTTCTGTTTCTGGTTGAAGATCTTGTTGAGTTTTGGGGGAGATTTATCGGTATCGCTTCCTACCCCGCCATTACTCTCTATCTATCTATTGTTAAATGTATATATGTAGATATATTTACATGTTTTTAATTACATACAGTTTTATTTCTATTTCTATAAGTTCTATTTGGTTCTTTGTCAAATCTGTTTTGTCACTTTTGATAGTCCCCCTTTCCCTGTTCCTTTTTCTATCTTTCATGTCTTTCAACATTTCATACATAGTTATTTAACATTCTATATTTGATAGTTCTATTCTATTTGAAGTTCTTGGAGGTTTAAATTATGCGTGCTGTTTCTGCAGATTCTTACCAATAGTGGTTGGTTACTTTGTGGTTTAGTAAATTTCCCCTCTTTTTTAATACTTACATTTAATTGAATATAAACTGTCAGAATCCTCATGTGACTGGGTTAGGAAGGCTTTGCTCTGGAGAAGATTTGCACTTTCTTCTGCTAGGCACACAGGTGTTATCAAACTGGTACACTAATTTATTTTCTTTGTTTGGGGTTTTCAAGGTTAGGTGGGCAATGAAAATTAGAACCTTAGACTCATGTTATAAATTCCCAGGAGAAACCATCATTATTATTTTAAATCTGTGTTATCATTACTATCATTAATGATGTCTTCCACCTGGATCTGTGGCAGAAACAGACTGAGTTCCCTCTGACTTGTTTAGCCAACAGATGTGTTTATCTAGTCTACCATTCTCCTAGAGAGTGAGCCCCTTTGAAGGTTTAAGCTTTATGTGAGTCTCAAGTTTATTCCTCTACTTTGTACAGACTCCGAAGACCCATTTACCTGTGTAACCATTTAGGGGTTTCTTAAAGAATCAGCATTAATATTTTAGGTTTGCTGGCCATATGTTCTCTGTTGCAACTACTGAACTCTGCTGTTGTAGCACAGAAGCAGTCATAGAACATACATGAATGGCATGGCCATGTGTCAATAAAACTTTATTGGCAAAAACACATGGTTAGCCTGTGTGCTATGGTTTGTTCATCCTTGCTCTGTTGGCATTTGCACCTGAGCAGCCCAGCTCCTGAATTTTCTTACTTTTTTGGGCATATTTTGTTTTGCTTTATTTTATTTTATGTTTGGGGGAATTTTCCATATTATTATTGAGAGTTAATCAATTTATTTAATATTGTAATTTATCTAGCATCTGAGTGTTTTATGGTAAAAGAATTTTCAAAATATCTAGTCATCTCTATTTCTAATAGCAATATCCAACAATTTATCTCTTCTCTTTAGCTTACCTACCATCTCAGCTAAACAAAACTTGGTACATTAGCTAAATGATAACCATCTGTTTTCCCTAAGCATCTCCCCTAGTCTTTTCACATCTTGTTGTACCAATTTATACTTCCTCTTCCACCTGAGAGCACACAGTCTCAGGTTGGCATGATTTCAGGAAGGGGATACTAACACTCTGACCTTTATTCTGTCATGTCAGAGGATGCAGTAGAAGAAATTTGGGTGCTGTGTGTAAATGTGGCCTTCTGCAAACACATTCAGCCCTATTCATTAAGCTTCTGCCACATGCCACTCACTGCTCTAGGAGCTGGGGTTTAAAGGTAGAAAAAAACAGAAAAACCCTGTTCTCTTAGACCTGGCATTTTAATGGGGAGAAAGAGAAAAAAATGTGATTAGAACCAGAAAATATCAGGAAATGAGAGTGTTATGTTGAAAATAAAAGGAGTTGTTTTAATATTGAATGACCAGGAGGGTTTTTTTGTTTATTTGTTTGTTTCCAATTGGGTGGTAGGGGAGGAATACTTCGTGAGGAGACAACATTCAAACCTGACTTGAATGATATAAACGGACAAGCTCTGTCAGGATCTGTGGCCCCGGAGGGGAGGGGAGCATTAAGCCCAGGCTGAGAGCCTGTGTAGAGGCTGCAGAGTAGGAGGATTTTTGGTATTTTCTGGGGTCAGAGAGAAAGCCAGTATGGCTGAGATATAGCAATAGCAAAACTGAAACAAAAAGGTCTCAAAGAAAAAGAAAAATGGGAATCTGAGAAACAGGAGAACTAGCCCAGGAGTACAATGAAATGGAACCCTGGGGTGACAGCTGCATGGCAGTCTTACAAAACAATTGGTC
Source organism: Saccopteryx leptura (assembly GCF_036850995.1). Taxonomy (NCBI): domain Eukaryota; kingdom Metazoa; phylum Chordata; class Mammalia; order Chiroptera; family Emballonuridae; genus Saccopteryx; species Saccopteryx leptura. The sequence goes on along the minus strand of NC_089505.1, from coordinate 313,857,998 downwards.
CAAATTAGAACAGGAAAGCCGAGGGCCAATAAAGAACCTTTTCAGCAAGAAAGGGAGCTCCGTTACAGACGTTGTGTGATTAGGAACCTGTGAGATTTTCATGTCTTTTGTTAATCAGAAAAAAAAAAAGAAAAGCAACAGAAATTATGAGAAAAATAATTTTATATGAAAGGTATAGTTCAAATATGAAGCAAGCGGCAATGTGATCTGATTGAGAGCAGGTAATGTAATTTAAGAAAAGGGAGCACACCCTGGCCGGTTGGCTCAGTGGTAGAGTGTCGGCCTGGTGTGCAGGAGTCCCGGGTTCGATTTCCGGCCAGGGTACACAGGAGAAGCACCCATCTGCTTCTCCACCCCTCCCCCTCTCCTTCCTCTCTGTCTCTCTCTTCCCCTCCTGCAGCCGAGGCTCCATTGGAGCAAAAAGATGGCCCGGGCGCTGGGGATGGCTCCTTGGCCTCTGCCCCAGGCGCTAGAATGGCTCTGGTTGCGACAGAGCGATGCCCCAGAGGGGCAGAGCATCGCCCCCTGGTGGGCGTGCCGGGTGGATCCCGGTCGGGCGCATGCGGGAGTCTGTCTGACTGCCTCCCTGTTTCCAACTTCAGAAAAATACAAAAAAAAAAAAAAAAAAAAAAAGAAAGAAAGAAAAGGGAGCACATTTGAACTTGATGTGTGGCACATTCTTCTTTGGGCGGTACAGGTTCAGGGGCATACTGTCCAATTCTGCACTGACTTCTGTGAGTACACTTCCATTACTGAGTGGAGAATACTGATGCAATAACAGTAATATTATAAAGGTGGTCTGGGGGTTAAAAATTTGAGATTCCACCTATGTTGACAAAGCAAGAAAGACCCAAATGGAGTCGAGGACAGAAGGAAATGACGTGAACCCTGGAGCAGGAGAAGCCGCGCAGAAGGTGAAGGAGGCGGAGGGCCAGGCTCTCCAGCTACACTCATTCCTCGTCGTATGGGGTGCGGCAGAGGTTTGAGCAAAAATTTAAATGTTAACTTTGTATGCTGATTTTAGAAAGCATTATACTTCCGTTGTTTTATTCCACAATATTTATGGAATATTTTCCACCTTTAGTATGCCATGTACGGGGGAGTGAGTGAAGAACGAGACAAAAAAGTCCTTGTCTTCAAGTCACTTTTATATCTGTGGGGCAGAATGTGCCTTTCTGCAAATACCAAAAAGACCCAAGTGAGAGAAATGGAGTATTAATAACATCTCATCCACGCTCAGCAACGCCCAAGGTTCAATTATGTGTAGATGCTGAGGAGTCCTACATCTCTGTCTTCAGACACGATCTTGGTCCTGAGCTTGGGATCTGCCTGTCTCAGCACCCACTGAGCCCCTCTAAGCCCGATCTTCCACATCCTGAACTCTCTCAAAAACCATCTTCCTCCTTCCTCCGCCGCTTGGTCCCTTCTTCCACCCACACACCATCCCACGTCCACTCAGGTATCCAGCTCAGCTATTTCCTGGGTAGAACTCCACCCCCTGCATTGGTCTGTGTCCACTGCGCTTTCTCAGGCCTAGCCCTGACTTCTCATTTGCATTATTCCAACACACTTCTCACTGTTCCCCAATCCATTTTCCATACTGCAGCCAGAGAAACATTTCAGACAAACAGATCAGATCATCTCATTAATTAGCTTAAAGTCCTTCAATGACTTCCCACGCCCTTATGAAAAGGTTCAGATTCTTTAGAATGACTTGCAAAGTCCCTCTGTCTTTCTCTCTCCTGTGTATAGCTCTCTTCCACCAGGGTTTTCTTGCTCCTCCTGTACACTCAGCTGCTTGTGTCGCCGGCAAGGCACACACCCCACACTTGGCCGTGGGGTTCTGTTGTTTTGGTGTCCTATTGTGTCCAGGGCAGTGTGATTACAGAATGCAGGCTCTGGGTTCAAATCCTGATTCTATCACTTCCTTAGGTAGGTAACCTGACTTAGCTTAAACCGTGTGAGCATCTGTAAAGTAGAAACGGCAGCGAACTTATTTTACAAGTGTTATGGGTGTTACAAGACATATAACATGCCCACTGTGCATCTTCACGAATGCTGTGACTATCACTGTGACTCTCACACTTCTGGCTCCAGCTTAATGAGGCTCTCTGAGAGGGCCTCACTGAGATGCCCACTGTTTACATGGCTCTCAAATATCCCCTCTGTGCATGCATGCCCCTTTACTGTAATCCTCCATGCTTTCTCCTAGTGTGCAGTAGCCGTGACTGCTGGGGTGTGAGTGCCACAAGTGTGGATGCCAACCTCTTGTATCCTAGGACATTCCCAGTGTTCCATGTAGCACTCATGGGAGGGTTCAGTAAACAAGGAATAAATGTGGAATCCATGGGATAGATGCAGAATTTAGTTAATCTGACTTGACCCTGGAAAGAACTTTCTGACCTTGAGAATTGTGGGACCCCGGCACAGCTGAGCAGGACAGCTCAATGTCTGGAAATGCATTCTGTCATTCTGTACAGTGGGAGAGCTTTAAAAATGTATTTCTTTATCGGTTGTCCAAAATGCTTGTTTTCTAGCCATGTTTCTAACTTAGAGACTATTAGGAGATGTGTCTAAGTGTCTGAAGGGTGGAACCACCTCTTCCGGCCGAGTACAGAGAGATTTAAAGGCGGGCTTGCAGAGCATTGCACACGCCTCACTCTGCCTTGGGAAGGTCCCTTTTAAGGGGCAGTGCTATTTATTCATCTATGCACCTGCGCAGACCTATCACAGGACCAGCCAGCACTCCTCCCTCGAGAATGTTGCCCTGACCCGAGGCTGGGAGACCAGTGCTTGAGGTGGGTGTGACATGAACTCAGGCAGTGATTTGGCTCCTTTAAGAGCACGTACAAACTCCAGGAGTCCTGGGACTCCCACTCCTTCACAGCCAGCAGCGGAGCCCAGCTGTCGGCAGGCCCCACAGGACCTCACTGTGTTTACGCGAACAGTCGAACAGTCGTATGGTAACCTCTCCCAGCTCGTGGGCAGGCGGCAGTTACCTCATCTGCAGTCCAATGACCTCATCCACGTAAAATGTGGCAAGTGCAAGACAGGAGCTGAATGGCCCAGCCTCTCACTCAGAGCCCAGAGAAGCTTTCCTCCACGTGGGCTTAGGGAACCAGCCAGAGAACTGTCCACTTAGTAACTGCTCCCGGCCAAGAGCTGATTCATAAGTCAAGGGGATGTGTTTTCCAGGGGCTGGCGCTGCAGAAACTGAGTGCCCAAACCTGGGACCTGATCTCAGGGAATTTGTGCCCCCTCCCGCCCCCAAAAAGAACCACTGACCCAGGATAAGGCAGAGTCACAATCCTCCCAGCACACCCCCCCCCCCCAGCCACTTAGGCACTTTGAAGATGTGGACACACAAACAGGAAGAGAAATGCACTACAAAAGCAGAGAAAAACACGTGTTCTCTTAACTGGGGGAGGGAATGCATCACTAGATATATATTTTGTAAATGTTTATCACTTTCTTTGAATTATATTTGCTTTCTCCCTCCAAAAAATATTGCATGTGATGACTAGGAATATAAAATAAATTACCTTTGCTATAGGCTGCTGGGTTTATTAGCCCCTTTTAAGCTCTTCACAATATAAAGGACAGGCTGACCTAGAGTGGTCTCCTCCTCTCCTCTCTCAGTAACTGGAGCTCTGCTATTTGTGCATTTAGCAGCTTAACCCTTTGCATTACTCCAGGGCTCTGTGTTCTTTCTGGGATTTTTTGGAGGGAGGATGGCTGGTTTTGGAATGACATTTCAAATTTTAAGGCAGCTGATTTATGTTATCCATATTATGTGGATATTTAAAAAAAAAAAAACAGAGACAAAAACAAGTTTAGGAAATAAAAATGGAACAATACAAAAGTTAAATAGCTTCAGAGGTCCAGAATTTATTTGGATGAAGTCTACATAGTGAAGATCTCGTGTGTGTGTGCTTGCGTGTGTGTGTGTGTGTGTGTGTGTGTGTGTGTGCGCGCGCGCATGCACGCACGTGCGCATGTGGAAGGGATAAGTCCTTTTAATGATCAAATGTTAATAAACATGCAGAGTCATCCCCTGACTATAGGGATACATGGAGATCAATGAGCGATACAGGACCCATTGCTCTTCTCCTTTAAGTGCCTGATGAAACTAGTTATTTAAGGTGGGATCTTAGTCTTCCAGGGAGGGAAGCAAATTCTTGGCTCTAATGAGCCAAGGAGCAGAGGTCATTATTTCGATGGGGTGTTTGCTATTTACTCCCAGTCACACACTTGACAGATTCTTTCTTATTAGTGAGCTTGAAGCAGCACTGGAGACTGTTCAAATCATTTCCCCCAAATCTGGACTCCAGGACACTCCTCCTGCACACAGATGAATGCCTCTGTGAGCAAATTACCTCCCCAGCCTGTCCAGAGTCACCCAGGCTGCTGGCAAGTGGTTTTCTGAGCAAGGTAAGCAGAATGGAGAACCAGAGGCTGTATATTTGAACAGTCACGGGCCTGTGTGTGTCTCTGCCTCCTGCTGCACAGTCCGGAGCAAGATGGTGTAATGTGTGCATTTTACATATCAATGGCAGAGGAGGCTGTTTCCAGATGGCTGTACCTATTTCAATGCCACCTTTTTATGCAGAAGGAAGACTGTGTGACCTCCCTCCAAGTAAATGTGTTTTGTAAGCCCTGGGAATGAATGCTTAAAAAATGGTCCTGGGCTATATTTCATGTCTAGTCCATAGTGTTGTGTGTGTACAGCTGTTCGGGGCTGGCATGTGGTAGCATATTAAAAGGAAGATTACCATTTCCCGTTTTTTCCCCTTCTGAAGGCTTGATATGCATATATGAAACTTGTGAAAAAAATAGGCATAATGAGACAAGCAAGCCAGGTCTCAAGGCACTAGTCGGTGCACATCTGGAGTTTGTAGCATTCTGGAGATAGTTACTTATTCCCAGGAGCCGCCGCCGGGGTGGGAATGGTAGCCCGGTATCCATGGTGAGCTTCCCTATCGCAGTGAGCCAGGTGTGCGCGCATGTTGTTTCTTGGAAGGCTGTCCTCTGAGGGGGTGGGGAGGGGAGAGGACAAGAGAGGAGAGGAGGGAAAAAACAGAAGGGAGGTAATTAGGCGCCACCTTGCCCAGCGGAGCCAGCTCAGGCATCTGAAATCAGGAGTGGGTATTGGACAGGCGCTGGTGGAGTCAGATGCTGTGCACAGAGGTGCCTGCCAACTGCATGCTTGTTTCTATGGGGACAAGACCAGGGAAGGGAGGCCCTGGGGTCAGAAGGGACAGAGATAACAACCTCCAGCAGGATGGGCTTAGGAAGGTCCTTCCTACTTGCCTCCTATGTAGTGTGGTACTGGTTTTGAACCAACAGCCGGAACCTGTGCTGTTTTTACGCCTGCTAGAGACACTGGAAGTGTTTCAAACCTTTCAGGCTGTTATTTGGAGAAACGTTTCATGGGGCAGCATTTTGACTGGATAGCTGTCTGGCTGCTCTCGACATTCCCATTTCATGGGTAGGGAAAGTGAAGAGTGAAGCGCTGTGCGGACCTGCTTTACAGCGACGGGGAAGTTTTCCCAGGAAGAGAGTTTGTTTTAGTTTTATAGATTCATGGGACTCAGGATTTTTTTTTTTTTTTTTTAAGCTGTAAGATTGTGAGGTTCCAGATGCTCTGTGTAAAACAATGCCCCACAGGGAAAAGTCAGGGAGGGGAAGTGTGAGGTCCAGCTTGAGGCCACCCTAAAAAGGGCCATAAACAGCAGCTGCTTCTATTGTGTGTGCCAAGTGCTGCCTGTTAGTTAGGTCTCCTAACTCCTTGTTTCTTTCTCTTAAACCAGATGTGACCAACAGGAGTTTGTCAATTCGTAGGTGGACCCAGATGGTGGGAATCAGGAAAAGGAAGCTGAGGGGAGGGTTGGGGGCGCCTGGCAGCCCAGGCGAGGAAGGCTTTCTACCCTTGCCTGGGTGCTGGGTCTTCCTCCATTTCCACATCTGACCTGCTGTCCTGTCACCCAGCTCTCGAGACTCGGCAGCTGAGGCAAAGTGGAAAACGGGTGCTTTATGTGTTTGATCTTGAAACTCAAATATGGGCATGTGGGGGGCACAGGACACACCTGGGGGGGACAGGCGATGGCAGAAGAGTGTTCACAGGAGCCACAGCGGGGGAACCCCCAGATGGAGGATGGGAAGAGGGTAAACAAACGAACTGCATGCCACTGGGACCACGAAGACCCTGGGTGATGAAACAGGAGTGCACGGCAGGAAAAGACAGAGACGGTTCACTCAGCCATACCTCATGGTGGGCTTCATAAATACCCCATTTGTAGGGAACAGATGACACCCTCAGAGCCATGTTACCTCTAGTTAATTCTGTGTGTTTGTGTGTACCATTTAAGAAACTGTGGGTTGGAGTATTCTTAATTACTACTCTTTCTTTTTCTCTTTTATTTCTCTTTTCCTCTTTCTTTTCCTCAAATACAGAACGTTTTGAGATATAAATCAAAAGAGCTGTCTGTGCCCTGTCCAGATAGCTCAGTTGCTTAGAGCAATGTACCAATACATCAAGGTTACGGGTTCAATCCCCAGTCAGGGCACATATAAGAATCAACCAGTGCATGCATATATGAGTAGAGCAATGGGTTGATGTCTTTCTCTCTCTAAAAATCAATAATAATAATTTTTAAAAGCTGTCTGAAATAAGTTATACCCGAACTAGTACAGCCAAGAGTCAGAGCAGGTCTTGTTCCCACAGTAAATGGCTGTGGCCCAGGTAAATGGACCCAAAAGCCATAGCCTCTTTTTATCTCTTTCTTTCCATGGAGCTGATGAGGGCTTCAACGTTGCTCCCAAAGCTATTTCTGTCATTGTACTTGACAGATACTTCTGAATTACACAGCAGAGGATTCGCATCAACAGCTGGTAGAAATGGGATGGGTGTAGCCATTCTGGAGAGCAATTAAAAAATATTTAGCCACATTGCGTATTTTTATATTCCTAGACATGGCACTCCCGATATATGCCAGAGAAGCTCTTGCATAAGTCCATATGGAAACAAACGTGTGAAGGTGAATTTCATAGCAGTATTTTGCACCCCAGAGAGTTGGAGGCAACATAGGTGTGTGTCGTTTGGGGAATAGACAGGTGAATGTGATAGAAGCGTATGGTGGCATACATGCAGCAAGTGAAGCAATGCATGAACACAGCTCTTTAGAAAGGGTGTTAAATGAAAAAGCAAGAAATAGAATAAGAGCTATTGTATGGTACCATTTTACAATTAGAAAAAGCATGCACATGGGGGTCAAAAATAAAGAGAACAAGGTAAAATTTAAAAAAGGAGAGGTTTTGTATTGACCGATTACAACATTGTGCCATGAACTGAAGGAACAATGAACTCAGCTCTGTACTTGAATTGCTTTGTATAAAAGTTGTCTCTCATTGACCAACCTATCCATAAGATACCACAGTTTCTGTGTTAAGAGGCACTATAGATATGTGTAAATGAATCTATAATATAATAGATTCAAATACTCAATCATCAAATACTCTTTAAACCTATACTTCAGAATTTAAACTGTGCTAGGTGTGGTGGGGCCATGCTATGGTACTGTTCTTGTTGTTATCATGCTGTTTGGAAATTATATGTGAAATAATATGCAATTCAAAATGGCTTATAGTTAAGGCCCAAACTATGTGAGACATATCACATGAATTGCGTGAGATTTTTTTTAAAATAAATTTTTATTAATGTTAATGGGATGACATCAATAAATCAGGGTACATATACTCAAAGAGAACATGTCTAGGTTATCTTGTCATTAAATTATGTTGCATACCCCTCGCCCAGAGTCAGATTGTCCTCCGTCACCCTCTATCTAGTTCTCTGTGCCCCTCCCCCTCCCCCTAACTCTCTCCCTCCTTCCCTCCTGCGTCCTCCCTCCCCCCACCCCTGGTAACCACCACACTCTTGTCCATGTCTCTTAGTCTCATTTTTATGTTCCACCAATGTATGGAATCATGTAGTTCTTGTTTTTACAACAACAAAAAAGATAGTTGGTGAGGACAAAAGTAATCAGGAAAATTGTAACGGAGGAAGATGCTCTGCACTGAGACATGAAGCATGGAACCGTGACTGGAACAGCCAGACCCCACAGAAGGGGGCAGGTTGGAGGTGTGGAGGAAGTGAAATGCAGGACACACTTACCTGGTCACCGGTGTGGCATTCATTTCCTGCGAACTGTGCTTTCCCTCCCTTAGCTCTGATGTCCCCTCGGAATCCTTGGGAAGCTGTTTTGTACAACCTCTGAAAACCTGTCCTGAGCCTGCTCAGGGCATGCCTGAGAGTGGGATATGGGATTTGGCCAGGAAGATGCGTCTACCACTAACACATGAATTTCCTTTCACTTTATTTTTCCTCTTATACTTGGGGCTGCCTCCCAGCTTTGCCTCCTTCCATAGGATAATGCAGAAGAGTTGCCATTTAAAGTGTCAATTCTCCATTGACAATATCTGATAGAACATTCTCATGTCACATACTTGTGGACAGACCTCCAATGACCATTTTTCAAGATCTTTTTAAAAATCAAAATTATACTTTAAAGAATCCAACCAATACTGCAATGTTTAAGAAAAATGGGAATCCCAAACCCCATGCCTGCATTTCTTCTTAATCTGAGACCGTCACTTTGAACTATATTGAAAAATTCTATTTAATATAACCATATTGCTACATTTTAATTTTCAATTTTAGGCATTTAGGATTTAAGTTTCTTTCCTCTTCCCTCCTTGACACAATAAACATTTTCCACACCCATCTTCCTAATTATAATCATATAATTTTGTTTAAACAAATATTTAGAGTATGTTACTTGAAGCTGAGCCATGTAATAACAATAATTATTTTTCCTTTTCTAAATAACTTTTTGATCTCTTTGGCTCTTAGCTTTCCAATGAAATAGCCACTAGGCACATGTGGTTACTGAATACTTAAATTGTGGCTAGTATGACTAAGGAGTTAATTTTTTATTTTTTTTAATTTTTTTGTATTTTTCCGAAGTTAGAAGCAGGGAGGCAGAGAGACAGACTCCTGCATGCGCCCAACCGGGATCCACCTGGCAAGCCCATTAGGGGGTGATGCTCTGCCCATTTGGGGCATTGCTGTGTTGCAACTGGAGCCATTCTAGCACCTAAAGCAGAGACCAAGGAGCCATCCTCAGCGCCCAGGACAACTTTTCTCCAATGAAGCCTTGGCTGCAGGAAGAAAAGAGAGAGATAGAGGGAAAGGAGAGGGGGAAGGGTGGAGAAGCAGATGAGCGCTTTTCCTGTGTGCCCTGGTCGGGAATCAAACCCAAGACTTCTACACACCAAGCTGATGCTCTACCACTGAGCCAACTGGCCAAGTAGGAATTAATTTTTTAATATTATTTAATTTTAATTCTCTTACATCTAAACTTAAAAACTGATGGCTCTTGGAAAACTTTTAAGTATGTTTTAAATACCTTTGGTATGTAAATAACCTTTTCAAATGCAAATTAATAAAAACTAAATACTGGCAAAATCAAGTATTTCTGATAAATTTCAGTGTGCAAATTGAGATGTATAAAATTTCAGTGTGCAAATTGAGATAAAGTATACACTTTATCTCAAAGATTTAATATGAAAAAGAATATAAATATCTCATAATTATAAATTAATTTTGTGTAGAAATCATATTTTGGATATATTGGGTCAAAATAAAAAATATTGATATTAGTTAATTAATTTCAACTCTTTGTTTTAAAAATGTTATTACTAATAAATTTAAAATTGCATATGAGGTTCACACTTTGTTTCTATTGTAGAATATTGCTTCATATCATAGTCACTTAGTTTATTTATTTGTCTTTTTTTAATTTTGAAATGAAATTTAATGGGGTGCCTGACCTATGGTGGCACAGTGGATAAAGCGTCGACCTGGAAATACTGAGGTCGCTGGTTCGAAACCCTGGGCTTGCCTGGTCAAGGCACATATGGGAGTTGATGCTTCCAGCTCCTCCCCACCTTCTCTCTGTCTCTCTCTCCTCTCTCTCTTCCTCTCTGTCTCTCTCCCTTTCTCTCTCCTCTCTAAAATGAATAAATAAAATTAAAAAAAAATTAATGGGGTGACATTGATCAATAAGAGTATATAGGTTTCAGGTAAACATTGCTATAGCATTTAAACTGTTGATTGTGTTATGTGCCCATCACCCAAAGTCAAATCATTTTCTGGAACCATATAATTATTTGATTTTCAGTGCATTTATCAACCCCCAATTCTAAGCCAGTCTTCTGGACCTCCTCTTGATATGTGCACCCACATCAGACACTGTCTCTTCATCTTCTGGGGCATCTGTCTTGGAGTTCTCTGATTAGCTCTTGTCTAGACTGGCTATGGTCACTCTGAGATCCTTCTTTCTTCCCCCTTTTTGTTCTGTGTCAAAGCCCGCTTCTTGGGTCTCATATTTTCTTCCTTCTTGGTTCATTCTTTTGTATTATAAAACACACTTTCCCGTCGCTTTCTCAGAAAAAGTGTGTAAAGTATTAATTTTTTCATATATCTTCATTCTACACATCCTTAACTCATAGTTTGTCTGGATACGTAGCCCGTTATGGAGATAATTTTTCAAAATTTTGAAGGCACTGTACCGTTGTGTTTTAACTTCCTGTGTTATGGAGAAGTTCTAAGAGTTTTGATTTCTTTCCATTTGTACATGGCCTCTTTCTCTCTTTCTTTCATTTTCTCTCTTTCTTTCTCTGTCTCTCTCCTTGCAGAGTCTTCTTTGCCTCAATAATGTTGTGAGGTTTCATAATGATGTGACTTGGTGTGGGTCATGCCCTTCAGTTCTGGGAAATTTCCTTAACTTGCTTTTTCGATGACTTCCTTTTCTGCTCTTTCTCTTTGGGACTCTGTTATTTGGATGAAACAGATTATTGGTGGTCTGTACTGACCCTCTAATTTTCTTTTCTTTTCTCTTTTATTTTCCATCTATGTCTTTTACTCTTCTTTCTAAAATTTCCCCACCTTACCTGCCAGCCCTTCGGCTGAGTTATTCACTAATATTATCATAAATTTAATTTCCAAAAGCTCTTTTTCAGTCTTTTTATTTTTAATAGCATCCTGTTCTTGTTTCATAGGGAAAATATCTTCTATAGCTTCTTCTCCAAGGACAGTAAGATTGTTTTGCATTTTAATTTTTTTTTTCACCTCAAAATCTCCTCTATATCCCCTTTCGTCCTGTGTTTAGTCTCTTTCTTTCATGTTAAAGGCTTCCTCAGATGACTAGCAATCCTGGGTTGTTTTCACATGCTTAGGGTGGGCTAGATACTGGGTGGAAGCCATGTGTGTGAGGGGGATGTCCTATCAAAAGGGGATTTCTCTGTAGGGAGACTGCAGGGAGGTCCCACGTAAGCTGCTTTAGGTCTTTCCCCTACAACTGGTCAGAATTCTCAGATGATAAACTGTGTGTCTTTTGCCTATAGGATCATAGCCTGGCTGTCAGCTTTCTGGGAGTGGATTTGGATAAGAGGGCTTGGGATCTCAACATTCAGCAAGTACACATTCTCCAAACTCATCTCTTTCTCCGAGGCTCCCAGGTGCTGTTGGCTGTCTCTGCCTGCTATCTTTTTTCTGTTTAACAAGCTACCCCAAAACTCTGTGGCTTAGAATACCTGTTTTATTTTGCTCATGATATTTAGGGTCAGCAATTTGGCAGCTCAGCTGGTTGGTGTATCTCTGGTCACATGACCTAAGAAGGCAGAGTTGGGATAGAGGGGGTTCACTTCTTTTTTTAAATTTATTTTTATTTTTTTAAATGAATTTTAATGGGCTGACATTGATAAATCAGGGTACATATGTTCAGAGAAAACATCTCCAGGTTATTTTGACATTTGATTATGTTGCATACCCCTCACCCAAAGTCAAATTGTCTACCGTCACCTTCTATCTGGTTTTCTTTGTGCCCCTCCCCCCCCCCCCCAGGGTTCACTTCTATGCTACTTCTCACTCCCAAGGTATGCCCCTCCCCGCCCCACTCCCTCTCCATGGTAGTATCTCAGAGATTTTATGTCTTTTACATGGCTGCTGACCTCCAATGGGCAGGAAACAAAAGTTGCCAGGCCAGCTATGACCAGAGCTGGCACAATGTCACTTCCAGCATATTCAGTTGGTTACAGAAGTCACAAAATCTCCCCAGCTTCTGCCCAGATTCAAGCATGTGAAGAAATAGACTCCTCCTATGGACAGAAGAGGAAAGTCACATTGCACATGAGCATGTGGCTTGGGAGACTCATCATCTTTGGAAATTTTAATCTGCCACACTGCCCACATTAAATACGATTTAAAAATAATTCCAATGAGTGTGACTTTCACCTATAGCGATATTTATCAATTGTTTGCTCTTTATAGCTATTCTCCATAACGGTCTTGCAACATTGGTAAAAAAATCTAAGTTAAACTTTCCTTAAACTTATTCCTTGCTTTTTTGGAATAAGTTTATTTCATAGATAAACATTTGTTCTGAGTATTCAAATATGTCTTATTTCTTTTTGTGTAACAAACCTTTACATATATTCTGTGATTTTCATGTTGTTTTCACTTGCTTTTCCTTTAGAGGAGACCCATATTTGCCCAGTTTAGAAACTTAAGATGGTTTTTTCAGTGAGTGTGCTGATTCCTATTGTCTTAGTCCGAAAGGGGAAATTTTAAGTTTTTATTTATTTGGTAGTTTTATTTTCCTTGCTTAGAGATCTAGCCTGCCAGGGACAGTTAGTAACAAATTACTGGAAATGCACTTTTGTCTCAGGAATTCCTTACTTTGTCAAATAGTTCCTTTGAAGCCTCTTGTGGAGGTGCTGATGGGGCTTCCCCAGATCCCTCTGGGGTGGCCCGTCTGTTCACTGGGCTTTGGTGTAGTTGCCAGACTGCTCTTGTTTGCCCCCACCAACTCTCCTGAAGTCCCACTCTCTTCCAGTGTAAGTTTGAGAATTTCCCAGGTCTCTGGGTGTATTTCACCCATGTACTTCCCACGTGGTGTTTCCTAATCAGTGCTGAGCAGTTCTTGGTACTACTTTGACTCATCTGTTTTCACCTGCACCCACTTGTGTCAACTTTCTCAAAGTTTCTTGCTCACTGATGCTATTCTTCCTTAGTTTACATGAATGTTAGACACTTCCTTTCCTGCTGAATATCACACTGTGCCCCCTTTAGTGGGATTTGGGAAGGGGGGGCATTAAACATGTCAGCTCAAAGTGTCACCTAGAAGTCTTAGTATTACTTTGTCTTTGGTTTTCATCAAATAGGGTTTAATGAGATGTGCTCCAAAGATCAGATTAATCTTGAGTGAAGATTTTCTTTTCTATGGCTAATAAAAGGTGCACACATGACCTATAGCAGTGGCTCTCCATCCTGGCTGCACATCAGGATCACCTGGGGGCCTCAGACAAAATGCTGATGTCTCAGCCACACCTCCAGAAGTTATGATTTGATTGGCTTGGGATGGAGGCCAGTCATTAGTTTTTATAAAAGCTCCCTGGGAAGTTTTGGTACTCAGAGTGCTGAGGACCATGGATCTCAGAGTAATGGGAGCATGTGCTAAGCTCGTGAGTGCCTTTGAAATGGGAGGAAAACAAAGAAAAGGAAACAACAGAAATAGAAAGGAAGACACCATAAGATTGAGAAAAAAAAACATGGGACTTAGTGCCTATGTCCGATGCAAAGGGTCACAGTTGAATGTCTCTATAACCTTATATCACCTCTGTGGGGCCCAGTTTCACTCTGTAACATAGTAATAATAATGCAAGACAAAATTGCATGTCTATAAAAGCAAATGTTTGCTATTTTTTAAAAAAGGAAAGAGAAAAGGTACTGTTAGAAAAGGGAGGGAAAGAATTAGAAAGAAAATAAAAATTTGTAAGATTGAGAACAATTGTATCTCTTTCATTGGCTGCCTGACCTTGGCATGAGTCTAAATCACTTATGTTTTAGTAGTAAGAAACTGCAGGGGACATTTCAGGAAGGAAGTCTAATGGGCCAAACTTTGGGTCTGGATTTTGGATGCTTCCTTAGTTTTGACAGCATTAACAATTCCAGTGATGAGCTCACAGATTCTACCCTCATTAAATTGTTATTCATGTTTCCTGCACATCCTCCCCAAAGACCACCTGCAGTGTAAATTCAGGATTGATGGGCAGGTGGGAAAGCCCTGAAGAAGTCTTACAATATTTTAAATAAAGTTTGTGCAAAGACCTCATGTCTAACAAGAGGCAAAGGAGTCTCCATCATGAGATAGCCGTTAAACTCTCTACTTTGCTTTCTAAGGTTGATGCCATAAATAACACATTCATATATTGAATTAGTATGTGCTCAGTACTATTATTTTTGCAGAAAATACAGATCCTTCTTCTTCTTTCTCTCCTCCCCCATAGTGAATTGAATTATGTACGCCCCAAAATATGTGTCTAAATCCTAACATTTGTGTGTTTTTCTTTTATTTATTTATTTGTTTGTTTGTTTGTTTTATAACAGAGACAGAGAGGGGGTCAGATAGGGACAGACAGGCGGGAAGGGAGAGAGATGAAAAGCATCAGTTCTTCATTGAGGCTCCTTTATTGTTCATTGATTGCTTTCTCATATGTGCCTTGACCAGGAGGCTACAGCAGAGTGAGTGACCTCTTGCTCAAGCCAGTGACCTTGGGCTCAAGCCAGCATCCTTGGGCTTCAAGCTAATGACCTTTAGGCTCAAGCCAGTGACCATGGGATCATGTCTACGATCCCACGCTCAAGCCAGTGATCCCACACTCAAGCTGGTGAGCCCGTGTGGAAGCTGATGAACCTGCACTTAAGCCGGTGACCTCAGGGTTTTGAAACTGGGTCCTCTGTGTCCCAGTTCGACACTCTAGCCACTGGACCACCACCTGGTCAGGCATGGGAGATGTTTTCTCTGACATTAAATAATTCTCCAACTCTTCAACACCAAACCTGGGAGTCTATCAATTCAGTTCAATTCTGATACTAATTACCCAGAATAAGTGTAGACCCCACAGGTTAAGGGCTCATCCCACAAGATTGTTCCCACTTCAGCAGCCAGTTGCAAAAGTTAGGCCATCCATACTTCCTACTGATAATATGTTAATTGAGGGTCTACATAACCCACTCCTTAGTTTTGATAATTGGCTAGAAGTGTTCATAGAACTCAGGAGAACAGTTTCCTTGTGTTTACTGGCTTAGTATAAAGACTACAATTTGTTTTTATTAAGTGAGAGGTAGGGAGGAAGAGACAGACTCCCACAGGTTCCTGTTACTCGGCAACCAAGCTATTTTAGTGCCTGAGGCTGAGAATATAGAGCTATCTTCAGCTTCTGGGGCCAACTTTGCTCAAACCATTTGAACCATGGCTGCAGGAGGGAAAGCAAGAAAGAGAGAGATGGAGGGAGGGGTGGAGAAACTGATGGTTGCCTCTCCTTTGTGCCCTGACCAGGAATCAAATGTGAGACTTCCACAGGCTGGGCCAATGCTCTACTGGCTGAACCAACTGACCAGGAAAGACTATGATTCTGAAATAGCCAGATGGAAGGATGCTCAGGGCAAGCTATGGGACAGTAATGCTGAACTTCCATGCCGCCTCTAGGAGAAACACCTCCCTGGCAACTTGCTGTGTTCACCAACAAGTTGAAGCTCTCTGAATTTCATTGTGTCAGAGTTTTTATAAAGATCAATCTCCAGCTCTCTTATCCTCCCCTTATCAGAGGTTGGTGAGTGGGCTGAAAGTTTTAACTTTCTATTACTAGGTCTTTCTGGTGACCAGCTCTATGCTGAGGCTATCAAGAGGCCCTGTCATTAGCATAGACCTCAGTATGATTGAAAAGGGCTCATTATAAACAATAAAAGATACTGCTATCACGTAGGAAATCACAAGGGTTTCAGAAACTGTACCAAAACTGTGAGGAAGAACTAAATATATTTTTGTATTATGCCACACCTTGGTATCTGTGGATGTGACATCTTTTGAAAATAGGGTTTTGCAGATGTAATTAAGTCAAAGATCTTGAGATTAGATTATTTTGGATTTAGGATAAGTCTTAATGCAATGACTGGTATCTTTATAAGAGACTGGGATGAAGAGATACACAGACACAGAGGGAAGAGGGCCATGTGAACATAGAAGCAGAGGCCCTGGCTTGGTAGTTCAATTGGTTGGAGCATTATCCCGATATACTGAGGTTGTAGGTTTGATCCTTGGTCAAGGCACATATAAGAATCAACCAATGGCCTGACCAGGCAGTGGTGCAGTGGATAGAGCGTCAGACTGGAATGTAGAGGACCCAGGTTCAAGACCCCAAGGTTGCCAGCTTGAATGCAGGCTCATCTGGTCTGAGCAAAGCTCACTAGCTTGGACCCAAGGTTGCTGGCTTGAGCAAGGGGTTACTCGGTTTGCTGAAGGCCCATGGTAAGGCACATGTGAGAAGGCAATCAATGAACAACTAAAGTGTCACAACGAAAAACTGATGATTGATGCTTCTCATCTCTCTTCGTTCCTGGACTCTGTCCCTGTCTATCCCTCTCTCTGACTCTCTCTCTGTCTCTGTAAAAAAACAAAAAGAATCAACCAATGAATGCATAAATAAGTGAAACAACAAATCAGTGTTTCTCTCTCTGAAATCAATCAATCAACCAATCAATCAAAAATAAAAAATAGAGGCAGAGACTACTTGAACTACCATGACAAGAAATGCCCAAAGTGAACAGGAGCTAGAAGAGGCAAGGGTGGATTCAGAACTTTTTGAGGGGCATCACCCTACTGACACCTTGATTTTATACTTCTGGTGTTCAGAACTATGAGAAAATACATTTTTGTTGTTTTAAGCCATGAAGTTTGTGGTAATTTATTATGATAGTGCCAGGAAATCACAACTCCCTTCCCCACACACTCTTCCTCCTTTTTTTCCCCTCCTCTTTTAGCTTAATTTTAAAGTTTAAGAAATTATCCTTTTTCTTGAGAGAGATCTGATTATGCTGAGCAATGAACATAAGTCCTAGCAGAAGATAAATGATATGCAAGTTAAATGACCATACAGGACCACAAGATAGGGAGGCTACAATCCACCAGGCAGTTCAGTGCTAAGTAAAGAGAGCATACGATAAGTACTGGAGGAAAGGGGCTTCTTTGTCCTCAGACTCAGTGTTTCCTTTGATCAAACTTTCCTTGATACTGAGAATTAGTTTTCTCTCTTCATGTCCTGGAAGATGCATCTCTACTTTGGTATCTCATTTCTGATCCTCCTGCTAGACTCTTCTAGGTCTATGTTTTTTCCAGATCATGTTTCCAGACTGTTTTATACTTTGCCTGCCTCTGAAAGGGATTTTTAGAATATATTTGACTTAAAGATGGCAGACAAAGATCACTGGGTTATTTACTTTTTCATAAGAGATCTACATTAATAAAATGTTTTTTCATGTTTGGGAAAAACATGTACTTTGAACTTTTAATTAATAATTATTTTCTCTGTCTTGTTTCTAAATTAAAATTAATCACTTACTGGGTGGTGTCACAGGGGATGGCAGCATCGGAAGTTCCAGGAATCTGACCCTGTACCAAAACAATGATTTAGATGACAGGACTGTCAGCCTGGTTATGGGTTGAAGTAGCTTTTGAAGAAACTTAGAGAGGACTTAATGGTTTTTTAAAGCTTCTCACCTCTTTGGGGAAGCAGACATTTAAAGAACTCTCTCTTATGTTATGGCTGGCTGCAGATATAACAAAACCAAAAGATCAGAGACCACACAAAACAAGGAATACACACATTGCAAAAAAGGCTTGGAAAAGTTACAAATGGTTGGCTTTAGCTTTATACGGACAAGATTAAGCACTCTTTGATCTATAGAGTTGCTGTGACAACACTTAAAATGCCTAGCTCTCAACAACAACAATACAGATATACAAAAAAATTAGCCCTGGCCAGATAGCTAGGTTGGTTAGAGCATCGTCCCAATGTACAAAGGTTGCTGGTTCAATCCTCAGTCAGGGCACCTACAAAAACTGATTGATGTTTTTCTCTCTCTCTCTAAAATCAACAAATACATTTTTTAAAAATCAGAATAATATGGTCCATTCACCGGAAATACTGAACAGAAATCACCTCTGAGGAGTTCTAAACATTGAAATTATTAGTCAAAGATATTAAATCTGCTGTCTTAAATATATTCAATGAGTTAAAAGAAGCTATGGGAAAAAAACAAAAGGAAATCAAGAAAAAACTTTATGAACAAAGTGAGAATATCAACAAAGAGATAGAAATTATTCAAAGGACCCAAAGAGAAATTCTGGAGGTGAAAAGTATGATAACTGAAATGAAAACATCACTAGAGGACTTAAGCAGCAGATTTGAGCAGGCAAAAGAAAAGACCAATAAACTTGAATAAAAGACAACTAAAATTATTCAGTCTGAGAAGCAAAAAGAAATAAGAATGAAGGAAATGAGTAGAGCATAAAGGATATGGTATATGTCATTAAATATAATAATGTACACAGTATAGGATTCCTAGCAGAAGAGAGAAAGAAACTGGAAGAAAAACACTGAATAAATAATCGCTAAAACCTCCCCAAATCTGAAGGAATACATAAATATACATGTCTAAGAAGCTCAATGAACACTGTGAATGACAAATCAAAGAAATCCATACCAAGACACTTGGTAGTCACATTGTTGAAACCCAAAGACGAATAGAAAAATTTGAAAGCAGCAAAAGAAAGTGACTCTTCACATTGAAGGGATCTTCAATAAGATTAACAACTGATTTCTTTTTAGGAACCATGTAGGCCAGAGGGCATTGGGATGACATAAAATCCTGAAAAAAGAAGATCAACTATAAATCAAGTGTTTTAGCCCTGGCTGGATAGCTGTGTTGGTTAGAGTGTCATCCCAATGTACAAAGGTTGTGGGTTTGATCCCCAGTCAGGGCACATACAGGAACAGAATAATGTTTCTCCTTTCTCAAATCAATAAATAAATTAAAAAAAATTTTATACTAGTTCCCTGCCCTGTTGAGGCATAGGAACTGAAAAGGCTTGGACCACAGCTCCACCTATGGCATGAGTAATAACAGGAGGGCAGGGGTAGGAGCTTACAGATGGACCTTGTAGTTGGCCAGTGAGCAGTCATGAAGATGCCCTGGGAGGTCATCAGTGTTGAACTGGGCTGGTACATCTTTTACCAGCAGCTGAGAAGGTAGAGATAGAAGAGTTGAGCCTGTTGCTAAGCAATGAATTTCACAGACAGGGATCCCCAGGTGTTTCATTTGATTTCTCAGTATTTAATTTGGTGAATGCTATTATAAAAAGTGGCATCTTTGGCTTAGCTTATGTTATGGCTCATACTGGTATCCTTGGATTTAGTTTCTTGCTGCTGATACTTGCTGTCCTGGCTTCTTTCTTAGTTCATCTCCTGCTTAGTCTGTGTAGTCAGATAGCTATGACATCTTATGAAGATCTTGGACTCTTTGCAATCGGATTAACTAGAGAGATGGTGATGAAAGGCATCATAATAATTTAGAATGTTGGTGCTATGTCACTTAAATTTTTTTTAATTGATTTTCTAAAGAGAGAAGAAGGGTGTGTGTGAGAGAGAAACACTGATTCATTCCTTTAGTCATTCATGCATTCATTAGTTGACTCTTGCATGTGACTCGACTGGGGATTGAATCCATAACCTCAGTGGATGAGGATGATGCTCCAATAAACTGAGCTACTTGGCCAAGACTGGAGCTATATTATCTTATCTTTGAATTATTAAAACAGAGCTTGATAGTGCTATTTCAGAATTTTTGTCTAGAGACTATAGTGGATCTTGGTATCTCGATGGACAAAACAACTAAAAATCATCTGTGTTTTCATTGTGTTCCGTCTTGTGCTTCTTCCTAAAATAAGGCTATCTTGGCTACATAAGTAGTTTATTATTTTTCTTTACATTGTTCTTTGCTCCTGTGATAATAATATATTTTTAAAGTCCATATCTTGTCCTATGATATTAAATTATATAAAGCAGTACTTCCAGATTTCAAATGCTACAGATGATTGTAAACCAAAGGTCTTTCATTTCTCCAAAAAGAGTGCTTATGCCTTATTAACCATAGCTCTTTCATTTCTCTGCCATACCTCAACATTACCCATATACCGTGAACTTCAAAGCTCTTCAAAGATAAGAATGCAGGATGTAACCATTACAGCAAGTGCTTTACCTTTTCTTATGTATTTTACATCGGCACTCTTTGGGTACCTCATTTTTTTTAGAAAGAGGTGAAGGAAGGAGAGAGAGAGGTAGGAAGAGAGAGAGATAAGCATCAACTCATTGCTTCATTTAGTTATGCATTGATTGCTTCTTATACATGCCTTGACCAGGAATCAGACCAGTGACCTCAGCTCAACCCAGTGACTTTGGTCTTAAGCCTGCAACCTTGAGATTGTGGCAATGACCCCATGCTCAAACTGGTGACCTGCACTCAGTTAAGTCCATTTAGCTGGCACTCAAGCCAACAATATCAGATTTTGAACCGGTGACCATTCCAGGTTGATGCTCTCCACCACGCCATCACTGGTCAGTCTGGAAACCTTATTTTTATGACAAAGTGGCATCTGATATACTGCAAGATTATAGTACATACTTGCCACATGATGTTATTTGCATGCCCATGAAACTATGCATACTGTTTGCCATGCTTTTGACAGTCCCTCTAATCCACTTTCCTGCAAGAAAAGCATTAATAGTGCCATTTTGCTCCAGTTTTTCATTCTCATGGATTCAATATTGTTTTTATTACTCCAGCACTCAGTATTATCATTGTTTTACTTGCAATATGTATTGCTGACACCAGGAATGTGTTTGGTGTAGTTGGTTTCAGCACATCAACACTTTTAACTTTTTCTATTCCCAGGACTGCTTTATCTTAAACTTAGCAGAGAGGATTTCCCCTCATGAAAAAAACTTGGGGCTTTTGTTTTGCTCATCTTTGGAATTTTGGTTGGGAATTTTAGTTTAGTACTTATCAGTTTTAATTGGGTTAATAAATGAAAGCTATATTTTCCCATTTCTTAGGAAGAATAATTTACCTCCATATGCAAAAAGAAGTAATTAGAGAAAGCACCTCAGAGGAATTCTTTTTATATGAGTTAATGTTTTTGTAAACATTATTAACAGAAAAGTGGAACAAAACCAAAGTGAGTAGGGGAAAGTGGAATCTTAGCAGTTTTAATCAAAATAAGAAACAAACTCAAAGATAATATATATATTTGGTACAATTATCTTTGCAGAAGGAGGGGAAACGAAGACAGTAGTTGAGGGATTTCATTACTAGCGCACCTGCTCTACAATACATGTTAAAGGAAGGCTTTCAGGTTGAAATGAATAGACAGTAGATCGAAGCCATAAGAAAAACTAAAGAACACTGGCAAAGGGAACTACATAGAACTTGGACAGCTCTGTTTTCCCTCTCTGTCAAGAGAAGATGTTAAACGAGATAATCCCAAAGATTTTCCCAGCCTGACAATGAACACCAAGGTTTGCTCAGAGTCCTGCTGGGTTGGGCATGCCCTCTGCATCGAGGGGCCTGAGTGACAGAGACATCTTTCTGCTCATTTCCAGTGCAGATGTGCACTCTCTGGGGCTAATTTTAAAAGGGATTGGAAGTATCATATGTCTGGAAGGAACCATGCAAAATGACTTAGTACGAGAACAAGGCCATCTGTAGCAATACTGACCTCCTGTCTGGGTAGAGTTTCAGTTATCCTCAGAGGCAGTATCACTTTGAGTCTATGAGTCAGGTTAGGGCGACATTCAGGTCAAGTAAATAAATAGGAATATGGAGGTCTTCTGTGTGCCGGCCAACGTGCTCAAAGCTTCACACAGGAAAATAAGAGTGAGTCCTGCCTTTATGGAGCCTGCTTAGTACACCTGTCCCAGGTGAGGGAGAATGGTACTTAGAGAGATCAGGTTTTGTGATTGCAATTATGCAAGGAGCAGCATAGCTGGGGCAGGAAGCCAGGTCTGATTTCTAGACCAGAGGATGCTATTAGGCTGCTGTTGGATTAGCCCACGCACCATTTTCCTGGTCCCCAGAAAAGGTGGTTATAAATTTTCTTTTGGAAATAAACTCTGGTCTGGTACACCTGCCTATAAAAAGTTTGTTCTAAACAGTAGCAAGAACATCTCATGTTGAATTCAACATCTACTTCCTGTTGTTCTTTTTAATTGAAAAACACACAGTCCTACCCTTTTCACTTCTGGCCATGGCCTGCGTTCCTCTTTCACCCTGTTGCAGAACACTTGCATTCAGCACCCTGGGGGCAGGATGAGAGGTGGAGGAGGGAGAAGCAGAACTGTAGACCTGAGCCCCACGAGATCTTCAGCGCCCAGGAACGGCACATGTAATAGCAGCAAGGTTTGCAAAGCTTCTACTTTCTTTATATGGAGGTGAAGAACAGGTCTGCTTCCTCTCCTGGGTTTCGGTGAAAACTTCATTGTTTAAAGGACTTGCTTTCCTTTAACCATCACATTAACTCTTCACTAATTTTCATGGGTTTTGGCAGGGACATCTATTATACTTCGATACAGTTTTATACATATTTGAAATCATTGTTTGTCCCTGATGTCATCAGACTAAAGGCCAGAATTTTATGGTCAATAAAATATTAAGTATAGGGACTAATAGTGCTAAATAGTGACCTCTAAAATACCAGGTCCTAATCCTTGTAAACCTAAACCTGTAAATGGTTACCTTATTTAGAAGAAGAGCCTTTGAAAATGTGATTAAATTACAGATCATTAAATGGAGAGATTAACCTGGATTATCCAGTTGAGCTCTAAATGCTATCAAAAGTGCCCACATAAGCCCTAGCTAGGTAGCTCAGTTGGTTAGAGCATCATCCTGATACACCATGGTTATGGGTTTGATCCCTGGTCAGGGTACACACAAGAATCAACCAATGAATGCATAAATAAATGAGACAACAAATCAATATTTTCTTCCTTTTTCTACCCCTTCTTGCTCTCTCTCTCTAAAAAAATCAGTCAACCAATAAGAATTATTTTAGAAAGTATTTATGTATGAGAGAGGCAGAGAGTGATGACACGCACAGAAGAGGAAAGGTCATGTGAAGGCAGAAGCAGAGATTAGAAGGATGTGGCCACAAACAAAAGAATTCTGGCAGGCACCATAAGCTGGAAGAGGCCAAGGAGACACGTCTAGGGCATCTGGAAGGAGGACAGCCCAACGAGCACTTTAATTTCTGTCCAGAGAAGCTGGTGTTAAACCTCTAGAATCCTGAGAGAAGAAATTTCTGTTGTTTAAAGCCACTAATGTTGTGGTTGTTAAAGCAGCCACAGGAAACTAATTCAGGGACAAAAAAGCTTATACTTCTATCCTTAGAGCAGTCTGGCAAAGTCTGGATCTCTTCTCAGAAAAATGGTTTCAAGTCATATAGTAACATACAAAAGATCATGCAGGAATCCAAATGTATTGAAATATGGTTGTTAAAACACAGGAAAACAACTATGTACAGCTTTGAATGAGTTATAGGCAAGCTAGAGCTGATTTTGTTTGCAGAAGACCCCAGCTTGGTGGCTGCTGGTCACACTGCATTGTAGAGCGGCTGGCAGTAAAAAAGGCTGAGATCATGGTTGGCTACAGGGGTCAAATACCCACTGCCGTTTTGAGAAGTGTTGAAAATAGAGCGTTCGAAGGTGTGTCGAGTTGCTGTCACGTAATCATGGAAATATATGGTGTTTTTAGTGATCAAGTGTCCCAGAGACTGCCAGTGTTCTGTGGTTTGTTGCCTGTGCTGGCAATCGGAGGAAATGCTAGCTTTCAGCTTGTAAACCTCAGGGGCAGGACCCCTGGCTTGGAGGGAGAGGCAGCAGGGGCACCAGTAAGTGTGGGTTGCAGGAAGGCTGAGCAGGCCGGGCAGGCTTTGTAAGCACAGCAGCCTGTATAGGACCTGGACCCCTGACTCGGGCCCTCTGAGAGGCAGCAGCTCCCGGGATCTGCCCGGTGATACAGCAGGCACAGCAAATTGGACAGGGTGTCAGGTTGACTATGAAATATGACGGATTAACAGCTGAGGCTGCTGGTGTGACCTGCTTTCAGGCACTTCATTTAGAAGTGATCATATTGCTGGATGCTTCCTATAATTTGCGATGATGCTGATTGTGATAAATCGTGAGTTTCTGGCAAATTTCCCCCACTCCCCCGCCTGTTCCAATGGCTGAACGGAGAAAAATGTGTAATTCTGTGGGAATGTTCAAGCCGCAAATGTGAGCGAGGATCTGGCTGGAACAACAGAATGCTCAGTCAGTGAACAAAGTAATTAAATCAAGCTAATTAAATCACAATAAAAATAATTTTAATTTAATTAATTTCTCTGCACTGATTGAACATTATGTTGCAACCAGGAGGCTTTCTGAACACTAATAGAATTTAGGGGCTGGGACACCGAAGTTGTGGTCACTGTTATGGTACGTGGGTTATTGTTGAGGGAATGAAATTAAATACTTTTAACGAGATGTTGAGATGTTGACTGAGCCACAAATAGCAAATGGTTTTAGAATGGAGATAATGGGGCCTTTTTCATTTCCCAGTTTGGTTTCTGTACTAACCAGGGCAATAAATGTCAAATTTGGAAATAATTTAAAAGGTCTAGATAATGTAGATGGCGTATGATTGCTTTATTGTATTCGAGTTGGTGGGAACACTTAGGTCAGGATCTCAGTAGTGGGCAGGAGTACTAAGGGCATTTAGCCATTATAAATGGGTGTGGGGGCATTTATGCCCAGCCCATGGTACCCAATAAACGCCCTAGAAGCATTAGAATTGGAATCTTATGAGCTCTTCAGTTTATAACCTTCTTTATAACCTTCTTCAGTCAAGGATTAACCAAGTGGCAATGGATTTTTAACAGCAGCATGAAAGATTTGGTGAGATATAGAGAAGGACTTTCTGTCTGGTACGGATATTAACCAAGAACCAGTTACTTCTTGAAAATGTAAACCTGGTTCATCACCCCTCACAACCCTTTCCCTTAGTGCTAAGCAGAGAGCCTTATAGTGGCTGGTACTCAAATATTTGTTATTAAATTTGAATTATTGAGGTTCTCAAGGAATTTATTACTTTAATGCTTGACAATTAGGGTGTATAATCTTTTTTGGGTTGTTCAGACATTGTCTAGTTTATAAACAGGAGGATGCTCACACCAAACGACCTCTCAAAGTCACCTCCCGAGACTAATTTTGTCATGTAAGCAACAGTGGAATTCTGAGTGTGTTTGCAGGCGCCCACATAATTACCAACTGTGATTTTAGAAGAGGCCTGTGCTTTGGATCCTAATATTATTTATCATGCACATTATTTTAATTAATATTTTGTGTATGTGCCAACATTTGAACCAGACCTCATTATGGCTGGTCGGGGCATCGCATTGTTTGTGGAATGGAACTGTTTTCCTGGGTTGCAGCTGGTTTCCCTCCCAGGCAGCCGGGGTGGGCAGGGACCAGAGGCCTCTGCGGCCAGTGATTCTCTGTGCTAGGTGGCTCATCAGCCAGGACCTGTTTCTCCAGCCTAAGGAGTGGGAGTGGGAGGCCCCCAGGGAGGGCTCCAGGCACTGAATGAGGTTCCCCAAGGAGAAGGACTCAGGGGATCAGTGTTTGTGAAGTCAGAATGCTGCGGAACAGGAGTGTTCTTGTGCCTTTGAAGAGCAGATTGGCACCTTTTCTGTTGTCTGTTGTTATGTAATTGGGAACGCGGAGTGAACTCCCTGCTAGCATGATAGATACCCGCAGCCTCAGCTGGCCTGTCAGCTCAGCCCCGCACAGCAGCTGCATGCCCCCGGCTGCCCCTACACTCTGCCTGGCACGGCTGCCCCAGAGGTCAGAGCATGACCTTTCCCAGGAGAAGACTTTTGTCATTCAGGAAGACAGGGTCCCAGCTTACTGGCCAGTTGTGCCCCTGCCTTCTGACCTGGCCCTGGCCCTGGCAGGATTCCCCCTGCCCTCCCTCACAGCGGCATGCCCAGACTCACCTTGGGGAAGGGATGGTGCAGAGCCTGTCCCGCATTTCTCTAGCACCTGATTTTAGAAATAAGTTACCTAGCACCGTGAATTTCCCAGGATTTACTAATGAGGACTACAACCCTAAAATTTCTACCTTTCCCCTCATTCTCCTGGACCCACATAGTCTAATTCTATTTATATCATTTTTTAAGTTATGCTTCAAATAATACCGTCTAACCTTCATGTGAGGTCAAATAGACGCCCAGCAAAGTGCTAAGTGCTTGACCTGTGTCATCGCATTGAGTTCTCCCAGAAACTTGAAGGTGACTTACAGAAATCCAGGACTTTTCTACAAGTCACAGCTAGTCAGTGGCAAAACTGCTCCTGGAATCTAGGTCCTTCTCTCTCTCAGACTCCTCCTCTTCACCACCATCCAGGCCCAAGATGACCCAGCGATTGAGACAGATTGTAAAGGTGTCTGCTCCTCTCCTTCCCAACACGGAGTTGCCCAGGACACACTGCTTTCCTGCCCTGTCCAGGCTGCAGGGTCCTCCCCTAAACCCTTTCTGTATATTACAGAAGGAAGAGTTTAGACCCAGTAAGAATGTTAGGATGGTTTTTTCCCCCTCTTACAAAGTAAATTAACTACACACTGGTCTGCGCATCATCTGAACTGGTCCAAGGATTCTGTCACAGGAAGAAATCCTTGTACAGGGTTTGACACAGAAACCTGAGGACATCTCAACACTGGCCATGAAAGCCACGCAAAGCCCAGGTACTGCGCATGCCTGGTGTCCTGGGCACTCAGCCTGGCTGGACCCTGCTGCTGAGATAAGAGATAAGCAGCCAGCGCCAGCCCCAGGTGTGAGACCAGCCAGCCAGTGCAAACTCCCTGCCTGGAGAGCTCCTCCTTGATCACCACTACTCCCCTCCCTTTGATCTCCTTTCCTCTCTTCTTCTGCTCATTTTTTCTTTTTTCTCTTCCAGTCAACTTTGTCAACTCTCATCCCCATTCCTGTGCCAGCATCACTTTCCTGTCATCTTGACTGCGCAGTTGGCTCTACACTACCTCAGTCAGGTGGCCTTTTCTTGCTTCCTAATTCTCGGCTGAATACAGAAAACCTAAGAACAGAAAATATTTACCAGTTCTGAAATGGCTTGCATTAATGAAATAACATTTTGGGGCATTTAGATTGAACTGGTGTAATTGTAGGTTGCAAAGCATAATAGTAGCTCATGCCAGGATATCATTTTGTGCTATTTTACCTTCAGGTTTTTATTAATCCATTGGGTTTGTTGGAATTACAGGGCTGCTGTGGCAAAAAGAGAAAGCAAGCCTGAGCAACCTGCTGGCCAGAGAATAACCCTGTCAAACTTGCAGGTAGCTGCAGGTTAGCCTTTATCAGCGTACAATGAGGACAATCACCATGGCCTGCACACAGAGTATTGAACTGTGGACACGGGGTTTTTCTGTTGAAAGTAGTCCTTTTGATTTCATTTTCCCAGCTTAATGTAATAAAAACAGACATTATGAAACACATCCTTCCTGTTTGATAGGGACCATCATGAATACACAGCCACGTGTGCAATCATAGAGGGTATCCAACTGCCGGAAGTGACTTGGAACGTGATGGTTGATCCAAAGGTTGTGAGCGGCTCACCCTCATGATGGGAGGAGAGCTGTCATGAGAGCAGAATCATGAAAGAACATGCTGTTTCTACTAGGAGAATATTTAACTTCTCAGGCATCGTAAGTTTCACCCATAGGTCCATTTTCTCTAGTTAACAAAACGTTGAGGGGTTATCTGAAAGAAAGAATAAAGGAAAACAAAGTATAAGAAACTTGAACTTACTTTGGCTGATCGGATGGCTGTTTCTATGGGAATAGAAGGGGAGGCAGGAACCTGCCGCAGTCAGAGGCCTGGTTCCTGTCAGCTTCTCCCACTTTCCTTGTTCGCCAATTCCTTGCTCTGGCTCTGGGAGTTTATGACCTCACTGGGGACCCACTGCAAAGAAAAGAGCTTCACATAACTGGAGTTTTCCACCAAACAAGAAGCTCACAGAACTTAGGCTGACTCTGACATTTGGGAGAATTTAAAGGCACTAAACCTTCTGATTTCTTTACTTGAAACATTCCAAGTTTGTTGTCACATGGTAAACATGACTCCCAATATTTATTTGTATGGTTGCTAGGGTGCTATTTTCCATGTGTTTGCTAAACTGGCCTGAAATGAACTGCTTATTCTCCATCAATTATACTCTGCCAGGGGTTTGTAGGAAACATTTTGCTGGGTGTTAGAATGAGAACAGGTGTGTAATTGCAGACTGTTGAAACAGTATGTAAATATGACTCCTCAATCTGAATAAAAGCATGGCCTGTTATTTCTTTGAAGTTCAAAAAGATTATGTCTTGCTTTGGCAGGGTAGCTTAGTTGGTTAGTGCCTTATCCTGATTCACCAAGGTTGCAGGTTCAGTCCTGGTCAGGGCACATGCAAGAATCAACCAGTGAATGTGTGGATGAGTGAAACAACAAATCAATGTTTTAATTAAAAATACCTGTAAACAACAACAGCAAAAAAAATGCAAAAGGCTCATGTCTTATTGTTCTAATAATTACTGTTGAATCTACTATATTTATTCATTCAGCAAACTGCCATTGATCATCACTGTGTGCCAGGATTCAGGCACTGGATCCTAGAAGTTCACACACAAAAGACACAGTCCCTGCCTTCAGGCAAGTTATAGTCCAGAAGTGTTTCTAAGACAAGGCAGGTGGTTATAATTCAGCATGATGAGCTCTGTGACAGGGAGATGCCTATGGTACAGTAGGAGCCAGGAAGGGAACCACTAGTCCAGCTATGTGTGTACCTGCGTGCATGCACATATGTGTGTGCTCATGGTGTTTGGAAGTGCCTTTAAAGTAGATTTTTCTGGTTGAGATGTCTCAAATAAGTCTTGAAGGATAAATGAAAGTTAAACAATGGCAGGAAAAGGGTTCCATTCTAAATAAGAGGAATAATAAGAGGAGATGGTATTTTAAGAACTATAAGTTACTTTGTTAACAAGAGCTACCGTTACCTGGAATTGTAGTGATGGACAAGTCTGGAGAAATTGGAAGTGCTCTCGTGTTTCGTGCCAAAGGGTTTATTCGAGAAAGAGAAAATGGAAAGAAGGAAGGAAGGAAGGAAGGAAGGAAGGAAGGAAGGAAGGAAGGAAGGAAGGAAGGAAGGAGGGAAGGAAGGAAGGAAGGGAGGAAGAAAGGAAAAATAAAAAAATGGAAGAGAGGAAGGGAGGAAAGAAAGAAGGAAGGGAGGGTAACAGGGAGTGTTGAAGAAAAGGAAAACATTTAAGATTTATTTTATGCTTGTGCCTGGTGATCTGGTGATTTTCATAAGTCTATTATATATATTTAAAAATATTTTAATTGATTTTAGAGAGAGAGACAGAGAGAGAGAGAGAGAGAGAGAGAGAGAGAGAGAGAGAAATATCAATCTGTTCCTGTATGTGCCCTGACCAGGGATTGAACCTGCAACTTTTGCATATTAGGATGATGCTCCAACCAACTGAGCCATCCGGCCAAGACAGGCCATTATATCTTTCAATGTTTAACCTTTAAATTCAGTTTATTTATGAAAAAGAGATACCTTTCCAACAACGGGAAGTCATGAGAGTCAAATGAGCTACTGATATAAGGCGCTTAGCACAGTCTCTGGCACGTTCTCAATGCTCAATAAACAGCAGTCATTGTCACTATGATGAGTGTGGAGACTGGACTGCAATGGGCGAGGAATGACAGTGAGAGAGCATGGTGCTGAAATGGGGTGGGGAGATGGCCACTGATATGAGAGGTGCTGGGGGAGCAGCATCAGCAGCACTGGGGCTGAGGATGTGCAGGGGGTAAGGGAGAGGAGAGACAACATGCCTTCTAGGTTTCTGGCTGGGTGTGTGGTGGCCCCTCATCATCACAGAGGGAGCCGCAGGCAGTCTCCACAAAATAAAAGGCCGTACAACACCCAAACCCAAACCTGTCCGTGGTCTACAGAGCTTGTTTTCAGAACTGGACTAAACTCAGAGGCATGGCAGTGGGGTGTGCTGGTGGCTGGGGTGCAAGACATCTCACTGGAGTTGGGATTCAGAGCAGTTCCGCCCAGATGACCCTCTCTCAAAGCCATGTGGCCACTTGCACTGAGGAGTGAGGAAGACCTCACTGGACCTAATTCTCTCAGCTTCCTTACCTCCTGGCAGAACCAAGCCTCTGTCTACCTTCTCCTGTCAGCCGGGCTTTCTCACCTTGCCCCACGGCCTGTGATGCTGGTGACCCTTGATCCTCCCTACACACCAGACCCAGCGTCATTGCTTATAAACCTGCTTCTGGGGGAAATGAGTTATGAATCCTGCTTTTTTGTGTTCTAGCCAAAGCACTAAAATACATTCCCAATACCAATACTGCAATTTAAATTTATTATCTTTGTGCTTTACAGTATCCATAGCAGTAAAATCTATTCCTAAGAGTATCATTACAATTTCCAAGTACTTACAGAATTCTTTTTGTTTACACTTTAAAGCCATAGCAGTAAAATTTAACACCAACAATAATACTACAACTTTGTATGCTCTTAAAACTTGTCATAAATGATAATTGTGAGGAGAATGTCAGAAAACATGTTAATGTTTTTCCAGAAGAAAACAGCCTTTTCGGTTTGTCTTATGCTGAGCCCAGATTCTTAACAGGGTCTTAAGAAACATATACCTTTCCCTGTAGTGAGCAAGTCTTGTTGACCCTGTCTCCTGGGTATTTCTTGAATGGGACCATTTCCCTCTGTCTGCACAGCCCTTGAAACTATGTGCCATGGCTATAATCTAGAGAGCTATTGTCCCCTCCCTGGGAAATTAGCATAGCTTCTTGTTGTCCACACTTCCATCCTTCAGTCAGTTCTCCACATGGAAGCTTAAATCAAAACACAAATTTTGTCAGTTTCTAGGACAGAATGGGGGATAGAAAGCTAGTTATACGATACTGCAAAGAAACAGTCAGCCAACCTCAGAATGTGGGACACCATGCAGGATGTGGGGCACCACCGTGCAGGATGTGGGACACGGTGCAGGATGAATGACCTGGTGTCTCCAACCGATCAATAGCATAAAAGAGGGAGAGGAAGACAGGAAGAGACTGTGATGGAATGGAAGGGTGTAAGAACTATACTCTAGTAACCAAGTAGTGCCTGTGGGTTTTGTGTGGCTCCTGATTCCAACAAGCAACTGTCTGCAGACATTTCAGAGAGAATCAGGGAAATCTGACAATGGTGTGGATGTTAGATGATACTAAAGACCTCCAGGTCATGTTGGCAGGTGCTTACATTCTTAAAGCAAAGGCTTTACCCGTTAGAGGTGCGTTCTTGGGTATTTACAGAGGAAATGACATGTCTTACATTTGTTTTAAAATACCGCAGCCCTGCACTTCCCCAAAGTAGAT
The DNA here is from genome assembly GCF_036850995.1 of Saccopteryx leptura. Classification (NCBI taxonomy): domain Eukaryota; kingdom Metazoa; phylum Chordata; class Mammalia; order Chiroptera; family Emballonuridae; genus Saccopteryx; species Saccopteryx leptura. The sequence continues at coordinate 313,826,508 of NC_089505.1, read as the reverse complement.
GGGCGGTAGGGTTAGACAAGAATCAAAATCACCAAAATGTTGGTAATTGTTGAAGCTGGGGATGGGTTCATGGGATTTATTACGTCTTCCATTCTTTTTTTTCTGTCTACTAGAAAACTAGCACAATTAAAGAGAGTAAGCCAGAGGGAGCTTTTTCTTTTCTGTTCAATAGTAATGGGTTTAGTCAACAGATACTTTTTCATCATCCACTTCAATTCAACATGTTTTTGATTAAACAGCTACCTCATGCAAAATGAGTAAGACATGGATCCTGCCCCGAGGAGTGTACCATCTGCAGTTGTGAAAAGGCAGCTGAGACTAATACTAAAACTGGTTCAAGTACTGGTACTAATACTAAAAGCTAAATCGATAGTATGCAAAGCAGTCAAAAGCTACCATGAAACATTCAAGGTACAGAATGTGCACAGGGTATGCTACTTTTTGGATACATAAGGAGAAAAAATAAGAACTTCTAGTCTTATTTTCTTATAAAAGCATTAAAAAAAGTCAGGAAGGACACATAAGAAACTATAAAAAAATTGATAACTGTTTAAAAGAGAAACAAACTAGGGGCCAAAGAAAGACCTTTTACTGAATACCTTTTCATACTTTCTGGTTTTTGAAGACATGTGAATGTGTTGCATACCCCAAAATGTAAAATAAAAAGCAAAATAAGCTCTCATCTTCTCCTCATACCAGAGCGTGTCTCCTCTATTTAAAGCCCTTTATCGGGTCCTCCTATCCTCGGTTTATGATGCACAGTCCTTTGGGTAGTTTTTCATGATGGCCCCATTCTGGCTTCTGTGTCCTCTCACTTTGTTCCTATCACACGGGGGTCTGCAGGGTCTCAGCTCAGCCAAGCCCACCCCAGTGCAGAAGCCAACAACCTCTTTGCTCTGCTGGGCTTGTTCCCCTTCCACTTGGCCTGACCAAGCCCCGGATGTCACTTTCTCAGGGCCACCGTTCAGCAACTCACTTTAGGTCCTTCTGCTATACCCTCCCAGAGAACCCCATACTTCTCTATTTTGGTAAGGTAACTGTCAAACTTGTAAGTAATTTTCTGATTTTCTCTTTTTTACTCATGTGTAAACTTTGTGAGAGCACAACCATGTCTCATTTCCTCTCAGGTTTCTCACCTGTTTCCAAGCCTCATGCTTAGTGGGAATTTAAAATAACGTGTTTAAATGGAGGGATCACAGTTGCAGAAAATGAAGAGACCATCAGTTTGTATATGTATGATGTATAGAATGCAGGAATCAATAGAGTTTCCAAAGGAAGTAAAGGAGGGAGAAGAGAAAGACTGTTAGAATGACCAGACAGGAAGTGGCAGCAGACAGGAAGTGAACAAAAGGACACTATCTGAGGCAGAGGACTTCCTTACATCAGTGTAATGGAAGGCAAGTGTATGTCCTGGACAGAAGAAAGTTGTGGGGGAGAAATGCATGAAGAGAAAAGACAAAGTTTATTAGAGAAGGAGAGGAAGCGTGTAAGGTGGGGGTAGTTAACCCGCTGAGAGTAGTAATCCATGTTTCTGGAGGTCTGGGAATCTTTGGCAACTGCATGAAAACTTCAAGTGAGCATTTTTTGCTTTCTGAATAAACCTCATAGTTTATTTTTATGAATCCTCATATTTTGAGGATTCAAAAGTCTGTAGATTTAAGGACTAAAGATCTTGACAGCCTTAGAAGGAGAAGAGGAAGGCGCGGAACCGTGAGAGCCGGCCTGTGACCCCGGGAGGACAGGAGGTGATGTGGGAAGCGTTTCACAGAAACAGCCATGGGTCTGGAGAGGGCAGGTGGGGAGCAGAGTTAGGGAAGGTCGTGGAAGGTCACTGAAACCCCCTGGAGGAGCCCTGTCACCACCTGGAGTGTGAGCACGGCATTGCTTTCTCAAACCTCATTTTGACTGTTGGAGGGACAGAAGGGGGGATGAGTGTCACAAAAATACCTTCTTGTCTACCTCATGGAGGGCTAAGAAAGACTGCTAACATCTGGGAAGTTTTTTTTTTTTTTTTTAATTCTTTATGCAGGCCCTGGCTGGTTGGCTCAGCGGTAGAGCGTCGGACTGGCATGAGGGGGACCCGGGTTCGATTCCCGGCCAGGGCACACAGGAGAAGCGCCCATTTGCTTCTCCACCCCCCCTTCCTCTCTGTCTCTCTCTTCCCCTCCCGCAGCCAAGGCTCCATTGGAGCAAAGATGGCCCGGGCGCTGGGGATGGCTCCTTGGCCTCTGCCCCAGGGGCTAGAGTGGCTCTGGTCGTGGCAGAGCGACACCCCGGAGGGGCAGAGCATCAGCCCCCTGGTGGGCAGAGCATCGCCCCCTAGTGGGCGTGCCGGGTGGATCCCAGTCGGGCGCATGCGGGAGTCTGTCTGACTGTCTCTCCCCGTTTCCAGCTTCAGAAAAATACAAAAAAAAAATAAATAAATAAATAAACAAACAAACAATAAATTCTTTATGCAATTTTCATTAAATCTCATGTAAAAACAACTAAGGTCCCACTGAGTAGGGAGGGGAGGCCCCTACCACCATTGGGATTTTAGGCCCTCATTGATCTGGTACTATGAAGAGATTTACAGAAGCTTCCCAAACCACAGCCTCTCTTCCCATTTTGTTTGTATACTGTCAGTCTGGAATAGGTTCTGCTTCTTTTCTACAAAGTTCTAAGCAGGGATTGCCCTCGGGACCTGCTCCCCAGAAGCAGTTTTGTGTGGTGGGCAGCATGTGGGCTTTGTGCCGGCCTGGGCTCTCGTCCTGACTGGGGACCCCGAGCCCATGACTTCACCTCTGCATCTCGGGCTTTTGAGCTATAAAATGGGAATACCAGCTGTCCTGAGCCCTGGGACAGTGGTGGCAGCAAGGATGACCTGGTGAAGGATGTGTGAAACCCTCAGAGGAGCCCCTGCCCACAAGAGCTGCTCAGAGCTGGCTGAGCCAAGGGACATTCTGAGTGACAGAGAACCACCGGAGCACCCTCCAAGGAATATATGCCCAGTGATGACTTCCTCAAAGAGCTTGGGGGTCTGAGGGAAGGGCCGCTCCTTCCGAACGACAGGAGATGGGTCAGCCTCAGCGAGGCCCTCACTGACCTCCCCATCTATAACTTCTCAGAGCTCCTGGCAGCAGGCTTCAGGAGTGCCTGCTCATCTGGGGAGAAAGGACGTCTTGGCAGTTCCTCTCCTGTCTCTAGGGGCTGGGAAAGTGCATGGACTCGGCAAGGCCCCGAGTCAAAGCCAGAAGATGTGTTGTTCTTTCTGCTTTGTCACCTCATCGTTTTGATTCCGGACAAGTTACTGTCCACCCCTGCACCTTTGTGTCCTCGCTTCTAACCTGAATATACAGGCTCTTGGCGAGGAGCATTCACCTGTCGGGACTACCACACGAATGCCGCAGGCTGGGGCTGAAACAACAGAAACTGACCTTCTCAGTTCTGGAGCCCAGACGTCTGAGGCCCAGGTGTTTGCTGGGTGGGCCTCTCCCGAGGCCTCTCTCCTGGGCTTGTGAGTGGGCACCTTCTCCCTGTGTCTTCACATGGTCTCCCCTCAGTCTGTGTCCGAGTTTCCTTTCCTATGAGGACACCAGGCAGAGCTGACTAGGCCCCCACCCCAGCCGCCGTATTTCACATTATCTCCTTAAAGACCCTCTCTCCACATACAGTCACGTTCTGAGGTCCTGAGGATTAAGACTTCAACGTGGGAATTATCTTGGGAGGGGGGCACACTTCCGCCCATAACAGAAGGCTAAAAGAGGAATTGTATATTAAAACTTGGCCTAAACCAGGCACTTGATGAGGCTGGTTAAAGATGTTGACACATATTGCTTCACTGTATTTTGCTAAGACAACCGGTGGTTCGTGAAGGGGATGGACCTGCTTCTGACTTGGCTGAATCTGCAACTGGGATTAATTTTATTCTATTTCACAGCACACTCCTCACATTTTATGCCTATTTACCTGGTGTGCCACTGCTGGCGAGGGGCAAATAAATGGAGAGCTAAGATTTTTTTTCAGCTGTAATGCCATTGAATGGAAAATGGACTTGTGAATGTCCTCAGGCCACATATTGTGAAGGGATTTTAGGACATCATCTCTCTTGTACGGATTTTGCTCTTAGTGGTCACATGCCCTGCATCACTGGAGCACAAGATCACAATTGTCATTTCATGAATAAAGGCACATCTGTCCTGAGCCATTGGGTTGCTTGCAATGTCTTATAAAATAGCTTTTCTTATTTCTTCAATTAGACAAAAGCAGGCAAAAGTAGCAGTATCAGTAGTCATGAAAATGAAGAAAGCGGGAGAAAGAACTATTGGTTCCAAAGATAAGAAAAATGAAAAGCTCTCTTGAAAATTCCACAGCCGGACCCTCTGTCCAGTTGGAGGGCAGTACAGTCACAGCTATTGGGCCTTTACTCTGTCTCTTCTCTCTCTTCCTGGGTTCAGGTTCCTGCATCTACAAATGCCATACCAGTTATGTATTCCTTTGAGTGATGCTCTGGTGGCTCTCTGTCACTCAAAATGTCCCTCTGGCTGGGGTTAATGACTGTGAGCAAGGACTTGCTAGAAGCAGACAGAGGCTTGCAAGCCCATGTGGGGTCACCTGCAACCTTTGACTCTCCGAGGCTGCTCCATTCTGACCTCCTCTGCTCTTTTGGCTAATGACAATTATAAATGTCCAAGAGGTATATCTCTGAGGCAAGCAGCCTCAGCTAATTGGGCAAAACAATTAAATGGAAGTAAACACTTTTTTCTTCTTCCGTATTCAGCAATGTATATTCCAAGAGCATAAATGGTGAATTAATAAAAATTACAAATGAAACTTAAGGGGGATTCAAGATAAAACAATTTACATCTGGATTTTGGGGGGAAAATTCTGGTTGCAATTTCAGATTTTTTTGATGGATGGATTTGCTTCAGGTGGGGGATGTCAAAGGCTCAGGTGTGTGTGGCAGGAGGCAGGCAGACTACAGCTGCAGCGCAGAGAGGCCAGATGGCTGGCAAGGACGGAGCAAAACTCAGGGAATTCTAATGCTGGGAAGCCCTTAGAGAGCTTGCAGAGAGCGGACAGACACACTGGGAATCCTGGGACTTGTGGCCATTAGCAACTAGAAATGATTGTGAGACATCCTTCCCTAAAATACAGGTCTATAGGGCGATGCAATCCCAGCATCTACAAACAAAAAAAATATTGTGTGTGTGTGTATATATGTCTACAAATTTTATATATTTATATCTATGATTTATATATATTACACATTTGTTTAATCCATGCTGATTAGAGTAAAATCAAATGGGGAGAAGGGTGACTAACCACCAGTTTTTCCAGTCTCCACCCGTGGTCAACTTTGCAGTGATGGGCAGTGCCCAGCCCAGGCCAAGGAGCCCTCTCTACCTTCTGTGGGAGTTGGGCACCAGTGAAGGATGAGGTTGCCATTTTACTCAAGCTGTAGCCAAGCTCTTCTTTCGGAGCTGAGAATAACCTAAGACTTTTTCTTTTACACAGTACAAGACACCTTAAATAGCCACGTGGTCATTGTCAAAAGACGTTTGAATATTTATGTAGAGTTTTTGGGAAGGACCTTCCAGTTCTCTTGGCATCCTTACTAGCCTGCAGGGTGCTTCTGTGTTCTGTGTGTGTGTGTGTGTGTGTGTGTGTGTGTGTATGTGTGTGTGTAGAAAGGTGGAAAGTGAGGGAATAGGTTGGAAGGCAGGCATCATCTTCTTTTTTAAAAAATCTGAGGCACTGAAAGTGTGATTTTCCCATTGTTTCCCATAAGAAGAACCCATATAGCAACTCCTACTTGATGCTTTCTGAAGGAGGACATAGGACACGACGAGAAAGGGCTGGTCCTGCTCTGGCTAAGAGTGAGGAGGCTGCCAGCAGGTAGCGCTTTGAAAGGAAGCCAGGGGGAGAGGTGCTGTCATGCTGGGAGGTCTGGCAGCTACCATCTCCCACGGCCTGCTGGCTTCCTGCCTACGCTGGGACCCTCCTGAAGCTTGACCCCACTTCGCCTAGTTTGGTGATCTTATTAGATTATAATTCCATAACTGCATGAGCAACTCAAGTTTCACAGGAAGATGTAGGAGCTTCCCCATGATGGGGATGGTCCCTGGAGTAAGGTATCAGGATGGGGACGTCATTTCTCCTCCATGGCTCTGCTTGCCTGCTTGGTTTGGCTACTGTCACACAGGAGGTGAATTAGGGGACAATAAGAATTACTGCCAGGCTTGGGGTACTGAAGGAATTCCATTCATTATCTCCTGTCCCTGGCTACCTTTTGTGTTTTAGAGCAATACTGCATTTCCTGCTGTTGGGTCTGTTCCTAGTCTTGCAGAAGAATCAATAAATATGACTCCAAAGTTACCATTTAAAAAGAAAAAAACAACTTACAACATAGTAGTCTATTTTTTATTTTTTGGCAGCTTTTCCCATCACCTGTCGTAGTTTGTTGACTGTCTCGCTTGATGAGTTTGAGTTGGCGCAGGTAGTTCCTCGTGCTGCTGGAGAGTCAGCCTGCTGGGTTTTTTCTCTCCCCTCCCCCCAGTATCTATTTGCTCCCAGGGAGTGCTACACAACATGCTGAGAATGAGAAAAAACACAGATGGGCCTCCAAGGTTCTACAGGCCATGGTGGTTTGGGAGCACAGGGCGCCGTTCCTGCTAGTAAGTGGCCCGTGTCCTGGGGTAATGACGGGCATGTGTGAGAACGACGTGTCAGGGTGGCAGAGAGGGTGGAGGGCCACCGATGATGGCATTTCAGATCACTCCTATTCTAAAGAGATCATGCAAACAGGCAATTAGCTCTGAAACAGCACAAGACTGCTTTGTTTCCCTCAGCTCAGTGTGCAAGGCTGCCGGCTGGCAGGTACCGTGCTGAGGAGCTCAGGTGGAGCAGGAAGAGGAAAGGAGCGAGGCAGGTGAGGCTGAGCTAAGCAGAGGAGCAATGCGAGCTGTGAGGGGCCAGCAATCAGAAATGAGAATGCAGCACAGCCTTCAGAGAGGAAGTGAAACAGTGGAGCAGGGCAGGAAGGTGTGACTTGGGGAGGCCGAAGACCTTGGCCTCAGGGGCTAACAAAAGGGATTTACTTTCCTTGAGCCTCCATTTTACCATCTTTAAAATGGAGCCAGTGATAATCTCTACCCTGCTTACTTCATAAGGGTATTGTGGGGATTAAATGAAAAAATAAAAATCCCATAAGCCAAAACTCATGCCGACACATGACTTGCCCAACTGTGATTACCTAACAAATTTGGTTGAAGAAATAAATAAATAGGTGAACATTGATCAGAACACAGAAAAAATGATAAACCAAAGTAAGCATGAGGGAGCTTGGTAGAGAACCAAGAAAGATCCAAATGGTGTTGGTGTGGGCCAGGGCATCAGACTCACTCAAGAATGCACAAAAAGAGCGACAGGGTCCAATGAGCAAACAGCACTACCTGCTTGGGAACCTAACATGCAGCTGCTGGACTAATAAGTAGAAGGCGGAGGCCAGAGAAGGGTCAGCAGGAAAGAAAGCCCAGGGGAAGGTAGGTGAGAGGAAGTCCAACAACTCTTTGTTTTAGGGAGAATGAAGGCATAGGTAGGAGATTACAGAGAGATGGATTCAGTGTGGGTGGGCTAGAGTTGAAAGTAAGGTAGGTTACTTTGTTTGATATTTGGCAAAGGTAAGACCTTTCTTCAAAAGGCTATCTCAGAAAGGAACTCATTTCAGAGGCAAGGTCTTCATTTATTTGCTCTGAACCCAATTCTTTGGTTCAAACTGGAAGTTTAATCACATGTAAGGTAGACCAGAAAAAGAGAGTTCCATCTCTAACCAAAGAGAAGGCAGATCAAGCTTCTGTAATTCAGTGTCATGAGAGGTAAAGGAAGAGTCTCCAGAAGGAGGTGACAACATTGTTTTGCCTTTCAGGAAAGAAGCCAGTGAAAATGGAATGATTGTAGTTGATTTAAGGAGTAAAAGTTGAGGAGCAAAGGACTATGAAGGTGGAAAGGGCTTCTTTGAGTAGTCCTTTTGTTCATGGGCAAGATGTTGTTGCTGCTGGGTTCAAGGAGAGTGGGAGGGCATGGGGGGTAGTAGGAGGGATGATGGATTGCTGAGGAACCTATGAAGAATGAGCCAAAGCAGCATGAAACCGTTTGTTTGGGCTTTATAGATTTTCTAATAAAAACGTCAAGGTTTTTTTCACACCATTTTGAAAATGTCATCAAATGCAAAACAGTTCTTACGCCAGTGACAAGGCTGCATTTTCAATGGTAAATTTCAGCCCATGATGCAGTAACATACTGTCAGGTTTTTCTCCTTTTCAAACCAGGGGGTCAGATTTGGTCCAGGATCCTTCAGGGTAACCTTTGACCCTTGACAATGACCGACCACTCCTGACAGTACCCAGAACTTTCATAACTTTGAGATTAAGGGTTAGTGTTATCCCAATGGAAACATCCCTAAGAATAGGGACTCTACTTCCAAGCCATGTTTGGGCATGTTTCTGGGTCTCTGACTCAGTCAGGTTATTTCTGATGTAGCCATTAAAACAAAAATCTTTCAATGGACTACTTAGACTCCAATCTGCTTCACACACTTTCTCAAAGTTGTTGTTGTTATTATTTTAATGCATCTTTAATTGTGAGACAGTCTGGCTTGAAGACCTTCAGTGGCTCCCCTTTGTCTTTTCTTTGGTTTTCATTTTTATAACATTTTAAAGTTAACCCAAAACATCCAAAATATTGTCATTACAAAGTGTAATCCACATCAGAATGATGAGTAAGATATATTATATTCTGTTTTGTACTAAGCTTCAAAATCCAGTCTGTGTTTCACAGTCACAGTACAACTCAATTTGGAAGTTAAGTTTTATCAGATACACTTAATCTATATTAGCAAAGATTCACAAACCAAATTGTCCAAATATATCTTAAAATTTTCCAGTAACTAAATCAAACATCAGTTTTAAGGCTGAATTGACACTAATTAAATTGGAATCAAATTTTGAAGAATCTTATTCTTTTTAACACATAGAATCCCATCCCATTTGTCTTTTAAATTAAGTGCAAACTCCTTTGACAGGCATTCTGTACCCTAATTCCTTTGTAGCCTTATCTTTTGCGACTCCTGGGTATATTGGCCAAACTCAGGCAAATGCTTCCAGCCTTTGCCACCCCCCTCCCCTTCGCACTCATGATGTCACACCCTCCTGCTCTTTGCCTGTTGAAGTCCTGCTGTTCCTCAGAAGCCACTTCTTCCATGAACTCTTTCCTGAGTTTCTCAGCTGCGATTCTGTCCACTGTGACTTCTCCTTTCTCTTTATCCTTCAAAACACATTGGTACGTCCAATTCATCCACTTTGACCCATATTCTAGTCTAAATGAGATGCCCATCTTTTTGGAGCTGAAGTACCAAACTGACTCGCACCTTCTCCAGCACCCTTCACCCAGCACCTGCAGTAGTTTCCTCTGGTTGCCTCTCGCGGGCCACCATGGTTAGGGAAGAATATATTAAGGTTCGAGTGGATCTTATTTTGAGATTTATCTCTGTTAAGTTCACTTGCTAAAAGGAAAAAAACAAAAGAAAAAAGAAGGTAGACCAGTTGGGTGTTTACTTTGGTCTAATCTCGCACATCAAATTTGCTGCCTCACATTTGACTTTTGCTGATGTCTCTTTCTGGGGTCCAGAGGCAGAGGCCGGGAATGGACCTGCAGGAATGCTACCTTACTTCTCTCCTTGGCTGTCTGCAGCTTAGAGGGAATGAGTTCAAGGCCCCACAAGACAGAGCAGTTTCTGAGGGGCTCTGCTGCACTCCTGGGATTTCTAGTGGGGTTTACTCTGGAGGGTTTCACTTGGGGTCTTAGCCCAAACATTTCCTTTTGGATCCTCTAAGCATGAGGGGTTAAATTAAACACTGGAAGGGATTACTTCCCAAGATCTAGGCAGACATAAGAATTCTATGCTTTGACTTTTTAAAAATATGTATGGATCTGGAGAGGAACCAGAGGGAAGGTGGTAAAGGTCACTGTGTTCTGTCTGGATGACACAGAGGTCAACAGATTTGGCACCTCTGGTTCCAGGAGCTACCAAAGTGTAGGTAGTGGGATTCATGACGTCCAGGCAAGAGTCTTGTAGTACACAGGTAGAAAGTTTTGAGAAGCTTATTCAAGCAGCTCCTAGTCGCAATTTTCTGAGTGTAGGAAGCCACTACTAGGATAACTGGCAATGGTTTAGTTTGATGGTTCAGCCTTATATCTACCAGTGGTTTACGGTAGAATCCTGAACAAGGCCATCTCATGCCTGATCTGCCATATGTAGGTGAGATTGTTGTCTGTCATGTTGGCAATGTGGTCAAACATGATTGTTTTAGCTTCAAGCTAGAAAAAAAATATGGCCTTTCTCCCTTCATTCCTTCCTTTCTTCCTCCCTCCCTCCCTCCCTCCCTCCCTCCCTCCCTCCCTCCCTCCCTCCCTCCCTCCTTCCCTCCCTCCCTTCCCCCCTCCCTCCTTTTCTTTCTCCCTTCCTTCCTTCCTTCCTTCCTTCCTTCCTTCCTTCCTTCCTTCCTTCCTTCCTTCCTTTCTTCCTTCCTCTTTTCCCTTCCCTTCCCTTCCCTTCCCTTCCCTTCCCTTCCCTTCCCTTCCCTTCCCTTCCCTTCCCTTCCCTTCCCTTCCACAGATATTTATTAAGTGCCTGCCATGTACCAGGAAGACAGAGCTGCGAGTAAAAGAGTCAAAATCCCTGAGCTCTACAGATCCTAGCAACAGCTAGACAACTTATACAATATCCGGGAGTGATAAAGGTTCAAAAGAAAGATAAAGGTGGGTGAGGGGACAGAAAGTAACAGAAAGCTGTTTGAGGCAGCAATCTATCTGAAGCAACTGCATATGTGAGGGCAGCATTTGAGCAGATACCTGGGTAAAGTAAGAGTGTTGTAGGGGAAGCTCAGTGGCACTTACAGAGAGAACGGTCAGACAAATGTGCCAGCTGCATGACCCTGGGCAAGGTAATAGCTTCTGTGAACCTCCGTTTCCATGGTTTAAAATAACACTAATGATGCCTAACTGGCACAGTGCTCATGTAGGTGAAATGCAATAACGCATGTTGGGCTCAGTGTCAGTAGGAAAGGGACATGGGGTGGGTGGTCTCAGTGACAGTGGCGGCTCCTGTGTGCAGCCTGCATGGGCAGGCTGGGCGCTTGTCCTGCTCCTCTACAGGACCACTCAATGCTTCCTTCTGTCTCTGGGCCTTTTTCTCAATCAGTTAAAAGCAGAAATCAACCCTTGCCCCTCCTCAAAGGAATGCAAAAGAGCAGGTGAGATAGCAAATGACAAAATGCTTTGAGCTTGCTCTTCGGATAAAGACCTGCAGAGAATCAGAGCATGTGAGAGAGGCTGACCCTCACCCAGTGGGCTTGGTGGCAAAGACATCAGGACCAGGACAGATCCTTGAAAAATGTGGGGTTTACATGGAGACAGAGACAGCTTTGCAAGCACAAGAGAGAGAGCTGGGAAGAGAGCCAGTCCCAGGGTGGAGGCTCAGCAGAAGGGCGGGCTCGGGGTGACCGCCAGGAAGCAACAAAGCAGCAACACAAACAGGAAGCAGGACCACTGGTGACAGGATGGGGCCCTGCCAGAGCTGGGCAGAGCCGGGGTGGCAGGGGTGGGGGGGCGCTGGGGGGTTGCTGAGGGGACGGCATCCTAGGCTCAGAAGGGAGGTCTCCCTGCAGATTTCAAGTGAAAATGACATCCCTATCAGGACCGGATAATGCTCACTCTTTTATTTTTCTGAAAAACACAGCAGAAAAAAACCAATTTCTGCCTATTTTGTATCCCCCAACCTCTGTTGGGAAAGGGTTTTTTTACTCTTCTCCACTTACATCCACCTTGTAGTTAGTGAAATAGCAACTCATCTGGGCCTGCCATTACCTTCTGCTGATTCCAGCGGCTGGGCATTGGTGCCTGCCTTCTCACTTAGAACAGGAAGGGTAGGCACACCTGGCAGGTGAATGACTCCTGCTGAGAACAGGATCTGCATCTAAAATAATATGAGTAGACTGCAGATTGATTCATGGGAGCCAGCCTGAGCAGCCCAAACTCCATTCTTCCCTCCTTCCCTCTCCAATTTCCTGTCAGTATCAAAATTGATAGAACAGCCCGAAGCCACTGAACAGAGTTATGTCTGCAATCACCTCTCTAATTCTTGCACATAGGTGCTGATACGTCAAGAGGACCCAGGCAAGGGGACAACAGGGTGGCTTTATTTAACATTATGACAAACAAATGCTTGAATACCAAGGAGCTCATGAGCTTTACAGCAGCAGAAAAAAGAAATTAGAAAACCCGTGCATGGATGCCTGCCTCGCGCTCTAGTGGCCCAGCACGGCGCAAAAGGAGATTGCTAACAAAAAGGTTATTCAGCAGTTCCCAGAATAAACCCAAAGGTAGCAAGTATGGACGGAGCAGATGTCAGGAGACTGAGCACTATTTTGGAAAACTGCCGAGATATTTTGAAATAGTGTTTTCTTATTAACCCAAGCATAATGCAGAAAGTCCTTTAAAATACAACTTCCCAGATGCCACCTGCATAGGCTGAGTGCCAGTGGGTCCACTGATAGTGGAAATGTTTGGACCGATTGTTCCGGCACAAACAAATCACAAACTAATTTATGTGTTCCTGCAGCTGCACCCCAGCCGAGGTGAGGAGTCGGACCAATTCACAGTTGACTAGTGCTGTCTCATTCTTTGCAGATTTTGGCATTTAACTATAATTAAGATTTATTGTTCACTAGCTCGCAGGTCAGGGCAAGCATGACAATATGGGTAACTTTTCTGTTTACTAGTAAAATGTCTGGTAGGAGGAAGCCTCAAACCTTTCAAGCAGAACTTGACAGAAATAAATAGCACCTCTTCACTCCGAGACTAGCACATTACCGATTTTAATCAGACACGAGGGTTCTCTTTAAGGGCGGGCAGAGAGAAATCAGAAAGACCCAGTGAACTGTGCTGTTGCTTTTGCACCAGAAGGGTATGGGCTGGAAGCCAAATCAATTATTGCCGATCTTCTGGTTTTGGGGAAGGGATTGTGTGCTTGTTGTGGGAGGGATCTGAGACCTTGATGCTGACAAAGGTTCTGCAGAGACTGGGACCTGTGGGTCTTCATGGCCCCTCCTTGCGCCTCAGAGGAGAATCATCCTTCATCTCTCTCCACTCTCAAGGATGTCCTTGGACCAAGTCAGATGGCCTGAGAAGGAGGGAGGCAGGGTTTAGCAGTCAGCGGCCACTCACCTGCTTTTACAGTCTGTCTGCCGAGGTCCTGTGCAGGTGACCCACGACACAGTGGGTGTGAATGAACAAATAGTCCGCAAACAGACAGATGAAAAAGGGCGTCTCGTCTCCACTGGTTTATTAGAAGGCAGAAATGCTGAAGCATAATGTCTTTCAATTTTCTAGCATCTATAATTTATTATGTATTATTGTTTGTCCTCCTTGGGGTATTTTTGTCAGTGCCTGTATAAAATAAGAAAGCATTACTCACATGGCCCAGAGATTTAGACTCTGAGCTTACTCTGTTTCTCTAGTTCTCTTACAGAGGAGGGGAAAGAAAAAAAAATAATAATTCTTTGCTCTTCAGAAGCAATGTTCACTACAGAGGATGATTTCATATAATAGGATGAACAAATCTTTGTATCTTACCCTACACTGTGTATCATTCAGAGTGTGGCTTACACAAATCCAGACAACGCTTTAGGAGAACATTAAGGACCAGTGAGGGAGAAAACCCTTGTCCTGGCTTTCTCCTGTTTCAGGTTGTCTATTGATATTCGAACTACCAGTTCATGGAAATTGAGGAGGGTTGGTTCTATTCTGCTGTCACCCAATACTTCCCTGCTTGCTTTAATTCTAGCACATTTGCTTTTCTCTTTACCCGAAAAGGATCTTGGTGATTCTAAGATGCATAAGGGGGCTTTTGTTTTGACATTCAGAGAAGGCTATAAAAGCAAGTATCTTTCCCAGAGGCACAAGGAGGGGAATGGGTGTGAAATTAATTTTAATGCTAGATAGAGACAAAATCTGAAGAAAAAAAAAGATTTAAAAGAAAACTTTCCACCTATTTTACCAACAAAAGGTGTTTTATAGTTTCTACAGACTAGATTTCTAATTTTGTGGCATCTAGTTCAATTGAAGTGATGGTGAATCATGGAAGAGGAAAATGTAATTGTGGAAGAGTGGTTTCTAATATTTAGATTCAGTTGTCGGTGGTATTTTTAACCACTTAAAGGGAAACCAGTTCTCCATTTCACTAAACACACCACTGTTAGTTCAATTTTCAGACCTTGCCAGTTTAAGTCAGCCTGTCTATCCCAAGGACACTTGAGACAAGCACAGAAAGATTCAAGTAAGTCTGCAGGGAGCAAACTTGAGCCTAACGGCGAGCCTTGCTTCTCAAGCCACGGAACTCTGACCCTTGGTGATGTTCTGCGAGGTGGTCTCGGGTATCTGCAGTCACTCCCAGCCTCCCGCTTTGCTGATCTAAACGCAGCACGGTACAAACTCGGCCTCGGCCATCATGGACTCAGACAGGCACAGAGGACGTGCAGGACGCTGCAGCCATTTAGTGGACAAGATGTCATTGAGCCCTCTGCTGTTTGGTACAAACAATGGAAGGAGGCGAGGGAGCCGCAGCGGCTCAGAACAGGTGGGAAGCTGGAGGAAGAGCACTTCGCTCTCAGTTGGGGAGGGCTTTGTGCAGGAAGCGGGATCTCAGGAGCTGCTGGAGTGATTGCAGGAGACAGCTTGACGAGATGGGATGCGGCAAGATTCCAGGCACAGGGACTCCTGCCCAAGACCCACGGAGACCTTGAAGGAGGGATCGGGGGCACAGATGAAGAGGCAGTGGGAAAAATTCCAAGGGAAGGAGGGGAGGAACGGGCTGCATATCAGCAGGGCTACTAGGATTTCCAGGCTGCAGGGATCCGCCTCCACTGGACACAGCCACTATTTCCCCATCTCGCTGTAAACATAATTACTTTGTTCAAGTCCCTGGCATTTAAGCTTTGTTTTTTAAGAATAATATTGCACCTCTATTGGTCACTATATTCTTAATAGAATGTTAGAAAATGAGAGATGACTCATCAAAGACTGCCCATAGTAAAGACAAAATAGATATAAACACAGAAAAAAAACATTGTTTGAAAAATTTAAAAATGTTTTTATTTATTAAAACAACTTAAAAATTTTAAATTACAGTTGACACTCAACATTGTATTAGTTTTAGGTGTACAGTGTAGTGATTAAACATATAAGTTACAAAGTGGGTGCATAAGTCTAGAACCTACCTGCCCTAAATGTATTTCTTAAATTGGATTAGTGGGGGCCATGGAGTAATGATTATTTTTTTAGCCAGTAAGGACTGGGCTTTTCCTTTTACCAGGAGAAGAGTAAAGAATAATGTCTCACTTTTAAGGAATAATCAGAGATGTCAGAGATTTTAGGCACTTTAATAAACAGTACTGAGTTAGTCTGTAAAATTGCTGTAGGAATATTTATGTCTGCCAGTAGTCTTGAGAGAGTGGTTATTTCCCAAAGCCCTTTTCCCAGAATAGAAGTTATCAGTACTTATGATATCATAGGCCAATAACTGATATTTTTGTTTTATGTTGATCATCTCTGATTGTGAGGATGAGACTGTATCTAGTCTACTGTGACCATTTGAGTCTCTTCTGTGAATCGCCTGTTCAGACCCTTTGCTCATTTTTCTGCTGGACTCTATGTCATTTATTATTTTGCAGAAATTTTTTGTATAGGAGGGATATACCATAGTGCAGAGTGCTCATTCTACTGCACCCCAGCCAGCATTCAGTAGCATTCACGTTCTTAATTTCCTAATTTAACAGCCTAAAAAGCCATTTTTATGTCTTTGTTTATAGTTAT
This sequence comes from Saccopteryx leptura, assembly GCF_036850995.1. Lineage (NCBI taxonomy): Eukaryota > Metazoa > Chordata > Mammalia > Chiroptera > Emballonuridae > Saccopteryx > Saccopteryx leptura. Next base: position 313,810,599 of record NC_089505.1, on the reverse strand, counting down.
TTGCTTAGCAATGAGGTTCAATATTTTTTATGTTTGTTAGAAACTTATATTTCTTATATAAATAGTCCCTTCCCCACTTTTTAGGGAGATCTTTATAGTGTATTCTTACTAGTTTTTAAGAGTTCTTTATAGGATATGAGCCCAGGGTCTGTTATTTGTGGTCAATAATTTGTACCCCAGGGGGACTTCTGGCTCTGTGGACAGGGTGGGGAGAAGGTATGTGTTTCAACTCTGGCTTGTATTCTCCTTAAATTTGGAAGTCAAACATAATTCATCATCCTGAGGATTAATTTCCTTTTGAAAAACGCCCAGTCTAGTCTGTATAAGAAATGATATTTATTCTTGTAATATGGTTTGGACCATGTAACATAGCAAACCTGGCCTTATTGTGCTAAAGGTGCATTTGCTTGACTTTGATACCTTTGAGGTGATGAATTAAAACACCTCTGCTTTCTCTCCTGTCCATAGGAGCTGGGGGCTACGGTGGGGGTGGACAGGGATAGGGGCCTGGAAGTGAACAGCAGAATAACCCAGCTGTAGGAAGGGCAAGGAAGAGACTTGAATGTGGTCTCAAATGCTGTCAGCACTTCTGTTTCCTATGCCTCTGCTTATCTCTGACTTCTAACTTCCTCTTATTCTCTCCCTTGGTAGGGAGGTGGGTCTTCTTCACATGGCAGGAAACTTCTTGCACCTCCAGCACCTGGAGAGAGGCAGACTTAGTTCTCTCTCTCTCTCTCTCTCTTTTTTATTGATTTTAATTCATTGTGTTTACATAGATTCTAGTTCACCCTGAATGCATCTTTTAATTCCATTCTGCAGAAGCACGCTCTTGAGGACCCAGTTTGGGTCTGTGGTAGGACTGTCAGCTAAAACACAGGATGCCCAGATAACTTAGAATTTCAGAGAAACAACTCATCATTTTTTAGTTTTAAGTATCTCCCCAAATTTTCACGAGATATACTTAGACTAAAAAGTTATTAATTGGTTATCTGAAATGCAAATTTAACTGGACATCTTGTATTTTTATTTGCCAAGTTGGCAAGCAACCCTAACCAAGAGCCTGCTTCTAGACCAATTAGCCGAGAGCCAGGGAGTTGGGGTTCATCTTCATTATCAATTACCTGCAGCCAGTGAGCTTGCTCATGTTCTCACTGCTGCCCACTTGCCGATGGTGGGGGTAGGGTGGTTACTGTGCTGAGCAGACAGCCCTGTGGGAGTGCACCACACCCCCGACTCAGACTGGCTTTCCTCCGCCTGGAATGGACCTTCTGCAGCCCTCCCGTGCCTCTGACTGCCTGGTCACAGCCTGACCCCCCCAGCTCAGGGCTCTGTGATTTGCTGTTACTATCGTTGACTCGGTCGGACTCTGGTCCCTGTGTTGAGCTATAAGCGCCATGAGGAGCAGGGCCTGGGCTCTTCATGGGCTTCTCCAATGCATTGTGACATTTTATTAAGGGCCTGGCTCATGCTAGGAGCCAGTACATACCTGGGTGGAATGAGTTCAGCCCAAGGTCCTTCGTATCTGTTGCATTGCTTCCCGTCTACACCTGTCTGTTAGACAACAATCTCCTAGGACATCTAGCACTTTCCTCTGGAGGCTGCCCCTTAGCACTGGTGACATGCTCACTGAGGACACATTGGCTAGTCTTTTGTACTCCAAACTCCAGACTGCGCCAACATGCCTTCACCTTTAGCACCTTCCATCCTGCCTGCCTGGTCACCACCAAGCCTCACCCTCAGGCAGGGCTCCTGGGTGTGGGTTCCCATGTGCAGGGTGACCCTGTCAGCAAGGGGAGAGCAGGTTGGGGCACAAGCATCAAGCAAGACACCGTGTCAGGACCACAGGAAATCAGCATGAGCTCATCAGGGGAAAGCTGGACCCAAGACTCCCTGGGTGGCTTGCTCACAGATGGCTCTAGAAGGGTGTCCAGGTCTCCTGCTCCTGCAACCCCCTCCTCTCCCCTCTGCTTGCCCACACTCACTCAATTTTCCTCTTATTTCAAGAACTTTTATTATATACTAACACTTAAAATTTTCTTTAAAAATCATTTTAGCAGCCATGCCATATAGCAACTTCTCCATATATTTCTATTTAAAAATGGGAACACAAGAAATAAAGACACATTAAGGAAACCCAGCCAGAGAGCCTGCACCTGTAAGCACTGTGTTGTACCTTCACTCAGCCTCTCCGGACGAGGTCAGGACGAATGCCTGTGCATGGTGTGGTGGGAGGCAGGTGTCAGGGAGGTGTCCAGCACAGGACTTGGTTCTCCCGGACTTTGGCCCTGCCCCGCCCCCTCCAGTCTGTGCCAGCCCCACCCCACCCACTACACTCCATCACCACCTGTATTCCTTCTGCTCCTTTGTTTTTCATTCATTACACTGTAGGTTAGCTGCCTCCTCCCCACATCGCGGGAGGCATTATTACTTTGCAAACAAAACATGTCCTGCTTGCTGGGCAAGATGGGCTGTCTGGAGAGATTTCCTGCAGACTGCTGTGCTCATCGTGGCTCAGGATTCTTGTAAACTGCAGTCACAGAGGGTGGCACTTCCTGCCGGAGAGGAACCTTGTCCTCTCTATGACCTCTGTCTTATTATCCCTTGTTGTCCATCTTGGAATCCCTCTCTCATTTGCACTGAGGGCCTTGTACTGCTAACCTTAGGACAGACCAGGCAGGGAGAAAATGGTGTCATTTGGAAATAGCAGGGGACAGACAGACATTGCAAAGTGGGACATGTTCCTTTCTCAGTCTTTACTGGCCATTTGGCCGACGCGTGTGCCACCCTCCTCCAGAGCCACCGAAGGCCAAGGCTTGCAGCGTTCCTGAGCTCCAATGAGGTCAATTATGTCAGCAAGTCAATAACGGGGGGGAGAGAGCAGGGGTTCCTTTCCTGTTACTTTCTAGAACCTTCCTTCAATGACATAATTTGAATCCCTCAGCAGCAGCTGGAAATGTGTTTCTGGGGCCTCATTCTAGACAATGGCAGCTACAGACTCTCTTGCCCAGCTCTAAACTGCATTTGCCTCTGGCCTGGGAGTCTCTGTGTCTTTCTTCTCTCTCTCTCTCTCTCTCTCTCTCTCTCTCTCTGGTCATCTTCTTTCCAGATTTGAAAAAGAGGAAGGGATTGGGAAGCAAACCTAAACCCTGATTTCTGAATAGGGAGAACAAGCCTTTCATAGGAAGAAATAAAGGAACATACATTAATAGCTTAGAAAACAATGGTAATATTTAATTAACCTTTTGAAATGGCTGATCTGCAAATCTGCACGTGTCAGCTCATCTTCAGAACAGAGGGACTGTGTGTGCCGATGCCAAAATCAACATGCTGGATCCGTGCACTTCTACCATAGGGATTTCACGGGGGGGGGGGGGGGGGGGGGTGGGGGGGGGGGAGTACGGCCCGCTTCCCCTTCTCACCCTCCCCCTCCCCAAATCAGTTGTTTTACTTTAAAAATTCATGTGATCCAGCTGCCCTCGTCAGGGCTGGTCGTAGCCTGTTGTGCTACACATCTGAGGACCCCACGTTGGAGCTTGGCTCCTTTCCCTGTCATTGCAGCAGACAGACCGCGGGCCTCCTGGGGGAGCGAGGGTCAGTTCTGATGACAGCAAAAATCAGCTCGATGCGCTTGGAGCTCTCCCAACACAGGGCATGTCCACAGGACAAAGGGAATTAGTCTCATCAGCAAGTGTCAACTCTCTGGCTTCTTTAGTGATTTTTTTTTTCTTTCAAAGGTGGTATACTCTCAGTTTGAGAAGGTATGTCATCCAGGGAGCACTGGGGTTGGCTCATTAAAATATCACCTAGTTAAATAAAGTAAATCAATGTTGATGGGGTTGTTTAAGGTATTCCCCCTCATGGGGCTGGTGTGTCATGCTGATCACCTTGTTACTCCCATCATGGCTAAATGGAACCCCTCCTTCCTGCTCTGCACCCCGTACCTGCTTTAATGAGCAAATCTCCCAGTGTAATCAGAAGCCTCGCTTGATGGGTGGTGACTAATATATGTAATCTCCTTTTAGCTACAGCAGTTGCAGGAAGAGTTAGGAAGGGTACTATTTTGCTCTTTGGGACTTCCAGAATTCAGAAGTGTGGGCCTCAAGAAAATGAATATGGAACAGTTGATTTGTACTTTTAACTATAGAGACATATCAATCAAACAATAAGATGTATTTCAAAATGTTAAAAGAATGGCTGTAACTTGTAAAAAGTCTATTGTTACTGCTTTTATGTGTTTTGAATCATCACAGAAAAAAGTTTGGAGCTTTTAAAAAATGTGGCCAATCTGCCAAGCTTCTGGTAGGAGAAACCCAATTTCACAGAGACCTGATCAGGTGGGAAGATACCCACTGGATCAAATGAAGTAAGTATTTTTTTTTGGTAAGCTCCCCTTTTTCCTGATTGGAAGAACATATAGCACAGTTGGATACAAAAAGATAGTATCCCTGTCATTCTAGCAGGATCAAGAGAGGTAGGGATTCAGAAAGTAGGCTAATGTGTGTGCGATCTGCCCTCGGGTGACCAGGAATGTCCTTTCATGAGAAAACATAGCTCATTAGTGAAGGCACATCTCCAAGAAGCAAGCATGACCATTAGTAACTCAAACACACGTCAAGGACAAGAGCATCAATGACCACAGTGACTCGGTGGCAATTGCTGGGCCAAGGTCTTTCGGTCCCTAAACACTTGGAAGGTAATAATAAGTAAAGTTGCCTGGAGACAGAAAGAAAATTCATGGTTTGGTTATGAGCCTCCACTTAGAGACTACTTACTATATACTCCAAGCTTATTCTCAACACTTTACATGCCTTATCTTATTTAATTTACATAACAAACCAATGAGGTATTTTCTATTGTTAGCCCCACTTTACAGGCAAGGAATCTGAGGCGCAGAGAGGTTAAGTAACTTGTCCAAGGCCACACAGGTTGTACTGATTCTGAATAATAACTGAAAACTTGAGTTGAAAGAGGAAGGTATCAGTTATATCCAATGGTTTGTATTATTGTTAAATGGGTTTTTTGTTTTATTTTGTCTTCGTTGTGCTTAGGGATTGGCCTCAGCTGTTCAGCCTGATTTTCATAGTACATGGTGACACTGTGGATGCAGGGGTCTTTCCTCTGGGAAAGCAGAAACAGAAAAGACCTTAGTTTGTTTGTTTGTTTATTTATTTATTTATTTATTTATTTATTTATTTATTTATTTATTTTTGATAGCACATTCATTCTGACCTCAGGGACAAAAGTCAGCAAAATTGAGAGGTGAGAACAATAGACGGGAGCTCTGCATGCATAACCCCTCAAAGGAGAGCTCAGCTTCAGGAGGGAATCAGCAAAGGAGCAGAATGGCAAACCAAAGAAAATACTTATTTGCAGAAAAAGGAGGACGGTTTCCATCTGGACTTCTACCCATGTGGCCCAGTGCTCCATGTGACCCCTGGATGAAAGACTTGAGGGGTGAAAGTAACCTGGGGACCCCGAGAGCACTGAAGCACGGAGCTGGGAGGACCCTAGCACATGACCTGTGTGAAAGACCTGATTCTGGCCTTATGAAATCATCCAGCATTAATACATTATAGCAAGCCAGACAATTTCTCAATAAGGAAATAGCACACGGATGTGATATTTTGGGGTCCGGAATGGAAGGTGTCTCATGTATGGGCCATAACACAAGGAGGCTTAATCCAGCTTTTAAGGGGTTTATTGCAGCCAGGGAGTAACCTCTTCACTAATGTCCCTCTGACATTGAAAATGAGAGGCCACCAAAAGGTGATGTGAATTACAATGTGGATAATATTGTCCTTGATGACTCCTGTTAATGGTGGAAACATCCAGCACAGCCAAGGGACTTCTTCGACGTCCCCTGTATTCATGCCTGTCTAATTCCCTGAGCTGCGAAACTATCACATTTAGTGATTAGCTCTCTCAGAAAATCTAAGTTGACTCCCAGGAGGTGGGGGAAGAAAACTGCACGTGCATACATGAGTGGTGGCTGTATAAGTGTGTGTGTGTGTGTGTGTGTGTGTGTGTGCGCTCGCGCGCACGCACGCGTGTATGCGTGTGTGTGGTGTGTGCGCGCATGCGTTTGTGCATGCAAGCGGTGAGGAGCTGAGGGGCTGAGCAGTTTTCTGAGATTCCCCAGAATACAGAAAGCTTGTGGTGCATATGGGAGAACTGACAAGTGTACCAGAAGGTGAGGAAATGGCTGGAAGCAACACTAATGCCACTCCATCTGGAAAGAGGGGGACTGTTTAGTACGTCTGGAAAGCATTATTCCTGCAAATAGCTCAACCTCTATCAACTCTCAGGCAGGGATCCCGGTCTGCTGCCAAAATGAGATCTCCCTGACGGCTATGTGGTGGGAGAGGCTGAGCAAATGAACTAATAGCAGAAAGCAGGAAATCTGTGGAGATGGCAGCCGTGAAGGTACCACACAGCAAGCACCTGCCGCTCTCCAAAAAGACAGCCGGGGTTTCACATCACATTAGGCCAGGGCCGTGTGCGGGGAGGGTTGAACCTGGTGGGAGTTGGAGCTCGGCAACCATCTCCAACAATTTCTCACAATTTTTGGGCTCAGAAAAGCCCCAAATAGAGTTAGCCAAATGGCTTTCCTGCATTGATTTTTATACCCGTGGGTATTTTGAAGGAAATTAAATCCATGTGTTTCTGATTCGCTTGCCATTAGCACATGAAAACGCTGTTTTGCGAGAGTTATGGTATGCTGTGGGTGCCTCCGCACAGTGCTACTAAATGCCATAAAACCGTCTCGCCAGACAAGGAGGTGCAAGGAGCCGCCTGCGTTCCGCTCTTCGCCATTTCCCTGCCTATCCAGAAGCCAACGTGTTCTTGTCATGTGCATCCTTTCTGAACGTAGCACCGCACGTTTTCTCAAGCCTATTAATCACCTATCATTTCCAATTTGAATGAAGCCACGTTAGCATGAATGATGAGAAATTGCCCTTAACCACTGACAGCTGGATGAGATTCATATTAAAGCAGCCACCAAGGCTAGTTCTGTTCTCTAGGTTTGGGGGCAAAGAAGCCGGCTGAGACACATCTCCAGAAAGATCTGCGGCACTTAGAAGCAGGGATGTAATTTTGGAGGTGAGAAAAGTGAGAGACTCTGGTCTGGCAGCTGATGAGGAGGGGCTCACCTGGACCTGACACTTTGCTTCTCTTAACTCCTCTGTAATGACCATTGGATCAAATGCCATCAGGTTAGGGCCTTTTCTAGGCCTGACATTCTATGATTAAATACTGGCCCCTACTTGTCGTTAGTTATCGCATTCATTGCATGATTGCGTGTATTAAGTCCTTAGTATGTTCAAGGGTTTGTGCTCAAGGTTGAGGACACAGTGATGAAGAGCATGTTTCTGCCTTTGGAAGAAGGAGAAAGAGGAGGGGACTAACTTATGGAGTGTTGACTGTGAGTCAGGCCCAGTGCTAGGGCCTTTATTTGCCAATCTCATGCCATCTTTACAAGAATATTCTAAAGTTGGCATTATTGCCCCTGTTTTAAAGATGGAGTTGCATTTGGAAGATTGGACAATTTGCTCAAGGACATGGAGTTTAAAGGGAGGAGTTGGAATGTAGAGTTTATCATCTTTGATCCCGAAACTCATATGATTTTCTCCTCCTCCTTACTGTTTTTATTTTGTTTGTTTGGTTTTTTTTTTTTTTTTGGTTCTTTTTTGTATTTTTCCTAAGTTAGAAGTGGAGAGGCAGTCAGACAGACTACTGCATGTGTCTTACTGGGAGCCACCTGGCATGCCCACCAGGGGGGATGCTTTGCCCATCTGGGGCGTTGCTCTGTTGTGGCCAGAGCCATTCTAGTGCTTGAGGTGGAGGCTATGGAGCCATTCTCAGCTCCCAGGCCCAACTTTGCTCCAATGGAGCCTTGGCTGCGGGAGGGGAAGAGAGAGACAGAGAGGAAGGAGATGGGAAAGGGTGTAGAAGCTTCTCCTGTGTGCCCTGACTGGGAATTGAACCCAGGACTTCCACACACTGGGCTAATGTTCTACCGCTGAGCCAACTGGCCAGGGCCTCCTGTTTTTTATAGTTTGATGTGATCAGTGTTAAATATGATATTTCATATCTGGAATTACAGAGGAGGGAGTATCTAATTCTGTTTAGGGACATTGGGAGATTTCACTGAGATGATGATATCGGTATTAGGTTTTGAAGGCTGAGCAGGAGTTGACTAAGTGGAAATAGAAATGGATTGGGGCCTGACCTGTGGTGGCACAGTGTTTAGAGCATCAACCTAGAATGCTGAGGTCATGGGTTGGAAGCCCTGGGCTTGCCTGGTCAGGGCACATACGAGAAGCAACCAATGAACAACTAAAGTGAAGAAATTATTCTTGCCCCCCCCCCCCCATAGATTCAATCAATAAAATTCATTAAAAAGAAAAGAAATGGATTGGGGAATGGCAGAGGAAATGGTGTGTGCAAATATATAGGGTGGAAAGGTGAGCAAGGTGCCTTAAGAACTAAAAATACATCACTTACCTCATTTTTATAACTGATTAATCTTTATTTTTCTTTATTTTTCTTTTATACTTTCATCAATTTTTTAAAATTTATTGATTTTTGAAAGAGAAGAAGGGAGAAGCATCAATTTATTTTTCCACCCATTTATGTACTCATTGGTTGATTCCTGTATGTACCCTAATCAGGAATCAAACCCACAACCTTGGGACATCGAGATGATGCCCTAATCAACTGAGCTACCTGGCCAGAACTTGATTAATGTTTAAACCGCTAAAAATGTTCAGGTGACATTTCTTCTGTGGACACGCTTCTATCTTGATTGTACATTTTCTTATTGGGAAGGAAAGACCTCCAGTCAGGCTCATTCCCTCTATTGGACTGTAGAGATGGAAGCAGGTAACAACTCAGGTGGTGTGGTTTACTTGTACTTTGGTTAACCTTGACTGACTCTCAGTAGAAAAGGAGTTCCCTAAATTTTTCTCCCCCCACATTATCATCAACGATGTTCCGCTCCTCACTTGCGATGTAGAACGTTGAAAGCACAGCTGGTGGTAATTTTGCTCTGAATTTGAAGGTTGTGGAGCCAATGGGAAATTTCATGCTGCAACCATGGTGGAGGCCTACCAATCTTTAGGGACTTACACCATATGTCCACAACCAGCTTCCCATGAAATTGCCTATAAGTATGGGGAGTGTAACTGAACTGCTTGTCAAGAAGGTCCTCTGGATTTCATAGCTAGGCTCACACCAACACTTACTAAGATGGCATTCTCCTATGCTCTGGACTGGTTGAACTAGCCCTGTAGCCTATCCCACAGTCAGGGTGCTTTCTAAAGAGTGTATGAGGCAGTCCACCAAGAGTTGTTTTATCTCATCATTAGGATTTCAGGCAGTCTCTCCACTTCTGGCAAAGAGTATGCTGGGCTCTTGATTCAACAAACTTACTTCCCTTAGTCTAGAATTTAATCTGTGGTTTGGTGCCTTCAGTGACATATCTGTGCTTCTACTGTTTAAACTAATTGTCCTGGGGCTAGTTTCAGCCAATTGTTAGAATTTAGCACTTCACTTTAGACTTAGGGGACCTACCTCTAGTCCAGAATCTTTCTAAACAAATAAGTAAATGAATAAATAAATAAATGAATATATAAGTCCATCACCTGTTAAATAAAAAGGTCAGACTAGAAAATCCATAAGGATTCATCCAGCTCTGAAATTTTCTAATTTTTTTTTGTTGTTCCGGCTGTACTAGAAGTTAAGAACCACTGTTTACTTTATTCATAGACACTCTCACTCAGGATTATTCTAGAGACATCCTCTTCTTAGTTTTCTAATTTCTCATTAAAATAAATTCCAATTTGCTGGGCCTTTTCTCAGAAGGACAGTGTTTCCAAACATGTTGTCATCTATGTGGACATGAAACCAGTTGGAACCCTCTCCGAGGTCTTCATGTCACACTGCAGTGGCACCTTCCAAACAGAACGCCAATGTGGGCTTGACTGCACTGGGCTGTGTGGTTGGCCATGGAAACAGTCAGGTTCTGCATTTCCAATCTTTGCCTTTGTGAGAGTTAAACCATGGTAGGGAGCTTGCAGCCCACTCTCCATTCCAGTTAGTGTCTTTTAGAGAATAAGGCAGTGTTACAAGTGTTATAAACATGGCGGCCAACAATGAATGTCCTGGATGCATTTCTCTCTTGGCTTGTGCAGAGAGAGGCCAGTCAGGTGGCTTGGAGTCGTTGTTGGCAGGAATCATTGCTCCCTTGATTTGGGAATGAAGGACCATAAATGGTGGCTGCCTTCCAAACTGCCAATAAATAAGTAAATATAGAGAGTGTTGACATTGGTCTCCCTGCCAAACGCCAGGATGCTTCTATCCTCATCTTACGGGGGAGACGAATGAGAGGAGGGTTATTGAACAGGCTGTTGAGAGGTAGCCTCAGTTCTACTTGGAATCTCTCTGCTTTTTGGAAGCCTTTCAGTCAGCTTTCTGGCTCTTCTCGGTGAGACCATTCTGTCAAACATGAGATTGTGTTACTAATTCATAATACTTATCAGCCATAAGGTGAAATGGGGCTGTTTCTAAGGAGAAACCGTTGTCAACACATACTTAGGCTACAGTGTGAACTAGCTGCTGAGCCCCTGGGAAGGGAAGTGTTTGGCGTGCAGTGGTCAGGGGAGATAGTGAGACAGCTTAAGGTGCTGCCAGGTAAACACCATAAGAGTATTCAGCTCTGGGGCTCAACTGTCTCTTGGTCCACAGATTCACAAGGTTTTTGACCTCTGCCTCCCAAGTTAAGGATTTTGTGCACTGAGTTTGGAGCGAGACAAAATGGTGGCCATGTTCTAAGTAAGAAAGGCATTGATACGAAATATCTCATTGCCGTTCGCATGCTTAGTGCTTAAAGAGGTACCTGCCGCAGCAGAGGCACTGAATAAATGTCTGTGGGATGAAGGGATTGCCTTGGAGATGCTTTGCTTCCTCTCTGCTGAGATCCGCCATTTCAGGCTCTTCCTGTACTCTGAACTACTCCACAGGCCCACTTCTAGACCGTCTTAAGCTTAAGATTTGGCTCTTGCAGATGCTTCTCTTGCCACCTGCTCATGTTCAGTTTTCTTCTTAGGACCCTCACTACCAGCTGCATGCAGCCCCCGCCCCAATAAGGCAGCTCTAGCCCATGCTGCCCAGGTTCTTTTCCTGTTCTGAATCCCATGCATTTGTTCCTTTGCCTTTTCAAAAACAATACTTTTTCATTCATTTTTCCCTTCTCCTTGAAAAAATTTAAGACCCTCCAATACAGACAACTCACACATTCTAAGAAAAGGCAAAGGGCTAATGGGCAGGCTTATAGCACAGTAACTTCTATTTTCTTAAGACCCAGTGAGGTTGTCTCCTGTGATGACTGGTTTCCTGGGTGGAGCCACTGGCCTTAAAGGGCTATACACACTTCAGTTTTCCACTATTGCTTTGACAGCTGAAGTGCAAAGCAATTAACCCTTTAAATCAAAATCTTCTTTAGTTTGTTTGGTTCTGCTTCTTTAGAGTGTGATTTATTATCTACCTATTAGATATTTGTTATCTACCTTTTAGAAGACAGGGTATTCACACACACACATACACACACACACACACACACACACACGCACACACATGATATAATTTGGTTTTGACTAGTTTAGAAATTACTGCGTTTCCCTACACATTCATTCTCATGGCATCTCCACAGCCCAAGAATGCCTATTAATGGTTTTCAGATAAGACTTTCAGGTAATTAGGGAGATTCTGTTTTTCAAGGAAGGCCCATCTCTTCAGAACTCTGATCCCGAACAGTTGTGGATTATTGGTGCAGCATGTTTAATGGACAGCCTTCAATTCTGTGGCTGGTATGGTTTAATAGTCATTTTGCCATGTCACAATAGTATAGTTACATAAATGTGCCACTTTTGTGCTTTGACACATTTTAAAGCATATAATAAGCCTGTTTGTGTCTATAAAGAGCCATAAACCTGCGTGATTGTTGTTGTTTTTTTTTTAACCAGGGTTCTTAATATACTTTCACTATTTATATTTTTAATTGTGTGAAAATACCCGGAGGCTTAGTGGCAAAAGAAGAGAGTTGTAAAAATTGAATATATAAATAAATTAAAAGTAAAAAAAAAAAATCTGAGTTAGTGATGTCTGACTTCCTCTATTCATGTTACTGCTACTCTTGTTGCTTTTTGGTTTTGTTTTGCTTCTTAACTGTTGTTGTTTTCCTCCAAAGCTGTCATTTATCGTGAGAACAAGAGCAGCCATGTGTTGATTTTTCTGGATCCTTTTGGATACTATCCCAGTGCTAATGAAGGCCCTTCCAAAGTGCGAAGGAGCTGGTGCCAAGTTCAGTTATGCTGAAAGCAATAAAGCAGAGTGGTACACAGAAAGCACATATACACCCGTGTGTGTGCACACACAGACACTGGCATTAATTTGTGTGTGTGTGTGCAACTTCCTATGTTACGCAGATATACACATGCACATTTCGGCAAACATAGAATGCGAGGGCTGGAGCCACACCCCACAGGGCAACGTGGGACTGCATTTTTGTATAAAAGGACATTTCGCGTCTGCTTGCAACAAATTTTCATTGATCAAAGGATGAAAAGAATTTCTAGATTTTGCAATGTCCCAATGTGTCAGTTTGGATGCTAGTAGAAATGCTCATTCACCAACTTAAAAAATTTAGATATGAGTATAAATTTTGTTCTAGATCTTGTTTGTTTTATGAAAGAGGAGGGTTCTACCTTAAGGAGCACCTGGAAGGTGCTTAGTTACGCTTAGCTGCTGTGCTTATATTAATACAATATTTAACAATGGTCTTTGAGTACTTCTGATGTAGTTTATTTCCTGAAAAGGGGGGAAATTTTGTAGCTGGGGCTCTCTCTCTAGCCTCAATAGATTCTCCTTGTCTTTTTCCCAGTGTGTAATTATTCTCTCTGCAATTTGTTTGCACAGCTTGGAGACGGGGACAGAGTTCTCTGGCGACTAAGCAACTGAGTGCAATCACCCTAAAGAGAAGCATTTAGAAGCCATAAAACCTAAATGCCCTGCCATGCATCATTACATCTCATAGTTATTCAAATTTAGTAAATTAAATTAAATAATCTCAAATAACTTGATTTTGGGGCTTTAAAAATTCATCTCGATGGTGCCCAGTAGTCAATTTCCTTTATTATTATTGTTCATCAAGTAGAATTTATGTTTTTTATGAATCAAAGTCATTGCCTGCCTTGCCTATAGAAGCTGCTGGCAGCTCACTAGGCTGAGTGGGAGGCTTGTCGCGCCATCTACCGGCTGATTCGGGCATAGCGGCCCGGAGACGTGGCCGCAGGCTCGGGAGTTTTGGGAGCAGTGTGGTCCCAATGCAAACGTCACTCTAGAAATCATGGACAGGATGGGCCTCTCAGCTAGTGTGCTAACCGTTCCCTTGGGCTTTGTCATCGTGGTTCAACTTGAAATCACTGGGACAACCCAGACAGATTTGTTTTTGAGGCTGGAGCAGTGTTTTTCGTTCTGGCTGCAAAGCCAACACATTGGGTCTCATCCTGTTCTGCTCCTGTTCTTCTTTATTAAAGTCCAGATGATCTAATCAAACTGCTGTTCTCCTGGCTTATCTTGGAAGCCATTTCTTCATTTCCAAAGGACAGTCTCTGCTCATGCACGTTACTGTCTGAAGAGGACATTTAATGTTCAGAGACAGTGGCTGCTGCCAAAAAGCCCCCCAGATAATGACAATGCTGAATTTTGCCATGTGCTATGTTTTAAAAATATTTTATTTGCAGGGAATTTTTTTCCCCTACGATACTTCTGAAATGGAGTTGAATTCTAGCATGGTAGGGGTAACTATGAGCCATCCCTTGTTTTAGAGGCTGTTTTAAATTTACATTCAATTTAACGAAAATTTAGCAAATAAACAACCATCAAATGATGACTGTGTGTGTTTTAGGAGGGAAGACCCTTCAAAGCAGCATTAAACTATTCCTTTTTTCAAAACTCTGACACCTTTGTTTCATCTATCTTGCTTCAGTAAAGTGACATAAGTACCATATACATAATTTTATAAGAATATAATAATCCAAACATCCCAATGAGGTGAACACAAAGTTCTTTTCCTCCTCTGGGCCCCAAGCAGAGGGCTCAGAGTGGGTAAGCCTGTGTCTACGGGTGCTTCTCCCTGTGTTGGCTGTCTCCTCTCTAGTCAAATTGTTGAATACAGCAACAGATGGTGTTTTAGATGTTTGCTGAGTTTGGAATGGTCCACTTTGTGCTTTGTCAGGAAGACAGTGATATAAATCTACTCTGTTATTAATATTAATAAGTTCAAATAAGATGCTAGACCAAGCTCTTAAAAATTCAGCTTAAGTCACCAAACCCCATGGTCAAAGTGTTAATGTGTTTTTCTCATCCTCAAAAGGGACTCTACTTCCCTCACTTTGAAAGGAAACCACTCTTCCTTCCCATAGCATCATTCCCCATTTTTTCTCAGAATTTTTTTCAGATGTTTGTGCAGAAAAAGAACTGTAAGAGAAAAGCTGCCAGATTGTGAACAAAAGTATATAATTGGTAGTTCTTTTGCACGTGTTAGGTTACATATCTCTGGAGATTTTTTAAAGACCATTTTATCTTTCAAACAAGAATCAAAACTAAGTGACATCCTTCCTTTGATTCAAGAAAAACACACCGGCCTGACAAGGTGGTGGTGCAGTGGATAGAGCATCAGCCTGGGACACAGAGGACCCAGGTTCAAAACCCCCAGGTTGCTGGCTTGAGTGTGGGCTCACCAGCTTGAGTGCTGGGTCACTGTCTTGAGCGTGGGATTATAGATGTGACCCCTTGAGCCCAAAAGTCATTGGCTTGAAGTCCAAGGTCACTGGCATGAGCCCAAGGTTGTTGGCTTGAGCAAGGGGTCACTAGCTCAGCTGTACCCCCCAGTCAAGGCACATATGAAAAAGCAATCATGAACAACTAAGGTGCTGCAACAAAGAATGCTTCTCATCTCTCTCCCTTCCTGTCTTTCCTTATCTGTCCCTCTCTCTATTTCTCTTGATAAAACAATAAAAAAGCACACTGAATGGTGCTACAGTTTTGTTACTGAGCTCAAATTCCATAAAGAAAATCCCATCCTTAGGGGACCACCTGAGAGTTTACTTCTTGCTCTTTAGCAGTCTGAGGAAAAAACCAAGACTCTTTCTAGGTTGTGACTGTTTATCTTTCCTTCACCTGTTAATTAAAGACAAGATCTTTTAACTATCCTGGGCTGCAGCGCATGTATGATTGGGATCCCAGTCTGATATAATTTGTTTGGTGATTCCCCCCCCCCCCTACTAAATTTAAAGGAATTGGCAAAGAAGCATAGGTATGAACTGACTACCCCAAACTCAGGCCTTAATCTGTTTGTCTTATTTTTTAATAGAGAAAACGAGAAACAAAGTAACTTAAAGATTGTGCTATCTGATACCAAAATACCTAGAGGAAGGTGTTATGACTGAATTGTGTCTCACTCAAATTCAATTTTGCAGTCTTAAACCCCAATACCTCAGAATTTGCCCTTATTTGGAGATGGGGATCTTTACAGAGGTACTTGAGTTAAATGAGGTCATTAGGGTGGGCCCCAATCCAATCTGACTGGTGTTCTTATAAGATGAGGAGATTAGGACCCAGGCAGGCACCGAAGGAAGACTGTGAAGACGCAGGGAGAAGACCGCCATCACGGCAGGGTTCTTAGAAGGAAATGATTCTGTTGACACCTTGATCACAGACATCTGGCCTCCAGCACTGTGAGACAACACATTTCTGGTGTATCAGCCACCCAATCTGTGGTACTTTGTTACAGCAGACCTAGCAAACTCATACAGAAGGTGAGAGAATTAATTCAGCCATCTGAATGCTTTGGTATTCTAAAATGACTTCCATTATTTTGAAGAGCCTGAGGCTCATCTTCCCTGGCAGGGAACTCAGTGTGCTTTTTGAGTGGGAGGGCGTAGCTTCACAGTACTCTAAGTGGGGCCCCTGTAAGTCTGCAGCCTGGCCCCAGTGATGTTTACTGCTGAATCCTGGGTAAACCACACTGCAGCACTGAATCCTGGGAGCATTTCGCCATGGGCAAATTGTGGCTAATAATGGACATGGCCATCTTCTACAATAATTAGCTGCATATATCTGGACACAGGAAGCACCTTTGTGCTGACAAACAAAACACCTCAAAACCATAATGCTTTATGCATCTCTTTGCCAGCCCTTCACATGATTTTGATCAGTTAAACTTTGTGGACCTGCAAACAATGCCTGGGACTAATGCCTCTACCTATGTCATCAAGGGGTAGGGCTCAGGTGAGAACTGTTTGCTCAGGCACTGGGAGGCAAGGCCTTATAAGTAAATGCCTTTAAGGCTTTGCCTGTGAAGGGGACCAAAGTTTTGTCTCCCCAAAATATGCCTTTTAGGATATTGATTTTAAACCGGTTATTAGGAAACAAAAGACTCAGACCTTTGACCCTCTCCTTTTCCTGCCTAAGGTAATTCATACAGAAAGGTCTGCTTGAGGAAGGGAATCTTAGCATGTTTACCTTAAGAATTTTCACCTTAGCCTCAGTTGAATTAAGCATGGTAGATAGGCAGGATCCGGAGGGGGGGGGGCGGGGGCGCCTGTGTAGGCTGGTGGTTGAGGCCTGGCAGGTCCCCCTTGAATCTGGACAGATGGTGTAGGAACTGCGGAGCGGGAAAGCATTGGGCCACAGCCGCTTATTGGAGGCTGGTAAAGACAGGTGAGCGAATAAACAACAAACGGAAAGGAGCTACTAAACAAAGGAAAATCTGCTTTTTGCAGTGAAAGGCAAGGGAGTAGAGAAAACCGCACCTCTCGGTGGCGGGAGAGAGATCTGGGACAAGCGCCACCCAGGGAAAGCATCGGCAGCCTTACGTACACAACACACACACACACACACACACACACGCACGCACACACGCGGTGCTGTCACGCACGCACTCACCAATCAGGCAAAATGCTTGCAGCCTGTAAACCTGCGAGCAAGCCTAACGCAGCCGTTTTCCCCGCAACTGCTAGCTAGATTCCTTCCTGTGTCCCGTTGATTCTGGGTTGCCTAGCAGGAATTTGCTTGCTGCGGGTCAGCTCTTTCTCAGGTACCTATGAATTGCCTATTTCCCATTCCAAATCCCCCCCCCACCCCCACCCCAGACCCCTTCCTTCTCAGCTCCAGAATGGCATATATGCCTCAGCAGCCCAGTGGGTTTCAGGTCTCATATCTATGACTCCTGGCACGTACATCCATAACTAACTCAGCACATTGTCTCTTGATAATCTGTTAATTTGATTATTAGTCCAGCCAGAAGAGTGTAGAAGGTGGGAGGAGAGTTTTATTTTTCTGCCCCCACCGATTCATCTTTTCATCCATGCAGCCGTGTTCCAGGGAGCACTTGGCCAAATGCTGACTTCCTCGCTGGGTGCCTCGGCACTGCGTTTATCCCGCACGGTGTTGGTAGTAACCTCGCAGAAGCTAAACTCGCTTGCTAGCTGGAGAACACTAAGTACGATGACTGCTGTGTGGGATGGATTTGGCTTAGTAGGTATGAGGAAACAACTCTAACTTTCAGCTGAGTTTGTTTTTTCTCTCCATGTTTATAATCAACATTTCAAAACCAAGTCAAATCCTGCGACTTGAATCTCACAGAAAGAGACTGCAGAGCATTCTCATTTTTATCTTCTTCAGTGTGCCTCCGTAACATTGGCTGACTGAAGAAGTCCTGAAATATATTTCTTTTGTGTGGAAAAAACAAAAATTAAATCTCAAAAAAGATGGGAAGGTGTAGGGCAGCTGTGTTAGGCTTGCTCGTGGGGTTACCAGCTGCACGCACTGTGCTTGATTAGTGTGTGAGCACGTGGCAGTGTGTGTGTGTGTGTGTGTGTGTGTGTGTGTGTGTGGCCTATATAAGGCTATGGGCGCTTGTACTCAGGGGGATAGTGGCTGTGCGGATTGCCTGCCCACCACTGTGAGGGGCCATTTTGCTGCTTGTTTGCCTGAGAGGCAGTTTCCCCTGCCTGTGTGCTTGTCTGCTGTTGTAATACTATTAAATGGAATGGCCCAATGCTTTCTGGCTTCTATCATCGGCCCAAATCCCATGTGGATGTTCCAGGCCCTGGCCACCGGCATTACAGAAGGTCATGGAGAAGTGAAGCAAAGAAGCACCTTTTACACAGACTTTTACTGAAGCTCAGTAGAATTTTTTTAAAAGTTGGGTATTGTTTCTAGTGTCCCTTTAAGAACTTGTGAGGTTACTAACGGATACGGGTCATGGTGACAACATTAAATAAACCTTCAATAATAAAAAAAAATCATGTTGAGTTTTCATAAGATTACCATCATCTCGTGCCTGTTCCGATAGGGCAAAGAATGCATGAAGGAAATGAATATGATAGATTGTATACATCATACTGTCATGCCTAAGAGGGAGGCAAACTATCTCAAGGAGACTCACTCTGTTTTCCTGATAAAAGCCAACCAGAATGCACATTAGTATGGATCCTGTACTTTACAATAAACTATTCACTACCCTGTGTTAGGTCATGTTACACACACACACACACACAACATGGAATGAAATAATTCAGTATACATTAGGTCTTTGCTCTTGACATTTGGGAGTTAAATATAAAAATTGGAGTGGAATTAATAAAATGAGTTGTCTAACTCAAAATTATATATATATATATATATATATATATATATATATATATATATATATATATAATCTTTGCTTTGGGTCCATATCTCAAGACCCACATAAATTGAGTTTATAGTTTGACCCTGTAATGCCGGTGGCCAAGGTCAGGCAGGTTTACACTGGATTCAAGCAGATGGTAGAGAAACTGTGGAGCTGAAAAGCATTGGGCCATTCTGTTTAATGGTGGACAGACACACAGGCTGGGGAAAACCACTTCTTAGGCAAACAAAACAGCAAGAATGGACCCTTACAGTGGCGGGCAGGCAATCTGTCATCCACAACCCCCAATCTCTCTCGAACACAAGCACCCATAGCCTTATATAGGCCATATACATGTGGCGCAGCCATGCACTCATGTAGCAATCCAGCAAAGTGCTTGCAGCTGGTAACCCTGTGAGCAAGCCTAACACAGCTGCCTCCCATTGAGAAATAACTTCCTTGCTATTGAGAGCTTAAGTTCAAGTTCAAGAAGTGTGAGCACTGCAATGATTTACCATTTTGGTTTTTCTTCTGAGTATCTTTCTCTAGCATTGGTGCGTTCTCTCTCTCCCTATTCCTATTGGCTGCAGAGAACCGATGGGCTGTGTATTTTCAATATCCACTGTCTGTTTAGAATATAACAAATACCTGCATTGTTTTTCATTTTTCACTTGTCATCAGGATATTCAAGGTGATATACTAAATACGCTCATATGAGGTCACATGACTTAAAATATCATTCTCCTCACAGTCCTCTGATTCTAATGTTCACATGTAAAAGTATGAGTTTGTTTATCTGTGATAAGGTATGTTAAGCAATCAAGAGAATATTTTCCTGGTTTCATAGAAAAGATCCTGATGTTTTTCCTATCTGAATGGTTCTTGAGATGAATGTAGTGTAAAAATACAATACATTTCACTGTGACAGAAGCAGCTCAGAAATCTTTATGTGTAATGATGGGGGAACAGCTGCAAACACAAGGTGACATCTTTCAAGATAAGGATGCTGAAGTATTGATTAGACAAATCCGTTTGGCAAAGCAGCAGTGATGCATAGACGGGGAAGAGGGTGTTGGGAGAGACTGTCAATATACATATTCAAAAATACCTTGCTCAGTTTATAAATAATAATAGTTTTAGTCAAGACTCTGACAGTGGCTTAAGGATAGTAATATGAATTAAATGTTAATAATTAAACTAAAAATAGTGTAATTAATGCTGAGTCATTCAAGCAATTCTCATGAAAGTGCCGTACACATGACATAGAAATTCCTACCACATGAATTCATTACAAGTGGAATCATTATAATGACTGCCCAATAAATTAATAACAACAGGACATTTAGAATTCCAGGCATTGAAGGATTGAGAGACAGCAAGTCCTGGGCCGCCGCTGAGGTGTCAGGTCATGTCAAGCACAATTCTAGCGGCTTCTGGCCTTTCAGCGTGAGTTTCTCTGGTGGCTGCGCTTTGCTTTCTCAGTCGGCCATCTTGCCTCTGCTGGGCCACACGTGCTGACAGTGGCGTCCAGGTCACTCGCTCTTCTAAGGGTGCCGGTTGCTCAGCAGTCTCCTAAACTGTGTTACCAAAGAAATATGCTGAGCTGGAGCAAATCACCAGGTCCCGAAGAGCACAGAACTTATAAAGGTTAGCCAACTGAGGTTCTGTTGTTTGGCTTGGTTGATCTTTTTATTTTTTTCATTTATCCCCTCACGGCCCCTCTCTTCTGGCAGCCATCAGTTTATTCTCTGTATCTGTGGGTCTGTTCCTGTTTTGCTTATTCACTTGTTTGAGGTTCCACAAATAAGTGAATCGTGCAGTATTTGTTTTTCTCTGTCTTTTTCACTTAGCATAATGCCCTCTTAGTCCCTCCATTTTGTTGCAAATGGCAGGATTTTCTTTTCTTTTCATGGCTGAGTAATATTCCATTGTGTGCATATGAACTGCACAGACTTTATGCATTCACTTATCAATGGACACCTAGGTGGCTTCTTTATCTTGGCTATTGTAAACGATGCTGCAGTGAACAGAAGGGTGCACATATCTTTTCACATTAGTGTTCTGGTCGATCTCCCTTACTTTTCCTGCCTGCTGCCTAAGTCCTAGAGCTGGCTCTGGCCTTCATGGCCAGAATCTCCCCATTTTGCTAAGCTCATGCTGAGACAGAGAGAAGTGGAGGGGCTTCCCTAAGAGCGTACGCCTGTTAACCCCCAGCCCAGGGTTCTTTCTTGCTTCCAATGTCTTGACCAAGCACTGAGCTGGGTCCGAATGGAGGAAAATGCCAAGGTGTGTGCCACTCCAGAGGCCCTGTGGAGAAACTACATGATCAGAGAATGTCTGAGGGATCAGAGATACCGCTCAGAAGGAGCTAACTTTGTGCCCTAGGAGAAGGGCTCCTGCATAGTGTTGGAGCTCTGGGCTTTCCATGACTGCTTAAATAATTCAGTCATTCCTACTTCGCAAAAGGTGAAGAGCTGAGGCTCCTTGGTGCTGGCCATTTGGTCATTCATTTGATAATTCATGAGTTCAAGAAAAAAAAACAAAAAAAATGAAGATCCCCTCTCCCAGGATCTAAGCAGAACCCTTTGTGAGAAGCCAAGAGAGGTCACGTTTCTTTGCACGAGAAAAGGCAGGAGTTGAGGAAACCTCCAGAGAGGGTCAGGTGAGGGGGAAAGGGTTGGGAGCAACTGTTCTGTGCGGAGGGAAATCATCAGGAGGGTTTGTACAGTCTGGCTGTGTGTTTGTGATGCCAGCCGACCATTGCCACCTCCTCAGTGTTGACTAAGGACTTCTTACATCATTGTTGAAGGCTTTTGGCAGTAGCGGTCACTCTGAATATGCAGAGATCTTGATCTCAAGGTGACTCAGCTTCATGAGGTCTACCTTTAATTTAGCTCTTATATTTCAAGCACTATGCTAGGGTCAAGGGATAAAGAAGACCTCATTTCTGCCCTCATACTTGGGGTAAAGGGAGAGATGGCACCCTGGACTTGGTAATTAACTGCCTAATTAATATCTTTCTCCCACCAGCCTGTAAGCTTTATGAAGGCAAGAACCAAGTCTATTTTGCTCACAATACCTGGAAGGTAATTGGAATTCAATAATACCTCTTGAATGCTTAAGTGCTGTATCAGTGTCCTAGGCTGCTGTAACAAAACCCCAGAAACTGGGTCATTTAAAATGATGGAAACCCATTTTCTCACAGCTCTGGAGGCCAGACGACCAGAATCTAGGTGCTGGCAGGGTTAGTTCCTTCTTGGGGGCTTGGAGGGAGCCTCTGCTCCTGCCTTGACTCCTAGCTTCTGTGATGACTGTCGATCTTGGTGTCCCTGGCAGTACAGTGGCTGCACTCTGATCTCTGCTTCCGGGGTCACGTGACTATTGTCCCTCTGCTTCATATGGCAATTTCGACTCTGTGTGTGCCTATCCCTGTGTCTCTTCTTATAAGAACACCAGTCATATTGGATTAAAGGTCCACCCTCCTCCAGTGTGACTACATATTACCTTACATCTGGAAAGAGCCTATTTTCACATAAGTCACGTTTATAGGTACCAGGGATTAGGACACCGACATATCTTTTTGAGCGTACACAGTTTAACCCACAAGTGATGAATAACGTTAGTGTACCTTGAGATGAAACGTTACCCCACCCAGTTTGGATGTTACCCCACCCAGTTTGGACGTTACCCCACCCAGTTTGGACGTTACCCCACCCAGTTTGGACGTTACCCTACCCAGTTTGGACGTTACCCCACCCAGTTTGGACGTTACCCCACCCAGTTTGGACGTTACCCCACCCAGTTTGGACGTTACCCCACCCAGTTTGGACAGGACAGTTCCCAAACTCACATCCCTGTCCACTGAGCAGCCGACAGGGGCTGAACTGGGGGAAGTCTAGGGCACACCTCGCGCCTTTCCTGACCCCTGTTGCTCCTGCTCCTCTCTCTGGGTCCCAGCCCACACCCGCCTGCTCTACGTCTCTCCCACGTCATGCATACCTCCCTCTGCTTGCCGCCTCTCCTCTGTTAATTCCTGCGCGCTTCCTAGCGTGGCCCTTCCTTTCCTGCCTCTGTTTCTGCTTCAACTCCTCCTTTGGTGGGTCAACTCAGAGGAGGGTGAAGAAGACACAGGGTGCCCACTCTTCTCCCCATTCAACTGAGGGCCATGCAGGCAGTTCTAGTGGCCAGGAACAAACGTCACAGGGTCTGGGGACTTTACTCTGGCCTGTGACTAGGCAGCTAGGAGAAACGCAATAGCTAGTATTTTAAGTACTTAACAAATGCCAAATATTCAATGCTTTAGGTGTATCTTGATATGATACTTTGAGACACAAGTTAAGTAACTTGCTCAACGTTACGTAGCATATTCGAAGGTGGGTGGGACTTTAACCCGAGTTTATTTGTCACCAACGTTTGACTCTTAACTCCAGGTTCTCAGGCAACTGTGAGGTCGCACCTGGCCCCGGTGAGGGTGTGGTGTCCTGTGTGTGTCTGGTTTACTGAGAAGCCGCTGCAGCCACACCAGGAAACTGGGTCAGCTGTGAGGACAGGGCAGAGGGGCGGGGCGGAGAGAGCAGCCACTGAAACGGGAGTAGAAGTGAACTGTGTCACTTCTGGGCTGAGGTTTGTAAGAATCAGATATGCCCTTACCACTTTCTTTCCCCCTATCTGCCAAGAGGCGGTGAAACTGAGAGATGAAAGGGGTCCGCCAACAGGGAGCCCTTGTGTCAGACTGGTATCGGGCTGAGAAAAACTTTTTATTGTGTTAAGCTACAAAAATGTTGGTGCTTGTTTGTTCCCTTTAACAAATATGGGGTGCAAAACAAGGCTAAAGGTCGGGCAGTTTTAGTTCCCACTTGGCTCAGTTGGTTTGACTGTATACCTCCTATCAGTCATATTTGAATTCACGACAGTTTCCTGGGAGGGAAGGCCTCCCTGCACCCATCCTGGGCTGCGCTGCCCAAATACTCTGTGAGGTCAGCCGCTGTGAAGGAGGACAGAGCAGTGGGAAGGAGTAGGTTTGGGGGTCAGATAACCTGAATCCAAATCTCAGCTGGGTCTGTAACTTTGGGCAAGTGATGAAGTCTTAGGGCTTCAGTTTCCTTATTTGTAAAAGGAAGGTAATAATAACAACACCTATTCCACTGCAGTGCTGCTGTGAGGACTAAATGAGGTCATTTATTTAAGCTCCACAATATGTTATCTCCGAGTCTATGAAGTTGTGAGCCACTCACTAATGGTAGCTATTAGTTGACAGAAAGGAATTTCGGTGAGATGAAGGAAAGAAAGGTTCTACAAGGCACATGGTCAGCCAAACCTCAGGCTGAAGAGCTGGTGATGGTAGTTTGGGGCAGGACAGTCACAGGAAAAGACAGGTGATGCACCCTCACTTTGCCTCCCTTGACATGCTGCTCAGCGTGGTGCCTGGTCCTTGGGAGCCCACACCACGCTTGGCACTTGCTGGGCCCTTCGCGTGGCTTCTGGTGCCGTCTTGCTGGGGTGTGGAGCCTTCCCCACACAGGGCTACCCTTCTCCTGGGTGTCCCACCTCCCGCTCTCTTCAGCTCCATGCCGGGGCTTGTTCAGAGCAAAATGCTTAAAGGGCAACTTTTGTGACACTTTCAAAGTGAAAAGCAGCAGAATAATTTACAATGTTCCAATTTTTCTCTGTGCATTTTATTCCTTTGGGATTCACATTGTTACTCCCTCTTTTTTCTCTGTTTGGAGGAAGTAGTCCATGAATACAGGACGGTGCAGCAGAGGAAATAAACCAAACCAGCCACAGAGTTCCTGGTCACTGAAGAACTTGACATTTAGCAGCATGAGTGGCATAAAAAATTCAATACAGAATGGGGACAAGGCGATTGGTGCCCTTCCCTGAGGAAAGCCTTTGTAGGACAGGTGGGGTGACGGGAGGAGCAAAACGCAGCTGAAGTAAGAAAACACTAACTGGCATATGTTCTCCGTGAGAGAAGACAATGAGGGGAAGGATGCTAAGGTAAGATTTTATGATAGAGAAGCTAGAGGACGGGGAGTCTTCTGGATCTGGGTGGAAGGATTCAAGGGAACAAGATCAGATAAAATACGGGGGCAGTGGAGTAATTGAAGGCTCTGGTTTTCAGACAACTTAATCTTCATGTAGGTCCAGAGATATGTGTGTTAAAGAGATTGGGGTTCAGAGACTTGGTTGTGCAAGTCAGCCAGAAATAGCTGACACAGAAAGCGGAGCCTGGACCCAGGAAGTGCAAGTTGCAAGGATCAAGGACAGCCAAGCTGTGCTGTCGGTAAGACCTTCCGCCCTTAGAGGAGAGACTGTGGCCTGGGACAGGACATCAGTGGTGGTGGGACAGGTAGAGGAACTGCGTCCTGTGTGAAAGCTTTACTAGCTGGAGGGTCTTCATTATTTGAGAACCTGATGCTGTCCTTTCTCAGACCCAGTATAAAGAAAGAGGGGACGAAACCAACTTGGTAATGAGCTGCCATGTCCCTAAGGGTCTCGCCGTGCTGTCTTTGGTAACCTCTGTGTGTCAGAGTGTCTTCCTGAAGCAGCTCCTGTCACCCCGTGTGGGCGGTGTGTGAGAGGCAGCCCAGAAGTAAACGCTGGCCAGAGGGCTGGTGGCCAGCAGATGTCAGTTACCAGTTAGGTCCTGATGGGTTGAGAAGCGTGTTGCAGGCTTGGAGGCTCAAAGCAGAACAAGACATTGAATGAAGAAAGCCAGAGGGTTGCTTCTCTCTGTGTGTAAGCACCTCCTCCACATAATGGTCTGGCATGTGACATTTGGGGAGGGGAGGCTCAGAGGAAGGACCCAGGGTGGGGGGGGGACTTTCCACAGTGGGGGGTACTGCAACATTCTGAGGTGGAGGGTGGGGGTGGGTGTGGGAAGCGAAGGACAGGAACAATGGTCCAGCACCACACAGGGATTATTCTGTTGCTGTGGGTCTCTCTGTGCCACAGGAAGGGCTCCTGTCCTTTCTTTCTTATATGGGGATCTCCGAGAGGGGAGGGTGGGAAGAGGTCCTGAGGGAAGGGCTGGAAGAGAATGGAAGGCAGAGAGAGTTTCCAGGAAGGGGATCCTCACTGGAGCTGTTGCTGGGTGAGGAGGAGATACTTAGGCAGGGGCAGGTGTGGGCCGGCTCTTCCTCTCCCCCCCCCCCCCCCCCGCTTCTTGGGGCTCGTGACACTTATAGAGAGCTGTCATCACCCTAGCTGTAGTCTGGAACAGCCTGAGAGCCTTTTGGCAGAAAAGGTCGGCAAGACCACTTGGCTGTGGTCACTTCTGCTTCCAGTGGGGTCTGAACCCTTGGCAACCGCTCACAGGGAGCTCCCTCAGGCTGGTGAGAGGCATGTTTTCTGCTATAAGGCAGGGCTGGATTGACTTTGACAGATGAACCAAATCGTAGGCAGATGACCTTTCTATGTTGTAAGCAAGATAGAATGAAGTTTTAACTCAGGGATGAAGAGTAACACCCTGCAAATAACCACTGTGTCAGAGACTTGGACTAGGTTTATGATGGAGAGACACAGTGCTGTACCTGCTCCAGTGGCTGGGTCAGCTCTGTCAGCTTTTAGCCATCAGCCCCAAGTATGAGGGGAGGGTTTAGTCAGGGTCACATCAGGTTTGAGCCCAGAGCTCAAGCCCTCAGAACCCAACCATTCTGAACTCAGAGCTGAGAAACCACACTTGAAATATCCAAGAGTCATTGGTTAAGAAGTTTTTACCAATTCTCTAAAGATCCCTGCCTCTTATGTCATTAAGTGAGCTTCCACTTCAATGCTCTTACCAAGGTCAGATGTAATTCTGAGTTAAACTTTAAGTGTGGCTATATTTTACCTGAAATTGTTCTCCTGGAAAGTTATATTCAATGGCTCCTGAGGGAAAACCAATATAGTGGTTGCAAAAAAGAAGCAGAGGACTTGAAAAACAAAGAGATAAATAACAGGAGGTCCCGAAACTCAGGCATCGAATAAACGTACAATGAATACTCAACTTTTCCTGAATTTCCAGATGTTTTAGAGAGTGGATTATAATTGTAGTTGATAGCAGAATAAAAGAATTGAGCATATTATTTTAAAATGTATATATATTTTTTCAGAATGGAACATTATTTTATTTCTTTTTCTCATTGAGGCAAAATTGACATACAACATTATATTAGTTTCAGGTGTACAATATAATAAGTCAATATTTCTATATGTTGTGAAATGATCACAGTAACTCTAGGTAACATTAGTCACCACACGTAGTTATAGAATTTTTCTTTTATGATGAGAACTTTTAAGATCTACTGTTAGCAACTTTCAGATATGCAGTACAGTATTACTGTGGTCACCATGCTGCACATTTTATCCTCATGACTCATTTATTTTATAACTACAGGTTTGCTTCTTTCAACACCTTTACCCATCTTCCCACCCTCCAACCCCTACCAATCTGTTCTCCATGTCTACGAGGTTTTCAAAAATTAAGAAAAATTTTTATTTTTAGGTTCTACATATAAGTGAGATCACATGGTGTTTGTCTTTCTCCATCTAACTTATTTCACTCAATATAATACCCTCAAGGTTCAACTATGTTGTTGCAAATGGCAATATTTCATTCCTTTTTATGGCCGAGTAGTATTCCATAGTGTAGATGTGTGTGTGTGTGTGTGTGTGTGTGTGTGTATGTACACACACCACAATTTCTTTATAATTTATCTATTGGACACTTAGGTTGTTTCCATGTTGTGACTGTTGTAAATAATACTGCTGTGAACATGGAAGTGCCCTTTTTTTGGTGTAAAAAAAATGTATATTTAAAATATTAATTTATTGTCCTATTTTCTGACTTTTTTTTAATACTCTGAAATTTGCTTATTTTTAAGGTTGAAAATAGAGATGCAAATTGTATCAAGCAAAAAGAAATCTCCTGACATTCTTGGGCCTTTTCTTTTTCTTTTGAGGAGATCTGCAGCTCTCGGCGTTGTTCCCTGACCTCAGCGTGACTGTGCGGCGGGTGGGGCTGTGGGGAGGTCCGAGGATATTCCCCCTTCACTGACGTACCCTGTTCCCGGGAGCTCAAACATCATGGTGTCTCCATCATTTCCTTCCATTGTTCGCACTTTCCAGTCTGAGGTTCTACTTTCTTTTTTCTTTACAAAATGGACTGATAAAATAAGGGCAAGACACCAAAAAGTAATTTTAAGATTTCTCAGCCTCACAGGCCAGGAGGGAGATTGCCAACACTTTGAATCTGATCCTGAAGAATAGGTGTGCAAGGGCCTCGGGCTCTTGAGGCTGTCCCCCAGGTGTCTGACCTGTCTCACTGTTACCCAGAGAGCGGGTTCTCATTGTTAGAGAATGGCCAGAATTCAGAGAGGGGAAAAAGGAAGGTCTGTTTAGTGTAATCTAAATACGAGCACCAAACTGCAGGTGTCTGCCCAGAGTAACACAAATACCATTTCTCGCAAGCACAGGAAACCTTCCTCAGACTTGTTTAAAGAATCAAGACCAGGCAGACACCCCAGCGATGATGATAAATTACTTCTCAAAGAGAGGAGAGCGCTAGTAAACACAGACACTTTCCTCAATTCTTTTTGTTTTTCTTTCCAAAGTACTGTTTAGAAATGGAATCTTTGTGTAATGAGCTGGTTTATTTTGACAACAATAATAAAAACATATTTGTTCAAATAAATTCTAATGCAATGATACTTTTGAACACACCGGATGATTTTGTGTGTGTGTGTGTGTGTGTGTTGGAATTGTCTATGCAGTCGCTGTGGATTCTCCCTGCTCCTTCCTCATTCTGCCCCGGCAATCCTACCTCCCCCCGCCCCAACTCGTACCACTTGCAACCTATGTTCTGTAGTGTGAAAGCTTCCGCATTGATAATGTTGGTGTCTTATCACATTAGGTATATTTTGTAAGGTTCCAGAAAAGATGGTGACCTAAAGCAAAGGAAATTGAAATAGTTGACTTTGTTCCCCACCTCTGGGGAAGGGGAAAGACTAGTCAGAGGAAATCAAGTCTTTGGGAACTCCAAAATGGGGATTTGAGAACAATGCAGCTTTCTGGAAACTGTGGAGTGTTAAGGGAAGTCACCCTCTGTTACAGGAAGAGTGAGAAGAGGCAGTGTGTGTCTGGGACCTCTGGCCAGGCTCCCAGGGCAGCTGCAGAGGGGTGGCCACCTGGGGAACAAGAGGAGACTTCATTTAGTGAGACTGGGGGGAGACACAGAAGCCCCACTCTGAGTTGTTTGTATTAAAATGTGAGCATTGAAATAGACCAAATAATTGACTATGACATCTTTTAATGTTTAAGACTCTGAATAGAAGATTATTTTCTTTATCTTCCCTTTTTCCTCCTCCCTCCCTCCCTCCCTCCCTCCCTCCCTCCCTCCCTCCCTCCTTCCCTTTTATTCCTTCCCTTTTATTTCTTCAAGAGAAAGAGCTAGTAGAACCTATTGGTGAGCAATGTGGAGTCTGGCTGGGACACCTGCTCTGACACTCCCTAGCTCTGTTCTCTAAGCAGTACTGATCTCTTTTTGCCCCAATTTTCTGTCTACTGTGGATAATAATGTTCAATTCATAGATTTTTTTTTTGAGTCTTTGGGATTGAAACACTTTTTTTCAGAAATAAATAGTACAATAAAATTTTAAATTCTGTCTTTCTTATTTAAGATTCCTCTCAAAGTTGGTTATTTAAACATATTCATCACTTAAATACCTTTCACTAGAAAAGGGAATGCAGTGCTTTGAGGAAAATAAGGTGTCCTAACTACCAAAACTTAGGATGTAAATTCTAGTTGCCATCACACTTTTTTTTTATTCCAATGAGTTGGTTTAATTCCAGGGGGTACAGAATTCAGGGGAGAAAAGAGAAGGATGAACGTGCTTCTGCAGGACTGTGGGCTGGGTTTCTGCTGACCCCACGGCTGCGGGTGAGAGAGCAGAGTGAGAGGAACTGGAGAAAGGATGAGCCACTGCAAGATGATCATTACTATTTCTTTACAGAAGGTATTCCTAAGTATATCACAGGCTCCAGGACAACACTTCATTCTAGGTACAGATGGCAAGAGATGTGATGGCTGGGAATCCAGATGTTAAAACAGGAATGGAATTTAGGATCACCATTGCCCCAGGCACAAGGAGCAGATCACTTTTTGGCCAGATTTCTTAATTCCACCTGTGGCCGGGGGCCCTTTCTGCGACCTTCGCTTTTAGCTCCTTGAGTTTCTTCTGCTCTTCTTTTCGCTTCTGCTTGAATGTCTTACCTTTCTCACCCATATCCTTGGCCTGCTTCTTGGGCTGTTTCAGGGCCTTCTTCTTGCCACCTTTGCAACTGGACATGGTGCTCGCTGCCCCTTCCTATCACACACTTTTGAACAACTTTTTTTTTTTCATGAAGGTTCTTTTCTTTATCTCACCCCCAGTCTGTACACCGGTGCATCCCATTGGACCTGCAGTCATCCATTCAGTGAGTATTTCTACACACCCACCTGTGTCTGACACAGGGCTGCCCATTGGGATCTCCGGCTAGAAAAGGGGAGACAGGACCACCCCACTGGAATGATAGCCAGACCACTACACTTTCATTCACTATTGAGACATTTATGTGAACGCTGCCCCATATTACTGTAACACCTAAAGCATGTGTTTGTGTAATAAACACAGTGTTTTCAAATTTAATTTTTAAAATTATGGTAAAAGACACATAATATAAAATTTACCATCTTAACTATTCTGAAGTGTGCCGTTTGATGGCATTAGGTTCATTTATTAAAACCTTGTTGTACAATCATCAACACCATTCATTGGTCTTCAGAACTTTTTTATTTTCTCAAACTGAAACTCTATATTTAATAAATGCTAAATCCCTATTCCTCCCTCTTCCTTGCCCCTGGTAACCACCATTTAACTTTCTGTCTCTGAATTTGACTACTCTAGGTGGCTCATATTAAGTGGAATCGTACAGCATTTATCCTTTTGTGACTGGCTTGTTTAACTTAATCTATTCAGGGTTCATCCATGTTGTATCATGTGTCAGAATGTCCTTTTTACAAGCTGAGTAATATTTCATTGTATGTATTGACCACATTTTTGTTTATCCATTCATCTGTCAATGGACACTTGGGTTGTCCAACTTTTGGCTATCTTGAATAATACTTCTATGAACATGGGTGTATATAAACACTTAATATTTTGATCATAATGACTACCTCTTCAAAATTTTATATATACCAACCACTTAATGGTAAGTAGCAGGTAGCATGATTCCAATTTCAGAGAGAGAGAACTCACTTCTGTAACAAACATCGACTCTCCTCTGAGTGCCAGTGTTGGGGGCAGTGTGCTTGTGTCCAGGGTGAATCCACAGGCTGTCACAGAGCTTCTAGTCACTTTCAGAGGCAGACAGAAAACAAGTGAACATACCAATCAGCATATAATTATTCACTGTGATCAGTACTGTGAAGAAAAAGAGCAGGATTTATTGAGAGAGCATTGATTGGGTGACCTGGCTCAGGCAGGGTGGTCAGGGAGGGGCTTTCTGACAAGGTGACATTTGTGCTGAGGTCTGAGGATGACAAGAAGCCAGGCCAGTGCAGTGTGGGAGGGAAGAAACATCTGGGCAAGGACATAGACAAGTTCTGAGTAAAACTCCTGAGCTGTTTTTCAAATGCCCCCTTTGTGACTCAGTTCTGACTGGGTTTCTGATTGCTTGGTGTGACTTGAATTCCTGACATTCCAGCAATTCAGAGTTTTGGTTTATGAATCAAGCATAAAAGTGCCTACTATAGACATGCTTTGTAACTTTGGAACTGCAGCATCTTAGGAGAAGCATGAATATCCTTCTTTTCTAGGCTGCACACAGCCCAGTCTGGTTTTAGAGCTTGGGGCCTTCAGGGAGTCCATAACAAGGATTCTTGCTGGCGCTTCCCATATGGGAGGCAGTGATAAGCAGGAGGAAGCTCTCAGAATCCTCTAGGAAGGGAAATTCTGTCTCAACTTGAAGCATGACTCATAGAGAGCCCTTCCTGAGCAAACAGTACTTTGAAAACCTATACATATCCTGCTTTCCATTTTACACTTTTTTTTGACCCATAGTGGACTAATTCTTAAGTCAGAAGACTTTGTGTTGTGGAGTGGATTGCTAAGGAAGGTATGCTGAGTTTTTAGGTGACCAATAAAAGTAGCAAACTGAAGTGGCGTCAAGAGGGAATGAAAAATGACATTTGCAGTCTCGACAAGGCTTCCTTTAAGCAGCATTGGCAAGTATCTCAAGCCCATGCCACCTCTGCCTTCACAGTTAATATGTAGCTGTCTCACGCAGGCCTGTGTACTAAAGCCATTTCCTCAGACTCACTTTATGAAGTATGTACTCAGCGTGTGTGAATGCTGGTGGAGGCAGGCCCTTTTGTGTTGGGAAGTGACTGGACACTCACAAATACCTCTCTCTCCTAGATGACCCTGAAAGATGGTTACACTCATGAAAAGTTTAAAAGTGTTAAGCTCTTTTTGTGGTTGCTGTTACCCATGCTATTTTTCATGAATATGACCCCTTAGGTTTGCGGGAACATTTTTAATTATATCAGTTGCAGGTAGCCAAAAAAATACTTCTGTTTAGTCATTCACTTTTTTCTTCATGTTATGCTGATTCAATGCCTTTTTTTTATCTCTTGCAGTGAGGCTGGCTTGTTTTGTTTGTTTGTTTGTCAAAGCATTTTTATATATGGACTACATAAATGTAGTCCTTTTTTTTTTTTTACCACAACCCTCAGTAAGAAATATATTTTATTTCATCTGAAGTGACAAAATTTCACAAAAACAATTATTCTTCCTACCAGAGATTTAATCTGTATTTCTATTCAATAATATTCTTTTTTTTTTTTTTTTTTTTCTGAAGCTGGAAACGGGGAGAGACAGTCAGACAGACTCCCGCATGTGCCCGACCAGGATCCACCCGGCATGCCCACCAGGGGCGAAGCTCTGCCCACCAGGGGGCGACGCTCTGCCCCTCTGGGGCGTCGCTCTGCTGCGACCAGAGCCACTCTAGTGCCTGGGGCAGAAGCCAAGGAGCCATCCCCAGCGCCCGGGCCATCCCTGCTCCAATGGAGCCCTGGCTGCGGGAGGGAAAGAGAGAGACAGAGAGGAAGGAGGGGGTGGGGGTGGAGAAGCAAATGGGCGCTTCTCCTATGTGCCCTGGCCGGGAATCGAACCCGGGTCCCCCGCACGCCAGGCCGACGCTCTACCGCTGAGCCAACCGGCCAGGGCCAATAATATTCTTTTAAATTATGATCTACTTCATTTTTAAAAATGCTAGTCCAAACCTACTAAAGTGTTTAAATGTTAAAGTGTTTTTATGATTCACTATTGGGTAGAGACTTGCAATTTGAGAAACACTGTTCAACCAAGCTATGGAGACTTCCATGGTTTATTGCCTGTTCAAAGCATATAAATTCATCTCAAAAGGCTTGTGAGCTCTTTTAGGACAGAATGGTGGGGTTTTGTGTGTTTTTTTTTTTCTTCAGGACTTGATACATGACAACTCTTTCTAATGAATAATGGTTGGTTTAGGTGATTTAGTCTTGAGTTTTGAACTCCCTGTCATTCCCAGCTTGGCTTGAATCATAAGCAAAAAGAAGTGTTTAGATAGGTACTTTCTATTTGTGAATTAAGCGTTCTGGAGAATTTGGCTTCTATTGGACAAAATTCCAACCAGCCTAAATCCTCCCCCCCCCCTTTTTTTTTTGCTGTTGATCTCTCTCATATTCATCTGGTTATACACAGCCTTAGGGAGACAGGTTGAGGCTTGGCCACTTCTGTAAGCATGAGTTTCCCTATCTGCAAAATGAAGAAACTTCTCTCATAGAGTTGTGAGCATTAAGTCAAACAACAGGTAAAATACTTAGAGCACATGGTAATTCCTTGATAGTAACCATTATTATTATTATCATTCTTAACTTTCAAATATGCTGGCCGCTAAGCATCTACAACATTCTCGATTTTCACGTATATGTTTTGCCTGTAGTGTCAAGAGAAAGTGATCAAGAGAAGGTGGGAAAAGAAAGTTCCTAGAAGTCTGGGCTGTATATTTTCACATTTCTATCTCCAACATTCACCATTCATCATAGGTTATTCATTAGTTGGTAAATATGGCATCATGAGAATAAGAATGAAAGAACAGAAAGCTGAAGTCGCAGTTGAAACTCATGACCTGTTGCCCAAGTTTCAAATCTGAGCCAGTTCTCAGACACCCACTGATTGAAGGTTCAGTCCCAGTAAGAATGGGTTCTGTACCTGAGGCAAGTGTATAAAGTGATAATTTTCCAGCTTTCCTTAAAGGAGACTATGACTATGTATTTGGGTAGCCTTCCCTTCAGAAATATGTTGTATCTAGCATGTACAAAAGCTGTTGGTTATAAGGGTCTGAGTTTATGTGGATTCCTGGAGATTCAAAGTATCGTCATCATTTTCTTGTTACAGAAGGATTATATGAAAGTCATGGCCCTCGTCCATTTTATGGTGGGTCTAATGTGTCCACAGATGAGCAGGCAGTCATTTTCCAAGTTTCTGAATATATATTTGGTAAAAACATACTTAGCTTGGCAGAATACTCATATTGGTCTCTTGGCCTGTAGAGTAAGAGCTATTATAGTAGAAAAAGCTGAGTGCAAGCCCTTTTCCACACTAGAGTAGTAAATCAGAAGCAGTATTGCATCCTGGAAAGAATGACAGAGATGAGTGCAACACTAAATGACTTAAATAATACAAAGGTAGTGGCTTTCATCATAATCACCTGTGCGATCTTTGCAAAACCAGATGGATCATGGCATATGAGAAAGGACTATTGCAAACATGACCAGGCAGTGGCTTCAATCAGAGCTGCTTTGCCAGATGTGCTAACTTTACGAGAGAGGATCATCCCAGCCTCAGGTATGGGGGATGCAGCTATTGATCTGGTCAGTGCATTCTTTTCCATGAGAAATGAGGCACAGAAGCAGTTCGCATTCATATAGGGTGGGCAACAGTATACAGTCACGATCTACTGTGAGGGGTGTGTTGATTCTCCTGCACTTTGTCATAATATAGTCTGAAAGGGTCTGAGTTAGCTGGAAATTCTGAAGAAAATTGATCTTTGATGACAGGTACTCTGGATGCCTCAGTAAGATAAACGCTTTAGAGCAGTGTTTTTCAACATCTGGCTCGTCAGGACGGTTAACTCTTTGGCAGACTTGAATGATATTTCTGATGGACAGGCACCAGTTCATAGACTAGTGGTTGAAATACACTGCTTTAGAGAATGGGAGGCAAATTCTCCAAAGCTTCAAAGACCTACCACATCAGTGAAGGTTGTAGGTGTCAAGTGGTCTGGGATGTTCCAGATAGGTCCTATAAACGAAGAAAAAAGTAAGGGACAAGCGGGTACCTTGCACACACTACTTTTAAGAAAGATGGTCAACAATTGTTAGATATTTTAGGGTTTTTAAGGCTGTACATTCTGTATTTGAGAATACTTCTCTGACTTATTTATTAAGTGACACAGAGGCTAGTTTTACAATGGCTCCAGAGCCAGAAATGTCCTTGTTAGTAAAAGCAGTCCTGCTGTTGAGACTATCTGATCCGACAGACTCCATGCTCCTAGGAATCTGGGTGGAAAGGGATGCTGAGGAGAGGGTGTAGTAAGCCCCTGAAGGAGAATTCCAGCACTGACTTTGGGGTTCTGGAGCAAGGCCCTGCTATCTTCAGCAGAGTACTATATGCCATTTGACATGGCATTAGGCACTAATAGAGACAAACCATCTGAACACGGAATAAATATCAATTGAACACATGCCAAACAGTCATTCACGAGCTGGGTTCTATCAACCCCACAAGATATAAGGTCCGACAGACCCAGCAACAGTCTATCGTAGGATGGACACGGTACATCCTGGATTGGCCCTGAGAAGATCCAGAAAGACACAAATAAGCCGATGGCTCAGACCTCCATGTCACCTACTATAAACTTTGCGCTGATGTCTTTCCCTCAGCTCATCTATTGCCATGAAGGGGGTTTCTTATGACCAGCTGATGGAGGAGAAAACCCAAGCTTGACTCACATATAGATTCGCTAGATGTGCTGACACAGCTGAAGACGGACTGTTGCTGTACTACAGCCTCCCATGTGGCCCTGAAAGACACGGGTGAAGGAAATCCTTCACTGGGCAGAGCTCTGCACTAGTACTGCGTGTGGTCATGCACTTTGTGTAGAAGGAGAAGTCACTCCAGTAAGAATATACCTGGGATCTGGGGAAGTGACAAATGATTTGGCTGGTGTTTAAGAAGTATAGGACTTATGGGAGTGGTCA
This sequence comes from Saccopteryx leptura, assembly GCF_036850995.1. Classification (NCBI taxonomy): domain Eukaryota; kingdom Metazoa; phylum Chordata; class Mammalia; order Chiroptera; family Emballonuridae; genus Saccopteryx; species Saccopteryx leptura. Next base: position 313,774,537 of record NC_089505.1, on the reverse strand, counting down.
TAAAATGAGTAAAGATTTTTGTATTGCTTTTAAACACACATCTAGAACCACTGTACAGGGTACTAAAAAACCAGACAGACAGGATGACTTGGCCAGTGGATGTCAGCCTCTACCCTCGGCTTCCCCAGTGTATGAGCAATGGGCTCATGGATGGAGCACTCATGAAAGAAGAAAGGAGGTATGTATGGCCACGAAAGCATGAACTTTCTCTCTTCCAGGCAGATTTAACTGCTGCTGCTGCAAGTCAGCCCTGTTAGTTCAACAAAGCTGAACTGGAGCAACCAGAAATACACTTGTGGCAAGTCTATTATATAGGTCCCCTCTTATCCTGAATAGAGCAGTGACTCATGCTCACTGGGATTGATACATATTCTGGGTACGGATTGGTCTTTTCTGCCCACAAGACCTTTACCGTTACATTAAGAGCTCGGAGTGTCTGATTCATTGACATGGGATCACACATAACATCTCCTTATATCAAAGATTTACTTCATGACTAAGGAGGTATGGCAGCAGACACGTGGTCATGGGATCACTGATTCTACTATATACCACACTATTCAGAAATTGCCAACTTGAGCCCTGGCTGGTTGGTTCAGTGGTAGAGCGTCGGTCTGTTATGTGGAAGTCCCAGGTTTGATTCCCAGTCAGAGCACACAGGAGAAGTGCCCATCTGCTTCTCTACCCTTCTCCCTCTCCTTCCTCTCTGTCTCTCTCTTCCCCTCCTGCAGCCAAGGCTCCATTGGAGCAAAGTTGGCCCAGGCACTAAGGATGGCTCTATGGCCTCTGCCTCAGGTGCTAGAATGGCTCCAGTTGCAACAGAGCAATGCCCCAGATGGGCAGAGCATCACCCCCTGGTGGGCATGCTGGGTGGATCCTGGTTGGGCGCATGTGAGAGTCTGTCTCTCTGCCTCCCTACATTTCACTTCAGAAAAATACAAAAAATAAAAATAAAATTGTCAACTTGACAGAACAGTAGAAAAGCCTTTTAACAAAGCAGTTTAGGGACCAGCTTGCATGTGACACCTATGTGGGTGAGGCTTTACTTTAGGGGACAGTAAACTTAGACAAAGGCTACTACATGTGCTGTATCCATAAAAGATAAAAATATGGCTCCGAGAGTCAGACATGACTTTGTTCACCATCATTCCATCCTCATGACTGACTTGGGAAATTTGTGTTTTTTCCAACCACATAATTTTAGACATCCTGGCTCCTAGAAGTATGTAGCTGCCTCTCCCAAACATTTCCCTCGGCTGATGAGAACCTTTTCAGGTAAACTTGCTCTGCCCTCCAGGTTGGGGGCCCATAGCCAATGACTGACTGATAAAGGGGTATAAAAGACAGGACTGGATCTTTTACATCAAGGTGGGAGGTGGGGGGAGGGGAGGCTGATACATCGGCAGTGCTGTCCAGAGCTCCCCTCACCTGCCACTGTGGATCAGGCCATGGCTGGATTTCAACCTGAGACAACAGCCTTGCTGAGCTCTTTCCTCCCCACTCCAGGCCTCAGTCCCTTCCTCCCTCCCTCACCAGTTTTTCCTGGAAGGCACTCCGTCAATAAATCCAGAACACCTGACTCTCCGACTGAGGCGCTCCCTCCTTTGGTCCTTGGGCATGGGGAAAAGGCCTTCTGTTCATTATCGCATGAACAGAAATAGGAACCCTGGTGAAAGGAGCTACCAGATGGCAGTATTTTAGAGCTGCAGGTTAAAGCAGAGGGCAAAGTTTACTCAGGATCACCTCTTATTTTTATGGAAGCATAATGCAGGCCCAGAAAAGCACACGGAAACATCCAGCTTGGGAATTTTCACAGGAGCAGTACAGAAGAGGGAGAGGAAGGGTAGTGGGGTCACACACTCTTCCATAACTCAGCCCCAAAGCAGCCATTGTGCTTCCACTGTCATTTCGTAGGCTAGAACTTGTCACCTGGCTGCCTAGAAGAGGAGCGTGAGTCAGATTAGGGCTCTCGACAGCAATAGACACAAACCTGACAAAGTCATTTTTTGCCACTGAGTCTTCTTGTGTATACTAATTTATCTCCCTTTCCTGATATTTGGTGGCCGGATTAAGTCATCAGAACCCAATATAAAGAAGAGAGATTTTTGTCTTTATTATGTTCATTCCAATGATAAATTCTGAAGCACTTAATTGACTTGATACCACTTGATGGTAGTAAAGTCACCTTCACTACAATTTGAAGTTCAATTTGAAACAAAATGGTAGCTATTAAACATTCTAATGGGCGTTTCTTCTGCAATTTTTAACAACTTGTAGTAAAATTTTGCATATGGATAGACTATGTGGACACATGATTGTATCAAGAAAGGTACACAATTTAGATAATCATCGATGATATCAAGAAAAATGTTAAAGTAATTACAGATCCTTTGATATTGGCGCATATTGTCATAATGTCTGCTATTACTGGCTTTGGGGTCACATTCCATAATGAGCCTTTTCTGGGACTTAGTGTTGCACCGAAGTGTCAGAGGTACTGTTTCTATTAATGTGCATGTAGTTCTAAGCTGTAACAATAGCCATACCGTGTTATTCTGAAAGCAAAATTCTGCTGAATTCACAGACAGGTGACATTGTTTGTGCACTAATGTGAGTGGAGGTAATAAGGCTGTGGTAATAAGGCTGCTATTATCTTGAACACAATAATACTGAGTGTGCCCTGGACTTATCAGTAGGCGCTGTTAGCTAAGATTGGACTTAACTCTTTGGGGTCTGATGTGAGCAGCTCCTTATAGCTCTCAGCGATTTCTACTTCAGAAATTCCCAGTTTTGTTTTATTTTATTTCTTACTACTTTCACTCTCCCTTTCCCTCTTTCCTTGTGTGTTTTCATCATGACCGCTTTGGCATCCAAATTCTCCCTTCTGTGGAGACGCACACTTTGCCCATTGACCGAGAGGCTGTGACTTGCGTCTTCATTCCCCGCTCCCAGGGTGCCGGGCTCTTGCCCTTGCCTGTGTCTGTCGTCCCATCCCCCGTCTGCAAGGGCTCTGTGTGGCAGCATCCGCTCTCCTGAAACCCCTCATTCTCTAGTAAGCGGGGCTTCTCTGGGCTGAAAAGGGACATTAAATATCACCACGGGTTGGACTTGGGCACAGAACGCTGGCCCAACAGAGGGCCACGTGAGGCAGGAGAGAAGCGGTGGCTTTTGTTGGCCTGACCACACATGGCACCCAATGGCGCCCAGGCACACAAATGAGATGCTTTCTGAGCATGGAGGGGAGAAGGCCCACCGGGGCCTACAGAGCTGTCCTCGTGCCATTTCCTTCCCCTGCACGGTCTGCCTGCACGGTGCACGGCAGGGGTTACCTGGGGAAGGCACCCGCCTGGCCGTGGGCCCCGCACCAGCAGGGCTGTCCTCCTGCCAGGGTGCCCACCACGGCCGAAGCCCCCGTTGCCGGGAGGCAATCAGGAAGGAGAGTCCACCGCATCCCTGGGCAGCTATTTCTGTCAGCTGAAAAGGCCATTTAAGCAAAACACTTAATTACCTTTCCTCCTCCCTACAACCCCTGGGAAAGTAGAAGCCAGTCAGATAATGAGCTTAGAGGGGTGAGCAGCTCCGTGAAGGCCGAGATTGTCATCAGGCGGAGGAGTGACCCCGTGTGATCCCACCAAGGAATGGGGAGCCGGGAGGGCGGCACAAACAGTGGCGTCTGCAGTGTAGCTCATTATTTCACCCTTTACGTGGCAAATTCCGGGAACATTAGAGAGCTTCCAACTCCCAGGCAGAGCCAACAGGCCCCGCCTGCGGTCAGCCAGTCCTCTGAGATGGGGGCTCCTCCACCTGCCGCCATTGCGGGTTAACTCCACCCTCAGGGCCCCGGGTCAATAAAATGAGAACATTGCACCTGGCAAGTCTCTAAGGCAACTTTAAATTCTATAATGCTAAAAAAATTGCTTTGGTGTAGGAGGGTGAGGAAGATGGTGTCTCCTCCGTGCTGGTGGCCTGGCTGCACCTGGGGAGGCACTGGTTGGATTCTCGCGTGTGGCCAGGTCAGTGGAGGCCACCCTCCCGGGGTTGCCAGAGCCAGTAATTGGGATCCTACACATTAAATGAAAGAGACAGGAGCTGGGCCGGAAGGTGAGGGGAGGCGCAGGCTGCACGGAGCGCCTGCCCCTTCTAAGTGCTCCTCCGGGAAGGGTGACGGTCGCCTGCCTCTGGGACTGAGCTCGCTGGGCGTCATGTTTTGGCTACTCTCCATTTTGACCTCAGGGTTTCTCATGGGTTATGTTGCCCGATTGCTGTACTTGGCCCTGGCATCTGCCCGGTGCCATCCCAACACAGGACTGAAGCCACGCAGCCTCCGCCACCTGGCCCCGCCCAGTCGCCACACACTGAGTCCCCTCCCATGACTGTAATGTCAGCCCACCCACATCTTTCCAGCTCTCTAGCCCTCCCGCCTGCCCTCTGGGGTCTGGCCTCGCCCCCTGGCTAGTTGCTGACATCATGCCTCAGCCTTGGGGTGACCGTGCTGCCTGGTCCCTGCACGAAGACTGTTGGTGAGGGGAGTCACGGGGCGAGACAGGAAGTGAGATCAAATGCCACCACACCCCAGAGGGAGCCAGATTGGGGGACTAAGAAAGTCATTCCATTTTGTGTATTCATCAAATCCTTGAAAGCCTATCCAGCACTGAACACAGGCAAAACTACCTCCTCTACATAGTACAGAGCTGAGGGAACAGACAGGGAATGAAATAAATATGTAAAAAATTCAGCTGGCTGGTGGCTCAGTGGCTAGAGCCTCAGTGGACGTATGGACGTCTGGGTTTGATTCCCAGTCAGGGCACACAGGAGAAGCGACCATCTGCTTCTCCCTCTCCTCCTTCTCTCCCTCTTCCCCTCGGCAGCCAGTGGCTCGATTGGTTCAAAGGTATCTCCTGGCGCTGTTGAAGCACATCAGCCTTAGGTGCTAAAAATAGCTGGTACTGGAACATGGGCCCCAGATGGGGTTACCAGGTGGACCTCCATTCGGGAAACATGGGGGGTCTGCCTCTGTCTCCACTCCTCTCATCTTAAAAAAGAAAGAAAAAATATTTCATTGAAATGAATAAGTAAAAAATAGGGGAGGAAAAAGGGGGTGGGGGTAAGAGTGTAAAGAGGGACAAATATAAGGTGATGGAAAATGATTTGACTTTGGGTGATGGGTATACAACATAATCTACAGTTCAAATGCTATAGAAATGTTCACTTGAAACCTATGTACTCTTATTGTTCAATGTCATCCTGTTGATTTTCTAAGTAAAATAAAAAAAGATATATTTAAAATAAAGAAAATACGTAAGTTAGAATGTAACCACTACTAAGGAGAAAAATAAAGCCATGAAGAAAGACCGGAAGGAGTTTGCAGTTTTAGATAGAAGGGGCAGAAAAAGTCTCACAGAGAAAGGATATTTAAAAATCTGATGAACAGGAAAAAAGAAGCCATTCAGATATCTGGGGAAAGAGGACTCTGGGCAGAGGCAACAGCAAGTGCAAAGGCCCTGAGGCATCAGTGTTCTTGATGAGTGAGAAGAACAATAAGGGAGCTGGTGTGACTGGAGTGCGAGAAAGAGAGTAGGGCAGTAGATCATATCAGAGAGAAAATTAGGAGGAATGGCAGTGGGGAAGTTGCATAGGGCTTTGTAAAATGTGTAAGAGTTTTTGCTCTGAGTGAGTTGAGGGTCACTTCAGGGTGCTATCCAGAAGAAGTCATTATCTTGTTGTGTTCACAGGTTCACTCTGGCAGCTGATATCAGAGAACACCAAAGGAGGACCAGTTAGGAGGTGATTATGATTATGCTGGTGATACATGATGTGACTTGACCCGGCCTAACTATGATGGAGGTGGTAAGAAGTAGTCAGAGTCTAGGTTTAAAGGTAAAATGAAATGACTTGCTGATCACCTGAATGAACATATGAGAAAAACCGTGCAGATAAAAAAAGGTTTTGAGATTTTTGGCTTGAACAATTGCAAGAATGGAGCTATTTATCAACAGCAAGGATGGGACCTTGGAGGAGCCGTTGGGGTAGGGGACAATCAGAAGCTCAGGTCTGGATGCATTTTTCTGAGGTGCTGGTTGGTCATCCAAATGCAGGAGGACTCTGGAGCTCAGGACTGGACAGTAGTCAGATACAAATTTGGTGCCCAGAGCAAAGAGATAGCATTTAAGGTCACTAGACAGAATGAGATTACCAATGGATTATAGACATAAGACAGCAGAGAGAGAGAGAGAGAGAGCACTGAGCTTTGAGGTCTCCAGTGTAAGGAGGTTGGGGAGATGAGGAAGGCCAGATAGACTGGGGGGAAAAGGCCCAGTTAAGAAGAAAACCAGGAGAATGGGGTGCACCTGAAGGTAGACAGAGTGTTTCAAGGAGGAAGGAGTGATTATAATGTCAGTAAAGATAAAGCTTAAAAATGACAGTTGGTCATAACAAAGTGGAAGCTACTGTTGAGCCCAATTTTCTGCATTGAAAGCCCTTTCAATATGATGTGAAGACCCTAGCCTTTGCTACAGGGGTGGGCTTGTCAGTCTAGGTATAGTTATTCACAGTGATTGGTTCAGGGAGGAACACATGGCTGAGTCAGCCAATCAGACTTCTCTCGGGACATTTTCTCCTGGAGCGGTCACAATAGACTGCCTCCTTCCCCGAGTTGTAAGTGTTGGGATGCAAGTCATGGCCGGTAGCAGACCTTATGATGGCTGTTAGGCTTACTCTTTCTAGGATGGAGAGAAATAAATCTTTGACATTAGCATTCAAACCCATCTGGATTCTGCTCTGCCCTAAGCCTGCTGCTCCCTTGCGCTAAAGTTTATTTCCCAGCCAATAATCTCTATTTTAAGCAAGTTTGTCTCTTGTATCCAAAGTGCTTACCAAATCCAAGGGGACTTCTATGAAGACCACAACTCAGCAGTATGTGAGTGTGAGAGTGTTGCTAGCTCACTAGCCAACAGGAAACTGACCAGATAGGCTCTGAGCCGTTGGTCAAAGACACTGACAGTCCTCACTGGGCAGCCCTCTAAAGGAAACCTTACTAAGCAACCCCTGGATTCAGGACTATTCTTAGCTGCTTGGAATTGGATGGGGGAGGCGGCCTTGGGCAGGACCAAACAGGGTCAACTCCCTACCTCCTCCCGTAGCAGCCTCTGACGCAGGCCTGAAATCTGGGGCAGGTAGGGTTGCAACCTTAGATGCTGGATGAGGGCATCAGGTTCCACCCATGACCCAAGAGGCGGCATCCTGTGGGGCCACTAGGGCTCAGTACTGGGAGTTCCCTAGGAGATTATGAAATCCACACAGGGGCTTAGAGGGGGACAGAGTCAGCATCTGCGGAATGCAGATGAAGTAATGGGAGACCAGGGTATGGGAAGCAGTTGCTAAAACAAACTGACTAATTCTTCTGGATGAGGTTTCTCTGGCCCGGAGCTGTCTTTAAAGGACCAGCCGCACACAAATCATAGCATATTAAGAGTCCAGGAGTGGAGCACAGAGCCATTCACGCCGGATTTCAGCCTTAAGGATCCAGCATGCCACCATTGGGTGTCTTCTCTGTGTGCTGTAAGGAAAAACCATTTGTTTTCACACCTCTTCTGGGTCTTGCACAGATAGGTTGTTCAGTCCCTCTCATCCCGCCCCTATCTGGCAGGGCCATGAGTCAGCTCTGGGACCAGCTTTGATCTTCTCACTCTGCATCCCAACAAAGGTAAATTATGCTCCACTGATAATCCCTGGTTACCTACAGACGTAAACCAGTTAAGACTTCAGAGAACCCGGCAACTTCTATGCACCAGAAGTGTTGGTATAAATATAAATCCCTTCCATCTCAAACTGTTACGTCATTGCTTGTCTATTTCTGGATTTTGTGTGTTCCTGAAGATGATTCACCTTCCACAACAACCCTTCCCTCCAATCATATGCTTCACTCCCATCATGGAATATGAAGCGTACCGATTCAATAACCATCATTGAAGGTAGTGCCACACCTTGGAATTCATAGCATTTAACAGAAGAGGAAGTGAGATTTACTTGTTGCTCAGATAATTATAGACAGAGCACACTACTAGACTAAACAAATCTGTGGGAAGGGTGAATTTAAAGTGTTGAAGAGAAAAACTGCATTAAACACCTTCCAGCACTTTAGAATGTCACACCGCACCCAAACAACTGTTTCTAGGCAGACAGAAATCTTCTGTGTTCACAAGGTGTGTCTCGGAGGATTGCTGGCAGGCCGGGGTTGTTTAGCCTCCATTTTATTTACTGCAGTAAAACTACATAAAACTTTATCATTCAATCTTTTTCACTAACATACTTCAGTCTTTTCCCACAACTGGTCTAAAAAGGCATGTTTTACTTTATGACTTTACCCTTCAATGAGGTATACTCTTGGTGCCACAATGGAATTCCGCTTTCTCAATCACATAAGGAAAATGTTTTTCAAACTCTTTTTACACATTCTATAAGTGGGTCACAAATCCCAAGAGAGGAAAATCCTGGAGGCTCAGAAGCTTTACATACTAAAAGTTTATAACTTGGTCATGTGACAGTCCAAGGCTGTTATTTCTGGTTGGGCAGCTCTTCTCCACTCCGTGACTCAAGGGTCTGGGCCCTGGGCTCCTGCCATCCTGTGGCTCCATCAGGTTCAACATGTGGCTCCCAAGTCAGTCCTAGACGTTGAGCCAGCTAGGAAGACACAAACACATGGAGGATTGCATGTGGTTTTAGGATCCGTACCTGGGACTGGTGTGTGTTCATGCTGCTCATTTCCCACTGACCAGAGCAGGACTAAGGCCAGACCATGGCCACACCTCCCTGCAGGGCAGGCTGGGCAGTGTGGGTCAGCTCTGTCCCAGTGTTTGGGTAAACATGCAACCTTACTGCCTTCTGTGGCCATAGCCAAGAGGCTTTGACTCCAGCAGCAGCCAAACTCTCCAAAATTATCTGAGAATACCTGTTGGGGCAGGCTTTGAGAGAGTGAGTGAATTCTGTTATTAAATTAATTTCCTTTATTTCCTATTCAGCTTTGCTTCTCTGTTTTTATCTCATTGGCTTCTAGATTGAAATAAAATATCTCTAAATCTTTGTCTACAGTAGCAACTCAAAAAAGAAAAGAAAACAAAAAAGGTTAACAACAACAACAACAACAACAACAAAGCGGAAGAGTCCACAATAAAAGAACTTGAATTGATTGTTTTCTTGTAAATTACCTGAAAATGAGAGACTCTGCACCACCAAAATATTCTAGTGGTCTGAGGCAGCATCGGCTCTTGCTCTATTTCTCTCCGACCTGCAGATCGCTCGTCACTGAGCCCCTGACTCGTAACTCAGGACTTTGACCCTGGCATAGACCACTCATCTCCACCAGTGCCTCAGCTCCCACCCTCGCAGCTATGGAAACAGATCTCCAGCCCATCACAAAAGTAGCTATGGAGTTTGGCAGCTTACTTAACTTCCTGAAATTAAATTACCCTGTAAATTATTCTCTTTGGGCCCTTATTCTATAAAAATGGGGTAAAATAATTTTCTTCTCATACGTCATTGTAAGGGTTAAGTTAGACACTGAAGGAGAAATTACCGAGCACAGTGCCTGAGGTCAGCTAGATGATCAATCACTACCAGCCTCCTCCCTGCCCTCCTCCTCCCCGGGAAAGGTAAGCACCAGGGCCCTTGTCAGGATGGCTGGGCCTCTGAGCATGAAGCCGCCTCTCTCTTCCCCTCCCCTCCCCACCTTCCCATGCAAGTGCATCAAGAGTTCTTTCCATTCAGGCAGAAACCCGAGGGTCTGCCGGCCAGGAGGGAGTAGGAGCCAGACAAAGGCACGATTACCCCCACATGACTGCCTACCAAGAATTTGGGCTGGAGAAAAGGCTTTTCTGCAGTTTGTTTTTGCTAATTCTGCTCCAAGCACCCGAGAGGTAAAGCCTGCAGTAACAGGACAGCCCTGATGTCATTGTTCCAAAGCAATTCAACTCAGCTAACCTCTGCCATTCTCTGTGTGCCACCACTTCTCATGGCGTTCCTTGATGCATCAGCTGCTACTGGAGTTAGCACAGTTTCCATTGATCAAGCTCATCTAACCCTAGCATACTCCACACACGCACACGCACACGCACGCACGCACACACACACGCACACGCACCCACACACGCCGAGTGGGTGGTACACTATTTCTTGGGCTTTTCTGAGTACATGTTGGAGGAAGATGAAACTTATTTCCCCCGCTCTCCTGAACTAAGTTTATGAGAATCAAATATAATCCTTAAATCTTCTCATTCTTATATAGGCTTATTTCTTATTTAGTTCTGGCATCCCACTCTGAGCCAGTCGGAGCAAAGGAAAGCTGCGTGGGCGCCGCCGCACCACTGTGCGCCATCGAGAGCGATATTCTCGGATAAATCAGGAAAAGCCGTGGCTGTTTCAGTAGTAATCCTAAAGATCAACAGAAGAAATGGCTTGAAGTGGATGGATAAAATTCTTAGAGTAATCCTGCCCAAGCCCTCTAGGATTCTTTTGTGATGCCTTTATGTATTCCAAGTGTCACCAAAACGAATGTGTTGTGCTGTTGGAAAGGGGCATAGTGGAAGCCAAAGGGCTTAGGCTTGAAAATATCTTTTGAAGGCATGTTGGGAGAAAAAAGTTCCACTGATGCTAACTAAAATTCTGGGGAAGTGTTTTAAGTAAGTTTCAGCGAGACACAGACGCAATAGCTTTTCTTACTCTTTTGAAAACGTCAGGGAAAGCAAAATGACCTACGTCTAGGTCAGCATCGACGTAGCTAAGAAGGTGCCCAGGTTGAGTGGGACATGGTGCCGCCCGGTGAGGTGGAAGGTGTGGTCCGGCAGGCAGCGCAGAGGCTGGTGTGCAGTCCCTGGCGGTTGGTGCTGTGGATTGAGAGTGAGTGGGGATGTTAATGGGGTTGTGCAGGGCTGGATGTGTTGACTGCAAGGAATCAAGACCACAGGTGGAAGTGTGACTGGTACTTGGGAAGTACGGAGCCAGAAACTGGGGCTAGAACTGTAGGTCTCAAGTCTGATTTCTCAACAGGGACTTTTTTCCCCATAGTCCCCATCTTCTGCGCCAGAGTTTCCCGGAACTTGAAAACAAAAAGAAACTATGTATGGAGGATACTTCTGACTGACCCACCATATTCTGTTCTCCATACAAAGTGGAAATGTGCCTGACCAGACAGTGGTGCAGTGGATAGAGCATTGGACTGGGATGCAGAGGACCCAGGTTCAAAACCTGGAGGTCGCTGGCTTGAGTGCGGGCTCATCCGGTTTGACTGTGGGCTCACTAGCTTGAACACGGGTTTCTGTCTTGAACATGGGATTATAGACATGACCCCATGGTCGCTGGCTTGAAGCCTATGGTCACCGGCTTGAGCCCAAGGTCGCTGGCTTGAGCAAGAGGTTACTCATTCTGCTGCTCTTCTGTAGCCTTTTGATCAAGGCACATATGAAAAAGCAATCACTGAACAACTAAGGTGCCACAACAAAGAATTGATGCTTCTCATCTCTGTCCCTTCCTGTCTGTCCCTCTCTCTCTTTCTCTGTCTCTGTAAAAAAAAAAAAAAAAAAAAGCATATGTATTTTTAATTGATTTAGAATTCACATATCTAATTGTACATTCTAAAAGTGTGTAAATTACTAATTGTGACATGTCTACACCCATGTAAGCATCACCACAGTCTAGTAGAGCAGTGGTCCCCAACCCCTGGGCCACAGACCAGCACCAGTCCGTGGGCCATTTGGTACCAGTCCACAGAGAAAGAATAAATAACTTACATTATTTCCGTTTTATTTATATTTAAGTCTGAACGATGTTTTATTTTTTTAAAAATGACCAGATTCCCTCTGTTACATCTGTCTAAGACTCACTCTTGACGCTTGTCTCGGTCATATGATACATTTCCCACCCTAAAGGCTGGTCCGTGAAAATATTTTCTGACATTAAACCGGTCCATGGCCCAAAAAAGGTTGGGGACCACTGTAGTAGAGGATATATCTGTCACTAGAAAAAGAAAAAGGTTTCTTGTACTTCTTTGTAATTCTCCCTGTCACGGTCTCTCTCTGCCTCTACCTTCTTCCTCAGGCAATCATTGGTCAGCTTTCTGTTACAATTTATTAGTTTCTGCTTTTTAGAATTTTATATAAATGAAATCATATAGGGTATATTCCTTTTTGGGTCTGGCAAAAATATTTTTTGGTCTGGAATATTTCCTTTTTATATTCCTTCTTTTACTCAGTGTAATTATTTTGGGATTTATCCATGCTGTTTGTGTATTATAAGAGTCCATTTAAAAAAATTAGTATTTCATAAGGTGGATATTATACAATTTTTTATCCACTCAACTTTTGATAGACATTGGTTGTTGGGCAAACAAGTGTGTTACAAGGGTGTTAGGCTTGCTTGCCTGTACTTTGCCTGGTGTATGAGCTTGAGGAAGCACCACCTATGTATGTATATAGTCTATGTTAGGCTGCAGGTGCTTGCCCTCAGGGCAGCAGATTATAAATTGTGGATGGCCTCCTGCCATTCGGAGGGTCTATTTTTGCTATTGTTTGCCAGAGAAGGGGTTCCCTCCAACCTAGCCTGTTTGTTCATCAGCCCTGAGTGGGAGAAGCAGTTTTCCCCCTGCCTGCTTGCTTGTCTGCCATAGTGAGACTCTAATAAACAGAATGGCCCGCTATCCTCCGGCTCTGCAGTTCCTTCACTGTCTGCCTGAATCCAGTGTGAACCTGCATGGCCATGGCCACCAGCCATTCATTGGTGCTTTCCACATTTTGGATATTACAAATAAAACTGCAATGAACATTGACTGATGTATAAGTCTGTGTATGAATATATGCTTTCTTCTTTGTTGGGTAAATATCTAAGAAGAGAAAGGATGGGTCATACAGTAGATACACATTTAACTTCTTAGGAAACTTACAACCTGTTTCTCTTTGGTCATGCCATTTTAGAGTCACACATTAGTAATGTGTGAGAGTTCCTATTCCTCCATATCTTTCCTGATAATCAATATGGTCCATCTTTGTAATTTTAGCCACTTTAATAGACATGTTGTGGTACTTTGCAGGTCCCTAATGACTAGTAACTGATTAAATTGAACATGTTTCCATGTGCTTATTTGCCATCTGTCTATATTCTTTGGTGTCTGTTCAAATCTTCCATTCATTGTTTTTAAGTTCTTGGTTTTCTAATTGTTGAGTGTTGAGAATTATTTATATGTTCAAGATGCAAGACTGGTATCAAAGATGTGTCTTGTAAGTATTATGTGGCTTGTATTTAATCCTTTTAATAGTAATATGCATCTATTCTGTAGCCTCTCTTGCTGCTGGGTGTGGCCATGTGACAGTTCTTACTCATAGAATGTGAGCAGGGGTGTAGTTTGCTGCTTCTGGGTTCAACCTTTAAAATAATGTATTTCTGTGGGTTCTCTTTTAGGTCCTCAAGTCAATGGTTTGGCTTTGATCATGCTGGTGAGGACAGGGCCTGGGGATTTCAGAATGGCCCGGTGTCGCTTGATCATTCATTATTACACTATTGCATACTAAAGAAATAAACTTCTCCTTTTTTTAAGTCACTAAATTCTGTGGTCAATTTTTTGACTTGTGGCAGTATAGCCCTTACTCTAATACACCAAGATAGCTGCTCCTTCTTTCTTCCTTCCTTGAGCATTTTCATCAGAAGTTTAGGCTGATTAGCCTGATGATCAATTCATTTTCCTAGCTAAGAGTATAACAATTTTATGAGCAACCAACAAGGCACTTTGTTATATACCTGGTCTAAAAAAAAAGAATAAACCCAGTTTTGCTCTTGAGAAGCTGATGGTCCAATGTAAAATCTTTTGATTTAAGTTTATGTCTAGCCAGTCTGGCGTCATACAGTTGGTTGCTTAGCAATTTAGAAACAAAATTTTGCTGAGCTTAGAAAAACCTAAAAAAAAATGCAGAAATTTGGCTTCAAATTTGTGTTTTCTTCTCTTGATATTCTGCAGAAAATTACAGTAAGATGAAATGGAGCTTCAATTCACTACCTGCCAAATGAGAAGTTCTCCATATCCGGGAACCTGCAGCCCTGTCTTCAGTATAGATCTTCCCAGGTTAAATGAAATCGTGTAGTGTTTTGTGTGTTTTTTTTTTAATGAGTTCTTATTTTGAGTTCTTATTATGGGTCATGGTCTCTAAATGTAATTCAACTAACTTACTTCTCCCAAGAACCTAACTGATGTTTACAGATGAGGAAACATTCAGAAATGATAGCTAACTTGTCCAAGCCCACAAAGCCAGAGAGGAATGGAAGTAAGCTTTGAAACTAGCCTTGCTACCCAAGTCCAAGCCCCTTCTGCAAGTTCTACAGCCTTTCATGGGATCAGCTTTGGACTGAGATTATTGGGAGTATTGCTTTGGCTTTTATTTTTCACGGAAAAAATAACCTCACCAACTCTGGTTCTGCTCCACGGCCTCCTCAGCCCCGGGCTTATGCCAGCCTCTATTACTCAGAAGAACTTGTGAAACTCCATGCTTCTTTATATTCAAGCATCAGCATGCTTGACTTTTGTTTTTCAATCCAGAACATGCCCTGTGTTTATAGAACAAAAGACCAGCTTCATTTTGAAACTAAAATGACAGTTGATCCCTGGAAAAAAACCCAGATCTCAGGTCCCGTCTTTCATACAACCCAAAGCCAAAGTTTCTAGTTGGAGACCTCCAATAGCAGCCTGACACCTCGGTAAGGGCTTTCAGGCATATCAGACCAGCGGGAAAGGAAAGAGACTCTTTCTTTTTCTTGTTGTTCCAGATCAGATAACGTTGCCTGATTAGTTCCTCCGCCGTGAATTCACACCGCATGTACCCACATGCCAGCCTTTTGCTAAAAGGCCATCAGCTATATTGCTTCCTGCACAATCATTCATATTTTGTCTCATGCCTTCCCTTCTCCATCTCTGTTTCCGGCTCCTCCCTCTGAATTAGCAAAATGCTTGCAAAGAAAATGTGTCAACAGGTGAAATTTATAGGAGTTTCCTAGCCCACACAGAAATGTGAACCACAGGCATCCCCAAAGGAGAGATTTTCTTACCCAGACACTTACCCCTTGAATATGCCCTGATTCAGGCGCATGTGAGCTCTCTAGAGAAACCAGTTATCTTTTTTTATGGAATCAGAGTGTGTGGAGCTCCCGCGGGGCACAAATGGATTTGACAAAAGCCAATTGGGATTATTCAGTTGCAGTTACAGAAAAACCCAACCCAAACTGGCTTAATCAAAAAGGGAGTTTATTGACTCAGAAGCTGAAAAGGGGATGGCTAGCTTCAGACAGAACTTTATTCAGGGCTCTAGCATATCAATAGCACCTGCTTATTTTCTAATCTTTATTTCTTTGTTCTACCTTCTATTATGTTGACTTTAGCTTGGAGTTTTATGGGTACCAGAAAGGTCTGTGCTAACCCGTTCCTTTTCCTTCCTATCTTTTAGGTCAGAGATTACGAGTGAAAATCTCTCCTAGAAGGTGCAGTGAGAACGTCATTGCACTTCCTTGACTCTGACCAGGTCACGTATGATCCATGGACATCAAGGGAGTGGAAAATGAGACATGCTGATGGCTTAGGGCTGGGTCACAAGCTCTGTCCCTGGGACTGGGCGTGGAGTCAGCTTTAATGGGACTGCACAGGTACAGTTCCCAGGAGACTCTGGCAATGTTCACTGCAGTGAGTTTGCCTTATAAGAAACGATGTGTATGTGTCACATAATGTTTGGTCTCCACAGCACAAGCCAGCTGCAAACCTTGAAAATAGCCATCATATGCTTGTGCAAGATAAGTATTCACATCCAAAGCCCGGCTGATGGGGAGAAAGGGTTACTTACTGATTTAAGTTCCAGGAGTGAGGGTAATTTACCAAAATTTTGTTGTGGTTGAGTGATTATTAAAAACTTACTCAAAACTTTTTTAATGTCTATGGCAGGACCACCTTATATGCCTTAAAGCAAGACTCCACTGATCTGGTATTGAAGACTGATGATAAATCTTTCTTATTGGTTTCGCAGAGTTTCTGTTTTTGTTTCTTAAGGTGACTGTGGTATTTTAGTTATAAAAAACTGTAGCTTGGTCAAGCTGGTTTTGGAGAGAGTGAAATTGTTTATGGCAGAGACTTGAAACTTGGGAAGTCCTTGGAATTATTTGGATTACATTATGGTACACACGCCTAAGGAAGTTCTCTACATTGTTCTTCTAATCACTCAACATCTTTATATGTCTTTCTAAATAAACATCTGGGGTGAGGTTATTCATTCTTGTCAACTCTTGACTTTAAATATTCAACCATGTTACCCAATGAACAATTGTTCCCAGTTATGTATTTCCTTTCTTCAAACACTGTGTATCAGTCCCTCTCTAAGTACTCGACGTGCGTTATTTGATGTATTCCTCATACCTACTCTATCATGTAGAGACTATTATTACTTCCATTGCATGCAAGATGAAACAGACCTAAAAGAGTCTGAATATCTTGTCCAAGGCCACACAGTTTGGTCTTAAAATCATTCAGTATAAATAAGACAAACGCTTTGCCCCTGGCCCCTCGGGTATAGGACAGAAAGACAGATCTATAAATAAACTAGTGCAATTAATGTTATATTTCCATGATGATGATGTACACAGGGGACAGCGAGGAAGCAAGAGAGAAAGTAGGCATGTTTATCGTGAAGGTTGGGGAGATTTGAAATGGGTGTGGATGAAAGTTCATTGGAGCAGGCTAAGGTGAGGTGCACAAGAAGATGCATTCTAGCTGGAAGGTGGAGGCTGCGAACAGCATCCCAGAGATTAGAACCTGCACATGGAAAGTACAGGGGCATCTAAAAGGGATGCATGATTGGAGGTTGCAAGCTGGCTGAAGCATAGGGTTCAAGGAGGATGAACAGAGGAGGAGAAAAGCAGATTTAGTCCATGCGGGGTCTGCTTATAGAGAGAGGAATTGGGTCAGGGAAAAAATGGGGAACCATTGAAGAGCTTTAAAATAAAAAAAGGTATGCTCATTCATAATCAGTATTTTCTTTAAAGTTAAAAAATTTCTAAGCCTTAATTTTGGAGGGGGGATATTTTTTATTGTGTAAAATATACACAACATAAAATTTATCTTTTAAACCATTTTAAGTGTATAATTCAGTGCATTAAGTGCATTCATGATGTTGTGCAACCATTTACGTTATCCATTTCTGGAAGTGTATCATCATCCCAAACAGAAACGCTGTGTGCATGATGCAGTTACTCCCCATTTCCCCTGAGAACCTGTGTGGTCCCTGGAAATGGCCCCGGAAGACACAAGGAAACAAGGACATGGGCCCCCAATGTGCACTAGTGCAGAGAACACTGTAATCTGTGCTTTTAAAAAAAAAAATGCCGATGACGCTCTATGTTTTGGGATGATAGAGTCCAGTAGCAGCTTCCAGGTATGTTGTTCCTGCCAACTTAGCAAGACAATGGGGGCATTCCATCATTTCCATTATGCCCATTTCTAGTTTCTCCGTAAAAGAAAGGCCCCAGTTCTGCTGGTGAACATCTCATGGCATCAGTCTCACCATCACACACACACTGAGCACCTGCTGTGTATGTGTCAAGTGTCATAAACAGAGGAGTAGACAACAATACATGACCTTCCGAGGAATTGCAGTGTCATCAGGGAGAAGACGTGGACACTTCGATCTGTGACCTAAGGTGGAATGGAATCAGTTCTCCCTTTCCCCCTGGATTGATTACATCTCCTCATTACACTATGTGCATCTCTTTACAGCACTAATCACATTATAATTTCACATTAATATGAATGTCCTCTTGTATTAACCATCTGGCTGTCCACTCCACAATGGTAGACACTCATCTGTTTTTGCTCAGTATTGTATCTCCAGTATCAAGCATAGTTCTTGGTGCATAGAATATGCTCCACAAAGATACTTCAAATGAATGGTTGCTACAATTCTCTCTATATATGTATATAAATGTATACACACACACACGTCTCATAGCAGCTATTCATCCAATATCCTTATACATGTATAATATAATTACCAGCCATATGTTTTGAAAATGCAAACAAAAAACAATATCACAACTATTATATAATTGAAACCATTTTTTAAAAAGCTACCATGTTGGAATAAATAGCTTCTTCAAGGCCTTCATGCTATTTAAATATGGCTCAGACTTCAGTGGATGTAAAGCTCTGTAAGTGATGCTTAACTGTGCCTATATCACAGGTCTTCATGGAGCTAACCACACACAGCAGCAGCACAGGGCAGGGTGCGCGTACCCAACGGGTGGCTGCCGGAGGGCTTCTAGTGCATTCAAGTAGAGGAAAACTCTCTCTCCTCAGTGCTAATTAGTTAGAAGACTATTTATAGACCTCAGCAGGCCTCTGAAGACCTATTTGCAATTCTTGCCCCCTCACTCTCAGCAGACAACTTTGCCTCATGAGTCATTGAGAAAATTGAGGTCATCCATGTGTTTTCTGGTAACGTCCTACTGTCTACCTGCAATTTACTTATATTCATGTTTGTCTGTGCCCCGAGGCTGGCCTCCAGCCAGGAAAGACAAGGTGGCCTCCTCCCAGCCACGCAATCCTCCCCAGAGACTGTGCTCTGCACTCCTGTGCTCCTCCATTCACTCCCAGAAGGCTCTCTAAGTCCTTAGTTCCACTTCTAAAATGCTCCTTCGACCTACGAACAGGTTTTGTTCCCATCCTTTCCTGGGTTACTGCAGCGGCCTTCAACCTGCCTCGCGTTTCCATTTGCTGTCTTCTGGATGCAGTCCGAGGGGTTCCTTCAAAATGCAGGCTCACAGGCAACTCCTAGGGTGCCAGCTGCCACTCCCCTACTTTCCACTATTTCCAGAAATCACATCAGAACGTAAGCAATTAAGAGTGATATTAAATCCTCTCCACTTCCTCCTCTCTTCCCTCCCTTCCTTTTGAAAGTAAAATCGTTTGCATACTTGAGTATTTATGAATAGTAACATATTCTCAGGTGCATCTCACAACAGACAGGGGCATCCATCAGTGAGGGACGTCCTGATTCAGTCACCAGGTGTGCTCTCGCCTCCACTTCCCATGCACCTTGTCTACCTGTCCACTTCCTCTTCCTGGTTCGCTTCTTACTCCCTGCCTCCCTGGCTCTGTTCCCAGCACCCCTTGAAAACGCGCTTCACCTGGACCTCCTCACAGCTACTGTCACCCGTTCAGCCTTCACTGCATTGGCAGCATCCGTCCTGCCTGCCTGGAGCCTTCCCACCACTCTCCCCTGATTTTCCTCATAAAACTCATCAAAGAGAATGGTTCCTTTCTCTTTTCTTTGATGTCTCTTGTTCTGCCTGCCCCTTGAATGCATATGTCCTCGAAGTTTTAAACACTGCCTACCTACTGATTATTCTCCTAGCCTTCCAAACTTTCTGAGTGACTTTATCCCCTTGAACATTTTGTGTACATTCCTTAAAATGTATTATCCATTATTCTTATCATTTTAGTGCCATCCTCTAAACCAGGGGTCGGGAAACTTTTTGGCTGAGAGAGCCATGAACACCACATATTTTAAAATGTAATTCCGTGAGAGCCATACAACAACCCATGTACATTACGCATTATCCAATAAAAATTTGGTGTTGTCCTGCAGGACAGCTGTGATTGGCTCCAGCCACCCGCCACCATGAACATGAGTGGTAGAAAATGAATGGATTGTAATACATGTGAATGTTTTATATTTTTAACATTATTATTTTTTTTATTAAAGATTTGTCTGCGAGCCAGATGCAGCCATCAAAAGAGCCACATCTGGTTCGTGAGCCATAGGTTCCCGACCCCTGCTCTAAACCTTCTGGAGCTTAGGCCATCATTGTTGAGGTCTGCTTACTGGCTGGCTTTAGGCATTCTCGCACAGAGAATTTTATTGTGATTTCTTTAAAGTTATTCTTTTGGTTTTGTCCCTACTCTTGCTGGAGACAAGCATTTTCATGACATTTTAAGATGCAACAGTGCGTTTCCTCAAGTCTTTGAGAATTTCTGGTTGTTTCCTTATCCCCTACCCCAACACTTGCTGACCTTACAATATAATATGCTCCTTGAGTTTAGAGGCCTGAAGGGACTCATCTGAGTCCCAAACAAAAAGCAGCCTCTTGCTGGGGCCCTTCTTCTTTGATCTGTTTAGGGCAGTATCACCGGACAGACCTCTTTCTTTCTCACCCACCTTCATCAAGCCTCTTTCAAACCTCCCTTCTCCCCCGCCTCCCACCAAGCCAACATCCCACTGCTGACTTGTGACCAAAGATGTGTGCATCAGGTTCTGAAGCCAGCTCTGTTCAGTGCGGGTAAGTGAAAAGAGAAAACCTTACATTACACTAGGGCATATCTATAAAGAGGTTAGCCTATTTTTTCTAGAGAAAAGCATGCAATCTCATGCTGTGCTGTAAATTATATTTTTCCAATGTGCATCTGTATTAGTTTTCTGTTGCCACTATAACAAGTTATTACAAACTTGGTGACTTAAAAAAACACAAATTAATTTTTTTACAGGTCTGGAAGCCAGAATAAAGACAGTTTTATTGGGCTAATATCAAGGTGTCATTGGGACTGGTTCCTTCTGGAAGGCTCTAAGAAAGAACCTGTCTCTTTGACTTTTCTAGCTTCTGGAGCCTCCTGCATTCCTTGGCCTGTGGCCCCTTCCTCTCATCCCCCCAAGCCTCTTGCTTCCATCATCACATCCCTTGCTTCCTGTTCTTTCTCTTATAAATCAAATCCACCTCTGTATCCCTTATAATGACGCTTGTGGTTACATTTAGAGTCTAGTAGATAATCCAGGATAACTTCCCTGTTTCAAGATCCTTAATTTGTCACACCTGCAAAGTCCGTATGGGTAAGAACATGGGTATCTTTGGAGGACATTATTATTATTATTATTATTATTATTATTATTATTATTTTGTATTTTTCTGAAGCTGGAAATGGGGAGAGACAGTCAGACAGACTCCCGCATGTGCCCGACCTGGATCCACCCGGCACGCCCACCAGGGGTGACACTCTGCCCACCAGGGGGCAATGCTCTGCCCCTCCGGGGTGTCGCTCTGCCGCGACCAGAGCCACTCTAGTGCCTGGGGCAGAGGCCAAGGAGCCATCCCCAGTGCCCGGGCCATCTTTGCTCCAATGGAGCCTTGGCTGCGGAAGGGGAAGAGACAGACAGAGAGGAAGGAGGGGGGCGTGGAGAAGCAAATGGGTGCTTCTCCTATGTGCCCTGGCCGGGAATTGAACCCAGGTCCCCTGCACACCAGGCCGACGCTCTACCGCTGAGCCAACCGGCCAGGGCCTGGAGGACATTATTTAGCATAGCACAATATCAGATACTGAAGTTCATCTGCCCTTTGAGTACTCACTCACATATCTTTGTGTCACTTCTTGAGGTTTGTTCTGTCCATAGAATGTTACTTAATAAGACATTTTACTTCATATATATCATGTGTGTATATATATATAATGTTTATATATATGATATATATATACTACTCATATATAAAGAAAAATACCTTATTGTTTATATATTTTATGTATGTATGATATATATTTTATTTTGAAAGTCAACCTTCAAGGTATACTGACATATCTTTAAAAAAGAAAACACATCTAGAAGGTGTTTCTATGTTGTCAGTGTTTGTGTTGACTTCTCAGAGAAACCATCATACCAATATTATATCCTTTTCCAGCCTGTTGCCGAGAGCCTGTAAAAGGACATGCAAATGCGTCGTGGAAGGTATCTGAATTGTGCACAGGTGTTGAGCTGATTTGCTCAGACGCCAGTAATGGCACTGTCTTCTCTCTAGTCTCCGAAACTCCAAAGCTGCCCCTCACTGCCTGTTTCACGGACTGCACCACCTCAGCTCACCTCCTTCTTCCCTGGTTTGCCCCTTGGTTCCCTCGGCCTTGAACACCCAGTTGGAAATATGTTCATTAATCTTCCATCCTTTGTCCATCTCCCTCCTTCATGACTTTCTTCTTTGGTGATCTTACCCACTCACACAACTTCAACTCTCAACCATGGGGATAAACTCCAAACCCGTGTTTCTAATGTAAAATACTAAAAATATTTATTTTATAACTTCTCAAGTGCTTCTACTACTTCCCTTGGTTTAAGATGTTTTAATGTTGATATTTTAATTCGTAGTGGTTATATATTTTAATGACCTGTCCTAGTCAAATATTTGGTATGTTAATGTTCTTATAATAAACATACACATAAAACAAACCATACTTAATGTATTTAGGTTATATAATTCACTTTAAAAAGAGATAAACCCAAAAGATGCATTCAAAATTGTGACAAATTCCATTAGCAAAAACTTGACTTAGAGTATTGAAGTTTAGGATGGAGATTTAAACGTAGCTAATGAGTCTCTTCATTGCTTCATGTATATAACATCAAAGGAATTTTGGTTATGATGCTTATGCAATAAATAAAATTACACTTCTCAGCTCACATCTTAACATAAAATAAAATAATATCATGTATCATAAGTATTTGCTTGCTGGCAAATAAACTGTCTTACAAATAGAACTAACTGCTTAGCTAATATATTTAGCTCAAATCTCCAGGGAAATCAAGTTCAACAAAAAGGAAAAATGAATTATAAGTAAAATGATTATAAAGTGAAGGTTTTCCTTCATTGAAGTCTGTATATTTTTGGTATTTGGCTATCATTTAGTGATAGTATCAATATTATATTGCATGGAGTTGTGAACACTTCCTTTAAGTTGAGTTCCTTTCATCTGATTTTTTTTTTTTTTCATTTTTCTGAAGCTGGAAATAGGGAGAGACAGTCAGACAGACTCCCGCATGCGCCCGACCGGGATCCAC
The DNA here is from genome assembly GCF_036850995.1 of Saccopteryx leptura. Taxonomy (NCBI): domain Eukaryota; kingdom Metazoa; phylum Chordata; class Mammalia; order Chiroptera; family Emballonuridae; genus Saccopteryx; species Saccopteryx leptura. Next base: position 313,751,657 of record NC_089505.1, on the reverse strand, counting down.
CCGGCACGCCCACCATGGGGCGACGCTCTGCCCACCAGGGGGCGATGCTCTGCCCATCCTGGGCGTCACCATGTTGCGACCAGAGCCACTCTAGCGCCTGGGGCAGCGGCCAAGGAGCTATCCCCAGCGCCCGGGCCATCTTTGCTCCAATGGAGCCTTGGCTGCGGGAGGGGAAGAGAGAGACAGAGAGGAAAGTGCGGCGGAGGGGTGGAGAAGCAAATGGGCGCTTCTCCTGTGTGCCCTGGCCGGGAATCGAACCCGGGTCCTCCGCACGCTAGGCCGACGCTCTACCGCTGAGCCAACCGGCCAGGGCTCATTTGATTTTTATATTTATTATATTTACGAAAGGAATGGGAGCAGTTATATATTGTTGAGTTTCTTCTCTGAAGTAAAAGTTTCTTAATACAACCCTTGTAACTTTTATTTCACTTGCTAGTTAAGTGGTTGTCTAGTTCAGGAAGAATCAAACGTATATCTTTCACTTCTAAATTTCTTCAGGGGAAAAAACATTTTACAATATTTTTACAATGTTGAATATTACACAGATTATCTATATTGTTTGTGCTTATCATAATTTGTTCGTGGAAATTGCCATATTCAGTGCTGTAAAATGTGAGTAGTTTTGAGTATATAAACCATAGGCTTTCAGATGTTCTTTTATTGGCTTTTTTTAACAGCTTCTAAAACTATGACATTATTTTAAATACATTTATCAGATGATATGTTTGTGAGGAAACCAAGAAACTCACAGTTTAGACACATCTCTTCAGAAATGAACAATGGTCCACAGAATCTATTCATTTATTCACTCAGAATCTATGTATTTATTTACTCATTCCTTCCCCATTCACAGATCTGTGAGGTGCTAAATAGCTCCATATCTCTAAGAAGATAGACATTATTTGGAATAGAGCTTTTTCCTTCACAAGTCAATAGTTTAAATGAGACTTGTTATTAAAAATATAATTAAGAATAAAATAAACACATACAGTTTATCTCTTCCATTAGACCATGAAACTTGTGAGGCACAGAGCTCAGCTTTAGCTTTTATCTGTAGAAAGAGTAAGACCTTTGGTTTGATTTTGATCTGGGTTTGAATCTGACTCTTCATTTGTGTGTGTGTGTGTGTGTGTGTGTGTGTGTGTGTGAGTGACAGAGACAGAGAGAGGGACAGATAGGGATAGACAGACAGGAAGGGAGAGAGATGAGAAGCATCAATTCTTTGTTGCGGCACCATAGTTATTTATTGATTGCTTCTCATATGTGCCTTGACCGGGGGGCTATAGCAGACTGAGTGACCCCTTGCTCAAGCCAGAGACCTTGGGCTTCAAGCCAGCGACCTTTGGGCTCAAGCCAGCGACCATGGGGTCATGTCTATGATCCCACACTTAAGTGAGCGATCCCGCGCTCAAGCTGGATGTACCTGCACTGAAGCCAGTGACCTCAGGGTTTTGAACCTGGGCCCTCCCTGTCCTAGTCCAATGCTCTATCCACTGTGCCGCTGCCTGGTCAGGTGAACCTGACTCTTCTGTTACCAAGTTACTTAGCTTGTTGTGTTCCCACTTTTCCATATTTAAAATAATGGTGGTGGGGTGTGGATAATCATAATTATGTTGCAGGGTTGTTTGTAAAAGCAAATATGCATTTAAAATGAACATTTAATAAATGTTAAGTGAATAAATAGTAAATGAATAAATGTCGTGGGAAGTCAATAAAAGGAAAAAATATTTCAGACTTGGCTGAACAGAGAGGGCTCCTGAAGGGCTGTTTGATCTGTGAATCTGTGGAGTGGGCAGAGTCTTGCAATAGAAAATCATTCCCTCCTTTTTCAAATGCTTTTCTATTTCTTTTTGCTCTTGTTCAAGTCGGTATGCACAGTTTTGATGACCATGCTGTAATCTTTACTTCCACTTCTTCCAAAGGCAGCGTATAACCAATAGCTCAGCTTGTGGGAAAAGACTCTCAAACAGCAATGAGGAATGGGAAGCATCCTGGGTTGCTCAAGGACTATAGGATGGATTGATGGTTTGAAGCCAGATGCTGGCAGGTGGCGGTTCTCATGCAGCAGTCCATGGTGAATCAAAGAGGTGTGTAGAGATCATTCTCTGGAGGCCATTCCTTTCTGTACAGCTGGAGGGCAATGAGTTGATCCAAAACAGGTCCAAAAGTTCGAAAGAATTATGACAGATCAGTTAAGCACCTCTGAGTTTATCTGGATAAAAATGCATAAGCACCTTCCAGTGTTGACAAAGCTATGACCTCTGCAGAAGGTGCGGGGGGGGGGGGGGGGAAGGGGCAGGGGCGGATCAGAGCTTTGCTAATAAAGCTGTTACATTCTTTAAATGCATGAAATGGACACACATTAAAAGAAATAGCTTTTACATTGGTCACATCTTTCTAACCTTAAACTATGATTGAAAGTACTCTAAGTGTGATGCAAGTAATGGTATTTTCCAAGTTATAAACACCTAATTTATAATTGTCCATAAGTATCCCTTCACCCCTCTTCACACACCCTCCCCTTCTTAGAAAGCATCAAGGCCGTCTTGGGGCAATGGTGCTGCCCAGTGACCTTGGGAGCACAGCGGACTCAGTGGCTTGTCTGATGGTGGCTCCTTCCCACCCTTTCTGTATAGCTCAGTCACTTCAAACTCAGATGAACCTGTTCTCACACGTCTGATTTAACATCCTTCCTATTTCTCTTACATCATCTAATTCTTGCTCAATTATGTCAGAAAAAAAAGTTAGTATTAATTTTTTTATCAAGAGTTTGATTCTATAGAATTAAATAAGAAATACAGAGTCTGGCCTTTACTGAGTTTAAAATCTAAAGCAGAAAATTGTCTTTATCTGTATCTATCTGTCTAAATAACCATAGTGAAATGAATCAGGTAGGGTACCCTGATCTGACACAGAAGAAACTCACCATGATGAAAAGTCAGTTTTACATATGTTTCTTTTATTTATTTGTTCTCCTTCTCTCTCTCATGCTCAACCATTTTATAGCATTTGGTCCGTGTATATGCTTTTGCCTTATTTACATGACTATGATCTAATTTTCAGTAGCACACGGATATGGAAAATGTGTGCACGCCGGGTGGGGACCTCTTTGTTTCTCTCATTTGCCTTTTCCTTTTCCCTGTGAAATCAGATATCCACAAGAAAGGGCTAAGATCACAGCACGTGTTAGCGAACTCACAGAGGGGCCTGTAATCTCTTTCTCCGTCTGTGCTTCCATTTCCTGGCTATCGAACATATCCGTGAGTGTTTTTCTGCAGCACTGGCAGGATCAAAAGTCAGGCAGAGATGATCCGGGTTCCATTTCTATTATGAAATAATTGTCTTATCTGCATGATAATACACACATATATTCCTGCTAAATTATCTACATCCTAAGCATTCATTCATGCCCCAGAGAAGATGATGAATGTGCCAGATGCTTACATGTTCCAGTGAGACCGTGCTGATGGGTGGGGCAGGGCAACTTGCCAACAGTCTGGGTGGCGGTGTCAGGAAAATGAGTCATTCCAGCAGCTCCTGCTGTCCCACCTCTGATATTGATTTTAATATGTGCCCCTGGAAGAAGGCCAGAGCCCCGACACCAAAATGTAGGCCCATTTTTCATCTTTTGGCCATAGTGTATTTCCTGCATCACCCTTTCCCCTGCAAAGTTCCGGCTAAACCGTTCTGAGCTTGTTGCAGACAAACTGTTTTTCACAAGGTGTTATCTGATGCTTTGTCCTGATGCTGGAATTCCTGTTTTATTCTTTATATTTGGTCCTTGAAATATTTACCAAATATGTTATTGGGTTTGGGTCAGGTCTTAGCCTCGATACCAGCTAATCTACTTTTCTGAGAATCAATAGCATTCAACTATTTCCTGGGCTCCTTAAAGTCAACAGCTCTCTAACACTAAACACTCTTTCGCCAGTGGACCAGGGCTTGACATTGGTTCTGGAAGGGGAGGAGAGTGAGGCACTGCTCTGCTCTGGGCAAGCCCAGTGCGCGTCCGCCCTCCCCGCCCGGCAGCTGGCAGAGCAGAGCTAGCCCCCGCAGCCCAAGACCACGTGGAGCCATGTGGCAGGGATGTCTGCGGGGCCTGCGAGTCTGCGGACCCTGGTTGGCGTGTGAGCTGCCCCGTTGCCAAGCAGTGGGCAGGAAGGGGGCTCCGGGTTCTTCGGTAGCTTTTGTGTTCTCGAGCTGGCCTGACTCGGGATCAGACTGCCCCTGCTGTCCTATTGTCTTAACAAGTGGTGCTGGGGGTGGAGGGGGCTGAGGGGAGCGCTGATCTGAAGTTTCACATTGAGCCCGTCCAAGCCTTCCCCAGACTGTCTCCAAGACCATATCCGGGGCTGCCTGTCTACGCAGCTCAAGAGGCGGCTGATAAAAGAGGCTGCCTGGTACCGGCTGTGGGAAGAAGAGAGGTTTATTTATTTTGCCTTTTGCAGTGTGATTTATGTTAACTTGTCTTTGTGACCAGGACACCACACAGCAGAACTGCCCACTTGTGTGATGTGATGAGGCTCAGGTGATTACACTGTAATTGTATTCACTAACCCGGGACTGATTTGCACTAGGACATCTGGATGCTTAGAGCATTTGTTTGTTTGTTTACCTGTCATCTCTGCCCACCAGTCCACAGTGAGAGGGAACAGCCTGGTGCGATGGCCTGATCAGGCATTTTTATGTCTATGGGATGACTCCTTCAATTTCAGTTTGCTGGATGACCCTGTTGTGCTAATTTCCTCAAATACTTTTCCAAATAATTGGATATCATTGCATAAAAAGAGTTTTATAAATGTCCCTTCCTCATTAAAGTCCAAAATCAAATTAGCCGAGTTAGGAGATACTTACTTTTAGAATTTTCTGAAAACAACATGTGTGAAGGTTGAGACAACCAACCAACCAACAAACCAAAAGAACCATAGGGATACTTTACCTTTGTAAAAAACATGCCCAAGACCAAAGCATTATTTCTCTGAAAGCAGTTATTTGGAAAAGCTCAAAACATCTGGTTTATATTATGAAATATAAGAGTAGAAAGAGAAGTGGTCTTTAGGACATCAGGCTTTATACTTCTGGAATTTTATATTCACTCTGTCCCCCTTTCTTTAACAACCAAACCAAACCTCTGTTTTTACTATTTCTGTTTCATTCAGCTGTTGGGGAGGAGCCGTTGTGGGAGGCGGCAGAACACGCCACACATGGTATTAAAGGGGCCCTTTAATGTGATTTCTTGCTTTACTTTTCATATCTCAATTTTCTGGCCATTGCATTTAGTTCCCAAGGTGCTGACAGCTGGTAATATACTAATCTGCAATCCGCTTTTCAGAAGTTATTGATATTTCCTGACTGAGGTTTGACGGTGTGACTTGGCCTGGGTGAAAATGTGCTGGGGTCTTGGGTCTCCTGTGCCTCACAGGTCTGTGTCGTCCAGGGGCTCGTTGCCGGGAGCTGGAGACCCCGCCCAGTGCTCCCAAGGGGAATGAATCTCAATTTCATGTTATTTTCAAAATGCTCAAAATGGGCCAGGGGAGGGAGCAAATCAGGATTCTTTTTGGGGGGCTAGTTATTTGGCCAAAAGCTGAGAGATTTAAAATAGCCAATTCTGGGCCCTGGCTGGTTGGCTCAGTGGTAGAGCGTCAGCCTGGCGTGCAGGAGTCCCGGGTTCGATTCCCAGCCAGGGCACACAGGAGAAGCGCCCATCTGCTTCTCCACCCCTCCCCCTCTCTTTTGTCTCTGTCTCTCTCTTCTCTTCCCACAGCCAAGGCTCCACTGGAGCAAAGTTTGCCCGGGTGCTGGGGATGGCTCTGTGGCCTCTGCCTCAGGCGCTAGAATGGCTCTGATTGTAGCAGAATGACCCCCCAGATGGGCAGAGCATCGCCCCCTGGTGGGCATGCCGGGTGGATCCCAGTCGAATGTCTGCGGGAGTCTGTCTGACTGCCTCCCCGTTTCCAACTTCAGAAAAATACAAAAATAATAATAAAATAAAATAAAATAAAATAGCCAATTCTGCAAAATTAACATCTGCTTACATTGTAGGTGATAGTTCTAGTTTGTATTAACAGTAAGATATTAAGGGGGAAAAAAAGTCAACAGATCCCCACTAGGTAGTGGTGATGGCTGCACAACATTGTGGACGTGTGGAATGTCATTCATGGTAAATTTCATGTTGTGTATCTTTTACCTCAGTAGGAAAATCAGTAGAAAAGGTTTATTTTACTCTGGTGAGTGGAGGGAGGCAGGGCAGTGACATCTCAAACTCTAACCTATTACTGCCACTTAGTTTTAGCTCTGGCAAGTAGCAGATACTTTGAAAATTCTTCTTAGTAATTTTCTTAGGAATAAGAATTAACAGCTGTGGTCACTATTTCTTACAAATAAAACAAGTTAAAAAATGGGTCAAGGTACATAATTTATAGTAATACACATATTATTATAAAGCTAATGGCCACATATATTCTTCCTGGTTGTATACTCCCAACATGTGTATAGTAATATTCATGAGGTGATTAAAACTTTGTTTCTTTGGGTAAAATTCTTACTTTATTAAGCAAGAGAAAAAAATTAAGTAAAAATAGAAAATGGAGTTGACATGTGGATAGTTGGTAAACACATAGTTATTCACAGGAACACAATGGAGGAGGAATTGAGAACATGTGTGAACATTTCTGAATTTTAGTATTTGGGGTTCATCAAGGTCCCCAGTCTTCCTTTCCCTTGTGAATGTCAAAGATATGCTGTAAACCAGCGGTTCTCAACCTGTGGTCCTAAAGCCATCGGAAATACATATTTTATTTAAAAATGTATTGTATAATAAATATGTATTTTCCAATGGCTTTAGTGGCTTTAGGCGACCCCTGTGTTTTGGTCATTCGACCCCCGCCGGGGTCACGACCCACAGGTTGAGAACTGCTGCTGTAAACTGTTTTATTTAATACAACAAAACCATAATAAATGTGCTGAAAACCATGGATTACTTCTTTTTTTTTTTTTTTTTTTTAAGTGAGGGGATGGGAGATGGTGAGACCAACTCTCGCATGCCCCCAACTGGGATCCACCCAGCAACTCCCATCTGGAGCTGATGCTACAATACTGAGCCATTTTTAGCACCTGAGACTCAGACCAGCTATCCTTAGTGCCAGGGCCACTGGCTGCGAGAAGGGGGGAAAGTGAGAGAAGGGGAAGAGGGAGAGGGAGAGAAGCAGATGGTCACTTCTCCTGTGTGTCCTGATCGGGAATCAAACCCGGGACATTCATATGCTGCGTGACACTTTATTCACTGAGCCACCGGCCAGGGTTGCATTACTTCTTAAACAAGGATATGGTTTCAATTAGTGATATGTTTGTTGAACAACTACTGTTTGCAAAGCGTTGTGCTAGATGTTGTGGGAGAATGAGGAGATTAATATGGCACAACCATGGTTCCCAAGAACTAGAAATATCATAGACAGAAAGGACAGGTGCCCAGAGGACAGTAATTCTCTACCGAAAGAGGCTGTGGAATGCTGAAAGTGAAAGGGGCCTGGAGGTCCTTAAAGGAGAGAAAGAGTGAAAAGAATTTGTTTATGGTTGTGAGGATGAAGAAAGAAAGGATTTATAAAGGAGATGGGTAAGAATTTGGCAAACTGAAACAGCATTTTTGGTGGCAGAGCTGAAACGATAAGATGAATTGGACACAGAATAGGAAATGCCAAGTGTTGGGAAAATGTCTGCAATTTAACTTTGGCTGGGAGGAGATTGTTTGTAGAAGGTCAATGAGAGTTAAGATTAGAAATGTAGATTGGTCCTAAATGTCAGAAGGAGGCACATGGCATTTCATCCAGAAAGTACTGGGAAGACACTGGCAGTTTCTGAGGAGGCAGTGAAATGATCCAAGTTGTGCTTCCCTGATGGCGAGGACTCAACTGAGCTGGTTTGGGAAGAGCCCCGCAGAGAGGAAGCTGGTAGAATGCCCTGTGAGGAAGCGAGCAGAAGGAGTGGGGACCTGGGCCAATCTGGTGGCAGCAGGGAAGGAAAGGAAGAGGCAGAATCTACATATGATTTGGCAACAAACTAGGTACAGGTGGATTAAAGAGAGTTCTGGGAACATGGCATCTTGAGTGTGCCCAGGCTTCCTCCCAGTGCACACCCCTGTTCGGGGCTTGCTGAGGCCAGCCAGCATGCCAGGCTATGGGGTGAGAGGATGCCCTCACCACTGGCTGAGTCTGTTAGAGAGGGTTGATACAGGATTTCTCCCCCCACCCCGCCCCCACCACGGCTTGACAAGAGGCTGGAATTAGTGGAAAGAGCCTTGGTGAGGCAAATAAACTGTACTTTGGTTGCAGAGATGAGAGTGTTGCTGTTGGTACAAATAGAAATGAGGACTCCTGGTTTACAGGCTGACATGTAAAAAACTTGGAAGTCACTACTACCATCCCCAAGGAAGAAGGAGAAACTTAACAAACTGAAAATGAACAGCTCTTGGCCCTGGCCAGTGGCTCAGTGGATAGAGCATTGGACCAGCATATGGAAGTCCCAGGTTTGATTCCTGGTCAGGGCACACAGCAGAAGCGACCATCTGCGTCTTACCCTCCCTCTCCCCCTTCTTTTCCTCTTCTCCTCCTGCAGCCAGTGGCTTGATTGGTTCAAGTGTGGCTTGCTAAGGATAGCTCCATTGGAGTGCATCAGCCTCAGGTGCTAAAAATAGCTTGCTACTGGGGCATCATCCCCAGACAGGGATGCTGGGTAGAACCTGGTTGGGGTGCATGCAGGAGTCTGCCTCACTACTCTCACCTACTCTCACCTAAAAACATAAATAAATGAAAGAAAGAAAATGAACGGTTCTTGTTAGGTGCATTAGAAAATTGAGTCACAGGCAAACAACGGCCTCCCAAATTAGAAGGACCAATAGGGAGATATAGACAATCACAGTTTACTAGAGTGGAAGCCTGGGAGCAGAAACTTTTATGGGAAGAAGTGCCAGGTTCCTTTTACCTAGCACATCATACCTGACTTTCAACAAAAAATTACAGAGCATACTAAAAGGCAAAAAGCACATTTTGAAGAGACAGAACAACCATCAGAACCAGACTCAGTTATGACAGAGATGTTGGAATTATCAGACTGAGAATTTAAAACAACTTTGATGAAGAGGCTAAGGGTGCTAATTTAAAAAGTGTAGACAACATGCAAGAACAGATGGATGATTTAAGAAGAGACATGAAACCTCTATGAACCAAAAACAAGGCTAATAATCACAAAACACTGTAACAAAAATGAAGAATGCACTTGATGGGTACATCAATAGACTGGGTATGGCTGAGGACAGAATCAAAGAGCTTTAGGGAATGTCAGTAGAAACTGCAAAAAACAAATGCAGAGAGAAAAGAGAAGGAAAAAGTCAGAACAGAATATGCAAGCACTATGGGACAATTACAAGAGTCATTATATACACGTGATAGAAATACTGAAAGGTGCCTGGCCTGTGGTGGCGCAGAAGATAAAGTGTCGATCTGGACCGTTGAGGTCGCTGGTGTGAAACCTTGGGCTTGCCCAGTCAAGGCACATATGAGAAGCAACTACTACGAGTTGGTACTTCCTGTTCCTTCCTCCTCCCACAACCTTTCTCTCTCTCTCCCTTCTCTCTAAAATCAATAAATAAAATCTTAAAAAAAAAAAAAAGAAATACTAGAAAGGGAAGCAAGAGGAACAGAAAAATATTTTAAGAAATAATGACAGAATTTCCTAAAATTATAAGATGCCAAACCACAGAATGTGGAAGCACAGAGAACATCAAGCAGGATAAATACAAAAAACAAAACAAAACAAAACCTCCAAAACTCCAGACATATCATATCTAAACTACAGAATATCAAAGACAGAAAGAAAATCTTCAAAGAAGTCCAGCGGTGGGGGAAATTGAAATTCCTTACCTACAGAAAAGCAAGAATAGGAATTACATCAGACTTCTGTTCAGAAATCATGCAAGTGCGAGTGTGGTAAAATATTTAAAGTGCTGAAAGAAAAAACCCTATTGTCTTAGAGTTCCATATCTAATGATACATCTTTTAGAAGTGAAGGAGAAACAAGGACTTTGGAATTTGTCATTAGTAAACCTGCCTTACAAAAAATGTTCAAAGACGTTCTTTAGAAAGAAGGAAAACTATATAGGCCAGGAACTTGAATCGAGAAAAGAAAGACCATTAGAAAAGTAGTAAATGGGCCCTGGCCGGTTGGCTCAGTGGTAGAGTGTCGGCCTGGCGTGTAGAAGTCCCGGGTTAGATTCCGGGCCAGGGCACACAGGAGAAGCACCCATCTGCTTCTCCACCTCTCTCCCTCTCCTTCCTCTCTGTCTCTCTCTTCCCCTCCCGCAGCCGGGGCTCCATTGGAGCAAAGATGGCCCCGGCGCTGGGGATGGCTCCTTGGCCTCTGCCCCAGGGCTAGAGTGGCTCTGGTCGCGGCAGAGCGACGCCCCCTGGTGGGCAGAGCGTCGCCCCCTGGTGGGCGTGCCGGGTGGATCCCGGTTGGTGCATGCGGGAGTCTGTCTGACTGTCTCTCCCCGTTTCTAGCTTCAGAAAAATACCAAAAAAAAAAAAGAAAAAAAAGAAAAAAAGAAAAGTAGTAAATGGAGGTAAAGAGTAAGCGGCAGGGAGAGGAGTAACTGGATTGGGCAAGTGTGCCTGGCATCTCCCTGCTTCCCCAGGTATCTGTGAACTTCTGTTGAATAAGCATCAACTCAAACAGAAATAAGAGCCTAGGGGAGACTCAAGAACAGTACCAAAAAGATTTTCTGAGATGAAAAACCCATGGTGATACTTAACATTGGACAACTGGTAGGTAAATTGAAGGAGAAAATAGTCATTGTTGAGAAACTAAGAGTGAAAGAAATGTGTTAATGCACAGAACAAAAATACACTGATGAAAATAGTAAAGACAAAGATTAAGGACTTGAAGTACATACATAGATCTATGAGACCTGACATGAAGTAAAAGAATTCTAAAAAATAAAAAAATAAAAAAAATAATAATAATAAAATGGAGATGAAAGGGGGACAATAATTGAGTACACAATAGTAAAAATTTTCCTGAGCTGAAGAAATAAGAATCTTCAGCTGGAGAGAATTAAACAACTTCCAGGCAAGAATGATGGAGATAAAACTAATGGTGTATATTTTGTTATAGTCTGGTAAAAGTCTTGCCCTGCAAGAATAAAGAGAAAATCTTACACGTTTCCAGCAAGGAATAAAAATTACTAAGAAAGGGAACACAATCAGGTGAGACTCAGGTTTTGTTTTTTTTTTAATTTTTTTATCTGTTTCTGCTTTGTGCTAGAAAATGAAGAAATAACATGCTTAGGCTCCTGAGAAGATAAGGACTAAGAGGAGGAATTCAATACCTAACCAAGATAATATTCATCTGACAAAATGAAAGAAGGGTATTGGTGGATTTGCAAAGATTTAAAACTATGTCACGCAGTAGGATGACTAATTCGTCTAGGTCTGTCCAGGACTTTACCCATCTTAGCACTTAAAATCTCATCTTCTGGCAAAACCACTCAGTCTCAGGCAAACTGAGACAACTGGTCACCCTATAATAGGCCTTCTGTGAAGAAAACCAACATCAAGTGAAAAAAAAAAAAGAGATTTTGAGGTGGATAGTGGTTTTCACGCAGACAATATTTTGTCCCCGTCTCCACCTTCCCTGGAATTTGGCAATATCTGGAGATACTTTTGGTTGTCACAACCAGGGCAGGTGAGAGTTCTGCTGCTGGTATCAAGAGGTAGAGGCCAGAGATGTTGCTAAACATCCCACACTACACAGGAAAGCTGTCTCCTGCCCCCAACAAAGAATATCTTACTCGGCCCTGGCCAGTTGGCTCAGAGGTAGAGCGTCGGCCTGGCGTGCGGGGGACCCGGGTTCGATTCCTGGCCAGGGCACATAGGAGAAGCACCCATTTGCTTCTCCATCCCCCCTCCTTCCTCTCTGTCTCTCTCTTCCCTTCCCGCAGCCAAGGCTCCATTGGAGCAAAGATGGCCCGGGCGCTGGGGATGGCTCCTTGGCCTCTGCCCCAGGCGCTAGAGTGGCTCTGGTCGCGGCAGAGCGACGCCCGGGAGGGGCAGAGCATTGCCCCCTGGTGGGCAGAGCATCGCCCCTGGTGGGCGTGCCGGGTTGATCCCAGTCGGGCGCATGCGGGAGTCTGTCTGACTGTCTCTCCCCGTTTCCAGCTTCAGAAAAAAAAAAAAAAAAAAGAATGTCTTACTCAAAATGTCAATAGTGCCAAGGTTGAGAAACCGATTCAGGGGAAAATAATGACAAATAGAGAGAGTGGTGAGCTGCAAGCTTCACTATATTTACATACCTACATAAAATTTAAATGTAAATGGAGAATTAAAGATTGCTTTGGAATGTGTAATGTAAAAGCTCATGAAAGTTTCTGGAAATAAGAGATGAACTGCAGAGAAATACTAATAATGACCTACGGTGATGAAACTGTCTCCACAAACCTAATTATGGGGGTAAAGACAGGAGGCGGGTGAAATAGGTGAGGGAGGCATCAAAGTATTTTACAAGGTCTCAATTTATTGGGATAGGAATGGAAACAGTCAGGGTGTAAGATGTCTTAGAGAAGAAAATAATAAGTATCTTACTTTCATAAAATACTGAAAAAATAGGCATGCTAGTAAGTGCCAGGAAGGGGAATTAATGCAATGGAAAATTCCATCAGCACTCTCATATTAACAAAGGATCAGGAGGGACTGAACAGCGACTTGATCAGACCCTTGAAAATAAGTAAAATGATTCAGGTGGTTGGAGGATAGCAGTCTCTCGCCAGCCATAGTTTCACCAGTTGTGGTTCTAAGATGACACTTTTTGTTTGTTTATTTCTGTGTAATATAATTTTAAAAATCCATAGTCTTTTAATAAATGTGTGTGGTTTAGTTAGAGGTCTTTAATGAGGTAGGACACTAATAATTATTGCTTTTGCTCTGAAAAATCATGTGAGTAGGTCTATGAGGTAATGATCATTGGTTCCTATTCGTTTCCTTCCCTAGACCCTAGCCTTCATGGGTTAGGAATTGTGTCTCTTCTCTCTTATTATCATTGCACCCCTGGTGCTGTATGACCATTTACTAAACAAACACATTACACCCTCTCAATCGATAGGTAGAGGGCTAGATAGGGGAAAAACGCTTCTTACAACATAGTATTTGCGGGCCGTCCAGGATGTTGGTATACTTTACTACGATTTATGAAAAGGAGACCAGCCAAACATAAGGATAAAACGTGTGACATCTGAAGCTAGTGAAGGCTGACTTGAAAACTTGAAAGAGACAATTTGCATAACATAAAAATTGTAGAAAAAAAACTTCCTCCCTAAACCAAGTTTGCCAGATTTAGCATATAAAAACACAAAATAGCCAGTTAAATTGGACTTTCAAGTAAACAATGAATAATTTTTTTGTACAAGTAGGTCCCAAATATTGCAAGGGACATACTTAATCTTATATTTTGCTTCATAAGACACACTTTCCCCCCAAAAAAAGTGGAGGGGGAAATGCCCGTGTGTGTCTTATGGAGCGAAAAATACGGTAGTTTTAAAAAAATATTTTAACACACCATTTGGTTCGGAATATTTTTTTTCTTATTTTTTTCCTTAAAATCTTAGGTGTGTCTTATGATCTGGTGCAACTTATGGAGCAAAATATATGGTATTTTAGGAGTATAATATATTAAGGAGTATTCATAATTGATCTGAAGTCCAAATTTAACTGAGCATCTCGCATTTTATCTGGTAACCCTACCCTAGATCATAATTAAAAACAGTATGTCTTGAATGGTTAAAGAAGGTTACTTAAGAAAGGTTACATTTTTCAAGGTAATATTTTAAAAATATTATTCAAAATAATATCTATCCATTTGTTAGTGGCAAACACCTTCTAGAACTTTTAATTTCCATGTTTTATGAATTATATTTTATTTTCTCCCCAATGCCATATTTTCTAAGAGAACTTGATTCTGCTTACCGTGGGGGTGGGTGGAATATAACTTTTGAGGTTGTCAAGGAAGTGCTGTAATCATAATGGTGAGAACAAATTATACCTGTGTGGACCCTGGCCAGTGGCTCAGTGGATAGAGCATCCACTCAGTGTATGGATGTCCTGGGTTCGATCCCTGGAGAGGGCACACATGAGCAGCGACCACCTACTTCTCTCCCCTTCCCTCTCCCCCTTCTCTTCCTCTTTCTCTCTCTCAGCCAGTGGCTCAATTGGTTCAAGTGTAAGCCCCAGGCACTAAGGATAGCTCAGTTGGTCAGAGCGCATTAGCCTCAGGTGTTAAAAATAGCTCAGTTGATTTGAGCATCAGCCCCAGACAGGGTTTGCTGGGTGGATCCTGGTCAGAGCGCACATGGGAATCTGTCACTATTTCCTCTCCTCACACTTAAAACAAAAAAATATATCTGTGTGATGCTTTCACTTCCATGAGTAACACTCACCATGGTGAAGCAGGTGGCATACGCCCATTTCATAAATGAGTTCCAACGTTACTGTGTGTTCATGATAGTTGCTGTGCTCATCTGATGCTATTGAAAAGAAGCAACATAAGGCAGAGGACTAAAAAGGACAGAACCAGCCATGAGCCCAAAGCGCTGACCCCAATGAGACTAGGTCAGAGAATAAAAAGCAAATGAAGGCAGGTGGGTTTTGTAATTGATCACAAGGCTGCTCCTTTCCACCCGAGAAGTGAAACAGTGATAACACCTGTTAAAAGATGTTAAATTAAAATAGTTGCCTAAGCATGAATATATAAAAATACCAAAGTGAGTTGAGAAACAGGCATGCAAGTTATAACTTTTTAAAGGAAATAACCAAGACACAATTACATAACTCTTGGGTTCCTCACCCAAATCATGCTTTTAAAAGAGAGATGACACATTAGGAAGAAGTTTTAAACTTGCTTTCCTTGGTGAAAGCTATTCTGTGATTTCTCCATCTTACCCCTCACCTAGGAGGAGGATATCAGTCCCCAGGCTCAGTCAGGATAAAGACCTCCACCCTCCAGCCATGGAAGTTCAGAGGGCAGGAGCTGCTCTGGGGCAGAGAGAATGACAGCGGGGCAGATCTGCCTCCATCTGTTTGGGCCAAGGACACATGAGTGTTTTCTGCACAACAGCACGGACGGGTGAGAGAGAGCCTGTCTGTAGCCATGCTGGGTCCTGGAGGAGCCATGGCATGCCAAGGAAGATTGGTGTGTTGTGGGCTCTGAGAGCCAGGGGCTGATTAAGGCATTAGCTGAAAGAGTAAAAACTGCATGGCCTACCACATGGGTGTCACAGCTGCGGGCCTGCTGGAATCCCCAGGAGGATCCATGAGAGAGTCAGCTCTAGAATTTGCCGTGCTCAGATTGCTCAAAGCCAGCTTACGATCTTGGTGGTCACATTAGAACATTCTGTTTCCCTTTCCCCGCTGCCTTGCCCTGTTCTGACTCCCAGGAGAATTTGGTCGGAGCTGTGTGGGTGGCAGTGGAGGGAGTGTGGAGAGGAGCAGCTGACCTCAAGCAGTATGCCTTCCTCCTCGCCGGGGGAAGTGAGAGAAACAGATCTCAGCTCTGAGGGACGGTTGAACATTCAGATTTCTGATCTGAGTCATGTAAGATGACTGTAGGAATTTCTATTACGCAGGAATGACCAGCAAAGTCATGAGACCTGTTGGCATTTTTATGCAGTGGTGAGACAGGAAGGGCTCCCCAAACTCTAATTTTAAAAAGATAGTTGGGAGAATTTTAAGCTTTTATCTCAAGTCCTGGTTATACTTAAATGCAGGTAATACATAAAAATTATTCATCTTAAGGCCCTGGCAGTTGGCTCAGTGGTAGAGCACCAGCTGGGCATGTGGAAGTCCCGGGTTCGATTCCCGGCCAGGGCACACAGGAGAAGCGCCCATCTGCTTTTTCACCACTCCCTCTTGCTTCTCTCTCTCTACCTATCTTTCTCTTCTCCTCCCCTTCTGCAGCCATGGCTCAATGTAGCAAGTTGGCCTCGGATGCTGAGAATGACAACATGGCCTCTGCCTCAGGCTCTACAAAAAAAAAAAAAAAAATAGCTCCAGTTCAATGGAGCAAGGACCCAAGATGGGCAGAGCATTGCCCCCTAGCGGGCTTGCAGAATGGATCCTGGTCAGGGTGCATGCGGAAGTCTGTCTCTGCCTCCCTCCTCTCACTAAGTAAATTTAAAAAATTATTCATCTTAATAATACAATGAACCCTCATAAACCCACTGCTTGACCGAAGAAATGGACATGACTGAAACCCTTCCCGTCTCTGAGGCCCTCCCCCTTACCACCCTGTTCTTTCAGTTGGTCAATACCCTGGTGATTGGCTTATCTTCATTACCTTCTTTTTCTTTACAACTCTATTACATATGTTAGTATTCCATAATGTGTTGCTTGATTTGAACTTTATTAAATGGTATCAAACTATATATAGATGTATTTTTTTATCAGTTGCATATTTCACTCAGTATTAAGCTACTTAATACTTTACACAGGTGAATATTAAGCATGTAGCTATAGTGTCTCCATATTCACTACTGCGCAGTATTCCATTGTGTGAATATATAGCAATGTGGTCATCAATTTTCCTGTCAATAGATAATTTGATAATTGGCATTTTTGCTGTTTTATACAACACTGTCTTAAACACGTTTAAAGGGGTCCATGATTACTTAGGGTATATACCTAGGGGTGGGATTACTGGGTTGTGTGATATCACTTTTTAAAATTTTTATCTATTGAGCCCTGGATGGTAGTGCTATGGATAAAGCATTGTCTCGGAGCAATGAGGTCACTGGTTTGATCCCAGGGACACAGGCTCTATCCCAAGGGTGCCTAGCTTGATTCTGGGAGCACCAGGTTTACCCTGATATCACTGATTCTAGTCAGGGCACATATGAGAAGCAATCGATGGTGCACAACTAAGTGGAACACAAGTTGATGCTTCTTTCTCTCTCTCCCTTCCTTCCTCTCCCTCAAAGAAAATCAATGAAATAAAAATTCAAAATATTTATTTATTAATTTTATAGAGAGAGGAAGGGGGAGAGAGAGACAGAGAGAAACAATTTGTTGTTCCACTTAGTTATGCATTCATTGGTTGATTCTTGTATGTGCCCTGACCGAGGATTGAACCCACAACCATGGCCAATCTGGATGATGCTCAAACCAACTGAGCTACCTGGCCAGGGTTAGTATAACTTTTTACTTGTTTCAAATTGTTTTCTAAAGTAGTTGAATTAACTTACAACTTGCCCCTACCCTCCTACTCACCCCTTCCTGTACCTCTCCCCGACAAGAGTTCCCATTGCTACACATTCTAAGCAACACTTGGAATGGTCAGACTTTCTAAATATTTGCCAGTCTAGTCAGTTTAACATGATATCTCATTGTGGCTCCAGCTCACATTTTTATGAGTGCTAATAGACCTATTTATTATTATTATTATAAATTAATACAGTTATGTAATTTAACTAAATTAGAATTGTAGAAATCAGAGGGAAAGTCAGGATAGATAGCTCACTCAGTTTGATTCTAATTTATAACCCATCTAACAAATGGTTTACCAAAATGTATGATAAATTCTTCTGGGGGAAAATCAATCTGATTTTGTGGTTAGCCCCAAATGACACTGTAGGTTCTATGACATGCCATGTCTGCCATTACTCAAGCTTGTGTGATGTCCTGCTGACCACACACACGTTTGAGTCTCTCCCTGGTTTATTTCTTCTTGTTGCTGGGTCAGTGGATGGAAGGCAAGAAGGATGGCTTTAGCCTTACCTTTCCAGCATCCAATTTGCCGGCAACGGGGACTCTAACTCGGGAGGGGATGTCCTTGTTGCCATTTCTTTCAACAGGAGGTATTAAGAATCTCCCAGGAAGCAAGCTCTATGGCTTTGTTTACCATCTGGATGCTCGTCTGGCTTTCTATGGGGAAGTTCTCACTAATAGCTCCTCCTTTACTTGGAGCATTACTCTCTTTTACTGATTATTCTCTCATAGTCATCAGCAACCTCTGGGTAGCATGTATTTTACTTCTTAGCACTCATTATGGCTTTTTTTTTCATATATATATATAAGATCTTTCAGAAAATATCATATTCTAGTGTATAACTTGATATTTAAAGACCTGACATGCCTTAAATCCATATTTAAGAACTTTGAATGATGGCATTCTGTGTACCTAGAGCTTTATAACAGAGATAGCCTAGTCTATCCTCCAGAAGTCATGTTTACTTCCTTTTATTAATTATTCTGTCTTTGTTATCTGTGGCATGCTGAGTAATAGCCCCATTGGGTTTTGAGAATGTTATACCAGTAAAAATACTGCCAGTTTGGACTGAAAGGAACAGAGAGAACATGAACTGAGAGAAGGCTGCTGGACTCCCAGAGTTCCGCAGGTAGGAGACAGGTTGATCAAACTACTCGGCTGCAAATATATGTGCTATCATTCAAGCAAAATGATGGCTTCCAGGGTGGAGCTGTGAGTCAGGTTCTGGAATGTTAGAGAGTTTGCCTGGTTGTGTTTAGACATTGGTTGGGGCCAGAGATTCCTTTTGTTTTCATTCTTTTTGAATGGTAATGTCTATAACTTATCCTATGCATGTCTCACCATTATTTTTGTGAAACATATACTTGTTTTTTGATTGCACAGGTCCATAGAGAAGAATTTTGCTGCTGCATGGATTAGATACAGAGACTTACCTATATCGAATCTGGATGGTTTAGATGAGATTTGAGACTTCTTCTAAACTGGTAAGACTTAAGTGAGATTTTGGATTCAAGTTAAAATGGGTTGACCTTTGGGGACCTAGGGATAAGGATGAATGTTGTTTGTGTGTGGGATGTATGTGAATCTTTGGGGCCAGAGAGATTGTGGAAGGCTGAATAACAACCCACCCTAAATCTGTTCATATTCTAATCTCCAGAACCTGTGACTGTTATCATATAGAGCAAAAGAGACTTTTCAAATATAATTCAGTTAGGAATCTTGACATGAGAGATTATCCTGTATTATTCTGGTGGGCCTGATGTAATCACAGGGGTCCTTATAAGAGGAATGTAGGAGGAGTCAGAAACAGAGGAAAAGGCCAAGCAGAGATCAGAGTAATATGGCCATGAGCCAAGGAATGTCAGCAGCCTATAGAGGGTTAAAGAGAGAAGGAAGGGGTTCTCTCATGAGGCCTCCAGAAATAACTTGTTCTCCTGACACTGATTTTAGCCCTATAAGGCTCATTTTGCTCTTCTGACCTTCAGAACTGTAAGAGTGAATTTGTGTTGCTTTAAGTACATTAAGTTTGTGGGAATTTGTTAAAGCAGCAATAGGAAACTAATACACTATCTATTGAGCCAAGGAGAGCCAGTCCTGAAGTAAACATTCAAGAACACTAGTTAGAGCAGCTGTGTGAAAAGGAATAAAAGAGGAGATCTTTTTCCCCTCTAGGTGTACTATTTCATTATAATTGGTGAATTTTCTTTTTCTTAAACAATAAACATCTCTAAACAAACTACAAAGAAGAAACTGAGTTATTTGAAGTGTTTTTGAAACAAATGTTCTATAATTTAGCAGATACTACCTGGGGTACAATATTTCAGCTTTTGGTAACTATCTAAACTAACTCCATTTAAAAACCATCTCTCTAGAAAACCTGAGGCTCCGTAAGAAAGAAACTAACAGTGATGCATAATATTACATTTGCCAAAATGGCAGGGAGATCACATTATGAATGTTCTTATAAAGCCCTGCTAGGGAGAAATGTCATGGTTAGAACTTGTGTGGTGTACTCAATGGCACAGGCTATTAGAACAGGTTCGGGCAGATCTGGCATGACACTCAAATAAAATGTGCGAGCTTTCAAATTGAGGAAGAAAATTCTTTAGACTAAAGTTTTCATTCCCATGTTTACTTTCTTCTTTGTCAAGCACACAACATTCAGCTCATTTACATATAGTGCATAGATGCAAATTCCTTAATTGGAAAAGATTTGTCAATGGAGAGTTTTTAAAATTATATTTAGATATTGCAGTATCCATGTTGTAGAAATACCTATCTTATTAGAGAGTATTTTTTTTTTTCACTTAGCATTTGTGCTTTTTATGATTAAATAGCAGTTTGCCCGTATGGAACCTGTGTTGTCACAGTCCAGTCAGGAAACCAGACGTGCGCGTCACACAGGTGATGAAAGAGCTGGGAACCATCGAGGACGGGGGAGACCTATCAATCAGCAGCAGCAAGATGCTGCTTCCCTCCCTAGTTACAGCAGCCACATTCTTCCATCTGCAGAGCCAGCAAAGGCGGGTGAGACCACATCACCTCGCTCTGACACGGACTTCTGCCGCCTCTTCCACACTTGTGCTTACACTGGCCTGCCTGGATGATTCAGGATGATCTGCCTATTTGGAGGTCAGCTGATTAACAACCTTAATTCCATCTGCCACCTTAATCCTCCTTTGCCATGTCTTGTGCACATATTCACGGTTTTTGGAAATTGGGACACGAACATCTTTGCGAGGACATTATTTGCCTTCCACAAGTGGTGCTGGTAGCCAGGGTGACAGAGCGGAAGCCAGGCCACAGCAGGAATTACGACAGTGATGGAGCGGCGTGGACAGGACACGTCCCCGACACTGTGGGGTAGGAGGAGATACCTTGGCTCCTCCCGGCAGAACGGGAGGACGCGCTAGGAGAATGCCTCGTTCTGAAACCTCTGACTCCTGCGGGGTAGGAGGAGATGCCCCGGCTCCTCCCCGCAGAACGGGAGGACGCGCTAGGAGAATGCCTCCTTCTGAAACATCTGACTCCTGCTTTCCTCTCCCTTTACCATGTGGAATCTCAGAAGCCTTTCATTGGGTGCTGAGATTATATTTTTCTTTGATTTATACCTTACTGTATATATGACAAATATAGATGACTTTATGAAGAAATGGAAAAAGAACGAACCCTACCAAATTTGGCATAGTGAGTCACAAAACATTTCCTTCTGTCCGGTGAGAGTCTGAGTTGTTTGTGTGGGAATCTGAGTTGTCCTCCACCAGCAGCACTTTTTAGAACAAGGGACAGTGTGACGATTTGTAACCCAGCCTCTAGCTGCCGCATTCTTCCTGGACACAGGTCAAGTGAGGTGGGTTTGGTGGGGGGAACTATGTGGCTTAATCGGGTCATTACCCAAATACTGGAAAAATGATAGCTTATTATATGTGCTCAGTAATAAAGAAAGGTCATTTTTATGTCACTCTGCAGAAATTTACAGCAAATGGGATTCCAAGGATTACTGCATGAAGGAAATGCCAGTGTTAAATCTACAGAGAGCTCTTCAGTGCCGCCTGTCATAAATTAAAAGCAAGCACTAGTGAGAAGGCTTGGTGAAGGAGAAAACAGTGAGGCCCTAAGCTGATCTTCATTTGCTTTTTTTTTTTTTTCTGGAACATACAGGCTTGGTTGCGTTTTCTTAGAGGTCCCCTCCCCTCAGCAAAAAATCACTGCATTTATCCACCAAGGTCTGGCTTTCTTAGGCCATGTTAACAATGCTGTTTCAGCAGCTCGCTGTAATGCCAGCATCAGGTGTCACAACTACTGGAGTGACGGCCTAATGGCCGTGCCATTTTCCCTGGAGAAGCAGGGACAGACAGGCCAGCCTTTGTCTCTGCCAGGAGTGGTCTGAATGTGGAACTTCTTCCCTGGTGGTGTGCCTGGGAGCGCTGGAGTCTCAGTCATTTGGCCATGACTCCTTCTCTGCTTGACCCCCAGCTCTGTCACCAAGGCAGGAGTCTTTGGGCTCACTGGGCACGGCCGGGCGCTTGTCTGAGGCCAGGGGGAGGTAGCTCTTTTTTGTGCCTTCTATTCGGAACCCAACTTTGGTTTGAGTCCTAGAAGTCAGAATGTGGATGGACCCTTCTCTGCTGTCATTTTTCACGGCTCCATTAGTCTTTGCTCTGAGATTCTGTGCTTCAGAAGTGAGAGAGGGGGCGTGGAAGTCGTGTTTTCATCTCTTTTCCCTTGCCCACCCCTCCCACCACTGTGTTTCTAGCTCAGCAATGTAGGACACTGATGCTGGGCACGTGTGTGCCTTGTCCTCTTGTTGACAGAGGTTACAGAGACCATAGCTCTCTACAGGGCTAAGTGCTTTACAACATGATATCAGTTTCTCCTCAGAAAAATTCAGGGGCTGTTGCTGTTATCGTATCCATTTACAATGTGAGTAAACTGAGGCTCAAGAGGTTGGGCAATATACCTGAGTGTGGAGACACAGTCTTTAAAAAGATAATTATACAGAGTGGGGCAAACGTAGGTTTACAGTTGTTCTTATGGAAAATAACAAAAATTAATATAATAATAATAATAATAATAATAATAAAAAGAATAAACTCTGTGTTTCACATACTTACAACTATAAACCTACTTTTGCCCCAACCTGTATTGGAATGGAGTCATTAGAGGAGACCCTTGTTTAGTATGATTGGTGTCTTCATAAGAAGAAGAGATGAGGACATAGACAGGATCAGGGAAAAGACCATGTGAAAACACAGGAAAACCATCTGCAAGCCAAGGAGAAGGACCACAGAAGAAACCAACCCTGCCGACACCTTGATCTTGGACTTCTAGCCTCCAGAACTGTGAGAAAATAGATTTCTGTTGTTTATGCCACCCAGCATGTGGCATTTTGTTATAATAACCTTAGCAAAGTAATATAGTAACTTTCTCAAGGCTACACACAGGGGAAACCTGACTATGGAACCCATATTTTCTGTGTAAACCTCAATTTTTCTATAATATGTTTTAACTAACATTTTAAAGCATTAGTTAATATTTCGAAAACATGTTTTAAAAGGTGATACGTCTTGATCGCCTTTCCTATTTATAACGTATTTACCGGAATTTGAAAAAAATTACTCCTAAACTTGACTTCATGCTACCCTGGTGTCTCGTTATATCTAGGTGAGCTGTGAAAATTTCAAAACAAAACTTACTCAATTTTTCTTTAACTCAAGAGAAAAAAAAAACAACTATGCAAAACAGCTTTTTGGTTTTAGGGGCAGAAGGCAGGTTTCAGGAAATCAAACAAACAATAGGTTTTGGAAATCCCCAAAGAGTGGGGCTTTCTGACCCCAGAGCAGGGGTGGGCAGCCTCTCCCAGAGGTGAATTTTCCCAAAGGATTGAGACCCTGGGCTTGGGAGGGGTGGAGCAGGAAAGTCCGCCAAGGGGAGGCTTGTGAGAAGCAGGGCAGAGCTTTGTGGTGTCCTTTTCCCAACTGGGAACCTGGGATAGAAATGGGCAAGTGGGTGGGGTTGGGGGACAGCCCTGACTTGGCCATTCCCCAGGGGAGCGAGGCAGCTTACTGGTTGATCCTGATCTACTGGTTGGAAATGCTTACTCTAGAGGATCTTACACAATTGTGTGTTCTGTGTTGTCCAAAGGGCTGAAGGTAATGACAATTGGAGACTTGCCCTCACTCTGCTCTCTGGTCTGCTATGGCGCTTCCCATTAATAAATTAACACAGAGACCTCAAACATAGGGAGCAAATGTTTGGTGATTCAAGGCACATCTTGTTTTTTATTACCTTAAGAAATTCATTTCATAACTCAGATTTTTTCCATATTTTTCCTAGTTTATAAAAAGCAACACTAGCTCAGTTCCCTGGTTTCAATGCTAAACACAGCTCTCAGTTTTCTGATTTTTTGCTGGGTTAGCCTTTGCTTCTACTTAATTGGTTCCTTTTTAAAATCTACCTGAGAATGACAAAAAAAAAAAAAAAAAATGCTAAACAACAGTTCCAGCTGCATTTATGTAGATTTCAAGAAAGGAAAGATGAAGGATTCAGTATGTGGTCAAGGTAAAAAAATGTGATCATGGTGGCAAATCTGACTGAGCTATGACCTTGCATATACTCAATAGATCACTTCCCCTTTGGTCAGGCAGTACTGATTTCTATGTATTTCTTTCTCCCCCCGGCCCCCAGAAAAGGCTGTTACCTAATGATATTAAAATTTTAATTGAATATGTTGAATGTTCTGAAAATTAAAGTAACCGAACTTAAACTCTTAAACTCTTTCAACCCTGTCTCTCTCCAGCCGCCATTGAAGGTGGATGGGAGAGTTATAAATAAATGCTGCCACCTACAGGAGAGAGTGGGGATATGCACAACCAAAGCTGTCCATTATCAGCCTTCTCTTTTCTGCTTCATACTCACTGGTTTCTACGAAAAAATATTCTTTATATTGAATCCTCAGATTCTCTAAGACACATTTATACTAAATAATATGAATATTGAAAGAGTGATTTATTAGCATCTGAATTTATAATGCTAACTCCTCACACTTTTCTTTAGTTTCTTTCCCTCTCTTACATCAGCATGTGACCCAATATGCTTCTCACTGTAACATGTCACTTAAGACTTAAACCATGTTCACTAGCTTCTGCTTGGACATAGGAAGTGGTCAGTGGCCAGCTCACTCTATCTTGCATTAGTGCTGTTAGAAAGTGTGTCTTTCTATTGAATTAAAATGTGTTCATGTGCTGGGCATTGGGCCTGGCTCTGTGTTTTGGAATGTGACAGAGAAAGCAGATGCCCTCTCTCACATGACAGCCTTCATGTGTATGGAGGAGTCATCACAGCTCCCGGGCTTTTCCTCTTAGGCTGAAGAGCCTGGCTTCAGACATCTGATTCCTACACCTTCACACCCAGCCACCTGCTTCTCTGGATGTGACTGTTCGTTGCCAGTCCCCCCATTAGCACTGTCCTGCTGTCCTTAGTGTCCGAAGCAGACACACGTGGCAGCGAAGCGCAACATAACCTCGACTGTGTAAACCAGGGGTCGGGAACCTTTTTGGCTGAGAGAGCCATGAACGCCACATATTTTAAAATGTAATTCTGTAGAGCCATACAATGATCCGTGTACATTACACATTATTCAATAAAAATTTGGTGTTGTCCCGGAGGACAGCTGTGATTGGCTCCAGCCACCCACAACCATGAACATGAGCGGTAGGAAACGAATGGATTGTAATACATGAGAATGTTTTATATTTTTAACGTTATTATTTTTTTATTAAAGATTTGTCTGTGAGCCAGATGCAGCCATCAAAAGAGCCACATCTGGCTCATGAGCCATAGGTTCCTGACCCCTGGTATAAACCCTGCTTTCTCTTCTCTCCAACTCAGACAACAGTTGCAAGGCTCCAAGAGCACTAAACAAATGTGTATGTGATCATTTGGGAGAAGTGTCTGTGATTATGTTTGAGGTGCTCTCAGAGTATCGTGCCTTTTTGCCTCAGAAACTAGCACAGGTCACTATTTCATTCCGAGGGTTTCTAGTACATGTTGCTTGTGCATTAATATAGGGTGGTGTGAGCATAGGTTCGTTTCGGGAGGAAGAAGAGAGAGCTCTCTATTTTGCAGACTGTGCTATGTGTGAAATTCTGAAGGCGGCCATTGCTGTCTTTTGGATCTGACTCTTCCCGTCTGGTCCCCAGCCCCTGTTTTGGAGGACCTTTCCTCCCTGCTGAACTCAGGGTCATTCCTTCTCTCTTTCCTACTGAAGCCTGTGCTGGCTCAAGGGTGGGATCTGTCATCATTTACGTTGGGGTAGACTTAATTCACAAGCCAGGTACCCTGCTTTACCATCTGGGCAGTGTTTGTATTTTAAGTTTTCTCTATAATTTGAAAAGGGCTTTGTCTTCTATTAGAGCAGGGGTCTCAAACTCGCAGCCCGCGGGGCCACATGTGGCCCGCCAAACAATTTTGTGCGGCCCGCAGACTAATCCACGAAGTTCAAAATATTTTGGATAAAATTAAGTAAGCCTAGGGGCCTACTTGTATTTTTCATTTCTCTAGCATCCTAGCTAGATATTAGCTTAGTTAACAGCAGTTGTGATGCGAACTACAGTTTCTGGTCATTTTGTGACACTGAGTAAACTGCATGTACGATTGTGCTTGTTGTACTGATTTTTTTTTTGTTTTCAACTGCAGTGAGAAAAGTGTTGCGTAACAGTTGCCTTTTGTAGACCTAGTGCGGCCCGCCGAACGGCTGTGATCTTGCTCTGTGGCCCACATGCTGAGTTGAGTTTGAGACCCCTGTATTAGAGGAACCTAACCATGTGGAGAAAGGTTTAGGCCCAATGGATCTTGATGTCCCTAAAAGGCCTATCTTACAAGGGCTCCCAGTGTGGGAGGTGAGAATCACCTTCATGGTGTATGTTAGTTAGCCAGGTCAGGGCAATAACCATCACCTCAGGGCAATAATGGAACTGCATATTTACCCCCACTGATTATGATAGCTCTGCTCATGAACAAGCTGGTTAGTGTAATCATGAGATCAGATTAAAATTCCCTTTTAGGGAAAATGATACATATTTGAATACCAGTTCTGGCTATTGTGGCATTTGGGGTTCACTCAGACCAACGTTTCTGCTAGAGCTTTTAATTATGCATAATAACCATCCCCCTTTGTTCTTTGGTATCTTTCATCCGAAGCTCAAAGTGCTCTTCAAGCATTATTAACTCATTAATCCTTGCAACACTCCTGGGAGGCAGATTGGAGGCAAGGTGATTAGCCCATTTTCAAGACAGGGACATAGAGGCACAGAGGATTGCAACAGCTTCTCCAGGATAGCATGAGTCAGAGCTGGGTAGGGAACAGAGCTTACTAACGTTCCTCCCTGTCTGCCTCTCCGAACCTCCCCTCCTCCCAGGAGTGAAAGCCAGTAACAGTTGGATCCGTCATTGTCTCTACCTGTCTTTTGAATGTCAATGTGGAACAACACACAGAACATCTGGCCAAAAACAAAGCCAAATATTTTTTTCTTGAAATGTAAAATCTATGCTCTTTAAGGGGAAAGAGATGTGTGTG
The DNA here is from genome assembly GCF_036850995.1 of Saccopteryx leptura. NCBI lineage: Eukaryota > Metazoa > Chordata > Mammalia > Chiroptera > Emballonuridae > Saccopteryx > Saccopteryx leptura. The sequence continues at coordinate 313,724,782 of NC_089505.1, read as the reverse complement.
TTAACCACATACATAAAATCGAGTAATCCCTCACATAGAACCCCAAAGTCCTCAAAATCTATTATAGACTCTTACACTTTTCTTACATAGAATCAGGAAATTCCATTTGACCAAGCAGAAACGAAACTTGAATTTCACAAGGGTTAGGATTCAGTTTGAAACTGAGAAGTACTAACATCTGTCTTTTAAGTCTGACAAACAACCCTTTCTCCTTGGTTTCACTTGAATGCAGGCTGGTTTCGCATGGACTTCATTGTTGTTTTAGTGGAGCTAGAGGACGGGACACTGTGTGATCTGGGTGGGTGTCAAAGGGAATAGTTAATGTCCACAGAGCCACTGAAAGCCTGAAACCTGGGGTCAAAGGGCTCCAGAGACCAGCATAAAAGGCAGAGTAGCAAATTCAATGGAAAGTCATGAGCCTTCTTGGGCCATTGTTTTTATTTATTATTTATTTATGTATTCAACAAACTTTTATTGAGTATCAATTAAACTCCAGTCATTGGCTGAGTGCAAGTAATTCTAAGATGAGTAAGACATAACACTCGATTTTCAAGAGTTTACAATTAAGGAGCAAAGATAAACAAATTATTATTCTATGAAGTAATGAGTAACCCTAGAGATATTTACAAAGTCTAATCAGGGCAAATTAGCTTGAATAGCTCAGAGAAATCTTCAAAGAGACATCTCTTGAAGACCACATAGAGGATGGGTCTGAAGGATGAGAGTTTGCTGAGGGGATTGATGGGGCTAAGCTTTCAGGGGTCATCCATTTATTCCAAGTTTGTTATGAGGACTGACAAACACCATTTATAGCAGTAGCAAGCAATTACTAAATTCCTAATATGTGCAAGCTATTATTCTGGGCTTTTGGGGATGAAAAAAAAAAGCTGGAAATGATTCAAGTCCTTAGGAAAATTATAATCTGTTTGAGAAAATAGAAGATACATTCAGGGACAAATAGTAATATAATGTGATTTATAATTAGTGTCACTTGAGAACCCAGAATATAAGCAAAGTATATCGAAATCCAGAGAAAAGAGGGTGGTAGGTTAAAAATGCTAGAATTAGGGGAGACGAGAACTGAGTTGGGCCTGAAATGAGAGTCTGTTGTATTTAGATGAGAGGCGTAGGTGAGATTCTAGGCAGAGAAAACAGAATGAAGCAGGGATAGGCGGGGCATACTGAGTGGGTCAGACACAGGCCATTCATCTAAAAGGCAGAGCTTATGTAGAAGAGAAATGGGACACAGCCATGGAAAGACGGGGCAGGGCTGTTTATGCTCAGTGACTGTGATGCTTCCCTTTACAATGGCCAACACGCCCAGCCATCACTTGACTCTTTCACACCAAGCTCTCCTCTTAGACCTCACTTCCAGGCTGGGAAGGCTGGGCTTTGATTTTACAGCATTGGGGGCATCCATGACATTTGAGTAGGCAAGTCTAATGATTAGGATTATGATTCGATGCCAGTGGCTGAACACTCCAAACAGAAGTGTGTTAAACAAGAAACAACTTTCTCTCTCCCACAGAAGTCTGGAAGCAGATTGTTCGGCATGGAGACCCAGGTTCTGTTCTCCTGTTACACCACCTTGCAAAGCTCCCGTTGCCAAGGCTACCTCATGGTTTAATTAGGGGCTGGAGGTGAAGCCATATGTCCACCCTGGCCAGCAGGAAGCAGACAGGGTGGGAAAAAAGTTCACCCCCCACCCGACCCCCTTTTAAGGAGAGATTTTGCAAATTGCACATAACACTCTTGCTTCTCTTCCATTTTCCAGAATTTAGTCACATGGCCACTTAGTAACAGAGGAGGGAAGTGTAGTGTTTATCAGACAGAAATGTTCACAGCTTCCTGAAGGTGGAAAGGAAAATAGGTATTAAGGGACATCTAGCAATCTCTGTCACCACAGGTAAAAGGACATTTTTAAAAGAGTTAGTAAAAGTAGTTATTTGAAAAAACACAATATTTGGGTGAATTGAATGATAGGAATTACTCGTGAGCCTCCAGTTCTGCCCAGGGCAACAGGAAAGGAAGCACAGAGTAGCCTGAAATGTGGGGGCACCCTCTGCCACCTCCTTTTTCATTCTCCAAAGTTGTTAATCCCAGGGAATCCCACTGCGAGAGCTCGGATGGCCAAGGATGAATTATTTTATACTTGACCAAAGAGTTTCTCTGAAACATTTCCTTAAATAAGGTGACCAACTTTTTTACAATGAAAAAGGATAAAAATAAATTAAAGAAAACAATATCATAAATAAAAGAAACATTTTATTCATTGCAACAATAATACATTATAGTATGATAAATGCATAATACAAACATTTGTAATATTTTAAATATTGTAATTATGCTTACATGCCTATTAATTTTTAACAATAATTGTAAGAAAAAAGTACTCATTTAAATACAAATATGTCACATCACATGCAATGGATCGACTGCATCGATGGAATACAGACATTTACAGATTAGCCTTTCAATATCAAAAAGGAGGACATTTTTCAAGGAAGGACAGAACTTAAAAAAGAAGGACTGTCCTCCCTAATGGAGGACAATTGGTGATCTTACCTTAAAGCAGCGGTTCTCAAATTTTTTGAAGTTGAGGAACATTTAAAATCTTACAAATAATTGTAGGCGCACTATATACAAATTTCTAAGAAATATGTTATAATAATTAAGTCAAATATTAAAGAAAAAATATAAAGTCTAAGCATGCTTTTATGGTAATTAAATGAAATAAATATGACAAAATTAAATTTATTCTGACATTAAAATTATCTTTATGTTACAGTTTTTGAGTTATGCTTTTTAGAATTTGTAAAAAAGAGGAGTTAAAAAATAAAAAAAAAAATGAGAAAAATGTTATCTTTTTACATATATAGATACATTCTTAGTAAGATTTAGTAAATTCGGCAGGTCACGGCACAAATATGTTAAGTTTTTTCATTCTTGTGTTTATGAGAAACATGAGCCTGATGTGTCCTAGCAATTTCTTCAATGTTTGGGCATTTATTTGAAAGTCAAACTCTCATTTCCTCATCAATACATAGAAGAATTCCTCTCTTTTTACTCTTAATTGTGTTGAGGGTAGAAAATCCTAATTCACATAAACAGGATGTTGAAAATTGTAGTAAAATGTTCAAAGCTTTTTTAGATATTTCCACATATTCTTCTTTTATAGAAATCCAAAAGCCTTCAAGAGACAATTCCTTATGTTTAATCATCAATCCAAAACTCCCACCATACATATCATCATCTTAACTTTACACCAAACAAAGGATAGAAGAAACTTGCCTCCAGTCTTTCCAGGGAACATGGGTGGTAGTGTAAACACTCCAGCACCACAGCTTAACAGCCTTTTGCAATTTAATCAGGCAAGTGAGGTGGGGTTTGGGCAGACTGTCAGCTTACAGCCAATTCCCCACACCTCTGTCCCCCAAAAATCTAAACTCCAAAATCCCTGTTGGTTTTTTGGTCCCCAACAGGCACATATTTCTCTGGAATACCATAGGGCGCACCTGGAAATCTTCTAGGGTGCACCAGTGCACCCTGGCGCACACTTTGAGAACCACTGCCTTAAAGTAACAGAATTTAACTGCAAAGATGGACTCCTGAATATTTTTATTAGACAACTTGACTAGTGGCCATGACAATCACTACCAATGACAATGATCGTGACTCAGAGGGCATTATGGGGCACTGACCCTTTCTTTGTACTGCTAATCACGATTACATTAATCACTATTTTATAGCATAGGCAAAAATAATACATGTAAGTCAATTGACTGGTCTAAGTTAGTGAGTAAATCTAGCATTAGGCGTCACACTATAACTTCTCATAGTGTCCCTTAATTTTCTCATACTCTGGAGAAGTATTTTTACCTTCACAAAAACTTTAAGAAAGCAAAACTTTTAAGCAATAACTTAAAAAACAATTGTTTCTCTTTCTTTTTGTCAAAAATAGCTTAAGATATAATTCATATAATATTCACCCATTTAAATGTCTAATCAATAGCTTTTAGTATATTTGCAAAGTTATGCATTAATTACCACAATCAATTTTAGAATGTTTTTATCACCCTGAAAGGAAATCTCATATTCCTTAACCATCTCCCCCCAATCTCACATATGCTCTTCCTTCAGCCCTAGGGACCTGATTCACTCCTTGTTTCTGGATTTGCTTACTATGGACATTTAATAGAGATGCATGGTCCTTTTGACTTGATTCTTTTACTTACATAATGTTTTCAAGGTTCATTTGCGATGTAGCATATAGCTGTATTTCATTTATTTTTGTTGCAAAATAATATTTTATTATATGTCTATTCCACATTTTACTATTTATTTATTCATTAGTTGGTAAATATGTGCATTGTCTTTATTTTATACTATTTTGAATAATGCTTCTATGAACATTTATGTGCAAATAGTTGTGTGCACCTATGTCTTCATTTCTCTTCAGTATATACCTAAGTAGAGGAATGGCTGGATCATACAGTCACCTGACCATATGTTTGAACATTTGAGGAACTGCCAGATTGTTTTACAAACTGGCTGCGCATTTTACATTTCCACTAGCAGAGTATGAGGGATCTAATTTCTATTCATACTCACAAACACTTTTTTATTCTAGTCATCCTAACAGGTAAAAAGTGGTATCTTATATTGATTTCATTTGTATTTCTATGATGGCTAATAATATTGATCATCTTTTTATATGATTATTAGCCATTTGTACATTTTCTTTGGAAAAATGCCCATTTGGATTCTTTGCCTCCCTTTTAAAAACTGGGCTTTGTTTTTATTATTGAGTTGTAATTGTTTCTATATATTCAATATAAATCTTTTGTCAGATGTATTACATAAAAAATTTGATCTCAAATTTATAGAATCAAATTTTTTATCCTATTTTTGTCAATTTCTGCAAAGAAATCAGCTTGAATTTTGATATGGATTGAATCAAATCTGTAGATCAATTTGGTGAGTATTGCTATCTTAAAAATATTCTTAAATCTTTTAACCCATGAACATGGAATGTCTTTTCATTTATTTGGGGTTATTAACTTCTGTCAACAATGTTTTACACTTATTTTGTTAAACTTATGTTTTAGTATTTTATTTCTGTTGATGCTATTGTAAATGGAAAAGTTCTTTTTAATTTTGTATTTTTAGCATTACCTCTGTATATAAATACAATTGATTTTTGTATATTTTTCTTGTATCTTGCCACTCTTCTGAACTTATTTATTAGTTCTTATGTTTTTTTTAAGTTATTATTGGATTCTTCAGGATTTTCTGTACACCCGGTAATGTCAACTACAAATAGAGATAACTTTACTTCCACTTTCCCAATCTGTGTACCTTTTATTTAATTTTATTAGTTAATTGACTAGGCTAGAAATTATAGTTTTCTGATAAAATATAAAGGATCATAGTGACAAGCTCCATGCTATCACTGGGCTGGGTTGTCGTCTGGAATTTACTGCCAGGCCCAAAGTGAAAAATGGGAAAAGGAGAAAGTAGAAGGGACAAGAAAGAGAAGCAAGAAGAGGGAGAGAGAGGAAGGAGGTAGTTGGAGGAGGAAGGGAAAGAAAAGGATAGAAAAAAATGAAGTGTTGGCTGGCTCTAGTCCTGGAGGTTGCCTCTCCAGTCCTTACAGAGGCACCAGCAGTAACGCTGTTGGCTTTTAGGCACAGTCATCGAGAATGGCAGGCAGTGATGTAGTCGATCGGTGAAGGCTTTCGTGTCCTCTCTGTAAAGCAGAGAAACATCAAATTCTAATGCAGGATGGGCTGCTTTAGAGAAAATAGCCTCAAGCCTGCATAGGACTTACTATGAGATTTTGTGTTGAGGCCGGTGATGCTGTCCCTTTCCGGAACTTTTGGACCAGGCCTAGAAGGCGAAGCATCATTTGTGTTGCTGCTCTTCCTTGGCCACTGGCGGCGATCTGGTTGGAGGTGAGGAAGAGCAATGCAGAGGTATACATTTCAATCTAAATAGCCCTACTCTAAATGCTCTTCTTTGCTGAGGACCTCAAAGGTAGCCATGAGGATTATTAACATGTGGTTAATTTGTCCAGCCTCTGGGTGAGAGTGCTCGTTTTAAACTGAACAATCTGAGGGCCCTGGCTGGTTGGCTCAGCGGTAGAGCGTCGGCTTAGCGTGCGGAGGACCCGGGTTCGATTCCCGGCCAGGGCACACAGGAGAAGCGCCCATTTGCTTCTCCACCCCTCCGCCGCGCTTTCCTCTCTGTCTCTCTCTTCCCCTTCTGCAGCCAAGGCTCCATTGGAGCAAAGATGGCCCGGGCGCTGGGGATGGCTCTGTGGCCTCTGCCTCAGGTGCTAGAGTGGCTCTGGTCGCAACATGGCGACGCCCAGGATGGGCAGAGCATCGCCCCCTGGTGGGCAGAGCGTCGCCCCATGGTGGGCATGCCGGGTGGATCCCGGTCGGGCGCATGCAGGAGTCTGTCTGACTGTCTCTCCCTGTTTCCAGCTTCAGAAAAATGAAAAAAAATGAAAAAAAAAATAAACTGAACAATCTGAGCACAGTGGGATCTAGAAAAAGATTGGTGTTCAAAAGAAGTATTGATTTTTTTCAGAGGCTTGTGGGTTATAAGTAAATATGCTTGGTGTACGTGACTTTTTAAAGAGAACTGATCAGAGAATGCACATGTCAGAACACCCTCAGCACAAGGCTGTGAACTGTGCCACTTCTGGAATAACAAAAGGCAAACAGGACCCTTAAGGAAATGAGCTGGCTTAGAATTATGAATCACTGAACCTATTTCTTATAGTGATTAATGATGAATCACTGCTTTAACTTTGGATGAAATAATAGGCTGCATCTGAGGAGCTTCATTAATCATCATAAGAATTAGGCTGGTGCCAATTCATTACTGCAGAGTTGACATGTGCTGAACAGTTGAGTCGAATTTCAGGAAGGGGTGAACTTTAGGCAAAGGCTGGCTTAGAAGAAAGCAAACATTAGGGGTCTATTCTCTCCTGGATGGGTGGGGATTTATGAGTGTAGAACAGATCTTAGTCTATCATCCCTCGTCTGGACTACTCCTCTAGAAGCTTCACAAAACACTGACTACAAAGTCTTCTGGCTTTTTGGTATTCAAAAGCACAGTACAATAGATAACTAACATATATTATAAAATCTGATACTTTTATCTGTTTTTCACTTTGCATGTTTTATGTATGTAGAAAGTGATTAACAACTTACTGGACACTTAGATTTCAGCAGGCGTGAAGGTGATCAAATCTAGCCCATTGCTCTTTGAAGAGCAATTTCAGCTTTGCAAGGTTTCTGTTTTCCTAAGAACTTACTATAGGTAATGATAACTTGAGTTGTTGCAAGCAACAGAAGGAAGAAGCTCAGTCCATGCACACAAGAAGTCAGGCTGGATTCATCGTTTGGCCAACTTCAAAGCTCTTGAACTGCAAGAGAGGTTAAACAATTGTTTCAACAGATTTAAATTGATGTGCTTTAAAGATATATAGACAGCATACTGTAAGTCTTTCTCGCAGTGGCCAGTGGTGGTGGGAAATCTGAGAGAATTTCAGGTGGTCCTTAACTCCAACAGCTGTGATTTTGGTAAGAGTAGAAAAGAACTCACCCAAGTTACAAAAGAGATACATTGTTATGTCTTGATGTTATTTATTAGTTCTAGTAATCTTTAAAAAATATGAAGCATAATCAAATTATCATTTGAAAACTTGACCGATGTAGAATACAGAATTCATTTTTTTGGGGGGGAGTCAAATCTAAAGCATATGAATTTTTGAAGGAAAACCAAGCATTAGATCAGAATTTTAAAGTTTCTTTATTTTAAAAGACTAATTATAATACAGATATTTTTAAAATACAGATTTTTCTTAGAGGACCTTTCATCAGTACTTTTAGGAAGAAAAAAGCATAAAAGGAATTTGAAAACAAATTTGAATTGCTTAGATGCACATATAAAGCTACATACACTTACACACACACACACGTAAAAATGCTCCGATTTTAATAAAGCTTCTGTCATTGAAATTTAATAGCTTCTCAACAGACATCTCTGACACCTGGCTGTTTATTCAGTGCATTTTCTATACTTACCAGAGAGAACTTTTTACAACAGAGACCATCTCGGATGCCTGCCTTACTTAAAAACTCCAACAAGAGAAGTATGAATGGCTCCCACCTCCCAGGGTTTGAGAACATAAGGGTCGAGGAAGGACCAGGTTGGCAGGGCGTGGCCAGGGTCAGTGAAGCCCATCCACACACCCAGCACCATCTGTGCTCTGAACAAGGCCTAGCAAATGCTCATACGGGTTGTAACATGTAAATAACTAATTTAACGGCATGCATTATTTCATTTTTATACATATATTTTTTTAATTATAGGATTTTAAAAAATACAACTATTTACATGTAGGAGGTCAGTGAACTTTTATTTTTTAACTTTATAGTGCTCTAAAAATGTAGGAACCAGCCTCTATAGGACAAAGTACAGAGTTGCTATCCTGAACCATATGACCCATCATGACCTGACTGGACCCAGAGGCCCCTTTGAACCCAATCCTTCTAGTTCTAACTTTCTCCATTTTATCCCAGCCTCCTGTTTTCCCTTAGGTTTCCTCTGCTGGAAATTGTTGTAATTCTCCCAACAGGGACTTCTTCGCTTTTCTCGGCTATCCTATCTCAGCGTTAGCGTGTTCTTATCCACTATTTTTCTTATCACATGTAAAGCCAGCAGCCACTGCTATGGCCACGCAGGTTCAGGTTCCCATTGGATTCGGGAGGATGGTAAAGGAACAGCGGAGCCAGAGAATGGGGGATGTAAGGCCAGCAGTTGTGGCTCTTGCTGCCATTCACGTGCAGATTCCCATTAGATTTGGGCAGACGGTAAAGAAATTGCGGAGCCAAAAATTGGTGGGCCATTCCATTATTCTAACCTCACACCCAGCAGGCGAGTAAAAACACACAGTGCACCAAAACCCACTCACACATTCTCTGGTTCCACAACCAGGAGAATCTTTTTCAGTTATTCCTAGAATCAAAGGCCCCCACCAGTCTCAGTCACCTCTGGTTCCCCATCTGCCAAACTCTCCCTTCTCCTCTCTGCACAAACTGGCTTCTCCTTCAGCACCCTGCCATCTTGGTTTCCTCCTCCTTCCCGGTCATCTTGGCTTCTTCTTCTTCTCCCTCTTTCTCACAAACTTTTCTTGGTGTGAAAACCCCTCCTCCAGCACACATGAGCATAACAATGACCCTTCCCAAGCAGGAAGGTAACCAGCAATCTAACAGATCAGCTCCATCTTGAACAACAAGAGTGAGCAAACCCCAAAATCACATTTTACAAACTAATTTGCCCAACAGGGGGCCTTTTCGTTTATTAAAGTCTCCTAACGGCAGAAGAGCAAACAGGCAGGGCTCCCAAGCCCCTCAGCATTCCAGACTCACCTGGATTTACGGGCTTCCAAGTCCCTCAGTTCTCTCTCTCTCTCTCTCTCTCTCTCTCTCTCTCTTTCTCTCTCTGTCTCTCTTTCTCTCTCCCTTCCCCTCCAGCAAAACAGGCTGGGGGAAAACCCCCTTCTCTAGTAAGCAACAGCAAACAATTGCCCCTCCCCATGGGGCAGGCAGTCCTCAACTTGCAATCTGCTGCCCTGGGGGCAAGCACCTGCAGCCTTCCACAGATTATACACACATGGCGCTGCCCCAATACAAATGAACAAATCTAAAAACATTTGTTTAGCCAACATCATATGATTATTATTTGTCTGCCAGCTCCCCTGTCACCTCTTCTTCCTTGACTCCCTCTGACCCACTCTCTGGCTATTGGGGATTCTCTGTCAGCTCTTGCTTAAGATGTGTTTAATTGAACTATATTCTAAATATGAAGCCAGTGCCTGAATGTTGAGGTGGTGGGGAAATGCCTAAATAGAACTCTCTATAAGACAAAGAACAGGTCAGCCCACAAACACATCCACTGTAGGTGGGCGGCTAGCTGTCAGCCTTAACAGCCAAACACAAGACTTTCAAAAGGGTCAAAGAGATGGCACCCAGGAAAGAAAGCTTGATATTTAAAAAGCACTTAGAGTAAGAAGCACTGTAGGGGGCTGTGGAAGCCTAAACAAAAACAATCCCAGGAACAGGCTTTCAGATACACAGGCTAGGCGTGGAGTGGCACACAATGAGGGTGGGAGGATTAGCGATGAAGGACAGGAGCCCTGAGCCCAGGCCTGCCCTGCACACCGCAGGAGGTGCTGGCACCTCCTCGCAGGCGGTGGATGGCGTTGGGGCGTTGGAGCCCTGGGCACGTTGACAAGCAGCCCAGATGCAGGCGGCTTGAACCAGCTGTGCAGAGGCACTTGGCCGAGTGGAGATGCCTGGTTTCTTCCCCTGCACACAAAAGAGACACAGCTATTGAATCTTACTGGGTAAACTCCCAGGTACAGCAACTTAGAGATAAAAATCAGCCTGACTTTGCTTAAGGGGATTTCCATTACATAAGAAAAAAAAACCACGCCTACCTCCAGGCAGGCAGAGGGCCAGTACTCAGTGCTGGTTGGAATAAATGAATGAATAAATGAATGAGAAAATGATGAGCACCACTCCATAGTGCCGTGTAATAGTAGGCCTGATGGAAGGCTCAGACTTTGACAGTCCGGAATTTTTGAGAAGGCTGATTCAGGACATATGGAAGCAGGCCAAATTCCCCCATGTGATTGTCCTAATGGATTTTGGACACTTTGATCAGCTACATCCCTGTTATCCTGATGGAGAAAGCAGAACAGATAAAAACTAGGAGGACAATTTGAACCCCTAAAGACTGATTTGCAAATTAGAGTAAGAAATGCTCTATCTAAAGACCAGGCAGAATTCAAGTCAGAAGATCTTCTCCCTGTGGAATCCAGTTTAATGATCTTCTTGGTCTATGAGGACTGACCAGAGCTGGCAGATGATTCTCTATCAACGCGGGCATTGCTGCCTCTTCGTCTGTATCTCCCGCTGCTTAGAACAGTATCATTAGGCCCAGAAACACCGTTGGCTCAATTGAATTAAAATGTCATTTGAGTTGCTTTGGAAATATCCCCCGCCCCCTTTTTTGCAGTTTTTAAGAGTTCAAGTTATTGCCTTTTCCTTCAGATTGGGTGAAATTGTGAACTGACTTGTCTATATGTCCTCTGGTTATTTATAAGCTGCATTTAATTCATTCAACAAATGTTTATTGAATACTTACTTTACACCAGGCACTGCTCCAGACAGCAAAGCAGAGAAGAGATTTTGCTCTTTTGGGTTTTATATTCAGTGCTACAAAAATCTATAATATTAGTTGCAAATTCTTCCTTTACCTCAAAAAGAGTAACACTTGATTGGCACTTTTCTTTATCATCCATTGCATTATTGTTGACTGACTACTTAGTTGATTTGTTGTTGTTGTTTTTTTCTTAATTTTACTAGGGTGATATCAATAAATCAGGGTACATATGTTCAAAGAAAACATGTCCAGGTTATCTTGTCGATCAATTATGTTGCATACCCATCACACAAAGTCAGATTGTCTTCCGTCACCTTCTATCCAGTTTTCTTTGTGCCCCTTCCCCTCCCCCTCCCCCTCTCCTCCCACCCCCCCCTCCCGTAACCACCACACTCTTGTCAATGTCTCTTAGTCTCGTTTTTATGTCCCACCTTTGTATGGAATTATGAAGTTCTTGTTTTTTTCTGATTTACTAATTTCAGTCCGTATAATGTTATCAAGATCCCTCCATTTTGTTGTAAATGATCCGATGTCATCATTTCTTATGGCTGAGTAGTATTCCATAGTGTACATGTGCCACATCTTCTTTATCCAGTCTTCTATTGAAGGGCTTTTTTTGTTTTTTTCCATGTCTTGGCCACTGTGAACAATGCTGCAATGAACATGGGGCTGCACGTGTCTTTACGTATCAATGTTTCTGAGTTTTGGGGGTATATACCCAGTAGAGGGATTGCTGGGTCATATGGTAGTTCTATTTTCAGTTTTTTGAGGAACAACCATACTTTCTTCCATAATGGTTGTACTACTTTACATTCCCACCAACAGTGGATGAGGGTTCCTTTTTCTCTGCAGCCTCTCCATCATTTGCTATTATCTGTCTTGTTGTTAATAGCTAATCTAACAGGTGTGAGGTGGTATCTCATTGTAGTTTTGATTTGCATTTCTCTAATAACTAATGAAGATGAGCATTTTTTCATATATCTGTTGGCCATTTGTATTTCTTCCTGAGAGAAGTGTCTGTTCATGTCCTCTTCCCATTTTTTTATTGGATTGTTTGTTTGTTGTTGAGTTTTATGAGTTCTTTGTATATCTTGGATATTAGGCCCTTATCTGAGCTGTTGTTTGAAAATATCATATCCCATTTAGTTGGCTGTTTATTTGTTGTTAGTTTCTCTTGCTGAGCAAAAACTTAGTCTGATGTAGTCCCATTCATTTATCTTTGCCTTCACTTCCCTTGCCTTTGGAGTCAAATTCATAAAATGTTCTTTAAAACCAAGGTCCATGAGTTTAGAATCTATGTCTTCTTCTATGCACTTTATTGTTTCAGGTCTTATATTTAGGTCTTTGATTCATTTTGAATTAATTTTAGTACAAGAGGACAAACTGTACTCCAGTTTCATTCTTTTGCATGTAGCTTTCCAGTTTTCCCAGCACCATTTGTTGAAGAGGTTTTCTTTTCTCCATTGTGTGTTGTTGGCCCCTTTATCAAAAATTATTTGACCATATATATGTGGTTTTATTTTTGGACTTTCTATTCTGCTCCATTGGTCTGAGTGTCTATTTTTCTGCCAATACCATGCTCTTTTGATTGTCATGGCCCTATAATATAGTTTGAAGTCAGGTATTGTAATGCCCCCAGCTTCATTCTTTTTCCTTAGGATTGCTTTAGCTATTCGGGGTTTTTTATAGTTCCATATAAATCTGATGATTTTTTGTTTCATTTCTTTAAAAAATGTCATTGGAATTTTGATGGAAATTGCATTAAATTTGTATATTGCTTTGGGTAATATGGCCATCTTGATTATATTTATTCTTCCTATCCAAGAACAAGGAATATTCTTCCATCTCATTGTATCTTTTTCGATTTCCCCTAACCATGTTCTGTAGTTTTCATTATATAGGTCCTTTACATTCTTTGTTATGTTTATTCCTAGGTATTTTATTTTTTTGTTGCAATCGTGAAGGGGATTATTTTTTTGAGTTCGTTCTCAAATGTTTCATTGTTGGCATATAGAAAGGCTATGGACTTTTGTATGTTAATTTTGTATCCTGTGACCTTACTATATTGGCTTATTGTTTCTAGTAGTTTTTTTGTAGATTCTTTGGGGTTTTCGATGTATAGGATCATGTCATCTGCAAAAAGTGACACCTTTACTTCTTCTTTTCCAATATGGATGCCTTTTATTTTTTTGTCTTGTCTGATTGCTCTTGCTAGAACCTCTTGCACCACATTAAATAAGAATGGAGAGAGTGGACAACCCTGTCTTGTTTCTGATTTAAGGGGGAAAGCCTTCAGTTTTGTGCCATTTAATATGATGTTAGCTGATGGTTTATCATATATGGCCTTTATCATGTTGAGATATTTTCCTTCTATACCCATTTTGTTGAGAGTCGTTAACATAAAATTGTGTTGTATTTTATCGAATGCCTTTTCTGCATCTATTGATAAGAACATGTGGTTTTTGTTCTTTGTTTTGTTGATATAGTGTATTACGTTAACCGTTTTACGTATGTTGAACCATCCTTGAGATTCTGGGATGAATCCCACTTGATCATGATGTATTATTTTTTTCATGTTGTTGTATTCGATTTGCTAGTATTTTGTTTAGTATTTTAGCATCTGTATTCATTAGAGATACTGGTCTGTAGTTTTCTTTTTTTGTGCTGTCCTTGCCTGGTTTTGGTATGAGGGTTATGTTGGCCTCATAAAATATGTTTTCAAGTATTGCTTCTTCTTCAGTTTTTTGGAAGACTTTGAGTAGAATAGGAACCAAGTCTTCTTTGAATGTTTGATAGAATTCACTAGTATAACCGTCTGGGCCTGGACTTTTATTTTTGGGGAGGTTTTTAATAGTTTTTTTATATTTTTTCCCTACCAATTGGTCTGTTTAGGCTTTCTGCTTCTTCTTGACTCAGTCTAGGAAGGTTATATTGTTCTAGGAATTTATCTATTTCTTCTAGATCAGGGGTCTCAAACTCGTGGCCCGCGGGCCGCATGCGACCCGCCGAACAATTTTGTGCGGCCCGCAGACTAATCCACAAAGTTCAAAATATTTTGGATAAAATTAAGTAAGCCTAGGGGCCTACTTGTATTTTTCATTTCTCTAGCATCCTAGCTAGATATTAGCTTAGTTAACAGCAGTTGTGATGCGAACTACAGTTTCTGGTCGTTTTGTGACACTGAAAAGTGTTGCGTAACAGTTGCCTTTTGTAGACCTAGTGCGGCCCACCGAACGGCTGTGATCTTGCTCTGCGGCCCACATGCTGAGTTGAGTTTGAGACCCCTGTTCTAGATTGTTGAATTTAGTGGCATAAAGTTTTTCATAGTATTCTACAATAATTCTTTGTATATCTATGATATCCGTGGTGATTTCTCCTCTTTCATTTTGGATTTTGTTTATATGAGTTCTTTCTCTTTTTTCCTTGGTAAGTCTTGCCAAGGCTTTGTCAATTTTGTTGATCTTTTCAAAGAACCAGCTCCTTGTTCTATTAATTTTTTCTATAGTTTCTCTGTTCTCTATTTCATTTGTTTCTGCTCTGATTTTTATTATCTCCTTTCTTTGGCTGGTTTTGGGTTGTCTTTGCTCTTCTTTTTCCAGTTCCTTAAGGTGTGAAGTTAAGTGGTTCACTTGGGCTCTCTCTTGTTTGTTCATAAAGGCCTGACGTGATATGAACTTCCCTCTTCTCACTGCTTTTGCTGCATCCCATAGATTCTGATATGTTGTATTGTCATTTTCATTTGTCTGTATATATCTTTTGATCTCTGCACTTATTTCTTCTTTGACCCATTCATTTTTTAAAGTATGTTTTTTAGTTTCCACATTTTTGTGGGTTTTTTTTCCCTCTTTTTTGCAGTTGAATTCTAGTCTCAAGGCTTTATGATCAGAAAATATGCTTGGTACAATTTCAGTTTTTCTGAATTTGCTGATGTTATTTTTGTGGCCCAACATATGGTCAGTTCTTGATAATGATCCAGGTACACTGGAGAAAAATGTATACTTTGTCGCTTTGGGATGAAATGTCCTGTAGATGTCTATCATATCAAGGTGCTCTAGTGTTTTGTTTACGGCCAATATATCTTTATTGATTCTCTGTTTGCATGACCGATCTAGAGCTGTCAGCAGTGTATTGAGGTCTCCAAATATGACTGTATTTTTGTCAGTTTTTGTTTTAAGATCAATAAGTAGCTGTCTTATATATTTTGGTGCTCCTTGGTTTGGTGCATATATATTAAGAATTGTTATGTCTTCTTGATTCAGCGTTCCCTTAATCATTATGAAATGACCATTTTTGTCTCTGAGTACTTTTGCTGTCTTGTAGTCAGCATTATCAGATATGAGTATTGCTACGCCTGTTTTTTTTGGATGTTATTTGCTTGGAGTATTGTTTTCCAACCTTTTACTTTGAATTTGTTTTTATCCTTGTTTCTTAGGTGAGTTCCTTGTAGACAGCATATTGTTGGATTTTCTTTTTTAATCCATTCTGCTACTCTATGCCTTTTTATTGGTGAGTTTAATCCGTTTACATTTAGAGTAACTATTGACACTTGTGGGTTTCCTATTGCCATTTTGTACATTGCTTTCTGTCAGTATTGTGTCTTGTTTGATTCTTCTCTTTTGTTTTGTTTTGTTTTTTTTGTATTTTTCTGAAGCTAGAAACAGGGAGAGACAGTCAGACAGACTCCCACATGCGCCCAACCGGGATCCACCTGGCACGGCCACCAGGGGGCGATGCTCTGCCCCTCCTGGGGCGTCGCTCTGCCGTGACCAGAGCCACTCTAGCGCCTGGGGCCGAGGCCAAGGAGCCATCCCCAGCGCCCGGGCCATCTTTGCTCCAATGGAGCCTTGGCTGTGGGAGGGGAAGAGAGAGACAGAGAGGAAGGAGGGGGGGTGGAGAAGCAAATGGGCGCTTCTCCTATGTGCCCTGGCCAGGAATCGAACCCAGGTCCCCCGCACGCCAGGCCAACGCTCTACCGCTGAGCCAACCGGCCAGAGCCTGTTTTGTTTTTTTATCCTTTGTTTTTGTTTGGTTGTATTCCATACTTCTTTCCTCTGTTGCTATCTTTTTTAAACCATGTGCTTCTGTGGTGGTTTTTTCAAGGGTGGTTACCATTAAGTATGAAAAGTGTTGCTACCCTGTTCATTGTAATACACTATCTTGTGAGTACTTTTGTACTCCATCGTCCTCTGCTACTGTTAATTTCCGTCCTCTCCCCCTTTTTTAGTTTGTTTTTGTTGTCACAGTTTAAATTTGGTTTTATTGTTTTCTTGGTGGAACTTTTACTTGTGGTTTTGTTTAGTTTTGTTCTTGCTATCTGGTTGGACAACCCCCTTTAGTAATTCCTGGAGTGGGGGATTTCTGATGATAAATTCCCTCATCTTTTCTGTATCTGTGAATGTTTTTATTTCTCCTTCATACTTGAAGGATAGCTTTGATGGGTATAGTATTCTTGGCTGAAAGTTTCTCTCTTTCAGGACTTTAAATATTGGGGTCCACTCTCTTCTAGCTTGTAGAGTTTCTGTTGAGAAATCCAATGATAGTCTAATGGGCCTTCCTTTATATGTTGTATTCTTCTTTTCCCTGGCTGCCTTGAGAATTTTTTCTTTGTCGTTGGTTTGTGCCAATTTCATTTTGATGTGCCTTTGAGTAGGTTTGTTGGGGTTAAGAAAACTCGGAGTTCTGTTTGCTTTTTGAATTTGAGGCTTTAGTTCTTTCCACAGGCTTGGGAAGTTCTCATCTATTATTTGTTTGAATATGTTCTTCATTCCGTTTTCTCTCTCTTCTCCCTCTGATATGCCTATTATTCTGATGTTATTCTTTTTGATGGAGTCAGACAATTCCTGTAGGGCTTTCTCATTTTTTTTTTTTAATTTTTGAGTCTCTTTCTTTTTTTCTCTGTTGTGCCTCAAGTGGCTTGTCTTCTATTTCACTAATCCTACCTTCTATCTGGCCTGTTCTATTAGCTAAGCTTGTTACCTTGTTTTTCAGCTCATGAATTGAGTTTTTCATCTCTGTTTGATTTGTTTTTATAGTTTCAATTTCCTTGGTAATATATTCTTTGTGTTCGTTGAGTTGTTTTCTGAGCTCCCTAAATTGCCTTTCTGTGTTTTCTTGTATATCTCTGAGTATTTTTAGGATTTCTATTTTAAATTCTCTGTCATTTAGCTCCAAGGTTTCCAATATATTAAATTTTTCTTCATAGATTTTTCCTCATCTATCTGTACTACCTCTCTGTCTTTTGTATCCATGATACTCTATTTCCTTTTTATTAATGGCATCTGAGGGTGATTTTGTTAATAGTACTAATGAGAATTAATAAAGAATAAAATGTTAAAAATAAATAAATAAATTATTATTTCTCTTTTTTTTCACTCCTCTCCTCTCCCCTCCTTCCTGAGAGAATCTTGTGGTGAACTGTGAATTATATTGTGTTAAATAGATCAAAAAGTACCTATAATGGAGGGCCTGAGTTGGGGAGAAGTGATAAAGGGGCAAAAAAAGGGGATATGGACCCACAAAATGCAAAAAAGGAAAAAATTTGGGTCAAGAATAAAATGATTTGCTTTTAGGTGATGGTTAACTAAGAGATATAATGAGAGGAATAAGAGGGAAACAGGAAAAATGGAAAAATATATTTAAAAATTACTATTGTATTTAGTGGAGCAAAAACTAGATAAAATGGAAAGCCAGGGTTGGGAGCACTGCTAGTGAGTTAAAAAAGCAAAGCAAAAAAACCCCAAAGTGCCACAAAGAAAAATTTGAGTCCCAAATAAAATAATTTGTGATTGAGGATTGAATGAGAGGAAAAGTAAAGGAGAAAAGAAGAAACTAATATAGAAGGAGAAAAAAAAAGAAAGAGGAAACACAAAAAGAAGAAAAAAGAACAAAAGGAGAGAGAGAGAGAGAGAATTAAGGGTTTTGGAGTGCAACCCTCATAGAGAGAAAGGAAGAGGAAAGGAAAGATAATGAGAGATGTAACACTTGTGGGTAGTGTAGTTCAAGGAGAGGAGAGAGTAAGACTGGCAGAGAATTAAATGACCAAATTGGAAAAGGAAGAAAATAATCAAGACAAGAAGACAAGAGAAACAAATGAACAAATATAGTAAAATGGGATAGGTTATAAAGTCTGTGGATTATTCTTGATTTTGAGAGGTTATCTTTTGGCTCTTTCTTTTCTCTCCCTCTTCCTGGTCAGTGACTCTGTACCCTGGGTTCTGCCCCTGTGGCACGTTTAGGTAGAGGTTTGCAGTTAATAAGTCTCTATGGTGATGTCATATATTGGGCTTCAGTCTCGTTGGCAGTCGAGGCTCATAGCATTTGCAGGTTCCACCAATGATAGAGTTCATTTTCCCGCAGCATTTCTCCTAGTCTTTCCTTCCTGAATTAGCAGCCTGATGATCCAGCTATGGGGTTGCTGCTGCCTCTGCTTGAGAGAGATCTTGTCAGTTAGGGTCACATAGGTCAGTTGGGAGGTGAGCAGACTGTGGGTTAAGCTAATCCTTCACGGGTCTGTTAGTTTGTATGGCTGGGTGAGGCGCCCCACCTGCCTGGAGAAGTTCAAGTGTAGGAAATCTCGCTTTCGCGTGCTGGTCTTCAGGGCACAGAGGTGACACTGAGACTCTGGTCAGAGCCACGCAAAGCTCTCTGACTCTGCCCCTCTGTCCGGGAACACGGGTGCCCACTCCCAGGGGAATTTCTTGCCCACTATCCGGGCTCGCTGACCAGAATATCAGGCCGGCTGCCTCTCACTCTGGGTGAGGAGCCCTGCCCGGATGGAAAAGTACGAGCGTAGGGAATTTCACTCCCGCTCACTCCTCGTGCGCTGCTTTTCAGGGCACAAGGGTACCCCGAGACTCCGGATTCGGCCCACACAAAGGCCTCTGACTCTGCCCCTCTGACCGGTAACATGGGCACCCACTCTGGGGGAATCCCTCGCCCACTCTCCGTGCTCACCGACCAGGATATCACTCCGGCTGCCTCTTGCCCTGGGTGAGGCGCCCTCCCTGCTGGGAGAAGTTTGAGCATAGGGGAATTTCATTCCCACTCACTCCCCATGCGCTGTTTTTTGGGGTGCAGGGGCGACCCCGAGACTCCAGTTTTGGCCCACACAAAGACCTCTGACTCTGCCCCTCTATTCGGTAACACGGGGCGCCCACTCCTGGGGCTCTAGGAGGAATCTTTCGCATACTATCTGCACGTGCCAACCAGGAAATAGGGGCGGATGGCTGCCCCACTTGCCTTTCTTGTCTGGATTTGGCGCGAGTGTTAGCTTGTGTTGACTGGGTTGCCACAAGCACAGTTTTTCCTCGGCTTGGATGTTTGTGCCACAGCCTGGTTCTATTCACACCCTATGCCTGCCTCAATTTCTATACTCTCAGTTCCCAGTGAAAGCAGCCCTTATTTAGGTTAGTGAGGAAGGCGAGTGTTTCTTCCTCTGTCTTATTTCCTTCGGGGTTGATTATATATTTAGTCAATTTTTCGCTCGATCATACCTTTACATTTAGTGTGGAACGGCTGGAGGTTCCAAGGATAGATTTTTTTGTTTCTCGTTGAAGATCTTGTTGAATTTTGGGGGAGATTTATCGGTATTGCTCCTTATGGCACCATTTCTCTGACGTCACCCTTAGTTGATTTGTAATTGTGGTATCTCGAAGCTCTAAATGGCTCCATAGATCTCTGTTTCAGTCTCCTGTTCATTTTGTCCATGTCTCTGTCTCTCTATGTCTGTGTTTGTGTGTAGATAATAAACACATTCTTAATACATTTGTAAAAAAGGAAGAAATGAATATATATATATACCATTATTCTTAACATGTGTAAGCCCAGTAAGTCGATTAGAATAGCCAAGAAATCTTTTAAGACCCAATGTTGGGCAAACAAGTTTGTAACAAATGTTGTTTAGGTTTGCTTGCTTGCACTGGGGCAGCACCCTGTGTGTGTAGTCTAGGGAAGGCTGCGGGTGCTTGCCCTCAGGATGCCAAATTGAGGATTGCTTGCTTGCCTGCTTGGGAGAGGTGATTGTTTGCTATTGTTTTCTGGAGAAGGGGTTTTCCCCAGCCTGTTTTGTTGGGGATTGCAGAGAGAGAGAGAGTCCAGAGAAGGAGAGGTGAGAGAGAGGGAGTGCTAAGGTTGGAGGGGACCTGTGAGTCCAGGTGAGCCTGGAATGCTGAGGGGCTTGGGAGCCTTGCCTGTTTGCTCATCTGCCATTAGGAGACTTTAATAAATGGAACTGCCCACCATTTTCTGGTTCCACTATTCTTTTATTGTCTGCCTGAATCCAATGGGAACCTGCATGGCCACAGCACTGGCCACTGGCTCTACATCCAACCAGGCTAGGTATAAATCCTAATGCATGGGTAGTATCTTCTTCTGACTTTATTTTTCCTTTCCACTTACAACCCTTTCAGGGATGTATCCTTTTCCACCTGTTATTATAAACTTAGCCCTGAGTCTAGGCTCACCATTTTAGAAGACTCTTCTTTCTTTAGAGGTTGGTGCCTAAGGGTGTTCCCAGTTTGGTCCCAGTATTTCAGTTTGCCCATCTCTCTTGGCCTCAATTCTAAGCCATATGCCTCAGGCAGGAAGGAGGCTGTCCTGCAAGTGAGAGAGTACTGTAGTCTGCAGGGCGCCTGGTTGGAGGGAAGGGGCTGAGCGAAGGTTTTCCCCGTCTCTTTTAGAAGTTACATAAGTCATTTTCTACTTGGGGTTTCTCTCTATCTAAGTCTTGGCTGAGGTCCTGGTATCATAGGGAGAGTGACTTGGGGGACCTGTTCAGAGTGGCTGGGGAGGCCATGTGCATTCTGGCTGCAAATCATGGTGCATCCATGTTCTGCTTCTTCTGGTTGTTTCTTTGTGACCTTCCACTGTGATAAGGTACCAAAGAACTGTAAAACTTAGTATTGGCAACGCCATTTTAAGAGGAGGTAGATACTAAAAGATTTGTGAATGTTTTTGATATGTAAAATGACATCACTATTGTGTTACCTTGTAAGTTTTAATATGTAGGAATGTTTTTATAGATCCTATAGGTGAATGTTGTAAGCTTACTGTGTCATGATCCCTTTCCTTTTCCCCCAACCTATATGTGATCAAGTCTATATAACTAGCTTCAGGGCTATTTTGCACACACACGATTTGGGTTAGCTATATGCCGTGTAAGTCATATGCAGCCGGCTTATTAATAAATCTCCTCCTAAAAATTCTTCTGTATTCTGCCTTGGTGTCTCTACGTAAACACAGAATTAAGGTACGCTATTTTACAACACCACTTTTCTCAGTTGTAATAGAAGAAAAATACTACTGCTTTTACAGAGCTATTCAAAGTATAAAGGAAGTAATTTTTATAAAAGAGCCTGACACTGTGAGCTACTGGAGTGGATGGTGTTGGGTGTTCAGCTAGGGTGGCCAACCGAAGCAATTGAAAATACAGGATGCCCACTTAAGACGGAATTTCAGCCTGGCCTGTGGTGGCGCAGTGGATAAAGCGTCGACCTGGAAATGCTGAGGTCGCCGGTTCGAAACCTTGGGCTTGCCTGGTCAGGGCACATATGGGAGTTGATGCTTCCAGCTTCTCCCCCCTGTCTCTCTCTCCTCTCTCTTTCTCTCTCTCTCTCTCTCTCTGTCTCTCTCTCACCTCTCTAAAATGAATAAATAAAATAAAAATTAAAAAAAATGATTTGTAAAAAAAAAAAAAGAGTCTATATTTATAAAAAAAAAAAAAAAAGACGGAATTTCAGATGAACAACAAATACTTCTTAGTTATAATATAATACATAAATATAACAGAAACTATAATAAACTGCATAATATAAAATATAAAGATATAAATATTTTATATTAATAACAATGTAAATATTTGAGGACAAATATTGTATGGGGCATATTTCAAATTTTTCTTTGTTCATGTGAAATTCAAATTTGATTTGGGCCCTGGCCATTTGGCTCACTGGTAGAGTATCAGTCTGGAGTGTGGAAATCCCGGGTTCAATTACCCATCCGGGCACACAGGAAAGGCGAACATCTGCTTCTCCACCCCTCTCCTTCCTCCTTCTTTTTCTCTCTCTTCCCCTCCTGTAGCCATGGCTCAATAGGTTCCAGCACATCACCTCAGGCACTGAGGATGGCTCTGTGGAGCCTCCACTTCAGGCACTAAAAATGGCTGGGTTGCAGGCACGGCCCCAGATAAGCAGAGCATTGGCCCCAGGTGGGGGGTTGCCTGGTGGGTACCAGTCCGGTTGCATGTGGGAGTCTGTCTCACTGTCTCACCTCCTCTCACTTGGAAAAAGAAGAAAAAAATAATTGATTTGAAGCCACACTAACCTTACCTCCTGCTCTCACTGGGCCTATATACCCACTCTCAGCTGTTGTGACTGTTGGCTGCTAATGGCCCCCATCTGACCTTTTCCATTGGGTCTTGGCTGAAAAGTGTGTGTGTGTTGGGGGAAGCATAGGTGTGAGTGCACTGCACACCAGAAATTAAGGCTCCTCTCCTCTTCTTTAAAAAGTGGGCTGCCTGTGGCTCTGACTGACGACAGGGGGCACAAAAGGTAGGCCCCCTTTTCTTAAGGAGAGAATCCATCCACATATACTGTGTGCTGGAGAGCTGCCCAAGGCAGGAGGATCTGGATTCCAGCCCAGATCACACCCTTCACCTTTCTCCCCTCTGCCCTGTCCCTCCCATTCTGAGATGATTTCTCAATCAATTCTCAAGAACTCTTGTCTCAAGTCCTGTCTGAGGTTGAAAACCATTCTAAGACAGCTATCAATGAATGTGGATTTTTTTCACCTTCTATAATTAAAAAGATGTGAAGATATATAAAAACAAATAGGATTAGTTCTCTGGAAAAAAGTCATGATTGGCCTGACCTGTGGAGGCACAATGGATAAAACATCGACTTGAAAAGCTGAGGTTGTGGGTACAAAACCCTGGGTTTGCCTGGTCAAGGCACATGTGGGAGTTGAGGCTTCCTGGTTCTCCCACCTTCTCTCTCTCTCTCCTCTCTTTAAAATGAATACATTAAAAAAAATTTTAAACGGAAACAGTCATGAAGCTTAAAAGAATGTATTCAAATATAATAAAGAGCTTTTCCTGTGCAAAGAATTAGAAAATTCATGAATGTAAAATAATAATAGTTTGTCAGATTACTAAAATTCCCAGTGTAAAGATGGTTTACCACAAAGCAAGATACTCTTCTTCCTCCAAAAGACATTATCATTTTCCTAAGAGAAGGACAATAACTCAGTATTTTCTTTTTTATCTTCTTGGAATTGACTTTCAATACAGATAGCTACGTTGGATGTGTGTTTTCCTTCCTATTTGGCATAAAAGAATTGGGAGTGGGAGAGAAACAGCAATCAGCATCCATTTGTGGCTTCATCTTTTACATTTAAACTTTAATTCAATTAGCATGTCCTTTAGTTAGCAAGTTGTTTTATCTCAATTAATTAATTATTTCCACATTGACTTGAATAATACCATTTAATCTATTTGTTTATACGTGGGTTGATTTCCAGTCTTCTGTTCTGTGAATCTTTCTGCCTAGTTCTTTGCTATAGTAAACTATTTTAGTTACTGTGACTTTAAAACATGTTTTGGTATAGGGGAAATTGAGTATTCCTTCATTAGCCTTGTTTTCTGTTTGCTTGTTTTTTTAAACTATTGGCTTTTATATATTTATTCTATCAAGTAAATATAAAACTTGTTTGTATAGATTTCCAAATATTTCATTGAAACTAAAGTTACATTAATTTGTAGATTATTTTTCAGAGACATGACATTTACTTTTGCCATAAAATCTCTACAATTAATAAAGTCCTCTTGTAGCAAACTTAGTTTCTAGTAAACTAAAGGTTCTTCAAATTAGCAATGCAGATTTCTTTTTAAATGTCACCTACGTTTATGGTATTTTGCTATTATGAATAAGATCTCTCCATTGTGTTTCAAATGACTTTGTAGAGAAGCAAAAAGAAGAAATAAATACAATCTACAATCCCACTACTTAGTGTGACCATCATTATTTATTTATTTATTTATTTATTTATTTATTTATTTACTTATTTATTATTTTTTTTTTACAGAGAGAGAGTCAGAGAGAGGGATAGACAGGGACAGACAGGAATGGAGAGATGAGAAGCATCAATCATTAGTTTTTCGTTGCATGTTGCAACACCTTAATTGTTCATTGATTGCTTTCTCATACGTGCCTTGACCACGGGCCTTCAGCAGACCGAGTAACCCCTTGCTTGAGCTAACGAGCTTGGGCTCAAGCTGGTAAGCCTTTTGCTCAAACCAGATGAGCCCTCACTCAAGCTGGCGACCTCGGAATCTCGAACCTGGGTTTTCCACATCCCAGTCTGATGCTCTATCCACTGTGCCACCACCTGATCAGGCCATCATTATTATTTTAAAGTTCTCATGTTAAACACAAACACACACACACACACATACCACACACAAAGTTCATATTTATTTCCTCTGATCCTGAATTCTTAGAATAAAACCTACTTAATTATAGTTTCTGTAGGTAGAGCGCAGAGCACATTCCTAGCAGCTGTGGCTGATGCAATGCTGTGAGAACACTCCAGCACCTGAAACTCTCCTAGGCAGACCCAGGAGGGAGCTCACCCACTGCATGGAAGTAACTCAGCACCAGCCACGCAGCTCCCCGACCTTTTCAGCCATTGGCTGTGAAGGACACGCTGTAACATTCTATAAGCTGAACCTGTGTATATAAGCTAGCTTGCTTCCTGAATAAAGTGGATCTGCATCACTGAACCTGGTCCCCGGAGTTGGGTCTCTGTGTCTCCATCGTCCTCACCCCCCAGTAGGCCTTGTCCACAAGTTTCATTAATGTATATTTATTAAATTTCATAACATAATATAAAATTTTACACATTTTTATTGTGAGAATTGGCCTATTATTATTTCTTTTTTTAGTATTATATTTGTAATATTTTTATATTGGAGCTCTGCTATGTTGATGAAGTAATCACAAAGCTTTCCACTTTTCTTAAACTTTGGGGGAATTCAAATAGGCAGAGAGATGACTTTTTCCTTAAAGATTTAAAATAATTAGCTAATTAAAGCCTTTAAATCTATACCACATATATATTTCTGTAAGAGATTAAAAATAAAATGCTTGGATGGTGCTGGAGTAGGCGGACGTACCAACATCTGCCTCCCAGAACCAAAGTGGAATACAAACTAATTTTTGGAACTATCATCTGGAAAAACCAACATTGGACTAAACTAAGAGGACTCTTCAACCAAGGAACACTGAAGAAGCCACATCGAGACTGCTAGGAAAAGCGGAAACATGGAGAGGGCTGCCCAGCTCCCCGGAGCGAACGGCAGCAGGGAGAGACTCACGTGGCGGGAAGTGAGTTTAGCAGAGGGGGAAGGGTCCTGAGCCCCAGGAACAAAGCCCCAGCCTGCAGCCCCAGAGCCCAGAAGAGGTGTAAGGACAGTATTTAGCTGAAAACAAGTCAGGATACTGTTTGTGAGAAAGAGTCTGATTTTTCAGACCCAGGATCCTTCTTAAAGGAACCGCGCAGAACATCTCTCTCACAAACACTCACCTGGGGCTCCTGGGGATGGAGGGAGAGGGGAGAGGACCAGAGTGACAGGAAGAGAGTATAATCTGGGAGGCACAGGGAGAAACATTTTGGGAGATAGCCACCCTAACCCCTGGGACGAGTCACTCTCCAAAGCTGAAGTGAATATTTCCCCCGGAAACAGCAATACCAGCAAAGGGAAGCAGGAGAGCAGCCAAACAAGCTCCCCCGCAGCACTCAGAGCAGAGTTGTATAGAAGGAGAGGGCTTTTGGGTCTACAGCAGTGACTCTTAGGGTCCGAGCTGCAACGCCCCCACCCACGCGGCTGGGTCAGCAGCAGCGGGAGACAAAAGCGCATTTCTGCTGCCAGGGGCGGAAGCCAGCTGGCCACCACTGGGCTCAGGTGTGAGCTCAATATTGCCTGGTTGGGGGAAGGGGGCGTGCAAAAGTGGTCAAACTCAGCTGCTGGCAGCCTGTAATCCAGTCTGCGGGAGAAGGGCGGGAACCCTGGAAAGGGTGGAGACAAGCCCTGGGGCAAGGGCAGAGGAGCACAGCCTTGCCTCACCTGTGCAACCCAGGCTTGTGGTCTGACTTGGTGGCTGGCTCCTCCCGTGGAGGTGGAGCCAAAAGCCCAGAAGAGGCGGAGTTCCGCTACTGAGCTGAGCTTGGGCACGCATTCCTGCCTGGTGGTAGAGCCAAAGCTAGCAGCCGTTCCTTGAGCTGGCTCCTCCTGCAAGGGCAGGGTGAAAGCCCGGAAACAAGCAGAGACCTGCAGCTGAGCAAAGGTGCTCGCCAGTGCCCTCAGGACCGAGCATAACGTCACACATGGGGGCGGGGCAAAGGCCAAGGCCACCAATGCTTGTACACCCGAGCGCATGATCACAGCAACTCCTGTGAAGAGAAAATGCGGAGGCAGAGAAATACAACACAAATAAACCAAGAGAAATCCCCAGAAAAGGACCTAAGTGAATCAGATATAACCAAACTACCAGATGCAGAGTTTAAAATAATGATTGTTAGGATGCTCAAAGATATTAGAACAACCATAGATGGCCATTATGAAAACCTAAATAAAGAGATAACAAATATAAAAAAGGACATTGAAATAATAAAAAAGAATCAGTCAGAAATGACAAATACAATATCTGAAATAAAGAATACAATGGAAGGAATTAAAAGCAGGATGGATGAAGCAGAGAATTGAATCAGCGAATTAGAGGACACGATAAATAAAGGCACGGAAGCAGAGCAGAAAAAAGAAAAGAGACTCAAAAAGTCTGAGGAAACTCTAAGAGAGCTCTGTGACAACATGAAGAGAAACAACATCCGCATCATAGGGGTTCCTGAAGAAGAAGAGAAAGAACAAGGGATAGAGACTTTGTTCAAACAAATCATAGCAGAAAACTTCCCCCAATTAAGGCAGGAAAACATTGCACATGTTCAGGAAGCACAGAGAACTCCATTAAGGAGAAACCCAAAGAAACCAACACCAAGACACATCATAATTTAAATACCAAAGCTAAGTGATAAAGAGAAAATATTAAAAGCTGCTAGAGAAAAAAAGACTATCACCTACAAAGGAGCCCCTATAAGGATGACTTCTGACTTCTCAACAGAAACACTTGAGGCCAGAAGGGAATGGCAAGAAATATTCAAAGTAATGCAGAACAAGAACCTACAACCAAGACCACTTTATCCAGCAAGGCTATCATTTAAAATTGAAGGAGAAATAAAAAGCTTTACAGACAAAAAAAAACTCAAGGAATTCACTGCAACCAAACCAAGGCTGCAAGAAATGCTAAGGGACCTGTTGTAAACAGATCAAAGGAAAAAAAGAATACAAGAAAAGAGGAATACAGTTTTAAAGAAAAAAAAATGGCAATAAACAATTACATATTAGTAATAACCTTAAATGTTAATGGATTAAATGATCCGATCAAGAGACATAGGGTAGCTGCATGGATAAGAAAACAGGACCCATACATATGCTGTCTACAAGAGACACACCTTAAATCAAAAGGTGCACACAGACTGAAGATAAAAGGATGGAAAAAAAATATTTCACGCAAATGGAAATGAAAAAAAAGCTGGGGTAGCAATACTTATATCAGACAAAATGGACTTTAAAACAAAGACCATAGTTAGAGATAAAGAAGGTCACTACATAATGATAAAGGGAGCAATCCAAAAGGAAGATATAACCATTATAAATATCTACACACCTAATATAGGAGCACCTAAATATATAAAGCAGACTTTGATGGACTTAAAGGGCGAGATCAACAGTAATACTATCATAGTAGGGGATTTCAATACCCCATTAACATCATTAGATAGATCCTCAAGAAAGAAAATTAACAAAGAAACAGCAGACTTAAAGGACATATTAGATCAACTCGATTTAATAGATATCTTCAAAACCTTTCACCTAAAACAGCAGCATATACATTCTTTTCAAGTGCTCATGGTATATTCTCTAGAATAGACCACATCTTAGGGCACAAAAGTGGTCTCAACAAATTTAAGAAGATTGAAATCATATCGAGCACTTTCTCTGATCACAATGGCATTAAACTAGAAATCAACCACAATAGAAAAATTGAAAAACATTTAAACACTTGGAAACTAAATAGCATGTTATTAAATAACGAATGGGTTAACATTGAGATCAAAGAAGAAATTAAAAAATTCCTAGAAACAAACGATAATGAGCATACATCAACTCAAAATTTATGGGACACAGCCTGACCAGGCGGTGGTGCAATGGATAGAGCGTCGGACTTGGATGCGGAAGGACCCAGGTTCGAGACCCCGAGGTCGCCAGCTTGAGTGTGGGATCATCTGGTTTGAGCAAAATCTCACCAGCTTGAGCCCAAGGTCGCTGGCTCAAGCAAGGGGTTATTCGGTCTGCTGTAGCCCCACAGTCAAGGCACATATGAGAAAGTAATCAATGAACAACTAAGGTGTCACAATGTGCAACAAAAATGATTGATGCTTCTCATCTTTCCATTCCTGTCTGTCTGTCCTTGTCTATCCCTCTCTCTGTCTCTGTTAAAAAAAAAAAAATTTATGGGACACAGCAAAAGCAGTCCTGAGAGGGAAGTTTATAGCATTACAGGCATACCTCAAGAAGCTAGAAAAAGCTCAAATAAACAACTTAACCCTGCATCTAAAAGAACTAGAAAAAGAACAGCAAGTAAAGCCCAGAGCTAGTAGAAGGAAGGAAATAATAAAGATCAGAGCAGAAATAAATGACACAGAGGCTAAAGAAACAATACAGAGGATCAATGAAACCAGGAGCTGGTTCTTTGAAAAGGTAAAAAAGATTGATGAACCTTTAACGAGACTCATCAAGAAAAAAAGAGAGAGAACTCAAATAAATAAAATTAGAAATGAGAGTGGAGAAATAACAACTGACACAACAGAAATACAAAATATTGTAAGAAAATACTATGAAGAACTGTATGCCAAAAAACTAGACAACCTAGATGAAATGGACAAATTCCTTGAATCATATAATCTTCCAAAAATCAATCTGGAAGAATCAGAAAACCTAAACAGACCAATTACAACAAATGAGATTGAAACAGCTATCAAAAAACTCCCAAAAAAGAAAAGTCCTGGGCCTGATGGCTTCACAAGTGAATTCTACTAAATATTCAAAGAAGAACTAACTCCTATCCTTCTCAAGCTATTTCAAAAAATTCAAGAGGAAGGAAGACTTCTAAGCTCCTTTTATGAGGCGAGCATAATTCTGATTCCAAAACCAGGCAAAGACAACACAAAAAAAGAAAATTATAGGCCAATATCCCTGAAGAACTTACATGCAAAAATCCTCAACAAAATATTAGCAAACCGGATCCAGCAATATATGAAAAAAATCATACACCATGATGAAGTGGGATTTATTCTTGGGAGGCAAGGCTGGTACAATATTCACAAATCAATCAATGTGATTCATCACATAAACAAAAGAAAGGAGAAAAACCACATGATAATTTCAATAGATGCAGAAAAAGCATTTGATAAAATCCAGCACCCATTTATGATCAAAACTCTCAGCAAAGTGGGAATACAGGGAAAATACCTCAACATGTTAAAGGCCATCTATGAGAAACCCACAGCCAACATCATACTCAATGGGCAAAAATTAAAAGCAATCCCCTTAAGATCAGGAACAAAGCAGGGGTGCCCCCTTTCACCACTCTTATTCAACATAGTTCTGGAAGTCCTAGCCACAGCAATCAGACAAGAAAAAGAAATAAAAGGCATCCAAATTGGAAAAGAAGAAGTAAAACTATCATTATTTGCAGATGATATGATATTGTACATAGAAAACCCTAAAGTCTCAGTCAAAAAACTACTAGACCTGATAAATGAATTCGGCAATGTGGCAGGATATAAAATCAATACTCAGAAATCAGAGGCATTTTTATACACTAATAATGAACTGTCAGAAAGAGAAATCAAGGAATCAATCCCCTTTACCATTGCAACCAAAAAAATAAAGTACCTAGGAATAAATCTAACCAAGGAGATTAAAGATTTGTACTCAGAAAATTATAAAACATTGATAAAAGAAATCAGGGAAGATACAAACAAGTGGAGGCATATACCGTGCTCATGGTTAGGAAGAAGAAACATCATTAAAATGTCTATATTACCCAAAGCAATTTATAAATTCAATGCAATACCGATTAAAATACCAATGACTTACTTCAAAGATATAGAACACATATTCCAAAAATTTATATGGAACCAAAAGAGAACATGAATAGCCTCAGCAATCTTGAAAAGGAAGAATAAAGCAGGAGGGATCACACTTCCAGATATCAAGTTATATTATAAGGCCATTGTACTCAAAACAGCATGGTACTGGCATAAGAACAGACACATAGATCAATGGAACAGAACAGAGAACCCAGAAATAAACCCACAGTTCTATGGACAACTGATATTTGACAAAGGAGGTAAGGAAATACAATGGAGTAAAGATAGCCTCTTCAACAAATGGTGTTGGGAAAATTGGACAGCTACCTGCAAAAAAATGAAACTAGACTACCAACTTACACCACTCACAAAAATAAACTCAAAATGGATAAAAGACTTAAATGTAAGCCATGAAACCATAAGCATCTTAGAAGAAAACATAGGCAGTAAGCTCTCTGACATCTCTTGCAGCAATATATTTGCTGATTTGTCTCCACAGGCAAGTGAAATAAAAGACAGGATAAACAAATGGGACTATATCAAACTAAAAAGCTTCTGCACAGCTAAAGACAATAAGAACAGAATAAAAAGACAAACTACACAATGGGAGAATATATTTGACATTGCGTCTGATAAGGGGTTAATAACCAAAATTTATAAAGAACTTGTAAAAACTTAATACCAGAAAGACAAACAATCCAATCCAAAGATGGGCAAAAGAAATGAATAGACACTTCTCCAAAGAGGACACACAGATGGCCAAAAGGCATATGAAAAAAAGTTCAACATCACTAATGATTAGAGAAATGTAAATTAAAACCACAATGAGATATCATCTCACACCAGTCAGAATGGCGCTCATCAATAAAACAACACACAATAAGTGCTGGCGAGGATGTGGAGAAAAGGGAACCCTCCTGCACTGCTGGTGGGAATGCAGACTGGTGCAGCCACTGTGGAAAACAGTATGGAGATTCCTCAAGAAATTAAAAATTGAACAGCCTTTTGACCCAGCTATACCGCTGTTAGGAATATACCCCAAGAACACCATAGCACTGTTTGAAAAGAAGAAATGCACCCCCATGTTTATGGCAGCATTGTTCACAATAGTAAAGATCTGGAAACAGCCCAAGTGTCCGTCAGAGGACGAGTGGATTAAAAAGCTTTGGTATATATATACTATGACATAGGATCTTTTACAACAACATGGATGGGCCTTGATAACATTATACTGAGCGAAAGAAGTAAATCAGAAAAAACTAAGAACTATATGATTCCATACATAGGTGGGACATAAAGATGAGTCTCAAAGACATGGACAACAGGGTTAGGGTTACAGGGTGGGGGCAGGAGAGGGAGGAGGGTTGGGGGAGGGGAGGGGCACAAAGATCATGGCTTTTCAGCATTTGCCATATTCCCCCTTTAATCTATACACAGACAGCAAATATTTACTTATGGTGTTTCCACTATAAAGACTGCTATCTTAGGGACAAATGCTAATTAACTATTTCAGCAGTTCCTCCTTCTCCAAAGACTTATATGTCAACATAGAGCTCCATGTTTCATAGGACATACTCAAGCTCACTCCATGCTCCCTGGAGCTTTAACACAAAGGAATGCCCTTTTTTTTTTTTTACTCTTTTCTTTTTTTGTTTGTTTTTTGTTGTATTTTTTCTTTTATTTATTTGTTTTTTGTATTTTTCTGAAGATGGAAATGGGGTGGTGGACAGACAGACTCCCGCATGCGCCAGACTGGGATCCACCTGGCATGCCTACCAGAGGGGAATGCTCTGCCCATCTGGGGTGTTGCTCTGTTGCAACCAGGGCCATTGTAGCAACTGAGGCGGAGGCCATGGGGCCATCCTTAGTGCCCGGGTTGGCTTTGTTCCGGTGGAGCCTTGGCTGTGGGAGGGGAGGAGAGAGGCGGAGAGGAGGGAGAGCGGGAGGGGTGGAGAGGTAGATGGGCACTTCTCCTGTGTGCTCTGGCCCAGGAATCCTGCACACCAGGCCGATGCTCTGCCGCTGAGCCAACCGGCCAGGGCCTAGGAATGCTCTTGTTGATCAAGCTACCCAAAAGAAAATTATATGGAGCAACCATGACAGACTGAGCAAGTCAGTCTCATACTATTCGTCACCAGAACACTGCAGCCCGGTGTAAACAGTTTCAACTTTCTCGGGAAGCAGCACGGCAGATTGGGAAATCCTGTCCAAGGGGTCCTATACTGCCCCCTCATTTGGAGTTAACCCTCAAGGACCCCTACCAGGACGACTGTGGCAGATGGATGTTACTCATATACCTTCATTTGGCAAACAGTCATATGTCCACATTACAGTGGCTTAATATTCCAGATCTATAGTAACCTCTGTCAGAACAGGAGAGGCTGCTAAGCATGCTCTAGCTCATGGTATGTATGCATTGTTCTATTATTGGATTTCCCAAAGTGACTTAACTGAAAATGCTCTTGCATATGGAGCAAAAGCATTTACTGTATTTTGTCATGCTTACAATCTTTAAAGTTAAGGTATTATTAAAGTGTACTCGGCAAACATTTTAAGGTCAATTAAAAAAAAACAACAATTTAAAAGGGGGTAGTCATATCCTGGAACTCCTATGGGCCTACCATATCATGCTTTTTACTTAAAAAAAAATAATTTTTTTTTTTTTTACATTTCTTTTGAAGGCTGATGAACAGGAGACACCAAATCTTTTTCGCCTGCAAACTACTACCTTCTTTATTAGATCCAGCTAATAACACTGTTTTGTCTTTTTCCAAATAGCTCCAGATATATGGAAAAGATTTATATAGGTGGATGGGGATCCTCAAACCCCTCAGCAAGATCTTCTGAGCATGGCTTTTAAGATACCTAGAGGCAGAAAAAGCCCAATAGAGATCAGGGGAACTACCAGCTTTTAGGATATATGCCCTTAAAGGCTCCAATGCCCCAAAGGGGTCTCCTAGGATGCCATCTGGGTCCTGCTTCAATAGTGGAAAGGAAGGTCATTGAGCTAAAGCCTGCCAGGCTTACATGCCTCTGCTGTGAGGAAACAGGGACACTGGAAGGTAGGCTTCCCCCTTGCTCCTCTAAGGGAGGGTTCAGTCTCTTCCAGCCCTGCTCCAGCCACCTATGACCTAACCTTGCCCAGAAAGCTGGGGTTTGCCACTGAAGGCTGAAGGTGCCCAGGGCTGTTGGCCTCATCTACAACACTGTGGACGAGCCCAGGGTATTTGTTCCAAGAAGCAGGTAAACTGATCTCATTTGCACAAGGGCCACTTAACTATGTTTGGCCTGAATAGTCAGGTTTTTTATTCTTCCCTCGAAGATCTCTGTTGTGGGTGTTGATAGCCCTATGTTCTGCTGCTTTTCTTAATATATAGTGTTTCCTTTATCCCTCCTATCTCAATGCCCCACTCATATTTCAGGCTGGGACCTACTCCTAATTTAGAGCTCTCTTTCCTCCTTTTGCCAACTTCTATTATGAATCTACCTTTGCCACCCAGCTTAGTGTATCCCAAGCTTCTCTTTACCATGCCACAGTCACAGAGCTCCAGGGAAAAGCTACCTGGTCTCATCTCTCCAGGCAGAGGAGAACAGAAGCTCCATATCCACGCATGCTGCAAATGGCTTCTCCAGTCTACCTGAATCATTACCAGCTAGAAGCAGTGGTCACTGGGACTTGGACATGAGCTGCAAAGTATAGAATGGTGACAACAATTCCAGTGCCATGCGGACTTTTCCTGGATGTGGACTTTTCCTGGACTCCTGCTCCCTGTGACAGATCCTACAGACTGAACTGTGGTTGGGTTGCATTTTTCAGGGATTTGACATGGTGATGGGGCCAACTTGGACTTGGTGAACATGTTAAGGACACTACTCTTTTATGGATTCTTGCTGTATTGGCCAAGAGTTTGCTTAAAGGCTTTTAATCACTGTAAAAATAATAGAAGGCTGGATAAAGAAGATGGGGCACATATACACCATGGTATACTAGTCAGCTAGAAGAAATGATGACATAGGATCACTTACAGCAGATTGGTGGAATCTTGATAACATTATGCGGAGCGAAATAAGCGAATCAGAAAAAAACAAGAACTGCAGGATTCCATACATTGGTGGGACATAAAAGTGAGACTAAGAGACATGGACAGGAGTGTGGTGGTTACGGGGGGTGGGGGGAAGGAAGGAGGGAGGGGGGAGGGGGAGGGGTACAAAGAAAACTGGATAGAGGGTGACGGAGGACGATCTCTCTTTGGGTGATGGGTATGCAACAGAACTAAATGACAAAATAACCTGGAAATGTTTTATTTGAATATATGTACCCTGATTTATTGATGTCACCCCATTTAAATAAAAATTTATTTAATAAAAAAATAAAAAATAAAATGCTTGCTACCCCATTTTTTCAAAAGATTTAGCACAGAGATAAGCCAGAGAGGGTCTGAATGGTGTGAGGTATGCAAATGAGAACTCCATCGAAGGCCAGGTTGGAAAAGCCCAGTTTGACCTGAGTTGGGTCTGGTGCAACTAGTAAGTAACACTGGACTCTCCCTTATGACTTTCTTTTTATAATCTGTAAAATTGGGATAAACATTCCAATCGTCAAAGAAGTGATAACCTAATAAGCTGGTTCTGTGGGAGTCTTTGGAATGCTGTGGACACAGCAGTAAGTTTGGGGTGCCCAGCTGCAAAGAGCTGCACAGTTTGGGAAGATAGTTCTCCCCTCTCTGCCTGGCCTGATATGCTGCTGTGGCCCCCGGAGAATGAGCAGTGGTGGGAGCACAGGGGCAGTGGGTTGGAGGTCAACGAGAAGCAGCGTGAGGCAGGTGCCCCTTGGTAGGCTGTTTGGCCCCTGAACACATGGGGACATCTCTGGGACCTCTAGAAATACATTGCAAGGGGTTACAGGATGATGAAGGGGGCCAGAGATCTTTGTGAGGAGCAGAACAAGAATAGGAAATTTGGGTTAATGTAAAAGTGACTGGTTTATATCTACAGCCTGCTGAATCCTGGGGAATGTCTAGATTAAACTAACATTGATTAGAGTGGTGTAGAGAAGTCAAACTTTGCTGAAAACAAAAATGAAGAAGATAATTTTATTTATTTATTTATTTATTATTTTTTATTTTTATTAAATGCAAGGTGAAAGGCAGAGACAGACTCCCACATGCCCCCCCCCCTACCAGGATCCACCTGATAAAGCCCAGTAGGGGGCAATGCTCTGACCATCTAGAGAGCTATTTTAGCACCTAAGGTGAGGTCATGGAGCCATCCTCACGCCCGGGCCAACTTTGCTCAAACCATTTGAGCCATGGCTGCAAGAGGGAAAGAGAGAGAGATACAGGGAGAGAGGGGAGGGGTGGAGAAGCAGATGGTTGCTTCTCCTATGTGCCCTGACTAGAAATTGAACCTGGGACTTCCACATGCCAGGTGGATGCTCTATCATTGAGCCAACTGGTTAGGGTCAAAGAAGATAATTTGAGGGCTTTGCTGTGGGAGGCAAAGCCATGTGGAAGAAGCCTACCTCAGATTTGAACTTGCTGACTCAGTCTGCAGGAAGGCAGCTCCTTGTTGCATTATCTGGGAGGTCACCCAGCTGCCCATACTTCACTCTATCCACACAAACGAGGCAAAGGACCAAAACACAAGTTGACTTCAGGAAGTTTTTCAAGAAAGCAAGTTGCAGAGACAGCAGCCATGCAGCATTTCATCACCTGGAGGCGACACCCCTTCTAGGACACCTGTACTGGTACCCAGCTGCATCTCACCTCAGGTCCCGCTCACTCGCTGACATCCCCAGTCAGTGGCGGAGGGCTGTGGTACGTCCAGCAAATTTGGTTTCAGTAGACAAAAAAATATATGGCACATTTTGACAATAGACAATCATGAAATCCCTTTTCCAACTCAAAGTTTATTTATTCTATATGTGTAACAGTTTAAAGTGCTAAAACTTTTCATTCTTATCCATACAGAAAGCTAAGCTATCCTAAACTGCACACCTCAAAGGTTGGCAAGTAAGAAAAAAGAGAAGCCAACCAAAGTCCCAGAGGCCTCTGATGTCTAACAGAGCTGTTGAGCAACTGTGTTTATTCTTTTCACCAGGAGTCAGCCAACTTTTTCTGTAAAGAGCCAGGTAGTAAATATTTTAGGCTTTGTGGGCTTGTAGGAACTATTCAGCTCTTTCCATGGGCTTCGAAAGCAGTCTCAGGCAATACTTAAATGAATGATGGTGCCTGTGCTCTAATAAAACTTTACTTAAGGATAATCAAACGTAAACGTCATGTAACTTTCACATGTCATGCAATATTGTACTTCTTGTGTTTCTTTTCAAGCATTTAAGAATGTAAGATCATTGTTTTGTTAGTTTGCAGGCCATATCAAAACAGGTGGCTGACCAGCCGAATAGTTTGTCCACCCAGCTTTACCTGTACAAAAGGCTCACTTGCTTTATGGCTCCATATACAGATCTTTGGTAGGACCAACCCCACCTAGAGAAATAAAGTTAAATAGCAGAAAAAGCTTGATATGAATCAGTAAAGCGCCGTTCATGAAAGCTGCTGAGAGCGCCCTCTGAATTTTGAACTGACAGGGTCTTCCACACAAGCACTGTCAGAGAGTGACTTTAACAGAAACTATGCAAGGAAAGACCCTTTTCAAGTGTTAAACGAAACACTCTTGCAGTTAATGGTTCAAAAAGAAAAAAAAAATCAATGATCAGTTTATCAGTTTTGTGCTGATAAACTTAAGGTTTATCAACAAGCTAACACTAAACAAATTTCTTGAGCAAAATGTAGAAATTACCACCTACCACATCATTCTGAGCTTTAAAAATAAAAAGTTTGTACATGAAACATGTATTTATCAAGTGTTCCAGAATGGCCAAGAGAATTCTTGGTAGAGGAAATATCTTGCACACATTAAAAGTGCATAAAATTCTCAAGTCACAGTATAGAACATGCAACACAATATTAAAAAAAACAACAAACAAAAATAAAAGCTTCCAGTGTCTTCACATTAGTGTATGACAGCACCAGAAGGTAAGAAAAATCTCTTCACGCTCTTAAAAACAAAATGCAATTTTCTGAGTTGTCATTTTCAGCCACTGAAGGTGCATAAAAGCTGGACTTGGTAGGTTACTGACACAAGGGTATAATGTTTTCCAAGCAGACAGTTCTAGAAGCAGCCCCCACGTGTTTTAGGGCACAGGCTTTGGTACGACAAAGCCCTGGGCTCAGAATGCAGTTCTGATACTTAGCCCTGTGTGACTTTGAATGAATTACGCTAAATTATTAGTCAAATGGGGCTGAAAATAGCTAGTTGTTTCACCATCATTGTGAACCTAAATGAGATCCTATGTGTGAAACATTTAGTACAATGTCTAGCATATCGTGAAGGTTAAGAAAACAGCAGTTTTTATTATTTCAAGTATGAAATTTACTGTGTGTGTGTGTGTGTGTGTGTGTGTGTTAACACGTCCCAGGAAGAATCACTGAAATGTGTGACTTGTAGCACTCACTAATATAGACATGTTCTGGAAAGTAAGACTATAATCTCAACTTTGTACTCATGTCTCAGTCCATCAGGTTTTTGCAGCAGAATCAAAACCCGAATGAGGTACTGTGGGCTGTGAAATCAGAGAGATGCCAAGCACTTCAAGTGTGTATCTTCTTTGCCAACTGTCAAAGCAAACTACACAAAAACATCAGGGCCAATTGTAACAGCAGCACGCACACCCACACGCAGACGGCGAAGCTGTCCATGTATGTTCTAAGGCTTGCACTTGTTTAAAGGAGCAAAAACAGAAATTCTTGAAAGTCCTAGAAGGAGAAAAAGATGCGGTGACGTCACGGAAATGGCGCCGTGAGCAGCGCATCCGACAGATCTCCCCAAAATCACAACAAATTTATCAACTAGAAACAGGAAAATTTATCCTCGGAGCATTCCGGAGTTCCACAAAAACTGAAAGCGAAAGGACTGTTATCATTTGAATCTGAGAGACGAGGGTGTGGAGGAAGCTACCGCAGGGACGTTCATTCAAGCCGCGAGGAAGTGCGCCTGTGGTGAGTCAGCCCACACTCTGGAGCCGCGAGCAGCAGCAGGCGCGCGCCAGGTTCGGTTGCAGAGCGAGCACCGCCCACACTCCGGAGCGGCGAGCAGCCGCTGGCGCGCCCGGTCCGGTTGCAGAGCGAGCACCGCTAACGTTCCCAGTGGCCCACGCACTGCGAGTGAGAGTCGCCAGCCACCGGTGCCCGGAGCACCCCATTCGCGCGTGTACCCTGGGCATTCCACGCGCCCAGAGCGCCCTGCTGGCCCGCACACCCAGGGTGCCCCATCATCCTGCGCCCGGTGCGCCCCAGCCACCAGCAGTGGGGGGAGCGGGAGAGGCCCCAGGGCGGTATTCCCTACTTGGGAGATTCTCTCCGTGGGCGGGGCACCTCACCCAGCCATTCAAGCTAACAATCAAGTGTTGGGGGAGGGGCGTGCGCAGGCAGCCTGAAATACCTTCGGGAGCACAGCTGCGACCCAATCACTGAAATTAGCTTAACCCATGAAATCTGCGCACCCTCGGTTCTAATTGATAAGATCTCTCTCAGTTCAGCGACTCAAGACAAGAGGCGTGATATTTTTTAGTGCCTCTCGCTAAAGGGGCGGGGGCAACTTCTGATTGATAGAGCCTCCATATTCAGGGATAAACGCTAACAAGAAGGACTTGGCAGATAATAAGATCTATACTACACTAGTCGCAAGCAGAGACTAGTGCCTCTTCTTCCCAGCCGAAACAGGCTACAAAGTGTGGAAAGCCTGGGTTGAGAGGTCCAACTGAATGCTAGGCGCTGAACAGTCACCTTGACAACAATTGACTCCCACCCCCGCCTGATTACACTGGAGGCCCTGACTGCCAGAGCCTTTCCCAAAGCCTTGCACTGAGTGGGGATTTCCCAGCTCTTTGAGCCTCTTACTCCCCAGGCAGAAGCAGTGGCAGCCTTATAGCTGGATCACCAGGCTGCTAATTCAGGAAGGGGGGACTAGGAGAGAGAATCCAGGAAAGCAAACTCTCTCATCGTTGCACCCTGCAAACGCCAACAAGCCTTGACTACCAGCAAGACTAAAGCCAATTATATGACATTGCCATAGAATCCCATCAACTGCAAATCCCTACCTAAGTGTGACACAGGGGCAGAGCCTGGGATAGAGTCACCGACCAGGAAGAGGAAGAGAAAAGAAAAAGGAAGAAGTTAACATCTCAAAATCAAGAAAAATCCACAGACTTTACAACTTGTTACACTAATTTTTTTTTGTTGTTGTTGTTGTTTGTTTCTTCTATCTTATTGCCTTTATTTCCTCCACCTCGGTCCTTCTATTCTCTGCCCATCTTATGCTTCCCTTTTCTTGAACTACACTACCCATAAGTGTTACATTTTATTTCTCTTCTTCATCCTCACCCTCCTTTAAGGTTATACTCCAAAACACTTAACTCTCACTCTCTCCTCTTTTGTTTTATTTTGTTTTGCTTTATCTTGTTTTTTTCTCTTCCTTTTTTATTTCTTCCTTCGTTTTTCTCTTTTTCTTATTTTTTCCTTTCTATTCGTTTTTTCTTTTCTCATTTTACTTTCATCCCATTTAATCCTCAATCACAAACAAATTAGTTAATTTGGGACTCAAGGCTTTTTTTGGCTTTATTTTTCTTTTTCGCTTTTGTTTTTGTTTTTTTCTTGTTTGTTTATTTTTGTGGCATTTTGGGTCCTCCCAACCCAAGGTCTCCATTGTATTTAGTCTTCGCTCCACTTAATACAACAGATTTTTACTTATCATATTTATTTTTTTCTTCTTTATTATTCTTTTTTTTATCCTTTTTTCTGGTTCCCTCTTATCCCTCTCATTATATCTCTTAGTTGACCATCACTCACAAGCAAATCATCTTATGCTTGTCTAAGATTTTCTTCCTTTTTTTTTTTTTTTTGCATTTAGTAGGTCCCTACTCCCCTTTTTTTACCCCTTGAACTCTTCACCCCAAATCAGGCCCTCCATTATAGGCACGATATTTCCCTGAGGAGGGGAGAGGAGGGAAAGAGAAGAAAGAAAAAAAGGGGGAAATAATAAATTATTACTGTTTTATTTGTGGGGTGATTTCCCATTTTTTTTTTTACTTTTTACTCTTTATTAATTCTAATTAGTGCTATCAACAAGACCACCCTCAGATGCCAATAAGAAAGAGGAAATCGAATATTATGGATACAAAAGAAAGAGAGGTAACACAAATAGATGTGGAAAAATCTATGGAGAAAAGACTTAACATATTGGAAACCTTGGAGCTAAATGACAGAGAATTTAAAATAGAAATCTTAAAAATACTCAGAGATATACAAGAAAACACAGAAAGGCAATATAGGGAGATCAGAAAACAACTCAATGAACACAAAGAATATATTACCAAGGAAATTGAAACTATAAAAACAAATCAAACAGAAATGAAAAACTCAATTCACGAGCTGAAAAACGAAGTAACAAGCTTAGCTAGCAGAACAGCCCAGATTGAAGATAGGATTAGTGAAATAGAAGACAAACAACTTGAGGCACAACAGAGAGAAGAAGAAAGAGACTCAAAAATAATAAAAAACGAGAAAGCCCTACAGGAATTGTCTGACTCCATCAGAAAGAATAACATAAGAATAATAGGTATATCAGAGGGAGAAGAGAAAGAAAATGGAATGGAGAATATACTCAAACAAATAATAGACGAGAACTTCCCAAGCCTGTGGAAAGAACTAAAGCCTCAAATTCAAGAAGCAAACAGAACACCGAGTTTTCTTAACCCCAACAAACCCACTCCAAGGCACATCATAATAAAGATGACACAAACCAATGACAAAGAAAAAATTCTCAAGGCAGCCAGGGAAAAGAAGAGTACAACATATAAAGGAAGGCCTATTAGATTATCATCAGATTTCTCAGCAGAAACTCTACAAGCTAGAAGAGAGTGGACCCCAATATTTAAAGCCCTGAAAGAGAGGAACTTTCAGCCACGAATACTATACCCATCAAAGCTATCCTTCAAGTATGAAGGAGATATAAAAACATTCACAAATTCAGAAAAGATGAGAGAATTTATCAACAGAAAGCCCCCACTCCAGGAAATACTAAAGGGGGTTTTCCAACCAGATTCAAAGAACAAAAGAAAACAACACCACAAGTAACAGCTCCACCAAGAACACAATAAAACCAAACTTAAACTGTGACAACAAAGGAAAAAAAGGGGGGAGAGGATGGAGATTAACAGTAGCAAAGGACGATGAAGTGCAGAAATACTTATAAGATAGGGTACTACAATGAATATGGTAGGTACCCTTTTCATTACTTAATGGTAACCACCCTAGAAAAAACCACCACAAAAACACTTGACTTAAAAAAGGTAGCAACAGAGGAAAGAAGTATGGAACACAAACAAACAAAAACAAATGATAGAAAAACAAAAGAGAAGAATCAAACTAGATACAAAACTAAAAGAAAGCAATTTATAAAATGGCAGTAGGGAACCCACAAGTGTCAATAATTACACTAAATGTAAATGGATTAAACTTACCAATAAAAAGACACAGAGTAGCAGAATGGATTAAAAAAGAAAATCCAACTATATGCTGCCTACAAGAAACACATCTAAGCAACAAGGATAAAAACAAATTCAAAGTAAAAGGCTGGAAAACAATACTCCAAGCAAACAACACCCAAAAAAAAGCAGGTGTAGCAATACTCATATCTGATAATGCTGACTACAAGACAGAAAAAGTACTCAGAGACAAAAATGGTCATTTCATAATGATTAAGGGGACACTGAATCAAGAAGACATAACAATCCTTAATATATATGCACCAAACCAAGGAGCACCAAAATATATAAGACAGCTACTTATTGACCTTAAAACAAAAACTAACAAAAATACAATCATACTTAGAGACCTCAATACTCCGCTGACGGCTCTAGATCGGTCATCCAAACAGAGAATCAATAAAGAGATAGTGGCCTTAAACGAAACACTAGAACACCTGGATATGATAGACATCTACAGGACACTTCATCCCAAAGCGACAGAGTATACATTTTTCTCTAGTGTACATGGAACATTCTCAAGAATTGACCATATGTTGGGCCACAAAGACAATATCAGCAAATTTAGAAAAATTGAAATTGTACCAAGCATATTTTCTGATCATAAAGCCTTGAAACTAGAATTCAACTGCAAAAAAGAGGGGGAAAAACCCACAAAAATGTGGAAACTAAACAACATACTTCTAAAAAATGAATGGGTCAAAGAAGAAATAAGCGCAGAGATCAAAAGATATATACAGACAAATGAAAATGACAATACGACATATCAGAATCTCTGGGATGCAGCAAAAGCAGTAATAAGAGGAAAGTTCATATCACTTCAGGCCTATATGAACAAACAAGAGAGAGCCGAAGTAAACCACTTAACTTCACACCTTAAGGAACTAGAAAAAGAAGAACAAAGACAACCCAAAACCAGCCGAAGAAAGGAGATAATAAAAATCAGAGCAGAAATAAATGAATTAGAGAACAGAAAAACTATAGAAAAAATCAATAAAACAAGGAGCTGGTTCTTTGAAAAGATCAACAAAATTGACAAACCCTTGGCAAGACTCACCAAGGAAAAAAGGCACAGGACTCAAATAAATAAAATCCAAAATGAAAGAGGAGAGATCACCACAGACATCATAGATATACAAAGAATTATTGTAGAATACTATGAAAAATTATATGCCACCAAATACAACAATCTAGAAGAAATGGATAAATTCCTAGAACAATACAACCTTCCTAGACTGAGTCATGAAGAAGCAGAAAGCCTAAACAGTCCAATCAGCAGGGAGGAAATAGAAAAAACTATTAAAAACCTCCCCAAAAATAAAAGTCCAGGCCCAGACGGTTATACTAGTGAATTCTATCAAACATTCAAAGAAGACTTGGTTCCTATTCTACTCAAAGTCTTCCAAAAAATTGAAGAAGAAGCAATACTTCCAAACACATTTTATGAGGCCAACATAACCCTCATACCAAAACCTGGCAAGGATGGCACAAAGAAAGAAAACTTCAGACCAATATCTCTAATGAATACAGATGCTAAAATTCTAAACAAAATACTGGCAAACCGAATACAACAACATATTAAAAAAATGATACATCATGATCAAGTGGGATTCATCCCAGAATCTCAAGGATGGTTCAACATACGCAAAACGGTTAACGTAATACACCATATCAACAAAACAAAGAACAAAAACCACATGATCTTATCAATAGATGCAGAAAAGGCTTTTGATAAAATACAACACAATTTTATGTTTAAGACTCTCAACAAAATGGGTATAGAAGGAAAATATCTCAACATGATAAAGGCCATATATGATAAACCATCAGCCAACATCATTTTAAACGGCATAAAACTGAGGACTTTCTACCTTAAATCAGGAACAAGACAGGGTTGTCCACTCTCTCCACTCTTATTTAACGTGGTG
Organism: Saccopteryx leptura; assembly: GCF_036850995.1. Taxonomy (NCBI): domain Eukaryota; kingdom Metazoa; phylum Chordata; class Mammalia; order Chiroptera; family Emballonuridae; genus Saccopteryx; species Saccopteryx leptura. The sequence continues at coordinate 313,680,745 of NC_089505.1, read as the reverse complement.
CTAGAAGTTCTGGCCAGAGCAATCAGACAAGACAAAGAAATAAAAGGCATCCATATTGGAAAAGAAGAAGTAAAGGTATCACTTTTTGCTGATGATATGATCCTATACATCGAAAACCCGAAGGACTCCACAAAAAGATTATTAGAAACAATAAACCAATACAGTAAGGTCGCAGGATACAAAATTAACATACAGAAGTCCATAGCCTTTCTCTATGCCAACAATGAAATATTAGAAAACGAACTCAAAAAATAATCCCCTTCACGATTGCAACAAAAAAAATAAAATACCTAGGAATAAACATAACAAAGAATGTAAAGGACCTATATAATGAAAATTACAAAGCATTGTTAAGGGAAATCGAAAAAGATACAATGAGATGGAAAAATATTCCTTGTTCTTGGATAGGAAGAATAAATATAATCAAAATGGCCATATTACCCAAAGCAATATACAAATTTAATGCAATTCCCATCAAAATCCCTATGAGATTTTTTAAAGAAATGGAACAAAAAATCATCAGATTTATATGGAACTATAAAAAACCCCGAATAGTCAAAACAATCCTAAGGAAAAAGAATGAAGCTGGGGGCATTACAATACCTGACTTCAAACTATATTATAGGGCCACGACAATCAAAACAGCATGGTATTGGCAGAAAAATAGACACTCAGACCAATGGAACAGAATAGAAAGCCCAGAAATAAAACCACATATATATGGTCAAATAATCTTTGATAAAGGGGCCAACAACACACAATGGAGAAAAGAAAGCCTCTTCAACAAATGGTGTTGGGAAAACTGGAAAGCCACATGCAAAAGAATGAAACTCGACTACAGCCTGTCCCCGTGTACTAAAATTAATTCAAAATGGATCAAAGACCTAAATATAAGACCTGAAACAATAAAGTACATAGAAGAAGACATAGGTACTAAACTCATGGACCTGGGTTTTAAAGAACATTTTATGAACTTGACTCCAATGGCAAGAGAAGTGAAGGCAAAGATAAATGAATGGGACTACATCAGAATAAAAAGTTTTTGCTCAGCAAGAGAAACTGATATAAAAATAAACAGACAGCCAACTAAATGGGAAATGATATTTTCAAACAACAGCTCAGATAAGGGCCTAATATCCAAAATTTACAAAGAACTCATAAAACTCAACAACAAACAAACAAACAATCCAATAAAAAAATGGGAAGAGGACATGAATAGACACTTCTCCCAGGAAGAGGTACAAATGGCCAACAGATATATGAAAAGATGCTCAGCTTCATTAGTTATTAGAGAAATGCAAATCAAAACTACAATGAGATACCACCTCACCCCTGTTAGATTAGCTATTATCAACAAGACGGGTAATAGCAAATGTTGGAGAGGCTGTGGAGAAAAAGGAACCCTCATTCACTGTTGGTGGGACTGTAAAGTAGTACAACCATTATGGAGGAAAGTATGGTGGTTCCTCAAAAAACTGCAAATAGAACTACCTTATGACCCAGCAATCCCTCTACTGGGTATATACCCCAAAACCTCAGAAACATTGATACGTGAAGACACATGTAGCCCCATGTTCATTGCAGCACTGTTCACAGTGGCCAAGACATGGAAACAACCAAAAAGCCCTTCAATAGAAGACTGGATAAAGAAGATGTGGCACATATACACTATGGAATACTACTCAGCCATAAGAAATGATGATATCAGATCATTTACAGCAAAATGGTGGGATCTTGATAACATTATAAGGAGTGAAATAAGTAAATCAGAAAAAAACAAGAACTACATGATTCCATACATTGGTGGAACACAAAAATGAGACTAAGAGACATGGACAAGAGTGTGGTGGTTACCAGGGATGGGGGGAGGGAGGACAGGGGGAGAGTTAGGGGGAGGGGGAGGGGCACAGAGAACTAGATAGAGGATGGCGAAGGACAATCTGAATTTGGGCGAGGGGTATGCAACATAATCTAATGACAAAATAACGTAGACATGTTTTCTTTGAATATATGTACCCTGATTTATTAATGTCATCCCATTACCATTAATAAAAATTCATTAAAAAAAATAAATAAAAAAAAAAAAAAGAAAAAAAGAAAAAGATGCATGAATGTGTGTAAATTCTTCATAGTGGAAGTGTTGCCTTCCGGAGGAAAAGAATGCCAGTAACATAAAGACACTGAAACACAATAGTACGACAACACAGTGGAAGATAAAGAATCCGAACTAATTGAGGACTTAAAGTTCCCATAGGGAAAAAAATGCCACTGAGCATGGGGGAAATGTCTTCCCTGAAAAGTCTTGGGTCTCTTCCTTCATCAGCAGCTGTCTTTGTTTGTGTCTATCGCTGGCAGGCATGACTTACAAGTGTGACCCAGCTGAAATGAGCCCATTCGCTTCCTCTGAAGCTGCTCCTGCTTATGAGCTCAGAGCCAAGTAAGGAGAGAGACTAACCACACACACTAAAGACGTCGGTGAGGTTTTGTCCAGCGCTCCTGCTGCTGCAGACCTCGTGGATGATAGCAGCGAACCACCCCATCACCTCTGCTGGCTGGGACAGCGCACAGCAGAATCCTCTCAATTGCAAAATTCAGAGGTTCTCAGGAACTTGGGCCAAGAATAACGTTTGCTAGGAATTACTTCAGATATATATATATATATATATATATATATATATATATATATATATATATATATATATATATATATATATATCTGAACCTGTGACAAGTCTGCAAATTTGGCTTTTTCCTCCCTTCACTTCTTACTGAATCCTGTTTATCCATTTGCTACAACACTTGAAAACATTGGCCTGGATTAAGAAAAGGCAAAACCCAGCAAATCAAGAAATGAAAGATCCCAGAAGAGTGTATAAAGCTGGTCTTTTGAATTTTCAGAAGGCCATGAAAGGGATTAACGTTCGCACCGGAGCCCGATACATACCACCTGAGATGGAACCTGCTTTGGACCCATTTTGGCCTTTTCCCAGCCCCTGGCTCCTTTGCGGAAGAAGAATGCCTAACTCTAGGGGGTGTCTCTGGTCAGTGTGATTGTTCATGGTGCTTTCAGTTTTCACGTTTTGGCTTTCTTTTCATGAACTAATGAAAACAAAAGAGATATTTAGTGCTTTAAAAAGTTTTGTAGTCGGCCCTGGCCAGTTGGCTCAGCGGTAGAGCGTCGGCCTGGAATGCGGGGGACCCGGGTTCGATTCCCAGCCAGGGCACATAGGAGAAGCACCCATTTGCTTCTCCACCCCCACCTCCTTCCTCTCTGTCTCTCTCTTCCCCTCCCGCAGCCAAGGCTCCATTGGAGCAAAGATGGCCCGAGTGCTGGGGATGGCTCCTTGGCCTCTGCCCCAGGCGCTAGAGTGGCTCTGGTCTCGGCAGAGCGACCCTGGGAGGGGAGAGCATCGCCCCCTGGTGGGCATGCTGGGTGGATCCCAGTCGGGCACATGTGGGAGTCTGTCTGACTGTCTCTCCCCGTTCAGCTTCAGAAAAATACAAAACAAAAAAAAAGTTTTGTAGTCTACCTCCTTTTCTAGAAAACATGAACACATTTGAAAATAATTTCCATCTGTAACTTTGTGCAATTGTTAGGTCACCTTCTTTCCTGATCTATCTATCTATCTATCTATCTATCTATCTATCTATCTATCTATCTTAGGTGGCAGGAGGGGAGATATGTCCCACATGCTCTGCAACAGAGATCTACTTGGCAACCCCATCTATGGCTGTTGCTCAATTACCGAGGCTATTTTTAGCACCTGAGGCAGATGTGCTCAACCGAGCTATCCTCAGTGCTCGGGGCCATACTTGAACCAATCGAGCCATTGGCTATGGGAGGGAAGGAGGGAGAGAAGAAGGAGAGGGTGGGGGGAGAAGCAGATGATAGCTTCTCTCGTGTGCCCTGACCAGGAATTGAACCAGGATGCTCATATGCCAGTCTGACACTCTATCCACCGAGCCACCAACCAGGGGCCTTTCTTGATTTAGAGTAAGAATTATTGGGGGTTTTTATGACAGAAAAAAATTTTTACAACAAAGATATTTTATGTTAACAAGGTAAAAAGTATATGGAGTAAATAGATTTCAAATTGTTCCCCACATTTTCATTTTTAGACCAGAGATGCTTTTAAACCATGTTTTCAAAAACAACAGTAACTATTTATTCTCTTCTTCATTATTAGTTAACAAACTTGACTTCAGAAAATTGGGAAAGAATATGCCATACTGGTTAGGGCCATTCTCTCGTAGTCTTGTAAATTTCAGACCAACCCCATGTTCATGGACTAAAAGCCATGAGGAATGACCAGGGGGTGGGTAAGTGACCACAGCTCTCCTGGCCAAGCCAAGGCTGACTTCTCATGGTGTGTTTACACTACAGCTCAGCAATCGCTCAGAAACAACAGCTTGACCGGCAGACCAAACAAAAAGAGAGTTGGAGCAAGAGTAACCGGGAGGAGGCAAAGGCTTCTCTTTTCCTTTAGCATCAAACACACACAACAAAGAAAAAGAACAGACTCTTGATTGAATCTCAAAAAGGTTTAAAAATGTTTTGTTCTTCCATAAGAAAGGCACAGAGACAAAAAGACTCTTACTTTCCAAGCACAAATTTACTTGTAAACTTACCTATCTTAAAAAAAAGAAAAAAGAAAGTGATAAGAATTAGTGGTTTAAAATGTCACTGAAACTTTACTAAAAAATAAAATATCCATATGGTTAAAAGTGAGTAGCATGACTATTCCTCTGTGGCCATTACTTGCACGTTTAAACCTCTGCAAAAGAACAACACTCCAAAATCCAAAATGACTGAGTGAGTTTTAAAACAATGCTTCTAATTAAAGCAACAAATACATAACCAAGGGATAGGATTTAGGAGATCTTAAAAAAGTATGCCAAGCACTTTATATGAGCCCCACCATTAGTTACTGGTGCTTGCTGGCAATGGCCTGGACATCTCCACACCAATCACTCTGTGACTGGGTTGGGAGCATTTCTTTGTTGTAAAGCTAGCTGGTGCGTGTCTAGACAAGGCCTTCATTTCTTATAAACTGAGTATGCTATTGTCATGTGTATAATCAAAATTTGTTATTTTTAACAGCTCCTTTATCTTGTTCCCTTTCTAGTTAAGCTTGTCTATTTTCTCTAACATTAAACTGTGACATATTACTGTTGTTCTTCCAGACCCTTTCATGAAAGCAGCAGAGTCTGGCACTTACCAGCTTGTCATCGTTGGAAAGCTGTTTATGACGGCCGAGCCTGAACTTCTTCATTTGTTAGAGGGCTCGGCATCCATCCACTCCTCCCCTAAAAAATTATGGAATGCTTGGCCCTGGCTGTTTGGGTCGCTTGGTGAGAGCCTTGTCCCATTACGAGTTGATCCCCGGTCAGGACACACACAAGAACCAACCAATGAATGCATCAATAAGTGGAACAACAGCATGATGTTCCCCTCACTCCATTCCTCTATCTCTAAAACAACAACAAAAAATTCTAATTAATTTTAATGGGGTGACATTGATAAATCAGGGTACATATGTTCAGAGAAAACATCTCTAGGTTATTTTGACATTTGATTATGCTCCATTCCCATCACCCAAAGTCCAATTGTCTTCCGTCACCTTCTAACTGGTTTTCTTTGTGCCCCTCCCCGCCCCAACCCCCTCCCTCTCAACAAAAATTTTTTTAGCCCTGGCCGGTTGGCTCAGTGGTAGATCGTCGGCCTGGCGTGTAGAAGTCCCGGGTTCGATTCCCAGCCAAGCACACAGGAGAAGCTCCCATCTGCTTCTCCACCACCCCCCCCTTCTTCTCTGTCTCTCTCTTCCCCTCCCGCAGCCGAGGCTCCATTGGAGCAAAGATGGCCCGGGCGCTGGGGATGGCTCCTTGGCCTCTGCCCCAGGCGCTAGAGTGGATCTGGTCGCGGCAGAGCATCGCCCCCTGGTGGGCAGAGCGTAGCCCCCTGGTGGGCGTGCCGGGTGGATCCCGGTAGGGCGCATACGGGAGTCTGTCTGACTGTCTCTCCCGGTTTCGAGCTTCAGAAAAATACAAAAAAAAAAAAAAATTTAAAAATTAAAGAAATGCCCACTAGATGTTGGGTGTCAGGCACTCAAAAACAGACAAGATACAGTCTTACAATGATTCAGCCTTGTGGATTACACTGTAGCGGAGATGCACGTGTGTAAAGGGCATACATACCCTTTACATCTTGCAGATGCATCCGGCACCAGATGAAGATGGGGGTGGTGGTGATCTGTTCTACTGGGGGCCAAAAGGAAGTGGCAACATTAGAGAACATTGAGATTGGAGAGTGAATAGGGTCTGTGAAAGTGTTGGATAATAATAACAGCGAACTATCATCCAGAGCTCACTCTGTGTGAGGCACTGGGCTGGGCACTTTAGCAACATTTCATTCATCTCTTCTCAACACATCTCTTTGGTAGTTACTATTATTATCTCTAAAATGAGGAGGATATTGATGCCACAGATGGCTCAAGGTCACACACTCAAAATTACAACTTCAAGATGCTACCTGAGGCAATAGAACCACAGAACCCTGGCTTTTAACTACCACACCTCATTGTCTTCCCCTTTCTTGGCTTTGGTTGTAAACACTCAGTGTTTGTGTCCCTGACTGCGGCAGCTGCATCCACAGTTGTGATGTATCTGGGGAGAGGTGAGGGCTGGAAGGGAGAACAGGGTATGGCAGGAGGCTACCAGGCTGAGGGGCAGGTTTTACTCATAAGGGATTTCTTAAAACTAAAACAAAAAAAATTATATAAATTTAGTTCCACATTTTGGTTTGTCTCTTTCAGATGATATTTCATTTTCTCACTTAGTTCAAAGAAAAGAGGTGATTTTTTTCTCCTTTAAGATGAAAAGAACTGTGGGTCACATAATAGAGGCAAATAGACTCTCTCATTCTTGAGAGAGTTAAAATAAACAGACAGGCAACACGGTTTCAGCTATTGTTTAAATTCAGTCCAAAGGGATTTTCTAATCTCAAGAACTCCATTGTTTTATTTCAGGGTCAGGACAGTTTCCTACTTAGCACACAGGAAGGTTTTCTGTGAGGGAATTTAAAAAAGAGATATGCAAATATGCTGCTGAGATTAATAGGAAGACACAGCTTAGAGACACACAAAATGAAATACCATGACAGATAATATATTTTAGTTTCTTTTTTCCACAACATTATATAAATGCTCTTAATTAATATTAAAGCAAAAATTAATGAGAAATAGCCTTGTTGGGTTGATAAATGAAGTACAGTAATTTTTTTCAAGGACAATTTTTTTCTTTTTCTGATTTCACAAGTAATATATTTTATTGTACAACGTTTGGAACTAAATGGTATATATACAAAGAAATGAAAATCACCTATCAATCTCTACATTGTCAAAGCTATCCTTAGAGACCCACTGTGAACTTTGTGGGAGTATTTCCTGTGTGCCTGACTGGAAACATGGCACAATCTGGCTTCTCTCTTTCTCTTCACATACACGTACCTTGCCTGGCATATGGTAAGTGGTCAGTATGGTTGACACTATTTAACTAGAATTATTATATACCTTTTTATTTTAATTTTTTCTTAAGTGAGAAGCATGGAGGCAGAGAGACAGGCTCCCACATGCAGACCAACAGGGACCCACCTAGCAAGCTCCCTACCAGAGGCAATGCTCTGCCCATCTGGAGCCATTGCTTGGCAGTCGAGCTATTTTAGCACCTGAAATGAGGCCATGGAGCCATCTTCAGTGCTTGGGGCCAACTTGATCCAACAGAGCCATGGCTGCAGGATGAGAAGAGAGAGAGAAGAGCGAGGGGGAGCAGTGGAGAAGCAGATGATCACTTCTTCCGTGTGCCCTGACTGAGAATTGAACCTGGGACATTCATATGTCAGGTCGACGTTCTACCACTGAGCCAATTGGCCAGACCATACTTTATGTTTTAGCCAAACTGGAATCATAAAGTATATTAGTTTTGTTTCCAGTAAAACTGATAGTATTAAATAAGTATTAAAATAATCATATAAGTGGTATTAATCAGAATTCTTTGTATTACAAGAGCCAGAAACCTCAATTCATTTAATATAAAGTCTAGGGAAAGGTTCACTTTTTTGCATGGCCAAGTACAGGGGTTCAAACAATATTGTCATCACTTTTTCTCTCTTCTCTCATTTTTGGCTTAGTTTGTTTCTGTGCCTTTCGTTTGCATCTTGGATTTATTGTCTTCCTGCCTCACACAACCTTCCCCTAAATTGCTGAAAAGTCTTCAGTTGACATTTCTACCATTCCTAATGAAAACAAGGAAAAAAGACCATCTTTCCTCCTGGGCTTTAGAAGAGGGATAGCACAGAAGGCTCTAATTGTCCCAGCTTAGGTCCTGAACCAATCACCGGGTCCAGGGTGTGTGGCTCCACTATTGGCTTGAGATGTTTTCCTGCATGTAGAAAGTGGGGTTGCTAGTGGGCTTGAAATGAGTGTGATGACTCTACCACTTCATAGGACCACAGGAGTGAGGGAAGGAGCCTCCCAAAAGAAATGAAACAAAACAAAGCAAAAAAGAGAGTTACTAAGTGCTTTGGGCAAACAAAAACATAAGCAACCAGAGTCATCTATCTCAGTTGGAAAAAAATGTTGATTCAGCTTAGAATTAAGCCTCAGATTTATATGGATTTAGGATAAAAAAGGTATCTATAACATAGAGATACTATAAAATGATGTTTATATTTTTAGTTAATTTTTAACTGGAATATGTCTGATGATCTTTTGGAATGTTGTACATAGATTTGATAGCACACTGAATATTCTGAACTAAATTGGTTGGCAATTGAGATGCACTACACTTTAGGACTTACAGATTTCTCTTTCATTATGCACTTCAATTGAATATTCATTACCAAACAGCATCCTTGCAAAGTCCAAACAAGTGACCTGTCCCTTACCCTCATTATTTTTTGAGATAGTCTGTTCTATAAACCACATAGAATAACTTTAACATTTTTTTTTTTTGGTAACAAAAACAACTGTTGCTCTTAGAGAGGACCATTCCAATTAGAGGGTAAGATGAGAGATAACTGCTTTAGGCTACTACTAGCAGTGCTAACAGTAGTGCTTATTGGATGGGTTTTAAATATACAAAGAGGAACTAGAAAGCAACAATACTAGGAAAAATTGCTTATTTTGAAAACTCATTAGTTGCCTGAAGTTTTCAGTTGACTGATGTCATTAATTTCTTTTAAATTAAGGCCCTGGCCGGTTGGCTCAGTGGTAGAGTGCCAGCCTGGTGTGCAGGAGTCCCGGGTTCGATTCCCGGCCGGGCACACAGGAGAAGCGCCCATCAGCTTCTCTACCCCACCCCCTCTCCTTCCTCTCTGTCTCTCTCTTCCCCTCCCGCAGCCAAGGCTCCTTGGAGCAAAGATGGCTTGGGTGCTGAGGATGTCTCTGTGGCCTCTGCCTCAGGCGCTAGAGTGGCTCTGGTCACAACAGAGCGATGCCCCAGATGGGCAGAGCATCGTCCCCTGGTGGGCGTGCCGGTGGATGCCGGTTAGGCACATGCAGGAGTCTGTCTGACTGCCTCCCCATTTCTGGCTTTGGAAAAATACAAAAAAAAAATTTTTTTTTTTTTTGTTAAAAAAACAACACACACACACACACACACACACACACACACACACACTATGACCAATTTGACTTTCTGAGTTCTCACTGTATAATCACCTAAAACTGATTCCTAGTAGTGAGGCTGGATTTATGTACAGGTACATCAGGTGTGAAAGAATCACTGTGATCGTTGCAGGAAGTCATTTAGGCACCAGGGGTGGGCGGATGGAAGAAGCAGTCCACCTTGCTCTCCAGGCATGTAGGTTAGGTTTTACTCTTTAGGATATTTCAAATGCTTTCAAATAAATTACTTCATAGTCTACAGACAGAACTGGGCTCAGAATTGGGTAAGTTTGAGTTATTTTTATCATCTATGCTTTTTCTGAAAAATTCTTTTCCATATATAGGATTCCTTCCTCCATATTCTCCCCCCTCCCCAGTTAGCCTGTCTTCTTAATTGTCCCTACCTCCTGCAATAAGATGTCCTGTTTAATAAGTTAAGTAACATGCCATGAAATCCAGGCTCCAGAGAAGAGAGAGGCAGGATTGGTGCCAGCGTTGCCCCTGGACACGGCCTCCACCTGTGTCTTCTCCTTGGTGCTTCTTGACCTGGGACAGTGCTTCGGGCAGACTTTCCTTCCAACAGCTTCACTCTTACACAAATATGCTTTTGCTTTTTTTGTAGTATGAACCGTCCTTTTTACTCTCCAGCCCAACCCCCTGAATATGTTGCTGAATTGACACCTCTTATGTCAAGCCACTTAGGTGAGCCATTTTCTTACCATCACAAGAGTTGACCTGGTGCCAGTATATTGTAGGAACTGATGATTAACTCACAGTTCTGTAGTTTCTTTGCCTGTTCTTTCAGACAGAGTAGTTCTACCGCTCCCCTCCCCTTCCCTAGTTTCTCTGTTGTAATTAGGATTCTCGATGCTTTAGTGACTGGTTTCTTTTTTATTGCATTAGATACTGCCCCACCTTTTCAAGGAAAATGTTCAGCCAGTCTGATTTCTGCACCCAGAAGATCCCGTTCCTGAAGCCTATCAGGTTTCATTAGAATGTTAACCCTCAGCTGGTTCATTTGTTGCACGGTAGGCTGCAGACATGCCACAGAGAGAGATGGAATTGTTTGCAGCTAATAGGAACTGTAGGGATAGTAACTCATGATGACTGTTAACCAGACAACTTAACAGTGATTTATCATGTTACCTGTCTCAGAGAGGAAGACATACAGTGGAAACTTTCCCTGTGGATGAATAAAGTCTGAATTTAAGTTGTGTAGCGATTAGAGAACATTGATTCAGGCACCTGCTATGTAGTTATTAAGTGGAGGAAAAAAATGCCTCTGGTTCTCTGTGTCTTGGTCACTGCAGGGATGGTATTTTGACATTTACACAGCAAACAACATGGTTACTGCTTCTTCTTTTAACTATCTCTTCTTAAAATGTAAGCAAGCAGGACTATCTATGGAAAAGCTGAAGAGTCAATTATGAATAGAGAGGTTCAATATCACTTCAGGTCACACAAAATGAGAAGTAACTGGCCAAATATTAACAGAGCAAGATGATTTGTTTTGTTGCAGTTAATAGAACATACTTTCTGGATCATTCCTAATGATAGCAGTAGTGATTCGCATTAGAGAGCGTCCATTTCCTCCTGTACACATTTTTTTATTGCTATGTAACAAGCCATCCCCAAACTTGATGTCTAACAACAATAACCACCGCTTCTGAATTCAGGAAGGCTCTGCCTTGAGGTCTACAACATGGTTGCCGTAGGGCCGTAGCTGGAGCTGGAACCCTGGAAGACTGGAGAGCATGGGGCTGTACAAGCATCTCATAAAGTCTCAGGGCTTCTTGTGTGGTCTTTCTACGTGAGCCAGCTTGGGCTTCCTCACAGAATGGTGGCCTCTTGTTACACGGAGACTTAGCGCTTCACTGTGAGTGTTCCAGAGAACCAGGTAGAAACCACGTTGCTTTTATGACACTGCCTCAGAAGCACCACAGGGCATTTTTACCTAACTCTGTCAGTCACCCAGTTCCTAAGGTTGAACCAGGTTCAAGGACAGGGGAGACAGACTGCCACCTTTAAATGGCAAAAGTGTCAAACAATTTGCAGACATATTTTAAAAGCTCCACACTCCTCTAAGACAATATCACTATATTCTTTGGTTTGAATTTAAACATTATAAAGCCAGGAGCCACCATCGTGGCCATTCACATGCAGGTTTGTAGTAGATTCGGACAGATAGTAATGAAACAACAGAGCCAAAAACTGGTGGACCATCATCTTTAATCCTAGCTTGCACCTGGTGGGCAAGTAAAAACACACACTGGGCTCCAAAACCCACTCATTCAGTGCTCACAAAGCTACTGACTTATCCGAGTTTCCTAGAATCAAAGGTTTCTAGCTCACCAGACTTATTCACCTCTGTTTCCCATCTCCTTCCTTCTCCCTGCACAAACTCTGCACAAACTGGCCTCTCACTCAGCACTCCACCATCTTGGCTGCTTCTCCTGGTCTCCTCCACGTGGCCTCTCTCTGATCTCCTCTCTAATGCTAATCTCAGGAACCAAGAGAGCAAGCTCCCAGTCTGCCCCACTTTATAGTGCAGAAATCAAAACCTTTAATCCAATATACAAAATAGGGAAGTCTCTGATACAAAGTCACTTATCTGAGGCATGATGGAATTGCACCACCCCACATCAAAAAGGGTGGGAAAGGCTTAGTCCTAAAATGAAACCCCAGGTTACAAGAGTCCTGCCTGCCCACAGCCTGCCCCCAACGCACATTAATACAATCATGCCCATTCCAAGCATAATGGCAACCAATATCATCACCTGGGTGACGGGCCTCCATGTGGGCAGCACCATCTTTAACAAAGTGAGCACAATATATTTTATCTGCCCAACAAACATGTTTTATTTTTCCTTTAATCCTGAGTTCTCAATTGACTTAAAGAGGTGAAAGGCACATATTCATTGTAAAGTCCCAGTGCAGATCAGTATATTCAGTGACATACCATGAACACTATGGTGTCTTTGTGCATTTCAAATTGGCCCAATTCATATCAAGCATCCTATACACCATTAATAAAGAGTAACAGAATGAATGAATGAATATATAACAAATGAGTTCACATATCTGCCATCAATCAAAATCTGCCATCTATTTGGCTCTCAAGCCAAATAGATTAGATGCCAACAGAATGAATTATAACTTGGCATCTTGGGTGAGGAAATATAAAATATAATTAGAATTGCATTTGTTTTGTTTTATTTTATTTGTACATATTATTTAGTCAAAACGCAGCTACATATATTGAAATAACTGCCTGGTGGATGACAGAAGGCGGAGATGAGAGCATGTTCTCAAGAGCATTAGGAGGCTGCAGGTTGAGTGTTTGAAATGTACAAGCTGCAGGCTCCCCAGGACCCTCTGTGCTAACAGAAGGAATATGGGACCCTCTCAGAGGCTGAAAGGGAGTTGCATGTAGTCTTTACCCTGGGCCACTTCCTTTCTCTGAAAAATCAATGCCCTGGTGGAGACCTAAGACATTTCTATAATTCCAGATGCTCCAAATCCTGACAATTTCACATTTATAAGGTCAGAAGGAATTTTGGTTCAGGCTCCATTTTAAACCTAAATGTCCTCGTTTTTTTTCTACTTGTAGACTGGCTCTGGTGTGACCATCTGCTTGCTCTGGGAGAGTTCTAGGTAGGGGTCATGTACCTGAGTCCTAGGCCAGGGTCCCCACAATGACCCCACCTCCCTATGATCCCCTCTGATGGCCCAATGTCATCCCCTGAAGAGGTTATTCCCATCTGCAACCCTGAGCTGAGATATTATCACAATATATATAATTTGATACCTGGGACTTTGGACCTGAGCATATTTACATTTTAGGAAGTTCCTGCTGGTAGCAGTGGGAAGAGACCTTTGGTAAGGGCACCAGCTAGGGTGAGGCTGCAAGGGTCCAGATGTCAGGAGACGTGGGCCCAGATTAGGAGAGTGGCCGTGCGGGTGAAAATCAGCCAACAGACGTGAGAAGTTTGCGGGGGCAATGTGTGAGTGTGTGAATTGCTTCGGGTGGAGGGGCAGCGTTGGTCTGGGAATACATCGTGATAGAGGCCTGGCTGGGTAGGTGACGTGTGATTACTGAGATGAATGGGAGGGAAGGGCTCTGGCTGGGGTGGGGAAAGTCAGGAAACCAGGGAAAGTTGCTTTTGGTTATATTTCAGGTAGGCGCCCAGCCTTTGCTACTGGCGGAGAAGAAATGCTGGTTGGCAAAGGGCCTTTACTTAAAGCAAAGAGCTTCCTTATCTCTCTGGGCCTGCACAGATTGCTTCTTGACCTGCAGAACAAAATTTCCGTGAGTGTTACTGAAAAGCAGGCTCCCCCACTTATTAAGGACCCTGATTGTAGGAATGAATGGGAAAGAGAACCAATGTGAGAACACTAGCTCTGGGAATTGATTTCTTGTGATGGACCAGATTGTTCTCAGCCTGGAAAAATGTCAGTGAACGTGACCAGGTATTTTCGGAAATGGCATAGACCTCACTGCTAGGTGACTTTCAACAAGGAGCTGTTCCTGTAAAACTCCAGAGGGCATTTGGGTGTGTGAAGGGTAATTTGATTGTCACAGGACTGAGTGCCTCTGGAATTTCTCAGGTAGAGATCATGAAAATGACCTGCTGTATTGGACACTCATGTGAGAAAGACTTATGCTCCCCACGGGATGCCAGGAGCCCTGCGCTGAGACACACGAGGCTCAGCTGTCAATATGCACTCATCCTTATAATATTGTGGTTCTTTGACTTTCACTTACGGGGAGATCGAATGTGTCCATTGTAGTTAGTGAAACCAAAATGTGAGAAACCAGCCCTAAGTGAGCCCAGGCTTCCTGCCTCAGGTCCTTTTGGGAGGAGCTTGGCCAGGAGGAACTGCTGGTGGTGGTGCAAAGGGACTGGGGTTGGGCCGTGTGAGAAGAGGTGGGCAGAGACTCAGGAACTGTCCTCCTCAGGCCTGGCACTAATGTGTCCAAGGGACCTCCGGAAGCTGGAAAAAAACACAATCCTGGGTGTGTGTGGGCTGTGGGCCTGGCTGGAGGGGCAGGCTCCTGGTACTGGCCAATACTCATCTACAAGAAGCAGTTGACCTAATTTTCACACAAGAGAAGAGAGAACCCTTGTCTGTGACCTTTCTTCCATCAGAGACATCAGCATCTTGTGGTACCTGCCCTTCTGTGCTGCATAGCTCAGGACAATCTGCCAGTCTTTATCAGAGGACCAACTTGTCTGCTGGGATACTTAGTAATGAGAGTTCCATGACTGATTTGGGGCTTTCCTGGGGCCAGAGGATGCTCAACCAGCATGAAGCCTCAGATGCCCTGAGAGTGGGGTGTGGAGCTGGCTTAGCTGCTGAGTGACAGGGAGCTCCAGCGTCCCTGCTGGGACATGATGCCTGACTCCCAGAAGAAAGCTGATCCTCAAGGGGTGGCTTAGAATACACACAGCGTCTCATTGGCGCAAGGTGACACAGGGCATTTGGTTTCAGCTTTCAGGGCTGATGCCTAATCCTGCTGCCGTTGTCCAGCCAGGTGTGAGATGGAGCTTTTTTCAGGGTGGGCTCCTTGTGGACAGACCTTCCTGACATAAAGCCCAAAGTGGCACTGATCTTTCAGAAAAAGCAGTGAGATTCTGAATTGAAGGAATAATAACTGCCAACCTCTGAGTCTTGCAAGAACCAGCATACTTCTGCAGCAGCACAGGGAGTTGTGTCTGCCCAAGCATAGGGTGTTCACGAGCATCTGTGAACCGTCAGCCAAGGGCCGGGTGCTGTGCTTTCGCCCGGGGCATTGACCTCAAGGAGCTCTCAGTCTGAAGGGAGGGCAGGCAGGCAGGAGAGCACACAACTCAATGGAGTAAAATGCGTGCCATGAGAGACGGATGTGGAAACAGGGAGGTGGCAGAGAGAAGGGCTCACCAGTTCTGCACAGGGGGGTACAGGAGATGTAGCCAGAGAAAGTCCCCGGAAGACATGAGTGCTGGGGCTTGAAGAGTGCGTATAAATCCGCCACGTGGACGGAGGGCGTGGGGGTCCAGGAGGAGATGTGGCAAACACAAAAGTGTGACAGTGCAGAATAGTATGTTTGTTTCTGGAGGTTGTGAGCAGCTTCTTGTGAGTGGTTACAGAGGGTGGCAGGGTAGCAGCAGGACGTGGGCAGTCAGGCTGGGCCAGGCCATGGGGGAGCCTCATGCTGTGCCCAGGAGCCTGGATGCCATCTTGCAAATGAGGCACCTCCTTGAAAGGCTTTAGGCCAAGGTGTAGCGTGTGAGAGCTTCTGCCAGAGGAAGTTACTGTACCAAAGTGTGTTGGCCGGATTGGGGAGGGGCAAGATTGGAATTTGTCAGGTCAGTTTTAGGAAGCTGTTTCAACAGAGAGTCTTAGCTATGAAGGTCATGGTTAAGGCACTGGCCGTGGAGTAGTTCAAAGGCACTTCTGTGATGCATTCAATAAGTGAACACAATAGAATCTTCTGGTTGGCTATGGAGTGTGAGGGAGAGAAGGGAAAAGTGAGGGCTCTAGAGTTCTGAATTGGGTAATTGGGTCATAGTCATGCCAACCAGAAGGGTGAGGTTTTTAGAAACTCTTTTTTGGTTGAGGTGGTTGGGTATGGGAGAGGGTTGGGGAAAAACAGGCAGAGATAATGAGTTCAGTCGAGCTTAGTTTAAACAAGGCACTTGAGGTGTTTGTGACATGTTAGGGGGAGATGTTCAGCATGCAGCTGGGTCATTAACATATTTAACATATGCAGACTTGCAGTCAGCAAGTAGATACGGAGATACAGGGATAGAGAGAAAGGAAAAACTAGTTGGGAAAGCATTGTTCCTGTCCTTCTGCTCAGCAAGCGTGTGCCCAGTAGAGCATGCCGTGGGACACCCTGACCTTCTATTTTCACCACATGCCGGATGCCTCTCCGTTTGAGCACCTGGCCTCACTAAGTGCAATGCAGAGCACAGGTTGGCAGGCTAATGGCCTGTGGGCCAGTTGAGGCCACCACTAGGTTTTTAAATGGTTAAAATAATTTTTTTAAAGAATATTTTATGACATAAAAATGATATGAAATTCCAATGTCAGTGTTTATAAATACAGTTTGATAGGAACACAGTGACACTCACTTATTTGTGAGCCACTTATGGCTGCTTTGGCAATGTCATGGCCGAGTTCACACAGGGACTTGCTCCCGGAGAATAAAATATGTACTGTCTTATCTTTTACAGATAAAGTGTGCTGACCCCTGCTCTAGTGCTCAAACATGCACTGTTTAGTAACATGCCACTTAGCACAAGCCGAGCTCAGCACATAAACGTCTATACATACATGTTACTGTACATGATTGTGGAGAAAAATCCTTGTGTATTTGATGAGTGATTTGAAACAGGCAAGGGACTTATTGGCTGGAAGCAACTTTGCCTCCTATACTGGCTTCAAATATCCCTGTCCTGTAAACCGTGTGGGATGGAGATGCATATTTGGAAATCAACAGAATAAACTCCGTATCAGTTTCCTATTGCTGTTATAGCAAAGCATCACAAACATAGTGGCTGAAAATGACACAGATGTGCGACTTTAGAGTGCTGGGGGGTCAGAATCGCAAAATGGTCATAGAGGGCTAAAGTCAAGGTGTCATCGGGCCTTTCTGGAGACTCGATGGCAGAATCCATTTTCTTGCCTTCTCCAACTGCTGCCGTCTGCCCCAGTTCCTTGGCTCATGGCCCCTTCTCTGTCTTCAGAGCCAGCAACCATGGTGGAGTCTCTGTAGTGTCACATCACTCACTCTGACTCTTCTGCCTCCCCCTTTCACTTACAGGGACATGGGCCCATAATCTAGGAGACACATCCCATCTCAGGGTCAACTGATTATTGTCAACCTTAATTCCCCCTTGCCATGTAACACAACATAGTCACAGGTTCTGAAAATTAGGACGGAGACATTTCGGAGGGGGGGGGGTCACCATTCTGCCTCCCCAGATGGGGATAGGTGTTTGGGAATCAGGTGACTGAGCATGATATTTAAAAGCAAGAGAAGAAAGGGCAGCACTCATGGAAAAAACGTGAAGTGGAAGAGGCGTAAGGAAAACTCCTCGCCGGACACCTGGATTGAAAGGGCAAAAAGAGAGGATTCTAAAAAGGAGACTGAAATTGGAAGGACCAGGAAAGTATGTAATTAGGAAAGCCAGGGGGAGAGTCCCAAGAAGAGATGCCAATGCCACATTGTCAGGAGAGATGTAGAAAGTAAGGGAGCTACTAGAGTTGGAGATTTGGCCATTAGGAGAGGCAATGGATGCCTGATGGCTCAAGGAGACCCAGTGTCCATGCTCCTGTCCCCTTTTAAGCCCCTGTGATTTGTCTGGGACCCAGAGTGAAGCATGTGATTTTGGCCCAACCCTCATATTGCATATTCCTGTCTGACTACAGTAATTGCTTCCGGGGCAAGTACTTCATTTAATTTGTTTCAATGAGAAGCAATGAGATTTGTTCTGGGATTCCTGGGAGACAGTTTACTGTAAGAATCTTTCAGGCTCACAGCTCCAGTCTTTAGACCCAAATGAAGAGGATGTTGATATTGGACCCCACAGGAAGGAGCAAGGGAGAGAGAAGAGAGCACAAAGAAGGAGAGGATAAGAAAGAAAAATTGATCCTGATGACATTTGAACTTTGATCAAGCCAGGTCAGATCTTCTCATTTTTGAAAACAATATATTTGTTTTTATTTTGCTTAAGTCAATTAGAGCCATGCATTCTGTCACTTAAACCAGTGATCCCTAACCTTTTTTTGGCCACAGACTGGTTTAATGTCAGAAAATATTTTCGCAGACTGGCCTTAGATAAATGTATCACGTGACTGAGACAAGCATCAAGAGTGAGTCTTAGACGAATGTAACAGAGGGAATCTGGTCATTTTTAAAAAATAAAACATCATTCAGACTTAAATATAAATAAAACGGAAATAATGTAAGTTATTTATTCTTTCTCTGTGGACCGGTACCAAATGGCCCACGGACCGGTACTGGTCCACAGCCCGGGGGTTGGGGACCACTGACTTAAACCAAATGAGTCCTAACCCATCTAGAGGCCTTTGGAGTTTTTTGCAAGTGCAGAACCAGTAAGTGGAAGCCCAATGATAAGGGCATTTCACAGAAGGCAAGTAACTCTCATAGAGATGTACACGCCGAGCTGACTTTCCTGAATTCAAAGATGCAACCCTCAGGGTACACAGAGAGCTGATTCCCCTGGGCTATGATGGCTCTGGGACAGCACTTCCCGAAATGTGAACCCCAGACTGATGACATCAGCCTCACTTGGGAATTGGTTAGAAATCAAAATCCTTAGATTTCTCTGGAATGATGAAATAAGAAACTCCAGGGATAGAAGAGCCCATCAGTTGGGGTTTTCATAAGCATTCAAGTGATTGTGGCATACACTGAAGTTTAGAACTTCTTGCTAATCCTCAATGGCTGTTTCTGACTCTGGCCAAGGTCACTGGAGGGTCATACGGGATACGTGAGGATTCAGTGGATCTTGATGTCAAGGGAAACTTGAGACGTGATTTCCCTGCTGAAATGGAATGCTCCAATTCTTAGCTCTAAATGCCTGGTTCGCAGTCTCACGGCAACACCATGATTTTGTGATATAAGTTGAGACACAGGTCTGGGTTTTCCTAAAACATCAAAGTGCAGCAATTTGGGGACTCAGATTTCTCTTTTAGAGATTGTACTAGTTGATTTGATCTTCTTAGTCACTGCTATTTAACCATACTAATGCTTAATGAAATGTGACGTTCTGGGACAGAACGTGATAAATGAGGCAGCAACCCACATTTCCAAGCAAAAGGCAGTGTACAGAAGTAGATGTCCTCCATGTAATATGGAAAATGACTTTTCAATTATGAATCCCCACCCTGTCCAGGGCTGTCCAGGCAGGGCACTATAAAGGCGTTTGAATTTATGGGGGCATGTTTCAGAATGGAGAGGACCAGCAATACTGTCCATTAAGGTGGAGAGGACGATGATCTCTAAGGTCTGGACTGTTTTTCTCAGAGGTGGGACTTCCTGCTCTAAGTGCTTTTGCCTTTCTTCTCAAAGCAGAGCAAGCTTTAATGCAGTGGGAAAAGAGGGGCTTGGAAGTCACAGAGCCTGAATTCGAATCTTGGGGCTGTCACTTAGTTGCTGCATGACCTCAGGCATGGAACTGAGTGCATCTGAGACTCAATTTCTCATTCAGAATATGGGGGTAACAATACCCATCTTCTGTGGTGGTCATGAGGTTTAGAAGGAATGTGAGAAGTACTAGGCACTTACTATGTGCTCAGTCTGTGTTTCTCTCTTCTAACCACCTGCATTTAAATTCTTATTTTCCTTCTTTCCCCTTGTCCCTGGTGACCTAATACAGCTCTCTTGGTCTCACGTCTGGTATTTCTGCCAGACATTTCCTCTGCCAAGTTCCCAAGTCTCCAGAATCACTCTCTCCTCTCCTCTTCCAAAAGTAAGCTCCCTTTTCCTATACTTGACATTGCTGTCATTATCTCATTAAAGAAATTGATTCTCCAGGTGAACCTGACAGGCTAAAGCCTCCCAGGTGGTAATGCTTTGCTCTTTCCAGCCCCCAAAAGATCAGATTAGGTCACAAGACACCCCAGTTGGCAGGAACTCCAGAGGAGACGCTTGGAGCAGGTTAGTGATTCTGGGACTCCTCTCATTCATGGATTCCTCCCTGCCTTTCACCATTCACTCAGGCAATCCACATACAGTGAGTCCCAAGTATACTAGCCAGGTACTGCACTAAGTTACAGGGGATAGGAAGATGAATCCGACAGTCCTCAAATGCAAGAAGCTGAGACTCAGGGAGCAGACACACATAAGCAGACAGTTAAGAAACTCAGAAAATTACAGTAATGGATAGAGTGTTGGACAAATACAGAAGAGAAGCCCAGCTTCAACAAGATTGAGTGTACCAGCCAGGAAAGACTTCCTGAAGGTGATAATGCTTTCAGGAAGGCCAAGTCTTAACAGATCAACGGGTAGCTGAAGTTGCCAGCCGAGGGTCTATTAGGTAAAGAGACTAGCGTTGCCAATGTCAGAGATCACACAGTGTATGCATGGCAACCACTGTATGGTTATCTGTGTCTATGGAAAGCCACTAATTTAATCTAAGGCATGGAGAGCCCTTAAAAATGTTTACTGGGCAGGGAGGGGCCAATCAAATTTAACTAAATTTCTATCTAAAATTTCTTCAGTGCTTACCCTGCACCGAGCCCTGTTTTAAGAATTTCACATTTTGTTGAGTCATATGATGTAGATCTCTTCTGGTGGAGGATGGCCTTGGGAAGAGGAGGACTGGAGGCAAGGAGACCAGTCTGAAGCGGGAAAGACTGCGTGTGGAGGGGAAGGGAGAGAGGTCAAGCTGGGGGAATGACGGAAAACGGAGCCCTAACAGGGCGAGGGGGCAGGAGAGCAGCCAGGCGAGGGGGGAGGCGGAATCCCGCGGGAGGCGCTCCTAGAGCCGGGAGTCATCACCTCCGCTGGACTCAAAATCGGGAAATCTTGTCTGTGCTCCGTTTTTGGCCTCTTCACTATCCGGTGTCATTTTGCTCTTTCCTAGTAGGAACCAGCTCTCCCGCCCACCTAGCTTCACTCCACGCATCTGTTGCCGAGAGGAAAGCCCGCAGCAACCACGGCTTCTCCTCAATCTGTGCAGTGACAGCTTGAGAACTGGTAGTAGCAGCCGCCATGCTTCCGCCGTGAACCATGAGCATCCATCCAGTGAGGTTCGAATGCCCTCAAAGGCAGAAAATTTCCGTTGTGCCCCTTCTCTATGACGACGCATGCCTGAGCTGTCGCCTGCCTGGTAGAGATGCCTGCGTTTCCTCAGCACCGTGGAAGCTCGGGGCTTGTTTCCCAGGCGTTGCCAGTGGCGCCGCCGTCCAGCAGAGGGCAGCATCGAGACGTTAAGGACCCGAGCGCCCGGGCTATGGCGCGAGTTGCCAAACATCAGGACCCACGCTTGTTCCAGGTGCTAACCTTTTAAGCAATTCCCCGGGGAGCCTTTCATGCCCTGCGTGGGCTGCCCCCAAAATGAGCAGGTGATAGGAATGAAATTTTAAACAATTCTATCCCGTAGAATGAAAATGAGGTATCATTTAGCATTTTATCAGTTGATGACACATTCTTCCAGCTTAAAGGTGGTTTTGTTCAGATGCAGGAGCGGGTGACATGTTTGTCACCGTTCCCTCCGCCCCCCAGCACTGAGCATCGAAGTGGGGGTGCCACCAGCAGCCGGGGGGGGGCACCTGGGAAAGGCTGAAGCCCCAGGGACGAGGGGCTGAGGACCTGGCACCTGAGCAGAACGGAGCGACGCAGCTGAATGGATTAAGGATGCGAAGGACGCAGGCACATTTCCAGCCAGGCTGTGATCAGGCGCAAGGCGGCAGGGCGCAGCCTGCTGAGGGAAGCTGAGAAGGCAGAAGGTCAGGGGAGGCAGGCAGGCTTTGCTTTTCCATCGGCCACAGGTGTCTCCTTCCATATTGATTCTGTGGATCAGCAGGGAGAAGTGTTGAGCATTTTCTTTGTCCTTCATCGCCTCCATTGACCTGCTTTCCTTCTCCCCTGCCTCCGAATGCACTTGAGCAGTTTCCTGGGCACAGCCTCAAGGCTGAAATTGGCCCTGAATCTTTTCCTTTTTAGTCGGAAGGGAGGGACCCGTTTTGTCTCCATTTTCTGTTTCCACACTGTGCATGCTGAGTCAATGTTGCGGAAAGTGAGCTGGCCCTGGGCAGCGTCCTTACAGAAAACAAGCAGAGGTGTGTCTCCATCACGGCCCACAGCTGTCAAAATTCAATAAATTCAGATGGGCACATTTATAGAGACCAAGAAGGGAAGAGTAAGCCCAGTTGGAGGAACTGGTAAAATGCTGTCGGGTCCTCTTCCTTTAGCCAGATTAAATATGACTTTGGACAAACATTTCTTCCTGCAAAAAAACCCCAAAACAAACAAACAAACAAAAAACCAAAAACCCTGAAATCTTTGCTGTTCTCCAGTGTACTTTATTCCTTTACAGACACTACTGATTCCTTCCTGTGGATGATTACATTCCAGTCCCCCTCCCCCTCCTCCCACTCATGTCTCTTATTTGGTAATAATGAAGACCATAAGATGCTTACTGGCAAGTGATTTGACTTTGAAGTGAAGTATTGCTTCTGCTCGATAGAGGTGATATATTTGGCTGATCAAATTAAATCCCTACCTGGTACAGGCACAGGGAACGTTTGTAACTAGCCTAAGAGCCCAAAACATATTTAGGAATTTGTATTTTATTCTTTTATTTGAATTAGATCATCTTGAAAATATTCCTGCTGTTTGAAAGTGTGTTAGCAGTGAGTCAGGAGAGTAGTGGGCACCGTGATTCAGGCTCCTCTCCTTGTTACTAGGAGAACGGGGGTGGGGCGAAGAATAGAGATTTGTGATTGGACGAAACCGGCTTTTCACTTAAGCTCCTCTGAGCTCCCATTTTCCCAAATGTAAAACGGGAGTAATAATAATAGTTGTCTCATCATGGACACAAATGTGCGTACGGTAAAATAACGTCTATGAAATGCCTGCAGCAGAATGAAGTATCAGTCTCCCTTTCTGCTTCCTCTTTTCTCTTTTCCTCCTCCTGCAGTCAAATAATGTCATCCGAAAGAGCATTAATGTAGAGACAGTGGAGACTTACCTTATAACCTCAGTTGTATATAAATTCACTTGAACCCCTCCCCTACAACATTCAGAAGATGGTATATTTAGATTTGCATTTTCTGTATTTTATTTCTGTATTTATCTGTCTGTTGAATACTGGCCAGTTATCCAGCATTTGGACGTGTATATCTAGGTATCTACTGGCCAGCAGCTTTCATTCCCCCTCTGCCTTTCTTCCTCTCTCCCTCTCTCCACTCTCACAAAGCTCTCTTATGAAGCTCAAGTCACAAATACTTCACTTCTTCATTTATTTTCATTGATGACCTTTGTACAGAATATCCAATTGGATGAGACTTTGCTCATATCCATCCACACTCTATGTGATAATTTTGGATGCCTTTGATGGGTCTGATACCTACCTCCCTGCACAGTACAAGATGGGTAGGTATTCGGTGTCTGCTAATCCCTGAGTGAGCCCAGTTCACCACATGAGGGACTAAGAAAATCTGCCTTTATTTCTGAGCTGAGATCCCATTGGCCATGAGCCTGCTCTCCAGAATACTCCAGATTGTAGGTGGCCTCTTCCCTTGAATTTCTTTTCCTGGCCGGGTCTTGCTATTTTCCTCAAGACTTTCTCCCGTGGCATGGCTGCTCACGTGTATGGTCTCATCATTGTATCAAAGACCTCAATGTAACCCTTGCTGTAACTTTCACGACAGCCAGGACATTCACTGGCCACAGTTAACTGGGCCTCACTTGAGTCTTGCTGGTTGATTGAGAATCATCCCCAGGAAATCGGAGGATGGAAAAGTGCACCTGTCTCTTGCCATCACAGATAAAGTGTATGAAGACCAGTTTGCCTGTCCTGCTCAGAAATCTGACCATGTTCCTTTTTTGCGTTGCGTCCTGGCCTTCAGGGCGACTCTGGAAGCTGGGGAAGTAGGCTGATCACACTGTCTTGTCACCTTAAGCTTTTGAGAGCAAAACAATGATTAGAGGTGAAAGCGGAAAACAGATACTCACCTTTTGTGCCAGGAAGAACTGTTCCCTTTTGGTTGTCCAGGATACGCTTTCACAGAACTTGTCAGTTTTTCCTTCTCTTAGGCATTTTGAATGGACACACTTTTTGTTAAATTGGGGGACAACAGACTTACCAACGCAAGCAAATTAAGACGGAGAGCTGAAACATTTTACTGAATGATCCGAATTAATGGCATTCTTTGTTTGAGTTACCCAAAGTGACTGAGTTAAATTTTTTTCTATTCAGCTATTCAGATAATAATAATTCTCAACATCACTTTGTGTGTGATCATGATCTTTAGATTTGAACTAGTTGGAAATCAACAAACAGAGAGAAGAGAAAACCCCACCACAATCACCAAAGCAAACTGAAGCTATAATCTTAATTTTGTATAAAAGATAGTTAGAGAAATATGTATCTATCGGGGTAAAAATGTTGAGGTTGGCATGCAGTGGTTTTCTGAAACGATGAAAGGTTGCTATTGACATTGTAAATAAAGAAAGGCACTGTACCAGTTACATCTCACAAGGTAAAACTTGCAGTTTCGAGAATCCTCGGGCCAGATGAGAGGGGCACTCAGCTCACTGACCAGGGGCCAGGTCAGTCCTGGAGGACCAGCTATGTTTTCCCTGTCCTTGCAGCTTCCACTGTGCCCAGGCTTCTCAGATACTGACCCTGTCTTCCCTGGCAAAGCACACAGTACCCACAATGGCTGGAAACCATGGCGGTGGGTGGGTGCTGGCAGGCGATGTTACCTTTTCTCGATGCAATATCCAATGTTCTGGGCACGGCCCTTCTTCACAATAATTCTGTCAAGTAAATATTTTAAATTCGTACTTACAGGTCAGGAAACCAGGATACCAAAACTTAAATAACCAGCTTAAAATTTTTGTTCTGAGTCAGTGGAGGTCTTCTCCCTCAACGTGTTCCCTCAGACCTACTGCTGTTACTATGCAATTCAAAAACTGCTTTGTTTGTGTCTCCTGGGGAGTTTCGGCGATGCTCTGCTTGGGAGTTTATGTGTGAAGGCCACCATCACCATCTATATCAGTTCCACATCTTAGTGTTCTTGCAACATCCTACTGGATGTGAAAAAGAAATTTGCGTGGTCCTTCAGATTTTTATTAACTAAGTTGTGTATGTGAAATACATTCTAAAAAAAGAAAGAATAATATCACTCAGTCTACACCAAGAAAATAAATATCCCTCTGGAATTCTGTGAACCTGATGTTCCAAGTTCTAGTTGCTATGGTGTGGGGGCAGGGAACCCGAGCGATAGTGGGAGGCAAGAAACAGCTTCCGCTGAAGCCCTCCGAATCATGAGGGAGGACCACCCCGGAAATGTGAGAGGAGTTCATGCAATTTGTCCACCGCACATTCTGTGAGCATCCTTGTTAGAGAAGCCACACCCCCCGGCCGGACAATGCCAGGGATCTGTGCCGGGCGTTAAGGAAACCGCACAGTGTGGCGGGCTACATGGGTATATTCAAGTCAGAAAGACTGTTCTTGAAGGATCACAACATCAGCAAATTAAATATCGGTTTTTGTGTAGAACTGATTGAGGAAAGAGCAGGACAGTGGAGGGGGTCGTCTCTGAATCAGGAGGGTGGGCTCTCAGGCCCCCTGATGAGAGGGTTGAGCTTCAGCTGTAATTTCATGTACTTATCTGTTGTTTCTGTGTCTGCCTGCATAAATACACGTTTGCATTGTGAGTTGTACACTGTATGTACTTCCTGGCGTTGTTTGAACTCAGTTCTTATCATTGACATTGTGGTGGGATTTTGATGACATCACCCCTTATATGTTATTTGGGTGACATCTAGTTAGGCAGGCTCAACCCCTGCTCCCATTGCTTTCCTGGTGGGCAGATTGGTCATCAGGTCAGCAAAACCCTTTGCAGCAGGGTGACTAAGATAGGGCCTTCTTTTGGGAATGTCCTGTCTACAAGCCAGAGAGCTTCTCAGCGAAGATCAAAGGAGAGACGCAGAAGGGACGTTGCATGTCCACTTTGGATTGCCCAGCCTGAGAGAGGAAGGGAATCTGTGTGCCCAAGGCAAACACAGCACTGGCTGAGGGGGTCTCACCAGGAGTGAGGCTTTACACACCCAGACCCCGGCTTGAAGCCTCATTCAGGGACACCAGGGCAACCGATACACTTTCACTTGTTTTGGTGACACTTCTAGTTCTAGGAAGTTGGCAACAGCCGTGGTACTGCTGCTGCAGAATTAGAGCAGAGCCACAAAGGGAACACGAGTACTCGGACAGTCCTGGGGCGTGAACAAGAACGCCCTCTGAGTCACAGAGAAATCTCTGAGCGCGGTGGTTAGATTAGGCATATATGGAATTAGAAATCTGATTTTCAAAACAGCCTAAAAAGGTAGGTGTAAAACCTCACTTATTTCCTATATGAGCCCCCTTTCTTACTACTTTCTGCTTTACCTTCTAGAAACTTCTCTGTATCCTCAAATAAAAGGTACAACAACAACAAAAACACATGGAAAACAGAAAATGAGAAATGCTCAATTCTCATTTTCTACCTAATTTTGTTTTTCAGGGATGAGAATCTTATGGAAAAAGTAGGACTGACTTCTATAAAAGAGAATGGACATTAGATCAATAACTGTAAAACGAAGCCTCTCACGGTTTATAGGTTTTTAAGTCTTTAACTCAAATAAATTGTATCTTAGGAGAAATATATACAAAACTCGATTATCTATCTATCTATCATCTATCTATCTATCATCTATCTATCATCTATCTATCTATCTATCTATCTATCTATCTATCTATCTATCTATCATCTATCTATCTATCTATCATCTATATATCTAAAACTAGTATGTCTTCAACTGCAGCAGTCCTGTCTGAAACTCTGGGGCTCCTAGAACATGATCTAGAGGACAAATGGTAAAGTTGAAATTTTCAGAAGAGAGAGAACAGAATGATGTTTCCTCACCTGTTGAGCCTACATACAGGATTTAAAACACATATTTAAACCATAGTTTCAAGGTGGAAGTTCTGAGTGCCTAAGGTCAGGAGCAGCGATCACTAAAATTCAGCACTGGTTTATTAAAAATGTCGTGTCACACTAACCCCCTTTCTTTGTCATCAGATTAGGAATGAATGTATGTGGTGTAGTTGAATTTCAATGAGTGTCCTGCGTATTTCTCTTTTATGTGGACTGGCTCTTAATCCTGTTAGATGGATTGATAACTGCTTGAACGCCCACAGTCCTTCCCTGTCCCAGTCTGGGTGATGTTTTATCTGGATTTAAATCTGGATGCTTATCAAGTCTGTGAGTGACATACAGAAGGACAGTTATACTCTTAAGTGATAATAACTACAGTAAAAAAAATATTGAGCAGGTAGCAAGATAGTCTCTACAGAAAAAAGGTATGATCCAGGTTCTACTCTTGACTATCCCTCCCCACCTACAAATAATATTATAGGATAGTAGTGATAAAGTTTAGCAAAAGCATGTGTGATAAACTTATTATTTTTAGTTGACTGAGAGCTTAATAATAGGAGAACTAATGTCATACCGGTTTTTAAAGCTGTTGCAACTTTGGCACTTCAGTTTCTAGATGCATAAAAGTCCCATTCAGAGAAGTGTTTTCCAGAACAAGGGAGCTAGCTCGCTCACCCATCTTTTCTTCCTTATTGGTCAGGCCAAATCTAGAGTGTGCCGGCCAGTTGCCAACACCATGCTTTAAGAACGACACTGACAAATAGATGTATATATTCCAAATGACTGAGGCAAGCAAGAGGAAAGAAGATGCGTGTGTGCGGGCCTGTGCATGTGTGCACGTGTGCCATGATATCTGGTTGCAAATAGAGGAGAGGCTGTGGAAGGAGGACTGGAGAGGTGCCATGTGACTCCAGGAACATTCAGGTTGCAGCTCACGGGTCACCTTGTCAGATGCTCAGAGGAGCATTTACAACCCCTTCTAGAAGGCAGCCTCTCCTCCCCTGTGCCCGTATCTCATTATCCTGTTTCATAGCCTCTATAACACTTAGCACTAGTTGAAATTTTGGGTTTTTTTTTTCCTGTCTTATATACTCTCCATGTGGAAAACGCTTCTCTTTCTTGTTCAATACTGTGTCTCAGGTGGGTGTCCAAGCCAATATATAGTATTGTATAGGAAGTACTTAATAAATAACAGTTGGAAGAAAGAAAGAAGGAAGGAAAGAAAGAGAGAGAGAGAACAAAAGAAAGAGAGAAAGAAAGAGAAAAAGAAGAAAAAAAAATGTGAATGAATTCCAATGAGCAAAAGTAGAAGTAGTGAATAGAATTACCAGGAGACTAATTTTAATTTAACGGGAAGTGGAAGGTCACAATTGTCGATTGTCGTCTGGTGTTAAAACCATTTCTTTCTGAAGATGGTTCCCTGTGACTTGATAGTCAAAGAGAGTATTATAGGCCAGGACTAGAATAAGCAATGGATTAAATGACCTCCACGATTTATTCTGACCTTGAGATTAAGCTAAAAATATATTCTATATTTAAAATGCCTCTTCTTCTTTAGGAATTCAGCACTCTGTGACACTGACTAAACTTTATCAGCTTAAAACATGTAGATTTGTCCTCCAGCTATTAAAATAGCAATGCAGCCCTGGCCAAGTAGCTAAGGTGGTTAGAGCGTCATCCTGTTATGCCAAAGTTGCGGGTTCAATTCCAGTCAAGGCACATACAAGAATCAATCAACCAATGCATGAATGAGTGGAATAAAAATTGGTTTCTCTCCTTCTCTCTCTCTTTATAAAATCAGTAAATAATTTTTAAAAAAAGAAAGAAAGAAAGCAGTAGGCGCTGGAGGGGGAAGAGTTGTGAATGTGACCGTGTTCACAGTCTCTGACTGTCATGTTGCCAAAAACCCCACTTCTAAGTAGCTTGGGAAAGTCACTTTTAAAGTTTTGTTTCAGTTTTCTCATTTAAAAAGGTGAATAATAATACCCTTCTTGCATACATGTTGTGAGACCTAATTAAATATATATTTTCTTTTTTTATTAAGTGAGAAGTGGGGAGGCAGGGAGGCAGAGAGACAGACTCCTGCATGCGCTCTGATCAGGATCCACCCAGCAAGCCTGCTATAGGGTGATGCTCTGCCCATCCAGGGCTGCTGCTCTGTTGCTTAGCAACTGAACTATTTCACTACCTGAGGCAAGGCCATGAAGCCATCTTTAGCGCCCAGGGCCAACTTGCTTGAACCATTCAAATCGTGACTGCAGGAGAGGAAGAGAGAGAGAGAGAGACAGAAAGAGAGAGGGGGAAGGGGAGGGGTGAAGAAGCAGATAGTTGCTTCTCCTGTGTGCCCTGACTAGGAGTTGAACTGGGATTTCCACACTACGGGCCAACGCTCTACCACTGAGCCAACTGGCCAGAGCCTAATTAAATATTTCAAAAGTATTCTTTGATCTTTAAGAAAAGCACCTAATAAAGGCCAAACAACCTTTTTGTTTTCTCTAAAGATGCTTCCCAGGTAAATGTCCCTCCCACAGCCAGCACCTCACTCTGTGTGTGTGTGTGTGTGTGTGTGTGTGTGTGTGTGTGTGTGTGTGTGTGTGTGTCAACTTAACTGAATGTAAGGCCAGAAGTACTTTGTCAGTGTGATGAGAACTCTTGAAAGACGTGGCCTAGCCCTCCCATGGTCTAGTTTCACTCTTCTCAAAGTCTGGGGACACCTCATTTCTGGTTCAGCATGACAAAGCACTGAGCTTGCCAAAGAAAAGTGCACCAAAAGCCAGGGTCATGGTGCTAGGACTTGATGAGGTTGACTAAGATGTTCGAGGGAACCTTGGTAGCTATTATATTTCTTTCCACATTTTTTTTTTTGTATTTTTCTGAAGCTGGAAACGGGAAGAGACAGTCAGACAGACTCCTGCATGCGCCCAACCGGGATCCACCCGGCACGCCCACCAGGGGGCGACGCTCTGCCCACCAGGAGGAGATGCTCTGCCCCTCCCGGGCGTCACTCTGCTGCGACCAGAGCCACTCTAGCGCCTGGGGCAGAGGCCAAGGAGCCATCCCCAGCACCCGGGCCATCTTTGCTCCAATGGAGCCTTGGCTGCGGGAGGGGAAGAGAGAGACAGAGAGGAAGGAGAGGGGGAGGGATGGAGAAGCAGATAGGCGCTTCCCCTGTGTGCCCTGGCTGGGAATCGAACCTGGGACTTCCACACGCCAGGCCGACACTCTACCACTGAGCCAACCGGCCAGGGCCTCTTTCCACATTTCTCTAAGATTGGTCTCCTGAGGCTAGAGGCTAGGGGAGACCTGCCTTTGTCTCATTCTGAACTCCATAGGTTCTGTGGGTTGTGTGGGAAACCTGGCTTTGATTTTACCCTCCACTCCACAACACACACATCTCCCACCCAGGGAGGGTCAGCACTGGGCTCTGCTCTCTGTGTCCCTCTATAGGCCTTAGCGAGGCTGTGTTTTCTGTGCTATGCTTGTTTAGGCAACACCTGCCCTTTGGAATACCATGACACCCTTTCTATCCCTGTGGTTCCACTGGAAGTCCCAACCACAGCATTCTGCCTCTCGGCCTTCATTCCTCAGAGCTACAAAGATGTAGCTCAGATGGGGCCGGTATGGCTCGTCCCCAGAGTTGGCACATGGACTCCGAATGTGATGAGTCCACTTTTTATGGAGGTCAGTGCGCTGGGAGGAGGGGAACCTGGGGTTGCTGAAAGCCATCCTTCCTGGCCCCGAGGAAAGCCATCTGCAGCAGAGGAGATGGGCACTAACCTACAAAGGAAGCAGAAACGAGAAATAGAGGCGGAGAGAGATGTGTAAGGTCACGGCGGTGTGGATAAGTCAGAACATAATGCCCTGGTTGTGGGAACCAATACATTGCCAGACTATCTTTGAGCAAATTAGATTTCCGTTCCTTGCAATTAAAAAAAAATCCTGACTAATGCATTGGCTACCAGTGGTTAGAGGAAAAGAAACTCTTGTCTGTATGCACAGGAGGTGGAGACGAGAGAGAGAGAGAGAGAGAGAGAGAGAGAGAGAGAGAGAAAGAGAGCTGGCTTCTGAGCTATGAGTGGAGCAGCCCAGGTGAATTAGAAAGCTAGGTTTGACCTGTCACAGTACCTGGCTTATCACAAGTGGCTTCCAAATATTTCCTGAAAGGGGTGGGTTCCAGTTCTTGTGTTTTCCCTCATGAAACCACAGTGATCCGCTGGAATGCAAGGCGCTTTCCTTGCTGATTTTCAGATCTG
This sequence comes from Saccopteryx leptura, assembly GCF_036850995.1. Taxonomy (NCBI): domain Eukaryota; kingdom Metazoa; phylum Chordata; class Mammalia; order Chiroptera; family Emballonuridae; genus Saccopteryx; species Saccopteryx leptura. The sequence continues at coordinate 313,649,169 of NC_089505.1, read as the reverse complement.
AGATCTTTTGGGTTCTAGTTTATTAACGTGGATGGAATGAGCTCAAGAGCTTTAAGAGGAGAACATAGTTTCACGTGACCATCCCACACCTGCTCCTCTGCGGCCTTGGGGACTGGCCATGGGAGGAGGACATATGACCAAACACCCCTCACTATCTTTCCTCTTTTTTTTTCTTCTCTTTCTATCTACTGGTGTGAGGCTAAGGTTATAGATATCAGAAAATGGTGAACACTAAAATCAAGAATAATTAGTATTAACTACCAAAGTATTTTCTCTATCGTACAAGCAAATTTTCAAAACAGGCAATAACAAATTCAATATTGTAATCACCCAAGGAAGCACTTGAAACGGGCAGATTTGCATTTCAGAAATGCTATTTCAAATGTCCAAATGTGGACTTTTGATGCCTGAACAAGGGGCCGCCATTAAAATGTAAAATCTCAATGTTTGCAGGAAAGGAGTCGTGACGCTGTGCCAAATGGCTGCCCGGTGAGGCTTTTTAAAATGTTTACAAGGTAGATGAAAAAAGGTTCTCCCAGATGGCAGCTGCCTGCGAGGGACTCCTTGGGGTTGGAGGGCACGGAGATCCCCGTCAGGAGTGCTGTTGTGCTTTATTTTTGGCAGCTGGCAAGGTAGACGTGAAAATAAAACCCGCCAATAATGAGAATGAGAATTAACTGGAGAGCCGGTTTGTGGCGCAGTGGGGGTGCCGGGAGACCCAGCACAGGGCCGTGAGTCTGCCAGGGAAGCTGCCGGTGGCCTTGGGGCCAGCGTTCATGAAGGACGTGGATCAGTGCGCGGGACTCCTGCCTCGCCCTGGTTGTGCATCTGGTTTTGCCGCCGGAGACCAGGGCTTGTCTCGGGTTTCAGGTCGTTTCAAGGGTGCCAGGGAAGGAAGGAACTTAGGCTGTCTCCCAGGGTCCTGAAACTGGTGCCTTGGGGGCATATTCTTATGCAAAATTGCACCAATACGCATAAATGGAGTTTAGATGTCAAAAAAATAGTCTTTTCAAATATGTTTCACAAACATTTTAAGGTAGATCCCTAGGTTTTTTTTTTTAATTTAAATTTTATTTTATTTATTCATTTTTAGAGAGGAGGGGGGGGAGAGAGGAGAGAGAGACAGAGAGAGAAGGGGGGAGGAGCTGGAAGCATCAACTATCATATAATGCTTTGACCAGGCAAACCCAGGGTTCCGAACCGGCGACCTCAGCATTTCCAGGTCGACGCTTTATCCACTGCGCCACCACAGGTCAGGCCAGATCCCTAGGTTTTTAGGAGTGAATAAGCAGGGAGTTGGAGGAAAAAAAATCTATAAATCAGATAAGCATTTTTTATTCTCCACGAAGAAAAGGAAGCAGAAGAGGGAACCCAAAACAGCAATTTCAAGAGGCTCCGTAGCATCCCTGCTTTTGGTGGCTTCTCTTCCATAGTCTGGTCTGTCTTCCCTTTGGCGTTCTCTGCTCTTCACAATACAGTATTAACAGGAAAGCTGAGGTCATTTTCACTTTCTTTTCCTGGTGCAGCATGTCATTTTACATTGCAGGTAGGCAGAAATTGATTTTTGTCTGTTCTGAATGAAGCGAAAATGCAAGTGACTCTATTCAGCATCACAATCGAAATCAATGTAGGTAATATCTTTTCTCTGACAAAACATTCCAATTCAAAAGCAACCATGCCATCATTCTGGTCTTCAAAATTGTAGCTGCTGGAGCTTATGAAAGTGCTCTATCATTTTTGGGGGAAGGGTGTTTTTGTTTTAATTTGTAGCTTGATTGCCAAAAATCAAAACTAAACAAATAAGCCCAAAGTAACAGCGAGGGGTTTGCCATGGGACTGGAGTGCATCACGGTGAGGAACAGATGCTGAAGTGTGACAGCCTTTTGTTCAAATTCAGTTTTAATTAGCCCCATGGCCATGAGCAAGTGATTGAATCTTCCATCTCTGTTTCTTTACCTGAAAGATAACAATACAAAACCTCTCTCACACAATGGTTGTGACAATCCAGGGAGACACAGTGCGTGGCCCAGAGTGAACACTCAGCACATGTTGGCTTTGGAAGTGCAGTTATGGAGGAAGGAAAAAGAATGTGAAAAACAGAGATGGCAGGTGCAGTTCAGGCCTGCTGAGGCTTGTCATGCTCACATCCTCTACAAGGGGTTGCAAGGACAATGTGAGTAATGTGTACATAAAGTGCCGGGTTGGACATGTGGGAGAAGAACAAAATTTCCTCTAGGTTCTTCTGGTTGGTCTAAAAATCAAATACTTGTAGACATGAAACATTAGTAAGAGAAAATAACCTAGTTTAATAATATATATGTATGGGAACCCTGCATACATGAGAGGGTCAGAGATCCCACGTGTAGGAGAGGTTCAGAGGTAGAAAGGGGATGGAGAAATAAAAGGTATTTTGAAAAAACTGAAAAATACTCAAACACTTGGAAACAAAATAGCATGTTATTAAATAATGAATGGGTTAACAATGAGATCAAAGAAGAAATTTAAAAATTCCTAGAAACAAACGATAATGAGCATGTAAGAATGAGACGGCACTCGAACACCAGGTGTGCAGGCTTTATTAGAGGAGAAAGACCTGCCGGGGCACTCCTCCGGGAGAAGTGCACCAAAACAGACTCCGAGGCAAACATTTATTAAGGTGGGGAGAGCTTTGAGCAAGTGTGCATTGAGTAAGTAATTCTGGTATGCTCCTTTCTGCAGTCCTACGATTTCAGCTTCCTGGAACGCTTCTCCTTGGGGCAGCTGACCAGCTTCCTAGAACTTTTCTGTTTCAGGAGCGATAGTTCAGTAAGTAAAGGTGGGGTCAGATAGACAAGTGGAACAGCAAAAGGGCAGTTTGGAAGTTTTGGTAAATTCATGTATCTTTCAGAGCATACATCAACTCAAAATTTTTGGGACACAGCAAAATCAGTCCTGAAAGGGAAGTTCATAGCATTATAGGCAACCTTAACAAGCTAGAAAAAGCTCAAATAAACAACTTGACCCTGCATCTAAAAGAACTAGAAAAAGAACAGCAGGTAAAGCCCAGAGGTAGTAGAAGGAAGGAAATAATAAAGATCAGAGCAGAAATAAATGACATAGAAGCTAAAGAAACAATACAGGATCAATGAAACCAGGAGCTGGTTCTTTGAAAAGGTAAACAAGATAGATGAACCTTTAACCAGACTCACCAAGAAAAAAAGAGAGAGGACCCAAGTAAACAAAATTAGAAATGAGAGTGGAGAAATAACAACTGACACAACAGAAATACAAAATATTGTAAGAAAATACTATGAAGAACTGTATGCCAAAAAACTAGACAACCTAGATGAAATGGACAAATTCCTTGAAACATATAATCTTCCAAAAATTAATCTGGAAGAATCAGGAAACCTAAACAGACCAATTACAACAAATGAGATAGAAACAGTTATCAAAAAACTCCCAAGAAAGAAAAGTCCTGGTCCTGATGGCTTCACAAGTGAATTCTACCAAATATTCAAAGAACTAACTCCTATCCTTCTCAAGCTATTTCAAAAAATTCAAGAGGAAGGAAGACTTCCAAACTCCTTTTATGAGGCGAGTATAATTCTGATTCCAAAACCAGACAAAGACAACACAAAGAAAGAAAATTATAGGCCAATGTCCCTGATGAATTTAGATGCTAAAATCCTCAACAAAATATTAGCAAACCGGATCCAGCAATATATGAAAAAAATCATACACAATGATCAAGTGGGATTTATTCTTGGGAGGCAAGGCTGGTACAATATTCGCAAATCAATCAATGTGATTCATCACATAAACAAAAGGAGGGAGAAAAACCACATGATAATTTCAATAGATGCAGAAAAAGCATTTGATAAAATCCAGCACCCATTCATGATCAAAACTCTCAGCAAAGTGGGAATACAGGGAACATATCTCAACATGATAAAGGCAATCTATGACAACCCACAGCTAACATCATACTCAATGGGCAAAAATTAAAAGCAATCCCCTTAAGATCAGGAACAAGGCAGGGGTGCCCCCTTTCACCACTCTTATTCAACATAGTTCTGGAAGTCCTAGCCACAGCAATCAGATAAGAAAAAGAAATAAAAGGCATCCAAATTGGAAAAGAAGAAGTAAAACTATCATTATTTGCAGATGATATGATATTATATATAGAAAATCCTAAAGTCTCAGTCAAAAAACTACTGGACCTGATAAATGAATTGAGTAAGGCAGGATATAAAATTAATACTCAGAAATCAAAGGCATTTTTATACACTAACAATGAACTGTCAGAAAGAGAAATTAAGAAATCAATTCCCTTTACCATTGCAACCAAAAAAAATAAAGTACCTAGGAATAAATTTAACCATGGAGATTAAAGACTTGTACTCAGAAAATTATAAAACATTGATAAAAGAAATCAGGGAAGATACAAACAAGTGGAAACATATACCGTGCTCATGGTTAGGAAGAAGAAACATCATTAAAATGTCTATATTACCCAAAGCAATTTATAAATTCAATGCAATACCAATTAAAATATCAATGACTTACTTCAAAGATATAGAACACATATTCCAAAAATTTATATGGAACCAAAAGAGAACACGAATAGCCTCAGCAATCATGAAAAGGAAGAATAAAATGGGAGGTATCATACTTCCAGATATCAAGTTATATTACAAGACCATTGTACTCAAAACAGCCTGTACTGGCATAAGAACAGGCATATAGATCAATGGAACAGAACAGAGAACCCAGAAATAAACCCACACCTTTATGGACAACTGATATTTGACAAAGGAGGTAAGAGCATACATTGGAGTAAAGACAGCCTCTTCAAAAAATGGTGTTGGGAAAATTGGACAGCTACCTGCAAAAAAAATGAAACTAGACCACCAACTTACACCATTTACAAAAATAAACTCAAAATGGATAAGACTTAAATGTAAGCCATAAAACCATAAGCATCTTAGAAGAAAACATAGGCAGTAAGCTCTCTGACATCTCTCGCAGCAATATATTTGCCAATTTATCTCCATGGGCAAGTGAAATAAAAGGATAAACAAATGGGACTATATCAAACTAAAAAGCTTTTGCACAACTAAAGACAATAAGAACAGAATAAAAAGACAAACTACACAATGGGAGAATATATTTGACAATGTGTCTGATAAGGGGTTAATAACCAAAATTTATAACGAATTTGTAAATCTCAACACCTGGAAGACAAACAATCCAATTGAAAAATGGGAAAAAGAAATGAATAGACACTTCTTCAAAGAGGCCATACAGATGGCCAATAGGCATATGAAAAAATGCTCAACATCACTAATCATTAGAGAAATGCAAATTAAAGCCACAATGAGATATCATCTCACACCAGTCAGAATGGCACTCATCAACAAAACAACACAGAATAAGTGCTGGTGAGGATGTGGAGAAAAGGGAACCCTCCTCCACTGTTGGTGGGAATGCAGGACTGGTGCAGCCACTGTGGAAAACAGTATGGAGATTCCTCAAAAAATTAAAAATTGAACTGCCTTTTGACCCAGCTATCCCACTGTTAGGAATATACCCCAAGAACACCATAGCACTATTTGAAAAGATGAAATGCACCCCCATGTTTGTGGCAGCATTGTTCACAATAGCGAAGATCTGGAAGCAGCCCAAGTGTCCATCAGTGGATGAGTAGATTAAAAAGCTTTGGTACATATATACTATGGAATACTACTCAGCCATAAGAAATGATGACATCGAATCATTTACAACAACATAGATGGACCTTGATAACATTATACTGAGTGAAATAAGTAAATCAGAACAAACTAAGAACTATATGATTCCAAACAGAGGTGGGACATAAAAATGAGACTCAGAGACATCGACAAGAGTGTGGGGGTTACGGGGTGGGGGTGAGGAGAGGGAGGGGGTTGGGGGAGGGGAGGGGCACAAAGAAAATCAGTTAGAAGGTGACAGAAGACAATTGGACTTTGGGTGATGGGAATGCAGCATAATCAAATGTCAAAATAACCTAGAGATGTTTTCTCTGAACATATGTACCCTGATTTATCAATGTCACCCCATGAAAATTAAAAAACCAGACATTTTGAGTTATGTACGAGGTAATACTTCAAAGAGTCATTGCAGGATGATAAGAAGAGCAGATGTTTAGTAAATAAAAGTTTGCCCTGTCATATGGATGGGTTAGTCAAAAAGATTATAGCTAATTATCTCTTATGGGCAAGGCCAATAATTCAAATTCTACTAAGCAGTTAGGGTGGGGGTTAGAAATTTCTCTCTTCCTCTCTTTTTATTTTAGCAAGAAGAGGAGAGGCGGAGAGACAGACTCTCCCATGAGCCCTACTGGGATCTGCCCAGTAAGCCTACTGAGCAGCGATGCTCTGCTCATCTGGGGCCTTGCTCCGCTACAACCAGGACCATTTTTTAGTGCCTGAAGCGGAGGCCATGGAGCCATCCTCAGTGCCCAAGGCCAATGATCCATGGCTGTCAAAGGGAAGAGAGAGAGAGAGAAAGGGAGGGAGGAGGATGGTGAAGGGTGGAGAAACAGATGGTCACTTCTCCTGTGTGCCCTGATAGGGAATTAAACCTGGGACATCTCTACTATGCCAGGCCAATGCTCTACTACTGACACAACCAGCCAGGGCTGGAAGTTTCTCTTGAGTCTGTGGCTGAAATTGCCTTTAGCTTAAAACAATCTGCAGCCTGACTGGTGGTGGCAGAGTGGATAGAGTGTTGACCCAGAACACTGAGGTCAGTGGCTCAAAACCCAGGATCACCAGCTTGAACCCAAGGCTTCTGGCTTGATTCCTGGTCCAGGCATGTATGAGAGCAATCAGTGGGTACACAACTAACTGGAGCAACAAGTTGATGCTTCTCCCTTTCTCTCCATTCCTCCCTCTCTCCTTCCTCTCTATAAAAAAACTTTGCATGCACAACTTGGGGAGACTTGTTCTGGGCCTCCACAGAGTTACAGGTGTCTCGAAAGTAAATGAATATCCCTGGCTGAGCTCTGGGGATTGTAGGCTAAGCAGGACCTCACAGATGTTGTCAGATACAGGAAATGATTTTTGAACAAACCTCACATCAAGCATGTGAGAGCTATATGTCTGTTGCGGGTTGTGTGTTGTATGAGGCATGATCAGAAAGGCCACCAGGGTCTCTCTCATAGAGGACCCACATAGAATCTCTCCATGGTCTCAGTCATTTACAAGTACGGACAGAGATGTTTCTCCCCTGCAGGATATTTTGTAGTTTCACACGCACATATGTAGACACACATACACACACTTACTTATCTATAGACTCTTCCTCCTGCTAAGCCCAGCAAAAAGATGGCTATACTGCTTGGTACTACAATATCTCCTTTAAAAGGTGTTAAAGAAAAATAAGTATTCCTGACTCTTGTTAAACTGGTAAGACAGGCTTCACTCAGGACTATTGCAATAGGTTTAGGGGTGACCTGCAGTGGGGTTCTGCAGTTGGAGACAGAGATCAGGCTCAGTTGCAACAAAGAGAAATGGGAATATGTAACGAAGAAACAGAGTGTATGGGGGTGTCAGTGATTACTAAGAAAATATTGGGGGTAATGTAAGATTTGAGCTAACCCAATTTGACAGAATCCTTGCTGAACACAGGCCACGAAGATCAGCTATCATGTGAAGGATCAGGGAGGATGAGGAATTCAGTCAAATAGGGACGGTGAGAAACTGACTAAAGTGCTATAATGGGATTCTCTCTACAACTGAGCTCTTGAAGATATTCTCAAGCTCAGGGCCCCATAGAAAAAGAGCTCAGAGGAGCCTGATAGAGTTTGGTCAAGGAGAGAGTCTTTGTCAAAGGTAATGGCAGAAATCCATGCTCCCGGAAATCCTAATGCTTTGGGATGAAGTTCTGATTGGCCCTCTAAGGGTGATTATCCAACACTGTAGACATTAATTTACTTCATGCCACTAGGAACATTCTTTTTATTTTAGAATAAGACTTTCAGCAAAGTTCTCTAAAGTCAATCCAATTTAAAGAGTATGTCTATTTGTGTATTTTATTTGTTTTTGAGGTCCTTCTGTGAGCATTTACAAGCATTTAGTGTATATTTACAAAGGTCCCTATATATGACTTTAACAATAATAATTGGAAGGAAGACTTTCCAACAAAACTCCAAAGAGACAATATCTGCCGTGGGTTAAAGAAAAGATGCTATTTTTAAAACGTCAGCTTCCCAATGATAAAAATTACTTAAGAATTTATGAAGGAGAAATAGGAAAATGAAAATGGGTTAAGTTACTTATTGCTTAATTCTGATCTGAGGCTGCAGTGAGACTCTCAGTAGACGTGCTCATTGTCCTAGCACAGTTGAGAATTCCGGGCAGTTTTCTAGAACTAGGAGGAAATGGTTGTGTTTTGGACCTAGAGCCCCACACAGCAGGGCTCTGTAAAGTACCTTGTGTAATTTTCTTTGGGAAGGGGGAACAATGGAGGAGGGCTCTATGTCTCACAAATGCCAACAGTTCTTTTGACTTATTTTCCGTTAGCTCTTCTTTTATTATCAGAGGGCTTAAAAAACTGGCAGGAGAATCAGCTCTCAGGTGAAAAACGCTCCCTAGCTCCTGCCCATCACACTCCTGTGGTCCGCTTGCTGCTGGCATCTTCTGTTTGGGACAGGCTGCTCTGGCTCTGGGCTCACAGCGGACTTGGCGCAGTCCTGGCATATGGGGTAGGATAGGCTTCCAGTTTCCTTTGCTCTCTCATACATTTCCACCGTGACCACAGAGGGGCTCTTTTTGGCAGAAACAAATGAAAGTAATGCTACCTTCACACTTAAGCATTCAAATGATTTTTAATAAGGGCACCTGAATAATTTCAAGGGGAAAGGAATATGTATTCAACTAACTGTGCTGGGACAACAAGGTGCCTGTATAGAAAAATAAAGAACTTTGACCTGTCTCACAGCATACAGCAAATTTAGCTGAAGACAAGTCACCGACCTAACAGAAGAAGGTAAAATTATAAAGCTACTAGAAAGAATAAAACTAGAGATATCATCATGACCTTGAGGTAGGTACATATTTCCTAGAGAGAACACAGACCATAAAAGAATGAACGTTAATAGATTAAGCTATCAAAATTAAAAGCTCCTTTGCATTACAAAACATCATCAAGAAAATTGATAGGCAATTTACAGACTGGGGAAACTAATTCACAACATTTGTATGTGATAAATGACTTGTACCTAGAATTCCTGCAACTCAATAATTAAAAGTCAACCAAATAAAAAATTGACAAAAGACTTAAACACTTCACAAAACATGATAATAAAAAGGCAGTAAACACATGAAATAAAGCATATAATATCCCTCAGTGGAGATGGGAGATGACAGAGGGGGTTGATCAGAACTCTCGTGCATTGCAGTGGGAATGTAAAACAGTCCAACCTGTCTGGAAGTGTTTGAAAAGTTAAACATACATCTACCCTATGACTTAAGTATTTATCCAAGAGAAATGAAAACAACACGAGCTAGAATGTTTTTAGCAGCTTTATTATAAGAGCCCTACACTGGAACCATCCTGCATGACCATCAATAGAATGGATCAACAACCTGGTACTTCTGTATGGTGAAATCATACTCAGGAACACAAAATGAACAAACTACTGATAGATGCAACTACATAGACACATCTCAAAAACTTTAGGCTGAGCGAAAGAAGGCAGACCTTCCCACTCCCGAAACTTATGTGTGCAAAATTCTAAGTGAGGCGAACTATGTCACCATGATGCAAATCAGATCAGTAGTTACTTCTGGGAACAGAAATTGAGGGGGAAGGGTAGAGAGACTTCCTGGGGAAACAGCACTGCTCTGTGCTTTGATGCACGTTTGTTAAGACCAAGTACACCATACACTTAATTAAGATCTGAGCATTTTGTTGTGTGTAAATTTAATCTCAATTAAAAATAAAAAGTGATTGGAAGAAGATGGTCAAAAGGTACAAACTTTTAGTTACAGGATAAATAAATACTAGGGATGTAATGTACAGTACAAGAACTATAATTTATAATATTGTATGATACCTAAGACAGTTGTTGAAAAAGTAGATTCTAAGAGTTTTCATCATAAATTTTTTTTTCTTTTTCATGTATCTATGTGAAATGGTTGATGCCAAGTAAACTTATTGTGGTAATCATTCCACAATATATGTAAGTTAACCCACTATCTTGTATACCTTGAATTTATACAGTGATATATGTTAACTATATCTTAATAAAACTGGTGGAAAAAGTTAAAAGCCAAAGCCAATGCCTGACTGGTGGTAGCACAGTGGATAGAGCATCAACCTTGGATGCTAAAGTCCCAGGTTCAAAACCCCAATGTTTCTGGCTTGAGTGTGGGCTCACCAACTTGCGTGTGGGTTCATTGGCTTGAGTGTGGGAGCATGGAAATGATGCCATGGTCCTGGCTTGAGCCCAAGGTCACTGGCATGAACAAGGTGTGGCTAGAGCCCCTTACTCCCCTGTCAAGGCATGTATGAGAAGCAATCAATGAACAACTAAAGTGCTGCAACTACGAATTGATGCTTCTCATCTCTCTTCCTTTCTGTCTGTCTGTCTCGCAAAAAAATAGAATAAACAAAGCCACAGCGAAAATAACACCATGTTGATTATCAGTAGTAAAAGAGAGTTTTGTTTGTCTTGTAAGTCCTCCCTGCAGAAGATAGCAGTGCCTGCTAAGACGCTGATGGCCTAGGTGATGGAACACCACCCACAGGCCTCACCTACGGGTATAACAGCAACAGGAGTCTGGGGCAGAGGGCCGGCAAGGGCAGTGAAGAAAGGGGATGGAGAGAAAGACCTCATTTGTTTATCTGAAATGGATTCTGAAAGGCTGAAAGGTGATGGTGGCACTCATTAAGAAACATGTTACAATAGCGTCTGCATAGGATGGGCTGGTCAAATTGCTTCCTTTGTGCCCCTGTGCTTTGCTTAAGTGACACTGAGCAGAGCCACAGGCTTAGGAGTGTTCAGTAAACACTTGTTGAATGCATGTACTTCAACATGCGTTAAGGACCTCTTTCCTACCTTAATATCTACCTTTGTCTACCCTAAACTATCTTCCTATCTTAACCAGCTACTCTGGGCCAGGCGTGAGAAGGCCGAATTGCAAAGGCAGGCCCAAGGAGATGGTCCTGGAGAAGGATGCTGTTGTGTACTGTGCCTCTCTGAGTCAGCTCAGGCTGCCCTGACAGAATGCCATAGGCTGGCCGGGGGCTTACACAACAGCCATTGATTTCTCAAGGCTCAGGAGGCTAGACGTCTAAGATCAAGCTGTAGCCTATTTTGGTTTCTGGTGAGATCTCTGTTTCTGGCTTATAGATGGCCACCTTTTTCACTGTGTCCTCACATGTGAGGAGAGAGAAAGAGAGAGAGAGCAGACTCTGGTGTCTCCCCCTCTCCTTATAAGGATGCTATTTCTGTCAGATTGGAGCACTGCCCTTATGACCTCATATAACATTACTTTCATAAAGGCCCCAATCCCAAATATAGTTACATTTGGGGTTAGTGCTTCAACAGATAAATCTGAGGGGACCTGACCAGGCAGTGGCACAGTGAATAGAGCGTCGGACTGGGATACGGAGGACCCAGGTTTGAAACCCGAAGGTCGCCAGCTTGAGCGCCGGCTCATTTGGTTTGAGCAAAGCTCACCAGCTTGAACCCAAGGTCTCTGGCTAGAGCAAGGGGTCACTTGGTCTGCTGTAACCCCCCCTCCCCCATCAAGGCACATATGAGAAAGCAATCAATGAGAAACTAAGGTGCTGCAATGAAGAATTGATGCTTCTCATCTCTCTCCCTTCCTGTTTCTTTGTCCCTATCTGTCCTTCTCTCTGTCTCTCTCTGTCTCTGTCACACACACACACACACACACACACACACACACACACAAACACGCAAAAAAAATCTGAGGGGACGTAAACATTAAGTCCTCCACAATGCCAGAGGAACAAACTTTGCAAAGACAACTGGATGTGGGAGAAATGTGCTCCTTCCTTGCTGGTGAATAGCTTTTAGAAAATAGCCTTTGTTTCCATTAACCAAATTGGATTTGAATCAGAGACAAGCACTTTTATTTCTTCAACCTCCTGAGCTAGCTGGTTCTCCCTGCTGGGGCCGCTCCTTTCCTGGCTCCCAGGTCATTTATCCTGAGCTATGTAGCTTGTTAGTCAAGGCGTGGATCTAAATGGATTAGAGAAAGCCTAGGCTTCATGCTTTTAAATGATTGCCTAGATGAGAGAGAATAGCTGATGGGACTCCCCTCAGGGCTTTGTCATATGTGTGACAGGAAGAAAAGTGAGCTGTGTCCTGAACAAAGCCCCAAGGGGCAGGAGCAAGGAGAAATCAAACCATTGTCTACATCCAGGAAAGGAATTCAGAGTGGTTAGCAGCAGCTTGATTTTCCTAATCATTCTCCAACAAGTTGTGGAGACCCTCAGTCATTTATAGTTCCTCTCCACCGAGAGTTAGGTTCCCTGTGGCATGGAAGTGACTGACGTTCCTCAGGCTGGACTTTCTGTCTCATTGCTTGCTGGTTCCTATTCTTCTCTGGTCTGTCTGACCTGCCTGGGGGAGGACATGATGGTCTCAGACAGAAGCGGAGCGCAGATGGGCCTTCAGATGAGATGAGTAGGGCACTGTTTAAATGACTTCTGGATTCAACTATTATAGATTTCAAGCTTGAATTTTTAAAAATTCAAGGCTCCATGCAGGCCTCTAAGTATGTATTCACTTTAATCCTCACAGCAATGTAAAGATGTAGCAGCTATTGTCATTACTATTTTAATAGCTTTATTGAGCATAATTTAACATGCAATCAACGGCACACATGTAAGCAATATAATTTATAAATTCTGACATATGTATACACCAATACAATCATCCTCACAATCAAGATAATGAGCATTATCATTACCCCTAAAAAGAAACTATTAATCACACCATTTTACTGATAAGACAATTGATTTCATTTGTATGATGTCACACAGATGCTGTGTTGGGAGCCAGGACTTGAAGTCATTTTTGGCAAGATTTCAGAACCATCTTTTTTTCTACAGCATTAGCCTCTGTCTCTGGCTTCTTCTGCTTTGTTCCTTCTGTCTGTCTCTTTCTTTGTGTCTGTCTCCCCCTTTCTCTGACATTACTGATCACCCACTATGTGTTAATAGCTCTATGTTTAGATGCTCAACACTGTCTTCCCAAACCAAGAACAACGGTATCATCAATGACAATAATTGTTAATTGGTATTACAAGTCACTATAACAAGCTCTTTAAATGTGCCGTATTTAAAACAAGGTGGCCCTTAAGAGTTCAGCTTTGCCACCAGGCTGACCCAACTCTGAACCCCAGCCTCCACATTTACTGAGCAACCCTGGGTGATCTTATTGTAGAAAGCTTGCTGAAATATAGCATCCTCATGGGCAAATAGAGAGTGATGCTGCCCATCTCAGAACTGGTGTGAGGACCACATGGCAGGAACACATAGAACAATATGTGACAATAATCAGTACTCCAAAAGCTGTTCTGATTATTAAAAGCACAATAGCAATTTTGTAAAATGGTTCATCGCCCAAAATTTAAATAATAATTTTTTTTAAGAGTCCAGTAGTTTCTGCTCAGGTAAATAAATATACATACAAGAACACATCTCAATTTGCCATTCAGTGAACGTTTTGTGGAACAGCGGAAATAAACTAGTGTTGAGAAGAGATAGAAAAAATTGGAAATAGTCAACATCTTGATTAATTTCCTTTC